>NC_068560.1:11122142-12412500 GCF_022201045.2 Citrus sinensis
GGCAAGCTCGCAACAAAAGCTTTGAGAAATGAAAAGTGTGGCTATAATACGATTTTTCATGCAACTAGAGGTTTTGAGCTCGTGCAGCACTCCCGCATCTCATACTATGAGAGTAAGTCTAGTGGAAGTAGTACAATATTAACTAATTTCGCTCTACCCTAGGCTCATATGAAGAACGACTCCAGTTCCCAACCAATGTATGTAGGGCTTCGCCTATACCCTTCTTAAACATTAAGTCACTGACTAGCGACAAGCTCCCCAAATTCAATCGGGTCGGCCTGCCTGAACTCCAAAGAATCTAAGACCATTGTATTCCCCACACGCACACCCCTAAAGCATATCTCCTACAATCAGCACAACCAATGTCGATTCTAGTGTACAAGCGCATATCTTGGGTGTCATGATTGCGGTCCATGACATAATGCCCTACCTCTGCCGTGATCTCCACAAATTCTCCCGTCTACCTCTCTCATTACATAGTTGGCATCAGCCGAGCCCAAACATCGTAGATAAGGTAAAGTATAACCTCGTCTATAAAGTATGCCTTTAATAATGGAGTAGCGTGTTGCGTGACATCATAGCTTTCTTGCCTTTGCTTTATCTTGAGGTTGTTCCCCAAATTCAATATACCTCATGGTAATCTAGCTCCTCTCATTTTCTACCATACAAACTTCCATCTTGGGATCAACTATACGTGGCTTTGAAACTGATTCCAATGGGATTCCTCATGGGATCTTTGGGCATTATGTAGCTATCAGTCTTGCTATATAATTTTCTCGGTAATTCTCTCCCCTCGGAAATTGCTCTATTGTAGCTTGATCAAAACTACCCCATGGCTGCAGTGCTTTGCTCAAATACTTCGACATGTTCTCACTTTTGGCTTGAAATATCCCATTCAGGCGATTCATTACTAGTTACAAGTCACTCTTCACCTTTAAATGCTGAACCCCCAATGCCCTTGCTAATTTTAGACCTGCAATGAGAGCTTCATATACTACTTCATTGTTTATAGGTTGAAATTGATACTTGAGAGCGTAGCATACTTCTTCTTGGTCACGCGAAACCAGAACAATTCCCCTACCTGACCCTTCTAGGTTTGCAACTCCATCTACATTAAGCTCTCATACATCATTCTTCTTTTCTGCCTCTTTAATCTTCTGCTCGGCATCCATCTCTTCACTCCCTTCATTACAATCATTAATGAAGCCAACCAGAGCATGTGCTTTAATTGCATACCTCAGTCGATAACTGATGTCGAATTTACTTAATTCTACTGACCACCTAGTTAGCCTTCCTGAAATGTCTGATTTGTGCAAACTTTGTCTCAAAAGTTGATTGGTGACAACCACGGTCTCATGAGCTTGAAAATATGGCATCAGCTTTCTTGCGGCTACAACTAATGCCATTGCCCACTTTTCTGCAATAGAATATCTTACTTCTGCCCCTATAAGAGATCTGCTCGTGTAGTATACCAAACATCAGACTCCACCTTCTTCGTTTACCAAGACCAAGCTAGATGAATAATTTGAAACCGTCAAGTAGAGCAAGAGAACATGGGCTTAGTCAGAGTTGGTACGTTGGCCAAATACACCTTTAGTTGTTGAAATGTTGTGTCACATTTTTCTAACTACTTCAATCATTTTCCTTTTTTCATTAATTCAAAAAACAGATGGCATTTATCTGATGCTTTCAATATGAGCCTGCATAGCACGGCAACTTTCCCAACTAGGCTTTAAATATCTTTACAGTCCTTCGGTGACCTCATCTTGAGGATGACCTTTACTTTTTTCGGATTAGCTTCTATCCCCCTTTGACTAACCAAGAAGCCCAAAAACTTCCCCGATTCCACTCTAAAGAAACACGAATTCAACTTCATATAATTCTTTCGTAGCACTTCAAACGTCTCACGCAAGTGCGCTATATGGTCAGCCAACTTATCAAAGTTAGTTATCATGTCATCCACATTTACCAACCTCTGATAAGTAGCTCTTGCATTTTTTAATCTAAATGGCATCACATGGTACCAATACAATCTTTAATCGGTCACAAAAACTGTCTTTTCCTCATCTTCTATGGACATACGAATTTGGTTGTATCACGAGAATGCATCTACAAAACTCATCAAGCCATGCCCCACGGTTGAATCCACTAACTGATCAATCTTTGGGAGAGGGAAACTATCTTTAGGACAAGCATTGTTGAGGTCAGTAAAGTCTATACACATCCTCTATTTTCCATTCACCTTCTTAATCATTACCACATTCGAAACCCATTCCGAATAATTCACTTTATTTATAAACCCCGCTTTCAATAGTTTATCTACCTCATCATAGATGGTCTCGTACTTTTCCTGGTTGAACACTATTCTTTTCTGCTTCACGGGCTTAAGTCCTTTATCTATAGCCAACCGGTGACACATAATCTGTGGGTCTATTCCCGGCATATTTTCATGGCTCTAAGCAAATATGTCTCCAAACAAATATGTCATTGTACTCCATCAATAAATTCTGAAGCTGATTGGAAATGCCATTCGTCATTTTTGTTCCCACTCTTACCACTTCACTCGGATCATCCTCACTCACTGGCACTTGTTTCATTTCTTCATTAGGCCGTTGTTGGTATAATTTATTCTTAGCTAGTATATCAATACTCGTGATCTGCATGGATTCCCTCACAGTTATAGCATAACAGCTTCGAGCTACTTGTTGCTAGCCCATCATCACTCTAACCCCACTTTGAACTCTAAACTTCACACATTGCATATGTGTTGAGCTTACCGCTCATGTTATCCTGTTGAACGGTCTGCCCAAAATAACTTGATAAAATGTAGGCTCTTCAACTACCACCCATGTCACCATCATTATCTTTTGTAGTGGGCTCGACCTTATTTTCAGTGGCAAGTCAATCACCCCAAGGGGAATCAGCTCAGCTTTGCCAAACCCTTGTAACAATGTTCTGACAGGATCGAGCTTAAGGTCCCTTATTTGTAGATCTTCCAGAGTTTGTTTAAACAAGATGCCGACCAAGCTACCCTTATTTACAAGAGCCTGATTTAACTCTTGCCCTGCCAAGGTAACCTTCACTACAAGTGCATCTTCTTGCGGATGTGCAACCGCTTCCTCATCTTCGTCTGTGACCATGATTGACACTCTTTAAATCTGCTGCTTCTTTGGTGCCGGAACATTAAAATTCACCTTATAACTTTTTAGTGAATATCTGCTATAATTTCTCCTCGAACGGTTTGAGTCTCCTGCTAGGGTCGGCCTTCCAATATTCATCATCGTCTTATTATCTCTTATGTCCTCGCTTTTCTCACCTCTTCCTTGATCATTTACATACTCCTTTCGGTATTGATTTTGCACTAACCACTCAATCTACTCTTTCAAGTCTATGCAATCTGCGGTTCCATGCCCGGACACCTTGTGAAACTCGCAATACTTGTGGTGAGCACTTCCGCCCAAGCCTCGTACAATTGACTTTAGCGGGATTAGTAATCCCTTATCTTTTATTACAGTATATATTTCTGCTATGCTCGTATTCAGAGGAGTGTATTTCCTGCCCTGCTCTACTAAGTTCACCCCATGGTCAGATTTCGATCCTCTCCAGTCTACAAGTAGCGGCAACCTGTTATACTCTCTTACTCGGTTTTCCCATGGGTTCCTCTCATAGTTATTTCCATTCTCTCGGCCCCTATCTACTAATGAGATTTCTCTTCTTTCGCGATTTCTTTCCCAATCTCGAGCCGGCCTCTTTGGTCGTATGCATCAGCGTACGTTGTTATCCCTTTACTATATAAGCTATTCCATAATCGATTGATTCTCAACCCTTTTTTTAATCCTTTCAAGGTATCCGGATGATCAAAGGCCCCTAAATTGATGACTTCTTTATGATACTTGGTCACAAAGCTCTTCAAACTTTCAAATTCTCCTTGGACCAATTTTTTCAACCTGCTTGTATCCTGCTCTGGTATGCATGAACCTCTAAAATGCACGGCTAAAAGCTCACATAACTCTTTGAAATTTCCTATGCTTCCCTTCTTTAATCTCCAGTACCACTTCCGTGCCTGTCCTTCTAGAGTTAAGGGAAAAACACGACACCTTTGAAAATCATTCACACCTTGAATCCCGGTCATCTCATTAAACCTCTCCACATGATGATTCGAGTTAGCTTTTCCTTCCTACACCACGACTGGAACCACATACTTGGGTGGCAAAGTTACTGCCATCACCTAAGGTACCAAGGGGTATTCATCATCAAGAAACAATCTTCCTACCACTTTCTTGCCCTCCATTTTCGCCTTTAATGCCTCTAATTGCAACATTCTGTGCTCAAGCTCATTTTCCCGTTAAGGGTTTCTCAAGTCTTCTCTCTCTCTTTCATGATTCAGGGCATTGATTCTCTCCCTCAACTCGTTCACTTGTTCTCCTGCACTTTTGTTATCATGTCGTACCCCAACTTGTGGTCGTCCCATTTCGCTCTGTTGTTGACCACTAAGTTCTTCCCTCTCCCGCGCTCCACTACTCTCTGGATCACTAATTCGAACTTAAGACCCTCTGACTTAGGCATCAACCAGCCCTTTGATCATCTCCTCAAATCTTGCCATTTGCCTCTTGATCCATTTTCTCCATCTCTTATCTGTCATGGCATTCATTTCCTCCGCCAATTGGCGCAAGGTCTACCTATCTCCGTCATTATCATCCATCGCCGTTTCTAATCTGATAGCCTTCTCCCTCTAAATTTTCAAAGACTTTTCGCACCGTTCCTCACAGACGACACTAAGATGTTGATGCTGAAAAATGACCTCAACAGCTGAATGTTTTCTTTGGGGAATAATAGCACGAATCCAAGCTCAAATGTCAGTCTGATCGCAACTTTTTACACCTGCCAACCAGAAAACACAATTAGGATACGCCCATGGGGTTCTGGCGTAGACCCTCCATGCTTAAGTCAAAAATTGTATATAAGGAAAGAAAAACGAGAATGAAGAATCGTGAATAAGTTAAAATTAAGGAATTTTTTCGATAGAGGTGTTGAAAGTCTTGTAGGAAATAAAGAGGCTTTTAAATAGGTGACTTGTAAAATTTTTGGTTGATTTTGCTAACCCCCTCCTCTGTTGCCCTCTTCAGCTTAATAGGCCCTTGGTCGTGGGCGGTTACCATCTTAACTTTAGCCCACTTTCTTCAACAGTTGCAAGTGCTTATTAATTAGAGGTGGTTTAAGAAATTGTGGCATACAACTTCCCTAAAAATTAGGCCACGTTATCTCAACTAGTAATTTTCCATGCCAAGTAGTTCTCAAGTCAGACAAATGAATTTCGAGGTTAGACTATCTTACTTACTTCCTAGATTGGTGAATTTTCGAGTCACTCACATAGGCTTAAAATTAGGTCATTTGCATAAATCTCATGTTGTACTTATAAACTAGGTCGCGAACATAGGCTCCAGGTTGTATTTATGAGGTTTGCTCAACGATAATAAATTCTAAGTAGATTAATGCTGACTCTATTTGTAGATGCTATCAGAAAAATTCAACTCGAACACCAATTAATCCAACCCTTAAATCATTGGATTGATTAAAATTTAAAAAAAAAACTATTTGTTACTTAAAATCAAATTCATATATGAAAATATATATTAATTTTCTATCATAACTTTAAATGTTATCCATTGTATCCAACATTTATTGATAAATAACATGACACAATATTTGAATATTTATCAACTTACTTTCAGTGAAAATGGTAAGTTTAGGTATTTATAGTTTAATAGCAAATAGTTGACATTAATCTTTTTATGATTTTTAGAAATTTTGGGTTGGGCTAAACTATATAAGAATATGAACTCAACCCAACCCAATCATCAATTGAGCTGAAAAATTAAAAAAAAAAAATTGATTCAATTAACTCATTATAACCTAATCAATCTATGTCAATTTAATTAAATTGAGTTGAATTGGATTAGATCCATCGAGTTAAATTGGGTTTACTCATCTAAAGGGAGTTTGTTCTGAAAGTCAAGTGTTAGTCTAGCTTTATAAATTTATTAGATTACTTATTTTGACTCCCTTATTCGGAGCTATCTTATTGTAAGCACGATGCGGCATTGTAATGTTGGTCATTTTAGTATTGTTTAATTAGCATAACTACTCTTTAAAAAAATCAAAAATCAAAATTTTAAATTTCAGTAAACAAGAAGAAAATTACGTTATTGAATGTAAATACTTGTAGAGATTATCCAGAACAATTTATGAATTTTGGCAAATCTACTCTCTAGATTTTTAACTAAATAAATATTCTTAATTTGGATCATCCTTTTATAAGAAGAAATTACTAGTTTGAATGTATTTATTGCAGTTCATTACATAAATTGCTAATCTTTTAACCATTTTGGGAAAGTGAATTAATTTTGGACGCATAAAAAAAACAAGGGCTTCACCCATTTCCACATCATCATCCATCTCTACCAGTCTTCTCCAATAGATTCAATTTTCTTATGTTCTTATTCTGAATTGAAATTTCAACAATTATTCAGAGAGAGTAAAAGTACTAAAATTTGGTAAGGGTCGTATTATCTTTGATTCATTATCTTGTACTAATAAATTAAAAGATTTAAATAAAATTACAATGGTTTGCACTACATAATATATATATATATATATATATATATATATATATATATATATATATATATATATATATATATATATATATATATATATTTTACTTGGTTATTTTCTTTTTCTTTTGTTGGATTATTATTGGCTGTAAATGAAGATTTGGAACAAGATTTAGAGACTGCATGCCTGCATGGGAAAACAAGGACCTTGTTTACATGGTGGAATTGAAAGTGAGTCTTCTGTTTTATTAAATTAATTAATTTATCATTTCATAAATTACATATAAATCCATCAATCATTTTTAAGTAAGGATACCCGTAATTTTGTATCACAGTTCTAACTCGGCAGTTTATGAATGGGCAAAATCAGAACCACGTCGTTTAGGATTTTGCATGTTTGGGCAACAACTTTGGACAAACCAGCCTTTGTTTTTTTAATTTTTTATTTAAGATATGTGTGTTAGTGAGTGATACAAGGAGTGAACAGGGACTCCGCTATGGCGAAATGGACCCCCTGAGAAACCAGTGCTTTGCAATGCATGTGGATCAAGGTACAGGCTAAGAGGAACTCTTAACAACTATGCACCAAAGCATCTTCAAAGTGCTTTTCCATTAAAGAAGAAGAAGCAAGAAAGCAAAATGATTCTGATCAATAGTTCCAGAACTGAAGAGAAAATTTATGATGTTTCAAGCAGCAGCTGCGATGATGTCTATAGAACTGCAGCTTCAGAAGGTTGTGAGAATAATATTAATGATGGGTCAAGTTCTTCAGAATCCACAACCATTTCTTGCACTGAGGCTGGAAGCTGCATTGAAAGTAATAAACATGAGGATAGAAGCTAGCCGCCAGGTAATTTATTTACATAAATATTTTCCGAATTCTGCAACTAAAGGGGTTTTGTCACAATCTTAACCCAAGCTCCTCCTTATTTGCCGAAATTAATCACTTTTTTGCTCATGTTTTAAAAACCCACCAACAGTAATACAATAAAATTTCTGGACCACTTAACACTGGATTTAAATTGGAAAAAAATGGCCGTAAACAGAATATTATCAGCATCAGAGGGATTCTAGTGGTTTAATATATGACGGAGAAAATAATTAATGAATCTCACCAAAATAGAGAGGGATTTTGGTTTCTTTCCTCAGTTAGCAATGTTAATATAGACAGAAGCATTGAGTTTAATGGTCATTAAAGCCCCTTCTCACTTACGTGAGCAGGATTCGATTAATTATTTTAACTCTAGGGATTTTAACAATTGGACTAGTTGACATGCACAAATAGCAGTATGCTCTAAGTGGACAAGTTTATTGTTTGTATTTTCACATTTATGCATTGCCAGCATATTTTTTGTCAACAACTTTAACATATTTCATATTTATAAAAGTGCAATGAGTGAAGAAGAATATCAAAACAATTTTTCAAATGTATGATCATAGTACATAACAAATGATCATTATTTTATTTCAAATGATGATGATTCTCTAATGGTCTAATTGCATGCATGCAGGTGAAATCCAACAGAGCTTGTGGGATGTTCATATTCCTTCAAGAAAAAGATCCTTAGTAGTCTACCAAAGTCTTTCACCAATTGAAAGGCTTCAAAGAGACCTTAACAAAATTCTAAGGCATCGTCAAGATCCCAATTCTAGTATTATTTCTGAATCTCAAGATGGTGTCCTCCTTTATAATCTCAACAGCCAAATTATTTATCCCTCAGAAATTGGTCTCGGAACCATTCTTCTCAAATAATTAATCTACTAGTTTAGATACATGCAGGGTTGTTTGGTATGAAAGAAAATAATAGAAAATCAAAGAGCCATGATTGTAAAAAAAAATTGTAATTTGATGTCGTTTTATTTTTGTAAACAAGAATTGTTAGAAATGTTTTACATATGCAGTGTTCCTCTCAAGTTACTTTCAGATTTGGTTTCTTTTTGTTCCTCAACTAATAAATTGCTATTGCCTATTTGTGGCTCTAATGAATATATTCAACTCCTTTAAATGGTCCAACCAGCAGCTTAACTAGCTTTCAGAAGTGAAAACTATCTGGCATGTATATCCTATTAAATTTTACACACGTGTGCACTTTTCATGTTGCAAATGTAAAAAAGAAGTTTCCCGAAATAAACTTAATAACTTATTACTTTAAATTAAAATACATTAACAATTAGGAAAAAAAAGTTTTAAGTATTATTATACATCAATGAATTTATAACATACGAGTCATAAAATTCAACTTAAAATTTTGAACTATTGAAATCAAGCAATTTAATGGTGAATGAATAACCATCATTAAATGCTACTTTAAATTTTAATATTTTTCATTGGATTGTTTGAAATTAATGGTTAAAAATTTGCGTCAAAATTTCAATATCTTTCTTCTTATATCTTATATGATTGGCACCCGCAAGCACCCAATAACAATACAGATTTTCCAGATAAAATACCTGCGAAACCCTAATTTTTCAGATCAAGTTAAAGGAGCAACCACTATCGGTGGAGAAGAAGCAATAAATTGGGGTTTAACAGGACCAATGCTACGAGCGTCTGGAATAAAATGGGATCTTCGTAAAGTTGATCAATGCCAACGGATTTTTGTAGCGCCTTAGACTGCACAAAAATAACCATAGAAGTACTCTTCTCTGCCAATTAGTGTCTCAACGGGGAAAATAATTAAACAAGATCTCAAGAAGAATTTTTGGCATTAAAACAAAATTGGGGATAGAAAAGAAAATAAATACAACATTTCAAAAAATGTCAACAAAACAAGAACCAACCAAAATCATGCCGTTGGTTTCTTGCGTGCAAATCTCTGCAAAGATGCCGGTAGTTCAACTTCCTCGGATAATTTTTGCTTCTTTGTAGACAATGATTGTTCTCCCTTTAATTGTTGATCCAGAAACGGTCTCTTGGCTTTTGCAACCAGTTCTTGTTTCTTCTTGGCTTTCTTACTCGGTTTATTCCTACCCTTTGTTTTATTCTTCCAAACGAAGCCCTTAACGGCCTCAACAGCAGCTTCCATTTCGGCTTCTCTCTCCTGCTTAGTTGGTTTCTCTTTCTTCTTCGCTTCCCTCACCGTACCAATCTTAGATGGATTCAGCATGATTGTTTCAGGTGGGAGCTTGTCAAGAAGAGAGCGCACTTCCTTCTCTCTCCTCTGTTTAGATGTTTCGAATGGGTTTGCCACCCAGGAATCGAAGTTGGGCTCACCTGATCCGGGAACAAGAATACTAGACCAACCCATGGAGTGCCCGATGCCTAACACATCTTCATATGGGCGAAATGAAACTTTTCCTATTTGGTAGCCTTTCACCATAGAATTACCCATGTACCTGCTATAGTTATGAGATCCAGAAAAATCTCCCAGAATCTGTACAAATGATCCAGTCCCAACAGCAAGCAAACCTTTCTGACTGAAGTCTAAAGTCTTTGCATGGCCGGGTAATGTCTGGAGAACCTCGTATTTCCTCAAGTCCCAAATCTTAATTTTACATTCTTTGCCAGATGTGGCCATGAGATGACCATTAGGATGGAATGCCAACGCTGAAACAGGCCCCTGATGACATAGCATCTTGATAAGGGGAGCAGCAGTGGTGGGTTTCCACATGGTTACCGTTCCACCAGAATGACCCAAAGAAACAACCCCATTGAAGGGATTCACCCGCATTACATCAGTACGGCCTAGACCAGTTCGAAAATTACCCACAATCTCACCCATTGTAACATCTTGATATCGAAGCTGCCCAAATTTGTTTATGGACACCAAGAGAAAGTGGTTTCTCAGAAACTGAAGTTTCAGAACTGCACCATGTTCCTGCAAGATTAAAAGAGCATAAATTATTAGTCTTGCTGGGTTGTCCCACATCACCTTGGGCATTCTCAAATTTGAACGACCTACAGCTAAAAAGATCGAAGTCCTACAAGTAAACTTGCCTTTAAACAATGAAGTTCAGTGCCATCTCGATTGTAAATATAAGGGTACCTGTCAAAATTTAGAACTTTTAGCTGTCATTCAAACAAAGCTACAGAATTATCTGAGTCCATTACATCATTGTTCATATTGATATCTAACCATGAAAAATATAACTTTGAGACAGTCATCAAAAGATGGCAAAACATAAAAACAATGGTAAAAATGAAAGCTCATTTAAGGAACTACAAAACTGCGAGGAATTATAGAGTGTGTGTGTGTGTCACCAGTAACAAAGAAATTTACTTATTACTTATAGCAGGTCAGTACAATATATGAATAAGACCAAATGTCCAAAACAGAGCATGTTGGGAATTTGGAAAAAAAAAAAATGGAACTGGAGCACCTGAAATAGAACTTCATAATGAGTTCAGGTTGAAAAGTAAACTCCAGAAAAACCAAAAACAATGAAAAATAAACTCCAGAAAAACCAAAAACAATGAAAAATCAACTCAAACAAGTTATGCCTTCACGGGGTTCAAATTTAAGCCATATAAAGGACTTGGGATGACCAGTTTCCTATTATAGCCGACCATAGCAAGAAAGGAAATGCCAATAATTTTCCAATGTTGTACAGAAATATGCAGCATGCTGCGGAGGAATAAGGATTCCTTTAAACAAATGATAATTGAAAGTCTCCAATTTTGTTCAAAAGAAGATTGTCAATGACTGGTTAAAATAAAGCTAAATCAGGAAAATAACTAATCAGTTCTGCACATGATTTGCTTTTCCCTTGAAGGACCTCATGCAGAATGATCAATTAGATTGATCAAGTTCCAGCGATATTCAATATAGCCAGCAGTGAAAATTCAAGTAGGACTCCAACCAAAATGGACCTCTGGTCCCAGAGACAAAAAATTCAATTAATTCAAAGTCTCTAATTCTTACGAAGGTTCCAAAAGATATCAGACATCAAATATAGTTAATAATGCATCCTCTATATGGATGAACACCAATAAGTTTAGAGCATATGAATTACTATTCATTGAAACATTAAAAAATAAAATAAAACGGGCATACTTTTTCTGGGCAGCAGCAAAAAACAGCTCATTGTGCAAGAAGACCACATCGCGTACTGTTTCTCTAACCTGAACAAAGCAACAAACAATCAGTATATCCATTTAATCTTCCCAGATAGACCCTGGAGGTCCAAACAAAGAAAATTACTCCATTAGAGTATGCTAAGTAATACTGACATATCTAACAAACAGTAAGATAAATAAAATATCAAATTTGAGTCATTTGTCCTAGCATAACCTATTTTTCAAAATTCTAAATAACTTCTTGTTTGTCAACAAATACTAGGCTTCCTAGATAAACACAAGTAACATTGCAATCAGTTTGTCAACAGATATAAGAGGTCTCATCAAAAGAACAGCATACTTGAATTTCTTTAATTAAGTTCATATTTTTCATGTCCACAACAGCTAGGTGCCCCTTGCGTCCAGCAGCTGCCATATATCGACCACTTGACGTAAAATCCAGAGTATATGGACCAAGTTCTGCACAGGTGGGACGAAAACAAAAGTTATCATTAGCAATAGGACACTAGTCAAGCAATAGACCAATAAGTAAGTTTTCTTCAAGATGGTTGCCCAACAGAGCAGTATGAACATCAGTGAGTGAACCATTGATCAAGCAACATCACCAAAAGACCAAATGTACTTTTAAGTCATACAGAGGAACCGCAGCAACAATTTTATAAGGTCATAAGCAATGAAAATACATAGCATAACTATCTCAAATTGGAGAGAGCAGAAAATCAAAGAAGAATCCAAGAATACTTATATTTATAACTTATAAGATGAAGACATGGCACAAAACAGAAAATTAAAAGTTTGTACCCAAGTGTTGTTGTTCGTATTACAACCTAACAAAAAGTCCAAGATTCTGCTTTACCAGACTACAGCCATGTTTGATATTGAGGTTGGGCAACCGTAGCTTTTAAGTTATAACACTACAGTGTTCGGTAAACATTAACTACTGTGGCTTGGAAGCTAAGTTGATTTGATCCACCACTTGCATGATGGAAAACCTATAATACCTTTATTTTTTTTTCAAAATTATTATTTAAAAGTCATATTTTCTACGTACTGCTAACTTTTATTTCATAATTACAGTTTTTTTCACAATAGGTGTAGCTTGAAAGCTACAACATCTAAATAACAAACAGGGCCTATATTTTATTAAGAAAAGAATGCAATGGGAGCCAACTTTTAACTCTAAAGATAACTCTAGCAAATTTAATTGAACATTGAAGCACAATTTCCCTTTTTATTTTCAGAAAAATTCCTTCTTTTACCAGTCTCTTCAAAGTTGAATAACAAAAGCCAAATTACAGATTTCACTCCTCAGACAGAAATTCTAGAGCAAGTGTATGGTTAAGAACTCTGATCCCATTCTACTCATTTTACAAAATAAAACTGTTTATTACTTTTCAATTCCTTATCCACCTTCCCTTTTCAGACAAGATCTTTCCATAGATAACAACATATTTTCAGCAAACCTTAAAAGAGTTGCAATGATTTCAGTATTTTTCTTTCATAGTTTCTACACTTCTCTTAATTTTTTGCATTTTTAACTAATTTAAACAAAGATAATAGGTATGCAACTACATAAGACATGCCACAATTTCACTACGGGAACAAGAAAATTTGAAATTAAAATTGTCCTTAAATAGACAATGAGTCAAAAAAAATCTTAACCAATGGAAATTGGTAGCAAAATAGTCAGGGAGCAGGCATCAACCCGGTAACACGATATCATATTGATTTCTGGAGCTTAGGATATCTACTTCCCGAGCAATTGCTTCTTGTTTGATCTGCCATGTCTTTTCTACACCTTCTGCCTCCAAATAGCCTCCCTCACTTGGCATAAGCCACTGGAAGAAAGGAGCAAAAATTAATTAATTAAATCACCAATTACCTTTGACTGCCCAACTAAAAAAGAAGTATGAGTTTAGAAACATGTAAAATCTGGTACAATGGAGTACCACAAAATTACACCACCTTAGAAAGAAGAAGTTTCTACCAACCACCCCCTTCAATATGTTATCTTTATCTAAGAAGCAAGCTCAATATAATTCTTTAACAAAAATGTATATCATAAACATACAGTCCTGTAAAATTTTTCACCTTATCTTCTCAAAATAGAATTCGAGAAAATTTAATGACAGATGACAAGTTAAATAGGAAACTAAATTACCTTCTCAACTTTGGCAGCAGCTTTCGCAGACTTTCCATATAATTCTTCTCTGAGAGCAAGTTGCCCCTTCAATTTTTTGTCTTTTAAAATCTGCAGAAATGAAAAGCCTAGAACTGAATAAATATCATAAACAATCAACTCTGACAAGAAATCTCAATCAACAATACCATACCTCCAAATTAGCACCCTCTCCTCTGAGATATTTCTTCATGTTTGTATCTAATTCCTTGGAGATCTCCTGAAGATTAAACATATATCACGTCACTTTCCAACTTCGAAATAGAAATTTGGAAAATATATACAGAAAGTAGTTAAACCAATTGCTGAAACCTGTTCAATAGGAGGCCGAATACCTCCACCATCTCCGTTCTCTTCTTTCGCACCCATCCCGGACGTGCAATCTGTAGAATTTTAGGAAAAATTCCAATTTAATGTAATACAACAATACTAACATTTCATTTCCTTAAAAAGCATGCAGATAAACAATCAGAATATTATCAATTAGCACATTAAAAATGGGCCAACAATAAAATATACCGCTAATGGCACATTAACAAACAGAGACAAGTTTTAAATCCTAAAATTAAAATTTTCAAAAATATAGAGAAATGCACATGTAATTGATTAACAGAATTTTCTGACAATCAAATGGCCAATTAAATACACAACAGAAAAAAACTATGAATTTGAAAAAAAAAAAAATTACCTTCAACAGATGCCCAGGCCAGCAAAACCGACACCAATCAGCAATCAACAAGCACCGTTTAGAGAGTTAACGGAGATGCAGTGCAGCCGTGCAGCGGAGACTAGGTGAGCTACGTGCGGCGAAGAACTTAGTGCAGCAACAGTAACACGGTGATGGGGCCTAGCTTCCAGCCGCGGCGAGCTTCAAACGGCGGCGGCGACGAGGAGTTCCAAATTTCAGAGAGAAGAAGAAGGAGATGAGTGCCGAGCTCTAGGGTTTTAGTTTTATTTTTTTTTCTCCGTTTTTTAACCGAGCTGAAACTTGAAAGGGTTATAGACTTCAAGTTTTGAAGGAGAGAGAGGGTATGTTTTGTGAATTGCAATTTGTTGTGGATCTAAATAGAATTTATTGTAATATTTATATAGTAATTGTAAATGAGAATAAAATGGGACGATTTCAATATAAATTATGGAATTTAGGAACCTACTTTAAATAAATTAACAAACTAAATATTTATTTATTATTATTTTTTTTTTTAAGCGATCTATATCCCATCTAAAATGTCATGTTTTTATTGATAGGTTTCACAAAATACTTATGCAGAAATTGATTTCAACTTTTAGGTTTAGTTTAACAGTACTAATGGTTGATTTGAAATTTTGTCAATTAAAATTACTGAAATAAAAATTTTCGTTAAAATCGAACTACGATCAGGCAATCATCGCCCAAATAAAAAAAAATTCGGTAAATTCTGTTGGACAAAATTTCGGACTAAATATCATTTTTCTAAATTTAATATTATGGTGTATTTTATTATAAGAATAATTACATAGTTTATGTTTTAAATAAAATAATGCTAATATTTCATTTTTGTAGGTTAGAAGGGCATGCCGCTTGATCAACAGCTCATTACAGCACTTGCAATGGATCATGACCTTGTAGGTTTGAAGAATAATAAATTTTTTTGAATATTTCTGCAGACGATTCTACCTGTCTGTAATAGTAAAGATCCGTTTGGTACAGTTTTTCAAATAGAACTTATTTAATTAAAATTTTTATTAGTAGAATTTTTATAAATAGAATTTTTACCTAAAAAACTTTAGCTATTTGATTGTCAATAAAAACTTTTATTAAAAATTTATAAAATTACTTTAATAGATAAATTTTTTAAAATTATGTAATGAA
Organism: Citrus sinensis; assembly: GCF_022201045.2. Classification (NCBI taxonomy): domain Eukaryota; kingdom Viridiplantae; phylum Streptophyta; class Magnoliopsida; order Sapindales; family Rutaceae; genus Citrus; species Citrus sinensis. The sequence continues at coordinate 11,137,805 of NC_068560.1, forward strand.
AAGAATAAAAAAAGATTGTTAAATAAATAAATGATATTTTAGATATTTTAACATTTAAAAATAACTTTTCAATCTCTACTCGCAAAAGCTCAAAATTTAAGTTTTTCCTAACAAATGCAAAATAGCTTATTTAAGTTTTAAAAGCTTTATTAGAAGAACAACCAAACAATAACAAAAACTATGATAAGAGCTTATGGAATTAAATAAGCACTTATAAGCACTTATATGATAACAGCTTATGGAATTAAATAAGCACTTATACTCATTAAATAAGTCGTACCAAACAAGCACTAAGTTTTATTACTTTTTGGATCCTGTTTAGATAGCACTTTTTGAAAATAATGGATGAATTAACTCTAAATAGAGGATACATAATATATCGGATATTAGCTGCTTGGGCAGCAATCAACCAGAAGTTTGGAGACCAATACAAATATCAAAAAGTACCAAATACAGTCTGGGAAAATTTTAAGCATGATCAGTAACGGCATGGCAATGTGCAAGCAACAATGTATTTTTAACAATCTCACATATAGTATGCTTAACAAAACTATGGACTTTCTGCATTTCCACATCAGTTTCCATCATTCAATGGAAATGATGGAAAGCAGCAACGATCATATTTGGGCAAAAATGAGGAACCGAATAATCCCATCAAAATCTCTCACAAAGCTACACATTGCTTTATATATGTATTCTACTTGTACCTTGATAGTTCAAGTGAAAATGTGAAAGGTGAAAGGTCTCTATATATTTCTAGTTTCTACAAACTGTGCTTCTCCCAAGTCCCAGTTAGGCTTTCTACCAATAAAACTGTTACTTCTAGTAGCCCCACCTGGGTAACAATGACAAGTTAAGTTGGAAATTAATCAGAGACACATCATGAAAAGCAGTATCATCATTTTTTTTATCATCTGAGCAGAATTCAATCAGTTCAAAAAGAAGAAAATAAGTAGAATGGTGACAAATTCATGTAGGGAGGGAAGTGGAACCTGCGTCGACTTTTATGTATAAAGGATCATTTTAGATGGAGCTTGATGGATCCAAAATTGAGCAAAAGCAAAGGGGACAGAGAGTGAGAGAGAGCATGCTAACCTTCAAATCAAATCATCTCTTGCGTTTTTTTAATAATTTCCATTGTTTCAGTAAAATTTCAACTCCCTCTTGTAGCCTAGCCCTTCTTCCTTCTCGAAAGTTCCACAACTCCGAGGTTATATACCTTCCACTTGGATTGTATTCATTGATCTCCAGTAAAGCTGTAGTCACTGCCTTGTACACTTCTTCACCCATTTGTTTCTTCAGACCTTTCAATTTTTCATCTTCTTCCTTTAGTATTTCCTGAATGGCTAGCATATGTTATGCACATTTTGAGGAAAGCAAAGTAACGAGGAGCTTGGGAGCAGTCAAAAAGAAAACACATACAAAGAAACTAAACTATATCCAGAATTTGGACCAATAAAATTTATTACCAGTAAAATTTGCAGGAAACTCTGGAACATTTCTTGAAAATTTTGTTTGAAAGATATAGACCATCTAACAAAGACATGCATAAATAAACAAACTGAAGCAGATAGAGCATTTCTCGAGCCAACAAAATGAGATGCACAGCCATAAATGCGTGCAACTGCTGAACTCTTTTTTCTTAAACAAGTGGTATATTTTAATAATCATGAATCATCATCACAAAAAATATACAGAGAAGAGTGCAGAACAGGGGAAAATCAAATTAAAAGAATATTTAAAGGTCACATGGAATGAGAGTGAAAGCCAAAATCACGAGATCAATGAAATGCACACCTTATGTTTCCCTTCAGCTGTAACAACTTTGAAAGGATGCCAGTCTGAATCCCTAAGATACTCATCCCACAATGAGCACAGTTCTGAACCTTTTTCTTCTGCTTCTTCCTCATTATACCATTTTTTCATTGCTTCAAAGAATGGTTTACCATCAAGTTCTCCCATCCTCTTAAGACCAATATGAGCATGACCTGATGTTTCTTTCATGGCCTATGAAATTGGTAGATAAATTGGTAGCTAGGGTTAGAACCACGGAGCAGAACTAAAGTTAGCCTTTAACTAGAGTTCACAAATCATATAAAAACAAGAAAAAATTGAACTTCATCATTTCCCATTGAAAGAGATTACATAAACAGTCTGCACATCCTTCTCACATAATCAGAGTTTTCCAATTTTCTCATTCACTCGTGAGTTTCTGAGCCACCTACGGATTTCTGCCATCAACAACAGATAATTATCTGATAGCACAAAAAGTGGATACCGTGTGCCAATATATTCAAAATCCTTTCTTTAGTTCATATCTACCATCAATACTACTATGGAAGGTCAGTTCAGGAAAGCAAAATAAATCCGGAATAACAGACAAGACGCCAAGACTAAAGTACATATTCTCACAATTCATGATCTTGTAAAACCATAATGGAAATCATCCAGTTGACTGCTGAAGTAGGTAACTACACGAGTGGAAGAAGAAATACTCACATTAATCAATTCTTTACGAGCATCCTGTAGGTCATCATTACTTTTACGTTCTTTAATGATTAGAGTCTGGTTCAATGCTTCTAGATCTTCAAGCTCTCCTTCCTTTTCTCTCAAATCTTTAAGCACTGTTTCCATCTTTTGCTGAACCTCTGCATCACCACCGTCACTCATGTGCTTCATCACTTTTGATGTGCCTCTCAGTCTCTCAATTTCCAGTTCCAGAGCTTGTTTTGCATCCAGTTGTTTTTCCAGTTGAATTATTTTGTTATGAAGCTCCTCCTTCTCTATCTGTATGAAAATAAAAGTAGCAACGACAGTCATCTGTTGGTCTGGTTTCAGAGGAAGTGGTATGGATGCATCGTTGTGATGACCAGAGAATTAAGAAAGACAAACCTTCTGATCTTCGGCCAGTTTTCTAACATTGTCATCAGCCTTCTGTTGTTCCAGTGTAGCCAATTGAAGCGAACTGTTTCTCATTGCATTCTAAAAGAGCAATAAAAATTCATTTTGCAGCCACGCCTTTTAACATTTTCCTATAAGACATACAAGACAGAAAGCGAAATGTTCTAGTACCAAGATCAGTACCTTTTCAATCTCCTCGGCAAGAGCCTTTCTATCATTTTCATTCTTTGCCTCTCGCTTTTGCAGATCTACCCCAAGGAACTCAAGCTCTTTCTTCTGAGCCTCCAGTTGCAACTTAAAGTTTTCATGTTCAGTAAAAATCCTCTGAAAGTGGTACTGTGCACTAAGTTGTATTTTCTTTATCTCTTTGAATCAACAAAACAATAAAAATTAATTAAAGCAGAAGAGAATATGACCACAATTTCATGATATCAGAAACAACCATTAATTGTTAAAAGTTCAGAAGAAAGGAATCTCAGATATTCTTGCTTGCAATCAAAGAATATAAAGTCATTGATTTTGTTCCTAGAAATTGCAGAATATATAGCGATGCCAATAGAATCCTAAAATGTATATAACTGGATTTCTGTGATCCGTTCTTGATAAATATTAAATTCTATGAGAAGATCTACCTTCATTATACCCCTGAACAAGCCTATCTTTCTCTTCCATTAAGTTCTCAATGAAGTTTGAAGTCTCGATGCATCTTTCCTTCATCTCTTCCAAATGCTTGTTCTTGACCTCAATCGTGTTTGTCAGATTGGATACAAGTAGATTCTTCTTTCGTGCCTCTTCCTCCACCAATCCAGAAATGGTTTTAAGGTCTCTGTTCTTGCGTAGGTGTTCACCAATGATATTGTTCAAACTGTAGTCATCAGAACGGGCAACCCACCCATAAAGACCAGACTTTTCTTGATTACCTTCATTCCAATCCTTTTTCCCATGATGATCTGCCTCATAACTTTTCTCAAAGGCCATGGCATTATCTAAACCGGGCCAGTTTTTGTTGAATTGTACAAGGGCACACCCTGAATGACCCCGAAAATTCCACAGTGATTGAACTCTCGTGGGGTGGAGCCCTCTCCTAATCAATTCATCCTTCAGCTTGGATCCACTTTCTCCGACAGACCGCCCATCCTGCCCCCTTCTTGTAGGAATATTGACCACAATACCAATCCAAGGCCACACAAACTTCCCATCGCTGCAAACATTCAGAGGATCAACTCCATTCACAGGTTTTGACTGACTGCCTACATCACTTAGATCTGTCTCCAAGAATTTTGCCAGAGCTAGATGATTTGCCTTTTCTTTTGCACTTCTTTTGCTACTATTGCCAATCCCAGAAGCATGTTGAAGGAGATCCTTATAACGGTAATCATGCTTTCTTTTCTTCGGACAGTAAGGGCAAGTAAAAGTTTCATCTGAGATTTTCACATTGTAGTTTCCACTCTTAAGTTTTTCATAAGATTTATCTTCATAATCGACCATTTCAGAGTCACTTATATCTGCATCCTCTTCTGAGCTGTGATCCATCAAACTTCCCCTTGAATCTCAAACAATACCTGAATTAGAATAAAGTTAAGAAGTGAGTCATAGATACAAAAGGAAAACGGTGCCCATTATTTCAGGTGAAGAAACAACAGCAACAATTTATCGGGACACCTTACATTTCTTAGATTTTACGTCTATGCCATCAAATATTAAACTTTAAACATTCCAAGAAAACTTTCTGTCTTGGGGAAGAAGTTCATATAACGCAATCAGAAATATCCATCAAGTGAAAAATCACAGGGCGAAAAACACAAAAACCTCAGTTGCATTAAGCATGGAAGCAAATATCTGACTAAAAACAATAAATAGGAATATCATTCACTGGTCTCCTTACTTACCAGCAAAAGACACAAGGATGAATAAAAACAAACCAAAAATTATATAAAAAATTTGGGTTTAAATTTATGCATCTTGAATAATAGTATTGTAAGAGTAGCTATAATAAATAGCATTAATGAAATGATTCCCCCCCCCCCCCCCCCCAAAAACAACCAACAAAAAAAAAAATCAAAGAAACCAAACCCTCTCTTTTGAATCAAGTGGTCTAAAAATAGCAAGATAAATTGGGGGAAAAAATCAACAGGCATATACACATGTATTAACTTAAATTTCTTAATGTCTGCATTAACATTGAACCAAATCATCAAAAATAATAATAATAATAACAACAACAACAATAACAAAAACAAATACTAGACAAAATAAACTAAACTTATCTCCACAGTCCAGATATTATGATTAAACATTCAAAAACAGAAGCTAGCATGATATTTTAGAAAAATAACCAAAAATAGAAGCATATGCATGAATAATTTTTTTAAAAAAATAATAATAATAACTGAAATTTTAGTAGAAATATGATTACAGTGAAAAGAAACCTGAACACAAATTTAGTCAAGAAAAAAAAGGTAAAAAATAATTATAAATTAATAAACAAATAAATTAAACTTGTCTCCAAATATCATGAATAAAAATTCAAAAACAGAAGCTAGCATGATTTTTTTTGTCTTAAAAAAAGAACAAAAATGGAAGCATGTATAACTTTATTTTTAAATAACAATTACTATAATTCAAAAATAATAATTACTAAAATTTTATAAAAAAATGTGATTAAACTGAAAAGCCACACCGTAACCCAACAAACAAAAAAAATACAGAAAAAAATCTCCAACGATTATTTATTATTTCAGCGAATAAAAGAAAAAAAAAGCATGCATTCAAAACAAAATGATACTGAAATTAATGGGAGCAAAAGATAGGAAAACCTACACAAACTTTTCGTGATCAAAAAGTAAAAAGGTCGCTACTCTGATTTGTGAGTTAAGGTAAGGTTTTGATACTGCGAATTCAGTGAAGCTGAATCGTTTTACATACAGTAACTTCGATTCACTGTGTTGGGTCTGGCGGACTTCTCGCGGGTAAATAGGTCCATTAGCCCATTTAAAATTTTTTATTTTATTTTTTAATAGTTAATTTCACCAAAAACAATTAATAATTTTAATTTTAATTACATCATAAAATTAATTGGCGTACTGCTTTTCATTAATTAAAATTATTAAGATACAAATATGATCTATCAAAGAGTAAAAAATGCAACCCTAACCCGAGGTGATAATTTTTTAAACAATCTTTAAATTGATACGAGAATAATATGAATAAGAGTTTATATAAATAAGCTGAAATTGATACAAATTATTAAATAGATTGGGTGGCATCACTTGATTTCTGACATGATAACTCGTTTATGATATGATTTACTAATTGATTACTTATATTATATTTAGGTACTTTCTTGTTAATTAGAATTGTGTTATACTTTTCATATTTTAACAACCTTTTATTTAAATTGAAAACAAAATTAATTAGAGTGCAAATAGGTAGTACTACAAATTTCTTAGAACTATATAAAGACATGTAAAGGTGATTTTTTGAAAAATAAAATAAAATCATGTTAAATGGATAATACAATATGAAACGTTCATTTTTTATTAATTATCCAACTAGGCATTATTTGTATTATAACTGCGGAAGCCTATAAGCAGTGACAGAGCCACATACAGACTGGTGGAGATAGCTGCCTACGCGAGTCTTAATTTTTTTAGAAAATATTTTTTAAAATTCAACCAAAAAAATTATTTATTGCAAATAAAAATTTGAATTTATCCGTATGGATTGTGAATAATCTATAAAAATTGTAGGTTTGAAATTAAATTATCATCACTAAAATCACTTTAAGTGAGTGTGTTAAATCTAAAATAATTTAAAAACACTTGAGAAAAAATCAAATTTTTTTAAGAAAATTAAATGTGTCTCCTCCGCCACTGCCCATAAGGCAGTGTTTACTTTCTGGAGTGGGAATGTGGAGTGTGGATTCCTCCCACTCCAGTATTTACTTAGCTTAAAAAAAAAGAGAGTGGGAGTGGGAGTAGGAATCCGTGGGTCCCACCTAATTTTGGAGTAGGGAGTGGGATTCCCACTCCCATGGGGGAGGTGAGAGTGGGAATCAACTCCCCTCTCTTCCCATTTTATCCTTATAAAAATAAATAAATAAATAAATAATATTTAATAAAATAAATAATATCATATTTATTAAAAATAATAATTATATCATATTTATTTTATTAAATTTAATAAAATAAAAATAAATTAATATTATATTTAAATTAATAATATTAAACATTAATTTTAATAAATATTAATTATTTATTTAATTAATAATAATAAATATTTTATTCTAAAAAAATATTAATTTTGTACTAAATTATCAATAATAATATTTCATTTGTGTTGCGATTATTAATAATTTTTATTCACATAATTTAAATTAAAATTAATAAAAAATTATGATTTACATAATTAAGAATATTAGTAATTATTATTAATTTATAAATATAATAAAATATTTATTTTATTTTCTAAATATATTTTTTATTAATTTTTTAATTATAAATTATAATTCTGTACATAAGAATAAAATTATAATTTAAAATAATTTACTCTCAATTTAAGACAAAGTAAACAAATAATTAGGATTCTGATTGACAATCCATACTTTCATTTAGTCTAAATAAACACTCTACTCCCACTCTCACTCCACACTTCTAATTCAAATATTCTCATTCTTCAAAATTCTCACTTCTCAAAATTCTCACTCCAATCTAAAAATAAACGCAGCATAAATACAGTCGTAATACTTCGTAATCCAAATTTTTCTTAACTTTTTTCACCAACTCAAATTAACACACGCAGAAGAGGTCAATTTGTGTATCAAATCAAATCAAACGAGCTCCCCATATCCCCACTGAAAAGACTAATATACCCCTGCTCTGCTGCCCAGTTTTAACACGTTGATTCCAAAACGGCATGACTGCGTGCCTGTATCAAACTATCAGTTATCAAATCAAATCAAACAGCTCCCCAACTCTCCTCCGAAAAGACTAATATACCCCTACTCTGCTGTCCAGTTTTATTAACGTGTTGATGTCATAAAACGGTAGTACTAGTTCATTTATTCGTCGGGGGGCGTTGCGCCGTTACCGGCCCTACCCTTACCATCCAACTGGCGACCTGTCACGCTCCAAAAGGCGCGTGAAATTCCAACCTTTCCTCCTCACACACGCTCAACTCAACTCCACCGACAGGTACAAAGCTTTTGCTTCAATCGCACTACTACTGCTCCTGCCTGCTCTCTACTGCCCCCACCCCCACCCCCAAAATCCGCCACTCTTCTCTCATTTTCTTCACACGCCGCCTAAATATGGATTTCTCATTTCTTCACAAAACAACAAGCATTCTCATTCTCGCTCTCATTTCCTTCCTCTTCCTGTTGTTCCAATCATCCAATGCTTCGATTCACACTTACGACAACAATCCCTTCCGAGACGTCGGCAACTCCGCCCTTCTCCCCGGAGGCAGCGAAGGCCTCGCCGCCTCCCTCGACGGCTCCCGCTCTTTCATTCGGTATGTAAAATTTTTAAAATGTATTATTCGCTGGATCTACGGCGTCGTTTTCTTGCTTTTTTCTTTTAATTTTTTTTTTGCTTTTTCAAATTTGTATTATCAAATCTTGGCTTAATTTTTTAGATCTGATAGCTTACTCACTGATCCTTTTTCATATTGAAACAAACTTGAGCTTAGCAGTCTCCTGCTTAACTATCCAAATTGCTGCATTGAAAGGCGATTCTTAGTTCTTTTTTCTTTTTTTGTTTCTTCAATTTGAACTGCTAAGTCAAGGCTGCTGCTTGTTTCTATTATTATTATTATTATTACTTACGTTATTTGAACATTGTTGATTTTGCTGTGGGATTGTTCTACGGATCTAAATTTTTTGTCTGGATGAACTATGAATGAAGTTCCAGTGACACATTTCATGCTATTATTGAACTTTTGGCTGTAGAGTTTGCTTCAAGTGTCTTATTAGGTGCATTGTCGCTTTCTGTTAGCTGGGATGGTTTTACGAGAAGAAGAATTTATAAAATGGCATGATATAAGATTGAACTAATCTAATCTAAAACTTTAGTTTAGGGTAAGTAAACAGGGGCAAGTTGATAAACATCTAGATCTTTAGTTGTAATTTATATACTATTTGTTGGTTTTGCATAAATTTTGAAGGACCTTATTTTTCAGATAATTTTCTACTTTCTGATTTGTGAAACCTGCAAATGGATTTGATTATCTGCTTCCATATAAATTATTATCATATTTTTAAAAGATAAATGCGGACATCACTATATTACTTTATACTTTTAATACATTTTGATTCGTTATCATTTCCTTTTCTTATAATATGATCTTTTATATATATTATTTGACTAGATTTGAGAATGTCACTTTCTGGAGGACTAAGGCAGCTGCTGATGAGCATTCAGAAATGGAGCACAGTACTGGGTTGGTACAAGTTGTTATTTTTGAGGCAGCTGATCGTAATAATATTGGGGGTTCCGCCTATGGTGGACAGAGGTCTATATGTTGTACCCCTGATCTTGCTAAGCTGGAAGGCTGCAAGCAGGGTGAGGTTATTAGGATGCCTTCTGCTACAGATATTAATTGGCCAATCGTTTTAAATGTACAATTCAGTGGGAACTACTTGTCTACAAAGATGGATAATGTGGATGTGCCAATTACAAAAACTGGAATGTATAATTTATTCTTCATAGCATGTGACCCTAAACTCAAGGGTCTGGTAATGAGTGGGAAGACAATATGGAAGAATCCTAATGGTTACTTACCGGGGAGAATGGCTCCACTAATGAACTTCTATGTGTATATGTCTCTTGCATATGTGGTTCTTAGTGTAATTTGGTTCATTCAATATGTGAGGTATTGGAAGGATATACTGCAACTTCAGCATTGCATCACAGCTGTGATAACTCTCGGATTGTTTGAGATGATTCTTTGGTTTTCTGAGTATGCAAATTTTAATAACACAGGAATTAGACCAGTTGTAATTACAACTTGGGTTGTGACAGTTGGAGCAGTAAGAAAATCACTTACTCGCCTTCTTATTCTCTGTGTTTCAATGGGCTATGGGGTTGTGCGGCCCACTCTTGGCGGCCTTACCTCAAAGGTGCTTCTTCTGGGTGCGACATACTTTTTGGCATCTGAGTTGCTGGATATTACTGAGTTTGTTGGAACCATCAGCGACATATCCGGAAGAGCAAGACTTTTTCTTGTTCTTCCTGTTGCATTCTTGGATGCCTTTTTGATATTGTGGATTTTTACTTCTCTTTCAAAGACACTGGAGCAGCTGCAGGTATTACTTTATTTATGGATGTGCTTTTCATTTTCTCTTCATATGGTATCACTTTAGGATGCTAAAGTTATTTTTATCCAGGCAAAAAGGAGTTCTATCAAGTTGGATATATATAGGAAGTTCTCAAATGCATTAGCTGTGACAGTCATTGCTTCAGTTATTTGGATAGCTTATGAGGTATGATTAAAGTCAAGTATTTATCACCTTTGTGCAAATTTAGCTGATATCCTGTGATTTATCATCCTATCTTAGGGAATGAGTTTTTTATAATGAGGGAAAAAGAAAAAACAGTTACCACTGTATTATCTGGAACTGCTGTTATTAATGAACAACAAATTTGATGGTTAAGAAGCTCATTATCTTATAAATTTAGATTCTCAAGTTCAACACATTCTGTTTGTAGTTTGTTTGTTGATATTCCTGGTAAGTGGTAGATGGGACATCATTTATGCAAACTCATCTCTTAGTCTGAGTTGTATGGATTATTTTAACTGTGGTGGATTTGGAAGATCAAGGAAAGCTCTTTTTCCTTCACCTTTTGACTGAATATTTTCTTTTCCTGTCCAATTAATATAAATTTCTTTACTTGATGTAGACGTTAACTGGTTATCATAGTGTTTATTTTTGTGGAAATATTATGCTTCCTCTTACAGGTGTATTTCAAAGCAACAGATCCTTTCAATGAGCGATGGCAGAGTGCTTGGATCATTACTGCTTTCTGGGACGTTCTTGCCTTTGCCTTGCTATGTGTTATTTGCTATCTGTGGGCCCCATCTCAGAACTCCCAAAGGTATGTTGTAGTTTCACGAATTTCAAATAATTGGTGGAGTATCTGTGTAGGAATTAAAATGCCAAACTTCCTGGGAAGATCTTCTAAAGAAAGCTCAATCAGCCTTCTGTCAAATATGTACTCTCATTTTCAATTTTCTTCATTTTCCTTTAATACACACCAAACTCCATCCTGGCCCCTAGCGTGAGCAAAATTTGATCCCAAGACAGCTTGTACCGTACCAAGAAGTCTTACCAATTGAATTAACAAGTACCAACTACCAATGGTGAAACTTTAATTGATATATACATATTTTAGCTTTATTTAAAAATCATTAATGAAGAACCAAAGGAAAAAATTATTTGCCTCCACATTGCAATGTTAAGTCAACCTTTTTAACTTTATCAGGTACGCCTACTCGGAGGAAGTGGGAGAAGAATATGATGAAGAAACTCAGTCTTTAACAAGGGGCAAGCCAGAGGGTGATCTTAGTTTAGTCAAGCAGGAAAAGAAAGAAAAGGATGCCGGAGTCACTGCCAATATTTCTGACGAAGATGATGTAGAAGAGGACAAGAGGGAATAATTACTTGAAAACATACACGTTAGCAACGTTATTGATGGTGCCGAAACATCTTGTCCAGTGTGAGAGAGATCATGGAAACATCAGCCTACTTCAACCTGTTAACGTCTTTGGAGCAACAATCTGTCCCGTATCCACTTGCCGTGTGGAGGAGCTGCAAAATTTTGCAAAAATGTGATTTTTTTTTTCCCCTCAGATTGCTGCATTTGTTCACAATATAATTCGTTCTGTAAAGTAAAGCTTGGCAAATGGGTGATTAGCTTAGAGTAGATGAAATATTGAAAATCACAGACAGAAATCTCCGATGAGGGGGGTAGAGATGAGGTGTATCGTTGTGATTATCATTGTGATTTGTGATATATTCTTTGTACTACTACTTACTTTCCATGTTGTAGGTTGCTCATTTGCTTGATTACTTGCATGTTCATTGTTCGATAATTTTAATGAGAAGGGTGAAAAGGTTTCAAGGGTTCGCTGAGACTATTCACTATTGATTATTTTTTAGAATATTTCATTTGGCGCTTAAAATATTAACATCAAATTCTTTTTCTTATACTCTTAAAGATCTTATTGTTGTAAGATTTTATACATATGAACCTCAAATTCTATTTGTAAATGTCTTATTTTATGCAAATAAGTCGATAAGTGCAAATGCCCATTCAAGTTATGATTTTCTCTACCATAAATTACAAAAGAGCTGGAAGCTCAAAGTATGAGAAAAATGGTACAGAAAAACATTCTGCACATCTGAAAGAAAGGTTACGAGGTCAGGAACTTAAATGAAAAGAGCTCTAAGATACTGGGAATAAAGATTAAATAGAAACGTTTTATGGGTATAAGTGATAAAGATAAAATGTTTAAGGGCTAAATTGCAAATCTCCCAAATTTTAGAAGAGCAAACAGAACGGTCATCGTTTGATGTTACGAGCTGAAGAAGCAAGCAATGCGAGTGATGTGGAAGTGATAACCAATCAGTCACAAGAAAGGGGCCAGTTGATTAAAAAAAATAATAATTAATTAATTAATATAAAAATAAATAAATCGATGGGCAGCAGTAACGGAGGAGGAGACGAGGAGCTGAAGAGAATGGCAGAACTAAGCAAAACCCTAAAAGAAGGAGAGCGAATTTTGGCCCCCACGCGTAGACCCGACGGTACCCTCCGAAAACCAATTCGGATTCGGGCCGGTTACGTCCCTCAAGATGAAGTCGCCATCTATCAATCTAAAGGTGCACTGGTATGTACGTTTTAATTTCATTTCTTCTGTTTTCAGAAAATGTAGTAATTTAACTAAATAACATCGTTTCAAATCACTTGTACTTTTTCTTTATATATATATATATATATATATAGTCTATTAGCTGTGTTAGTCTTTATTGAGTTCAGCCTTTGTTATTTTGGATTGTGGTGGAAAATGAAGATTATGGAATTTGAAACTAATTTGAGAGTAATGCTAGCATTCCAGTCACAACTTGAGACCCAATTTGTTGTGGCAACTTATTAGTTAATAACCACATGGGGTTAGTTATTAAAGTTAAAAAATTTAAACATGACATGGCAGTTACGTATAAACTGTTATATCAATTGAGACTCTGAAGCTGAAATGCTTTGCATTGTTGTTAATTTAGTGGCAATTTATCAGCTCATGGAAGGAATAGTGAGAGTCATCACAGTTGATGGATGATTTATGAGTAGATATGGGATTTTAAAGTAAACTTGGGTCTTGTTGTTGTTGGTTTTGATGCAGTTGAGAAAAGAACTGACGGCATTGCAGGAGGCGCCGCCAGGTTATGATCCAGAACTTGATGCAAAACCAAAGACGAAGTCTGTAAAGAGAAATGAAAGAAAGAAGGAGAAACGGCAACAGGTATATTTGGTGTTCTCTTCAATGGTTCTAATCTTTTAGCCTTATTGAGTTTTGAGCTTGGTTTGCTAGGAAGAAGTTGTGCCGTATATGTCTTTTTTACTATAGCGTGATTTCTTATGGTGCTTACCAACGAATAACAATTTCTTAGGCAAGTTAGTTTTTGTCTGAATGCCACTTATTTTGTTTGAATGCCACTTCTCAAGTGTGCTTCATAAACATTATAAATGGTTGGCATTTCATGCAATGTCATGCATGTGTAATCCTTCATGAAATGTTACACATCAAAAGATTAGGAACATTTTCAAAATGGATATAAAATTTTCTGACACCTTCAATTCTAGTTTTTACTATGATCAGTTGTTAAGAATATGTTGAAATAACATGGTCTCCTTTGAGGATTAGGATCATCTCCTAGATTTTCTCTCTCTTTGTCTCTCTCCTAGTTTTCCAAATCTAGTGAAAAAAATTGGCTTAATTGTAAATAAGGTGAATGCAAACCTTCCAAATCATTTTGATGAGTAAAAACTCTCCAGCAGAATCATCAATCCACAGCTTCTCAATGACTTGCAAGTATATTGTCCTGACGCTTCTAGCTTCCGTTTCCTCTTGTCTTCCTCCAATTCATCAATATTGATAATTTCAATACTCGACATTAGCGTTGCAAGTTCTTCAACCTCTCTATCATCAAAATTTCTTTTAAAATTGAAGTTCCAATTCTAATTCATACTAGGTGGAGAGAAAGCCATGCTAGAGAAAATCGAGATATTCTTAGAAAGGAATAACCTGTACAAGTGGGGGAATTTCCCACACAACAAAGCATCACTCCTCCATTTATCGTCCCAGAAACGAATAGCCTTCCCATTACCTACTTCTATGGCAACAAAACTAAGAAAAGCGGGGTACTCTTTAGATATGGCCTTCTAGGGGCTTCTATTGGACCCATTCCTAACCATGTTTGCATCCCATCCATTTGGATGAATTCCATAGTTGCTGCGAATAACCGAGTGCCAAAGAGAGGTCCTCTCCAAGGGAAACCTCCAAAGCCATTTTTCTAAGAGAGCTCTATTTTTCTTTCCACATTGCTGATTCCTAAACCATCTCTAGTTTTAGGCATTGCAACCTTCTTCATAACATGAGATCCATTTCCATTTTCATAACCTTTCCACAAAATTCAAGTTTTTATGTGGGCCTTGGCATAAGGAAATCAAATTCTGGAGAAGTGATGCAAAGAAAGTTTGCTAATTTTTGTCTTTCTCCTTCTTGGTGTCTGATGCCTAAGAGAAGTGCAGAAACTTCTAACCATCTTTTTCTTCGCTGTTTGGTGGCTTCAAAGTTGTGGTATAAGTTGTGCAAAGAAGATAATTTTTTGAAGGTCATTCCGGGTTCTTGTGATTCTCTTTCTTATGGAGTATTCCTTTGCTTTTGGTAGAGGAACAAAGGCTAAAACTGTTTGGAAATGTGCAGTGGCAGCACTGTTTTGGGTAATATGGGAGGAAGGAAATGTTTGTACTTTTGAGAGGAAAAGTGCTGATAATGCTGATGATCTACGGGATAGAGTTTGTCTTCTTGCTTCACTTTGGGCTTCAATACCTTTTTCTTCATATATCTAAACTGGGTTAGGGTTTTGAGATAGGGAGTTATAGCTGATTCTAGCCTTGTAGGGGTGATTGGGTATACTTTTATAGAGCACAAATAGTGCTAGTATTTGTTTCCGAGTGGACAGCTGGTCCACAATCTGTTTTTAAATCTTCTTCATTAATACATTTTTGAGTTTCTTATCAAAAAAAAAAATGTAAATAAAGTGAAAAGCGCTGGCTTGATTGTCAACATTAAAATCCAAAACTCAATCTTGGCCGCTCATTAAGCTAGGAGAGGCTACAGGGAAAAAAGAAAAGAAAAGAAGGGGGGGGAGGGGGGAGAGAGAGGCTAGGAGAGGAGCCTTATCCCTACATTGATCTCTTGTCAAGCCAGAAATATTGTCAATTCAGGAGTTTTATGGATCTGGATGATAACCTTATTTATCATGGTTAATTGGTTCTTTTATCTGTTTGCCAACTAAATTGTTTTGACAAAATTAGCCATATACTCTGTGGTTATAAATTCCAAGGGGGAGCACCAGATATAAAATCTTTCTTTCTACAAACTACGAAATTGTTAAGACATTTCTGCAACGTAAATGGTGAAGGATGATTAATATGGCTTTTGCACCAATTGACACATGGCAAGAAAAGGAGGAGAGAGGAAGGAAAGAGAGGGAAGAGGAGATAAATTCCAAGGGGGAGCACCAGATATAAAATCTTTCTTTCTACAAACTACGAAATTGTTAAGACATTTCTGCAACGTAAATGGTGTAGGATGATTAATATGGCTTTTGCACCAATTGACACATGGCAAGAAAAGGAGGAGAGAGGAAGGAAAGAGAGGGAAGAGGAGATAAAGAATTTAACTTGGAGATAAAGAAGAGATAATTTAGAAGGAGATTGTAGGAAAAGCAATTCAATCTTCATATTATTTCTAATCACAGAGCTCCTCAAAGATAAGCATGGGGCCTCTCTATAGTGGCTTAGTCTTAATCTAATAAGAAACTAGAGTATGCTTCTAAATAGCTAGAGTAACCTACTCTGAATAACTAACAGAAAACTCAAACCAACAGCAATAAGTAATATATCAAATTTTCTGAGAAAATAAGATTCCAAAAGCCCTGGTATCCATAATCCCTGAAATAATTAATACTCTGAATAAGTAATTCCAATAAGCCATATAATCCATTGGCTCATTCTCCATTAGTAGTTTATGAAATAATTTGAATGTGAACATGACAATGATTTCTGTTGCTCTGCTCATGAACCTCAGAACGCAGAATGTTTTAAGAGTGATTGAGGAGAAAATTCTCATGGAGGAGTTGTGCCAGAATAATATATCTTTATGCACCAATCATCCCCAACTTCCTATTTCACCATCACATGCCTGTTGAATAGTGTGTCATTTAAGTTATTAGAGCGTCTAAAAAATGAATGGGATGAAGTCCCTCCAGTCTCAATATGCAAACTTTCATTTTTTTTTTAGAACTTGTTCATTCAAGGATTATTTAGCATCTATGATCTTGGAAACTGAAACGATATACAAATATTTTGGTAATGTAAACTGGTTAGTTTAAGGAACGTGCTACTTTTCTGTAATGAACTTGAAATTATTTATTATTGCTGTTACTTTGGTACAAATTTCTGGTTTTTGCTGTCATGGTAATGGTAGGAAAAGGCTAATGTTCCTTAAGTTTCCAGTTTCATACAATCAGCTTCTTCCTCTTTTATATGTAATGCATGTTAATTTATCAAGTTACCTGCAGCAGGCTGCTCTTGAAAAGGGTAAAATTGTGGAAAAACTGGTAGATGGGGAGATTAAGACGGAAGAAGTTGTATCTGCTGAAAATCTAAGTCATGGGTCAGCATCCACCGACTCATTGACATCTCAGATGAATGAACTGTCTGTTTCTGCAAATCCAGTTGTCGAGAACCCTCTGTCAGATGCCAAGGATCCTGGAGATGCAGGAGCTCCAGGACAAGATATTGATAAAAGAATCCGGGCTATTAAAAAGAAGGTAAGTTTCATTCATGGTTTTAATCTTGGGTCTAACAATTTCTCTAAGGAATTTATAACATTATACTTTTTGCTTGTGTTAAAAAACGGAAGCAAATATTTGACATCTCCAAGTTTTAATGGTCGAATACACATTGCAAGAGGATGCTACTGAGCATCTAACATTTGCAAGTTTGAAATGTGATGGTCGTGAAAGGAATTAAAAAAAAAAAAATTAATATTGTACATTCAAACTAGTAGGATTTAGCCACTATGTACTAAATTCTACCTTTTAAATAAGCATGTAACATTTTGACTCATCATAGTTGTTGGATTCTTTTTCATGGAAATACTGGAGTCATATTTTATCTTAAATTATTCAATGGGCTTTTAATAAATATTTTTAATGAAAGTGATTGTGGGAGAGCGTTGAGTGTCTCTAAACTTTAAGATAATACAACTTTTAACTTCCTAGTACATCATTAAAGGTGTGTTTGCAATTGATGTTGGACAGCTATAACTTAAAAGTTACAGCACTAAAGTGTTTGGTAAACAGTAGCTGTTGTAGTTTGAAGATAAGTTTATTTGATTTTACACTTGTATGATGGAAATCTATTATATCTTTATTAATTTTGTCAAAATTATTATTTAGAAATTATATTTACTACATAATATTAACTTTCATTTCATGCTTATAGCTTTTTTTCCACAGCAGAAGTTACAACACCTCAATCCCAAACGGAGTCTAAATGTCATTGATGATGTTTGCTTTGTAGTTTGCACACCCAAAAACTTTTGCTTTATGTATTAAATGTTAACTTTTGTTTCCATTAACCCATGCATGCATCAATGTATCCGAATTTAATTATGTAGATGTAGTTGACACAAATATTTACTGGGAAAGCTTTACACATAATTTGTCAGCATGTTAGAATCTTCTGCACTTCTATTAGTTGTAAACTCTAAATGAGTAGTTGACATAAACATTTACTAGGAAAAGCTTGCCCCGCAATTCAACACAATCAAATTCGTCCAAACTATTATGGAATGCTTATTTTTCTTTTCTTTTTGCATTTATATGTTTACCAGTCTTCCTAGTCGTAACAGCTTCTCTCTCTGCTTCTTGTTTCTCTTTTTTGCTCTACTTACATCTTTATTTTCCGTCTCTCAGACTAGAGTAAATGATTAAAGAAAGGGGTTTATTGAGTATGCATGAGGGGGAAGAGCAAATGTCTGATGAGTCCAAGGCTCATTTTCTGCAATCTAGCTATATGAGGCTGACATAGACTTATTTCCTTATACACCTAAAGGACTCTTGTAATCAAGTAATTTAGGCCCCAAATGAATTAAGTTTGTAGAACTAGGCAGAATTGAATTGAAGTTCTTTCTCAGAAGAGAACTGGTGGTATAATGCCGGGAAGAAATGCTAAACAACATGAAAATTCTCTGCCAACATTTGGAAAGATGGTAATGTTGTTCTAGAGTGAAACAGCTGCTACCATTTCCTCTGGTCCTTTCCTTTTTTCCTTTGTTTGTAACACTTGTGGAGAGTGTTTTGGGTTTTTTTGTTTGGA
This sequence comes from Citrus sinensis, assembly GCF_022201045.2. Taxonomy (NCBI): domain Eukaryota; kingdom Viridiplantae; phylum Streptophyta; class Magnoliopsida; order Sapindales; family Rutaceae; genus Citrus; species Citrus sinensis. The sequence continues at coordinate 11,156,374 of NC_068560.1, forward strand.
AAAGATTAGAAAAATACTTTTAAGATTCTTGGGATGAGGATTTCAGGTTTTTAGGTTAAAGCTCCCCTCTTCCTTGATTTTGGGTTTCAGTTCAATTCAAGGATATTGCCCTCTTTATAATTTACGGAAATTTGGATGCTGCTGTTGGATGACTTTGGTAATTCATGATTAACATTTTTTCTTATTTCATAATAGTTTCTGTTGGTAAACTGCTAGCCCAATATTTGATAACTCATTTCCTTTATCATTAAAAGTTTGATCATTTCTCATGATTCAAAAAACCCAAAAAAAAAAAAAGGTGCAAGAATAACTTTTAGTGAGCAGAAGAGCTGCTTGTAAGCTATTTGCATTATGCATTTAAACTTCTCTTTCAAATACGTCATTTTGGGTGTCTTTTCTGATCTAATTCTTATTGACAATCTGGAGCATAGAATCAAGCATGGACTTATATGTTGATAAATCACATATATCAGAAGAAGTACATTGCATGTTAGCTATTTGCTTTTGGATCCATGTTATTGGAAGGATTTTCTGAACCTATGTAACATAATTAGGACTCCAGCAATTTTGTTAGATTGGAAAATGCTGCACTCATTTTGATGAAAAAAGTGATGAAGGGAGTTCAAGTGTCAGCTTATTTTTCTTTCAAAGAATGCATTCAGCCCTGTAGCTTAGCCTAAATTGTGTTTGGTGGTGGTGTTCTTTTACCTTAACTTTGATCCAAAGTGGTTAACAAGTATGTCACTGTTAGTTGTTTTATTCGAAAAATGACTAGAGATCACTGTTTGGCAGCTTGCAAAAGCAAGGTCTACTAAAAACATCTTAAGTGTAACTTCAATACATTTCAAATTTACTTGTTCACGTATTTCTTTTTCCCCATGGCTGCAGATTCGACTCGCGGAAGCTCAACAGCAAAAAGCTGGGCAACAAGAATTGAAACCAGAGCAATTGGAGAAACTGTCAAAACTGGAAGGTTGGCACAATGAGCTAAAGCTTTTGGAAGAAAAAAAGGCTGATCTGGAAGCATCATGATTCTGGAAGTTTGGCGCAAGGAACTAAAGCTTTTGGAAGAAAAAATGGCTGAACTGGAAACATCATGTTTTTGGTTTGTGTGAGTATGAAAAACCCCGTGTAGTTAGTTCTCTTTTATAGTTTGCTTGGTCAAGATCCGAATACTGAATCGAAGTTCATCTATCGAGATTTTGCCCAAATTATGCTATATGGGTTTAATTGAATGTCACTCTTCCTACATCTTAAAACATTTAGCTTACTAGTTTCCAAATTACAGTCTTTTGAATGAACTGCGTCAGAGTTTGAAATCACTAAAGCATTCTAACCAATTGTGATGCAAACATTTTTGTGGTGTTGGTTTGCAGTAATGTATTTGTGTTTGGTTATTTGTCCGGGAAATGTATAGATTTGGCAACACGTTTGGCATGTTGAATCATAGTGTAGTACTTATAGGTCGGATTGTATTGTATTGCCATTGTATTCTATTGTTATATTAAACTAAAAGTCGCTTTAAAATTGGCGCATGAAGGTTGTTATTAGAATGTGTTACCATTTCTCTTATCTGAAGGATTGAGGTTGCAGTCAAACATTCGAAAATGGACTTCCTTTTTAATAAAATTAAAAAAAATTAATTTAACAGCAATTATCCTTTTTTATTTTACGCATGTGAATAGGTTTTAATATTAAATTTGCTATTAAAATCTGACCTAATTGACAGTTGTTAATAAGTCAGTTTTGCTACAAAAAAACGTTCCAGGCTTCCAGTCTTCTTGTTCTCATTGAAACTAGAAATACTCGTAAGCTTGTTTTAGTCCATTGTATTCTATCTATGAAATATTAATCAAGTTACATTTTACAAATGTCATAATTTTTTTTTTTTTAGGTTTTTCAAGAGCTTCAAACTGTTTTTGTGAATTGAACAGTCCAATAAAAACAAATAAGTCTTAAATTTATCAATTAAAAAAATTAATGACTTTGAGTTTTTCATGTTAATTTTTTTATTTTTAAAAAAAAAGTAATTATTTTAGAACATTGTTATCGAATACAATCCTCGTTATTTTTGCTGACTCAAAATATTCATCTTGAAAAATGATAATTGCCCTTAAAGAGCCCAGCATGGGCACAGAAATGGCAGCCTCCTGCTGTGCTGCTGCCTTTTTTGGTCTATGCTTTGTGGCCAAAATAATAATAATAATAATAAAATAAATAAATAAATAAAACCTTTTTTGGTCTATGCTTTGTGGCCAAAATAATAATAATAATAATAATAAAATAAATAAATAAAACAGCAACAATAACACGGCAGTTGAGGGCTGCCGTTTCTGTGCCCATATCAGTGTTCAATTTTGTGTAGAGAAGAAATTTATGAAATAAACGAAGAACATCACACCAGTCAACAGAATGTAGTTAATTGCATCATTTAAGAAATAAATTTCATTAATTTCTCAATTGAAATGTTCTTTTACTTCTATCACATGCATTCTACTTTTATCGATGTGTGAAAAAAAAAAATAATTAGAAAATTATCATTTAAAAATAATACCACTTGTTCCCAATTCTCAAAAACACCACTTTTATTTTCATAACAAATTTCAATAGTACCGTGATTTTATAATTTTTTGATTTTATTCATTGAGAATTTAAATTTTCTCTTTGTTCTGAGTCTTCTTAAATATTTGAAGATCTTATGTTACTTTGTTCATTGATTCGTAAAGATTAAAAATACACAAGATCTTTGGAAACTAAAAGACTAATACAAAATTCTCGAAAATGATCTTGAGATTCAATAATCAATAACACGAAAAATCCCATATAAGCAAATCCCAAATCAGATGATGTCATACGGTATATATCATTTTGTTTCTTTCTATCCATTTCTTCTTGAGGAACTGGATTGTTTGTTACTTTTTCAACCAATTCTACACATTTCAAAACTGACAATTAGATTTCAGATTCTCAAAATTTTTGTTTAGGAAGTAACATCACTAATATATATATATATATATATATATATGACATTACAACAAACAAAAACTCCGCGCACAGGAAGTATCACCAACCAATCAAACAAAACCTAAAACTTAGAATTACAGCCAATTCCAATCTATTCTCAATTAGCTTAGGCAGGAGCTTCCTAGTCCCCTGGATGTTCATGAATTGGGTATCAATATTTCAAGCACACTCGGGCATTAAACTACAAAATTTAGATGAATCAGCATAATTGCCTCATGCAGATTCAACGTCCGACTCATCAAGTCCTTCTCTGTAAAGTTCAAAATCCTCAGCACTCCATCTGCAGATTAAGTGAAGTTTGAAGGTAGCCATCTTGATGCCCAGCAATCGCTGCCAAAGAGAAGAGTTCAGTCACACGTCAACTTCTAAGCAAAGGTGAGAGTGAGAAAGAAGCAAGAAATAAATGAAGAAACCAATTACATCATATAAAATGTAATGATCGAAATAAATGCTTGGAGCATTGGATAAAATAAAATAGTTGCAGATATTTATTGTATTAAGATCACAAACAAATAAAATGAGGGGGACCTAACTTTTTTTTTATATGAATACAATGAAGGAGACCTAATTGAACACAAGAAAAGATCTATAAATACTGATACAACTTACAAGCAAGATTGACATCATGGATGATGCCAAGATGAAGATGCTGTATAAAATCTAAGGTAGAAATTTAAGTTAGAAAACAGACGATGCCAAACATCGACAGCATTCCATTTTCTGCTGATACAAAAATGGCATAGCTACAAAAAATGAAATACGAACTAGAACGTTTTTGTTAGACTAATGAAAACTTATTTTAGGCGCAAATATAAAGGGGCAGCGGCAGTTTAGTAATTTTAGAGACAGGGGCAGTTTAGTAATTTTATTTATTCATTAATTAGGGCTCAAATATAAATAAGAGATTAAGGAGTCATTTAGGGTTAATGCTGAGTTTTTCTAAAGTATTAGGAGGGATTAAGAGTTTCTGGGAGAGATTGACCTACATCTCGAATTATAGATCATGATTTGTTCTTTCTTTTAATGCAAGTAATAAAATTCAGCCCCAATTCCCTAAGCCCTATCACTTTCTTACAATACAAAAGTGGTCTTCTTCTGTTCTACAATACTCTTACAAGAAGGCTTTCCCTGTCCTACAATATTCTTATGAACAATATAACTAAGAGGCCAAAACAAACCAGTATTCGAGCTGACTCAGGTGACAGAGGCTTTCCTTCTTCGCAAACAACAAAATCTGAAACAAGTTCCACCACACCTGCACACCAAGATAATTTAATATTACATCCAATCTTTGCATATTTTCATGTAACACCAGAATCAGTAGAAGAAAGCAATAATGCACCTTTGTTCAACCGAACAGGCATCCCTTGTTTGCGCAAAAATGGCTCCATTTCATGTGTGAACTGTTCCAGAGGACCTTCTGGAAGTTCCACCTGAGATATTTTGGAAGTATATACAAATTATAATGCTATGAATATATCATGCATCTTATAAAACTAACCTCAAATCACAGATGTTTCAGGTCAACAAAAATTTATGAAGAAACAAAAGCATTATCAACCATGAAAAGTTTTTATACAACATTATCAACAGTGAAGAGTTATTATCTTAAACATAGTATTCTAAAAAGGGATGATGTTTAAATCCTATCCCGAGGTTATGAACCCAAATACTAAAATCTATGTATTTAATTCAAATTTTAGCTAGGCAAGCGAGCAAGCTGTTTAAGAAATTGGCACATAAGCTCACAAACCTTTTCTGTTGCCATGCTTCCTGTCCTTGCAAAGTCATAGTCTTCATATTTATTAAACAAGCTGCAAATGGCGATTAAAGAAAAATAATTAGTTGAAAGTAGAAAATGTAAAACATTAAAATGAAAAATCTGCCTAGAAGAATGCCATATAAATCATCAGAGCAGAATATTCAATTCAATTCCAAACAATTTCATGACTATAAAACTTACCTTTCAACCTCTTCCTTGGGCATATTTGTAAGAAAAAGTCCAGTATTTCCACAGAGAAACTGGAAGAACAAAATGATAAATCAACACTACTGATAACACTCTAAAGGGTATCTTATTTGAAAAGGACCTCATATAAGAGCACATGATAAGTGCTTCTCCAAAAAGCAGCCAAGAAGCAAGCTCACCTTAGAAACTTTGTTTAGGCCTGGCTGTATCTCATCGGATACCGACCGACCCAAAGCAACCTGCATGACTTTATTTGACCCCAGAAAAAATCTGAACAAAAAAAATGCATTAAAATGCAAAATTAATTTCTTTTAAATACCCATTAAGTAGAAGTAATTAAAACTTGAAATAAAACAAATAATAACAATAATTAAAAAAAAATCACCTGCTTGGTTTGATCTGCTCTCTGAACTCTTTGAACTTGAGATTTCTCATGTTCTCAAAAGAGAAAACGTAAATTGATTTGTAATTTTCAACTGCATTCCTTATGGAATTTACTATTACTTCTTTGTGTTCCTTTCCTTTCTTTTTGGTCTTTGATAAAGTAACTGTAATTCATTCATTTTAACGCAATAAATCAATAATTCTATTTTTTTAGAAAAGAAAAAAAGACCGAGCTAAGTGTGAGACGGAGGGTGAGGAGAAGGAGGCGGCTCACCTGGTCGGTCACGTTTGGATTTCGGCATGTTGGTACGGTTAAAACGGCGGCTCGTTTGGTCTTTTCAGCTTCTGCAAATTACTCTTCTTCGTTCTTAGGGTTTTATGGAGAATTAGGACTTAGTGTCAAGGGGGAAAGGTTTATTGGGATAATCACAAATGAACCCCTCATTTACTTATGATTTCTTAAGTATGGACTTCTGTTATGGTTTTGTATCAATGACGTCCCAACACGAAATGACTGAAGCACCCTTGTAAGGTTGAGTAAAGATGTCTGTCGGGCCGACCCCTCTGAAGAAGGCCCACGCAGAATAGTAGTGTGGTGGCCAGCGAGGCTGGCCTAGCCCAGCCTACGGTACGAGGCCGTAGACCAGTGTAGAGCCGCATGACGTGCTTCGGCCATTAGACAAGTAAAAAGAGGTTTAGGTGTTAAATACGTAGTTTTGGCCACTAAACAAGTCACACTAAATATGTACAGTCTTGATTAAAAGAATATTTGGTAAATCTTCAAAAAATTGTTTATTTATAAGTTTTCTTTGTTATAACACCTTTCAAAGGAAAAAAAATTCTTTATTTTAATTGTAATTTTCAAAAGTTGTAGAGTGTTGCTTTTCAAAAGTAAATTATAGAATAAGTCACCCACACATTTTTTAAATTCTAATTATATCCTTCTTATTTTATCAAAAAGGTAATTACGTCTTAATTTTTCATATATCATACTTTATAAGTAATAACCCTAGGGTACGTTTGGCATACTGTATTATATTATATTGTATTACATTATTTTAATACTGACATATTGTATTATATTATATTGTATTAATATTGTATTATAATAATGTTGTACAGTATTTGGTGCTATACTGTAATATATTAATTTTTGTGTGATTAACTTAAATTATATATTTAGAAAATAATATTTATTAGTGCCTAGAAAAATACAAAATATAGAAGTCTTAAATTTTAGAAATTTAACATTATTTTTTAGTATAAATATTAAAAAAATAAATTTTCCATAAAGATTGAAGCTTATAGCCTAATAATCGACAACATAACATTTATTTTAAATTAATATTATTTAAATTTATTCATATATAAATATTTTTATTAGTTATATTAAATATTTATATATTAATTACTATAATATAATTAAATAATGTAATATCAAGTTATATTTTTATTTTTATATATTGTTTAAGTACTTATTAATTAATTTGATATATTAATTATTATATAATTAAATAATACATTATTTAGTAATATTTTTAATATAATAAAAATTAAAATATGAATAATAAATTATTAATTTATATTAATAATTATAATGAAAAAATAAAAGAAAATAAAAATTAATATTATATTAAATTAAAAAGTTATATTATTTATTATTATTAAAAAAAAAACAAAAGCAACCAAAAAAAAAAGAAGCAGCAAAAAGCTAATGCAGCAGTTTGCTACATTAGCATACCCCTTAATAAAATTTTGCCAAACATGATATTAGTATTAAGTTAATGTGAACAGTATTTTAATACCCTCTTAATATTATAACCAAACATGTCCCTAAAGTATTATGCGATCCTATACACATACATATCTTCTTTCTAAGTGGCAAAGCTACTAATGGTGCGTTTACTTGCCGGATTGGAGAATCGGAATCCGAAATTAGAATGATTGATGGCGTTTACTTCGCAAATATAGAGCAGGAATCAAAATCAGAATGGTGGGGTCCGCCACTATTTGGGAATGAGGAATGGAAGATTGATTTCCATGGGGGAGGTGGGAATGCGTTTTTCATTATCAGGATTGACCATTTTGCCCTCCCACAAAATTAAAAATATCCACTTTATCCTCTTTTATAATTAATTAATATAATATTATAATTAATTAATTAATATATTATGATTAATTATTTTCGTTCATAGCCTTTTCTAAGGGAAATAATGTTTGCCCCGGGTCAAAGCCCGGGTCAAACCCCAAAACTAAACAAACGGCGTCGTTTTGTTTTGTTTTTTTTCTTTTCTTTTTTGCTTCTCCAAAACGTTGCCGTTTCACTTATCATTTGCCAAATGAAGATACAATATCTGCGTCTCTCTTCCTCTTCATTTGACTTAACAGCTGCTTTTCTCTTCATCCTCTTCGTCTTAAGCTGTTAGCTTTCTATTACAAAGAACGCACCCATTTATCAGATTTCTTTGCGCCTACATTTTCCTTGAAGGTTTCTCAGCAGCCAAACAAATGCAAAGCAAATTGCAGAAGAAACACATTTTGTTCCAATGAAAAATGTACGGAAACATTTTAAATCTGAAACAAATCTTTGTCGCCAGTCTCAACATTTTTGTAATTAATAGAAATTTATCTTTCATCTTATGTTCAGCAATAATATATTCAAGAATCTTGTCCATCTTCTTATGAATTTTCTGCACTTTAGACTTCACCCCAGTTACAGAACGAAGAAATTTAAGAGAAGGGTACAAATCAGTAATGACAAATCCTGCAGCAAGCGGCAATATTTCCTCAACAAGTGGAACTAAAATCATCTTGATCTTTGCACTTGTTACCAAATGCTGCCCTAGAAATAATAGCACTAGTCACATCCCTCAGAGGAAGAAATGAATTCAACAAGATTTAATGCCTCTTCTACTTTTATTAATCTGAATGATTGCGCGCGATTTCTACTTGAGAGCTCGAATACCGTAATCTTCCTCAGGTTTCGCCAGTAATCGTTACAAGGAGAGAAGGACATACTTGAAGTTGAAAGATAATTACCTCAAAATGAAGGCTCGCAATTCGAGCAACAAATTAGATCAAAGGAATCGGCACTAAGCAAGAAGTGAGCTCAAAGATTCCGAAACACAAACGTAAATTCACAAAACTGCAAATCTATGATGAACGCCAAGATCAAAATTTATGAAGAAAGGGAGCTGAAAAAATAAATGAAACGTGAAATTAGATGACAATGGATCTGCTTCGTCAAAGGAGACAATGAAATTGTTACTAGAGACAGCTAGAGAGAGAGAGAGAGAGAGAGAGAGAGAGGGAGAGAAAGCCACGAAAAATATCTGCCACGAAGAAAGCCACGAAGAAACGAAGAGGAAGAGATTTACGGTGCAACTCTGTTTCAACTAAGTCTAAGAATGAATGGAGTCACTTGCAAATGGTAAGTGAAACGGCAACGTTTTAAAGAAGTAAAAAAGAAAAAAAAACAATACAAAACGATGTCGTTTTGTTTAATTTCGGGATTTGACCCGGAACAAATATCAGTACTCCTTTTCTAAATGAGAAAATGCTGACTGGTAGCTTTCCTAGGACTCTAGGGCCCTGAACATCACTCTTAACGAGTGCTAGTGTTTGTTTCCTTTTCTTGTTGTCTTTCCTTAATCTTTAGTGGTTGGTCAGAATTCTAAACACAAAGTAAGAGATTACTCAGACATAGAGGGGTCATTAACACAAGGGAGAGTGAAAGGTTGGTGAGTGACTTTAAAGCAGGGTGTTGTTAAATGCTGAAATGAATAGCTGGCGTTCTGATTAAGCAATGGAAACAGAAGAATTAGTACGGATATGTAGAGCCATAACACTTAAAAGGAGAGGAAGCTGAACAATTTATTTTTCAAGACCAAATGAAAGAAGGGATCTCGAGCTGTAGTTGGCTGTCTAGTTGGGAAGATTCTTTTTGCGAGAGGGGTTAATCGCGAAGGGCCGAAAATAGCTATGCATCAAGCTTGGCGTACAATACGAGATTTTAAGATTGAAAGCTTAGGAAGTAACATCTTCTTGTTTTAAGTTCTCTTTAGAAGCTGATAAAAAGAGAGTTCTAAATGGAGGATCGTGGCACTTCGACAGAGCTCTCATGGTGCTCCAAGAACTAAGTGGCATTGGTAGTATCAAAAAGCAATCTTTCTCTCATGCTTCCTTTTGGATCCAGATTCATAATGTGTGCCACTGATGTGTATAGATTTTAGTATAATCAGGGAAATGGGGTCAAGAGTGGGGAAGGTTGAAGATACAAGAATGGATGCTCAAGGTGAGTGTTTTGGGCGCATTCGAGTCTTAATGAATATCACCAAACCTCTGAAGAAGCTTATTGTCCTTAAACAAGAAGGTGAAGAAGGCATTCCGATGCCGGTTTTGATATTTATTTACCTTTTATTCTATTGAGACCTGAAATAGTACTTCAAAAACTTTGAAAATTTACTACATGGTAATTGTAATTGTATTTCCTTTCATGTGTAACTGTGTATTTAGTATTTTGGAATACCCTTGATACGTACTGTACTATACAAATCATATCATTCATGGCATGGATTACAAAAGTTATAAATTAGACGTTAAACAAAGTACTCGCACAAACTGTGCTAGCTACAAAGCAGAGTAAGTATATTTTCAGTTTCCTCGGCCAATTAGCAGCTAATTGATTGAGCAGATTTGATATCAACTCTGGCAATCTGAAAATTTACTTGTGTGCGCTTCAATGATCCCTTTTTTCGCTAAGGCCGCGTCAGAGAGGAACTCTATAGGACGGATCCACCATTTTCAAAATGAACAGATTCCCTCTATTCCCTCTTGAGATTCTTAATTAAAGAGAAAACATGATTCAATGTAAATAACTAATGTTTTGCAAATATATCATCATCAAAGAAAATAAAAATAACAATAGAGAGCAGTTTTTGCAAGACTTATGATTAAGTGATTGTAAATTCAGAATGCTAGAAAAAATGACACAGAACTGAAACTATAGTTAAAAGACTGAAAACTTGATTATCGATTAGTGCATTTAGTAGTTCCGCGAAGGCTGGTTTTTTTTTCGGGGGGGACATTCACTTCAATTTTGAAAGCATTATTAAAGAGCTTTAAATGGGCATTAGATTTTTAATCAAGCCTGTAAAACAATTGAACTGAGCATACTATCATTTGGTATAGAAACGTCGAATTATATTGATAGTTGTTATCCCAATTTTAGTACGTGTTAACTCAAAATCTAGCAAATAAATAGTTTTTCCCCCTATTTAATTTGTATATGTGACAATTTACCGTATTAGCTGGAAATTTGCACTTCATACCTTAACTCCTCGTCCAAGTATGTAATTTCCAATTGTCCACGCCCGCTACCAGGTGACTTAATTGGTATCTATGTCACAATAGATTAAGGTTAGTTATTACATAAGTACATATTAAGAAAATAGTGCTACTTTATTATTATATTAGAATTTGCACTTGCTCAATGCTTCTGCCATTGCACATACAATATTTACACCCAAATGGAGTAGGTTCAAGAGACACAATATTAAACACAATCTTAAACACACATTTTTAACCATCAGATTACAACTCATTCAAGCGTTCAGATTCAGGCTGACATGGAATATATTAATTTTAAAAACTAATTAATTAATGTCGGTCCACTATGGTAATAAATTATTTACTTATTCTTCTCTCTTACATTTCTCTATTTTGTTTCTCTCTCTTCCTCACTGCCGTAGATGAAACAAAAGACTTCTAGTTCATGAAGATGCAATTTCTACTTTTATTAAGCTTGCAAGATTCAGAAAGGACATTGTGCTGATTAATTGAATTGAGTTTATTCAAAATATAGATTATAGGATGAATCATTACAGAAGGAGGAATAAAGCCGCATCTCCCACCGCTTCTTTAGCCTCTTCAACAGAAGGATGATTTAGGATCCAAACTCACAAAATTGGATGGGCTGATCCATTTTTATATTCTCTAGCAAGATCTGTTTTTAATCTTACATGCATTATTAATTCATTCTGCAAGTTGGTTAAATATTAGAATCATGGATATTCATTCTGTGGCAATGTACAGCACGGTTTATATTCCTGAAATTTTAGAAAGATTTGTTAAAGATAATTAAAAAAAAAAGGTTAGATTTATCCTAAATTAATTTGAAAATGAATTTAGAGCACTTATCAATTGTAAATTAGTTTGAGATAGAAGTCTTTCAGTTCTCTTACATTACAGAGGAAAGGGAAAAAAGTGGAGGAACACCTTAATAAAAAAAAGAGAAGATTAGGTAAATAATTTATTATCATAGTGGACCCACATTAATTTACTAGTTTTACAATTAATATACTCCATGTCAGCTTTAATCTCAACCCCTTAATGAGTTGTAATCTAATGGTTAAAAATGAGTGCTTAAAATTATGTTGAATATTGTGTCTCTTGAACCTACCCCTATATATATATATATTTGAAATTGGATACTACATATCACATACCAGACCTGCAATCCTGAAATAGTCAAATTTAACAGCCACTCTTTTAGAATTTAGAGGTACCAAGTTCGCTGTGGCCTGCAGAAATATTGATACATTGATCTCAAACACGATATTAAATAATATATAGCATCATAGTAAATTAAATTGGACACATGTACTGAGTAGATTTTGCTAGTCAAAGAAACTAGCAAATTAAAACTCAAATTGGATATTGGATAACAGTGGAATTGCTTTCTGGCAGAATCAAAATGGACTAGATGGAGAAAAAGAAGGATTTAAACATATACCAGTTCGTTTCATTTTTTTAACACTACTCTGTCTTTAATTTGTAGCTATCAAAAAATAAAAATTCCAAGTATTACAAATTATATAATATGTAAACAATAAATGTCAAAGAAACTAGCAAATCAAACCTCACATTGGATAGCAATGGAATTGCTTGTTGGCAGAATCAAAGGGACTAGATGGAGAAAAAGAAAGATTTAAACATATACCAGTCTGTTTCATCTTTTTAGCACTACTCTGTCTGTGTAGCTATCAAAAATAAAAATTCCGAGTAAATTATATAATAGGCAGACAATGAATGTCAACTGATATTATTGAACAAGAAAAATGATCACCTGATTAAAAAATGGCCAAGTTTCTATATTTTGAGCTCTCAATGTGTCGATATTTATTGCCTGGTAGATTTTTCCATTCGGTCGCAAGAATTTTGGTCTCTGTCACATCAAAGTGATGAAAATCATTTTACTTTAATGCTAGGAGACCATTTTACTTTAATGCTAGGAGACTTGCATATAAATGTTAAATCTAAAGGAAAAAAATTGTAACTAAAGCTAAGAACTGAAGCAGCCGGGGGGGCGGGGGGGGGGGGGGGGGAAGATCCAACCTTTGTCTGCAGAAGTGATTGAGATGTAGTATATAAAAGCTCCCATTTCCCATTCAGTAAGTTAGACTTTAGAGGTTCCTTTATATCATTCACTGCCTCAAGTTTGCGAGCAATCTGATCGAAAAAAGAAGTTTTACAATCCCACTATCAGCAGAAAATTTCATACAAATTTAAGTACATAGATAAAATTTAAAGAAATAATTCATCCTAAAATTTCTTTCTTAAGTGACACAACTAAAGAATTTTGAAAATGGAATAACTTATATATACATCTTCAATAAATCAGCGGCTAATAGAAATTGTAGAGTAAAATGATGAGCCAATCTCTTCCTTGCATGCTGTGCGGAGTAAAACGATAAGCCAACCTCTCCCTTGCATGTTGTAAAGAGTAAAACGATGAGCCAATCTCTCCCTTGCTTGCTGTGCATGCAATGAACCATAGCCGATCTACAACTCTAGATATTGCTCCTAAATTTAGTTTTCAGTATAGTACAACTAATGCCTAGAAATTTTCAGTATCAGTTGTGAGCCATGGCTCCCTCACCATCTGATTAATTACCTCAGATTAATTGTTAATGAATTAAAATTTTCAACCTCTATAATACACATTAATAACTAATTTACCAGGCCAAATTACTTATAAACTGCCGCATCGATTCATATTAATCCAAATTACACACATATTAATCGCAAGCCAATAAAAGGGGTCCCCTCATATAAGTACCCCAAAAAAAAAAAAAAGGTAAAAGCTGCAGCATCATTTCTTAATATTATAGTGATATTAAATATTCTTGCTTTTCATTCAAAATTCTCTGTTTATCATCCAAATTTAGTTCATAAAAAGTTTTCTCATCATTCATTTTTCCCTCACTTTCTCATACTACTTTCTTTGCTTCCAAACAAGCTAGGTATATCAATTTATAAAGCTCAAAGAAACAGTATGAATAAAATCACCTGATCAACACGAGCTTGGTCCTCAGGAGAAGCCTCGGCGCCACGATCAAGAGGCTTTATTGCCTGGAAAAGCTCCTCCTTGAAGCTCTCAACTCTTTTGGTCGAAAATCCTGAAAAGAAAGACACTCTATTTCTCCGTTTGTCGGAAACCGAGGAATTCAATGGCTTTTGGTTTCGGGGGCAAAATAACAAATGGGTTCTAATTATAATATTTGGTTTTGAATAGAATAAATTAAGCGAAGAAGAAGCGAAATCAGATGAAAAACAAATTAGAGATGAAGAAGAACAAGTGATAGCCATAGATGACGATGAATCATTGCATGATACAATAGATTTTTTAATTTTATATATTTTAATATTTATTTATTTTAAATGTTAGTTTTAGTGGTTATTAATGGAGAATGAGCGAAAGTGACTCGACTTAAGAAAATCGAGTGCCCTCAGGCCTCAGCCAGCACTCTTGTGGGCGACGAGAGCGTGCGTGTCGTTTTGCTTTTTCACAACAGTCAAAAATGACTGCACAGGGGTCGAGGTTATAAAATGTGGCAAAATTTTTAAATTATTGAGTTTTTACTTTTTAATTGGTTAATCTTTTAGAGCCCTTTCGAATTATTTTAAAAAAATATAAACGTAATTTTAAAAAGTTAAAAATTAATTTTAATATTTAATAAATTTTTTAAAAAATTATTTTTGACAAAATTAACTTATCTTACAATAAATTTTAAAAATAGCAAAAAAATAATTTTAAAAATCTAATCACTTTTATAAGACATGAGTGGGTCGTCCATGATCGAATGACCCAAATCAATCTATTAACTATCCACCCAAGTGGAAGTTGCAGAGTTTGAACACATAGGGATGGTTGTAAATTTGAATAAGAAGTTGATGAAAGGTTAAATAACTTCATTATCTTAAAATTCTTTTAGTTAGCCGATTGCATTGATTTTGGTTCTTACTCTAGGCTTTTCGACATTTCTGTGATTGCCTTCTGATCCTAAAAATAATAATTAACTCTATAAACGATCATAATTTAACTTTCATCTTGTGTGCAAGTACATTAATTGTTTTTGTGGGGGCTAAAATTTCCTTCACAATTATGTAAATAATTGTGTGAAGGCAGTCTTCTCTCTTGAAATGAGAGTGGAGTGGATATTTCTTATAATTGGGGAATGAAAATAAAATGTGTGGGTTCCACACAATTTGGGAATAAAGAATGAAAATGAAAATGAAGAAATGGAAATGAAATATATGTTTACTTTTGTATCCCTTTACGTTTTTTATATTTTCCAAATTACCCTCATTCAAATCACAATTAATTTTATTATTTTAAATGTCATTAATAAAAATAATAATTATTATTATTAAATTTTATTAACTTTATAATTTTGGTTATTATTAATTATTTTTATTAATATTATCATTATTAACAATAAAAATAATGATAAAAATAATAATTAATTTATCATTATTAACACTATTATCATTATTGTTGTTATTATTATTATTATTATTATTATTATTATTATTATTATTATTTGCTCGAGAGTGTACTGAGTCAGAAAAGATATGACCCCACTCCACTCTAATAAATTGCACTTATGTTATTAGTTATGTTCTTATGATTGTCCTACGTGGACTATAGACTCGAGAGCGACATATTACATAGCTCGAGATCATGAAACTTTTGTGGAGTATCATTAGATGAGTCAAGGGATGAGATGAATATACGTGAGGAACAACTCTAGAGTTGAAGTAAAAGGAATATACACTTGCAAATTGACTTTATGTGGTGGTCGAATCCTTCTCCTTTAAGACGTTTTCTACACAATTAATCTTTTGGGAAAATTACCCTAACAATTAATCTTAATCCATAATAAAATTAATGGAAAAATTATTTTAATTTATACAATTAATCTTTTGGGAAATAAAATAAAAAATTTGTTAAATTGTATTTATTACTAGGAGTGGATCCATAACCCTAACTAATTCAATTTCATAGTTTTTCTTAAATTAAATTGCATATTTTTAATTTTAATTTTAATTTTTTTATAAACTTAAATAAAAAATTAAATCATTTCTCTTTGAATCGACCTTGGGCTCACCGAATTATAATATAATAAGACACTCTTATACTTGGGAGTTATAAATCACTTTTAAGACATGTCAATGGGGCAAAAAGAAGGAATACAATATTGTTGGAAATGGTTAGGTCTAAAGTAAGTCTTCTGGTTTCTTATTGAGGAGATGTTTTATTGATTGTTGCCTATATACCTAACCAAGTGTCCTCTAAATTAGTCGATTCTACACCTTATGAGTTATGGATAGGAAGAAAGTCCAATCTAACTCATATGCGACTATAGGGGTCTGCAGCCTACATTCACAAACCATCTCATAAATATGAAAAATTGGGAGCATGAGGTAAAAAATAGATTTTTATTAGATATTTTGAATGTTTCAAAAGGCACGTGTTCATTGGTGAACGTCCAGATGAAACTGTGAGTGAATTGGAATCACGAGATGTCACATTTATGGAGAATGAATTCCTTAGCATTAGAGAAGTTGGCAGAAACATCTAATTATGTACATTGGATAGTCCTCTTGATTATGTTACTTTCAATATGGGTGTTGATGGAAATACAAAATTTATCGAAAGGAAAATGATAAATAAACGAAAGGAAGACTAAAGGACAACAGAAACGGTGGCGTGGGCTTGTCATTTCACGCGTTCTCTTAGGCCAATTTGGAAATGTATGGGACCACAATAAATAAAAAATAAAGAATAAAAAATAGAAAAAAGCAACTCAAATATCTTCCTTTTATCTTTTTCCTTATACATTATCCACTTGTTCTCCTCCCTCCCCAGCCACTCGTTCTCCGGATTTGTTTAATCCCCTCCACTTGTTTGAAAACAATAGCACTTCGTTAACTTCGTCCCATTCGTTAACTTCATCCTCATCACCATCCAACGCTGCTGGTAGTATCAGAACTCGTCCCTAACGCCTGCTGACGATCGTTCTACAATGGACACGATCGATCTACAACGGAGCTGCCACCAACAGAACAACCGGAAACGAACAAACTTCCCCTCCGTTCATACATAATCAATATTTTGTATCAATTTTTGTCAAATAATTAAAAAATAATATTTTGTTTTGGATTCTGTGAGATATTTTATTTGTGTATGATAGTTGTGTGAAAGAAATAATGATAATTATGTAAAAAGAAAAAATTAATCAAGTGATTTGTGATAATTTTTGTGTGATAAGTTGATTTGAAAAATATTGTATTTGTGATAATTTTTGGCTTTGAAATGCCCACTGCTGAAGAGTTCATTAAAATGAGACATATGTAGAATACAGGCAGTTTCATTTACCAGTAAATAAACATAAGATTCTAGACATGCCTTTTAACTCTTTTAAGAAAAGTCAAGTTACAATAACTCCGTGCATTCAAAAGGATATTAAATAAAAATGTACATTGAAAATTTAGTCTAGAATATTTATGAATGAAACTTACGGAGGCAACTCTTTCAGACTTCAATCGCTTCTCGACAAAGTTAGTAAGTTTCTTTGCATAAATTTCTCCAGCATCACTGTCTAAAATGTTTATTTGTGATAATTTTTGGCTTTGAAATGCACCGAATTTTTGCATAATAATTGATTTGAATAGCTTTGCATTTTGCATAATATTTAATTTAAGAAATAATTAGTTTTGTTTATACATATTAAGAGGATAGTTACTGAATTTTTTAACTTCTCCATCTATCAGTTCTAAATCTTAAGATACATGGTTAGAAATTTAAATTTATTACTAATATTAAGTAACATAGTTCTTACTAATGTTTTTGTATTTTGCATATAATATCTTATCTGAATTTTTTCAATGTAGAATTCAAATGCCTACTCAAAGATGTTATGTTGTTTTCAAATGACGAAAGCCGGACATATATAATTCTTAGCTTGAATGCCAGATGCAAGTAAATGGATTCAAAGAGAATTCTTGTCAATCTTATAAATTTTTGTTGGATGCCGAAATAGCCTACAATGATTACAAAAAAAAAAGGCATGAAAAATTGCCAGAGACATCCAATATATTAGAAACTACAAAATTTATTATGGAAACACTCAAAAAGGGGGTGCAAATTGAAGTGCCTACATGCGACAAAGTTGTACAAACTGATAAAGGCATAAATGGTTGTATTATTCTGCCTATATTATCCATTGTATGTTGTATTTTAGGAATAATCATTGCTATATGTATTTTGCATAAATGAAATTGTACTTCGTGTTATGTATAAATTTAAATAATTTAAACAAAGTGATTGTTATGTATGAATTGTAACGTTTAACTGTAAGAAGGAATAACTTTTTCCTCTAGACCCTATGCATGTCTAGAGATATTATGTGTATCAAAAGAAACAACAATAATGCAATGATACACAAGTCGCCAAATCTAACATATATCATTGATCCATCACTACAATTTCAAACATTTAAAGTCAAATCTAACATAATTTCAAACATTTAAAGTCGGATCTAACATATATCATTAATCCATCACAATAATTTCAAAAATTTAAAGTTCAATTTAACACAAAACATTATTCCATCACTACAATTTCAAACATTTAAAGTCAAATCTAACATAATTTCAAACATTTAAAGTTGGATCTAACATATATCATTAATCCATCACAATAATTTCAAATATTTAAAGTTCAATTTAACACAAAACATTATTTCATCACTACAATTTCAAACATTTAAAGTCAAATCTACCATAATTTTAAACATTTAAAGTCGGATCTAACATATATCATTAATCCATCATAATAATTTCAAAATTTTAAAGTTCAATTTAACACAAAACATTATTCCATCACTACAATTTAAAGTCAAAATACAAATCAAGCATCATGATTGTTATCTTCATTATACTGCTGCTACTGTAGTAACTGTTGGAAATTCTCACTTTGAGATCCTTGATAGGTCATCGAAGGAAAAATAATAATGTAACTGCGAAGTATACGGTGGGACTAGTTGCTATAATACATAAAAATAAACATCATATTACATTACAGAAATATTAAAATATAAGTATACATTAATGACTTATAAACAAAACTTACTATGTGTCAATTATAAGAAAATGACTGATAAATGTTGCTTTCATTGAATTGGGATGGGTAAATAGGTACCTAATCAAATAATAAAATATATGTAAAATTCATATAAAAATCTTAAAACTAAAATTTAAATAATTTAATTCTTACATTATAATAGCTTATAGTGCCGCATTGGTTGAGATTTCTGTAAATAGTACTTCCTTCATGTAGCGTCTATATATGCTCAATCTTATACTTAGTTACATATCCTCGAAATAAAAGACAAATTCAAAAAATTTAACATGGCTATGTTGCTCCCTTATGTGGAGATTTCATTAGGCACACGATAAGATGATGGGGCATTTTCTTGTAAATCCTACAAGATTATTAAAAACAATTAAACTAAGATCAAATTAATTAGAAAAGAGATCTTTGTTTTAATCATACTTTATTTTTCTGTGCAGTCTTGTTCCTTTGAACGGATTTCGTACGAATCGAAGATTTTTTCCTTAGGCAAGATGGACGGCCTTTACGATGTGTCACTACTAGATCATTCAGTGCAAGTTGAACATTATCGCTGCTACAACTTACTTCACTAGTAGCAGTTCTTTCCACACTCTCATTGTGAATTTGTTTGTTGCTGCTACAACTTGCTCCACCAATATTAGTTTTTTCCACACTTTCACAGCGAATTTGCTTGGGTAGATCCTTCATTGCTTTCTCAATGCAATCCATCACCGTTTTATAGCTATTTTCATTATCAGAGGCTATGTCTGCAACCTCACTGAAAACGTTACACATTTTTTCATATCTTTCTGGTTGGATGGACAAATTCTGCACACCATAACTAACTTTCACCTTGTTATAACATCTCCTCACATCTTTCCTCCACCTTGATAAAATGTATCTTTCTGGAAGTAATTCAACTGGGTTACGCATTAGCATTGCAAGGGCATGCCTGCAAAGAATCCCCATAAACTAGAATTTTGAACATATACAATTAATTTCACACTCAGCTTCTTCGAAAACAACCTCAAAGATGCCTCTCTGACCTTGCCAAAATGATTCAATTATTTTATATATTGATCCCACAAAATCCAATATATCACAATACATCAGTACAGTCAATTCTTATTGAATTTCTTTAAACTTAGAAATTGTGTACATCTCTTCAACTTACTTCTCCATCTCATATCTTGATACACATGGTGTCCTTTTACTGAAACACTTGGCATTTGCTTGCCATTCTAATTCAGCTTTCCTCCTCAATGCATTTTCATTTTGCTTCACAAATTGTTTCAGATTTGTTTTTGAGTTAACAAACCCATAAAAAAATGCAATTATACTTTCAATTCGCTGAGTTGTTGACATCCCTGTCCAAAAACAGTCTTGATCTGTAATGATATTTTCAATTGCCTTTTGCATTGCCCTGTCTTGATCTAAAATGATATCAAGGGGAGAATTAGACATGCATGATAGCCACACCTCAAATAACCATGTAAATGTCTTTGTATCATCATGTGAAATCAATCTGCATCCTAACAAAATAGATTGTCCATGGTGAGATATAAGTTATGCAACCCAAGAGGGGGGTGAATTGGGTTTTTAAAACTTAAGCCAAGCAAACCACACAACAATTCAATCTAATGTCTTAATAAATTCAAAAACAATAAATTCAATGAAAGCACAATAATAAATAAGTAGGGGAAGAGAAAGCAAACTCAAGGATTTTTACGTGGTTCGGCTATTCCTGCCTACATTCACGGCTCCAAGCAACTCAAGCTTGAAGATTTCACTATCCAAGTCTTCCAAGGTTTCAGAAGCTTACAATTGACTTCCAATGTGTCAATGAACCTTTACAACAAAGAGATTATCTCACAATCTCTTCACTCAAGTGTCTCACACACTTAAACTCTCTCAAAGAGTATATATATAAATTGAAGAACAAAAATGATTCAATAAATGATGATTTACGAAATTGAAGCTCGATATATGTTGCGTGCACTTGTTTATACTTGCCAAGATTACCAAAAACGAATTGGATTTGAGTTTATATAGTTTGATCTAAAAAACTAGCCGTTATGCACATTTTAGTGATAACCGGCTTACCATTTATGGACATCTGGTTAGCCGTTTAATGTTACCGTTACAGCCAAAATTTGAATTCTTGAATATCTAGTATGCCGCTAATGAAATCCGAATAGCCGTTTATGTTCCAGAAGTTTACTGCCTAAATCCGGACTACCATTTGTCAGGATCCGGAAAGCCGCTCGCTACAGTAACTGCTACAGTAACTGCTACAGTGAACTATTTTCTAAAATTATAATTTGACTCCAAAACTTTATATAATAGTATTATGGCCCAAAGCGTTATGAATCTTTTCAAATAAGTCCAATTTCAGAATTTCTAAATATTACTTTATTAATCCCAAAACTTTATGAAATTATGAGATGACCCAAAATATGTGAAATTATAGAATGACCCAAAATATTTAAATAGTTTCAAATAAGTCCAAATCCGAAATTCAAAACAATATTTATTAAAATTAAAGATTGTAAAATTCTTTCATTTTAATCCATAACTTGAAAAACAACTTAACTTCATAAAATCATTTTCTTATTATAAAAGCACAATACATAAAATTTTGTTTAACCAACACATGTGGTTTGTTATCATCAAAATCAATATTTATAAACATATAGGCTAACACATGGTGATTAACTTCGACAAAGGGCGCGAATGGCATGTCATACTTGTTGGTCAGATATATAGTGTCAAATGTAAAGACATCTCCAAAATATTTGTAAACTGCCCTACTCCTCTGATATGCCCAAAACACATTCTTTAATCGATCCTCTTCATTCAAATCAATGCTAAAAAATAAAACTCATTACATTCTGCTTGCTTTTCTGGAAGTACTTTAAAAGCGCCATAGCATCTCCTTTCTCAAGTTGTAATCATCTTGTTTTGTCAACAAAATTTCTACAATCTTTTTCTAAAAATGACACATTTTCATACCCACCAGCTCCAACAACAATAGAATTGAAATTTTAGGCAATTATAATTCTCGCACAATCATTCATTTCAATTCGTTTTTTAGCACTTGCACTAATTATGTGATTGCATGGGAAATATCTAGCTTTGTCTGGACTCAATCCATGGTTGTGTTGAAAATTTAAAGTTCGAAGAACCCATTTTCCATCTTCATTTAGACAACCTCCAATTTTTGCATCACAACCATTTTTCACATTAGGTTTCGGCTTCAATGCATTAGCAGATTTACTTTCCGACTTGCCGCTACGCCCACATTCAAATGTCGCATATTTTACAATTCCATTAGTCTTTTTCTTAGTACTTTTAACCTTCACAGGAAACCGCTCTTGTTTACCATAAGCTTTGTAAAATGCACACATTTCTTCATGACTATCAAATAACATTCCAAGAGTTGGCTCACATTTTTCGGTTGCACAATTTCATCTACATTGTTAGCTCTTGTTTCTTGCAACTCTTGAAATGCATGCTCATTTTCCAAATTCTCCATTTCTACAAAACAATTAACATTTGTATTAAAAAACTTATATAACATTTTCGTCCAGTAACAAAAAATCCTAACAATTTAAATATATAAAACACATCCACAAATTTTTATAATTTATTCCATTATCTCCAACAATTTAAATTAAAAAATCCAAACAATTTAAATATATAAAACACATCCGAAAATTGTTATAATTTATTCCATAATTTCCAGCAATTTAAATTAAAAAATCCTAATATATATAAAACACTTCCAGAAATTTCTATAAATTTAATCCATTACTTTCTAACAATTTAAATTAAAAATTCTTGACAATTTAAATATATAAAACACATCCATAAATTGTTATAATTTATTCAATTATTTCCAGCAATTTAAATTAAGAAATATCCTAACATATATAAAACACATTCAGAAATTGTTATAATTTATTTCATTATTTCCAACCATTTAAATTAAGAAAAATCCTAACATATATAAAACACATTCAGAAATTGTTATAATTTATTCCATTATTTCCAGCCATTTAATTTTTTTTAAAAAATAATAACAATTTAAATATATAAAAAGCACAAATCTACGAATTTTTACAATTTAAATTAAAAATTCTAACCATTTAAATATATAGAACACAAAAAAAACTTTACTTGAATGTAATGAGAGTGACTAATTTACCAATTAATCAGTACCAATTTTATCAAGTTGCCTCTGTATGCAGATCCAGATCTAACTTCTTCCTTATGGCTGCTTTTTTTTTTTTTGTTGTTGCTGAAATCGAGCAAATGCAGGGTTGAAAATAGAGATATTAGTTGTGTGATAAACAACTAAAAGAGATGCGAGATGCAAAGAGATAGAGAGGACAAGAAACTGATTGTTAAATGCAAATTTAACAAGTGAAGAGAAAACTAATACACCATTTAAAAAAAAAGTATCAGACAATAACCTAAAATCTCTCATATAGAGAGGACTACGTTGAGGCTTATAATGAAGGAACCATAAATTTGTGCAGGCTGAAAGTGTAAAAATGAGCGGACAATCCGACCACAATTTAACTTATAGTGATACTGTGGGCACCCCCTCAGTATGCTTACGAAACCCCCCATTTTTTTACATTAACATCATTTTTACAAGATAAAATTACATAAAACTACAAATACAAATTAATTAAACCCCAATCCATATATTTCTTTTTCATACAATTGCTTCCCAGTACACGTCACCCACGCATCATAAACTCCTTATTTTCAGGATCTAATATATTTTGGATTCATTTTTTTTTTAGTTCCGAAATGATTTTGAAGTAATTAAGATAAAACATGTAAGTAGTTTATCAAATCTTTATAAAAAAATAAAAATAAACAAAAAACTTTATCAAATTTATTGAATTTTCTTTGCCAAGTGAGCAATTATTTTATTTACAAAAAAATTTATTATAAGAAATTAAGGCAAAATAACAAAAATCCCAATAAAGTAATTGATTGAGTTTGAAGAATTAGTAACAAAAAGAAATTCAATTTATTTTGTCTTCTTTTATGTAATTTTAACCGAGAATAAAATTATGAGTTGAACTATTGGCACCCCTCCAAAATTCTTTTGAAACCCCTTTTTCAATAATGCTAGGCTTAATGCCAAAAATACCCTTATTTCTAAATAAACACATTTAATTTGTGAATCTTTTACTTTTTTATTATTTTCTCGCTCCTCACAAACAAACTTTTATGGGCGATTAACTTCTTAATAAAAATTAATTAATTAAATAAAATATCTGTAAGATTATGATGTAAAAAGATTTATTATGAGCCTTAAAAAAAGGCAGATAATTTTGTCAGAATGTGTTTTGTTTATTATGAATAGATTGTTTTAGTAATTGAAAAAAAAATTATAGAGAATTTGAGAAAAAAATTACATATGTGAGTTTGATAGTAGAAAAAATACAAAAGTTTTTTTTTTAAGAGAGAAAATACAAAAGTTTGAATTGAGATAAAATAAATGTGAGATATATTAGAATATTTGTCCTTGAATATAATTATAGCAGAAGAGAGGTTTTAAAAGAATTTTGGAGGGGTGCCAATAGTCGAACTCTAAAACTATTAACATGAAAATGGGATTTCAAGTGAGTTTGTAGGACGTGCCAGTAGTACCACTTTTTAACTTATTGACAAAATAATAATAATAATAATTAATTTGTGGATCAAACGATAAGGTCTGATTTGAGGATGGACTTTTTGGTTTTAGGCCTCGTATTGGCAAAATACTTTCAAAATGTAATTATATAATGATTCTACTGCCAAGATGAACCTACATACATCTTTAAATTGAATAGAACATGCCAATGTGTTGCAACATATTCATTATTATTATTTTGAAAAAAAAATTAATTTAGACATTATTAAAAAAAAATTGGCGAAAACGGTATGGACAAATTTAATCATTTTATAGACAAAAATCTGAACTTTTGGATCGAACACTAATGTGTTACCTGAGTAATTTACTTTTTGATATTTAATTTACCCTTTTAATTTGCTATTTTGCCCAACATTGGACTTCAAAAATATCTTAAAAAATTTACTACATAATAATTGTATTGTCAGCATTTGAACATGAAATTCAAAACTAGAAAAATTCTCCAATGTGTTACCGCAAATTCGATGCTACAAATAAAAATAATTTTAATTTATCAAATAGAAAAAATTGAGCTGGTGAATCAAGCATTAAAGGTTTTAGGCTTTTTGGAATTTAAATTAAATGTTTTTGTTTAGCCCTAACAATGTACTTCAAAAATAATTTAAATTTTATTTTTTTATTTTTGGTTGAGCCCTAACATTGAACTTCAAAAGCAATTTTTAAATTTTAGTTACCTATTAATTCCATTTTTAAAATCTGAATCTAGAATTTTGAGCATTGTAGAATTTTGAGCATTTTTTTATTTTTTATTTTATCTATGCAAGACAATAATATCAGGTTTAAAATCTGAATCTAGAATTTTGAGCATTGTAGCACGGCGCACTTTTTAATCAAGCAGGTGGTGCAGATATTTTAGGAGAATTACGGGTAATTTAAAGTATTTTCAGATATTTTCAAACTTTCATTATATGTTAGAGTGGAATATTGATAATTTTTTCTTAGGACAATGATTTGATATTTCACTCTCATGTTTTCCGTAAAACCATCCCCTTGACTAACCCACCCTATAGAAAAATTTAAAATAAATACATTTTGTAAATCCATCCCATAAATACCAAAAATACCCCTTTTGAAATGTCTTAATGATCGTTGAAGAGTACATTTATGTTTGCTTTTGAAATCTAGCATGAAAATTGCATCTTGTCTAAGGACCAAGGTAGCGGCACTAATGGGAGAGCAGCACCCTCACAAGTGTGAGGGCATCAGTTCAAGCCCTCTCACAAAAGTATTGTGGGAGCTAAAATATTCTAAAATCTTTCTCCCTTGCGAAATGGGAATGGAGCGAAGACATTCTTCCTCTGTAAGGGTTATTTGTTTGGACATGTATTTCATAGAATTTAATATAATAATGTAAGTTACAATTATATATATTTGATTGTAAATATTAATGTAATATTTGATATAATAGCAGTTGTAAATATCTGTACAATACAGTAATCTAATGTGTAATCAGTATTACAGAAAATGAGAGAGCAACTGACATGATTCCTTCACTCATGATCTGCAGAGAAAATGACAGCGTAACAATTAAGAGGATTGCCTCCAATTTCTTTCCTTTACAAGCTCTTGATACTTCTAAGTATAAACTACTTCTTAATACCACATGAATGAACCACTTTTTAATTAAAAATTACTTTTAAAAAAACAAAACTTGAAACTTAATAATTATGTTTCAAATTTTTCCCATGCCATGTCTTCTTCCTCTATCAATTCAATATTACATAGTTTTTCTTTTCTAGATTCCTCCCTTTCTTTAACCACTCGTGGTAAGGGCTGCTACCCTCCAAATGTAAGGGCAGTAGTTTGAATCCCCACAAACGTGCTATGTGGGTAATTTCTTTCCTAATTATAATGTGTAATTGAGTAAAAACAGTTTTCTCGCTTATCAAATGTGAGTAAAGTAGACATCCCTTAAATATTAGTGAAGGTTAAAAATAATATGAGCAGTACATCATAAAAACTTATAGAATTGATGCAAGCTATTACCAAATGTGAGTAGAGTAGACATCTTTCGAATATTAATAAGAGTTAAAAATAATTTGAGCAGTACATAATAAGAATTGATACAATTGATAGAATTGATAGAATTGATGCAAACTATTCTCAGTAATAGTTTGATTTGTAAATATCAGTTATAGTCTCACGTAATATGAGTTATATTATGAACAATAGTTTCATGTAATAAAATAAAAAAATCATTCCCTTTCTTCTTCTTATATCATTGCAATATTTACTTCTTTTTTTATTTGAATGATTAAGAAAGAGTGTTAGAATATAAAAACTCATAAGCTTATGGTCTACTAAATTTAACTTATAAATCATAATAGACAATAATTGAACTAATAATTATTTATGTACCTATTTTAGTCATTTCAGCTAATGATAATATTGTGATTATATAAAATGTAATAAGTGGATGGTTTTATACAAAATGTGAGGGGAATATCGCCACCATTTTTCTTCTTTAATTTCTTTTAGGGTAGATATATTTTCACCTCACTATCTTTGTAAATCCACCACACTTTTAGAAAATAATTATAATAAGATCACATTATTTTTAAAATATGCAAATCAACAAAATTTTTTGATAATAAATCAATTAAATAAATCTTATAATTTTTTTTCGACTTAGATATCTTTAACTATTAAGATTGCTCTAAGATAAGTTTTATTTGACTATTCTGCCCTAATAATTGAAATGATTAAATGGTCCAAGAAATGTGAGCTCTTGTATGTAATAGTTTAATTATTGAATTTTAGTTGATTAAATCTCCAGGCTTCATTTATTTGCTTTCTTAAAAAATAATAACTCATTGTAATTATTTATTGGAAATGAGGTGGATTTACAAAATTTATTGGGGAAAAAAATCAAGCTTTTTTTTATGTTTATGTTTTTTATCTAGTAAAACTATATTGTATTTATTATTTTTTTAAAGTTATTTAGTCATACTTTGTAATTCATATCTCAAAACTAATTTGATATTAAGAGAATAGACATTAAACTATTTAACTTCATTTTTCTGTAGTTTTAACAATGGTCGTTTGCCTCGCATAGGGGCAACAATTTGATTGGACCACTATAAAGAAATTATAATTTTTTTTTAGCTATAACATAAAATTAGTCAAATAGAAATGGGCCAAAGTTAGGGGCTTATAATAAAGAAACCATAAATTGAGTAGACTTTAACATAAAAATTGTTGAAACGAGAGGACAATTAGAATCTAATATAAAATTTCAAATTTTTCCTTATTGTTTCTGTTTATTTGTTATTTTCTTGACCTTGAGCAGTGGA
The DNA here is from genome assembly GCF_022201045.2 of Citrus sinensis. Taxonomy (NCBI): domain Eukaryota; kingdom Viridiplantae; phylum Streptophyta; class Magnoliopsida; order Sapindales; family Rutaceae; genus Citrus; species Citrus sinensis. Next base: position 11,184,219 of record NC_068560.1, read on the forward strand.
AGAGTAGAAAACTATCAACAGATGTAATTTTATTTTGTTGCGTTGTAGGATCGTATTTTGTCATTATTTCATTAGCATAACGGAGAAACAAATTCATGAGAGCAAAGATAATTAATTTAACAAAGCAAGAACTAAAATTAGTTAAAAAAATCAGAAAATATATATAGAAGTATATAAAATAAAAATAAACATATAATTAAATTGCATCAACATCCCATTCAAAACCATCCAAGCCCCAGTTCAACCAAATTGGTAGTGCCTTGCAAATTAATCACCATTATCAATCATAATATAAGAAAGGGAAAAGGACAAACACACTCTCAACGTTTAGGCAAGGGGACAAAAATCCCCTAATATTTTAAAAAAGACATTTACACCCTAATTTATTATAATTTTATCATTATACCATTCTAGCATATAAAAAAAAATTATTAAATTATCCAATTTGTCTATATATTGTTAATAAAATTATAAATAGACAAATTGTATATTATAAAAAAATTATAAATATACCCTCATTGTCCAATTCCTCTATTTAAATTTTTATCAATAACTAATTTTCAAAAAAGACATCCATAGACCTAAAAAAATTGTAAATAAACTATAATTTTAAAAATAAAATTAGTTATTAATAAGCAATTTTATTTAAACTTTAAACTTGTATATTTAACAATTCTCCACATGTCAATCATTTAAACTTGTACATTTATAACCAAATTTCTATGTTATTTATTATGGTATTAATAACCAATTTTATTTTTAAAATTATAATTTATTTACAATTTTTTTTAAGTGTGTAGATGTCTTTTTTGAAAATTGGTTATAAATAAAAATTTAAATAGAGGAATGAGGTAATGAAGATATATTTATAATTTTATTAATAATATATAGACAAATTGGATAATCTAATAATTTTTTTTATATGCTAGAAGGGTATAATGGTAAAATTATAATAAATTAGGGGTGTAAATGTCTTTTTTGAAATATTAGGGAGGATTTTTGTCATTTTTTCTAAATATTGGGGGTGTGTTTGTCCTTTTCCCTATAAGAAATAAAGGTATCTAATTATGAACTTCAATTTCATTATGAATATTATTAATAAGACAAACACAATTAATGGATGTTCATTGGCTTAAAACAAGAAGAAATTTGTCTGCATTTGTTCCATCGAGATAAAGGATGATTTGCAGGCACATTATGGTTTTCTTAGATGCACTAGTTTTACAGCCAAATAATAATAATAATAATAAAATTAAAAATTAAAAAATTTACGCACTGCAAACAAAGCAAAATACTAGTAATAACATAAACACATTTAATGACACTTATTAATGGAAATATTTGATGCAAAGACGGCGTGGTGAAACTTGTGGCAAGAAAGCAGATGCCATAAAATATTCCCGACATTTTGCTCATATCCGTGTAGCCGCACAACCATTCTATTTTATCGATACAATTGAAAATTATATATTGTAAGTGACCGAACATAAAATATAACCACTTACAGATGCCGCATATTCCATAAAATTTATTTATTTTTGAACGGCCATAAATTTATTAATTCAAATAACTGATGTATTTCATATTGAAAACCTAGTTCACATCGACTCGGGATTATAAATCAATTTCGGATAAAATTTATAGTTAAATTTAAAATTGAGATCAACGACCATCAAATGATTCTCACGAAAAACCTAGAGAAAATGAATAGTAATTAACTCGGAAATGTTGATAAGTAATAACACGTGGTTACTAACAGAACCATGTGTTGAGAACTCGAATGGGAACAAAAATAATTATTAAGTATAGCAGTACAAATCATATTAAGAGAATGAATGGCGAGGATTTCGATTTGAAAAGTATTTTCTTGATAACATTTCATCTCTCAGTCTATAAATAAGAGATGGAACACCGAGAAACTATCTTTTTGCAATTTCTAGAATTAGGTCAAGAGAAAATCCAGATTCAAATTAGCTTTTGAAATCTCTAAATACTGACCTGAGCATCGTAGTATCTTTTAGAGGCATATGCTCGAGTCCATTTGACCTATTTCTAAAAGATTTGAGAATTTAATTCAGGATCATTATAGGAACTAGGTCCCATTATCAATTAAGCACTTTCATATATAGAATCACTAAGCAAACAAACTCCATATCTGGTTTTTCAAATAATTTTTTAATTTCCTCCAATATTTTATATTTTATTAGTTTTAAAAACTTGAAATTCTTTTGACAAAGAAAGTGAAATTACTGTTTTAATCAAATTATAGTTTTCCTTTACAATAAGAATCCATATACTTTTTGATCTCAAGCTTTCATTATCCGCAACTAACACACACATGAATATAAATTGTAAAGGTAAAAATTTATTCATGAAAAATATGTTGGATTCGAAAGGATACCATTTTGCATGAATAAATTATAAATTATAAAATATTGGTATTTTATAAAATATGAATATCCCATAAGAAAAGAAAGAGTGACTTAAAAAAAATATTGAAAAGAAAGATAGCTATATTGCTTATATAAAGAAGTCAAACTTAACATAATAATAACTCACCCGTGCTTTCGAAAGTTTATTTATATAAACCGTTTCACCTATTTAATTTGTTAATCCATTTAATCACAACCCATTTATAATTATAAAGAACAATAAACATGCAGTCCAAAATGATTTAATTAGTAACTAATTAAATAATTAATTATGGGAATGAAAATAAATTTTAAGTTTCAACACCTTATTTATAGTTTTAAACCACTCATTTATAATAATTAGGAAATAAAACCACGCTTCGCGCGGCTTTAAAAAAAGAATTTAGTATTATCATTTTTTTATTATACTTTTAACGATTTATTCTATTCGATTAAGAGATAAGATTTCCAAAAAAAACATGAAAAAAATAAAGTAACGCTAAAACCAAAAAGATTTTTTTAATTATTTAAAATTGCATTAGTTAAATTAACACCACGGAAATAGAAGTGCTATAGATGCACCTTGTCTAAGCCAAAACCTTGGAAACCTGAGGCTGATATATCACCGCGAGATCACCTGGAGAAGGAGCAAAAGATGCATCACGGTAGCCTCTCAGTATGTTCCCTTCTTCGGTAGTGAATTCGAGAGAGGTGAGCATTGCAAGCCCGTAATTATGCGTGATGATATCAATAGCGCGGCAACAATCAGGGCCAATATCAACCTGGCTATTAAGGAAGAATATAACAATCTCATTTGAGCATGATTTCAGCTCCATTAACGCATTCCAGCACTCCGTTAGACCTCCGCTAGCTTCAAGTCTTGTTGCAAGATCGTAGCCTGATTTCATATTGTTGTTGAGGCGATCATTCCTGCTGGTTGCATTTGCAATATTTGCTATGATCAGGCAAGTGAGGGCCAAAATGAAAAACACATGTTTTAGAGCCTTTGCTATTTTCTATTCTTTTATTTTGTGTTTATGTTTACGTGAGATATCATATTTTTTGTTACTATTTATAAATTAAGGTGAGGTAGATGAGAAGAGTGATTAAAAATGTTTATAAATGATTGCTTAATTTATGATCAAGAAGGTTTCAATTAGAAAAGATAGTGAATCTTTTGATGAACTGTTACATATTGATTGTGTAATAACAATCAAATTAATTATGAGAAGATGAAAAGTCAAATCTGAAAGAAAATTTCTCTATTTATTAGATAATAGATAATATACAAAAATGAGAAATAATGATGCCACATCACCTCTTGTAGTCCCAACTTTATATAAATATATAGATAAATAGATTGATGCGAAAGCAGCAGTTCAAGTCCCACAGTTTTAATATAGGGACTCCATTTCTTCCTGAATTAAAGGAAAAGTTGGTGCAATGTGCAATCTAAAAAAAATCATAAAATTATTGACACAAACCACCCCAACAATATATTTTTTTAAGGGTTATTTTTTACCAATCCCCATATGTTTTAACAAATTTTGGCGCATATCCTAATGTTTCAACAACTATCACCACATGCCCTAATCAACAAATTATGCAGATAACTTTGACAGAACAAGGGTAAAAAGGAAAATGATGGTTTGCTCCCGTGATCCCCAACTAAAACCCGAAGCCCACGTCAGAATTTCAATTTCATAAACAAACGCTATCGTTTTATGCTCATCCAAATCAAAATCCACACAAGTACACTCACCTCACCAATCTACCAAAACTCATATTCCACACCTCACCAAATTTGTTTCAGTTTCATTTTCATCCACCATCACCATCGTCAATTCGTGACCGCTAAGCACCTTATCAAGAGATTCCATCTAGTGAATCTAGTCCGAGGTGGAAGTCATATTAACCCGCAGGATCTCTAAAGATGAGTACGCCCAGATCTGATTCACTTGCAGGTATTTGAGAACAAGCCCCTCTAGAGATGAATGTGCAGCTGACTCAATCACTGTGGATTTTGCGGCATCAATCCTATATGCCTTTCTTCGCCCGTATTCTAAGAATAAATCCCATTCTTGCTAAGAGCGGTAATTCCTTTAAGCCACTCACTGGAACCCCATGCCACAAAGCACTGCCACATCGCTGGCCGCTCGTACAACAACCACAACACAAAGCCGATCGATTGATTTGGGTATAATTTTACTTGGTCAATATTGAAATTGGAATTGATGGCAAAATATAAATTAATTTTAAAATTGATTAGATGATTTGCTAGTTTTTTGGGCGTTCTAGCATGATGAATAAAATGATTTGGTGAATTCGATTAGCTATTTCGTTCGGAAAATTGGATGGCTAGTTTGGTGCATAAGGCTTGGAAGATAAAGATTGGTTTGCTATTTCATTTGCATTTATGCTTGTTTAAAACGGCGAGGCTTGGATTTAAAGAACAACGCGGTGGGCTTTGTGGGGTTGACTACAAATGAGTAAGGAATTTTTTTTTTTGAAAATTACTGAAATAACTGAAAATTCCATCCCCTTCAAGTGCTGCACAGTTCTTTGAGGAAGTGAAATAATTGCAACAGATACTTGCCCAAATCCAATCAAATAATCCAACGAAATTTTCCTTTCACTTGCTTCAAGTAAAGAAGAAAAATTTATAGCGGACACATACTTCTCAGCCACACCTTCATATTTCAGTAATAGCATTGGAAATAAGGGTAAACAAGTCTTTTACTCAAATAACTGACAATTCCGTCAAAGTTAACGGCAAAATTCACTAATTAGGGTGTGCAGTGATAGTTGTTGAAATATTAGGGTTGGGGCCAAAGTTTGTTGAAACATACGGGGGTAGGCGAAAAATAACCCTTTTTTTAAACATTATGATTGAGCCGAGCCGGTCGGTTCACCACTTGGAATTTTATTATTATTATTATTTCATAAAAGAAAATACGCATATTTTTTTTTCAATAAAAATAGAATTTGAAATCGCCTCCAAAGGGGCTCGCTCTCTTGGCGCCCACAAATTCCTTCATTTTGAACTAATCTTCTGTTACACTCTTTTCTCTCTCTCCCTCAGCCAGCAATGGCGTCTGCTTCTACCGAATCCTCTCTCCTCTCCAAACTCGAAACCTCCGATTCAACTCCAATCTACTCTTTCTTCGCCAACTATCTCCGCCCGTTCTCAGATCTGCAAAACGAGAGTACAAAACCAAATCCAAAATCAAAACCAAAAGCAAAACCGAATCAAAACCTAATCCGTCCACTCGCCAAGAAATTCCTCACATTCCTCAACAACTCCATCACCATTCTCCCCAAACGCCTCTCCAATTTACAATCCAAAGACGACCACCAAACCCTAGTCGACGAGCTCTACGACACCTACAGGCTTTGCTTGAACTGCCTGGAGTTAATCTCGTCGCAGTTGGCGTGCAAGCCGTACACGATTCAGTTGCAGAGGGTGAGGTTCGTGTGTTGCCTTGTGGCGTCGGGGAAGGGCGAGGATGCCGTGAGGGAGGGGCTTAGGGTTTTGGAGACTCTTAGAAGGATGGATTTTGAAGGGAAGTGCGGTGATTCGGAGTTTGGTAAGGTGTTTGTGGAGGCTGTGGCCGCGATAGTTCAGTGTGCGGCCGTGGGACGGAGTAAGGATTGTGAAGTTTATAGGAGAGTGCTTGTCTTGTTCCAAGAGGCTAAGTGTTGGTTCAGGTGATTTTCTTATCTATTTCTAAATGAAATTATGTTTTTGCGTGACGTGAAATGTTGGCTGTTGATTGTTGTGCTTTTGCTCAACTTTGAAAGCGCAGTTACTAAACTATTTGATAAACACGACAGTAGATGTAGATCAAAAGCCCCGACACCTCATTCCAAAATGTAGCTTTAAGAAAATTGAGATTGTGGTTATATATACTTTTAATTATTATTATGGCTTTCTGGCTTGCATGTGATAGTTCTTTGTTTGTTTGTTTGTTTGTACATCAAACATGCAGAAAATAGAGTAGTTGAACCTCGCTATTTTCTAGGGTATTGTTGTACTGAAAATTTTGATGCAACCTTCCGTGACTTTTACGAGCGAACTGAAAAATTCATTGGCTTAAGGTCTTAAGAGAATTGATTTTAGTTTCAGGGTGCTATCAGAGTGGTGTCTATGTGCTTCTTAATATGCAAAAGTATGTAACGACTTTGGATTTTAATTTTGCTAGAAGGTTTAAGCTTGCTGTTTAGACTTCAGATATTGGTGTGTAGTTGATCGATTAATTTATCTGAGTTTGAATATTTCAGGGTATTAGATGCAAATGCACATGCGAAGTTGCACAGGGTGCTTGTGTCCTATCTGGGGAAATGCACTCAACATTTGGTTGAAGAGATCATGTGTTTTAATAGAGATTTGGTACGTGAATTCTGTGAGGCAACATTGACTGAATATGCAAAGTCATCAATGAAAGATCAATTTTACAAGGTGAATGTATTTTCACTTTCCTCCAATTTATGTCACAATGAACTTTAAGCAATTGTTTGACTAACTTTCTGCAGTGCAGTTTTGTCGTCGGCTGTGCTTCACTCTGTTCTCACTGCAGGAGAGTAAGCCCTCTCTTATCATTGAAATAATACTTTGTGTGTTGGACTCCATTGCCTGTCAATGCAAGGTAAGATTAAGAGAATAATAGAAAAAGAATGATTCTTAACAGTTAGCGAATGTAGATAATGAATCTAACTTTATCTATAGTGACTCTCGGTGTTATTTTTCTTGACAATGTATCTTCAGATTACAATATGTGAATTCTATTTAATTGTATGTTATTATATATAGGTTCAATATATTAAATCTGATAAATTGCTCATGATTCTTCATTCTTAATACAATTTTGAGTTTCTTTTAAAAAAATTTCTGATAAATTGCTAATTGTTTAATGGTATCGAATGATTATTGCTAGCATTTCTGTTATCCTCGTTTAATACTTATATGGATATTATTCAAGAAACCTGTTTGTAGTTAATAAACTAGCATGGAACATGTCAGGTCTGGAGTTACTCGTTTGGTAGGGCTTTTTGTCCTGGGGAATACAGTCTTTTAAACTCTAAGTGAAGATTTTGTCCTTCTCATTTTACTCTGTTTGTAACTAGTTTTTCACCTCAGAAGTCGGATCTTTCTCTCTCTAATTAATTTTAACTGTGCTATTTTTTTGTGATCAACTTCATTATTAAGGTATCAGCGCTCACATGTTAGCTGCTTTCTTAGGAATTTAGTTCTTCCTTGCAGGGTATAATGATAATATCATGTGAACTTCAGAACATTATGATCTTTTTCATGTCTTATTTGTCACCTAAATTTGAAACATATTGTTGTTTTGTTTTCAAAAAATTTCCAGCTTTGGTTTAGCAAATTCATATTCCTATAAAATTTCTAAGAACTGTTAATGTTTTCTTTATTCTTTAAAATAGCTTAAATGTTAGAATTTGAGTATTGCTTATTGCAGGAAAAAGGAAAAAAAAAGAATTAGGACTTTGAACTGACATAATGATAGATAACACTTTAACAGAGGTGATGAAATAACTACTATTTAATGATTAGCAAGTTATGATGTGAATTCTTCCTATTCTTTGGCTATCCATTAAATTTGTCATTTGTGGTACAAATATTGATAAATACCAGAAAGTCTAGTCCATAAATAGGAAGAACCAAGGTTATCTTTCATGCATTTTTTGTACTTTTCCTTGTCCATTTTCTTTGAATGATGGGGCTAAGTTGCACTCTTAATATGTTTTGGTCTTCTATTTTCTGTATCAAACATGAAAATACTTGGTTTGGACCATTTATGTAGTGGTTTCTAAGTTGTAAGAAAATGCTGGTTGTTAAATTAAACTGTAATGTTTGGTGGATTCAACACTTTATTATTAAGTTCTAACCAGAGCCATCCCAAAGTTAATTTCTTATTTCTTCAGCAGGTGGAATCGGATAATACTGGAATAGAGCTGGTTGAACTTGTCTCTTATTGTGCCAACAAATGTCGCACTGCAGGTACAATTTTTTGCAGTACCGTTGCAGGACATCTGAATCACATAGGTGGTCACTTTCCCCAGGTATCTTGTGCACACACTCTGCTATTTACTTATGTGCATCTTTAACCATTATTTAGTTGGGTTGTTTTTGTATGATTAATTCAAGTTGAACTAATGTGGCAGGTTATAACACCTGTTGATTTGATTCTGAGGCTTTATGCTACTGGGTTGTACTTGACCAACTATGAGGTTAAGTTTAGAGGTGGTGATTTAACATCCACCAGAGCTGCAAAAGATGAGTTTGTGCTTAGTTGTTTGCCTGATGATGGGGATCAACTGCACAATTTAGCTTCTTTGCTTAGTGCATTGGGAAGTTACTTTTCTTTTTGCTGCGCCAAGAACTTTGTGTCATCTAGTGTGGAATGTGAGGATTCTATCAGCCAACTACTTTTGCAGCCAGATTCTGAGTCCTCTATAACTTCCATGCAGAAAAATAGAGAAGCTTATATGCTGTCATACTTAAATGCTTTGAAATTCTTGTGCCTTCCACTTGCTGAACAAGTAAATTTGGAGAAAAAAGAGTTAGTTTCTGACATTGAAGCTGCTTATATTAGCCCACAGCTCTGCAGCATACAGGATGCATTTTATCAGTTTTTTGATGTTTTTTTCTCTCAGAGGTAAGTGAATCAAAATTCCCAAGTAATCACTTGTTTGCTTTAACTGTCTCCAATGAGTTGGTTGTGCGCTAAGAGAGTTCTACTGTTCTGTTCTTTTTTGATTGGATGGTTCTGATGTTCTGTTGTGCACTTAATTTTGATTGGAAAGTTCTGATGTTCTGTTGTGCACTTAATTTTTGAACTTTGGCTATTGAAATGACTTTCATAATGGTCTGTAAGCTGTGTCCTAGTAGCTGCTTGTGCACTAAAAAAGTTGTTATGTTCTGTTTTGTGTTTTATTTTTAAAATCTTTGCTATAGCAATGCATTGAGTAAAGGCTAATTATCAATATGCTGATTTTTTTTGTCTTAAGGTATGTTGTCTGCTACAAAATTAATGTCTTTGATTGTGCTAGGAATAAATGTCTAATGCCCCTATAAAAAAAAATGAAAATGATGTTAGATTGTAACAGACCGTTTGAGTATGAGATTAGAGTTACGGATTATGCTGAGCTGGTGTAGATACATAGGACTTGGAATCATTTCTTAGAAACATTTTTCGTTTTTTAGTGCTTCTTTAAATTCTAAAATTTTGCTTGTTTGTATGTGCAGCCTTGCATCTGAAAGAAAGAGAGATGGGCTTGATGATAATAAGAGAATACTTAGTGTGACTGTGGCTGCTTTCATTCTTTCCATTACAATGGATCGTAAATTGAAGGTGGCAATCTTAATGTGTAACGCAGAGATGGCCTGAGTTTTTTTTTTTTTCTTGATGTTGCAATCTTCATTTACTTATTATTTCATATTGAAGTATTTCACTATTGCTTAGCTAATTTCTTCTCTTTCTTATTTCAGAAGACTGTGCTTTTGATTAAGCACATCATTGCTAATGAATGGATTCAACCTGAAGGGCTAAAATATCTATATGCCTCCCTTTACAATATTGGTGTACTTCTGTACAGAAATAAGCAAGTGAAGGAGGTACCTTTAAGGAGTGATGTGGTTTCTAACTTGCATTCTATATGATATTAGTGATTCTTGCTTTATACCTTTTTAATAATTGAGTGACTAGCAATCCCAAAAGCTTCCTCTAATGGGTAAGGGCCTAGAATTGTTAAATAAGATTAATCATTCCCCTTGACATGTGCACTTCAATCGAACACAATTTGCACCTGATAAATGCGGCAACAAACACTAACAACTCTTTGTAGTTTAACTAAATACAGTGGAGTGTATATAAACAAGATCACTTGGTCAACCTTGTAGTGATACTAATGTTAAACTACTCTTCAACCTAAAAGCATAAGTTTACAAGGATTTAAGTGCTCATGTTACTCATAACCTCTATCTACTTTAACAAATAAGAAATAGAATCATGTCAATTTGACGATTGGGTTCACTAAGTTTCTATTGGTCTATTGATGAAATTGTTATTTGCGGCTGCAGTTTGAATTATTGCAGCTTGAAGATGTATTTCTTTAATAAAAATGGTCTTCATGACAGCTGTTTTATGCCTTTACAGTTTCTTTAGTTCTCTTTCTTTTTTAAAAATTGTTTGTCGAGGCATCACATCAGATTGATTTTGTTCGGAGTCAATAAGAAATAACTAGATTTCAGAAATTTGGTTTTATTATTTATTTCTGCTACTGCTGCTCATACTTTGGCTGTCTGCTGTCAGTAGGACTGAGTCAGTTAGCCAGATAATTAATTGATAAACATATCTCCAAAAACATAGTTGACTAGATTTAAGCTCTACCTTTGGTAAGGTTTCCGGATGTTTGGAAATTAAGCGATATGAATGCATTAGTTAATCTAGGAAAGAAATTGTTGGCAGTTTATGCATTTTTGTGGCAGTGTAGACCTCTTTCCACTGAACCTATACTTTTGTTCTGATGATTTTCTTCAAATTGAATGCCACTTAGGAGCAGTGAAAACTGTCAAAAAAGCTAATATTTCTGCTTCACAGAGGCTTGAAACTCTCCAATATTCATTATTTGACATAATTATTTCTGGGGTTTGCATTTATTACAGGTGTATCTAGGTTTTTCTAAATGAATTCTGAATCCCACCACCAGGAAGTGGAAAAGGGAAGTTCTCTAGTTTTAAAATCACTGTGCATATAATAACCAAAAGATAATATGAAGACACATAGGTACGGACACTGATGATCTGGGAAAAAACGTATTTGCATCATGAAAAAGAGAGTTAGCGGCCTATTGAGACTTGTAATCATCAGTATCTGCAGAGAGGATATTGGGGAGTAGAGTTCATTGTTGACACATTCACACGCACATATGCACTCACATCTTTATCTGCAGAGAGGAGATTGGGGAGTAGAGTTCATTGTCGACACATTCACACACACATATGCACTTACTTTTTTTTTATCTTGTGAAGTCAAGAAAAGCAAGTATGTGTTGAATTCTTTGTGTTCAGAGGCTTGTGGCTTGTATGAGTAATTGATCTTTCTTTGCAGGCTTCAAAGGCGTTAAAATTATGTTGTAGGGCTGCATGGGCTTGTGTTGCCCGTCTATCCCAAATGTTTGCATGCAACTGCAACTCAGATGGGTTCCATGGTGGCATGACAGAAGGTGCTATTGTAGATTTTGTAAACGAGGCATGTACTAGAAGTGCTTTTCTTCTGGATGTTCTCCATCATCGTGGCAGTCAGAAGATGGAAAAAGTAATTGTAGATAGTCTGGAGAATTGGTCTATTGCTGCAATTTTGTTTAAAACACTGCCAGGTCCTTTGCCTTTGGTGAAACAGTGGGTTAAGGTAACATATGATAGCCGCAAATATCTTAGCTACGATTTTTCTTGTTTCTCCTTCCTAATCGTTGATTGATTGTCAGATAGAATGCAAACGTCGTAAGAATTTAGATGTAGAGGATGATGCTCCAACTTTATACTATTTGCTGTCATCTTCTGGAAAAGTCTCAGAGAGGACGGTCAGCATTATTTTAGAGCAGGTTTGGCCTCTTTATGAAGTGCTTATTTTACATTTTAATTTGAATGGAATTTAGCTTATGATGTTCCTCCCTATATAATATATGGGTTTTTCCTTTTCCCCCTGTATATGTAAACCATATTTTTGGTCCCCGAACCATTTCAGGAGCTTCATTCATATGAAGAATTGTATCCTTTGAGCCCAGAATTGTGTCACAGAATGCAAATGAAAATCAGTACCATCCTTCTGCAAAGTGTGTACAATTCAAGGAATAGTTATTTTCAGAGATCAGGAATTCTACTCAGAAAAGGTAGGGCGTTGAGGGCCAGGGGAACTGAAGGTCTGAAGGACTGTATTCAGTGTTTGTCAGAGGCAATATGTGTTATGGTGATTTCCTTAGTTCTTGAATTGTTCTTCCCATTTCTTTGTAGTTGATAACACCTGCATTTGTGTATTCTTCGTCACCTTTAAAGTTGGGACTTGTGATAACTTAAAGTAGTTTCTGAAACAGAATGACATATCTGGAGACATGTCTCAACATGAAACTTTGCATTGCCATCAGTTAGCAGTGGCATACTGCTTACGAGCATTATGTACCCAGGAAGCTGAACCAAACTCTAAGGTGTTGATGTGTAAAAGGCTAGTCTCCAGAATTGAGTGATTAATGTCTAATGATATTAAATGTTACCTAATATCTCTGCTTAGTATTTCTCCTTACTGAGTGTTTGCTTCGTTTTACTTACAAACAGCAAGTTATTGAAGATATTGGGGCTGCCCTAAATCTGTGGTTGAGCGTATCAATTTGCTTTGAGAGCGAACGTTGCAATATGGTCTCTGAAAATACAATGCTACTACTCTATAATGTAGTCGATTTATTATCATTAAAGGTATGCTTGTCTGCTGATTAGGTGGTGTTAAGTTTGCAAGCTAGCGTATGTGCTGGAAGTCTGATTTTTTTTTTCTTTTTTGGGAATCCCAGGGTTTCATCGAATTTCACAATAACATATATAAACTGATGCTTAGATTATTTAAGTGCAAGAATGTTCCATTGGAAAAGTATTTGTCCATTCTGTGGGAAAGTAGAAGGCTCAGTCATGCTCTTTGCATTTCACCTGTAAATGACGCATTCCTCGTGAACTTAGCGGAGCAATGTGGCGAACTTTCCAAGTCTATTGAATTCTGGATGGGCTGTTTACAGGGATCCCAACCATTACTGGTTGGATTCCAACAGAGTCTCTTATTTTTATTTGCTAATTCTTCTCATGGCTGTTACATTCGCAAAAGTTCTGTTCAGCCATGCATCACAATCAATGATGTTAAAGAGGCTGCTTCTGAGCTGATCTCAAGTGTAAGAATTTTCAATTTAGCACAAATTTTCTCTTAATCCTTTCTTTTTTTCTGGTTTTGTTATTTGATGTAAAATTATCCCTTTTTCTGCCTGCTACTCTTTTAGGTTCCTGTAACCCCTCGTTCTGTTTTCCTTGTTGGATATCTTTACTATGACTTATGCGAAAGACTCATTGCAAATGGACGACTGTTGGAGGTAACCAACATTAGATTTCCTTTCAAATTTGAGTTGTGACCAGTTCTTTTTGTTCTGAGAACATGTGCATGAGTTCTAGACTATAGATGTAATTTACACTTTGATGTTAAGAATGCATTTTTCTTCACTCTATTATTGGATTCCTCTCGCTCTGTCCTGTTTCCTTTCTTATTTTTGAGAAACTATTTTCATTATGAAGTATGGATAATAGATTTTATCTATCTATGGATTCCTCGTAGTTGCTCAAACGCTCTTGACAAGTACGAAGCTTTAGTCCTCTCTTGGGCAGCTGTGGGAACATTTTGAGTTTTTATGTCATTAGCTGGCTTGAAATTGAAGTGAGCTAATGAGCTGAATACTGAACATTTTTGTAATCACATGAGGACGCATCTTTCTTTTCTATGGGGCTAATGTCATGTGCCAGTATGGATGTTAATTTAGGTGGGTTTGCTTTGTGTAGATTGATTTCTCAATGTGGTCTATCTTGTTTTTAACATGTTGATGACCTTCAGATTGTGACATGTATTGGAGTGATTGGCTGCCACTTTGATTGGTTAATATTCCTTCCATCAGGCTCCACTATTTTGCCATTTCTGTTTGAACTTTATGGAAATAGTGTGTTTATCTTGACCGGATGAAGGAGTTCATTTCGTTGCACTAACCATATAACTTTTTTCAAGAGCTAACATTTTTTGATATGTTTCATTTTTTAATGTTCATTGTTTCTGCACTGAAGAATTTGCTTTGATTTTTATTTATTTATTTTTGGAATTCATATTTACTGACAACAGCGGCAGAGCCATAGGAAGCTGCCCCCGTTCAGTCCTTATTTATTTAATAAAAATTTTATTTGTAAAATGTTTTCTATTTCAGCCAATGCTGGGCTTGGGCTTAACATAAAAAAATAGGCCCAAATTTATATTTCAGTGTTAGAAAACTCATATTAAATGGGTAGATCAGGCCCAAAATCAAATGATTCAAAAAAAAAAAAAGGGCCAAGTTCTTTAGGTAAATCAAAATTTGCCCATTGGTTCAATAATTTGGTTTTCCTCCATTTAAGTTTTTTTCTTTCCAAAAACTTTCTCCTAATAATCTCCTATAGACTCACTCTATACGCAAATGCACAGACACATGCAAACTTGCACAAATTTGAAGGCATAAGGCATTTTTATTCCTCCCTTATGAATGAAAGTAGATTGATAAATTGGTGGGGATATTTTTGGTATTTAACGTAACAACATTTTCATTTTCCCTGATTGTTTTAAAGTGTATTCCAGTTGTTTTAATTATGCAAAGTTCCTGAAATAGGACTTGATTGATTTTGAGTTCTTTGACCTATTTCAACCTTCGTTTTTAATTTACACGGAGAAATCTTTACAGCATATTTTCAGTGGTTGCGGTATTATTTTTTCCTGTTCAATTGAAAATGCCGTTTCTGGCATGTTTTGTAATAATCAGGCTCTTTCATACGCTATAGAGGCCCATCGACTACGTACTCAACTCTTTCAAGAGAAATTTTCATACTCTGTTGAGAACAGTGTCAAAGAGTACAATGATGCTGGGGACATCAGTCAGAAACTACATTCCAGTCCTAAAGGTTTCAAACCATCTAGTTCAGTTGCAAGTGAAGTTTGGTCTTTCGATGCTTCTTCATGGAACGTAGATGGCTGCTATCTCAGTCCATGGAATGTGCTACAGTGTTATCTTGAAAGTGTCCTCCAGGTTTGACTTATCTTTCTTATTTATTCATTTTGAAATATTGGAATCAACATACACCCCTTTTATCTTATGGGCAGTGCTTTTACTTTTCACACAGGTTGGAATCATCCATGAATTAGTTGGAAATGGAGTTGAGGCTGAAGCCTTTTTACTGTGGGGAAAAAGCATCTCTTGCACTCAAAGTTTGCCACAATTTATAGTTGCCTTTTCTTCTATTTTAGGTATGAAAATCAACTTGTATATGTCCTGTTCATGGTTGTGACTCCTTTTTCTCTGCCTACTTGGTTTTAAAGGAGATGTTGCTAAAGCTTTCTCGTTACTCTTAAATATCACTAGGAAAATTGTACCGTAAGAAACAGCTTTGGGATCAGGCAGAAAAGGAGCTTAAGAATGCTAAACAAATTTTGGTAGAGAAAAGTATAAATTTATCATGCTTGAAGTGTAGATTGATTCTGGAAGTGACTGTTGATCAGCAACTTGGTGATCTATCACGAAGTTATTCTGGTTGTGATGATAGAGGGAATACTTTGATCGAAAGGCTGTCTAATGCTGAAAAACTCTACAAATCTGCCTTAGACAAATTAAATCTTTCTGAGTGGAAAAACTTGATTAGTCTTCCTGAAGAAGCTAGGTCGGAGAGCATACTGCCTAAAAAACCTTCTATACAAAATGTTGAACATGGTGCTGGCAATACTTTTGTCCATTCTACCTTGCATCAGCCAGATACAGTGGAACTTACAGCAAGGAACCAGTTGAGTGCAAAGGTGGGGGGAACTAAGTGTAGAAAGACTAAGAATGCACTAAAATCGTTGGTAAATGATCAAAATTTGGACCTTGATCCCAATTCCAGGATAACTCGTTCCAAGTGTCGGTCTTCTCAAAACCAATCTGTTAACAATTGCGTTGAGGAACGATCAGGTGTTTCAAAACATGCTAAAAATAACAATTTATCTGATCTTCCTGACATTCTTAGTCAAGGGAAGTCAGTCTTGGAGGCAAAAAGTTTTGTTGATACTGGGTATCAAGCTGCTTGCATCTGCAACAAAATGAAGTGCTGGCAATGCCTTCCTGGGGAAGTTATTGAATCTGGGTTGCTAGACAATTTATTACGCGTGAAATGGGAGTTCACTCGCAGGCGTCTATCGCTGAGAGTACTCGCTGGTATAGGTATGATTGCAACTGCTTGTTTTAACGTTACTGCTATTATGCATGCAAACACTCATGTACACACTCACATTAGTTTGTGTGAAACATGTAAAATTTTAACTAAAGATGATATGCTTACCATATGAAACATATCTTTTGATCCATCCTCCTAAACATTAGGTCAGGTTTTAACTGTTTAATATGTGTTTATTGTGTCATCAAATAGTTGTTTAATCTTATTTCATTTGACATGATATAATTACTTCCTGTTGAATATTCTAAAGTATTTTGATGTCATATGTCTTCTCAACTGGTGAAGGTGCTTTATAACAATGCACGTTAACTTGCTTCATAATTTGTGTTACAAAATGGGGCTCTTCATTATGACGGCATATATAGATATGTATGTCGATTGTCATTGGTTAATATCCTCTTGATTAAGCAACTCCAGATTCACCAGTACACTCATGTAAAGGGTGATTATTTTGGACTTTTAGAAATTGGGCTGGGGGCAGTGGGGGATGGATGCTGCTAAATTAATTGTAAGATCGTGAACTAGTTTGAGAAATGGTACTTATTTACAGCCAAGACCACCAATACAGAAGGAGTTGAATTGTATCCAGGTTTCCTTAGAATATTTGTTATTTTTTGCATGAATTCTGAAAGTTCAAGTTCTTTAAATTTTAAATATTCTTCGTTTGATACTTTTATGCAGATTTACTGACAGTCTGGTATTTGTGTTCATGTGTTGGTCTAACACTTGAAAGCAGGCTGAAAAGTTGCTTACCAAGATTTTAGTTTTAGAAACAGTCAGGGAAGGTAATTGGGGTTTCAATTCCCCCTATTGAAAGTTTTTGGAGATGATAATAGTTTATCTCCCTACAGGGGCCACCTTTCTGGGATTTAATGTCTTACACTAGTGTCTTGATATCAAGGTTTGGGGTCTGGCAGTAGTCCCCAGTTTCAAAATCGGTATAAATAACAAGGGATTTCCATATTGTCCATAAAAGAGACTGAAAGTGGCCAGCAACCTGAAACAGTGAACTGTCTTCATCTACCGTTGTTTTCCTTTCAACATGAGTTTGTACCAGGTCTGCTTGAACCACAAGCCAAACTGTATTTTCCTCTGGTACAATGTAAAAATCAGAGATGACTGAGTTAAGGCTGATGGGTCGTGTGCACAGACACACCATGACGGCTTATTGTTGGGTTTGCTTAGAAACATAAAAGAAAGAAGTCTTTGCTTCAGGTGGCGCTTGAAGACCTCTACTATAGAATAATTTCAAACTTAAAAATATTATCTTTCTTTGTTAATTTGGAAACTGTCTGTGAGAAATTGATTTATCCTTTCATGTTTGGCTATGTTGATGGGCATAAGGGCTAGAAAAAAGAAAGCTCCTACTAGATTGATAGACCAAATGTGGGGTAATGACGATGCAGCTACTGTGATGCATCTTTTGTATGGTTCAAATCATGAGCTAACCTGGGGTTTTCTGAGCTCTCACCTTCCGTAGACTTTATAGGTATTAAATTCTTGTTGTGACTTTGACCATTGCTTATGATTTCTGGGAAAGATTGTGGAATTTAAAGATTCTTCTTTCTCCTTCATTCATCTAAACTAGGAAGGGATGTTGGCTTAAATCTGTGTTTTTGAGTTTGTTTTTGCTGTGAGATCTTATAGTCGTCATATATAAAATCTGATCAGTGTTCTATTTTATAGATCTTTTTGTGATCTTATTGGAGTTCTTTTTTGTACATGTTTTTATTCTTAATACAGGTTTCTTTGTTTGCCATTCTCCCCCCACCACCCACACACAAAAAAAAAATTTTTTTTAGCATTAGATACTTATTTTTAGCACGACATGTTTCCCATCTCACGTTTACATAGAGAGGGAAAGTGCTAGTGTGTCTTTAGATGGACATAGATACTTATTTGTAGAAATTGATATATACTCGTATAACCTCACTTGCATGTGAATACTTATGTCAATGAGTAGTTTCTTATCCCGAATCATAGACCAACCTATGATTTTTTGAAGAGCCTCATTTTCTTTGTTTGCTCTTAAGATATAATTATCTTTTTTCTGTTTCAGGAAAATGCTTTGGAAATCGTGATCAGACTCATGAGGCACACAAAATTGTTTTTCAAAGTGTATCTGTCCTCCTGTGCAGAAACTCATTTTCTCATACTGACTCTTCTCTTCCAGTGACTGTCTTGCTTGATTTAATTGGTAAGGAGTACTCAGAAGATGTTTTTGCTGTTGAACGTGCGGGAGTACTTTACAACCTTTGTTGGTTCTCTTTGAAGGGTTACTGTTCTATGAAATCCAGGTACTTGTTATTCTAGGTACTGATGTCTCTGTATTTGTTTATAAAGAGGTTAGTGGTGTCTCAATTTCCAACAGAATTAGTCTTCTTTTTCCTTTACAATTAAGAAGGGTTCAGGCATGGGTTTTTGCAATATCTTCCTCAATTTTTTCCTCAGTGCCATCAATGAATACCACCATTTGTGGTGCTTTAGTTGGATAATTTAGAGTCATCAAACATTTAATCATCACTGAGAATCACTAATTCCATTATTTCTGCCTTCTCAAATTCAGATCAGAAGAATATGCATTTGTCAATGAAATGTTACTGTTGCCAAATAACGGCAAAGGGCGGTGGAAGTGATCGAGGAATTAATTGCCCAGCTTTAGCCTTGTTAATATCTTGGGTGGGGTGTTTATGGAATAAGGGTGGATCTTGAGACTTTTACGGTTTTCTTAATTGGTTAGGATGAGGAACTGCAGTAATTTATTTTGATAAGAAAAATTACAAAAGCTATTATTTAGCATATTCATGTCTTCTGAGGTTGGCAAGATAAGAGAGAGGGAGTAGTTGGGGAGATATGTAGAGATATCAGATGTAAGGGAGAGAGGTGGATGAGAAAGTATTTGCTCTCCTGTCCTGAATGTTGTAAGTCTGAGACACATTTTGAGGCTGAATGAGTGTGGAGAGTTATGACCTCTTTTTGTAAGTAGTAATTAGCTAGTCAACTTATTATTCATGGCATGTCTGTGGTAATGGTATTAGACTCGTATTGATAAAATATTTTATATGATATGCGGAGCTTGACACTTTTCTTATAACAGATATGGATGCTGTATGGCTTTGGACATTATTCAACCTTTTTTCACTGGGTCTAATTCTTTTCATGACTAAAAAATAATCACTGAAGTTTAATAGACAGCTGTAATTTGAATGCATGGTGCAATTGAACCCCCTGGTCCCTAAGGCTGTCTCAATCGTCTAAGCCACTCATAATCCTCCATTAAAGTGTTTGTGATATTGTATAAGCATAAATTTATGCAAGATAAGAATATATATAATTTGTAGTTTTGACATGTAATTGCAGCATTAGGAGGGTAGCTTTGTTATTGTGATAATGGGTTTTTTTGTAGTCGCCCTAGATTACATTTTATTATTCTGACTTGTGTAAATTATTTACGCTATTTTTAATTGATTCAGCTCTGATAGCTTCTTTACAAGTGTTTTTTCCCCCCCAATTAACTTCCTTTTGCTTTTCTCTTCTTTATTTACCATTGTTCATCAGGAACAGTTGCTGTGATCTGTCTCACTTACAGTTGCAGAAATTAGTTTCTTGGTTGATGCTGGCCTTTGTGCTTTGCCGTGAGGCTCCCATTCTTTTTCAGAAGGTTAAAATGTTACTCTTGTTTTCCCTCCTGGTTTTGAAATTCTCTCTTATTGTTGTACATAACATTATCTAACATGGTTTAAAGATTTTAGAAAAGGAAGAAAAATTGCTGATTTACCATTCCGTCATGGTTTTTCTATTCATGAGTTTTTAAATGTGCTCCATTTTGAGTTTGTATTTGTGTAATGACGTGTAAACTGTGGCTTATACGTGCTAGATAATTCATATGGAGATATATGGAGTTGTTGAACTCTCAATAGTTTTTCAAGACTGCCCATGTTGTTGTGGGATTGTATCATTGCATGTGAAGTATCAATTCCACATTTCTATCTCTGCAGGCACCTGTGTACAAAAGTATAAGAAAGTTGGTGGTATTGATGCAGATTGCTGTCGTAGAAATCTTATTTCAGGATAGTTTATATGATAGTGGAATGTTTTTTTTTTTTCCTTCAGATGTTATATCAGAGGATCTTATCTACATAGTTTCTGAGTTTTCCTTTTTGAATGGTCTTTGGCCACTCTAAATAGGACAATAGGACCTTACGTTTATGTTCTTTTAGCATATTTGATTATTGATGTAATGAAAATTGGATTTCTCCCTAACTTCTCTGGTTTTCTCTCTTTGCTAATTCTTTCTTTCTCTCCTTTCTCTTTTGCTTACTATCCTGCACCGCGTATGATGAATCTACTTGCAGTATGACGTCAAGTGTTGACTGTGTTCAAACAGGAATTATTTGAATTTAAATAAACAAGTCCAAATCAGATATGATCTCAGTCAGTGTGTAACACCTTCTGAATTTAGGATGTAGAATTCTTATGAAATTTTCTGTGTTTTGCTCTATATTTAACTTAATTTTCATTGGTCCAATTGCAAGTTATTACCATTTATTTTGACAATTGTTGGTATTTTTTCCTACTTTTGTCCCTAACCCCCCTTCTCTGACTCTTCTTGATGTTTGAATTATTTTTTTGTTGATTTTGATAAAACAGGTTTCTAAACTGCTCGCAGTTATTTATGTACTCTCTTCCACAAGCAAGCTCTTTTCTCTGTCATCTTCCTCCAAAGTACTCTCTGAAAGTCATTGGGCTTCTTTTTTTCATCAAGCTTCACTTGGAACTCATCTTAATTACAAGTTCTTATCAAATATGAGTTGGCGATTTAAAGCACAAGACATTGTGGATACTGAGGTATGTCTGCTTTCTTCATAAACATCTTGGTCGCTTAGCATCCAGTTGTTGTATGTCAGAGAGGACATCCACCTTTATCTCTCTTTTTATCTTTCCCAATATCCTAATAAGTACGTGGAATTGAAAACATAATTTTGCTTGGATTTGGTAATTTATATTTGCAGGCCTCACATGTAACTGGCTCATCTTGCATCAAGACAGAAACGGGCAAATTAATCAGGTCTGAGCTGCTGCATTTTCAGGACACATTTTTCTGGATTAAATCACATCTTACTAAATCTGTCTTTATTTTATTCTCTGCTGTAGGATTTCTCCTGAATCCATCAAAGATCTTGAACAATTTGTAAAAGATTTTCTTTTGAGCCTTCCTTGCACCACCGTAATCTGTGTGACTTTGCTAGGAGGTGCTTATACTAGGTTATTACAAGAGTTGCTACCGCTCCCTTCATGTGTTCATGCATGGATGATGTTGTCACGCTTCAATTCTATAAATCAGCCTATTGTTGTCCTTCTACCAGTAAATGCAGTACTACAAGGTACTTTGCTTTATATAGAGATTGGAAATCCTTAGATCATTCAAATACACACAATTGTACTTCTCTTTGTTATAACTATTTTGCTGTATTTATCAGAGGATGCAGACTATGACGATGATGATGCAATTACTAGCTTTAGGGAATTGCGTGAGATTAAGGATTGTGGTAAAAACTGGCACTGCCCCTGGGGTTCCACCATAGCGGATGATGTAGCTCCAGCATTTAAACTAATAATGGAGGACAACTATTTATCGTCAAGAAGTTCCTACGGAGATTCACTGGGGCAAAGATCATTGTGGTGGAACCGGAGGACAAAGCTTGATCAGCGTCTTTGTGAATTTTTAAGGTAGTCACTTTCTCGATCTATCTATGTATCATATGTTTATGATGGCACAGTTGCCAAACATGTCAATCTAACTTCATGGTTAGAGTTCTTAGTTTTCCCTTGGATGCACTTTGGTGTATATGACCTATAGTACTTTTCTTCATTGGAGCTTAATGTTATATCTAGGCCATTTCATATGAGCTTAAGCTTTTTGTGTCAAGTGGTAATTTACTTGGTGTTAGAGCCAGATAGATGATCTATTGGTATTCTGTTGGGATACCTCTACTGTATTTATTAAACCATAACGAGTTGATATTTGTGTTTGTTATATTTATAGTTATGGTGATGTTTGATCCATGTGTTGCACCTGTTAGAGCATAATACTATTCTTAGTCCCTTACCTATAAACTTAAATTTTTTTAATATTGTGGTCTTTAACAAACTTATTGAGCTATTCTGGTAATGGCAGCTGAAAATTCCATACAATCATAGGCTGCCATCTGCCGTGGTTCATATTTTATCCTCGGCTTGGAAGATTAAATTTTCTAGAACTGATATATTAGTAGCTCCTAATTATCTTTTCATATATCAGGAAATTAGAGGATTCATGGTTGGGTCCTTGGAAATACATGCTTCTAGGAGAATGGTCAAACTGCAAGAACCTGGACACAGTACATAAAAAACTGGTCCGTGATCTGAAATGTAAATGCAAAGCTAACATAAACGAAAGCCTTCTTAGAATTGTTCTTGGAGGTTTGAAGGGTGCTTTTAAAGGCGAGGAATGTATAGCACAACTGTGCTTCAAGAAAGGTTGCTACGTGGGTACAGTTGGATATTCTGATAACAGTAGTTGTGGGACCTCATCTGAGGCATCAAATGGAGTTGAAAGACTTTCTGAGTTGGCCCTTCAATTAATACACAAAGCAGTGGATGAACTAGAAGATGACTCTGGACATAGAGAACCTACTATTCTAGTGCTGGATTGTGAAGTGCAGGTGAGGCTTTAAATCCTTCATCCTGTGTGTTTCTCTGATATTGTTTTTGGCAGTTTGCATTCAATGTCTATTTATTAAGAAGCCAGTTTTTGTTTTTTTGGATAGCTGTAAAATATGTTTAGTGATTCAGTTTCTTCTGTTATTCAATGTGATATAATAGGCAGCTATCAACTCCTTTCTATTATTTGCCGGTTTGGATATAGATGGGGTTGTGTAGAGGTGTTTATGGTCTTAAGCAATGGGTTCAGATTAGTCCCTTTCCATTTTGGAAGCGTTAAGCTGGACCTTCCTTTGTAGATGTCTTCTAGTAAGTGCATCACCTGAATGAAAATCACTTCATATTCTTAATGGTCATATTTGGGCTTCACACATATAGCTGATTTTAGCATTTAACATGTTTCTAATTCAAACCTGATCAGTGGATTTTATTGGCATTATTTTGGAATGATCATGATTTGCCCCTTCTTAGTAAACACACAGATGTATACCTAACTGGTTAAACTGGTGACTGTTGGCAGATGCTACCATGGGAGAATTTACCTATACTGAGAAACCATGAGGTCTATCGCATGCCTTCTGTTGGTAGCATAGCTGCAACTCTGGAGAGAATCCACCACCATGAACAGCTTGTTAAGGGGCTTCTTGCTACTTTTCCTTTGATAGATCCCATGGATGCATTTTATTTGTTAAATCCCAGTGGCGACCTCAGCGAAACACAACTTCTGTTTGAGGACTGGTTTAGAGATCAAAATTTGGTGGTATGTCTGATCTGGCCTTTTGTAAGAAAGAGCATGATAGAAAGGCCAGATCTTAAAATCACATTGTAGACCCATTGCTCTGCACTTTCTTGTGGACATAAACATGCACTAATAAGTACTTGCATGAATCTCAATTCTCATCATAATACATCAAAGTCGATTCACAGAAAAAATCTTTAAGCAATTTTGTTTGAATTACAGGGGAAGGCTGGATCTGCACCCACAGCTGAAGAACTGACTCTAGCCTTGAAAAGCCATGACCTCTTCATATATCTTGGCCATGGAAGTGGTATGCTGAATTAATTAATTTGTAAATGATAGAAGGGTGTTCCATCTGTCCTTTTGTTTCCTCTGTTGTTTTGTTTGACGAAAGTTCCCTGATTATTGATTTTTTATCATTCTGGCCATAAAGGTTCACAATACGTTTCTAGGCATGATCTTCTGAAGCTGGAGAAGTGTGCTGCTACTTTCTTGATGGGATGCAGTAGTGGTTCTTTGTCATTAAACGGTTGTTACATTCCGCAAGGTACTCCTCTGTCCTATCTGCTAGCCGGGTCCCCTGTAATTGTTGCCAACCTTTGGGACGTTACAGACAAGGACATAGACCGTTTTGGGAAGACCATGCTTGATGCTTGGTTAAGGGAAAGGTCAAGTGTTCCCATGGGCTGTGACCAATGCTCTTCAGTTCAAGATGAGGCCAAGAACGGAAGAGGCAAAGTTAACAAAAAAAGAATGTTGCGGAAGAAATTACCTGAAACTTCGGATATTAGTTTATGTAACAATGGTTGTGATCATAGACCAAAGCTTGGATCATTCATGGGCCAAGCTCGTGAAGCATGTAAACTCCCTTTCTTGATTGGGGCTGCACCGGTGTGTTACGGTGTCCCAACCGGTATAAGAAGAAAACCAAGTTTATAGCACTAGAAAAGAAATCATTTTCTCTTGCCCGTTAGCAAATAGCAATCAACAATATAGTTGCTGTGCCAAAGAAGGTTTGGCAACTATTCACTGTTTCAGTTTCACTATTCCCCATACGTAATATAGGTCTATCAAACACGGACTCTGTTCAACTAAATTATGTAAATTTTCGTGTACCTTATGTAATCCTAGTCAGATAGAGTGGGGAAAAAAAAGGAAGAAAGAAAGAAAATGTTTCTCTTTTCCATATTTCTCCTTCATTTTGAAATCTTTTGGTCCGGGTAATAGAGAAATTTTTTGAGCATTTACCAATTAGAAATGTGAAGAAATTGTCCACATTTGTCTCCTTAACTCTTAAGCATGTGATAGCAAGGAAAAATGTTTTACTAATTACTACTGAATACTGATCACCTCAGGGAATTTTCAATGACGTGTTTAAATTTCAATCAGGGATTTGTTTACAACACATACTATTTTTTAGCTAGGATGATTGGCATCCTTGAGAATCAAGTGAAATGGGATGACATCCTTCATCTCGGAGAGTTTGGTTCCTTTCTGAAGATGTTCAAATGGGATGACAATTGTCAAAGTGAAATTCCTATTTCTGGGAGTAACGAAACACTGCTAGCTCAAAAGATGGTAGACAAAAGAAGTCAATGACGGTGTATTTTTCTACGACACAACATCCGATAGAATGACCACACACTTAGGTGGGGGTCACAGCCGTCCGAATTCTCGTGCTCCTAAGCCGAGATTGCAAAATGCCTCTGATTTTCTTTGAACGATCTTAATCTCACGGATATAGGGTATTTACTCAGATAGAAACTGCATTACGTTGAACTGTGTCATGTCAACGGCCAATGGGGTTCTGCAATTTACTAACTGCTATAATCCGTCTGGCTGCCAGAGTTGGATTTAGAAGCAGTAAGATGCAAACCAATCAAACTTATCCACAATCAAAGATCTAATAGTCACTACATACATTGGAAACAGTCAGTCATTTACATGTTTCCCATCTCAAATAAATTCCCAGGTAATAATGTTTCCCTGGGCATTGGATTTAGAAGCAGTAAGATGCAAACCAATCAAACTTATCCACAATCAAAGATCTAATAGTCACTACATACATTGGAAACAGTCAGTCATTTACATGTTTCCCATCTCAAATAAATTCCCAGGTAATAATGTTTCCCTGGGCATGTTCAGATAAACATGCTTATTGAAAAAATTACAATGAACATAATTTCACAGATGACCAAACAAATTACAAGGTTTACAAAGGTTATTTGCACGATTAACAATATTTATGGTTAGACATACAGGAGGTAGAAGGAAAAAGGTAACTGGGAAATTACATCTAAAATTACATAACAGGAAAGAAATTGGTTTTCTACCTCCCATTTCTTCTCAGCCAATCTATCATGTAGATTTTGCAAAACAAATGAGAAGTACACCAACACATCAAGTCAAAATGCTTTATATTTTTTATTTTTCTAAACTTTCATCCTCCTACGACTATGTATCAACAGACCTTTTCCCACCCTCCTCTTTGTCTTTCAATGTGATTTTTCTTTAATTATCTACCTCTAGCCTCATTGACTTCTCTACGCCTACGTCTCCTACCTGAACGGTTCAACAACACTCTGCCGTGGCGGCGGAGGCGGCTAACCAATGACATACCTTCATGGTCGTTATTACCGTCATTGTCTTCATCATGATCAGAGAAATCCAAACCACCGACAGGAGTTGTATGCCGAATTCCAACATCATTCTCATCTGATGTACGGTGTAAGGTCCTCTCTGACTGCCTTGCTCGCCTACTGAGGTCATTCCCTGCTCCAAATGCATGCAACAGCAAAAAGACATTCACCAAATTACCATCAAAGCCTGCCTCAAACCCTCCATCTCTTTCTGCAGAATCAGCAACAAATCTCCCATCCTCTGCATCAGTGTCGTAGCCATAATTATTTCCTTCTATTACATAGTCTCCAAAAACCATTGCTCCGGGCATTGTTGACCTTATTGTGCTGATCACATCGTCTCGCTCGCGCTCACGCTCAAACCTTCTCCATTTCTGTTCAAGAAGTGGATCCACTTCACGTGGCCTTGCAGATGGATGATCTGCCTTCATGTGTTTCCTCAGCTCCTTGTAAGTTCCGACAAAAGAGCAGTCTTCCTGCATACAATTTCTCTGTTTTGCATTCAGAAATTCTCGCGCAGGTTCCACCACAGTCCAACCTTTTACCTGGCCTCTGCAAAGGGGGCATGCAAGCTCCATAACTTCACACTTCTCTGTGGGCAAGCTGGAATCAGGTATCAAGAGACTATCAACTGAACCAGGCAAGGACTGTCCATGATTAGATGAGATTACTTTGGTGTAGGCTTTCTTGTACTGGTCAAGGCAGTTTGAAAATCGGAAGCTTGTTCCACACATATAGGGTCGGCAGCCCTTGTCATGAGAAGAACAAAGGAGAAGGACAGCATTGTGTGGGCACTCCATGCACACAGAGCATGTTGCATCCTCCCAGTCTTTCTTATCCAAGGCTTTGGAGCACTTTTTTGGGTACAATCCTCTGCCGGTTGTATTGTGATTAAGAGATGGAAATGAGTACGGGGTTGGCCTGTGTTGTCGGGAAGCAACCCTGCACCTTCCTCTGCTGCCTTTTGCCATTTTCAAACTACTCCTGAAGAACACAACTTTACAACCTTATAATTACCAAGTTCCAATAATAAAGATATGCAAGAAACCATGCATATCTTTCTGTTGTTTCTCATTTGTCAAGAAACAAAGTGTAAAGTCCGTACAAAACTATTACATTGATGAAAACATATATTTCTAAGAACAAGATATCATTTATCACGAACTTTGAAGTGGGAAGAGAAAGGGCTCCAAAGACATGTAAATAAGCAAACATCAATTCCATAATATCCAGAAAAGGTAGCTTTCTGCACAAAGTATTGAACTGCTTTGTAAAAAGCTACTAGGTTACCCATATCATATCATAACAGCTCAAAAAATCTGAAAATTTCAAAGCAACCTGCTAGCAAACAACTAGTCATGTTCATACATTACATTATCTATTGGCTGCTTTTCTAAAACCAATGCATCATAGTTAGACAGCTGCACTTTTCTCCATTCTCTAGAAAGAAATTGATTTCAAGAAAAATGAACTAAATCAACACAAGTGAATACATCCTACCATTAGAAAAAGGAATCCCTTTTTACCATACACAGTTAATTGAAAAATACTCACATCTCCTCATTAAAGCATGCAACTCACAGCACTCGTGAAAACCCAAGAAAAGAAATTTTGTAGAAATAACAAATACCAGCTACCAATTACTGCACTATTTCCTACACTGTCTGTTCTTCAAATCAACATGAAAATGGACTTTAGTCATCATACTTTACATTAATCTTAGAACTTCTGACATAAATTCTCTCAAGAATGAGTGAAACAGAATCTTTAATAACTTTTCCCTCCCTCTTCATTTTTAATGTCCTCCCTTTCAATATGGGAAAATTGAAAACCAAAAGTTTCAAACAGCGGCTGAACAAGTATATTGAGTGTATGGGAGAGAAACATCAATTATTCATTTCTTCGGAAGAACAGGATGAATACTTGACAAGCATCGGTGCAAGAACAAGAAAAGCAAAAGACAATAAAACTGTAAGTTTGAACTTCAAAGCCCTCAAACATAGATTTATCACGCACTTTGTAAAGACACCAACAAAGCCTCAAAGATTCCAGTACTATTTTGCGTCATACTTGCTGATTTTTTTTTGTAATCCAAAGTAAGTAAGCACTAAAATGTTTTCTGAACATAAAAAAGATGTCAAATGGCAAATGCTATTTATGTGTGGTCAGGCATCACTGAACTTAACAGAAGACGGCATATATGCATGGTACTTATCTTTTCCTAATATATCAATTCTAGTGCCAACTGCATCCTTGTTGATAGTCTTAAGCTGAAACTACTCATAGCCAAATCATCACCGAAAAACATGTTCATATCCCAATTTCCCATGGTTTCAGTTAAGCAATTCAGCTTTGCACCCGTAACACATATGATATGAGATTTCAGTCAAAAGAACAGATAAAATCTATTGGCTAATCAATAGAGAAACTCATTACCATCACTAAGGAATTCTCACCGCTCAATTGTTCCAGGCAAGTCACATTCAGTGCACAAGCATTTGTCTAATTTTGATTCAGAATTGCACCCACACTATTAAGACAGTTTCCAAAAACAAAAAATGCCATTGAAATATACAAACTGTTATTAAACAAATATTAATAAGACAGTTAATAATTTAAACACAACAACAAAGCAATAGGTATAGAACTCTGAAGAAACGAACAGACCCATTACATAGAGCAATCAAAAAAGCATGTGGGTATATACAGAAACAGTAAAAAAAAATATATATATATTACCTGCCTGGTAAAGCGCAAAAAATCTAGATCGATGAACGAGAATTAAGTGAAGAAACCAAAGTGCATCTGATAGAAACATTCGCAACATAGTCAAGTCTTTACATATTTATATAAAGAGGATAAAGCAAAGAGAATCAAAACAACGTGTTTAAGCAAAAATTCACGCTACAAGACAGATAATACCATTAATATAAAAATATTAGAAGAACATGAAGCTTCAATTTTACCCACATGGATCTATACCTATCCCCCAATATCCATTTCAGATCCACAATCAATATTTTATTCCAAATAAACAAAAATTTTTTTTTTTTAATTAAAATTCAGCAACTGGCAGTAGATTCTAAATCGAAAACATAATTTACAGGAAAATTGAAATTGTACTAAAATGAGTGGTGCAATTGAGATAAGAGTCAGTTACCGGGAAAATGTTGATATGCAAAAGTTTGCGCGAATTGAAATTAAAATAGTTTAAAAGAATTTATAAAATTTAAGGTGAAAAAATTAGGGTTTTAAATGGGTGACGGAATCGAGGCAGAGGAAAATTAATCGCTTATGGGCGGGATCGATTGCTGAAACATCTCATTTTACTTTTATCATTTTATGGGATTCGTTGAGTTGTTCGGACGCTACTACACGAGCCGATAACAAGATCCCTAAAGTTAATGTTATTTCAAATAAATATATAATATGTTTATTTGTTTCAAATAGATCCTAGTAATCGATGATTACTGTCAAAATGACTGAAATAATCATGTATTATACGTTATATTGGTACAGATGCTAACAATTAAATCTCCACCAAGTGGTGTCCATCTATTGAATAATAGAATGATAAATTTAAAAGTTATAAAATTTACTATTTAATAGATGAGTAGCATATAATATTTAAAAATTAAGTTGGAATTTAAATATTTAGAATTTGTAGCATTATTGATATTTAACATAAGAAACTTCATAGATGAGTGATTCATAATATTTGAAACTTAAGTTGGAACTCAAACTTATTACTATATAGTAGATGGCAAGTTGTTCATTTTGATAGGCAACAAGTATGGATCTATTTGATAAAATGGAAAAATGACTGCTCACTAAAGTAGATATAAAAATATCTAGGGATCTTATTGTCCGTAGTGTGTGTTAATATTACGGTATGACCCGCCTACTCCTCTTAAAAGATGACAGCACGCGCGGCGGAAGAAAATGTTTCGGACGCTCCGATACAGGTGGGAGATGGGGAATGGCCCACGCGCGTCTAGAGTGAGATTGGTCTTTTGAGCGCGACGCCTCTTCAGCGGCTCACGTGCTATGACGTATTCTACTACTAATCAAACTGGCCACGCAAGGGCGGCTTACTGGCTTAGCGTTAAGATGGCTATTCACGCGCGGTTGCGTAGGAGTGAAACTGACGTGCTCTGAAAATGGGGCTAACAAGTTATTTTATGCAAAAATTCAAGTGTTAGTGGCGACGTGATTTGTACTTTTGCTTCCCTAAGCTTCAACGTGGGCGTGGGAGTGGGCATGGTGGTACCGCGGGCTTTTTGTTTAAATATTTAAACAAAACATACATATGTGGCATCTTAAATTTTTATTGAAGATCGAAAAAAGCTATTAAGTTATATATATTTTAATAATATAATTTCGTTACGTCACCGAATCATATAATTTAATATTTTTTAAATTTTAATAAAGATAAAAACATCTCTATTCAAATATTTCTAGTAAAATATATTTATTTATCAGTAAATAATATAATTATTAAAAATAGTATCATGGACTATATCTTTAAGATAATTATTTTTAGAGAGTCTATCAGTGTTAACTTTAATTCAACCGAAAGAAAAGGATTATGTCAACGATGAGTTTGACGTTTAAGAACTTGAAAATAATGGACGGGAATGCCAACATTAACCAAAATATCTCTATTCAAATAAAAATATATTAAGAAATATATAATAGGTAGGAACCTGCCATCAACACTAATGAATATTAGAATCAATCTCTATTTTATTTATCTTTTGTTTATATATCTCTCAACCTAAATTTTTTTCATTTTTGCTCTCTATCTTAGCCTCTCAATTTTTACACAAATTTTGATGATGAAAAAAAAGGTTAAAACACAGTATTAAATGTTTGCATTTTTTTGTTATTTTACTAAAAACTAAATATTTTGATCCATGATATAATTATCTCAAGCTCAATTTGCAAAATAATATTATGATTTAATATTATCAAAATAATATTGTGATTTTCTTTTTTTACTACAATGTGATGTTAATTTAATTTTGTTGTTTGGTTTTATTTGGGTGCTATGTTGAACATTTAAATTTATATTTTACAAGTGGTAAATTCTTATAAAATTCCTTTTTTAGGAGGTCATGCCAATTTTTTTAGATAAATATTATTGTTTAATTAGTTTAATGGAGGTAAAATTAATATAATTTAACTTATTCGTTTTGTGCTTTTTGGCTTTTACTTTATTTTATAAACTATTAAAAATCTAAAATGTTAGGAAGTGGAGGCTTGGTACAGCATGTACAAATTTGGATAGGCCAATGAGGATCTGGGCCTTTTTTTTAATCAGGACCTGTGCTTGACAAAACTCGACTCAGCCCATCCATTTGCTACTCCAAATTCTATCGACTAAAAGAAAAAATTCACAATAAATTTACTCATTTATTTTCTTAATTACAATTTTTGGGACCTCCAAGAGGATATTAGATCAATCAATAACATTTTGTATCCCAAAACAATTAATTAGATATATATATATATACAAACCTATATTATTATTGAGGTAGGTTTAAGAGAAAAAAATATTATATATAAATTTAGACAGATTTTGAGCCTTTAAATTAAAAAAAAAATTGAAAGCCTAAAATCCAAGTGACAGAGCATTATCATCATCATCATCATCATCATCCTTTCCTCTCTCCTATCCTTAACAAGCAATCCTCTTAAACTTTCACCATATGAAAAAAATATCGAAGAAAAGAAACAATATATATGTCATTAATAATGTATTTACCAATTAGTAATCAGAATGTGATAGAATCGAAATGAGCTGAAATTAGAATGAGTTGAAATAATAATTAGAATTAAAATGTTTACTAAAACTATAGGAATCTAAATCAGAATGACATGTGACGACGTAGAAACATTAAAATGTTGATTGATAGTAGAAACTAGGTTTTCAAATAATGAAAATTTTATTAGAATAATTTTGAAAAACTAAAATTTCTCATTATAACCCTAAGTATATCAAATTTACCAAAATAGGCAAATCTGAAGTATTATTTTATAATGAAATTCTCTCAATCTAATTAAGGAAAACAAAATAGCGCCCAAATCCAATATCTAAAAAAAAAAAAAAGAAGATAAAGAACATAAAAAAGCAAGAAAAGTACCAAAATAACTTAAAACTAAAAAAAGACCAAGAAAGAAGTGGAATTTTTGACTTGACCACATGGCAAAACGACGCAAGCTTTTTGGGTTTTGTATTGTCGCAAGCTTCGAAACGATATATTATATGCCCAAAACGAACACCTACAGAAGGCACCTTGCTCATTCCACGTAATCAACTTGCATCAACAGGTATTGCCATTGATGTGCTTGTTTTGTCTTGAAATCTGAATGAATTATTGGAAGCTATTATAATAATAACTATTATTATTATTTGGGAAAAATTTACACAATCAACCCTAAAACTTTTCAATTTTTTGAATTTAACCCCTCAAACATTTTCTTATCATAACTAGCCAAATAAATTTTTTTTGCCTCAAATTATCCTCTTCATTTCAACTGCCCAACTCTCTCTAGCCACACCCCCAGACTGTTGTCTCTTGAACGACAAACGGCAAACGGTGGCAGCAATGACAAACGGCAACGACATTAGCGAACTAAAATCCAACCAAATCCACCATAATCTATCCGAATAAAAAATGAATCCAACAAATTGAAAAGAGCCCAAACCCTATGTAAGCTAACTTCATCATTTTTTTATGATTTTGTCGAAAAGAGTTTGATTAATTTTTGTATACGCACACAACACAAAATTAAATTACGTGGCAATGTTGATAGTGAGTCGTTTTTGGAAATCCATAAGTTATGTGCAGAGACGTCTGTTGCCTGCCAGCCCTTTCATTTTTTTATATCTCCAAAACATTTATTAGAGTCCCACATTTATCACACATCATTAAGTAAAATGTGCCAATTAGTAAGAGCTAGCTTCTTTCTCCTGTTTTCTTGCGTATGTTGCATTCAAGTATCACTGAAAATTTTATACCGTCAACAGCTGCAGGAAAATTATATATATTCTATCAATAACTACATGTTGCAATTCTCAATGACTGCCAAATCTTCATACTATGAATATCAAGTAACTTCCAAATCTTCATATCATGAATTAGCACGATTCATGTCCGACCAACTCCACATGCACGACTAAAGCAAAAGATTAATTTTTCAGAAATTATCAAGAAATTAATACAAGTGAAATAAGCTAAGGGTGATTTTGATAACATTTTCAAAGAAGATATAAAACGAAGACAAGAGAGAGAGAGAGAGAAGTAATTTCAGTCGATGCAAAAAAGGGGCAAGATCCACACATGCATGCATGTGTCTGATTAACAGGATATGGCTTGGATCAAGTATCAATAGAGGAAATAGCAGCTTATAATTTTATAAAATAAGCATCAAAATATTCAACAAGTTTGAGATTTATGAAATATTGGGAAAATAGACAAATAATAAAGAAGCTCATGTAAGCATACTTAAGTATGATTTCCAAATACAAACATAACATGCCTATAACAGTTGGCACTTGTTTCTCTAAACGTGGTAAAATTAAACTTAATAAGATGTTGGTCTACATACTGTAAATTTCTTTTTAGAAAACACCTCAACAGACAGATGTCCAACATTCTCCCACTTGGACCAGACATTTTACTTGATTTGATATTTTCATATACCAATTTTTTTAGACTTAAGAAATATAATACATGAATCATAGCGATAGGTCCTCTAAGAACAAGTATTATCTTCCATGTATTACAATGAATTATTTTCTTAAATCCAACCACGAATGATAACTTAACTTAATGAATAAATCATATGTTTATTCTTGGTCCAATAAAATTGACATTTTCTCAATATAAAAGAATGTGCACATAAAGACGAGAAAATATCACAATAAACAAAAACATAAACAAGAGTCTAATTTATTATTACATTGCATATACAATGAAAATTATATGATGGAACCAACTCTCATTCGGTCTACATGATCCTTAAACTTCTGTGGTGACATGCCCTTTGTTAAAGGATCAACAATCATCAATTTAGTGTTAATGTGTTCAATGACCACTTTATTTTCTTTAACACGTTCTCTGATGGCTAAATATTTAATGTTGATGTGTTTACTTTAACTTCTGCTTTTGTTATTTTTAGCCATGAAAACTATAGCTGAATTGTCACAATATATTCTTAATGGCCTTGAGATTGAATCCACAATTCTAATCCCATATATGAAACTCTTCAACCACACACCATGCGAGGTAGCCTCAAAACAAGAAACAAACTCAACCTCCATAATGGAAGTATCAGTCAAAGTCTGCTTTATACTTCTCCAAGAAATAGCTCTACTGGCAAGCACAAAAATATATCTTGATGTTGATTTTCGTGAATCAACATAGCCAAAAAAGTATGAATCGAAGTAGTCAATTACCTCTAGATTATCAGTTGGTCTATACATAAGCATGTAATCCTTGGTTCCTTGAAGGTACCTCACTACTTTCTTTACAGCTTTCTAGTGGTCTAAACCTAGATTACTCTGATATCTTCCCAAGATTCCAACAACAAATGCAATGTCAGGTCTTGTACAGACTTGAGCATACATCAAGCTTCCAATAACAGATGCACATGGAATATTTTTCATTCGTTCCCTTTCAAAATCATTTTTAGGGCATGGGTTCAAATTGAACATGTCACCCTTCACAATAAGAGCTATATTAGGTGAACAATTTTTCATCTAAAATCTCTCCAAGACCTTATTGATATAAGTTTCTTAAAACAGACCTAAAACTCCTCGAAATCTGTCTCTATGGATCTTAATGCCTATGACATAAGATGCATCACTTATATCCTTCATGTCAAAATTCTCAGAGAGAAATTGTTTTATTTCACAAAGCAACCCTTTATTATTGGATGCAAGTAGAATATCATCCATATATAGAATAAGAAAACAAATTTTACTCCCACTGACCTTTTGGTATATACATTGATCTATAAGGTTCCCTACAAATCCGAATGAAGGGATAACATCATGGAACTTTAAATACCACTGACGGGAAGCTTGTTTCAATTCATATATGGATTTCTTAAGTCTGCATATCAAATGCTCACCATCATTAGAGGAGAATCCTTCTGGTTGTTTTATATAAACATACTCCTTTAGATCTTCATTGAGGAATGTTGTTTTCACATCCATTTGATGTAGTTCCAAATCAAAATTAGCAGTTAATGCCATAATGATACGAAAAAAATCTTTCTTTGATAAAGGAGAAAAAGTCTCCTTGTAATCGATTCATTCTATTTGAGTGAATCATTTCGCAACGAGTCTTGCTTTATATATTTCAATGTTGCCCAATGAGTCTTTCTTTGTCTTAAAGAGCCATTTACATCATATGGCTTTTACACCATTAGGCAACTCAACAAGATCCTAGACTCCGTCGGATGATATAGAATTCATCTATTCCTTTATGGTATTATACCATAAATATGATTATTTGGAATTCATGGCATGTGAAAAAGATTCAAGATCATTTTCGGCTCCAATATTATAATCAGATTCTTGCATATACACTATATAGTTACTAGAAATTGCTAGTCTCTTTATTTTAGTAGATCTTATTAATGTTGGAACAAGATTCTCCTGAGGAGCATATTGTTCAATTGGTTGTTCAAGGGTTTCTAGTAATTCTTGAATAGCTTGATCTACTGGATTGTTATCAGCAAATTGTGGAACTTCAACAATTGGTTGCACGACACTTGTTTGAACTTGAGGAGTGTTGTGAACGACAATCAGTCTATCACTTGAGGTGGAAGGTTGAGCATGTAAATGATTTTTCTTAAAAATAATATTCTAAATTCGATTGCTCCCATTGATCAAGTCATTTTCAAGAAATTTTGCATTTCTTGATTCTACAATCCTAGTGCTATGAGATGGACAGTAAAATTTGTACCCTTTAGACCTTTCAACATATCTAATGAAATACCCACTAATGGTCCTTGGGTCCAGCTTATTTTCTTATGGATTATAGATTCTTACTTTAGATGGGCATCCCCAAACACGTATATGTCGCAAACTCGGTTTCCAACCTTTCCATAATTCAAATGGCGTTTTAGAGACCGCCTTAGTTGGAACTCGGTTTAAGATACACACATCCGTCTTTAGAGCTTCAATTCACAAGGATATAGGAAGCTCAGAGCTATTAAGCATACTGTGCACCATGTCCAGCAAAGTTTGATTTCTTCTTTCTGCTACACCATTTTGGTATGGAGAACCAAGCATAGTGTATTGGGCAATTATTCCATGTTGTTGAAGAAACTTTACAAATGGACTAGGTGCTTGGCCATCCTCAATGTATCTACCATAATATTCCCCACCTCTATCTGTTCTCACGATCTTAATTTACTTTCCACATTGTTTCTCTATTTCTGCTTTAAATACCTTAAAAGCATCTAATGCTTCACTTTTATTATTGAGTAAGTAGAGATACATATATCGTGAGTAATCATCTATAAAAGAGATGAAGTAATTTTGACCATATGAGTCTATGTCTGAACTACAAATATATGAATGTATGATTTCTAATATTTCTGAACTCCTCTGAGCACCTTTATTTCTCTTGTTGGTCTGCTTTCCTTTTATGCAGTCCATACAAGTATCAAAATCAATAAAATATAAAGTATTAAGTACTCTATCATTTACTAATCTTTTAATTCTTTCTATGGAGATATAATCGAGTCTCTGATGCCACAAAATAAAGGAATTTTCATTTATAACACATCTTTTAATACCAGCATGAACATGCATTGAAGTATAAAAAGTATTGTTTTGCAAATTAAGATGAAAAAGACCATCAAACAATGTACCATTTCCAACAAGTTTAGATTTACAATATACATTACATAACTTATTTGAAATGTTAAAAGAAAAATCGAGTGGTACAAGTCTAGAAACTGAAACCAAGTTTCTAGAAAAACTTGGAACATAAAATGTCTTTTCCAAAAATAAAACAAAACCACTGCTTAAAATCAAACCGCATGTTCCAATTGCCTCCACATGTGAGCGCATTGTTTCTAAAAAAGATGCATTGCTCACTTCTCACTGGCTTCCTTAGGTTTTGCAAACCATGTAAGGTATTTGTTACATGGATTGTAGAACCAGAGTCAATCCACCATGTGTTATGATTAACATCAACCATATTAGATTCATAACAAACAAAAGAGATTGATTTACCTTTCTTCTCAAGCCATTTCTGAAATTTGGGGCAATCCTTCTTCATGTGTCCTTTCTTTTTGCAGAAAAAGCACTTAGATTGTTTTTTAATTTCTTCATAGAGAGGTATTTTACCTTTCTCTTTCTTTTTGGCTTGAAGCTTGTTCTTTCCTTGTGTTACAGTATATGCACCTTCACCAACTTCCATTATCAGCCTCGCTTCCTCTTAAACACACATGGTCATTAGTTCATTAATTGACCATTTATCCTTATAAGTGTTATATGAAATTTTGAAGGGTCTATACTATTGTAGAAGTGTATTCAGTATGTAATGCACAAGATAGGTTTTGGACATATCAACTTCAAGAAGTTTCAACTGAGCTGCAATGTCCCTCATTTGCATAATGTGCTCACGCACACCTCTAATACTTGTGAACTTCATAGATGAAAACTTCATTATTAGGGTTCTTGCAAGTGCCTTATCTGAAATTATAAATTGCTCATCAATTACCTTCAGTAATGCCCGGACATCATTATGCTGATTGACTGAACCATTAATAGTAGTGGAGATTGTGGTCTTTATCACACTGAGGCTATTAGATCGCTCCCATTTGTCATAAAGAGCAATATCGACTTCAGTGCTGTTATCATGAATAAGTGGTTCGTCTTTCTGAATAGCATAATCAATATCCATCCAACCTAAATGAAGAAGAATTCTCTCCTTCCAAACTTTATAATTATCATCATTTAACTCGAGAATGTCACACTTAATTTCAGAAAAAACTCGCAGGTTGTACAACTGTATTAAATTAAAACGCATGCTTATATTATTAATTTAGGCCAATATAGAGATATCATGTTACAAAATATGAATCAAATAACATAAAACTTACCTATGAGCTAAAGTTCTAATTCAAGTAGATTCACATATGTCTTTATGATAAAACTTTCAAATCATATTCGAATTCTTAATTCATATGGGTACATTAAGAAAATAGTTTGATATTTTATCCTCATTAAGCATACAAATATAATATAAATTCTTGAGGAAAAAAATACATTATATTAAATATGTTTAATCACAATTAATGCCATTATATTATATGTGATCTAAAAATACTTAATATATAATTTTGCATAACTAAGGATGCTGTGGCCACTCCCTAATTAATTAAAATTATATTAGATCACTTGACATTTTTATTTTATTTTTAAACATCATAATTATTCATTCGAAATTGCATGCGTCAACAACTAGATAAAAAAAATGTGTACAAATTTTAACGACATTATCATAGTGATATTTATATGTGGACTATATAACGAAGAGTCAAATACATTAAAAACACCCCAAATTTATGTTCTGAAGACCTAAATTCACAAAGTTGAGCAAGAACATATGACATGTCGTTTAACATTTACACACTCTAATGACATGTCGTACAGAAACAAACTACAGTTGTGTAACAAATGGATGACATGTCATCGCATAAAATATTCTGATGACACATAGGCTGTATATTATAAACTCAAATGACATAATGTACTATTGCAGATGACAATACAACATGGCGTTTACATCATCTCTATTAAATGACATGTCATCCATATTCATCTTCAACCTCCAGTCGGGTCTATACTGCTTCATATTCAACCCGAATGACCCGTATTACAGACCCGACTCTATTTATGATTTACCACCAACACCAAATTAAATGTTTCAAACTCCAAAACTGTTAGGAATCCATTTCCTAATGATTTACAATGGTTATAATCACAACATCATGTAAAAATGACTTTAAGTTTATGAAAAAAAATTCGGGTATTTTTTTGGCATGTATCACAAAGAACTGAAACACATCAAGACAGAGGTATAACATGCTCTAATACCAAATGTAAGCATAGTTAAGTATGATTTCCACCTACAAACATAACATGCCCATAAAAATTAAGAGCGGAAGTTTAGAATCGAATCTCCAGCCATTGATGTGTCATATGCAACTGTTTGCTTCTGATTTTGACACTTCTGAAGTCTCTATAATTAGTAGTGATGGTGTAGTATATATTTTCTTTTTATTACAAGCCCTCAGGGACCAAAACTATTTTCTTTTTATTACAAGCCCTCAGGGACCAAAACTATTGTAAACCATTTCCTTATATTTCATCTTTCTATCAAAGATGAAATGATGGTAGTTATAATTAGTCATCATACCATCTAACAGCTAGCACTTGTTTCTCTAAACGTGGCAAAATTAAAATCAATAAAATGTTGGTCCACATACTGTAAACTTCTTTTTAGAAAACACCTCAACAGCCAGGTGTCCAACAACTCACACTACAAGTTAAGCAGATCAAATAAACAGAACAAAGGAAATAACTAATCAATTTAATTCTTCGTGCAATAGCCACGACAGCAGAGGAAATATTCCTACATGACTACATTAATGCTACTGGCGTGGATGGTACCATCACCATGATGATATGAGATTAAAAACATTGATTTCATAATTTTATAAAATTTCATAAAGAAGATGTAATTGATTTGAGTTGGTTTAAAATAGAAAGAAAGAATAATAAGGAATGATATCGATGTGGCGTGTGATGAGAACTGATAGAGAACAAATGTTGATCATGTAATAATGAAATATGTATTTACTGAAAGATATTTGACAATAAAATGATGCTATAAAAATTTAACATTGTTTGGAAGAAAATAGTTTGACAATTAAAAGAGATATATATGCAATGCTTTGAGTTTATTTTATCACTTCACTAACCAATTTGTAACTACATATTAAACAGAAGTTGAATTAATTCTGATCTAATACTCTTAGAGAATGTTGAAAATTCTGTATACAAACAATATTAGAGATGAGATATATCAAAATCAATTACAAGAACAATAATAAGAACATATTCTGCAAAAGTTATAAATACATATAATATAAATTTAGTTTCAAATTAGGAAATTATGAATTTGTATAGTAAAAGAGTCCAATAGAAAAATAGAATTTTTTTAAAAAGAGATTTGCTTAGGGAACAACTTTAGCTTGGTTTAGTTTGTGAAGGCTGAAGTAATTGGAAGCAACGCAATTGAAGGAAATACAAACTTCCGATTTTGAAAAAGTAATTGCTAAAATGCTAAAAAAATTGGGGCAATAGACAAATAATGAAGACATATATTTTTTATTTACCATTATACATATATTTTTTATTTTTTATTTTTCAAAAATCGAATGTTGCGATTTTTTTTTTTAAGACAAAGAAGAAGCACGGTCTCCTATTACTACTATAGCATGTTACCTATTACATATGCACGAGTCAAATTATCAAATAAATTCCACTTTAACAACGAATAAAAGCTAATTTCATTGTTACCCCTGTTGTGCTTTCTTTTATTTTATTTTCTTTTTGTTATTGAAGTTGCCTTGCAAACTGCTCCAAGCTGATTACAAAATTTCCTCTTGCTCTAGGATCTTTTGAATGGTCCTACTATTTGTATTCCTTTATGTAGGACTAGTTTTTTCTTTAAACAAAATTTCAGCCATGAGAAACCTTACCCATTGAATACCAACTTTGAATTTTATTATTATTCAAACTTAGAAAACTGCAGAAACAAAATGCCTTCACAGCACCAGTTAAACTGTGTCTAGCGACCATGCTGGTTCTATTTTTTCTTTATTAAATATACACAAAATTAAATCAACTGAGCCTCTAGTTTCACTATTTTCCAACTTGAAACTAAAGCGCAGAATTGATGGTATTGGAGTTGCTTATTTAATTTTGCTATAGGTCATGGGGAATCAGATGGCCATCCATTTTATGTCTATTTTATGTACTGTTGGCCACGAAGTAGCTTGGTCACATACGTATATTGGGATGTCATATGCCCTAAAAGATGAAGCTGAAAATCAGTCACAAATCTGAAGTGAAAAACAGTAGCTGGAAAAGAATCTATGTTTTGATTCTTAGTTTATAAGCTCAAACGATTAATAGTGTATAGAAAATGCATGATAAAACGTAGAATTGATGGTAATGGAGTTCCTTATTTAATTTTGCTGTAGGTCATGGGGAATTAGATGGCCATCCATTTTTATGTCTATTTTATGTACTATTGGCCACTAAGTAGATTGGATATTTTATAAGTAGTTTGAAATAAGTCAAAATCAATTACAAGAACCACAGCATATTTTATAAAGGCCACAAATACATAATATAAATTTAGTTTTGAATTATGTAATTATTAATTCATATATTAAGAGAGTCTTATAGTAAAATAGGAATTTTTTGAAAGAGATTTGCTAAAGGAAAATTTTTTGTTTGGTTTAGTTTGTGAAGGCAAAGTAATTGAACGCAATGCAAGTGAAGGAAACATGAACTTTTAATTTTTACAAAGTAATTGCTAAAATATTTGACAAGCTTGAGATTTTAAAAAGGCTAGGAAAATAGAAAAATAATGAAGACCTACAAGTTGGCAGAGCAGATAAACAGAAGAAAACATAGTAGATATTTACCATTATACACATATTATTTCAAAAAAGAATGTCGCCTTTTTTTTTGAAAAGACGCACAGTCTGCTATTACGACTACTATAGAATGTTAGCTACTACATATAAGCACGTATCTAATTACCAAATAGATTCCACTTTAACAAAGAATAAAAGCTAATTTCACTGATGGCACATGTTGTGCTTTTTTTTTTTTTTCTCCTTTTAGTTATTGAAGTTACTTTGTAAACAACGCCAAGCTAGTTACAAAATTTCCTCTTACTCTAGGATCTTTGCAATGGTCCTACAGTTTGTATTCCTTTCTCTTAGATTGGTTTTTTTTTCTTTAAATAAAATTTTAGGGATGAGAAACCTTATCCATTGAATATCAATTTTGAATTTTATAAATATTCAAACTTAGAAAAATACAGGAACAAAGTGCATTAATAGCCGGTTAAATTATGTCTAACTGCAATGTTCTTCTCATTCTTACACATGGCATTCTGCACTCTTGCAATGCCATTTCTTGTTATGGCAGCAGCATTCTTGATCATGACATCACAAGCAAATGCTTTTGATTTGCTTTGTTTGATTTTTGTTTCTGATTTTTTTTGGCATTGCGGGATGCTGTTTCCTTTTGATTTTCTGTTTGACTGTTTTTGTTGTTATGGGATTTGGAGATAGTATACATCACTACATGCATGAAGATGACGTAATAAAGTGCTTTTGATAAATTGCCCTTGTCAGTTCACTTAACAAACCAACCATTAATGAGCATATGCCCCTAATGAACCTCAAACTCTCGTACACTAAAAATAAATTCAATTTTATATATATAAAGAGAATTAGTTTTCAAGTATATTATTTGATAATCACAAAAACAACAATTCACTCCAATAAATCTCATAACAAACATGTGGTCTACATTGCAAGTCTTTGTAGAGAAAATAGGAAGGACATATAATTAAATTTTATCATGATAAAGAACTCTTAACAAATTCATATACGTATTGCAGTACCCCTTACAAATTCATTTGTTTCTTTTTTTTTTTCCTTTGATCAACAGCTAATTACAACCTGGATACTTCATTTAGTTTTAGTTAATTTTCTGTAGAGTTGTGTTGTGTGAAATTAATTAGAAAACAATCTTTAACGAAGTCTTATGAAAATATCTTATTAGCTAGACTTCCCGATCAAGCAACTATTCATCAAATTTTGTATTGTGGTACTGTTGAGCTCTTATGTCAATTATGGCCAGACAACGACTTAGCTAACAGTGAGTTATATGCGAACATAAGAGCTGTGAATGAGCTATGTACTATTTTTATGTGACAAATAATGTACTCTGTTTTTATGGCCTTTCTCTCTTTAGTTGTTTTTTTTTTTTGATACATTGATATTGTAATCAGAAGCTTACTGATATGTGCATTCAGAAATCTTTCGGGAGTTTTTGTCTTTTGATGTAGTTGTAGGACACAATCTGAATATTCTTTCCTCACTTAATACTGGAGAAATCCCGATTCCCAAGCGGTTTTCTCTGTTAGTTGCTGGATAAACTGTAATGTGAATTTCTATCTAATGGGTATCATAATCCTTTTAGTTAGTTTGAGATTGTTGATATGGATATAATGTTTAATATCCAAAATTCAGATAACGTTAAGAGTACTTTTGTCATGTTTCCTTTTGTGTTCGTGTTGGTA
The DNA here is from genome assembly GCF_022201045.2 of Citrus sinensis. Taxonomy (NCBI): domain Eukaryota; kingdom Viridiplantae; phylum Streptophyta; class Magnoliopsida; order Sapindales; family Rutaceae; genus Citrus; species Citrus sinensis. Next base: position 11,228,180 of record NC_068560.1, read on the forward strand.
TCTTAATTTTGTACCCAATGTCAAGGACAATATGAACCTATTTTAGGTAACATGATGCAAATTCATGTTTAAGAATCCATTTCATCAACCATTCCAGTATTTAACAAGAATTATATATATATATATATATATATATATATATATATATATATATATATATATATATATATATATATATATATATATATATATATATAACCGTACAGCAAAATGAAGTTAATTTCAACAGCTGAGAAAGAGATAGCCATTATGCATTGCGCATTCACACTCAATAAAAAATTAATTCATTAATATAGGCATTAAGATGCTTGGTTTATTGATATAATACTTGGCGTTATAATATTCTTTTCATTTTTGATATTTTATTGATTTTATTGTATGGCATGTTCTTGTTTTCTTTTGATTTTATGTTTTTGTTGTTATGGGATTTGATGACGATGTATATGTACGAAGATTATGTAATAAAGTGTTGCAAATTGTGGTCGGTTTAGTATTAATTAACCAAATTTAATTTACTTGGTCAATTGATATTTGTTAGCATTGTTGGTATACAAACACAACGAAAGAAGAACATTAACAATTTTTGCCGAAGTCTTGATGAAGAGAAATATTATGCATAGATAACCGTACAGCGGAAGGAAGAAACAATAGAAACCGAAGTTTATTTCAACGTCTGAGAATGAGATAGGCATAGGAAATTAATTAATTCATTAATTAATAGATTCTTCCTCTGCTAAATAATACGAGCCCATTGTTCTACTCATCATTTTTCTTTTTATTTCAAAAGCCCATTAATCACCGACACCGAACGATATTAATTTAAAACAGTTTTCAATTGAGATTTGAAATTACATGACATACACACCCAATTTTTTTAAAAAAAGTTACTAATAATAAAATATTTCAGTCGTGGAAACCTCAAAGCCCCATACATAAGGTATATGGGTTAGCAAGTCCCGATATCGTCCTCCATCCTTTCTGCACTTCTCTCCTATCAACGGACATCTCTCAAGCCGTAATCGCAAAAGTGAGGAAGGCAGGCCCTTCTCCGGAAAGTATTTGAGCTTGGGACAATCCTCAATTATCAATTCAGTGAGGTTTTGAAGATCAACAATTGAAGAAGATAGGCGTTCCAGATTTGGAAATCTAGAAATCCCCAGAGATGTTAGAGAGGCAGGAAGAGGAAGCGCGTTCCCCAATCTTATGTCCTGTGGCTCTGGTGGAAATGACACCATGCCGTCATCACACCCTCTGATTGCAAGTTTTCGCAGAGAAGAGAATCTGTGAAATCCCCGTCCCCGCTCAATCATTGACTTCCAAATCTCCATATTGCCATCAATCTCTAGTGAACGAAGGTTAGTGGGAAGGCCATCTTCTTCAAGGCTTGGAAGCTCACCTCCTATTATTCTTAATTCTTGAAGAGAGGTCAGATTGTGTAATCCCTTGGGTAAGGCCTGTAGTCTCTTACAATAAGATATCTCCAGCCTCGTGAGTTTTGCACAAGGCAATCCCCCTTCGGGAAAGGACACCAGATTTCCGCATCTAAATAAAATAATCTCTCGAAGCTGGTGGAGATTATGTAAACCACTCGGTAAAATTTTCAGATTTTCACAATCAGAAGTGTCGATTTTTTCAAGAGATGTGTTGTTGTCCAACCTTTCTGCTATTGACTCCAGCTTTGAGCAAAGCGATATCCTTATCTCTCGAAGCTGGCGGAGATTATGTAAACCACTCGGTAAAATTTTCAGATTTTCACAAAAATAAATGCGGATTCTTTCAAGAGATGTGTTGTTGTCCAACCTTTCTGCTATTGACTCCAGCTTTGAACAACTATTAACTTCAAGGAACTTAAGAGACGGAGGTAGATTGCCAACTTCAAGGGACTCAAGCTTGGCAGGTAACTCGTTTTTTGAAAATATACATGTCAGAGATGGACAATTGAAAACAAGCAAGTTCTCAAGAAGAGATGAGGTGTAGTTTCTTCTGCTGCTGCTACTTTGGATGCCCCCTTCCACTGTCAAAGTCCTTATATTACTGCAACCGTAGATATCCAACCTCTTAAGGCTCGGTGGTAGCTGGACTCCAGCAATATATGTCAACAATTGGCAATGCAAAATACACAAGATCTCAAGAGACGAATTGTTGTCGCACATCCATGCCTCTGGTAACGATTTCAGTGCATCACAACCGTCAATCCTAATTTCCCTCAACTTGGAAGGCAGAGCAACCTCAGGAAAGGAAACAAGGGAACTGCAGTTTCTGATTTCTATCTTCCTCAAGGAACTGAGGCTGAGCGATGGTTGTGGCAGCTTCACAAGGCCTTCGCAATGACTCAATCCTAGATATTCAAGTCTGCCTGACAACTCGCAGAGCTGCTGTTGTTGGTCTTTCTCTTCCTCCGCCACCAAGGATTGAAGTTTGGGACACCATCCAATCGTTAGTCTTTTGAGAGAGCAAATGTCTTGCAGTAATCCGTTATGACTCTTCCAGATATATGATTGCTCTTGGATATTGTTTAACTCCAATTCTTCCAATTTTGGTAGTCGCAGCTTCAATGGCCCTGCGAGAAACACTTGTTTTGATGCATCTTTACAAACCACTGAATTCTGTGAGCCTATATGATCAGTTGCACTTCTCCACACAACCTTTTTACATCCACCAATTTCCAATTTGCAAAGAGCTGGAAGACTCGTAACTGAAACTGACAATTCTTCACATCCTTGAATAAAAAGCATCTCCAGTGCAGGAAGGTGGTCTGGAAATGTTCCTTTCAGTTTAGAACATCTTAAAATGTGAAGCTCTCTCAATTTAGGAAACCCTTCAACTCCTTGACTGGATCCATGAGGAATCCAGTCTTCCCATTCTGGGATGTTTTCAAAACGAAGAGTCTCCAAGCATCGAAAAGGAACTGGAGAATCATTCCCATAGAACTGTGAACCCAATCGCTTTACTCTACTCATTCTACGTAGTGCAAGATGCTTTAGAGAGGGTAGTTGCCCGACTGATGGTAGGGTAGTACACATGCCACAATCTTCAAATTTTAGGGCCACTAAATTTGAGAATGAAGAATCTCCTAACCAAGTTGGAAATTTTGTGCCTCCATAGCCACTTATACAAAAATGCTTCAGATTTTTATGAGGTTTTAGCATGTCAAACACGCCCTCTTCAGCTTCTGCCTCCCTTGAAGCTGAACCATTAGTACTGCGAGTCCATCGAAGCCATAATTCTTCAAGATTCTCCTTTCTATCCAATTGAGCCTCCTCGGCATCAACAATGTGTTTTACATTCTCCAAATTTGAAATGTTAAGTGTCCCCTTAAGATGCATCAACGACTTTAGCTCTCGTAACCCGGAACCACTGTCTTTTCCCACAACAAAATTACACAACGTCTGAAGACAAGTCAGCTTACCAATTCCTAGTGGCATTTCCTCCAATGAATGTGTATTTGAATTTTTTAGATGATGCAATCTGATGAGGTCTTCCATGTCTGCACACAGCTTCTTTAGTTGATGACAATCATTCAATAGAAGTGTGTGCAAATTGTAAAGCTTGTTGACTGATTCCGGCAATGTTCTAATACCAGTTCCAGACAAATTAAGATACCTTAAATACCTCAAATCACCAATAGAATCTGGTAGCTTGGAGATGTGATATCCACATAAAGAGAAGACCCTCAAGCGTTGGAGTTTGAGCAACTTACGAAGAATGCTACGAGCCAAGTATCCAGGGGAACTATTTGACAACATTACTGGTAAAAAAGTTCGCAAGTGTTGGATATCAACCAAGTTCCCAAACCTTTTAACGCCATCACATGCTCCACCAATGTATGATAGATGACGAAGATTTTTGGAAAAACTTTGCTGCTTGTTAACCTCCGAGGTATTCTCCATTGTAAAGTGTATTTCCCCTGCAGCCCATTTAGCAAGGTCGTTGATAAGATCGTGCATCACAAATCGTGATGTATTGTTGCTTGATTGCTGGAAAAAAGATCTTGAATACAGCTCTTTAAAGAAATCACGACCTAAATCTTCACTAGGATTTTCACTCTCTTTGTGATCCAAGAAACCCGAGGCACACCATAATAAAATTATCTCCTCCTCTTCAAATTCATAATCCTTTGGTAACAATGAGCAGTATGCAAAGCATTGTCTCAAAGTTGGAGGAAGATAATAATAGCTCACTGCAAGGGCTGGTATAATGCCACATCTCTCTTCTGGTAATTCCCATATCTTGCTACTGAGCACACCTTCCCATACACGTCTGTCATGTTTGCCACGTAAAAGTCCACCAAGTGTTTGTGCAGCCAAGGGCAAGCCACCGCATTTGCTCACTAGCTTCTTGCCAATTTCGTCCAATAACTCACGTGGCCCCAGAGAATGTTGAGCGAATATAGCTAGACAATCATTATCTGACAATTCTTTTAATGGATGAGGTGGAACAGTCCCCATGATTTCTGCAACCTCGTGATTGCGAGTAGTGACGATAATCTTACTTCCCTGTGCACCGGCTTCAAATGGACGGCTGAATTCAACCCAATAATTGTAATTCTCGTTCCAGACGTCATCTAAAACAAGTAAAAATTTCTTTCCAGATAGTTGCTTATTTAGCTCCACTTGAAGCTTATTTAAGTCGTGATTATCCACATTTTGGCCAGCAACAATCGATGTCAAGATTGCTTTCGTTAGCCTGATAACATCGAAATCATCAGACACACAAGTCCATGTCTTGAGATCAAAATGATCCTGCACTCGATCATCATTATAGACATGCCGAGCAAGAGTGGTTTTGCCCAGCCCACCCATACCTACAATCGGTACAACAGAGAATCCACCATCATTTCTTAAATCATCCCTCAACAACAAATCAATAACCTGCTTCTTTTCTATTTCTCTGCCATATACTTCCGTTTTATTCACCAAAGAGGTTGTGGGTAGCCTTTGACTGGATTTTTTGGATCTCCCAGCTGAACTTACGTTCAAACCCAGCGAGTCTTTCTGTGTTACAATAGCTTGAAATCTTTCGTTGATCTCTTTGATTTTGGACATCATGGCGTAATCAAACTGAATCGATTGTGGAGTAAAAGTGGTGCAGCAAGTAGGAATGAGCTTCCGAAACTTACTTGTTCTTGTACGACTGCTACTGGGTTGATCAAGAGCCGCAGCTGGATCTCTATTTCTAAGCAGCAACTTCCTCCGCAAAGCCTCAGTTTGAAACTCATCCATCAAGTCTTCAACATCATAAGCCAAGTTCTGAAGCTCGCCAAGCCACAACTTCACAGACTGATCAGCCGTCTTCTTCTCCTCAGCATCATCAAGCACCGCCTTGATCATCACCAGCATCTTCTTCCACTTCATTAGATCGGCCTGGATTTGCTGTTGGCGTGCAAACAACCGAATCCCCTCTGAAGCTAACTTATTGACCAGCAACTCAACCGACGCCGTAAGGATTGCCTCTCCGATGATTGACATTTTTTTTTTCTCTTTTTGGCGCAAAGAAAGAAACAGAATTTTGAGTTTTGAAAAGCAAAATGAGAAAATTGAAAAGCAAAATGCATGTAACAAGTCTTCCACTTTTTTATTCCAGTAAAGTGAAAATAAAAACAGAGCCCACCACCCATTAATAATTTAGCAATTCACCAATCACCGGTCACCACCACTTGTTACCAGATTCAATAAATATAAAATCGCATGTTGATATTTGTAGGGTCAAGCAACATTGATCCAGTGTCCGGGTAAATGCTGAATAAAGAGGAAAATGGAATGTATCTACTACGAACTTCGCTTTACAAATCTTCGAACTCATAAACCAAGTTAAATCAAACCATTTCTTTCTCCCTCTCTCTTTACTATATAATTACTTTATTTATTGAATTATTTTCCATGCAAAAGCGAAGACTTAAAAGAACGATAATTTAGCAAACTTCACTTTATTACACGAAAGTGGAACCAAAAGCTAGAGGCAGCCTCCACCACCATCAATAATTTAGCAAGCTTCACGCGCTTGCGCTTGGACCAAGCATCATTGAACAATTGGAAAAAATGAAAAATAAAAATCAGTGTCCAGCAAAAAGAATCCATCTTTATGTGTTGCTTCCTATTCAGTACATGCATAGATAATGTACATCGACCTGGCATTTAAAAAATGGAAGTAGAAATTAGAACATACTTTGTTAGATATATTAAAAGTATCAAGATTTAATTAGAGTTCACAGATTTACACGTGTCTAGTTTTAATTGAGAGATAAACTAATCATTAATACTCAGGTTTTTCTGAATGATTGAATAATGATATTTAATTATTGATGTTTACAAAATTTCTAAGAAGTGATGACTAATACGTTGCGATAGGTATTTGTGCGGAATGACAAACATCGAGAAAAGCAATAAAAATGATCGAACTTTAATATAACGAAAAAGGTAAACTGTGGAAAATTCATATTTAATTCAAGACACGTTATAAATATCACTTTCCTTAAAACATTATTTACCCCCACCAATTAAGTGATGCACATAGGTTAAGCAAATATGCCTCTAGGATATAATGAAACACTTTTTTATTTGCTTGCATTGTGCTTGAATATTCTTGAATGTTACAAGCTTGTCAGGAATCAATATATTGTTTCTGCAAAAAAAAAATAAAAATCTATTGGATATTTGATGCATAGATGAAATTCATTTTAGGAAATGGGGCTAAAAAAAGAATGGTGTAAAAACATTTTATTCATGTTTAAATGGCATAAATATACTTGTACTCTTTTATTTGGCTTATCATATTTCATGATACCCCTTCATTCATGACCAATAGATCAAGCAACCTAATCCCCACTAAAGCTAACTTATTGACCAACAACTCAACGGATGCCCTAAGGATTGCTCTTGGATGATTGACTTTCTTTTTTAATTCTTTTGGGTAAAGAAAGAAACCGAATTTTGAGTTTATGGAAATTAAAGCAAATGAGAAAGTGAATTAGCACAATGAGTTTGTGATTGCGAAGGGTCCAGCAAATCTAGAAATCAATTAAGCAAGAGAAAAGGACAGTGAGCATTTGAGAAAAGGGATATAAAACCTTGTAATGTTTTAAAAAATACACATAATCTCTTTTTTATTAGTAAAATCTGTTTATTTTAGTAGTAACTTAATTTTTAATTTACAATTATTATCATGTCCCTATAATAAATAAATCAATATATTTAACTTAAGAGAGTGAGCCTTCCAATTTTACTTCCCATTTGCCCACTTGCCTTTCATTCATATACCAGCATGTTTAATATCTCATTTTGCCTAATTTGCAAAATAAATTTAATTTTAATTTGATCTATTATTCATCATTTTTTATCACCCTATCATTGAGAAGGATATATTCATAATTTAAAGTGAATAATTTAGGTAAAAGATAATTATATCTCAATTTTAAGTTTTAAATAAAAAGATGTTGATTTTATTATACATGTCATCGATTACATGTCTTAAATCAATATATTGATTTATTTATTATATAGATATAATAGTAATTATAAATTAAAATAAATTTATTATAAAATTAATGAAATTTATTAACAAAAATAGGAGTTATACATATTTTTTAAAATATTAAAACATTATATATATTTTTTCAAACATTAGGTATCACTGTCCATTCCCCATTAAGCAAAACCCAGCACAAAAGTGAAAAGAAAAAGCAGAGCCCACTACAAATATAAAATCGGTGGAAATTAACATCATGCCTTTGCTTTACATACTAAATTAAATAAAAGTCGAACCAAGAATCTTTGCCTTTGCTTAACATGATTAATTAGGCACTACTTCAGAGAGAACACGAAAGTAACGAACCCTTTTGAATGTCAGGAATATAATTAGCTTGAAATAAAGCTACATGCTTCTCCTCTGACCGTCTCTTCAGGTTCATTTCAAAAGTTTGAAGAGAGTTTATCAATTCTTCTACTTATAAAAGCAAGCTAAATTACAAGATTTTAATCTCTCTTCTTATTACTATGTATGCACTGTGCACGGCATTTTTTTATAATCAACCATGCCAATTTGTAATGTAATGTTATATCCATATTCCCGTCGCGTCGAAATTTTAAATAACACAAACTCGACTGGTTTGTTAAAGGTATATATATAATAAGCTAATAACATAATTAACATGACGCAAATATTACACTAAATGAAATAAAAGACAGTACCCACGACCAATAATTAAATTAGCAAGCTTCGCATGCTCGTGTTTCAGGAACTAAACATTGGTGAATTAACACCAAGGATCAATGAAAGAGTTACAAAATAACAAAATAGATACTATGCATTTAAAAAAAAAAACAGAAAATGTGACTAATTGTAAGATATTTTCAAATTCACTTATTTACAAAAGCAATGCATAATGATTTCCTTTTATTTGGAAACATTGTATGAACTCGAATAACAATGATACAGAGAGAAAAGTGGTAATTCTCTAATTGTATTTTTTTCTCTTTTTTAAAAGGAGATTGTGGGGTTTGGTTGTTTCCAAAATTATTGGTGTGGGGGTCTATTTGTTTTTGTTTTCACTTTATTAATTAACTAGAAAATAGAACCGCGCTTCACGCGGCTTTGAAAAAAGAATTTAGTATTATCATTTTTTCTTACTTTACACTTGATGAAACTGATAAAAAATATGAATTGATTTTTTTTTAAGATGAGGCAGCCTTATAAAAAACAGAAAAACTATTAGCCAGAAATACAAATAAAAAAGCAACACAAGATAAAGAATAAAATGAGAGAATATATTATAGAGTGATTTTATTCATTCTAATTGTGTGTACAAAACAAAAAGATGAACTCTCCTTTTATAGTTACATAATCACTCCATGAAATTAATGAAAAATTATGGATCATAATTCCTTGTGAGATAGTGGGAGTTATAGGGAAGCTAAATGTTGCTAATGAGAGATGGTGCGGAGACTAAGAGATATATATTATGAACATCTTCATTTATTTTAATAAATTCATAGCACTCCTCCTTGAATGTTCAATACAAAGAATATGCCTCATTAAAATCTTTACATAATTGTTATTGTGTAATAACAATCAAATTAATTATGAGAAGATGAAAAGTCAAATCTAAAAGAAAATTTCTCTATTTATTAAATAATAGAAAATATACAAAAATGAGAAATGGTGATGCCACATCACCTTCTCAAGTCCCAACTTTATATATATACTAGGAAATGGAACCGCACTTCGTGCGGCTTTAAAAAAAAATTAGTATTATCTTTTTTTATTATTTTGTACTTGATGAAACTGACAAAAAATATGAATTATTTTTTTAAAAGATGACGTAGCCTTATAAAACAAATGTTATTTATGAAAGTTAATTATTTTTTTGTTAACATTAAAAATATATATTAATGTGTATAGTTAAGTGTACACAATTTTTTCATCAATAGAAATTATGTTCACACTAATCAACTCTCTATTTTTCTTGGTATTAGTAGACTCCCACATCTTATAAAGTCTAACCCTTATCATCCAACTATCTTTATCATTGTTTAACTCATGAAGAAAAGAGTACTCCATGAAGCACACAATACTAAAAATTTAAATAAGTCAAAAAATAAAAACACAAGAATATTTCTAAAGAGGATGTTGGTTAAATAATAAAAAAAACCCAAACATAACAAATCTTAAATGCTTAATATTTATAGAGTTTGAAGAACCCAAAAGACACTAAATAAAAGGTTTCATAATTAAATATGAAATTATGACATTAAAATTAGGTCCTAGTGGCATTGGTGAGGAAAGATGAAGGAACCTTTCCTTCCTACATTAATTAGTTGATGTATTTTAAACCACTAAAGTTTAGTTGTTGGTTTAATAAAATAAATGAATGTTTCAAAACTTATAATTAATTTATTATTAATGGTTACATATTGTTGAATTTAAATAGAAAGAGGAAGAGACACGTAATTTTTTGTAATCTATTAATTATTTTCTATTTTTAATATTTTGTAATGTAATTATTTTTTAATCCCAACCAATAGATTAGATAATAGAAAATATAAAAAGATGAGAAATAATAATGCCACAAATCTTAACTACTTAATATTTATAGAGTTTGAAGAAGCCAAAAGGCACTAAACAAAAGGTTGCATAATTAAATATGAGATTATAGCATTAAAATTAGACCCTAATGATATTGTTGAGGGAAGATGAAGGAACATTCCTTCCTATATTAATTAATTGATATATTTAAGCCACTAAAGTTTAATTATTGGCATAATAAAATAAATAAATATTTCAAGATTTATAATTAGTTATTATTAATGGTTACATATTATTAGGGGTGTTCGCGGATCAGATTTTATGGATTGGACATCAATCCATATCCGATCCATGATTTTGCGGATTATAATTTTTCAATCCAATCCAATCCACGGATTGATAAAATTCAATCCAAATCTAATCCATACATCTGCGGATTGGATGCGGATTTGACTCAATCCATATCCAATCCATACGTCTGCGGATCGGATGCGGATTTGACTTAATCCATATGCAATCCACCATTTTGTGCATTAGTTTTCGAATTAAAAATTTTTAATTCTCTCCAACTAATGAAATAAAAAATCTAATATAAAAATAATTTTGCTACCAATTAAATTTAAAATTGAATAAAATTTAAATAAATTAATTGTTTAAATAAAGCTAAAATAATACATTTAAAGTTTCAAAATATAACACATCGAGACTAATTATTCAAATAAAGCTACAATAATACGTTCAAAGTTTCAAAATATAACACACCAAGCTTAATTGTTCAAATAAAGTTACAATAATACGTTAATATAACACCAAAATTAATTGTTCAAATAAAGTCATAATTAATTGAAATGGCGAAGTTTCGGAAACCAAACACAATATGATCCTTCACTAGGGCTGTTGCACCTGTCGAAAAGTGGTGATTACGAAGCCATCCACGATGGGAATCAGGAGAAGCCGTACTGGTGGCGATCTTGAAGGTTGTGATAGTAAAATTATCCAGCTGGAACCAGTGAATGTGAAGTGGCTCGATGGACTTGGGAAAGAAGATGGCTTGCTATCGCCGGAATCGCGTGGCCGATGTCCTTTAAATCCATGTCGAGAGTGTATCCCACTAGTATTGAGTGTTACTAGTGTGTGTGACGGCGGGGAAGCTTAGAGTTTTTTGTTTGCAAATTGTTGGTGACTTGGCGTTTTGTTACTTTGCTTTTGCTAGTGTGTGTGACTTTGCTTTTATTTTGTTTTACAATTTTTACAAGTTATATTTGTATATTTGATTATTTAATTATTTTTCATTTTATATTATTATTGGGTAATGGCTAAGATATGTTATAGTGCTTAGTAACTATGAAATGTCACATTTATAATTTTTTTAATTAAATTTATAATATATATATTTTGCGGATTCACGGATTTCTGCGGATTTACAGAAGTGAATCCATATCCAATCCATCGACTGCGAATTTTTAAATTTTCAATCCATATCAAATCCACCAATCTACAGATCGGATTTATACGGATCGAATTTAGCAGATCAGACGAATTGAACAGATCGGATTGGATTCTGAACACCCTTACCTATTATTGAATTCAAATAGAAAGAGGAAGAGACATGTAATCTTTTATAAGCTAATAATTATTTTTTATTTTTAATATTTTATAATGTAATTATTTTTTTAATATCAACCAATTTATTAGATAATAGAGAATACAAGAAGATGAGAAATAGTGATGCCACGTCACCTTCTCTAGTCCCAACTTTATATATATATATATATTCATGAAATCTTTTAGGGACAATATTTTCTCTAATGCAATTTAAATCGGCACCAATATCAAAAAGAGCAATGGTGTCAATCTCAAAGTCTTTAGAAAGAATTAATGTAATTTTTATTAGGTATTTTCTCGTGGTGATTTGTTTTAAAACAAACAGGAAATCATTGGGTATGGATTCAATATTTTTCACGTTTTGTTCATTTTCAGATTCAACACCTTTATCAGAATTATCTTCTAATTGTTTTTGTAGGAGGAGTTGAATGGTTTCAGAATCATTCTTTTGTTTTTCTTTTAATTCTTTTATCTCAAGTTTGATTTCTTTTATCTCTTTTTGAAGGTCTTGAATACTAGGAGTTATAGTTTTCTTTGTTTTCTTTTTATCCAAAATCTCAGTAAGATCATAAGTATTCTTTTTAATTATTGGGGCTTTGGAAGTTTCTATTTTATTGAGTTCTAGGGTTTTTAAAAGTTTATCAAGGTATTCTTTTTGGAGATTTGGATCAGAAATATGTTTAATCAATTCAAGAAAAGTTTCTTGTTCTTTAGTCAAGATATGAATCTTCTTTAGATAAGATTCTGTGTCAGAATCACTATCACTGGATACAGATGTATCTGAGTCAATTAACTCATCAACCTGTAGAGGTTCATTATCTCCCGTCATGGAAGACTCAGAGTCAGAAGACTCTACAAGTAGAGGGGCTACTTTAGAAAGTGTTTCGTCATCAAGGCCAAGCTTGTGGAGCTTTTTGTTAATTCTGCAAAATTTTACAGTGTGGCCTTTCTTTCCACATTTAAAACACGTGGCTTCTTTGTAGTTAAAAGGGACTTTTTGTTTGGGTCTAAAGTCCTTCTTTTTGGAGAAGTTAGGCTTCTTATAAGACATTGGGGGTTTCTTATAAGAAAGTTCTCTAGAATCTTGAAAAGGTTTCCTGTGGCTTTTTGATTTGTAATGTCTCCTGTAAGGTTTTGAAGAACACTTACCATTACAATCTTTAGAGGTGGATGCTTTAAAGGGATCATAATTGAATTGCTTACAGAAACTGCCTAATTCTTGCTTAGATTTTCTAAGCTCCCATTTTAGACGTTTCTGAAGTTTCAAGTCTTGGCAAATCTTTAAACCTTCTTTATTAACAAAACTGACTAATTCACCGTAGGTGAGTTCGTCATAAGGAATACGGTTGTCATAGAGGGCTTTTATGGAATTCCTAACCTTTTCTCCTAATAGGGTAGGTAAACCTGCAAGGAATTTTTCCTTCCAAGTTATATGATTTGCATAATCCCTAAGGAAGAGTCTGATAAAGAATGTGGTTTTGTAACTTTCGAATTCACTAAGTTTCCTACATCTCAGGTTATGTAGTAACTCAGCATTTTTATCTCTTAGGTGTGAAGGATCACCTATGAAATGAAGGGATATAGTCAGAATTAGGGTAGCAACAACATCCTGAATTGGACTATTGAATTCACCGAGGATGGGGACTCCATTCTCATCTGTTTGAATAGAATCAAGGATATCTGATTGTTGCTGTTTGGTGAGAAGATGATCCCACCAGCCTTTAAGTTGACCCATAAAACCTACTATGAGAATTTCTGCAATGGCTTTGTCAGACGTTCCCGACTGGGTTTTATAAGCATTGGCTGCCATGGTCATCTGTTGCAACAATCCTAGGATGTTGTATTCAGACATACTATCAATGTTCCACTCATAGACAGAGGATGCATTAAAGCGTGATTGATTTAATGCTGCAGGTCTGTTGTCTATGGCCAGATCAGGTGGGGACTTGATAGAAGGTAGGGCTAATTCCCAATGGATTTTATTGGCTTTAGAAGCAGGTTCTTCTTTAAAGGCTTATATATCTGAAGAGGCTATAGACATATTGTCCTGTTCTAGTACTCCAATCTTACTGGATTGGGCATTATCTGGGGCTATTTGGATTTTAGTAGATGAAGAAGAAAAGGCTTCTATTCTATCTGGTTGTTCTTTAATAGCTTTAACAAAATCTGATTTTGACTTTTGAACAAGCTTTTGACTAGTTTTTGAAACCTGAAAAGGTTTGAAAATAGGCTCCTTAAGCTTTTTGTCAGAATCCGATTTTGTTGTAACAGGAGAAACAACTATGGTCGACTTTTGGAATTGGCTTTCTATCCTAGTTAACTGTTTTCCTAGCGTATTTAGATTTGCATTACAGAAATTATTCTGTTGAATAATGCTATCTAAATCCGATTCTGGATCTTTATGGATTTTATAGGGTGAGGTTTTAATCTCAACAGGAGGCTCACCATGCTCAATGATTAGACTCCTAAGAGGTGGATCCTCTGATTCGATGACTCTACCACTACCAGAGAGATTCCATTCTAGGATTTTCTTTCTAACAGTAATGGGATTTGATTCTTTAAAAGGATAAGTAATGTTGTTATCCGTAGCATACATCTCAAACCAATCAAAAAATAATATATGAACTTTATGCAAATTTACAAACTCATAATAAACTTGTTGGATTTCTTTTCTTTGGTTTAAGAAATGTTTGAAAAACCAAAGTCTTTTTTCTTTGTTGGAATCAGAATAAAAATCATTGTGAAGAAGTGTTTTATCTAATTCAAAGTCTTTTTCTATAACATTAATTACATTTTCTGTGACGGCAGAAAATGTAGGAGAAGTTGGAGGAGAAGGTTTTTTCTCTTCCTGTCTTTGTTCATGTTGTCGGCTAGTGTAAATAGGATGAAGAACACTAGTTGTATAGTCGACAGAATGTATGGAAGAACTAGATATATTCGAGGTGGAAAACCTAGGTTGACTTTGTATTTGTTGAAAAGGGAGATTTATAACAGAAGGAATTTTTGAAAATCTCCTTTCTAAAGTAGGAATACTCGTACTTGAGTTTTTGTAGGAGAATCTGGATGATGTAGATCTCCTAAAGGATAATTTGACTTTACCATTTGAATACTGAGTTACATTTTGTAACTCTGTATTAGGCTCAAGTTGTTTTGGAATTACTGGAGCAGTGGCTCCTTTAAGAATCCATTCGTCTGGAAGATTGACATCTTTCCATTGGATTGGTTTTGGAATAACGGTGTTGGCTTTAGACAGGTCAGTCTGCAAGAGAAGAGTCTCATATCTTTTTAACTGAAATTTATGTTGCGTGCTAAACGCAGAAATCATGGCTTTGTAGGAAATTTTATAGATTAATGCAACTGGAACAGATCCCTCAATCATGTGATAATTATGGATTTTAATTTGCAAAATCATGCTTTTTAGAATGTTCTTGTCTTTTAGAGAAATTGTTATGTTCGAATAACAATTGAATGAAATGGGACCTTTACAAAGACTTGATTCTATACTACTTAGTAAATAATCATCAAAAGAGATGAATCGCCCATCTCTTAGGATAGCCAGTATGGAGGTATTAAGACCTTCTTTTGTTAAGGGTTTTATACCAACTTGTATTAAGCCGATATGAACGTAATTAAAGTTCTTATCTTTTAATTTCTTTAAAGGGTGTTCTGACAATAGATGAATATTTTCAAAAGGCTTTGAAATGGTTATGTCTCTTTCTTCCGTTTTTATAACATAATAATTCTTTAAAAAATCAAGCTTTTTTGTTTTATAAATCATTTCTTTATTAACCTTTGGTAATTCCCAATTATCAATTGCTTTATTAAAGTTTTCAATCACAAATTCTTCTGAATTCACAACATTCTTTGAATCACTAGTTCTTCCAGAAGAAGAGCTAGAAAAAGACGATGCTCTACAGAGCAAAGAATCCATGGGTCAAGACCTATATTCTAGTATCAGTCTTGTCGGTATGGCTACAATCCAAGGCTAAGAATTGGTTTTACTGCCCTTCAACCTAATCGGGACTTGCGACCAAAAACTACCAAGGCACACAGAGGTAAAACTCACCACACAAACAGAGTTTAACTAAAACACAAATCTTTAAACATAAAGTCTCTATTCGATATTACACTATCCTTCCCGTGGCTCTGATATCAGTAAGAAATAGGATCGGAGTGTGGATGTGATTAAGTAGATTTCAAAATTTTAGACTTCAAATTGCAATTAATAAACAAGAATTTAGTTAGTACATGGCATTGTTTACAGATCGATGCAGAACTTAATCTGCCTTTGTGACCAGATCTGACTTAGAACAGATCAATATCACGCCCGTTCTGTTTTCCAGCCAATATACTAAAAATAATTTAATGTTCTTTAATCAAGCCTAGCAACAAAATCTAAAGGCTCAAAGATAATACCAGATCTGGATCCTAGAAATAGTATTCTGATTGGATGGAGGGAGAAGAGAATATACAACTAAGGGCAGAGATCCGGTCTCTTTGCCTTAGAGGAACGTAGCAGCTTTTATGAAGATTAAAAACTTTAAATTAATTTCAGAAATTTAAAACTTTGAAATCTTTTTGCTTTAAAAGATATACTGTCATAGTTAACTTTATAATGGGTTATAATGTTAATGAAAGGAGTTCCCATTTGTTAGAAGAAAGGAAGTCCTAAATTCAAAACCATTATTGTATACTGAGGAATCAACTTTAGATTTTATTTTTAATTTTGAATTATTGGCGCCAGAGAGTCTTTCATTTGTTTTTTCATGAAATCTTTTAGGGACAATATATATATATATATATATATATATATATATATATATATATATATATATATATATATATAGAGAGAGAGAGAGAGAGAGAGAGAGAGAGAGAGAGAGAGAGAGAGAGATATATATATATATATATATATATATATATAGATATAGATATAGATAGATAGATATAGATTTTTAATATTTTGTAATGTAATTATTTTTTAATCTCAACCAATATATTAGATAATAGAGAATAAAAAAAGATGAGAAATAATGATGACACAAATCTTAAATATTTAATGTTTATAGAGTTTGAAGAAGCCAAAAGGCACTAAACAAAAGATTGAATAATTAAATATGGGATTATGACATTAAATTAGGCTCTAATGGTATTGTTGAGAGAAGATGAAGGAACATTCTTTCCTATATTAATTAATTGATGTATTTTAAGCCACTAAAATTTAATTGTTGGCATAATAAAATAAATGAATGTTTCAAGACTTATAATTAATTATTATTAATGGTTACATATTGTTGAATTTAAATAGAAAGAGGAAAAGACATGTAATCATTTATAATCTAATAATTATTTTCTATTTTAATATTTTATAATGTAATTATTTTTTAATTTCAACCAATTTATTAGATAATAGAGAAAATGAAATGATGAGAAATGGTGATGCCACATCACCTCTTGTAGTCCCAACTTTATATATATATATATATATAGATATAGATATAGATTAGCGAAGCAAACATGTAATCATTTGTAAAGGGGTCACTAGCATCGGATTATGTAAGATGAATTCGTAAGACTTATTAATTTCGATGAAAATGCATCGTTATTAAGTTATTAATTCATTAACTTGAGGTACTAATATTTACTAATTGTGGTGATTAATTTATTTAATTTGTCATAATTTTCAATTGAAAATGAATTTCAATCAATGTATGAAAAATAAAAAGATAACTTTTTTTTATATTTTTAATTCCTATTATTTGATTTCACTCTTTTCCTATTATTGACGTTGTAAAAGTTTGCTGAATGTCATCAAATGCTTGTATCTCATCTCACAAATTGGCAAATATCGTTTGGTTTCTTTACAGGCGGCCATCACGGATTGAAAGTAACAACACCCGCCATACATCGAAATTAATTTTAAGAATCTTTTTGACTTGAAGTCTTTGAAAAGAAAAATTAACCAGATTAGATTAGAGATATACATAAATTTGGTACTAATTTAAAATGTGAGTATAATTTAATAAGAAAAAACAAAAATTGATCATGTCCCAAAAAATTGAAAATAAGATTATACAAAATTGCATGCAGGCATATCATATATTAATCTTAACTCTTTTGTTGATGAAAATTAATTAATGAATTCCACTACCTCCTTCTAATTGGTATGGTGTGTAACAAATTGGCCGCTTCTGAATTATGTTGCATATTTGTTAACTCAAAGAAATGTACACTTTTCTATCAGTCAAACTCACTGTACTAATATTCTTCATCATTGTGGTTAATGGCTTAGCAAATGCAGAACAAGGAGTCAGCCAAATGAAGTACTTTCTCTTGTATTAACCTTTATTAATTGTTGAAGTTAAAAATTTTTTATAATAGCTCCAACTCAAAATCAGTAGGGTGTAAGTAGGTTGTTATAAACATTTCTAAATTTCAATCTAAATTAATTGTATGATGCATGAACTAACTTTCTCACTTATTTCATATAAATAAAGGGCA
The DNA here is from genome assembly GCF_022201045.2 of Citrus sinensis. Lineage (NCBI taxonomy): Eukaryota > Viridiplantae > Streptophyta > Magnoliopsida > Sapindales > Rutaceae > Citrus > Citrus sinensis. The sequence continues at coordinate 11,246,306 of NC_068560.1, forward strand.
CGATTATTTTAACGCATTAAACAACTTTTTAAATCCATTTACTCATTAAACCCATCATAACAATTCAAAAATCCTTCTTATACTCATTGCACCTCTTAATATCGCAAATATCACGCATTTGTCTTCACATTCTATTTTTCTTCAACATTCTCAAATTTTATTTGAATCTGCAATATTTTACCACTGTTGATTCACTAATTAGAGTTTCAATATAAGAATATAGAGATTAAAAATATCATTAACAAATTATTTGTTTGTTTTCTATATGATATTCTTGGTATGGAAAAAGCTTTATTAGCTTTATTGGCAATGTATGTAAATAAAAGACTAAAAACTTCCAATAATTCAGATTTGATCGAAACTTTATAAACTTGTTTTCACCTTAATAAAATAAAGTAAAAGAAATTCTTGTGTTTTAAAAGAAAAACTTCCAGACATGTTTCCAAGACAACTAGAAACCAAACTAGGTTTGAATTGGTGAGTTTTGGATTATAAAGAATACATAATTGCAATTTCACCTAAATCAAATAATTAATTTTGTGACAATGAATTTAGACTATAGACTATTATACATAGAATTGGATGTTCATCGCACTTATTCTTGAAGTTGTTTTGCTAAAAAAAGTTGACTATTGTCCTTAAGGGTAATTTTATAATAATTTTTTTTTTAATGAATTTATGGGTTTGATGAGTAAAATTATGGGTTCACATAGATTCACCCATAAATAAATACTCATAAATTGAACCCTTATTTTATGTTGATGCACGACCTAACTTAACAAAAATAATGTTCAAATTGTCACAAATTTTTTTAAAAAAAATTTATAGTTAATTTTTTCTTCTACTTTACTCTATTATTCAATGGGCATATAATAAATTAAGAGAGGGGAGAAATAAGGGGGAAAATTAGAGTGACTGTTGCAATGATACACTGATACAAATGCTTATGTATGTATGTGTGTGTGTGTGTGGCGTTCTTTAATTTGACCAAAAATAAATGAATTTATTTGTATTTTTAATCAAAATCGAGGGATATAAACAAAAATTTTCCACTCCAGAGTCCAGACATTTATCATTTTCTTGTTAAAAAAAATTGTATAAAATTAAAAAACCCTGCCAAATTTTAAAACATTGATAGTCACTGAAAGATAGAATCAAAGAAGAGTTCAGAAGACTTAACTGGAAGAAGAAACCCTAGCTACAGTCCCAGAAGAAGAAGATGGAGACACGGCCATGCCCGACGTTAAGAACAACCCAGCTGGTTTCCCACTAAAATCAACTGCTGTAACAATCTCAATCATGTGCACGATACGTGACTTAATTAGCAAGCTCAAAACGCCAAATGCCTATGATGAGTCTGATCCCCTAGCGTATTGCAGACATTCAGCTTGAATGAATAGTGGGATGCATACCTCAGTTATTATCACTATCTGCAACTCATGATATTTCTCGGGGATTAAATTTTGGTGAAGTTTGTTTATCTAACATTAAGTTCGAATTTTAGTGTGCCCTCATGGATTACTTTTAACTCCTTGTTTAATTTATTCTGTTTTCTCCATGCAGATTCTCAACCCCAATTCCGATGCAATGTTGAAAATAATCACTGAAAATGCAAGCGAGGAATTTCTGTATTCATTGAGTAACTATTGTGCCCTGCAGGTTGGAAGATATTCTAAATAATTTAATTGTGATGCGCAATTGCAAATTGCCGGGAAGTTAGCAATTAAGTTGACAGGCTTCTTCTGGTTTCACATATTTCTAAGCATACTTGTTATAACTTTGGTTTGAAGCTTGGATACCTTAGGTAAGGTTGATGTCTTTAGTTGGTCAATATCAATTGGGAAATATAGCAAACCAGTGAAGACAGTGGGAAAAGGATAATGTGAGTTTGACAGATGCTGAGAGGAGATAGGGAAACTTGATCTGAAAGATTTTTTTTTTTCTGGTTTTAGTTTTTTTTTCCCCTTAATGTGTAACCTCTTCACAATGCCATTGATTCCCATAGTTCATGTTGCTAGGTGAACTTAACAATTACTATCTATTATGCCTTGTGGATGACCGAGAAAATTTATTGATTTTGACAGATTGCTTTTTGAAATAGAGTGCACATAGATTGACTAATAATGAACATATTGTATCAAGTTGTTACATTTGAACATATTAAGGTGATATAAATCATACTTGTTATAACTTTTTTTTTTTTTTCTCCCAATTTCCCTGTATGGAGGGTTTCGTGGAGGATCAGTTTGGCTCAGGTCTAATTGCTGGAGCAGTTGAGGAAGGAATTAATGTTATCAAAATAAAGTTTCCTCTCACTCACTAGCCAATTGAGCAGCTCGTCACCAGTCAGATTGCTTGCCGATTGCAGCCCATCTCCATTGCTCGTCACTGTTCGGATTCGTCGGTTCAGTAGCTCATCGCCGCTGTCATGGTCGGCCTCTTAGCTGTCGTCGAAGAACCAATCGATAATGATGATGATGATTTTTTATGACAAAAATGATGATGATTGATGATGATGATGATGATGTTGATTACCATTGTTGATGATTAATATTAGAATGGCAATTCTCATTAGTCAAAGAATCAAATTGACTTTTAGTTGTATATAAGTAGCGCACCAAATCAACAAATAATTGAAGACTTGCTTGGCTATTGAACCATGCGATGGCAATTCAAGAACTACAACTTAGCTCTGGCATTCGAAGTAAGCAACTCAGCATCCCAAAGACTGCCAAGCCATCAACACAATACTACCAAGATTCGAGATCAATAATAATAACAACAAGAATTACACGGACGCCGTTACATTTTACACCCGCCCCAATAAGAAATTAATCAAAAGAAATTTGCAAACCCATGCAGTAGGAATAATTGATTAATTTGTACAGTTCACTACTCGAATCCTCCTCTGTTTCAAATCCAAATCCACTGCTCTACCATTTATTACGACGCAAGGTATATGGGATAGCAAGTGCCGATATTGTCCTTCATCTTTTGTGTACCCTTCTTCTATGAAGGGACAACCCGAGATCTCTAATCGAAAGAAAAATGTTTCTAAGTAAAAAGTGATTTCTTAAAATCTATTAGCTTGTGCACATAATGAAAGGACATTCATAGTAAAATTTGGACTACAAATAATCCCCATTCTTTAAATAACGTTCTTCATTCAATTACGTCCGTTTTAAAATAAAAAATCCATCTCTTTATTACTTTCTAATTAGTCATATTAACCTGTTAATAATTATGAAGAACCGTGGTAATTTATATGATGTAGGAAACCCTTTAGGCAAAATAACCCGAATTTTTTAGAGTAGCCGCTGGACTTACTTAGGCATAGCCTCGGTTTCAGTCACTTCTTTGACCGTGCCTAACCTCTTTTTAAGAGTTAATATCAAAATTTCATGATATTGTACCTAAAGAGCTTCCTACATCATTATAACAGTTTTTAAAAGTTGATTTGTGTTAAGAAATAGAAATATTAATACTGATGACAAAGACGCATGGAAGTCCCCGGTTTTGAGTTTGACAAAAATAATCTGAATAATTTAAAATAATTTACATGGCCAAAGTCCTTAAGAGATGAACTGGATTTCAATGCATCACATTCTACAATTGAAATTAACCTTAGTTGGGAAGGCAGAATAGCCTCTGCTTTTTACTATTGTGCAAAATGGGAAGTCAAGCCAATTCAAGGAGCTCCCTTGTTTTTGACCGAACATACATAATCCGGACAATTTACAATTTAAGAAATCATTCAAAATCTCCTTGAATCTAACCCACATTTCTATGGTTTAATATAATATCACAATAGTGCCTAATCTCATTATTTTATTATGTCCAATCATGCTAATTTAATAAAGAACACCGAACACTTGAGAATTTATGTGTTCAACAACTTTGGGCTAGTTTGAAAAAGATTAGAGCTGCAGTTATGCATTGTGTTATTAGTTAGCACATGATCATATTATGTTAGATTTGACATAAAACTGAAAATTATTGAAAAAAAAAATCTTAAAAGAGATGTAACGAAAACAAAATGAGAGAATAGTGCACACTTAGCCCCGCAATGTTTCATTCATTTTGAATCTATATATACAAAACTTGCATCCGATGGTTTACATTTGTTTAATCTAACGGCTATAACATGTGTACTATCAAACACTACAGCAGCCATCTTCGTTTGTCCTCGTTGCATCCCTCATCTTATATTGTCTTGCATATTCTTGAATGTTCTTCTCATTCTCATGTGTTGAGTCGCTTGCTGAGATGATAAATACTCAAAGGTCCTTCCTTGAGACATTTAAGCAAACATTTGATTCATTCTATCAAACATCAGCCTCACTAATCACTAAATGATGTAAGATAGTTTTGTTTCGAAAAATCAATATAAATCAATTACCTTAGCTTTTATTTGTCTCAGAGCACAATGGGGGGATGATTTAATGAGAAATATTAATATGCATGCATCCCCTGCATTAGTTAGAGCTGCTTGTCATTTTCTTTTTTCTTTTGGGCACAGTTTTAAATTTTCAATCAATCGGATTCAGCTGCAGGTTTGCTTTTAGTCCAAACCGAAAGCCGATATTAAGTGTTTTTGGCAGAATGGATGTAATCAAAATTCTATAGGATCAGTAGTTCATGAGAAGCGGCCGAATGCATTCGGCAATTCAGGCAGATAGAAACTTGGTTGATTGATTGCTCTTCATGTTAAATTTCACCTAATGGTTTCCCTTTTAGTTGGTTTAAATTCTTCATTTTTCTTTGAATTGTTGATTTATAATGTCTTGTATGCAAAATTCGGAATTTGGGATGATGATAATCTTGATTTAGAACAGATTAGGTAGCGTGTGGAATTCTACATTTTTTCAATGCCATTTCTTGTTATGATAGCAACATTCTTGATCATGGCATCACAAGAGAAAGCTTTGATTTGTTTCTGATACTTTCCTGGCATTGGGGGATATTGTTTCTCTTTTGATTTTCTGTTTTTGTTGTTATGGGATTTGGAGAGAGTGTACATGAACGAATATGATATAACAGAGTGCTTTTGATAAATTCCCCTGATCGGTTCACTTCACAAACCATTATTAATGAGCAAATCCTCCCAATGACCCTCAAATGCTTGTACACAATTAAAATAAATTCAATTTTATATATACAAAAATGAATAACTCTCAAATATATTATTTGATAATCATAAAAACAGCAATTAACTCCAATAAATCTCATAAAAAAATACATGGTTTATCTATGATAAAGAACTCTTAAACAGATTCATATACATATTGCAATACTCGTTACGAATTCATTCGTTTCTTCTTTTACTTTGATCAATAGCTAATTACAGCCTTGATATTTCATTTGGGTTTAGTTAATTTTCTGTAAAGTTGTATTGTGTCTAAAAGTTTTGTTACATGAAATCAGTAGATGAAGAGAATTTTAAAAGCAAACATCAAAGTAACAATCAAAGGGATGAAATCGGTATAAATATTGATCGTCTCAAGTTAGATTATACAATGATGAAATAGTGCTAATCTAGAAAATCCAATCATTATAATTTGATTTCCATTATATTAATTATGTTCAATCTTGCTATTTTCATGAAGAACACCCGATCATTTATATACACTCAGCTTTTGAAATCAATCACAAAACGACCTTTGACCAAGTCTGATGAAAAGATCATATTATAAGTACAAAATTAGACTTCCCGATCATGCAGCTATCCATCGAATTGTGTATTGTGTTATCGTTGAGCTCTTAGGAAGATTCAACTGCTGAGGAGAAGATATAATCTGTTTTTATGTGACAAGTTATGTACTCTACTCTTATGGTGTTTCTCTTGGTAGTTGTTGGACAAATTGTAATGTGAATTTCTATCTAATGGGTATCCTAATCATTTTACTTAGTGTGGGATTGTTGATTTATATATGATGTTTGGTATCAAAAATTCAGATGATGATAATCTTAGCAGTACTTTTGTCAAATTTTCTTTTGTGTTGGTGTTGGTTTAATAAAATATCATAAATGTGCAAAATACAGTAAAATTAACATTGAGCTCATGATATTGCCATTAAATATATTGAAAAAGAAATTGATATAAGAAACTGAAAAATTAGTTGTTAATTATGATGGGAATATAATCTTGGTATTTTAATTATATCTAGCTAACGCATGTGCACTAATCTCATTTGTGTCTATAAGTCTATCACTGAAAAGCAGAGCGGCTTAATTGAATAGTGTCGTATTACGTCACAACAATCACAGAAACTCACTCAAAAGTGCATGGCAGTTAAGCATTCAGCTAATTTATACTAATTAATTAATACGACTAACAAGAGAAGCTGGATCTCGTCTTTTCTTGGATATATCTAGTTCTAAAATATCTTGCTGGAGATGTTCTCCTTCACATTCGACGGTTATTTGTGGCCTTGCTAAAAGTCAGCTGATTGTTTTTCATTATTGCGGCTATTTGGCTCAATTATGCTATTGCAAGAGGAGATTTCTATTTTGTCTAATTTAAGCCATAAGATGGGTTTCAAGATTCATTATGATTGGTTATCTGTTAGCTTTTTGTTTTAAGAACTTCTTATTTACGGAAGCCAATTTCTTCTTTCCAGGTTTATTCAGATTCAGAAGTGGCTTTTGTCATATCAAAAGAAGAGGCTAAGATTGTTGAAATGCTAGAAGGGACTACTGCGCTGATCGGTCGAAACTACTATGATTGTCTTTTTCATGAGCCTCTAATATCCAATGTTGATTAACTCTTCCATTTGAATATTAGAGTAATCAGGTAGTTGATATTTATGTTACAAAATGTTAGTGAAGCGGATTAAATGAGAAGAAATAGAGTAGTCATGTACATGCTGTTATTGTGTTCTTGACAGCAGCTAATCAGCTCACTTAAGCTGACGTGGATTAGTTAGTCATTTGTGTTAGCTCTCACGTGTGTATAACAAATTAGCTAACGAACTGTAACAAGCACATCTGAGCTTTTATATATAAGTGCGTGTAAGCTGTACTAAGATGAATAGACGAGAACATTTTATAAGTTTCTATAATGAGATTTTCTTTCACTTTCTTTCATTTTCTTTAGCTTTCTCGGCTGCCAAACACAAACACTTAAGTTTCTATCATGGTATCAGAGCCAACAATGGAAAATATTGCACAATCCAATTCATCTTTTAGCTTTATTACACCTGTTAAATTGGATCAAAACAATTTCATTCTGTGGAGGACTCAAGTCTTGACATCAATTAAAGGAAATGGTTTCAAAGGTTTCATTAATGGTGATCGAAAATGTCCAGAGCAATTTCTTTCACTTTTCAACACTAGAGAAGCTTCAGAATCAGATGCAAGTGAGTCCAGATTTGTAAATCCAGAGTTCGTTGCTTGGATGAAAATAGATCAACTCCTCTTGAGCTGGATGATGTCCTCTATTAAGCAAAGTTTACTGTCAACCGTAATTGATTGTGCAACTTCAAAACAACTGTGGGAATCACTTAACAGTATGTTGATTTCTCAATCACAAGCTAGAATTGAAACTCTTAGAATGAAAATCCAAACTGTTAATAAAGGGCCTATGAGTATGACTAATTACTTTGCTAAAATCAAACGTATAGCGGATACACTAGCCTTAGCAGGGAAACCAGTTGAACCGAATGACTTTGTTATGCATGTGTTGACTGGTCTTGACTCTTCTGATTATGAATATTTGATAATTGCTGTTCTAGCAAGGGAAGGAACTATTACTCTAGATGATTTGTATTCACTGCTTCTAAATCATGAAAATAGAATTGAACAAAAGAAAGGAAAAATTGCTAGTGAAGTCATGCATCATATGTCTGCAAATGTTGCTCAGAAAAGTCCATACTCCGGCAAAAATAATAATGGTTTTCAGAAAAACACTGGAGATAATTTTGGAAATGTTAATAGTGGGTTTCAGAACAACAATACTTCTCAATTTGCTGGTGCTAGAAACTCTTCAGACATTATCTGTCAAATTTGCTTCATTCTTGGACATGGAGCAAATAGATGCAAAAACAAGTTCAATCCTTCATTTGTCCCTCAGAAGAATTTTGGTAGAGGAAATTTCAGAGGTCAATATGGCAGAGGCATGTCATTCAATGGTTTTGGCAGATGTTCAATGTTTCCTGAACCTAATTTTGTGAATCCCTATATGCTAAGAGGAGCAGCATTTCAAGCTAATATGGCTTACTCAGATCTTGCTTTCATATCAGGCTACACCTCTTAATTACTCCACTGGCTATAATACTTTTACTCCTTGTTTTCCTTATGGTGTCTCTCCATATTTTTACCTGGAAATGTTACTAAAGGAATGCCTAATACTTCTGCACCACCAGCTCAAGCTCAAGCTACTTGTGCTGCAAATCTTGAGATTATTGAAGATCCTTCCTAGTATATTGACAGTGGAGCAACCAATCACATCACAAATGATTTAGGTAAGCTTGTCAACCCTAAAGCTTATGTTGGAACTGAACAACTATTTGTTGGTAATGGTAATGCATTGCTTATTGAACATGTTGGATCAATTAAGCTTGCTACAAACACTCTTGAATTATTAACTCTTAATCATGTATTATATGTGCCTAAAATCACCAAAAACTTACTTAGTGTTTCAAAGTTACTTGCTGATAATAATGTGATACTTGAATTTGTTGGAATTTCTTGTCTCATTAAGGCCAGGAGCACAGGGATCGTATTGCTTGAAGGAGTTGCTAGAGGAGGTCTCTATAAAGTGCAAAGTCCTACTTTAAATTCTCAGTCTGTTGCTGTCAATTCAGTGTATCTTAGTCAAAACAAATTTCAGTCTCTATTTGCTTATCTTCCATATTCAACCTGTGAAATGTTTGGTTCAATTTTTTCTCAGGAAAATAAAAAGTCTTATATGTCTGTTATTGATACAAAAGCTGTTGATGTAAATCTTCTTTATAGAAGATTAGGGCACCCTACTATTCATGTTTTAAAAACAGTCCTGAATTCTTGTAATAAGTTTGTTGGCGTTCATAAAATTCAGAATTTAGACTTCTGTGATGCTTGCCAGTTTGGTAAGAATCATATACTTCATTTTAACTTTGTTCAATCTAGATCCACAGAACCTTTACAACTGATTTTTGCAGACCTTTGGGGACCCTCTCATGTTAATTCAACCCAAGGTTATGCTTACTATCCATCCATTTTAGATGATTTTAGCTGGTTTACTTGGATATTTCCACTAAGTTCAAAGTCTGATGCACTGCCAGTGTTTATCAAATTAAAAATCTTTATATTGAAAAACACTTACAAAAGAGTATTAAAGTAGTTCAAACCGACTGGGGTGGGGAATTTAGATCTTTCTCTTCCTTACTCAATAACTCAGGAATACAATTTAGGCACCCTTGCCCACATATTCATCACCAAAATGGGATGACTGAAAAGGAAACATAGACATATTGTTGATGTTGGACTTATCTTACTTGCTCAAGCACATTTTCCTCTAAAATTCTGGTGGAATGCATTTCACACTGCTGTTTTTCTAATCAATAGACTTCCTACACTAGTTCTAAACAACATCTCACCTTAGCAGAAGCTTTTTAATTAAAAACCAGATTACTCCAGTCTTAAAATCTTTGGTTGTGCATTTTTTCCATATATGAGACCTTCTAATAGACACAAGTTTGAATTTAGAATCGGCAGGTGCATTTTCATTGGATACAGCTCCAATAATAAGGGTTATCAGTGTCTTCACTCATATTGATTTTTCTTCAGTCACAGTATCTTCTCAAACAAATTCTGAGTGTCCCTCTTCATCTTCTTATGTTATTCAATTTCTAGCTCCTTTAGCAACAACTTCAGCAAATGATTCTGCAACTCTAGTATCAACTACTCCTCAGGTATCATCTTCATCATTTCCTCTGCTTTCAACCTCAAATAACTCAACTCATCTAAATACTGAAATATAAGTGTGCAACCCAAGAGGGGGGGTGAATTGGAAATTTAAAAAATATTAACCTAGCAAATCCACACAACAAGCAATCTAATGCCTTAATAAAAATTGAAAGCAATAAGTTTAATAAAGGCACAATAATTAAAGAGTAAGGGAGAAGAGAAACAAACACACGAATTTTTACGTGGTTCGGCAATCCCGGCCTACGTCCACGCCTCCAAGCAATTCAAGCTTGAGGATTTCACTATCCAAGCCTTTCCGAGACTTCAACCGATTACAATTGACTTCGAGGTGTCAATAAACCTTTACAACAAAGAGATTATCTCCCAATCTCTTCACTCAAGTGTTTCATACACTCAAACTCTTACAAATGAAATGAAGAAATGAAAGTTACAATCAAACTCACTCAATGAGTAGATATTCAAAGATGAAGAACAATGAATGATTCAATGATTTGTGTTTTGCAAGTTGAAGGCTCAAGATATCACGTGTACTTTTGTTTTTGCATGTTGGAGAGATTGAAAATGAATTGGATTTGAGTTTTTATAGTTTTAGCTCAAAAACTAGCCGTTATGCACATTTTGGTCGTAACCAGATTACTGGTTATGGACATCCAAAATTCCGCTTAATGTTACCGTTACAGCCACAAATTTGAATTTCTGAACATCCGAATTTCTGCTTTGTCACATCCAGATTTCCGCTTACGCTCAGTAGCTTACTGCCCAACAACCGGATTTCCGTTTGTCAGGATTCGGAATTCCGCTTTTAATTCGGATAGATTTTGCTTAAAATCCGGACTTCCGTTTGTCAAAATCCGGATTTTCGCTTGCTACAGTAACTGCTACAATGAATATTTTCTCAAATTTATAGTTTAACCCTAAAACTTTATAAAACTGTAGTGTGGCCCAAAAGGTTATGAAAGTTTGCCAAAAGGTCCAATTTCAGAACTTTAGAATAATGCTTTGTCAATCCCACAACTTTATGAAATTATGACTTTGTGCAAACTTTGTGAAATTATAGAATGACCTAAAAATATTTAAATTGTTTCAAATAGGTCCAAATCCGAAATTTAAAATACTATCAAAGATTTTAAAATTACTTTCATTTTAGTCCAAAATGCTTTAATTCCATAACATCATTTTCTTATTATAAAAGCACAATTCATAAATCTTTACTCAATAAATACATGTGGTTTGTTATCATCAAAATCAATATTTATAGCCATATAGGCTAACAAATACCACACCTCTTTCTCATTAATATTCTTCTTCTTCTTTAAATGATTCACCACCACATACTCTCCCTGCACCACTTCCTATTGGTCATCCTATGATAACTAGATCTAAGAATGGTATCTTTAAACCAAAGTCATATCTTACTGCCCTTCTAGCTCAACCATCTGAACCTTATTATGTCACTCAAGCTTTATCTTATCCATTATGGTTCAAAGCTATGCAAGAATAGTTTCAAGCTTTGCAAGCTAATCACACATGGGAATTAGTGTTAACTACTGCTCCTGTTAAAGTGGTTGGAAATAAATGAGCTTTTAGGATAAAATATAATCATGATGGCTCCATATTGAAGTACAAAGCAAGGCTGGTGGCTAAAGGTTTTCATCAGATTCATGGTGTTGATTATACTGAAACTTTTAGCCCAGTGATAAAAGCTTCCACTGTCAGGGTCATTTTAAGTATTGCAGTCATGAATAATTGGATTCTTAGACAAGTAGATGTGAAAAATGCCTTTTTAAATGACATTCTTGATGAAGAAGTCTATATGGCATAGCATGAGGGGTTTATTAATCCCCATAAACCACAACACATTTGCAAGTTAAAGAAAGCAATCTATGGCTTGAAGCAGGCTCCAAGAGCCTGGTTTGCTAAATTCAAAACAACCATGCTTTCTCAGTGGCATTTTCAGAATTCTAAGTCAGACAATTCACTCTTTTACAAGAGAGAAAATGGTCATTTGATTTTGGTGTTAGATATTATCATCACTGGTTTTAGCTCAGCTAAAGTTCAGCAAGTTATTCAAGATATGCAGAAGACCTTTACCTTGAAAGATCTTGGAGAACTCAGTTATTTCTTAGGCCTTGAATTTTAAAAAATGCAGAATGGAATTAATCTATCTCAAGCCAAATACATTGCTAATATTTTGGCAAAACATGACTTGGTTAATTGCAGCCCAGTTCCCACACCCATGTCTACAGGTCAGTATCTTACTAAAGCCTCAGGTAATGATATTACAAATGTTTCTCAATATAGAAGTCTTATTGGGGCCTTACAATATGTTACACTTACTAGACCAGAGATAGCTATCACTGTCAACAAACTTAGTTAATTTTTATCTAATCCCAAAACTTCTCACTGGGATGCTTGCAAAAGATTGTTAAGATATCTCAAAGGCACAATTAATTTTGGACTCCAATTTTACAATTGTGGAGTTATGCAAATAAATTATTTTTCAGACTTAGATTGGGCTTGTGATCGAGATGATAGGAAGTCAGTGGCTGGTTTTGCTGTGTATCTTGGTCCCAATTTGGTTTCATGGTCTTCCAAGAAACAATCAACTGTCTCATGGTCAAGTACAGAAGCTGAGTATAGAGCTCTAGCTCATGCTGCATCAGAGGTTATTTGGATTTAGTCTCTGTTTGCTGAGCTTCAAATCAAGCTAGCACAACCCCACTTATGTGGTGTGACAACTAAGGTGCAATTGCTTTAGCCTATAATCCAATCTATCACGCAAAAACAAAGCATGTAGAGCTGGATATTCATTTTATCAGAGACAAGGTTGCTTCAAAAGAAATTACAATTTGTTTTGTGCGAAGTGAAGATCAAACAGTAGATGTGTTGACCAAGGCTCTTACTTTTACTCAATTTCATTACTTGCGAAGTAAGCTAAATGTTCATCTTAGATGTCAAGTTCTAGAGGGGATGTCAGTCAGGTTGTTGAAATGAGACAAGAAGAGGAAAGAAGTAATGATACTTCAGTTCAAGAGGGGATGTTAGTGAAGCTGATTAAATGAGAAGAAATAGAGTAGTCATGACAAGAATATGAAAGAAGTAATGAGAATAGTTCAAGAGGGGATGTTAGTGAAGCTGATTAAATGAGAAGAAACAGAGTAGTCATGTACATGCTGTTATTGTGTTCTTGACAGCAGCTAATAAGCTCACTTAAGCCAACGTGGATTAGTTAGTTATTTGTGTTAGCTCTCACGTGTGTATAACAAATTAGCTAACGAACTGTAACAAGCACAATTGAGCTTCTATATATAAGAGTGTGTGTAAGTTGTACTCAGATGAATAAACGAGAACATTCTATAAGTTTCTATAATGAGATTTTCTTTCACTTTCTTTCATTTTCTTTAGCTTTCTGGACTGCCAAACACAAACACTTAAGTTTCTATCACAAAGTCGGAAGCAACTTAAGCAATTCAGTATCATGCGAGGACTATAATAATATCCTCGATTCTTTTGCTTATGTTAAAAATAGGGTTTGACCGCGCGGTTTGAATAGTAACGCAGCATGAATAGTAACGTGGTATGAACAGTAACTCTATATGAATAGTAAGGCGGTCTGAACAGTGCTATCCGTTTGGTTATAAATAGGAGAGCATTTTATAAGTTTTATCATCCTCAATATTCACTTCCTCTTATATTTAGAGAGAATTTGTGAGTTGAATCTAATTACTCTTAAATTGAGAGTTTTGGGTGTATTTAGAGCTTGGGTGAGAGAAATTATTTTTGACAGTGTGGTTATAATAATTTTTAACATAGTGAATATTTTTTTCTGGATGTTTTTTGACAACGGTTGTGGTTTTTCTCCGGATTTGGAGTTTTCCACGTAAATCTGGTTGTTGTGGTATTTATATTATTCTCAATTTAATTTTTTTATTGATTTGTTACTTGACAAATTGCTTAGAGTGATCTTGGGAGGAAGCTCAATTTCCTAACAGTTTCTTAGATTTTTTTGTTAATTCAATTGTTGTATGCTTATCAGACCTCTGATTTTTCTTAATATTTGTCTATATTTCACTTCACAGCACTTTAGTTGCTGCATTGGCATTTTCTGCTATTTGTTATTGTTCATTGAAGCAAGTTAGCTTATGAAATTGCTTTTTGATAAATGTTCTTAAGGGGGATTGTGAAAGGCCAAATCAACTGAGATGATTGGGTTTTTTAGATTAGTAATCTCTGTCCTCAACAGTTATATTTCAAAAACCAAGCATCAAACATTATATCAAGAACAATTTTGGTTTCGCAGTCGATACAAATACAGAATTCATATATACATATTGCTGTGGATGGTGACTAATTTACTATATAACAAGTATTTTTTGCTACTTCTACTTAAAATGAGTTGGGTAGACCAGCAGTCCTCAACATAGCTCTTATCATTTGTGTAAGAGTCTTGTTCATCTGCTCTGTCACTCTATTTTATTGAGGCGTGTATGCTACCGTAAATTGTCTCTGAAAACCTTCTTGCTTACAGAAAGCAAGAAACTCGCCGTTTGTATACTCTCCACCATTATCTGTACTTAAGCACTTTATCATCTTTTTGGATTCAAGTTCTACTCGTGCTTTGTACTGTTTGAATGCTGGAAACACATATGACTTTTTCTTAATTGGATACACCCAACATCTCTTGGAGTAATTATCAATGAAAATCACCAAGTACTTGGCACCTCCCATGGATATTTCTGGTGATTCCTAAACATTAGAATAAACCAAGTCTAGAATGCATTTACTTCTAGTGGTGGATCTGCTAAACTTCGATCTATGTTGCTTACTTGTAACACAATACTTTCAAAATGGTAAGTTCACCGATTTAAGCTCTGGAAGCAATTTTCATTTAGACAGAATCTTCAAACCTTGTTCCGACATGTGGCCAAGTTTGAGATGCCATATCATCGTTGACTCTTCTCCATTTGACGCAACAAACACATCAACTTTCTGTAATGTTTCTCCTTTAAACATGAACAAATTAACACTGATCTTTTTTGCCTTCATCAATACAAGCGTACTTTTCACAATCTTCATGATCTTATTTTCAACTTGGGTTTTACACCCATGACTATCTATTTGTCCCAAAGACAATAGATTCTTCTTCAGGCCTTTGATATGTCGTACCTCCTCAATTGTGCGAATCATACTATCAAACATTTTTATTTTGACAGTACCAATACTAGTGATCTTTAAGGTATAATCATAACTTATGTATAAAGATCCTCCTGAAATAGGTTCATATGTGTGGAACCATTCTCTCCAAGAGATCATGTGCTAGGTAACTCCTGAGTCTATAAGCCAGACGATAGATAGTCGTTTTCTGCCTTTTGAAACAGTTGTTGCCTCGCTGTAGAGAATTTTTCCATCGTCTGAGGTACTTGTTACACACCCCTGAGCATTTGATGACTTAGATTCTTTACCTTTTTTTTCTCTTCTAGTAGTTCTAATACTCTTTTTTGACATGCCCTTTCTTGCCACAATTGTAGCATTTAATATTGTTCTTACTTTTCGATTTTGATTTACCATGATTGTGACTCCCACTGAGGTCACATTTCGTCGATCTCCCTTTCGTCACCGATAATGTCTCCGCTTGCTGCGAACTTGCTTATCTGTCTTCTTTATTTTTCTGTCTGCTCTCCTTATTTAATACATAGGGTACAATGTCATCGAGAAATTGACTGTTCGTTGGGTTTTTTTCGTCATATTGATGATAAGTTGATCATACAAATCTGGTAGACTCTGAAGTAGAAGCTTTGCAAATTCATTTTCCTCTATTTTATGACCCTACGTTGTGAGTTGTGAAAATAGAGTTTTCAAGGTATTGATGTGGTTGGTCACCGAAGTGGATTCCACCATTTGAAGAGTATAAAGTCTCCTCTTTAAGAAGATCTTGTTGTGTAGTGATTTAGCCTCGTATAGCTTTATGAAAGTATCCCATATTTCTTTTGCTGTCTTTTTCTCTGCCACACTGGATAATACCCTATCCGTAAGTGCCAAGTGTAGATCAGCAAAAGTGTAGCCGTTTATCTCATTTCACTTGTCATTAGTTATCTCCATGGGCCTTTCTCTAGTTGCTGCCAAATAATTATTTTTTCCTCAAAACAACTTTCATCTTCATTTTTCACAACGAGAAATTATTTACGTTGAACTTTTCAATTTCGTATTTTGCCGCCATCGTTTTTCACCACGAACTAACTTTGCTAAGATCGGCTCACACCGTTTTATGTGAACAATAACTGTATACGTGAACAGTACGTATACATGAATAGTACTTTTATGTGAACAATATCCTGACTTCAAAAAATACAACTAGTAGCTCTGATATCACTGTTAGGAAATTGATGAGTGAAGCAGGACCACAAATAAAATGAGATTGGAAGAAAATGAAAAATAAGCACACAAGAGAACACCAGAAAATTACGTGGTTCGACTTTTAGCCTACGTCCACAGTCGAAGACAGAAGGAAAATATTTCACTAGTAATATGAGGAACAAGTATTGTAATATTTTGGCTCACTTCCTAGAACCCCAATACATCCATCTCTCACTTACTAATTACACAAGAGTATTAGAACTCTTAATCTCTCACACAACTCTTAATTTTTCCTCTCTCACAAAATGGATTGAGAACTAAAGAATGGGATAATAGAAATGAGGGGGTGAGCCCCTCTATTTATAGCCAAAATTGTCTATAAGTTTAATATTTTTTTTTCTTTGTCAAAACCGTGTGCCTCTATTTTGTCTTCTTCAAACTTCTTCTTCTTTCTTCTTATTCCTTAGCGATGCCAAACCCTTCAACATTTGTTGCTTTCAAATTCTATTTTTCTTCTTCTTTCTTTTTGACTGTGGAATTCCCCCTCTTCTAGAAGGAATAAAGCCAAATTACAGAATATTTCTTCTTTTTTATAGGTTGTATCCGTGTCAGACTTTATTTAATTTACTTCTAGACCAAACAATGTCCTTCTATTGTTGCCTTTTATTTTGTTAGGCTTGATTCGACAATAACTCTTTTATTCAGCTTTTCCCATGCAATCCATAATCTAGAACCGGGTCTAGGGCCCCATCGACCCATGACTTTTGCCATCTTCCACTCCTGGGTCCATTCCTAGGGACCATGCTTTGTTGGGAAGCATAGTTCTTGCTCTCCATTTCGGGGGGAGCATAATTTCTGCTCCTCATTTTTGGAAGCATGGTTTTACTGCTCCCTGCTCCTAGGAGTATAATTCCTGCTCCCCACTCTTGGGGGAGCATAATTCTTGTTGGCTCCCCATTCGAGGGAATGAGGGAGAATGGTTCCTACTCCCCATTCTTGGAATGGTTCCTTCTCCCCATTCTTGAGGGAGCATAATCCCTGCTCCCCACTCTTGGGAGCATAATTCATGCTCCCTATTCTTGGGGAAGCATGGTTATGATGCTCCCCATTCTTGGGAAGCATAATTCCCGCTCCTCATTCTTGGGGGAGCATGGTTCCTACTCCCCATTCTTGAGGGAGCATAATTCCTGCTCCCTATTCTTGGGAGAGCATGGTTCTTGCTCCCCATTTTTGAGAGAGCATAATTCCTGCTCCCATTCTTAGGAGTATGGTTTTGCTGCTCCTCATTCTTAGGGAAGCATGGTTCTGCCGCTTCCCATTCTAGGAGGAGCATGGTTTTACCACTTCCCATTCTTGGGGGAGCATGGTTCTGCCGTTCCCATTAATTATGCTCCCCATTTCTTGGGAGAGCGTAATTCCCACTCCTTATTCTTAAGGGAGTATAATTCCTTCTCCCCATTATTGGGGAGCATGGTTCTTCTGCTCCCTTCTTACTCCCTATTCCTAGGGAAGCATCACTTTTTGCTTTCTTGATTATTTGGGCGCATCACCTTTTGCTTTCTTGATTATTTGGGTGTATCACTTTTTGCTTTATTAGCTATTTGGGTGCATTATTTTTTTTTATTGACTATTTTATATTTTCCATAACAATAACATAATATTATTATAATGAACCGTCCTTAATCAAACAAAACAAATTGAAAATATCAATTAAAACAAACGAAATCCACACTTTACTCTTTGTCTAGTCTTTTTCGAGGGAATGCGAGGCTGACCAGACTCCATAGTAGATTAGATTAACAGTGCGTGCATCTGGATTTCTTCTTACAAATCAAAGCACTTTTCTTCATTTGTATAGTCTTTCAAGTTTCAACATTTAGCTGATGATGTTTTAGAATTGTAAGTTTATTAATTCTAATTTTATTTATTATTTTGTTGATCTTTTTTCTTCCATTTTAAAATCCCTAATTTTTGTCATGTATTTATATTTGATTTTTGTGTTGCTATATATGAGTTTTTTCAACACATGAAACTCGGTCGAGGAGTCTTTGATGAAAAAAATTGTAATTAGTAAATTTATTATTAATTTATACTATAGTTGTGATTTTATGTATTCTAAAACAAATTTTCAAAATTATATTATATTTTAAATGTACCCCAACTTAATCAAATTTCTAGCTATGCCCCATGGTGAAGGTCAGCAACGCGATTCCAGTAGGTGCTGCATGTGATCAATTGGTGAAGAGCGGTTGACACTCTTTGGAAATTAGGGTTTTGTGATTTTTCATTTTTTCATTTTTTGAATTGAGGACAATCTAGACAATTTAAAAATTCAGTAGCGATAACATGGTTACTGAAGAGAATGGGATTCTAATTCCCATTCCCCTTAAGGAATCAAAATTCTACTCCATAGTCCCAAATTAGCCAACCAATTTGCTTCCCATTCCACTCCTTATTTTGAAAGCAAACAAGTTATTCATTTCCATTATTGATTAATAAATACACCATAAAGGAATTTCGAAGAAAAAATAATTCTATAAATTAGGTATATAGAGAGGAATTTGCACCAAAATTTTATTTCGGGTATATTTGTTTCAACTAAAACATCTATGAAATAAGATATAATGAAATGGTATAAACAATAGATAAGCAGAGAAAAAAGAAAAGTAGAATTTAAAAATGTTAATAATAATTAGAAAGAATAATATTACTAATTTGGTGGGATCCAATTTTTATTATTTTTTCATTAAAAAGAAATTTAAATTTACATTAATTTCAGCCATTAGATTAATTGTGGTTTAAGGGTAATTTTTTTTGAGATTTTGTGTAAACATTTGTGCTAATACACACACACACACATATGTGGGCTAAATGGAGAACCCTTCTTTTTATACACAATTATTTACACACATTTAAAACCGTTAGATTATATCTCACTTAATGGTCAAAATTAAAACTAAATTATATTTTAAAATAATTATTTAATAAAATTATGGGCCCCACTAATAAAAATTAATTTCTTTTCTTTTCTCCTTCCTCCCTCCGACTTCTATGAAATAAGATATAATGAAATGGTATAAACAATAGATAAGCAGAGAAAAAAGAAAAGTAGAATTTAAAAACGTTAATAATAATTAGAAAGAATAATATTACTAATTTGGGGGGATCCAATTTTTATTATTTTTTCATTAAAAAGAAATTTAAATTTACATTAATTTCAGCCATTAGATTAATTGTGGTTTAAGGGTAATTTTTTTTGAGATTTTGTGTAAACATTTGTGCTAATACACACACACACACATACACACACACATATGGGCAAAATGGAGAACCCTTCTTTTCATACACAATTATTTACACACATTTAAAACCGTTAGATTATATCTCACCGAATGGTCAAAATTAAAACTAAATTATATTTTAAAAATAATTATTTAATAAAATTATGGGCCGCACTAATAAAAATTAATTTATTTTCTTTTCTCCTTCCTCCCTCCGACTTCTTTGTTTCTCTCTTCTAAGAATCATTTTATTTTGTTTCTAATTGTATCTTCTTGAAATTATATTAATTTTTAAGAGAACTATATGAATCTTTTTATGATGATTACCAGTGATAAAAGAAATGCATACTGAAATTTTTGTATTGCAACGATATTAAGTACCCTGTCAAGATTTAAACTTGAATCAATTTTTTTTTAAATTTATTTTTCAGGAAATGAACAATTGAATAAAATCTTATGTAAACTAGAAGAAATCTGTTGGTATATACATATAAGAGAAGCATTTCAAATGAGGGCCAAACTATTAATGTCGGCACGTAATTCTTCTACCAATTCTGAATGCCTTACTCCAGTGGACGAGCTGCCTTGTTTTGTGGTTTCTGCTTTAGGATTTGTGGAGAGAACGAACAAAAGGAGATTATAAATCAAAAGGAGCAAGGAGAGACAAAATATAAATAATTGATTATTCATTAATAAATTTAAAAATAAAATAAAATATAAATCCAATTTATTGATAGACAAAAAATAAAATAAAACCCTTTTAGGAAGAGAGAGACATAAAGAAAGAAGAAGTGGAGAGAGGATAGAGAGGGAAAAAAAATTAAAATATTACTAATGAGCCGACTATTTTATTTATCAATTCTTTAAAAAGATGTAATTAGGTTTGTTTTAATCCTGACATTAGATGAAATATAACTTAATTCTTTTAAAAAAATATAATTAGGTTTGTTTTAATCTTGACCATTAGAAAAAATATAATCTAACCATTACAAATGTATGTAAATAATTGTGTATAAAAAGAGGTTCTCCGAATCTTATCCCTATATATATAATATTAGTTTGATCTAAGATTGTGAATTTTATTAAAGCCCGAGAAAACTATTCAACCATGTAGCATTATACTATTAATCTATATGTGATAGATTTTTTGAATTTTAATAAAGTCTAGGATCCTAGACTAGATTAGTGTGTGTGTGTTGTGTATAACTTGAGTGAAATAAGAGATCTGTTAAAAGATAAAAAAAACATACACTATTACACACTAAATGACAATATCATTACGTTAGAGTTTATGTTTTTTTTGTCTTTTAATTTATCTCTTGTTTTAAAAAGTAAATTTATGTTTAGTGGTTAATTCAAAGACGAAAGATACATACTTCAACTATAAATTAGATGTGTTATTTTATTTTTATTTTTTTTCATCTTTTCATTGGGTCTTAAATTGTTTTGTGCAACAGTGCAGTAAAAAATCTTTTCAATATTTGAGCGTAAGAAAAATTGACAAAGTTTTGAGGGAAAGGAGAGGAAAGACTCTTAGTAAAAATAAAGGGAGAAAACAACAGGGGAAATAAAGAAAAAGAACATTGACAAGGAGGGAATAGGATAAAGAAAATAAAATATTCTAGAATCAATGTGTTGAAATTAATTTGTCATATCATCTAATCCAATAGATCTTAGCCACTTATTTTGTTTTAATCTAAAGACTCGCAATTTGTACATGAATATATTTATAAATTTGTGTCTCTACTTGTCCCATTGTTATTATGCGAAGGATATAGCTTTCTGTCAAATAATATATCTCTAGTTGAATCACAAATATAGTTTGCAAGGTAGATAGACCTGTTATGTATGCCCCAATATTTAATAGATGAAAGAGAATTTACAGGCTCATCAAAAAAAAAAAAAGAGAATTTACAGGAAGAAGAAATGTTGTTCACTCTCTAAATCAAGACTCCGCAGATCAGAAAATACTTATCTTCTCTTGAATACATTTAATCACAACATATATATACACAAAAAGATAATTGCTTTTAACTTACAAATAAAATACATCTAAATTAACTATAATATAATAACTGCAGGCTAGCATGACCGAGACTCTGATTGGTAGCGAAGTGCTGTGGCTTTTGATCTATAACTGTTGCGGGATGAAAACTAAATTTATCTAAAAAAAGTTTATAGATTATGGTAGATAATAAATATTGTATTAATTTTTATATGTACTTATTATTATAAAAATTATGAAATAAAAAAGAACACGGCTGGCTGCGGAGCCATAGCCCCAGCGGGTTTTACCAAACACCAACAGCCCCAGCTATTGAAAATCAGACCCAAACAGTTCCTCAACCTGTCTACACTAAACATGCTCTTTCACACGTAACAAAGCCATACATTAATTATATGGTGACTTCATTAATTATGATAATTGTCCAATATCTTCACTTGATAAAATATAACTTGTTAAAGTTGACTTGGTAGGTCAGAGACAACCTCTTATGACTTTGTCCAATAACTTAGTTACGTGAAGTTATAGACTTTGTCCAATTACTTAATTACGTGAAGTTATATCTATATCTTAGAAAATTAATAATTACTTTCGTTGTGCTCCGATATCTTCAGTTGACATGATATGCTTTCTTTGTATGTTAGGTGATATATACACCCCTTATATTTGTATGTGTGTGTGTATAACTTTTTGTCCATTATCTTCAATTAACGTTCCATACGAACTACAGCATTATCATAATTCCATTATGAAAGAAAACGCTGTGTTGATTGCTATATATAAGTTCGTCTTGTAATTAAATTATTGCCAATAGACTTCCCATCATTCCATTATCATCTACTTATCTACCATTATTAGTTTATTTAGTGAGACAAGAGAGCCATGCAATTGAATAATTATAGCTGTTAATTCAATATCTAATTATCTGCAGTTAATTAATTAATTGCACCATTTGCTCCTCTCCTTATCTATCTACCATGCATGCATTAACTACGCCCCAGTCATCCTCACGTCAGTTACTTGTGTGAATTATGTGTATAAATATCTACATATTTTCAAACCAGTAGCTACAGCAAGAACTCGCAAAAGCAACTTAATTATATCCTTTGCGTTACGGTTCATTAGAAGCTTTGAAGAATATGGAATCTCTTTGTGCAGGTTTTTAAGCCAACTTCAGTTGAATATCATTTATAATTCTTATTTTCATATACATACATACATACATACATACATACATACATACATACATACATATATATATATATATATATGCGCGTGTGCGCATGTGTGTGTGTGTGCATGTGTAAGTTTGTGTTTGCACGCACATGTGCATTAATGATTAAATTTTCTAATATATCTAATTTTTTTAGGTAAGAATAAGTGGTCGGAGGGCCTCGATTTCCCCCCATGTGGCAGTATTGTTGACGATGAGATTGTGAATGAAAATTTTGATTTTCTTACTGTTTCTCAGTATGGAAGAAATCCCGATCACGTTGGTTATGTGCATGCTCTATTACTCTTTTATATTATGTTTAATCAAATAAAAGAATGGGTGCTATATATTAAAAGAACTCTTGAGATATATAAGAGATTTTCTTTGTTTATTTATGTAAGCTATGTTTTCTAGAAAAATAAAATAAATAAACAAAAACGATTGCGTGTCAATGTGTGTTAAAATTGATTAAGTTGTTCTATATTATGCTCTCTTTCTTCTTAAACATTTTTCTGAAATAAACTCCACATATCGGTTAGCTAATTCTTGCAGCTAGCATGTGATGCATAGATCATAATTTATTAAATATACAATGTAAATTTATCATTTTAGCCTTGAAAATAGTCATGTTGTTAAGTAGGTTTATATATCAACATGATTTTCAACCATAATCATTATTAATTTTTTTAATTTTGTTCTTAAATAATGTGAAGTTACGAAGTTTTGGTCTTGGAATGTGGAACCTCTCATCAATATA
Organism: Citrus sinensis; assembly: GCF_022201045.2. Taxonomy (NCBI): domain Eukaryota; kingdom Viridiplantae; phylum Streptophyta; class Magnoliopsida; order Sapindales; family Rutaceae; genus Citrus; species Citrus sinensis. Next base: position 11,269,825 of record NC_068560.1, read on the forward strand.
TCTGATGTTGTGCTCTCATCATCTTAACATTTTTTTAGAAGTGGGAAACGGGTTCAAACATTGGATAACTTCAATTTTCTTAACATTAAAAACTATTGAGCACTTCGTAAGATGCTCCTATATATGAAGATGCTAATTTCTTGATAAAATTTTCAAAAAACAAATCTTTCTATTAGTCTTGATTGCAACAAAATTCCTCATTATCCCGAAAACCTTATCAGTATTAAAGAAACGAAAAAAAAATAGAAGAATTGTATTAACTCCTAGTATGTTATATTATATTATATACTATACACATAATGTGATACACATAATATATCTTTCATTTGATACAAGTTCTGTGTATTTCAGGGTTCGTTTGGGCAGCAAAATAGTGTAAAGTAAATAATTAAAAATCGGAGGAAGTGCTTAAGATTTTTTTTTTAAATACTAAGGTTACTTGGAGGACCGTTGTTCAAAAGTGAATTTTTATGTGATTTGGATTAGATTGGCACTACTCAACTTCTTCCTTTTGTCTGATCAGACCCCACTTCTCAATTTTATTTATTTTAAGAGTTTATATTATCCCATCAAAATTACTAAAATGCATTCTTTATATAATTATCTTACGGTCCTCTTTCACCATTGGTGTAAAAAAAAATAAAAAATAAATCATAAAATGGGATTACTTGGAAACTTGCTATGAAAAAGTTGTTCATTTAAATTTGCTTGCATTGTTGGCTTTGTTTGAGGATAACTATGAAAATGTATTGTTAAAGAATAATCTGATGGATTTTTGTAATGGAAAAGGGTTTTAGTTTTGTGGCATGAGATTTTCTCATCTGGGTTTTTAAATATAATTTCTCAAGAATACTAAGAGTAAACTCGAAGCTAGATGGGGTACATATAAAAAGTAATTTATATAGTTTGTTCTTAAAAATGGGGTTTGGTTGGATAAAAAGTGGGTTAAACAGACCCACGCTTTTTATTAGCAAAGATTAAATGTTCTTTGGCTCAACCTCATAATACGTATCTCAGCCTCATGCTTTTATGCCTCGATCTCACAACAAGTACCTCGACCTCATGATCTTAGGCCTTGATCTCATAGGACATACCTCGGTCACATGCTCTTGGGCCTCGATCTCAAAACATTTAGCTCGCTCTCATACTTTTGGTCTTATCTCATTCAAGATTTCCTTGTGACATTTGAGATTTACTCTTCATTTGAGATTTTTGTTACGAGAGTTCCTAATGAAATTGAAGATGTACTCATGACATTTGATACATTATAACAACAGTTAGGGATAAAAAGAAAATTTAACATAATATGAACTACGTTTTTCACATTCCAAACTCAAGAAGTGTCTAAGGGTGATCTTTCTATCAAACAATATTTCTAAAAGCGTAGAAGACATCATCATATTAATGAGATAAATGATTATAAAATTGTTAAACTTAGAGTTCAATAAAGTTTCCCCCAAAAGCAAAAGACTTGTTACACTTAATAAGTCACAAAAGTCTCGTGTGCTGAATATGCATGACGAAAGTCCTTAAAAGACTAAGGAAACCAAGTGACATGTGCAGCTTTGCCAAAATACATAATGGGCTAAATCCATCAACTATTATGAACCACAATAAAATATATTGAGTATTAAAATCAGTAAGCAAACTAACTTTTGATATAGAGAAATAAATACATAATATACACAATATATGTAATGACATGATTACAAATTTTCTTTCAAAGATTTCAATAATAAAAAATCACTTAACAAAACTTATCACTCTTATTCTACACATATCCGCACTTTGTTACTGCTTAAAAGGACTTCACATATCACATATCATATATCATATAATGAGCTAAAGTCACTCATAGGTGACTTATCCTATCTATCATACATATCAATCCCAAAAGAAAAGCCATAGATATCAAAAGGCTCCACGTAAACATATAGATGCCTACTAAGCAAGTAGCAAACTCATCGAAATTTTCACTTGTCACTTTAAACTTTCATATGTAATATCCCACATATAGCACTTTGTACTATATGTAGCATTGCATGCCCCCTCTCATCATTGTTCAATTCAAAATAAAAATAATTTATGCTTAAAGCTTTTGTATCATTGTCAATTGGGTAAAAGATCATTTTTTTTTCACCTTCAATCTCTTCTCTTTAGACTTTGCTGGAAATGTTAGTGGAAAATAAACACAGAATTGTTATAGCCATCATTATTTTTTTATGTGGAAGGACCAATTTAATGGCAACCATAAAAGGATACTTAAAGGATATTATAAAAGAAAATTGTGTTTTGGTGACTATGAATTTAGTTTCTAAAATTCATCTAAACAATCATAAAATTATTTTGCGGCTTTTTATTTTTAGTTGTATAACAGACATGGAATATCGGTCGAGGAAAGCTTTTATGACTAAACTACCTTAGTCACCCAATACATTTGTAAATGACTATTATATTTGTCATAGATGATAATTAAATGAGTCACCTTTGGTTGACTAGAAGGTTGCGAGTTTAGCAACAGAACCTTTGAATATTCGATTAACTATATAAGTCACCAAAAGCAGCTTTTTACGACTGTTGCAGTAATCATTGAAGTTGATGAAATTAATTCGCTTTGGTCTTCTAAAAGGGCGTAAATTGGCCACCAAAGGTATTATTTCATAGCCATTGGTTATGAATATATACGTGGGTGATTGTTTATCTTGGTCGATGAATATTTGTTTGAGTGACTAATTATCTTAGTTGATAATGATATGGTTTAGTGACTATATATTTGGTGCATAAAATTATTCATTTGGTCATTTAAATTGAGATCAATTGTATTGGTCACTGAAATGATGCATTATCATCCATAATGTTATTGAAAGAGTATCGGCCAACATAAGATCACTAATTATTTGTTAGTCTTATAATGTTGCACAATTGCTTTGAGCAACAAATTCGAACACCAAAATAAAAATACAGAGACCATTTAGTTTGGTCAATAATGGCAAGAAATAAATCATCTATTAAATCAAAAATAGATAAATCTCCAAGATTTAATGACATAATAAAATGTTCAACATTTTGAAACTATCTACTACTTAGAAGTTCTAGTACCATAAAATCATTTTTATAGATAAAAAGCTTATAAAGATCTATTCGTAGAAACATGACAAAGGTTCATAGAGTTGGAATAGGAAGGGATGAAAAGTTTGCACCAGCTAGTGGCAGCTTCTTTGAAATCTCAATAATTTGGATATTTTGTTCTTGCAGTTGTTTAATTTCTTCACTCTGACTTAGGATTTTTTTTTTTTTCATTTTGACTTAAGATTTTTTTTATTTTCACTTTGAAGTTGTGTGCTGACTCTTGATCTCTTCATTTTGATCTCTTCATTTTGATCTCTTAGTAATTTGTTTGAATGAAGCATGTGCTTGAGGAAATGGACCAAACTAAGACCTTTAACAGATTCATAATTCTTACCAATAATTTCCTGATACGAACCCCGTCAAGAATTGACGTGGCCCTAATTAATTTCGTCCCCAAGATCGATTATACACTAGGAATTGAATGGAACCTCGACCTAATGCTTAATGAAAGTGCGAACCTTGATATGTGAAGACGCCACAATCAACTATGAATGCTCTCATTGATAAGTTAAGAGTTTGAACGCCACAAAAATCTGATAAGTTCAAAAAGTTTGTAAAAAACCAAAGAGAATTAACTCTCTTACAAATTACATTAAAATTTATCTCTGTTGATTGGATATGAGTATATTATATAGGGTTGGTTACAAGAATTTTTGGAATAAATCCTAAACCAAAAATTAAATTTGAATATGAATCTAAACGAATAGGAAAGAATCTAAATCAAATTAGAATCCTAATCTAAGTAAATATGAAAGAATCTAAATCAAATCAGGATCCTAATTGACTTAAATGCCTTACATCAATTAAAATGGAAACTAGGTGATTAAAATATAAATAACTGATTTGTTTCCCTAATAGCCTCCTCAAGAAATGAGAAAGTATCTAAAAAAGGAAAATAATATATTTTCCCGCCGTAATGTGCAAGCCAATTCCCTATTTCGTGGAAGTGATTATTTGAAAACTTCAACAGTCTGAATCGTGCATTTATCATGTGCAATTCCTTCAACGGGCCTCCACGAATTTGATTGAGCCGAAGATGCTTGAATCAATCTATTAAGCGCTTCTTTGAATTTATTTGGTCGAGCTCTTGTAATGAGTCCGACGGGAACTTGAATGGGATCTGAATATGTCTCATGCCACATGCTTGTGATAGTTTTATCCTTAATCTCATCACTTCCTCACAAATTTCTGCCTTAGATCCTGATTTAGATCCTTTAGCTAATGACTGTTCTTTTAGCTCTAACATTTCCTCCTACAAAATACACATTTCTTATAATTATAGCTACTGTAACTATATTCAAATCCACATTTACTGGTCAACCAAAATTCATTATTTTTTTTCATCAATATGGACAATAAAATGAAAAATTTTAACCACATTAATATAATTCCAAGCATTGGAATAATAGGCATGGGTTAGCCAAGTATTGATATTTCACCTCTAACATTTTCTAATACAATATAGAGATTTCTTATAATTATAGCTACCTTAACTATATCTAAATCGCCACGTTTATTGGCTAACCAAAATTCATCATTTTTTTTTCCAACAATGTAAACAATAATTTCAAGCATTGTAATAAAAGGCATGAGTCGGCTTCCTTAATGAACAATAGTTCAATATTACAACTTAATACGTTATTTTTCTCATTTCCCTCATATGTATTTCCTAGAAATTTTAATTTATGTGTTTCTAACCATCCATATCAATGGAAAAAAAAAATATAGGAAACTAGCAAGCCAAAGAAAAAGCCAATACATTAAGCACAAACATATAAAATAAGCCCAAATTGCTCAAAGAAGATTAACAATAAAAAATTTTCATTCATTTCATCAAAAAGAAGCTGACATATAAAATTTTCATAAAGTGATTAAATATAGAAATTATATCTAACAAAAGATTATTAACTAATTGATGCTGGATAAGTGCCAAGATAGATAAAATGAATAAACTTACATATCTTTCTCTGGCTTCATTAGTGCTTCAAACTTTACTTGCACTCCAATGGGTGACATGAAACAAAGAAATTGGTCCTGGAGTGTATCCAAGTCTTTTAACATATAATATGTAATATTGAAAAGAAATTATTAAATTCAATTATAAATCATTCAATAAAATTTATAAAATAGTTAATATACCATTTCCTTTTGATGTTGTACAAAAGGCTTCGTTCCACCTCAATGGCCATATTTTAGTTTCTTGCAATTCTTCACATAAATTTTGGATCGTTGCTATAATCATAATAGAAAACATGTATTATAAATTACCAAAAATTATTAAATATACGAATTTTTTTTCTTTATACCTTGAATAGATCACCGTCAAAATGTTTACAAAGGTAATCCCAATCTTCTTGATTAACAACTTCTTTAGAGTAATTTTAGACATCAATATCTCTTCCTAGTGCTGTTGGTCCAGGGATAAGCAACGACATCATAAAATATTGTTCTTTCATACACTTCCATGAAGGCAAATTATATGGGATGAGTACAACCGGCCACATACTATATGCATTACTCATATTTCCAAATGGATTAAAACCATCTATTGAAAGATCTAATCGAACGTTGCAAGAATCAAGAGCAATTTCAGAATTTTTTTAATCTCTTTCCAAGCTTCAAAGTCTACCAATTGTCTTAACTTACCTTTTGTATTGACACTTTTTTCTTTATGTCATCTCATATGAGAAATAGTATGCTTAGACATAAATAATCATTGTGGTCTAGGCTTCAATGGAAAATACCATAATATCTTTTGTGGATTTTTTTTACCCTTTCCATAATTAATTTTATACCTAGGTTCATTGCATATAGGACATTTATCAGCTCCAACGTGCTCATTCCAAAATAGCGCACAATCATACTTACATGCATGAATTGATTCATAACCTAATTCTGATTCATGCAACATCTTCTTGGCATCATAGTAGGACTTAGGAATATTACATTTATCAGGTAAAGTAACTTTCAACAATTGGACCAACATATTAATTGTTTTATTGCTACACTGATATAACACATTTAAATGCAACAATTTCACCATAAAATCTAATACTGAAAATTTCGAGCACCTTGGATATAGTTCTCGCCAAGTTTCCTCAAACAATTTATCAAACTTTTCAAAACTAGCATTTTCTAGATCATCATTAACATCAATGCCAAAATCTTCAAGATCCATTTCTACATTCATCTCTATTGTTCTCGTTACATTATTTAACAAGTCTAAAAGTTCATCATTATCATCATCTTCATTTTCTTCATCAATGTCATCATCATATATATCATTCAAGGTATGGGTTAGAGAGTTTGTATCTTCCCACGAAATGTCCATCTATCATACTTAAATTCCTTAGGAATTGCTTTCTTTAGCAAGCAGAGCACAAGAGACCAGAAACTTGTATTTGAAAAAAAAGCTTGAATTAATTAAAATGTTTGTTTACAGACCATCGTCCTTTTATACACAAGGAAACAAAAGTGATAGCTAGCTAAAAATAACAAATTCAGATAAAACAAAATAATCCAGCAATCATTAGCCAATGATATGATGCTTCCAGAATCTTCATCCATTCATTCCATGTGCTGGTATTTCTCTGTGTAGCAGTTTTGCCACCTCATTGAATTTGCATCAGCTGGTAAATAGGTGTAGCTTAGGTGGCATGCCAATGTGTCACATAGCTCAGCTGATGACTTGTCATGGCTGCTATCTTCAACACCCTCTCTCAAACACAAGGTTTTGTCAAACACCTTGAGTTTGCTTCTGAAACAGCTGAATTTATAGTAAGGTAATGGCTTGGTTAGGACATCAGCTATTTGGTCTCTGCCTGCAACAAAACTGATCTCCAACTCTCCTCTTGCTACCATGTCTCTGATAAAGTGTAGATCTATCTCGAAATGCTTAGTTTTGGAGTGAAACACAGGATTGGTTGCTATTGCAGCTGCACTTGTGCTATCACTTAGAATTGTTGGTGTTCTTTGCATTTCTATTTTCAACTCACTTAGCAGAGAACCAATCCATGTGAGTTCTGTGGTGCAAAGAGCCATTGCTCTGTATTCTGATTCAGCCGTAGATCTAGCAACTAAGCCTTGCTTCCTTGAACTCCAAGCAATGAGATTTCCACCCAAGAATACACAATAACCACTGATAGATCTCCTGTCATCCAAGTCATTTGCCGAATCTGCATCCGTATAAGCTATTAGATCAAAGTACTCAGATCTTTTGAATTTCAGGCACGTGTTCATGGTGCTTTTGAGATACCTCAACACTCTTTTGCATGCTATCCAGTGAGGTTGCCTAGGATCAGACATGTATTGGCTAAGCTTGTTCATTGAATAAGCAAGCTCAGGTCTTGTGAGTATTGCATACTGCAGGCTACCTATAACACTTCGATACAATGTGGGATCATAAAACCTTTCTCCTTCATTTTTCTTTAGTTTCTCTGTAGTATTGAAAGGTGACTCAATTCCTTTACAGTCACTCATCTCTGTTCTGGCAAGCAGATCTTGTATGTACTTGGTCTGAGATAACAAAATGGCATTTTGGTTTCTGTTCACCTGAATCCCCAAAAAGAAGTTCAGCTCCCCCAAGTCTTTTAAGGCAAATGCTCTATTTAAATTACTGACCAGCTCTTCAATACTACCACTGTTGTCACCTGTAATGATGATGTCGTCAACATAAATCAGCAGTATAACTATCTCAGATTTTGTTCTTCTATAGAATAGTGAGGTATCACACTTTGAGTTTTCAAATCCCCAAGAGTTCAAAGCACCCTTTAGTTTATCAAACCATGCCCTGGGAGCTTGTCTCAAACCATACAATGCTTTCTTTAATCTGCATATGTGATTAGGCTTACTTTTGTCCACAAAACCTTCAGGCTGTGGCATGTAAACCATTTCTGTCAGCTCACCATTCAAGAAGGCATTATTTATGTCTACTTGCCTCAAACTCCAGTCATTGTTTACTGCCAAGGTGAGAATGATTGTGATTGTTGCAGCCTTAACAACAGGGCCAAAAGTTTCTGTAAAATCAATGCCTGGAATCTGAAAAAATCCCTTCACCACTAGTCTGGCCTTATATTTGTTTATGGTTCCATTTGGATTCTCTTTAACTCTATACACCCATTTATTTCCAATCAACTTGCAACTTGAGTCACTTGGTACCAAGGTCCATGTTTCATTTTTCAGCAAGGCATTGTATTCATCTTCCATTGCCTTTTTCCAGTTTGGTTCTTTTAAGGCTTCTGAGGTGTCTAAGGGTAATGCAGTTTGTGGTTGGGTAGAAGCTTGGTATATCTTTGGTTTAAAGATCCCTGCCTTAGATCTTGTTACCATAGGATGTGATGGTATGGCTTCTTTTGTGTTTGGAACTATGATAGGAGATGTAGGTTGGTCATTTTCTTGAGGCTGGTGATTTGTATAGGGAGAGGACCTTTGATTATTTGACATCATATCATTGCTCAAGTTTTGTTGTGTCTTACCTTGGTCAAGGTTCTGGAATTGTTCTGAAGCTTCAGGAGTTTCTAGAGAGTGGCCTTCATCAACTGCTGTCTGAGTGTTTTGAGGAGTATCAAGAGAAAATGACACGACCTGAAATTTTTCTAAGAGAGTAATAAAATCATTTTGACTTGTGGACTCTTGTCTACTGAACTTGGTGTCATCAGAGAAAGGAAATGAGCTTTCATTGAATCTGACACTTGCAGAGATATATATTCTACCTGAGTGATGCATGCAAACATATCCCTTGTGAGTTATTCTTATTCCTAGCAATGTGCATTTGACAGTATGGAAATCAAATTTGTGTTTGTTATATGGCCTCAAAAATGGATAGCATTCACATCCAAATACTCTGATTTGTGAGTAATTTGGTTTGCAATGGTAAAGCAATTCAAAGGGGGTTTTATTTCCAATAACATGTGAGGCTAATCTGTTGATAATGTAGATGGCATAAGTGAAAGCTTCTTGCCAAAATTTTAATGGCATTTTGGCTTGTGCCAGCAATGTGAGTCCAGTTTCTACCACATGTATGTGTTTTCTCTCAACCTTGCCATTTTGTTCATGTAGATATGGACATGATTGTCTCAATGTTATGCCCTCTTCGTCAAGAAATGCCTTGAATGGTTTAAATTCTCCTCCCATGTCTGTCTGTAATGCTTTAATTCTCAGATTCAATTGGTTTTCAATTTGGCTTTTAAAGGTGATGAATGTATTGAGAGCTTGGGATTTTGTTGTTAAGGGAAACAGCCAGGTGTATCTTGTCATGTCATCCACAAAAGATATGCAATATCTATGTTCATGACTTGAGGGAATTGGTGCTGGTCCCCATAAGTCAGCATGAATCAATTCTAAGGCCTTGCTGGTTTTAGTTTCTGTGCTTTTAAAGTTTTGTTTAGATTGTTTTCCATACTGACATGCACAACAAAATGAAGGAACATAATTCTTGTTTAATTTAAACTGATTACAAGACAACAGGGTGCTTTTCAGAGCAGACTCATTTGGGTGCCCCAGTCTGAGATGCCAGAGATCAATATCTTTTAAAGCATCATTGCTTGATCTATCAGTTTCAGAGGACTCAACACAAACATTTGCTAACTTGACACTACTCAAATTAAATGACAACATAGACACTGGATTGCTGATGCAATTTATTGACTCAGGCATAAAGGAAGAAGATAAGACAGCAGCATAAGGAGTTTTGTTCCCACTCAGGTGAGTAGGTGAGCACAGCAGTTCATAAAGCCCCTTTCTAGCCACTCCTTTCACCAGAATTTTCCCTTGCCTCTTGTCCTTGATAAAACACACAGATTTTTTAAATTCGATATCAATGTCATTATCATGCAATAATCTAGAAATGCTAATGAGATTTTTAGTGATGCTTGGCACAAATAATATGTCATTCAAGGTGATGTGTTTATGTGGATTTAAAGTGGAAAGCATAGAGTTACCAATGTGAGAAATCAGGAGTTTTTCACCATTTCCAACAGTTAGCTTTTCATTACCTTGATACTTAGAGTTGGTGTTTATGTTGCTAAGGACATTTGTCACATGGTTTGTGGCACCACTGTCCAAGTACTAGGCTCCACTGCTTTGGCCATCAGTTGCAGCCACATATGCACCTCTTGGTTCCCTCCTTTAGCTTGGTTGTGGCACATAATTCTTTTTGAATCTGTGCCGGCAATCAGCAGCCGTGTGTCCCATTTTCCAGCAAATTTGACAAGGCCCCTTAGGATTTGCTCCATCATCATCACTTACATCTTTGCTCTTCCCTTTGTCATGAGGGTTCTGATTTCCTTGACCATGACCAAAACCATTGCCAGGGGTTCTGAAGACTATGCCAGGTTGATATTGATTTCCAAACCTGTTCTGGTTGTTCCAATTCCTTCTCCCATTTCTCATTTGTGTGTAGTTTGCTTCTATAGTTCCTGAGCTTAGGTTGTGTTCAGTTTTGTTTTCTTGGCTGAGAAGCATGCCATAGACTTCAGAATGTGAGGGACTTTCCTGCATTGAATTTATGCTAGCAATTACTGAATCATATTCTGATCCCAAACCAGCAAATATACACATGATAAAGTCATCATCACTCATATTACTCCCTGCAGCCCTAAGGGTATTTAATATAGACTTCATTCTAGAGTAATACTCATGAATGGTTAGTGAGCCCTTTTTGATGGTCTGGATTTGTGTTCTGAGGTGTAAGATTCTAGCTCTAGATCTTGCACCAAATTGATTGGAGAGAGTTGTCCATACCTCAAAGGAGGTGGAACAATCCACCACAGTGCCCAGCACATCCTCACTAAGTGAAGATAACAGCCAACTTAGGAGAATGTGGTCCTGTTTTTTCCAGACTTGGTAATTTGGGTTAGGTGTGGTGATTATTGTTTGATCTTGTCCAAGGTTTATGAAAACTCTAGGAGGACAGACATGGCTGCCATCTATGAACCCCTCAAGTTCATTTGCTCTAATGCTGGAAATCACTTGTGATCTCCATAGCATGAAATTGTTTTGATTTAGCTTAATGGGAGTTGTGAACACATATGTGCTGCTGGTAATGTGTTGAGTGGGTGAGGGTGAGTTGTGACTCGAGTTTTGTTCAATGTTTTGAGGAGTGTTTTGATTTTCATTTTGATTCAAGTTTTCCATCTGGTCGTTTGGGTTCACGTTTGCTTGTGTGCTGCTGCTGCTTGCCATAGCTTTGGAGATGGCTCTGATACCAACTTAAATTCCTTAGGAATTGCTTTCTTTAGCAAGCAGAGCATAAGAGACCAGAAACTTGTATTTGAAAAACAAAGCTTGAATTAATTAAAATGTTTGTTTACAGACCATCGTCCTTTTATACACAAGAAAACAAAAGTGACAGCTAGCTAAAAATAACAAATTCAGATAAAACAAAATAATCCAGCAATCATTAGCCAATGATATGATGCTTCCAGAATCTTCATCCATTCATTCCATGTGCTGGTATTTCTCTATGTAGCAATTTTGCCACCTCATTGAATTTGCATCAGCTGGTAAATAGGTGTAGCTTAGGTGGCATGCCAATGTGTCACATAGCTCAGCTGATGACTTGTCATGGCTACTATCTTCAACAATCATAACTTAACAAAAGCCCATGTTCAACAAAATGTCATGGAATGATGTTTATATCATGCAACCTTGTGTTCAAGCAATCTCTACGTTGGCAAAGAGTTTGACCATAATTGTTTAAATGCTTTTCAACAATTTTAATGAATGAAGCAATACCATTTTCATATTCTTTACATAACCTATTTGGAAATTGAATCAAACTTCGATCTATCCTAATAATGATATAATTTATTAATATTTTCAATAGATTTAAGGCTAACAATTTAAGAAAAAAAGTTCTTTTAACAATCAACTAGTTTATCTTTAAAATGCATTCACTTAACATATGAACAATAGATAAGTGGACTTCATAAATACTCACCTCAATTTTGATATTCAAGAAACATCTTATTTTGTCAAAACCTTGATGTAGGAAATCTATAAAATATATAATAGAAAATTGAAAAAAAAGCCCATTTTCTTATTAAACCTACATTAAAATTAAAACAAAGTGAAAGGAATTTAGATCTATCACAAATAGATGTAGACAATAAAAAATAAAAAATTAATTACTTAATTAATTTTCCAGAAGTATTGTTCACCGTTACTATTCACAGTTACTGTTTACGAGTACTGTTCATCCGCATAAAAAATATTAATTTTCCAAAAACACAATAAAATGCAGAAAATAAATGACACAAAGATTTTTACGTGGTTTGGATTAATCAATCCTACATCCACAAGGCCACGCCCAGATGAAAAGTAATTCACTAAGTTGAGATGTTACAACCTATGATTTACCAAATATAAGACTCTCACTTACAGTTTATCACCATACAGTTTGCTCAACCTTAGACTAAATCTGCTTCTCTTGAATAATCACTACCCCTCTTGATCCACGATCCTCAAGGCACTTCGCAAAGTGATCAATAACAATTCTTCAATTCTTCAATGTCTAGTGATCCAAGATCCACATAGACTCTCCGCAGAGATGAAAAGAAGATAAGAAAATAAATCAACACAACATTATGTGCTAAATCCAGATTCTCTAGGGAGGAGGCCGAATTTTACTTCTCTGCTTTATGCTCTGTGTTATGATCAACCTTTAATTGTGAAATACCTCTCTTTATATAGGCACTAGAGTTTCACCAAAATAGCAAGTCTTAAAAGACTTGAATTCTTTCCAAATAAGAGTTTTTTTCCTCTTATAATTCTTATGAATCTAAATAGGAATAAATATGATATTCTTGCCTTACTTGTCTCTCAAGAAATATCTAGAACATTTAATGACTTCCTGTTTGAACCAACTTCTTGCTCTAAATAGATCTCATGCGCCAATTATAGAATCTCATTTTTAATTGACTTGCTAAATTAGACATCTAATTAAATTAAGAAACAAATATTCCTAATAAATTGGAATCTCACTAAATTAGGGAATTAATAAATTAATCCCTATTACTATACAATAAATAAACTTCCAATTTAACTAGATTTGCTATAAAATGCCAACTCTATAAATAATGACCTTAACACAAAGTATTTTTAGATTTACAAAATCTAAAAATAAACAACAAAATATAATGGGACAATAGAAAAGCTAGGCAATAAATTTTCAAATTTATCATTCAAATTGTTTAAATTAACTGAATTGATTAAGAAATATTTAAATTTTTTATTATATATTGATGCCGAAGAGAAAATGAAGCATGAAATCCATAAAGCAGTATGGAGCGCAAGCATAGAAAAAGTAAAAATTAGAAAAAGACAAAAGAAACAGAACAGAACCATGAACCAGGAACCAAGAACCAAGAACTAGGAACAAGTCAAAAGTTAATAGGAAACCAACAAATAAAAGGAAACAAAGTGTAATAAAATTCTAATTAGTCTAGAAGTTTCGGAACCTCTTTTGAGAAGGAGACAAAAATAGACTTCAAATAAAATTCTAACTATGCGGGGGAAGTTGACGAAATTAGGAATTAGTAAAAACTTAGGATACCAAAGATTTGTATTATAAATATAGAACTCCAGAGGAGTATGAGGGGGCAATAAAAATTTTTTTGGCAATAGAGTAGCAAGAAAGAAAAACTCCATTGCAATCATTATTTCATAGTGAATTTGTTCTCTTGACTCCGTGGACGTAGGCCAAGCGCTGAACTATGTAAATCTGTGGTGTTTTTGTTCTTTATATCATTCCCTTTATTCAATTCTTCAGTTGACCAAAAATTAGCGTAAATAGATTGGCGCCGTCTGTGGGGAAGATATAATTAATTACAAAAAATCGTTTAACTTTACATCATGAGCCAGCGAAGCCACTACAACCATCACAACTTACTGCGAGTCCCCAGCCCCCCAAGGAGGCAACATACCTGTTGTATAAATTTTATTGAACTCGCAAGTGCACGAATCTATTGTAGAATAGATTAACGGTGACGAGTGTTGATCCCATGAGGAGATGAATTTTAATTATGTGTAGAATTAATTTTCTAAATGGGTGGTTGGATTTATGGTGAAAATGATTTGGAATATCCTAAAATTTAAATTGAAATGGTAGAATTAAATTAAAGTGGAAACTATTATAATTGAAGCGCTTGGGTATCTGGATCTGCATCAGCACGCACCATAGGCTAAATATTCCTTATTAGTGCCAATTAAATCATGAGGGGGGGTTCCACTCCTCATGAACCACACTCTAATCAATATGGTGCTAAGGGCTTATCGTGCCAAATAATAATAACCTTGTACTAGGGAACTGGTTAAACCAGTGCGGTATCTAGACAAGATTATTATAATTTTTCGACGAAATATCAAAACATCCACCTTAATTAGAGGGGAAGAGAAAATAAATTTACCAGATAAAGCCCATGGCACATGTTGAGACTTCACCTTCAACCCAAACTTGAAAGAAAATTAGCTGCTCATAATTGTATTAGGGGTAAAATGAGAATTTATTAAAATACATAGAAAATACAAGATGGAGAAGGAATTATAGAAAATGAAAATAAAAAATGAATTCAGGACTGCCAAATTAGGGGAGAGCCCCTTTTTTATAGATACATTGAGTAAATCATGGCCATCAGATTAAAAACAATTTGGACGCTTAGGATTGTGCCACATCATCGGTCAACAGTACGCAGTTTGACCACGTGGTTTGAATAGTGACATGGTTTGGTTGTAAGTTATCCCGTGTATATGCATGTACCGTATGCACGATTTTTAGTCCACTAACATGCTGCCACGTCATCAATCAACAGTACATACGAATTTTAGTCCAGTAGAATCGTGACACCTCATCAGTCAATGCCACATCATCGGTCAATGCAACGACATCGTTTTGTATATGTGAACAATGTCATGAACAGTAACATGGACAATATCGTACATGTGAACAGTGACATTTTTCCTTTTATGCTCCTCCTAAGGTTTTCGACTGTCCTGAGTTCAAAAGTGATGTTTGTTTTGCTATCTGATCTCTTGTTCATTGTGAAATGACCATGACGCCCCTAAAATATATAAAATACTTAATTATAATACAACACACATAATTAAATCACAAGAGACTTAAATACATAAAAGTAAGAATGTTAATGAAACTTAAAATGTAAAATGACGATTTTCTCCTTTATAAATATACACTTTCTAACACTTAACACAGCAACATAGGCCCGCTCCCACCACTTGCCCAACAAGTGGCTGATTTGATACAAAACATGAATTCGGTGCTCCAGTACATAGAAGGTCAAAGGAATCGAGGGTCTGCCCTGCCAATAGAGGAGCAACAACAACATCATCATCAACATGATCGTGAAAAGGAAAGATCTCAAGATAGCTCACGAGTCTAGAGCCATGCCAGTCATGCTAATTATGAAGAACTCGATCTACAACAAGCGTTGAACTTTAGAGATCTGTGGGAGAAATTAAATGAAAAACGCTAGTAAAAAATCCAATCCAGAGGGTGTGAACTTGTTGAGTCTAGTGTTAACTCTACAGGTTTGGAAGCAGAATTGTGAAAGCTCAAGAAAAAAATAGATGATATTGAGAAAACTCTGGTTGGACCATATATGGAGGAAATAGAACCTCCTTTCACTAAGGACATATTGGATGCACCTCTCCCTCCAAAATTCAAGATGCCCTAGATAAAATTATACGGAGGAGAAGGGGACCCGATAGAACATCTAGAAACTTATAGATCTTAGATGGAGCTGCAAGAAGCGTCTGGAGCAGCCATGTGTAGAGCTTTCTTGCTGACACTTACGGGAGCAGTGCAAAGGTGGTACAGAAAGCTAAGACCAAGATCGATTTCCTCATTTGCCCAGCTAAGTCAAATATTTATTAGCCAATTTGTTGCTGCTAGAGACCTGTTAGAGTGCAATTTATGCACTAGTTTTGCATTGTTTACTTCCCTTAATATTAATGTTTTGCACTTAATAATAGTGATTTACTTGTGTTATACTTTTGTAGGTGCAATTCTATTGATTGGTGATAAAATTGAGCTATAAGATGATGTTTAAGGATGATTGTTCTCTTGGAGAAATTATGAGCGTCAGAAGAACTTTGTTGATAAGGCGTGGGCGCGTGTTGTCAACTGCGGACCTGCAGTTTTTAGTTTAACGTGTTTTGTATTTTTGGTTATTTTTGTAATTACGAATTTAATATTTCAGATATTAGTATTTTATTTTAAATAGAATTCTAAAAGAGAAGAGAGAGAGAGTATTTAAGGGAGGAATCTATTGTGAAAAAGGGGGGATTTTGATTGGAGAAAAAGAAAGAAACCCTAGATCTAATTTTTCTCTTCTCTCTATGAAGAACTAAACTTATTTTTCTGGTTGAAGGTTAATGAAGCTTTGATTCATCCCTACTGTGAGATCTTTCTTATGCTTTAATTATTTTATTACTTTTTGGGTATTTGTTTATTCTCTGAATTAGTTTCATGATTATGTTTGTTAATTAGGTAATTGGCCACTATTTAATTATCAACTTAATCTATTGTCAATTAAAGGATTCATCGTATGAAGATTTTAATGTTTGTGACAAATAACATAGCAGTGAGTTGTGTTATGAGAATAAACAATCTAATTTAAATGAATCATCATATGTGTTGATTAGGATTTGGGTCTCTCTGGTTTTTCAGGCTGTCAATTGATTAAATCCTATGATCGTATCTAGGGTTGTCTATTGATTAGAGAAATATCCAACGATCGTACCTTGGTTATCGACTAGTTAAGGAGAGATTGGCTATTAGAGGGTCTCAATAGCTATAACCGGTCTATTCATAAATAATAATAATCTATATTTGCATCAATGATCAGTAGTCGAATCAAGCTGAGTTAATTCCTTCAGCCAGAGCTTTCTCCAATTTGAATTACAACTTTAATTTGCATTCTTGTTATTTTAATTTGATTTTTATTATTGTCAACAATTCCCCCATTTTATGTTTTGCATTTTAAAAGGATTTAAATAATTACCGATCTCTGTGGACACGACCCTGCTCAATCATTACACACAATTTATTTAGAGTAGAAATTTATTTTTGTTGGCTTCGACAACCATCAAGACCATCAGCTTCCACCGACTCATCTTTTGTCGGTTAAACAAGGGAAGAAAGAGTCGCTGAAAGATTATATTACTCGCTTCAACAAAGAAGTTGTAAGGGTAGAAAACTATAGTAATGCAGTGGCTTTGACTGCCATTATGGCAGGATTGCAACCAGGAAAGTTTCATTACTCGCTTGCAAAAAATCCACCAAGAACTTTTACAGAGCTACTATCAAGAGCCCAAAAGTATTCAAATATGGACGAGTTGACTAATGCGAAAAAGTGGGCTGATTCAAACTCACAAAGAGTAGGAGAAAAGATGAAGAGAAAAGATGAACAAATTGAGAACAAAGAAAAAATAAGTAGGCCAGAAAACAAAGGTCCAAGAATTTCACAGAGCAAGTTTCCAGGCTACACACCACTTGTTCTACCTAAAGAGCAAGTACTGATACAAATTAGAAACCAAGATTTACTATAAAAGCCAAAAGACATCAAGACAGCACCCAATCGAAGGGATATGAGTAAATATTGTTGATACCATCGAGATTATGGCCATGACACAGAAGATTGTTTTGATCTAAAGGAAGAAATAGAGTCATTGATCCAAAGAGGATATATTAAAGAATTTGTGAGGAAAGATGGTGGAAGAATAGATGAGCTATCTCATGTTCCATAGAAAATAACATCATCTGCAGTAGCTATGCGAGTAGAAGGCCAAGACATTGCGAGTGGTACACCTATAAGGACTATATTCGGTGGACTTGCAGGTAGAGGAGATTCTAATAGGGCTCGAAAAGCTCACACTAGAGAGGTTGGAAACACACTAGGAGTTTTCCTTGTAGATTTGGCCAGCAGACTTAAAAAAGAAGCCAAACTAAGACATACTACCATCATATTTACAGATGAAGAAGCAAAAAGAATACATCAGCCCCATAATGATGCCTTGGTCATCTCTATAATCTTGGCAAATAGGAAGGTCTATAGAGTTTTGATCAACAATGGAAGTTCGGTAGATATTCTGTATGCAGCAGCATTTGACAAAATGAAGCTTGGAATAGAGAAATTAAAACCAATACACACACCTTTAATTGGTTTTGGAGGAGAATGTTTGATCCTTTCGGGTAGCATAAAGCTACCAGAGACAATGGGGGAACCACCCCACCAAGTTACTAAAATGATAATTTTTTTTAATTGTAGAATATCCATCGGTTTACAATGTCATTTTAGGAAGACCAGCTTTAAACATATTCCAAGCGGTAACTTCAACTTACCATTTGATGATAAAGTTTCCAACAGAAGGAGGAGTTGGAGTCTTAAGAGCTGATCAAGAAGAGTCCAGAAAATGCTATGCTACAACTTTGAGAGGCAGGATGGACAGACATAAAAACCTACAGATTATGCTTGACCTAAGGGAAGAAAAAAGAGAGCAAAGGGGTTCTCCAGTAGGAGAATTAGACATAGTTCAACTGCAACAAGGAGGTGAAAGTAAGTGCACCCGAGTTGGCCAGTCGTTGACTCTAGAGCTACGTGCACAAATTGAAAATTTCCTTAGAGCTAATTCTGGTGTATTTTCATGGTCCCATGAAGACATGGCTGGAATAAATCCTGAAGTAATAACCAATTGATTGAATGTTAATCCTGGCTTCAAACCAGTACGACAAAAAAGGAGGTCATTTAATTCAGAATGGTATGAAGCAATTGCTGAGGAAGTTGATAAGTTGCTAAAAACGGGATTTATTAGAGAAATGCATTACCCTGCTTGGTTAGCTAATATAGTAATGGTTAAAAAACCAAATGGAAAATGGAGAATCTGCATAGATTTTACTATCTTGAACAAAGTGTGCCCTAAGGACAACTTTCCTTTACCCATAATCGACCAGCTAGTTGATGCAACCGCCGAGCATGAATTACTCACATTTATGGATGTGTACTCGGGTTACAACCAAATTCAAATGCATCTTTCAGATAGGGAGAAAACAACATTCATAAAAAATAAAGACTTATATTGTTATAATGTAATGCCTCTCGGGTTGAAAAATGCTGGAGCAACTTATCAAAGGTTGGTCAACAAGATATTTGCGCGACATATTGGAAGGAATATGGAAGTTTATGTAGATGACATGCTTGTTAAAAGCAGGAAAATGGAAGACCACATTACAGACCTAGAGGAAGCTTTCAAAATACTGAAACATTTTATCATGAAGCTTAATCCAAGTAAATGTGCTTTTGGAGTCTCCTCTAGAAAATTCTTAGGATTTATGGTCAGTCAACAAGGAATAGAAGCTAATCCAGAAACAATTCAGGCTCTCTTAGATATGGAGTCACCAAAGATGATAAAAGAGGTCCAAAGATTAGTAGGGAGAGTTGTTACTTTAAGTCGCTTTAATTCGCGAGCAATAGATAAATGCTTGCTATTATTTAAAACTCTCCATGGAGGAAAGAATCTATTATGGACAAATGAATGCGAGAAAGCATTCTAAGAATTGAAAAAGTACATGGGAAGCCCACCAATTCTTTCTAAACCAGTGCAGGGGAAAATCTATCTATTTACCTAGTTGTGTCGGACTCAGCGGTGAGCTCAGTATTAATAAGAGAGGAGGATAAAGTGCAAAAACCTATCTACTACATGAACCATGCATTGTTAGATGCTGAAACGAGATATCCGATGATAGAAAAAATGGCCCTGCCATTGGTGGTCTCTGCTAGGAAATTAAGACCTTATTTTCAAGCCCACATAGTAGTAGTACTGACAAATCAACCCCTTAGACAGGTCATGCAAAAACAAGAAGGGTCTGGAAGATTAGTCCAATGGGCAGTAGAACTGAGAGAGCACAATATTCAGTATCAGCCTAGAATAGCAATCAAAGGACAAGTTGCTGCTGATTTTGTGGCAGAATTTACCAGTAATCGGCTCAGAAAGGAAAAAATTAACTCTGGAGCTTTGCCGACCTAAACGTTGTATGTGGATGGTTCATCAAATCGACAAGGAAGTGGGACAGGACTAATTCTATTGACTCCAGAAAATATTGAACTAAGTTCTACCCTTTGATTTGGATTCCAAGCCTCCAACAATAAAGCGGAATATGAAGCACTATTCACTGGACTTAGATGGGCAAAAGAAATGAGGGCAAAAAGGTTGGAAATACATAGTGATTCACAATTGATTGTGAACCAAGTCAAGTCAGAATACCAGGCGAAAGAAGATAAAATGATAGAATATCTTGGGAAAGTTAAGGGATTGCTCGAAAGTTTTGTGGAATACACTATAACACAAATTTCAAGAGAAGAAAATAGTTAAGCAGACGCTCTTACTAGGTTAGCTTCAGCTACTAACACAAGCCTAACCAGACTTATTCCTATGAAATTTTTACCGAGCCTAAGTATTAATGAAAAGGAGAGTGTTAAGGTTAGTCTCGTTGTCACAGATGGGAGTTGGATGAATCCCATAATCGATTATCTAAGAAATAAAAGGTTACCAGACAGCAAGCAAGAAGCAAGAAGGATAAGACTGAGGTCAGCACAGTACGTGATTCTAGAGGATGTATTATACAAAAGGGGATGCTCTCTGCCCTACCTTTGATGCCTGGATCCTGAAGAGGCAAGTTATGTGATGAGAGAAATCCATGAGGGAATCTGCACTAACCATTAAGGAGCTAGGTCCCTAGCTCTAAAATCAGTTCGCCAAGAGTACTTTTGGCCCACGATGAAAAAATATGCATACAAGTTTGTTCAGCAATGTGGCAAATGTCAGAGATATTCTAATATTTCTCACCAGCCTCCAAAATAACTCACCCCAGTCACCAGCCCCTGGTCGTTTGCACAGTGGGGCATAGACATCATTGGTCCAATGCCAATAGGCAAGGGACAAACTAAAATTGCCGTAGCGGCAGTGGACTATTTTATTAAATGGGCAGAAGCAGAACCTTTGGGGCAAATTACAGAATAAAAGACAATAACTTTTGTATGGAAATCTATTATATGTAGATTCAGAATCCCTCAAGCTATTGTTACAGATAATATAAAATAATTTGACAATCTTCGCTATAGGGGATTATGTTAGAGTCTTGGAATCAATAATTTCTTTTCTTCACCAGCCCACCCTCAAGCTAACAGGCAAGTAGAGGCTATTAATAAAATAATCAAGCACCACTTAAAGACCAAGTTAGAAAAGCACAAGGGAGCTTGGGCAGATTAACTCCCATTTGTATTGTGGTCATATAGGACAACGTATAGTACAACAACTGGAGAAACACCATATTCCTTAATGTTTGGTACGGACGCACTGGTTCCAGTTGAAATAGGGATGCCATTATATAAAGTACAACATTTTTAGATAGAGCAAAATGAGGAGCAGCTAAGATTCAATCTTGACTTACTGGAAGAAAAAAAAGAATAGGCCTGACTTAAAGCTGTAGCGTATAAGCAAAAGGCAACTCGATATTTTAATTCAAAAGTAAATTCAAGAAGCTTCCGGGTTGGGGACTTAGTCCTTAAAAAAATATTTCAGAACACCAGAGAGCCAAATGTTGGAGTATTGGGGCTAAATTGGGAATGTCCCAACAAAATAATAGAAGTCGTTCGTCCTGGAACCTACAGGATAAAAGACATAAGTGGAGTCATGCTCCCCCATCCTTGGAATATAGAACATTTAAGGATCTACTATTAGTATAAAGTTTATTAATTCTTCAATAGTAATAGTAAAGTCTTCTTTAAGCTATTATAAAATTTGGTTGTTACCAAAGGACCATTCACGGTCAAACTTATAGTTATTTATTAATAAAGGCGTTTTTTCTGTCACAATCTATGTTCTTTCATTTCAGTTTCTTGTTCTAACCAGAAAGAAACAGGAAAAGCTAAAAGTCAAGTTGAAGCAATTTCCTCAAGTAGGAAAAGTTAAAGCATGCAAGAAAAGTTAAAGCATGCCTAAAAGAGTTAAAGTAATTGTTAAAACCCTGGTGTAGGAAACAAGAAAAAAAAAAGCTAAATCATGCAAGAAAAGTTAAAGCATTCGTGATAAAAAGAGTTAAAGTAATAGTTAAAGCACGTTTCCTGGTGCTAAAAAAAAAGAAAAGTTAAAGCACGAAAAGTCAAAAAAGAAAAGTTAAAGCATGAAAAGTCCAAAAAGAAAAAAGTTAAAGTAGGAGAATTAAAGCTTGGTGCAAAAAAGTGAAAGCAAATTCCGCGATTTCAAGGGGCTTCCTAAAAGTTAAGCACATTGAGCAAATTTCTGGTTCAGGAAAGGCTTAGTACACGAGGTGACAGATTTATAAGTCTATTACAAGAAAAGTGGGAAACAGAAGCATTATATAATGCTTAATATAAAAAAAAAAAAAGAGGAGGGCCATCATGCCATGATCAGTTCTCGTCTTCATCATCTTCTAGGAAGCTATAGTCAATGTGAGGATAATGATTTTCCATCAGTACTTTCACCTTAGCAGCACCCTTCCAAAATTCCTCATCAATAATGTTGACAAATCCTGCAGAAGTCTGTATTTCTCTACAGCCGAAGCTTTGGCCGCGGACATTCGAAAATTAAGTTGATTAAGGGAATTTGACAAGTCTAGATTGGGACTGAGCCTTCAGGTTGTCATACTCAGTTTTCAAGTTATCATAATTTGCCTTTACCTTTGCCGCACAAGCTTTTTCTTCAGCTAAATTGCCCTCTAGCTCATCAATTTGCTTCTCAGAAGCTCGCCTAGATTCAATTATTGTGTTCCTTTCTAACATCAAATTCTTAATTCTTTTTCTGGATACTTGAATGGCACAGGAAAGCTGTAGGGAAATGAATAAAAAATTTAATAGATGGATTGTTGAAAAACCAAGAGTAAAGAAGCGTAAGGTACCTAATAGATATTATTTAGCATGACGTCAGTTGGGTCACAATTCTCAATATGCCTCACGTCATTAGAAGTAACATACTAGGGCCAAAGTTTGTTGAAAGAATTAACATAAGTCTGAGTAGAGTTCTCCCAAGTAAAGCTGGGTAAGCCCTCCACCGTAGGAAAGGTCCCTTGGCTGGAGTACGATGGGAAAGGAGCAGAAATAGAAGAGCTAACAGATGGTGGATACATAGCCATGTTAACAGTCGACAATGTCTCTTGCTGAGGATAACTAGGAATAACAGCCTGAGAAGACGATCCTCCAACATGAAATGTAGGCCTGTCTCGTAGCCTTTTACTAATCTTAAAAGGAGGAAACTTTTCAATCTTCTTTTTTTTGCGAGCTCCATCATTCCCGGAAGACATGGCTAAGAAAAAAAATTACATGTTTCCGCGTGATCAAAAATATGGAAAAAGAGTAAAAACTCACCTCTAGGAGTATCTACAAGATGTGCAGGGGAGATAAAACCAAAAAGTGACAAAAAACCCAGTTGGGAAAGATATGTCCAAGATCTGTGTTTCGATGGATTATTGGGGACACTCAGCAGCAACTCTTTCTCATCATCAAAAATAAAAGGAGGTGTATTCCAAGTAGCTAAATATAAAAAAAAAACCAAAAAAAACGGTTAGTGACGCCATGGTAGTATATTAAAATAATGCCCAGACGGCTACCTGGGGTACAAAAATGGGTTTGAACTCGACATTCAGGGTTTATGTCACTAAATTCCCCAAACTCCCAATCTTCACCAGCAAAAAACCATGAGTCTTTCCAAGTCTCGCTAGAAGATTTCTTTTGGATAATTAAAGGAGGAAGCTTAGATTAGGAGCGCACATAGGAGGAAGCTTAGATTAGGAGCGCACATAATACCAACCTTTAATGGGAGGGCCCTGACTAAGATTGGGGTGGCCATCAATTGATAAAAAAATTGAAATTATTGTAAAGTGGGGCTAGGGAGGTTTTTCTGTTTCTAAAGGATGTACATGCCTATCATAGCACGCCATACAATGAGACTTAATTGAGTAGGGGCACACTTGAAGTTACTGAGCATGTACCTAAGAAAATGATGAAAAAGGAGTCTCACACTGTGGGTAAAGAAATCAGGGGGCATGGTGACAATGCTGGGAGGAGGATAGCTAGGTTTATCATTTTCCCCAACCCTTTCTAAGGAAATGGAACAAGGTATGCCGTAAGAGACACGAAGGGATTCGAGTGACATTTCACCCATGTGGTTAACATCTTCATCTATGCTCCACTTTGTAGAAGCCAAAGAGGGACCACAAAAGTTAGAAGGGGGAAAATGAAGTAGAGGTAAAGTTTACGCTGAATGTTTGACTAACTACAAGCTGATAATCATCTTCCTTTAAAGGATATTCACAAAGTTCAAATTCAAAAAAGTCTGGTGAATCGGATGACATTGTTCATATAAAAAAAAGAGAAGGAAAACCAATGGCAAATACTCACCAAAAGAGAGTGGACGAGACTCTGAAAAAAAAAGTTGGTCCTTGAACGAGAGAGAAATGACCAATTGATGGGTAGAAGAAGTGACAACCAAGTATAAATAAGCAAGGAAGTAGCTCTTTTGAGCTTGAATAATGAAGTCCTAAGAGAACTAGGGGGCAGTTGATGCCAAAGAAAAAATAAAGCGTGAAATCCATGAAGCAGTATGGAGCACAAGCATGGAAAAAGTAAAAAGTAGAAAAAGACAAAAGAACCAGGAACCATGAACCATGAACCAAGAACCAGGAACTAAGAACCAAGAACCAAGAACCAAGAACCACGAACCATGAACCAAGAACCATGAACCACGAACCAGGAACAAGTGAAAAGTAAATAGGAAACCAACAAATAAAAGGAAACAGAGTGTAATAAATTCTAATTAGTCTAAAAGCTTCAGAACCTTTTTTGAGAAGGAGACAAAAATAGACTTCAAATAAAATTCTAACTATGCAGGGGAAGTCGACGAAAATTAGGAATTAGTAAATACTTAGGATACCAAAAATTTGTATTATAAATAGAGAACTCCAAAGGAGTAGGAGGGGGTAAGAAAAATATTTTTGGCAAGAGAGAAACAAGAAAGAAAAAATCTATTGTAATCATTATTTCATAGTGAATTTGTTCTCTTGACTTCGTAGACGTAGGTCAAGCGTTGAACCATGTAAATCTGTAGTGTTTTTGTTCTTTATATCATTCCCTTTATTCAATTCTTCGGTTGACCAAAAATTAGCGTCAACATATATGATGGTAAAGATAAATGTGTCTAGTTTCTAAAGAATGTTATAAAATCAAATTTATACTTATATTCTTTAAAATATTTAAGATTTAGCCAACAAAGGTCACAACTGCCAGGAATCTTCACAAGACCAAAATTTATGAATTTACTAGCATCAATTCATCAAGATATAGTGAGCATGCTATATATTTCTAGAAACCTATGTGAGTGAGGAGTTCAAAGAATTTTAAATGTTCAATTTAGAGTTTTCTACATAAAGAAATGACTAAATGAATTTTGATTGTTCAAAAGCTAAACTATGAACCGTAAAAAAACGAAGCTAAAGTAAACTCTTAAACAGATAAAACATGATTTTCACTCATATGCAGCAAATAAAACTTGCTCCACAGGCTGCCATATCCCTTTCTAGAACCATAAATAAGTAACCTAATAAAATAACTTTTAGAAAGCACATGGGTCCCTGTTTCCAATTTATAGATACAATTTCATGCTTCCAAACAATTGCTTTAAGGAAATCCCAAAAATCACTCAGGACCATAATAACAATAATCAAGCATAGAGGTTGAAGACAAACATGATTTACAAACTTCACAAATATTTTCAATAAAATCTTGCAAATACATAGAAAATCTATAAAACTAGACTTAAACTTCACTTGCAAAGAATTTGTTTTTTCAACATATTGACAACTAGCTGAATGTACATAATTTTAATAGACTAATTTTTCTAATAATAATTGTGAATCATCAAAATTAACCCCCAATCTATGCATCATTAAAACCCAATCATATTGAGAGGAATTTTATCTATAGCATGTGAAAACCCCAATTTATAGAGAAAGAGTTAAGGAAACATAAGATTGTTTTTCACTAAAATAAAAGGGACTTTAAATTCACAGGAATCTCATTGCCCCGTGGGCTTCATCATTCACAGGGATTTAAGTTCTGTTCATTTGCTTGAAAAGTTATAGACAATTTGGGTTTTCTTTTCTAAGGTGGTAAAATGTTTGTTCGTGAGAGTGTTTTTAAGTCAATCCTAATTATTATCTAAAAATAAAAATGCTTCTTGTTACGAATGCCAAGAAAAAGTTGTCGTTTTGCTTCTCTCTCTCTCTCAGAGTAGCTTATTATTTTTTATTTGTTAAAAAGCTAATAAAAAAAATGAGAAGCTTTTAAATCTTTAGCACTCCATTACTCTCTCTATCGACTTTATCTTCACTCTACCCTACCCATCACGCTTCCTCACACTCTTCAATGCCGCTAACTTAATTATCTCTCTGCCACTCACCATCACACTTCTTTACTCTCTCCAATACTGCTAAATTCAGTTATCTCTCAGCTACTCACCATCACCGCCTATTTTAGATATGGAAGCAACCCGAAGTTGGTAATTGTTTTTAAATTATAAAAATAGGTTTTTACTTTTGACTATTATTTCTATTGTATCAGTATAATAAAAATGTACCTGCATTTTGCTTAAGTTTTACTATTTTAGAGATCAAATGGTAGTAATTTCTAATACTCTTGGAAGCAATTTGCTAGTTAGATCATAATGATAAATGATAATGATAATTCTTTTTTATTTAGAAGTTTTTCAAATTTAAAGTTTTTTAGAAACTTAATGGATTAAATTTTTGCTAGAAAAAAATGTTGTAAAAATTTATAACAGTTTATTCTTAATACAAATATTAATTATTTTGTAGAAATGAAAATTCGGGCTATGAATGTGCAATCGAAGATGTACAACCAGAAAAATATGAGCCAACTCTTGGGATATTATTTGATAGTTATGAGGAAATGCAGGCATTTTACAAAGCTTATAGTAAACAAAAAGGGTTTCCTATGAAGAATCTAATTAATAAAAAAGGAGTGACGTGATTGTAAAATACACAACATTTACATGTGGTTGTAGTG
Organism: Citrus sinensis; assembly: GCF_022201045.2. NCBI lineage: Eukaryota > Viridiplantae > Streptophyta > Magnoliopsida > Sapindales > Rutaceae > Citrus > Citrus sinensis. The sequence continues at coordinate 11,297,064 of NC_068560.1, forward strand.
GCAAGTTGGAAAGTAAATTTACAAATATGTTGAAGCCGAAACTTATTTTGAAAACTAGTTGTGATGCTAGAATTGGAGCTTGTGTAAATGAAGTTGAAAAATGGATTCTTCAAATTTTAAACCTTTAACACAATCATGGATTAAGTCTGGACAAAAGTAGGCATTTCCCTTGTAAATGTAGCATTAGTGCAAGTGCAAAAAAACATATTGAAATGAATGATTATATAGGAATTAACATTGCCCATAATTTTAACTCTATTATTGTCGAAGCTAGTGGGCATGAAAATGTCTCATTCTTAGAAAAAATATCATAGAAATCTTATTCACAGAGTAAGGCAATTACGGCTTTGAAAAGAAGATGCTATGGTAATTCTAAAGTATTTTCAGAAAAAGCAGTACGAATGCTAGTCATTCTCTTTGTCAAAGTTAATCATAATGGCCAGTCTATTTTGTTAGGGTGTGGATTGATTTCACACGAGGATATAGAGATATTTATGTGGTTTTTTTAGGCGTGGCTATCATGTATGTCCTGTTCTCCTCTTATTGGTATCATTACAGACCAAGACAAAGAAATGCTAAAGGCAATTGAGAATGTATTTCCTATGACTAGGCATCGATGGTGTTTGTGGTATCTAATGAAAAAGGTGCCTGAGAAGTGAGGGGCTTTTAAAGAACGTGAATGTATTATTTCTTCGTTGCTTTCTACTGTTTATGATTCACTGAGCCCTAAGGTATTATTTCTTCATTGCTTTCTGCTGTTTATGATTCACTGAGCCCTAATGTGCTTGAGAAAGCTTGTCATGACATGATTGTCATATGTGATTTATAGATAATGATTGGTTAAATGGTTTATATGATGAGCAGCATCGTTAGGTTCCATGCCATTTGAAAGATTGTTTTTGGGCATGAAGTCAATGATTCAACGAAGTGAAAGTATGAATGTTTTTTTGATGGGTTTGTTAACTTAAAAACAAATTTGAACCAGCTTGTGAAACAATATGAAAATGGTTGAGAAGGAAAACTAAATTAGAATGACAAACAGATGCCAAGTGTTTTAGTAAAGAGACTTCATATGTAACAAGATAAGTGACAAAGGAGCACGTTAATAAAATGTACACTATTTCTAAGTTTAAAGAATTCCAACCGTAATTAACTACACTGATGTATTGTGATATAGTTAATTATATGAGATCATTAAATGAAATCAGTTAATCATAATGGGCAAGGTAAGAAAAGAAGCTTTGAGGTTGTTTTTAAAGAAGTTGTGTGTGAAGTTAGTTGTATCAGTTCAAAGTTTCTGTTTAGAGAGATTGTTTGTAGACGTGCCCTTGCAGTGTTGATACATAATAGCATTGAATTACTTTAAGAAATGTACATGTTATCAAGGTGGAGGAAGGATGTGAGGAGATACTATAGTAAGGTGAAAGTTAGTTATAATGTGCAAAATTTATCCATTCAGTAGGAGAGATATGAAAAAATGTGTATTACTTTTACTGAGGCTAAAGATATAGCTGCTGATAATGAAAGTTGGATTAAATTGATAAGGCAATCAAAGATCTCCCCAAGCAAATTCGGTGTGGAATTATGGAAACAACTGTTTCACCAACAATTGTTATAGGCGAAGTAAGTTGTAGTAGCAATAATGTTGAACATGTAATCAATGATCCAGTAGCAGCACATCATAAAGGCCATCCTATTTCTCTGAGGAAACAATCTTTAATTCGTAAAAGACCTACCCAAAAGAAGAAAATTGTAGGAAAAAAAAAAGCAAGATTTGTTGAAATACAAATATATGTTTAGTAATTTCATTTAGTCTTCTTTTAATTGTCTGTCATGAGTTGATAGGATTTATAAGAAAATGGTCATTGTCTTATGAAGTGCCTAATAAAATCTCCACACAGTAAAACAACGTGGCCATGGTAAATTTGTTAATTTTTATGTTGAATTTTCTTTTATTTTGGAGATATATAATTAAGTATATTGTCGAACATATGTAGATGTTACAGGAGGAAGATACTGTTAATGCAAATCTCAACCAATACGGGACTTTAGGCTACTATAATGTAAACATTAATTCATGAAGAAAATTTAATTTTAAATTTTTAATATGAATTATATATATATATTTTCTTAGGTACCTATATACCCAATCCAAGTTGATGGAAATAATATTTATCAGTCATTTCTTTATAATTGGTACACTGTAAGTTGTCGTCTTAAAATCACAGTTTCTTAATTTATACTTACGTTTTTAAATTTCTAAAATGTAATATGATGTTTTAATTTTTTGTGTATTATAACAATCAGTCCTATCATATGCTTTGCAATCACATTATTCTTCTCTATCGATGATGTACGAAGATATGAAAATGAAAATTTCCAACAATTGCTACATCAACAATGTGATGAAGATAACAATTGTCATGATTGATGTTTGACTTGTATTCTATTTAGATTATTTTCTCTATCATGTTGGTTAAATTTGGCACAAAACGAATAATTGTAGTGATGAATTAATCATTGCACTATTGTTGTTTTTTCGGATAATTTTGTTGGTCCAGTGGCTTTTTTGATTATTTTTTATGACATTTTTTAATAATTTTCGATGACATAAATCATTGCAATTTCAATGTACTTGTACTCATTGTGTGCTATTTCGGCACCCAATAAAGATTTATAACAACAATTTGAATCTAATTTTAAACTCAACAAAGTGAAACAACGCAGAGTCCTATATTTCGAGAGAAAATACTATTATATATGTCCACAAGTTTTTCCCAGTCGATAGTACAAATTGAAATAACATAAAAATAAAATTTGAATATAAAATATAATACAACAATCACAAGTATTCTAATGGAGTCATGTCCTGGTGTCTGTCTCGTTCAAAGCTCATCATCAAACAATCATCTATGCACTTCACATTGTTGCATATCTTCAAGATCTTTATGAAATAATTGATATTTAGTAGACAAATACTCAATCTCCAATGTCAACTTCCTAACTTCCTCCACCAACAAGTCAATTTTCTTCGCTAGATTTATAGTCTTCCGCCCATTAAAAGTTTTTACATCCTCTAAATTTCCAAAATTCATGACTTACATACATGATGGTCACCGCATTCATTACATATTTGCAATGAGTTTTGAGTTTCATTTGTGCTAGATGACATGTCATTAGTAGACTATTTTAATTGCCACAAAAAAGTATAGTATGAAAACACAAAACACTCTACAATAACTCATATTTTTCAACCAAGAAACATAAAAAAATTGTCAAGAAAATAAAAATTAAATGAATGGATAAGAAAATTAATTAATCATACGTAATACTCTCAAATAATTATCACAAGATATCCATGTAAAACCGAGTAATTAGACAATGAAATTAACAAAATTCAAGTAAATTCTGGGGAAGAATGAGTTCAAACAAAATCTTGAGTTAGCAAACATAGACAAAGTACAAAAGCCTTTCCCCATCAATATTCCAGAGATAATCACAACAAGCAACAACAATTCCATAAGTACACATACTAACTCTCAAAATTACAAGAGCCCAAAAAGTAGAACACAGCAAATCACTTGAACCAAAATCCAACAAACCGTTGAAATTACCATGCTAACCACTGAAATTTCCCAAATTCACAGCACATAGAACAATGTTTTTTCTTAATGCAAATTAAAAGGATGCTAAACAACATACGACTGATAAAGATTAAATTTGGAGTAGAGATGATAATCTAGTGCTTGTGCATATAAGACACAATATCGAGCCCTTATAGCACTCGAAAGGTTGGACTTAAAAAAAAATGCCAACAGTTGTATGCATGATCAAAATTAAAATCCTTTTAATAGTTTGATGAAGAAAAAAGGAAACTCAGCAATTTTCACATAATAAAACCTAAGCAAATTGAGGGATTTTACACTTATATTTCACCAATAGTAATGGCTAACAACTATTGTTTTTTATACAACAGAAATTAATATTTAAAACAAAAATTTCATCTTTATAATCAAACAATTACCACCAAAATTACTCCAAGAATGTACAAAACACAAAAAGTTATCATTTTCTTTAATCACTGACCATAAAATGATCGGCGGATTTAAAATGAATGGCAGTTGGGCTCTTCCTTGGCGGCGGACTCAATAACCTCGGTAGTAGGATTGACTTCGGCTTCAGGTTTGAGAGTAGCTTCGGCCTCTGGTTCTGAATATAAAACAGGCAGCACCTCTGTGATTGGGAGAATGAGTTGTGCAGAGTTTTGGTAGCCGGAGAGTGAGGAAGTGTGATGGCGATTTTGGTAGCTGGAGAAAGTGAGGAAGCGCGACGGTAGCTGGAGAGAGTGAGGAAGCATGATGGGGATCTTGGTAGTCGGAGAGAGTGACGAAGCGTGGTGGGATTTTGGTAGTTGAAGAGAGTGAGGTAAGTAGCCGAGAGATAACCGAGTTAGTAGCACTGGAGAGAATGAGGAAGCGTGATGGAGAGGCAAAAGTAAGGATAAATTCGAGAGAGAGAGAGAGTGATGGAGTGATAGGGATTCAAAAGCCTCTCATTTTTTTATTAGCTTTTTAACAAATAAAAAAATTAAACTGTCGAGAGAGAGAAAGAAGCGATACACAGTATGTTTGTTGGATTTTTTAATCTAATATTGTTGGATCCTTAATACAATGTTGGGCTTATATATTAATAATTATGTATTACAGATTGTCATATAAAGATAAACCCAATTAAAAGTGATCTGTTAAGGTTTTTAATAATATGAGCTTTAATATACCTGATAGGGTGTGGCTCTTTAATGTGTAGAGACCTAAGGGTAATTTCTATTTCTACGTTGGATTGAAATATGAATATCCAAAAACAACAGGAAAAGTTGTCTATATCATTGTTCATGGTTCTTAAGTCACACATATCTTTATATTCTTTTTGACATTCCATCATCAGAGAGAGCACGGAGAAAACTAAAGAATTCTCTAGGAGAACGTGTTAATCTTGAAGGCTAATCACACTATTCTAGAGTACAATTAAGCATTATGAATTCAAGTACACTTCTGCATATTTTGTTATTAATTTTTAGTAATACAACATGAATGTTCCTCAATTATAGGTGATGGTTTTCACCAAAAGATTTCTTCTTCTAACACATTTCTCTTGACATTTTTGATAACTAGCAACACTCTTCTAAAAATTACAAAATAAATATTATTGATATATTTTAAGTGCATATGAATAATATTGAAAAAATACATACGAATAGGTGTGTCTAACAAAGATATTAATTGATACATTAATATTCTTTTTGTTTATGAATAATCACTTCATAATATTTTAGATCCAAATTAGTAAAATAAGAAAGATTAATTTAAACATTTAATAAATTACAACTGACGTTATAGCAGTGTATAATATTCATATGTTCAGTTATAAGATAATTTTGATAGGAATCATATAGAATTGTTATTTAATTGATAATATACTTTTCTCTTAAAGTTAGACATACGAGCTAGTTATTGCAAAATTCATAGTTTAAATTTTCATGCAATGAAAGCGTTTAGATTTTATGCAAATAAAGAAATAAAAATAAATTTAAGTACATGTTTACATAAATTGAATCTATCTATGCCTATTATTGATTCTAAAGATCAAAACATAAACGAATAGTGCTAAGATGAATAATTTCTTCGTGTTTGAATCAATCCTTTTCACTAAAATAGTTATTGCACTTTCTTTTTGCTAGGAAAATTAGATTTGTAATATTTCGTCCATATAAACTACATATACATGCATTCGTTGATTGTCTCAGTACTTTATAATCAATTTTTATCCAGAACAAGGTGCTGTATATAAAAAGATGTTAATTGACATATAATGAAAATAATTAATTCAATTTATTAAATTCGTATGTGACATTTTATTTCCTTCATTGTTGATTGATATTTCTCATAATTTATAGCTAATTTCTTGTCTGCAATATTCTATTTCACAGTTATACTAATGAATAATGATTTTATTATTTATAACTTGTATGCTATTTAAATATTTTATAAGTTTCACAACAAATAAAGATTGATGGTATTAATTAATTTAAAAAATCCCAAATAATTTGATAATTTTATACGCACTTTTGGGACTAAAGTCTTTAGTCATTATATTAATTCAAAATTTTTGTCCTTCATTTTTGTAGGTGGGTGCCAAATATAATTACAGCACGGAGACGAGGTAGGGATGGCAAAATCCGGGTTTGAGTCCGGATTTAGTCTTTCCGATTCCGGACCCGGTTGACAATTTTAATTACCGGACCCGCATTTAAACCCAATTTTTTTAGCTTCGGGTCCGGTCTGGGTTGAACTCGAAAAAATTCGGGTTTTTGGATTGCGGGTTTTAAACCCGGATATATGTATTGAAGGCCTGAAATTAAAAAAAAAATTCAAGCATGCCACTTTCGGTTCTTTGGTAGTTGTAGAAACAAATAGAACTCATGGGATCTTGCCAAGATAGTGGAGGATGAGGAAGATAGGAAAATTAAATAAACCAGAAAGAAAGCCACATGATTCCTTGAGCCCAAATCTCAGGATAAATCTAATTTTAACACATAAGGTAGAAATTGAAACTTGCAGAGAAGTGCGGCCACCGTGGCAATGTTGTCATGCTGATGATTGATGGATGATGATGAACCGAGCGGCGATGTTGTGTTGCTGATGATTGATGGAAGGCGATGATGATTTTGAATTCAATTTCTGAATTTTGGGGAATGAACATAAGTAAGGAAGCGGCGGCTTTAAACTAGAGGAAATGTAGGGTTTGTTTTGTTTCTCATTTTTTTCTTTTATACCTATAAATAACAATTTAAAAAATTAATTAAATAATATTTAAAACAAAATAATCCAGGTTCGGGTTTTGAAAATTCAGATTAAGGTGAACCCGGAACCGGACCCGAATAAGTTTGGGTTTAAGAAAACAAATTTGAATCCACATAAAATATACATCCAGTGCGGGTCAACCCAGCCCGGATCATCCAGGTTTGTGTTCGTGCGGGTTCGGGTTATCTTATCATCCCTAAGACGAGGCACCAAAATATACTTCATATTAAGTAACTAAATTAACTTTAGCCACCAAATTTATTTCATATTGCGACTAAGAATATTAGTCGCACTATGCCTTCTAGACCTAATTGAAAACACTTTGATATTGTGACGAATTAGTCACTGAATAATAAACAAACACAATTTTTTTCTTTTTTAACATATTTAGATTTTATTTAGTGACTGTAAACTATAGTCACTTCATAATCTTTATTGCGACAATGTCATTTAGACAAGAAAAATAGATAAATAAATAACATCTTAAGGTGACTAATTCTTAATAAAGTTTTCGATTATATTTTAGTCTGTGACTAACGATATTAGTCACCACATCTTCTACACCTAATTTGATTATATTCAACGATTGTTTGTTTTAGTTGCTTAAGCACCTTGATTGCAACTAAATAAGTTGGTCTCTGAACCTAACTCCCATTATAAATGTATACCTTTTGTGACTAAATACAAATTTGTCACTTAAAAGACTATTGGATGACTATACCATATATAGTCATAACTAGTTAATGATGATAAACCAAAAAAAAAAAAAAAAATCATTTGTTTGAAAACATTTCTGCCATCTACAGTGAGTGTATTATTTAGTGGTAAAAGCTTATGTTTTAGTGGCTAATATGTCAGTAGTTGATGGTATTTACTCAATAAAAAAATGTGACGTCACTTGGATTATAAATAGTTAAGCTCCTTACTTAACTAATTGACTATCTGTCACCTAATGTGGCCTTCAATGACTAAATAAAGAGTCATAAAATATGGATGATAGTGGGAAAAAAATTCTGAGAATTGGACAGCAAATGGTGTAACTAAATATTTATGTTAGTCATCGAATAATTTATTACATGACTAAAAATTTAATAGTCAAAAACTGGTTGGTCACAAAAGCACAATTTTGTTGTAGTAAAGAGTATAAGGGAATATGATACTTGGTGTACTAGAGCGTAGTCATGGTGATAAAGTGTTAAAATCAAATTCGGAAGTATCTAGAATAATTAGCAAAACTTCTTTATGTGCTCTCTATTTCATTTCTCAACCTCTGAATGTGTTTAATTACAAATAGTGACAGCTATTTAGCTTCGTATAGCTAATGAAGCGTAACAATTGGTTATGCATTTAGCAACATAGTCTTTGAGTCTTAAGGTTTTGTGTGCATTATACCTTGCAAATTGATTAGTACTATGTACTCATAATATGTTGAAGGTTGAAGGCTGTGATACATATATAACAAGTCATGTGGCTGCTTTTGCAATTCACTCTCTGAAGTCATTAATCTGAAACATACATAGTTTTTTGGGTGTGGATATTTCCACCCCACTATTTTATAAACCTACCCTGTCTTTATAAAATAATCATTATAAATTCATATTATTGGGTCATTCTATAATGCCGTAACTAAATTTACGGCATTGATGCCGTAATGGACGTAGACCGTTACATTTGAATAAAAAATTTCTACCATTAATTCTAAATAAATAGGTAACATGTTACCTAAATAGCAGGTAATTACTCTTTTTTGTTTAAGTTCCAGGTTACATTTACTAATTTTATGTGTGATTTACAAGTTTTATAAAACTTTTACAAGTTAATGTTGATTTACAAGTTTTATGTAACATTTACAAGTTTTTGTTTTATTTACAAGTTCTTCTTACAATTTAAAACTCTAACATTAATTTACCTATTTTTCCATTAATTTACTAGTTGTATGTGTGGTTTACAAATTTTTATTTTATTTCACACTTAATGTCAATTTACAAGTTCTATGTCATTTTTCTAAGTTTTGGTTTTGTTTACAAGTTCTTCTTACAATTTTTAACTCCAACATTAATTTATTCAATTTTCCATTAATTTACTAATTTTATTTGTGATTTACGCATTGTTTGTTTCATTTCACACTTAATGTCAATTTACAAATTCTATGTCATTTTTCTAAATTTTTGTTTTGTTTACAAGTTCTTCTGGCCAATTACAACTTCATCATTAATTTACCGATTTTTCCATCAATTTACTAGTATTGTGTGTGATTTACACATTTTTTGTTTCATTTCACAATTAATGTCAATATACTAGTTATATGTCATTTTTCTAAATTTTTGTTTTGTTTACGACTTCTTCGTGCAAATTACAACTCCAACATTAATTTACCATTTTTTCTATTAATTTATTAGTTTTATGTGTAGTTTACAACTTTATTGTTTCATTTCACTCTTAAAGTCAATTTACAAGTTCTATGTCATTTTTCTAAGTTTTTGTTTTATTTACAACTTCTTCGTGCAAATTACAACTCCAACATGAATTTACCATTTTTTTCATTAATTTGCTAGTTTTATGTGTGGTTTACAAATTTATTGTTTCATTTTACACTTAATGTCAATTTACAAGTTCAACGTCATTTTTTTAAGTTTTTGTTTTGTTTACAGGTTCTTCTTGCAATTTAAAACTCCAACATTAATTTACCCTTTTTTTCTATCAATTTACTAGTTTTATGTGTGATTTACATATTTTTTGTTTCATTTCACACGTAATGTCAATTTACTAGTTGTAAGTCATTTTTCTAAATTTTTGTTTTGTTTACAAGTTCTTCTTGCCAATTACAACTCCAACATTAATTTACTCATTTTTCCATTAATTTACTAGTTTTATGTGCGGTTTACAAATTTTTTGCTTCATTTCACACTTAATGTCAATTTACAAGTTCTACGTCATTTTTCTAAGTTTTTGTTTTGTTTACAAGTTCTTCTTACAATTTACAACTCCAACATTAATTTACCTATTTTCCCATTAAGTTACTAGTTTTATATGTGGTTTAGAACTTTATTGTTTCATTTCACACTTAATGTCAATTTACAAGTTCTACATCATTTTTCTAAGTTTTTGTTTTGTTTACAACTTCTTCGTGCAAATTACAACTCCAACATTAATTTATCATTTTTTTCATCAATTTACTAATTTTATGTGTGGTTTACAAATTTTTTGTTTCATTTCACACTTAATGTCAATTTACAACTTCTATGTCATTTTTCTAAGTTTTTGTTTTGTTTACAAGTTCTTCTTACAATTTACAACTCCAACATTAATTTATCATTTTTTCATTAATTTACTAGTTTTATGTGTGGTTTACAAATTTTATGCTTCATTTCACACTTAATGTCAATTTACGAGTTCTATGTCATTTTTCTAAGTTTTTGTTTTATTTACAAGTTCTTCTAACAATTTACAACTCTAACATTAATTTACCATTTTTTTCTTTAATTTACTAGTTTTATGTCTGGTTTACCACTTTATTGTTTCATTTCACACTTAATGTCAATTTACAAATTCTATGTCATTTTTCTAAGTTTTTGTTTTGTTTACAACTTTTTCATGCAAATTACAACTCCAACATTAATTTACCATTTTTTTCATTAATTTACTAGTTTTATGTGTAGTTTACAAATTTTTTGTTTCATTTCACACTTAATGTCAATTTACAAGTTCTAAGTCATTTTTCTAAGTTTTTGTTTTGTTTACAAGTTCTTCTTGCAATTTGCAACTCCAAAATTAATTTACCATTTTCTTCATTAATTTACTAGTTTTATGTGTGGTTTACAAATTTTATGTTTCATTTCACACTTAATGTCAATTTACAAGTTCTACGTCATTTTTCTAAGTTTTTGTTTTGTTTACAAGTTCTTCTTGCAATTTACAACTCCAACATTAATTTACCATTTTTTTTATTAATTTACTAGTTTTATGTGTGGTTTATAAATTTTATGTTTTATTTCACACTTAATGTCAATTCACAAGTTCTACGTTATTTTTCTAAGTTTTTATTTTGTTTACAAGTTCTTCTTGCAATTTACAACTCCAAAGTTAATTTACCATTTTTTTCATTAATTTACTAGTTTTATGTGTAGTTTACAACTTTATTGTTTCCTTTCACACTTAATGTCAATTTACAAGTTCTACGTCATTTTTCTATGTTTTTGTTTTGTTTATAAGTTCTTCTTACAATTTACAACTCCAACATTAATTTACCTATTTTCCCATTAAGTTACTAGTTTTATGTGTGGTTTATAACTTTATTGTTTCATTTCACACTTAATGTCAATTTACAAGTTCTATGTCATTTTTCGAAGTTTTTGTTTTGTTTAGAACTTTTTCGTGCAAATTACAACTCCAACATTAATTTACCATTTTTTTCATTAATTTACTAATTTTATGTGTGGTTTACAAATTTTCTGTTTCATTTCACACTTAATGTCAATTTACAAGTTCTACGTCATTTTTCTAAGTTTTTGTTTTGTTTATAAGTTCCTCTTGTTATTTACAACTCTAACATTAATTTACCTTTTTTCTATCAATTTACTAGTTTTATGTGTAATTTACACAGTTTTTTTATTTCATTTCACACGTAATATCAATTTACTAGTTGTATGTCATTTTTCTAATTTTTTGTTTTGTTTACAAGTTCTTCTTGTCAATTACAACTCCAACATTAATTTACCCGTTTTTCCATTAATTTACTAGTTTTATGTGTGGTTTACAAATTTTTTATTTCATTTCACACTTAATGTTAATTTACGAGTTCTATGTCATTTTTCTAAGTTTTTGTTTTATTTACAAGTTCTTCTTACAATTTACAACTCCAATATTAATTTACCATTTTTTTCATTAATTTACTAGTTTTATGTGTGGTTTACAACTTTATTGTTTCATTTCACACTTAATGTCAATGTACAAATTCTATGTCATTTTTCTAAGTTTTTGTTTTATTTACAACTTCTTCATGCAAATTACAACTCCAACATTAATTTACCATTTTTGTCATTAATTTACTAGTTTTATGTGTGATTTACAAATTTTTTGTTTCATTTCACACTTAATGTCAATTTACAAGTTCTACGTCATTTTTCTAAGTTTTTGTTTTATTTACAAGTTCTTCATGCAATTTACAACTCCAACATTAATTTACTAGTTTTATGTGTGGTTTACAACTTTATTGTTTCATTTCATACTTAATGTCAATTTAAAAGTTCTATGTCATTTTTCAAAATTTTTGTTTTGTTTACAACTTCTTCGTGCAAATTACAACTCCAACATGAATTTACCATTTTTTTCATTAATTTGCTAGTTTTATGTGTGGTTTACAAATTTATTGTTTCAGTTCACACTTAATGTCAATTTACAAGTTCTACGTCATTTTTTTAAGTTTTTGTTTTGTTTACAAGTTATTCTTGCAAATTTAAAACTCCAACATTAATTTACCCTTTTTTCCATCAATTTACTAGTTTTATGTGTGATTTACATATTTTTTTGTTTCATTTCACACGTAATGTCAATTTACTAGTTGTATGTCATTTTTCTAAATTTTTGTTTTGTTTACAAGTTCTTCTTGCCAATTACAACTCCAACATTAATTTACTCATTTTTCCATTAATTTACTAGTTTTATGTGCGGTTTACAAATTTTTTGCTTCATTTCACACTTAATGTCAATTTACAAGTTCTACGTCACTTTTCTAAGTTTTTGTTTTGTTTACAAGTTCTTCTTACAATTTACAACTCCAACATTAATTTACCTATTTTCCCATTAAGTTACTAGTTTTATGTGTGGTTTACAACTTTATTGTTTCATTTCACACTTAATGTCAATTTACAAGTTTTATGTCATTTTTCTAAGTTTTTGTTTTGTTTACAACTTCTTCGTGCAAATTACAACTCCAACATTAATTTACCATTTTTTTCATCAATTTACTAATTTTATGTGTGGTTTACAAATTTTTTGTTTCATTTCACACTTAATGTCAATTTACAAGTTCTACGTCATTTTTCTAAGTTTTTTTTTGTTTACAAGTTATTCTTGCCAATTACAACTCCAACATTAATTTACCCTTTTTTTCATTAATTTACGAGTTTTATATGTGCTTTACAAATTTTTTGTTTCATTTTACACTTATTCTCAATTTATAAGTTCTACGTCACTTTTCTAAGTTTTTGTTTTGTTTACAAGTTCTTCTTACAATTAACAACTCCAACATTAATTTATCCATTTTCCCATCAAGTTACTAGTTTTATGTGTGGTTTACAAAGTTTTTGTTTCATTTCACTCTTAATATCAATTTACAAGTTCTATGTCATTTTCTAAGTTTTTATTTTGTTTACAGTTTCTTCTTGTAATTTACAACTCCAACATTTATTTACTACATTTTCTATCAATTTACTAGTTTATTTCTATTTTTTATTTTTTTTTAATTTTGTAGACCAATTTACCACTCTAACGCTAATTTACATGTTTTACCTTCAATTTACGAGTCATACGTGTGGTTTAGAAATTTTTTGTATTATTTCACATTTATTTGGAATTTAGGTTATTTATTTTAGGTCAATTGCCTCAACTTAAATCCAATGTGAAAATGGTTAAAGAGTTGGATTATTGTCATTTTATGATTTAGATAGAATGATATAAGGGTGAGCATGAGTTGGGTTTGATAGGGTTAGTGAAATTCTAACTTGGTCTACTTTTTAATGAGCTGAGATAAAATCTATCAAACTTAACTAAATAAACTTGTTTAGCCCAATTCTACCCAAACCTTATATCGCCTGGTTAAGTTGATTAGGTTAAAGGTCAAATCAAAATTTTAAATTGAACAATGAAAATTATATGAAACTTGAAATGAAACTTATTAAAATTATATATAAATCTTTTATAACATGAAATTTTCATTCACTATCTAGTGTACGTAAAGAAAGTTAATAAATTAACTATCTTTAAATTAAGTAAATTTCCACAAAAAGCATATAGACTTTATTTCTCCTACATCTCCTTTTCCAATTCCAAATTCAGAATTTTTAGATAATTAACTAGCATCATATACAAAAATAAAATGAAAGTGATATATAATTATGTGCCGTTAAGTATTCACTAAAACAAAAAAGAAATTAAAACCAACTTACTTTTATATTGATCTTATAAAATAATAAATCTATATATATATATATATAAAGATAGGACTTGAGAAGGTGATATGGCATCTATTATCTAATAAATAGAGAAATTTTCTTTTAGATTTGGCTTTTGATCTTCGTATAATTAATTTGATTATTATTACACAATAACAATTATGTAAAGATTTTAATGAGGCATATTCTTTGTAATAAACATCCAAGGGGGAGTGTTATAAATTTATTAAAATAAATATAGATGTTCATAACATATATCTTTTGGTCTCCCCACTATCTCCCATTAGCAACATTTAGCTTCCCTATAACTCCCACTATCTCACAAGGAATTATGATCCATAATTTTTCATTAATTTCATAGAGTGATTATGTAACTATAAAAGGAGAGCTCATCCTTTTGTTTTGTACACACACAATTGGAATGAATAAAATCACTCTATAATATATTTTCTCATTTTATTTTTTATCTTGCGTTGCTTCTTTATTTGTATTGTTGGCTAATTATTTTTTTTTATAAGGCTGCCTTATTTTAAAAAAAATCAATTCATGTTTTTTATCAGTTTCATCAAGTGTAAAGTAAGAAAAAAAATGATAATACTAAATTCTTTTTTCAAAACCCCGTGAAGCACGGTTCTATTTTCTAGTTTACTTATAAGAGATGTGATTTTGGTTTTGGAATTGTAGTCTAGAGCAGCAGATGCAAGCATGAAATAGCCTCTTCCATTAAAAGATTAAAAAGAATAAAAAATTAGATAAGCCATTTAAGTCTTTATAATTTTACAATTGAGAATTAACACATTATCATTATCCTTATCCTTATTATTATTATTATTATTACCACTGCCTTGGTGCCTATTTCCGCCCATACAAACTTTTCTTCAACTTGCACACAAGTTCTTCTTTGCCTTTGACACTGAATTCTTCAGGCTGCTCCATGTATATTTCCTCCTCTAAGTCACCATGCAAGAAAGTTGTCTTTACATCAAGTTGTTCAATCTCTAAATTGAAACTAGCTACTAATCCCAAAACTACCTGGATAGAAGACATATTTACCATAGGAGAAAATATTTCTTCAAAATCAGCACCTTTCTACTGACCGAAACTCTTCACAACCAATCTAGCCTTATGCCACTGTTGTGAGTTGTTTTCAGTCTTCAACCTATAAGCCCACTTGTTCTTCAGTGCCTTTTTTCGCTTAGGCAGCTTCACTAGGTCATAAGTGTGGTTCTCATATAAGGATTTCATCTCCTCTTGCATGGCTTTAACCCACTCATTTTTATTTTGATGAAACATAGCTTCGTCAAAACATTCTGGCTCCCCTTCATCTGTAAACATCACATACTCATGTGGAGGATGTCTGGTGGAAGGTCACCGTTCTCTAGTAGATCTTCTCAATTCTAGCTCAATTAGTGGTGTAGGTGGTTCTGAAGGTGTTTGCTCAACTGGTTCTGTTGGACCATCATTATTATCCTCTCCAGCTCCCCTATGATTATCATGAACTGTAGGTGGAGAAATTAAAGTTGGAATAATAGGAATCTCAGGAGATGATTGAGACTTGTCACTCTTCTCTGCATCACTAACTATCTGATCTTCAAGGAATACAACATCTCTACTTCTGATCAATTTATTTGCCACTAGATCTCATAATCTGTACCCAAATTCTTCATGTCCATAGCCTAAGAAAATACATTCCTTGGCTTTATCATCAAGTCTCGATCTCTCATCTTTAGGGATGTGAACGTATGCTCTGCAACCAAATACTCTCAATTGTTTATAAGAAATATATTTCTTGGTCCAAACTCTCTCAGGTACATCACCATCTAATGGAGCTGAAGGAGAAAAGATAATCAAGTCAACTGCAGTATACATAGCCTCTGCCCAGAAAGATTTAAGAAGCTTGGTATCAGACAACATACACTTGACCCTCTCTTAAATTGTTCTGTTCATCCTTTCTGCAACACCATTCTGCTACGAGGTTTTTAATACAGTATTCTCAAGCTAATTTCAAAGGATATACAATACTGCTCAAATGGCCCCCTGTACTCACTACCATTATCTGCCTTAACGAATTTTAATTTTCTTCATGTCTCTCTCTCAATATAAGTATGGAAAAATTAAATATATCAAGCACTTGGTCTTTAGATTTCAAAGCAAAAGCTCACACTTTTTTAAAACAGTCATGAATAAAGTCACAAAATAAAGTGCACCTTCTATTAATCTACTTTGCATCATGCAAACATCAATGTGAATTAAATCAATGATTTGTGACTTTCTAGATTGAAAAAAACTTTTAAAAGCTACTATATGTGTCTTTCCAGCTAAACAATGAATACAAGTCTTGAGGGACATACTTGAAAAGCTGGGTAGAAATCCTTTTTTCTGGCAAGAGTTTCCAACCCTTTTTGACCAATATGACGAAGCTTTTTATGTCATGTCTCAATGTTAAAATCTTTTATAGCCACATTCACATCTTTTTTTCTTAATCTTGGCTTAACACATAGAGGGTATTTACTTTCCTCCCCTTAGCTAACATTAGGGAGCCTTTGGTGAGCTTTCATTTTTCTTCACCAAATTGGTTAGTATAACCATCATCATCAAGCTTGCCTGTAGAGATCAAATTAAGGCAAATATCTGGTATATGTTTGACATCTTTAAGCAACAACTTACAGTCAATGCTAGTTTCCAAGCAATATATCACATATGCCCACAATCTTGGATGCCCCCTCATTTCTCATCCGAACATGGCCATAATCACCATTAATATAGAATGTGAAGTAATCACGATGTCCAATAACATGAAACGAAACACCTAAATCAATCATCCAATCACTAGTATGGCAAGTAAGATTTACTAAACTGTCATCATAAATAATACCGAATTCACCATCAACTATGGCTGCAGTGTCCTCTTTGTCATTTTTCTAAGCATCACTATTTTCTTTCGCCTGTTCTCTTTTCCACAATCTATACTCCCTTTTAACGTGACCTATTTTCTGACAATGAAAGCACTTGAGGTTTCTCCTTTGGGACTTAAATCTTCCTCTGGGGTCATCATTGTTTTGCTGGTAGGAATTTCTGCTTTGGCTTCTCCCCCGCGTTTCTTGATTTTCTGAAATAAGTGCATCTGACTCAGAGGGAACTGCCTCAACACTCTTTCTTCTAGATTCTTCATTCCACAACCTATATGTAACCATATCCAAGGTTCATTTCTCATTCGGTACTGAATTATTTACTGACACCACTAATATCTCCTAACTGACAGGTAAAGAACTAAGCAACAACAATGCTTGTAACTCATCATCTAAAATAATTTTCATAGTAGTCATCTGATCAACCAAGCCCTGAAACTCACTAGTGTGTTCAGTTATACTGCGTCCCTCTTTGTATTTCAAGTTAACAAGTGTTTTCATCAAATTGCCTTTATTCTGTATTGTTGGGTGCTCATAAATTTTCTCTAATTTTCTCCAACGAACATCAGCCCTGGATTCCTTCGCTGTATGGTGGTACACACATTGATCAATCCATGACCTAATAGTACTCACGACCTTCTGGTTTAATTGAGCCCATTTCTTATCATCTAAATCGGCGGGTCTAGCTTCTTCGCCTTCAATGGATTCATGTATAACAAATCCTCCATCCTAGACCTCTAAATACCATAATTCCATGATTTTAATTTAATCATGCATGCTGAGGACTCCTCCATCTTAACCACACAAGTAATAAAAATACAAAATCTGAAGCTCTGATACCACTCTGTCAGGAAAGGGACTACTACAAGCTGCTGTAAATTAAGCAGAGATAAAATTATTTCCCTCTTTGTGTGATTAAAATAGGATGTGGGCTACAAATAATTAGCCAAAAAAATAAACCAATAAATCCAAAGAAAAAACCAACCGCAAGAGACATAACTTTTACATGGAAAACCCAAAGCGAGAAAAATCATGGGACTGTAGTCTAATATAATCTTCCACTATATTCATGGGATTACATCATTAATTCTTCTCTAAATAATACTAGATGCTACTAATATCAAGAATCTCAATATTTTTAGCCTACAGTAACAGCCTAATAACTGTCTCTCTAACAAGTGGGTATCTCAAATAATAGTCAAAGAGAGGATAAAATAGAAAGAAAGACCAATAGGATTGTAGAGGGCAATGCCAGAAATTTACCCTTAAAATTTGGGAGGAAACAGAGTTAATTTCACCTTTCGATCATCTAATTAAAAATTTAAATTACTGTTCCCAAATTGGAACCTCCACTTCCTTTTTCTCTCTATCCCGCCGCTTCTTTTTCACGCGCACACACTCTAGGGCAGCGGCTTTCACTTGTTTTTATAGGCAAATTTCATGACAAATTTCATTTGCCCACTTCAATGTTTTTTTAATTACTCAATTGACCAAACTTATTAAACTTTAGACTTAGGCCACCCAAATGAGATGGACCCAACATATTTCAATTATAACAGATGATGATGTAGATTATTTTTTTGGAGGAAATCAATGAAATTGGGTTCAAGAACCCTTTCACCTACCTACGAGCGAAAACAGATTTTGGCGCGATATGCATTGCTGATATGGTTTGAAGGGATAACCAACTTCCAACAAGAGGTTATTAGGTAGAGAATCACGTTTACCCCAACTCTGCGCCATAAGACTGTAAGGGACGAGAGGTTTCAGAAGAGGAGAGTTCTAATGAGGTTCGCACACTTTAGAAGAACGAAAAAGGGGCACCCACAAACTATTGAGACAGTGTCACGAGGTGAGCAAAATCTACGTCATAAATGCGATAGTGTGGAGTCCAAGGAATTGACTGACATGTAGTGCACTAGTCCACTATCTGACCATTAGCCTGCAGTTGCGATGAATAAAACATAAGCTGCACAAATTATTCGATGTTTTTGCCGTTTTATTATGTTAATGTCTTTTGTATTTAGGGGCGGCTCAACTAATTTTGGAGCTTTAAGTGAATTGTTTCAATTACACCTTTTAAAAAAATTGAGGTCAAATATATGTATTAGTTTTATTAAAAAGGTTATTGATTTAAAATCAATTTTTCTAACTTTCTTCGGTGCAAAATTATTAATCAAATTTTTATATTCTAATTTCACTAATATATATTTTTCAAATATAGCTAATCCATTCAATCTTTTTTGTGACTTAGTTGGTCTTAAAAAGCTTTTATCAATTTTAATTTTGAAAAAATTTCGTTAATTACTAATTATTCACTTTCACATTTTTTTTACCACTTTTGATAAACTTATCAAGAGATCATTTTTGAGATCGAAATAACTTTTTTATTATTCTTTTTTTTTGAAGTTTTTCATATCTTGATGGACATTTTCTATTAGATTTTGTTTTTAGTGAAAGAAGAGTAAAAAAGCAAACAATTATGCTAGATAATTAAAAGAAAGCAACAATAATATCTAGAAAAGAAACAATAAAAATTAAAAAACACAACTAATTAAGAAGAGAATAGAAAGAAAAAACCTGAGTATTTGAGAACTTTAACTTTGACGGATTGAAACTTTAAACAGCACTAATCAATTAAAATAATTGATTTTTTTTCTTAAGCAAAAACTAAAGAAAGCATTTTTTTCCTTAGGCACTAGAGCATTGAATGTGTCGTGCCTTTTTTTTTTTTTAAATTGATAAAAACATTAATGGATAAGAAGTTAATGAATGTGTGACTTTTATAGAGTTTTAAATGAAATAACATTTAATAGAGATTTTGTAAGGATTTAATAATTTATTTACGGCAAAGATTATTATAAAATAATAACAAATATAAATGAATAATTTAATAGATATAATCTTGGAGAGAAATTTAGGAACTTCATACGTAGTGGACCCTAGCAACTGTTTAAGTTGCCTAGCGAAAGAGTCGCTCTTGTTTGTACTTTAATCTTCCTACTAGTTTATTGACAAGTTTAATTAATTAATTAATTTTTTTTTTTTGGGTTTTACATTTGGTTAAGAATGTTCGTCCGTTCTATGCTATTTTCAGGGGGCAGTGCCCTGGGGTTTCTAAGACATGATATGAGTGTTTGGAGCAAATAAAAGATTATTCAAAATCAGTTTCTAAGAATTCATGGCGAAGGCACAAGCCATATCCACTTGGCTTTTTTCCTCTACGTTTGTGAACCCGTTCACAACCAACTCATGAGAAACTAGCCATGATGATTGCGAGTAGCAACTGCATTGCTGAACGATATTGATTACTTTGAATTACTTGTGTTCTTTTTAAACTTACTGATGTTTGAAGTACATGCATTGACATGTATTGACTATTGCTCGATATATTTGGAGTTTATGTTGTTTTTGTTTTCGTGAGCATTTTTGGTAATCCAGTTTTGATATACATTTACTTACACGATTTCAAATAGGTACGATCTTCATTTAGATTCAAAGCAAACACTAATTTTTGTTCTAGGTCTATTTACTCGACTACAATTGTGTATTTATCGATTTACTTAATTGCAGCTTGGAAATGGGAAGAATGTTCCGTGACCTGTTTATGACCAAATATTTCTTGTTAAATATATATGATGCAAAAAAAACTACGACGGAAAGGAGGAAGAAGAGGGAATTTATTAAAGCAAAATCGATAACAATTTGACGACCAAAGCTTGACGACAGTCTTGTACTTGTCAATTTACTTGGCTTCAATTGAGAAAATGGTAAGAACATTCCATGACTTTTTAATGACCAAAGTTTGATTGTTAAGTACGTATGATGCAAAAACCAAGAAGGGAAAAGAGAGGAATGGGATGCTCCAGATTAATCACAATTTCAGTTCGAGTATTATGACAAAATACAGATGTCGTGGGTTTACTGATCATATTGAAAGAAGAGTGTTTCTAAAGGTATTTTATCTATATGGTTGCGTTTGATACGCAGGATAAGATATATGTAATAGGATGGGATGTTATATTATAAGGTAGGATGAAAAGAAATAAGATAGGATTATATTTAATGATAACAATATTGTTTTAATAATAATAATAATAATAATTATTATTATTATTATTATTATTATTATTGTTATTAATTAAAAATAAATAAATAGTTAGTTAATCATCGTTTAATTGAATTAATACAATTGAAAATTTATTTAATATAAAATTAAAAATTTTATTTTAAAATATTTAATATTCTTATTTATAATAATTAATGTTAACATATTACAATTTACAAGTTGTTGTTGTTATTATTATTATTACTACTATAAACTAAAATTTTGTATCAATTATTCCAACCAATCAACCTTAATGATATTAATTAAATCATAATTTAAATATTTTTTACTTATTAAATATATTTCTAATATTTATCTATTGTTATTTAATTATATATTATTTGGGTCCAACTATTGTGCACCTGGTGCATGGTACTCCCTGTTTTGTCCATATATGAGTTGTTCGTTAGATCAAACGCATAACTTGCTTCAATGGCATGGATATATTTTTTGGTTTTTAATCTTTTTTTAGAAACAATATAAAATATATTTAATCAATTATAAATAATTTAAGTATATAATAAAAATTAATTTATTAATAATAATATGACCAAATAACAATGTAAAACTTTCATAATAATCAACTATGGTTTAGTATTTAAATATAAATAATAGGAATATACTAAGTATAAAAAATAGAAATATATTGGAATTATCTATTAAAATTATAAAGTTTCTAATTATCTTTTCAACAAATAAGAGCGACCGCAAAGTAATTTATCAAAAATTAGGGGTACCACGAACCCGGGGCACCACAGCTTTGTCCATATAAGTTTACCAAAATTCATATTTTGAATATTAATTTCTAACTAATTTAAAATTTAAATGTGAAATTATAAAATATTTAATAATTTTATAAATTAAAATAGAATTATAATTTAATGTGATATGAATAATGATATTTATTATAATTATTATTTACATTATTAAAATCAATATTTTTAATTACATTTATCACATATTAATATAATTGTAATGTTTATAAATGAGTTAAATATATAATCCAGACGTAACTAATCCATGGCTGCCTTTGGAAAAACTTCCTTTTACAAACTTGAGATTATCTTATGGGCCTAGGATAAAGTAATCTGAATACTCACCAACGATAGGATTAGAAAAATTTTGAAAAAAAAAAGAAATCTAATTGCCGATTCTTATCCTCCAACCAAACGCACCCTGTATGATCTATTCTCTTTTCCAAAAAAAACTAACTCTACAAAGTATAAAATGACAAGCTTGACTATTTTCATATCATCATCTGAATGATCGTTCAATCGTTCAAGAACTCTTCACCAAGTTGCATTTCAGCATCTAAAGGGCATATTGGCAGAATTTCCTTTCGAGCTCCTTAAAATGCAGGAAATATAAATTAAACAAAGTACAGTTTTTTTACTTTTCCCAAAGAAGTTATTTACAACCAACTTGATATTTACAATTCCCATTTAAAAATAACGCCAATCACTGCCCAGTAAAAAAGAAAACGAAAAAATAAATCCTAATAGAAAAAACCTGGCCCCAAAAAGGGAAGGAAACCTAGCAATTTATAAGCCATTCATCTCTCTGCAGGACGCCCATAAGCAATGAAAGAATGAATGTACCTTCTCCGTTTCAATGCTAACAAATCACCCGATCAAGGTATCTAAGAGTCCTTCTCTCATGTGGGCACCTTTTTTTTTTTTTTTTCATATAGACACGCTATTAAGTAATATGATTTAATAGTCAGCTTCAATTTACTATTAAATCATGCGATTTAATAGAATCATTATTCAATTAACTATAAAGCCATATAGCTTAATAGCATGTCTGCATAAAAATAAAAAAAGAGGGCATCCACACCAGAGAATTTCTAACTATAAGATGCTTATTCAGATTTTGAACCTCAAGCAGTTGTGCACCTAGAAAGCACCATCTCAGTTTTCAGTGCCAAGAACGGCCCGGCAGGTAGATTCAACAGCAAAAGCTCCTACGCTAGCACCATATATGCCGCATCTCAAACCTCTCCAAATATTAGCAACTGGCCTGGCCACTCCTACAAACAAAGGACACAAGCAAATGAATAATTAATATATAAAAACAGTAACATAAGCTATAAAAGAACCATTCCCCATGGCTATAGAACCAAACGCAAAATTAGCATGTTGACATGTAGGTTAACCTCGAGTTAAAAGGAAAGCAAAATTAGAATTAAAAGGAAAGCAGCCAGATCCAATGCAGTGAATCTATTAAGTTTGTCTGGTCATCCATATAGAAGGAGCCATATTAAAACATCATGAAGCACTTGTACGCCTTTGTACCAAGAATTGGGGTCACCAAGACAGCTGTTAGGAAGTGCATTACGATCTTAAGCTAGAGAGTGAAGTGCCAAGCCTAAATGGATGTTTTTGTAGACATAGTTAACTATTTTCATTATTTTCATTATGTCCATGATATAAAAACCAAATAAGAGTTCAGCCCTACAACTAGAAATTGCATTTAATATTATAGGTGATGCTAGACTACCTCTACATAAACCCCAAAGGATGATCAGAATCTTTCAAGAGTGCATGTTGTTATAGTATGAAGGAGGCCCTCTAGACTTTTGCAGTGGCCTCTTCACAAATGGATGTTCCATTAGTTGAGCTGCAGTAGGCCGATCATTTGGGTTAACTTGTAAGCATTTAAGAATGAAATCCCGGGCATCTCTTGATAATGAGTTAGGAACTAGAGGAGGTTCACCCTTGCCAATCCTGAATAATGCTTGCATCTGCCAACAGAACATTATGCCATCACTAACACCATAACAACTGATGCCAACTTTCATAGATCACAAAATGTTTAATATAAACAAACAACTGGCATAAAAGCACAGGAAATTAGAGAAAGAAAATCAAATTGGATAAATGGAAATTTATTACGTACGCCTTCCAAATGAGAGTATGGAGGCTGACGAGTTAACATCTCCAACACAGTGCACCCAAGGCTCCATATATCAGCAGTTAGTCCATATCCGCGGTTCTTTAAATTAACAACCTAAAATGCACAAATTTTGTTAACCTGAAACGTCTAATATAAAAATGTTTTTGGTATGTGTCAACATGATATATTAAAAGAGAATTTTACATTCAAGAAGTAAATATTCAATTAGCAGTAACAAATGCAGTTAAGAACTTGTTAAATGTGAATAAATTACAAGAAATTCAACTCTCAAAATAGCAGTCTAAATCCATTAATTCACAAATATGGTGAAATAACAGAGTAAAACAAATTCTAAAACATAACTGTCACTCAATTTTGTTGATACATCTCACACCATGCATCGTGTCTATCAATTTAGCCGTGACATCTTTAGATGACCACGCAGCAAAATAAGATGTGCAGGGTAAGATTTCTACTTAACTACACCTATCCTGTACTGATTAAAAGTTAAAATGATTTAATAACTATTGGAGCTTTGGATCAATTCAAATAAAAGATTGTAAGACAGGTGTTTAATATGCATTTGCATTTCTTTTCCTATAAAATAGAGTCCAATAAGTTAATATTTACCTGCTCAAATTAGAAGTATGCAATGACGATACTTCTGAGAAAATAATTACAAATATATGGGCAATTTATTTACATTTAATGACATATTAAACAATCAGTCAACCACAATATATAACAATTATTTGATTTGTTTTCAATGAACATTTCATAAGTGGAAAATTTTAAGCCAATAACAAAAGAACGTTTTCCACTCACATTGAGGAAACAAATGACACAAGTTATTTTCAAATAGAAATCCCTCAAGATAAAAGAGGGACGGCGGAAATATAGAATCAGCAGCTAAAATTCTATTTTACATAAGTTTTTGCATTAAGACTTTTCTTAGAGCCAACCAAACAAGAAATCAATTAACCTCATGTTCTTATTTTAGGTAAAGGCATTATAGGCTGGCTTCAACATAACACATTCTCATCAGGTTCATAAAGAAGGTTAATTAGTGGTTTGAGCATCATCAAGCTCCAATTATAGATTGCATTGAACAAGGGGACATTCCGAAGAATGCCATATCAACAGGGGCTTTTAAGAAGATGAAGCAAAAGATTAAGACTATGAAACCTCGAGTTCTCAAAAGTCTTTAGATCTATTTGTAATGAGTCTAGCATATGACTTGAAAGATATCTGAAATCAGGTAGCTAGCATTTTTCACTTACTTAGGTTTGCTTATTACAACTACTAGTTAAGCTTTCCATGATGTTTCCCTTTGCCAGCATATTAATCTTCTACCTCTGACACCTAACTCTCATCTTCTGATTTTGCTATTGATGTTTACATTACATTAGATGAAATATTCTACTACACAGTTATAATTATAGATTAGCTGCAGATGGATATTTTAGGACCTAAAATTTACAGAAAATGATTGCAATAATGTTTGCACTTCTGACTGTTTTCCCATATTTTGAATTAAAAAATCTTCTTACAGATTATTTAGAAGCTTGGCTATCAATGCTGCTTTCCGTTCCTAATCAAGGCGTTACCTGAACCTCTTATGGTTTGTTCTGATTTTTCTAGTTTCTTCATCCAATCCTTACTCTGAATTTCTCTATAGATTTACCTAAGCCAGTTCGCAAATGGTGGATTTCATCATTTGACTGACGAGAGAATCAGTCTAATAAATCAATAAAAATCTTCTCATGAGAATTGAATACAAGAGAAATTTACCAAAGCCTTGATTTCTGTAAGCTAAACCAGATTAAACCATACTCTCTTCTGTTAAATAGAGAAGGAATTCCCCTATAATATATATATATATATATATATATATTTTTTTTTTTTTTCCAAAATGACAAGAAAATCATAGACATCTTATCCATTTATTGCAGCAAACAAATTTTTATGCCTATAATCTTATGCGATTGAAAAGCCAAAAACAATGTCTTATGTGGCCATCAATTTAGGTGCTCAAAGGATGATCTGACCAACTTCATTTAGTCAGACTAATGGCTGACTAATTGATTCTGGAATATATGATGACTATCACCCTTGGGAGAAGGGAGGCAGGGAGTTTGTGTCATCCTGATAAACAAAAGAATGTTTACCCATTTCACTAAAGAGTCAGTTTCCAGCTTTTTGGTGGTGATAGTTTGATAAATGTGTGCCAGTACCAACCATTGGACAAGACTTATCAGATTTCAAAACTGAAAAGAAAGGAGGTAGAAAATCTGATTTGAAAATCCTTAAAAATACATAAAAAGCAATTAGGAGGGGGGAAAAAATGAAACACTGTAGTCAGTTTATAAAATTAACCTCCTAAAACCTATGTCAAACATGTCAATCCAAAAAATGAACTTCCAGTGCCAGAAGGGAAAATCAGATTTTGTGTCTCACAGTATTCAAATATTGGCAGCGACCGAAAGATAAACAGTTATAAGCAATCAGTTTCTTGAGATCATCCTAGTTTGGTCATAAATGGACACTCATTAAATATATCAGATTTTCTCTATATAAATCAAATTACATCAGAAGAGGCAAACCTCAGGGGCCATCCAGAATGGAGTTCCTTTGCAGGATTTGACATCATTCATTGTAGTTGCCTGAAAAGATCAAATATATTGCATTAAGTACTGTAGCATTAAAGAGTTTTCAAAAGAAAAGGGGGGAGAGAGAGAAACTACCTTAGCCAACCCAAAATCTGCAAGTTTTACTGATCCACTTGCATCTACCAATATATTGGCACATTTGATATCCCTTGAAAATGGAAAAAGACAAATTACAAAGAAGCTAAATTTAAAAGGTGGAAGTATGAAAAAAAGCAACTTTTCATCCAAGTTCCACCTGCCACAATGATACTAGTGGTCATTTCATAGAAGAATGGTGGAAAATGGATTCATGCAGAAGATCCAATGCAGTTGAAACTATGACTTAATTTTGGTGAGTTTAGGGCACGATTTCTTGTGGCCAAAAATAAACCAGTCTTTGCACCCGGCTGGAAACCAGTTTTCATTTTTTATCTTCTTTTACATATATTTACATAAAACCATATAATTACATAAACTATGTCCTAACTTCCACATGATTTCTGAACAATTTTCGTAAGTCCCTAAACAATAAGTGAGCTATCTGAATAAGCATTTTTATTACATTTTACTGAGAGAAGTAGTTCCTACTCTATCAAAAGAAATTCTTCCCCAAAACATGCAATAACAAGATATATGATTAATATACTGTTGAAACTTCGTAGCTGCTAATTTATGATTAAAGACATCTGTTATTGCTATTTTTGGTTTAACCTTGAACGAAAACAATATCAACGAATTGCAGAAAACTGAGAATATAATGTTCCTTGCGAGGAGGGATTAATACTTATCAGCAAATGGTGTTAAAGTTACAATTGTTCTTCAAAATGCATTTTCAACATTGTTGGTTTTTTGAGTAACATCCTACCCACCTTATATGCTCCTTCCTCGTTTCTATTCTGTTTTTCCTTCCTTTTAATGATTTCTTTCATATACTACATCTCATATCTAATACCACAATGAAAATTATCCTTGAAATATCAGCAATACATACACGTAAACATATGGGTATTCCTATACTACTTTTGACATGAACTCATCTATCTAAGACATCTTGACAGCCAAAATGTGGAATATTGAAAACATGCAAAGCATGTTCCAATATTGAAAAAGCTATTATGTTTAGTAACCATAGAGAGAACATGTCATTATAAGGAAAAGGAATAGGAAATATATCAGCCAAATCACTTTTATCACCTGTGAACCACATTCTGCTCGTGAAGATAGTTTAAACCATTCAGGATCTGCCTCGTGTATGCAGAGACTTGAGAATCCATCAAGTGATACTTTTGATAGAGATTTGCAAGAGAACCTTTTGTTACAAGCTCAAGGAAGATAAAAAGTCTATTTTCATCCTGAATTCATTTGATGAATTGGAATAAAGAGCCAAAACTGAAGTAAGCACAGGCGTAAACAACCAGATATAAAAAAAGACAATTTAATATGACGGAGACAGATTCCATCAAAATTTACAGAATTAGTTAACTTTGATACAACATAGAGCGTGCAAAATTATACATTTGCTTCAAATTTAGGACAATTGTGGAAGTTCCCTGCCATTATGTATTTTACCATACAAGATAGATTTACACATATTGGGCAGGTTTATATATACTGGGGTGCCAGAGAATAAAGAATCGCACAACCTAATGCTGCTGAATCAAATCAAAGATGGCAATAATAGACCACTGGTATACAGCTAGTTTCCAAACACTGGCAAAATAGAGTACCTATGGACAGTACAGATAGTTGGGAAACACCGGCAATAGTACTAGATTAAAATAATTATATCTTAAAAACCAGTTTCTGAAGGATATCTTGTCACGTATTTTACAACTACCTAATTCAATTACGGAAGATGATGGTAGAATTTTACATAAAAGAAAAAAAGAGAGAAAAATTCAATTGGTGCTAAAGGCAATAAGATACATGAAAAATACACAGTGCTTCATATTCTGGCAATATCATAGATATCAGGGGGTCAAGAAGTGGCATTCAGGTGCACAGTTTTGGTTCTCACTTCATACATACTACTACAAGGAAAGAAAAGGTAAAAACCAAGCATGGACTTTAGATGCATACCTTGTCTGTGCCAAAATATTGAACTATGTTTTCATGTTCAAACCGACTCAAAAGTAAAATTTCCTGAACCAATAAAAAAGATATTAGAAAAATGATCAGATCACGCAGCTGCAGTATATTCTGCTATAGCTTTTTGGAGGCATCATAAAAATATGGAACTGCATGAGTTTAATAATAATGATCTGACCATGCAGCTGCAGTAATTTATGCTAAAGTTTTTAGAGGCATAGTAAAATTATGGAACTGTTTGATTTATAACTTAAGGTGGGGAAAAAGATTACAGAATAATACGTCATGGACTTCCATCAGGAAAAGAAAAATCATCCCACCTGCTCAAGTTGAAGAATGCTCTGCTTCCCCTGTGTTCCTTGATCCTGCAATGAAACCTCCTTTACGGCAAAAAAGAATCCATCACTGCAAACAAACCAGAAAGCATAAGAGGGACTGCTAAAAATATAAGTATATGCACATCACACTTGCACATACACATGCATATCAATGGTAGTAAAGCAAGGCCTAGTTAATCATTTGAATTGAGTCTTTCCACAAATAATACCACCCACCTTCAGACTAGGGATTCATAGTTAAAAAAGAAACTACCCCTCAAAGTCTTCAAAATAATTAGATTTTAGAAGAAAACGGTAAGGTAGTTGCAAAAATCATAGCTCCAAGTAAGAATATCCAATACAGCTCATCATCAACTTTCTCTGCTGCCCTCAACAACAAAACTGAATTCGACTTGCATGATTTTCTTGAGAAACAAGACAAGATTACATGTACCATAGCCAAAATCCCACCGATGAAGCTATTATTTTTCCTTCTAATGCAACATTATTATACATCCTTTGGACTTAATTTACTTTCAGCAGTTACACATAATCAATGAGGCTAAGTAACTAATAGGATATCAAATACACAAGCATATTAGCACAACGAACAAAACAATTTTACTTACTCCGTGTAGCCTTCATACACAGTTCCAAACGACCCACTTCCCAAGAGCTCACCCTTTTGCCATGACATTATTCTTCTTCTGAATTTCCCATTCGGGGAAACATTATAAACTGGTTCCTTAATCAATCTAACTGCAAGATCTTTACGATCATCATCACCGTCATGATCATGAACTGAAATGGACGGACCAGATTCCTCAACAACATTAGTTTCTCTTAGCCTCCTCACTTCATTATTTTCTTCATTTTCATTCAAAGGACTAATAAACCCTACTGCAATTGGCGAATGCAAAAAGTATTCATCATCAGATTCTGCAGCAAACGATTTCAATATCTCATCATCATCAACAGCCTCCACAGGCCGCCGAAACTTCATAGGCGAGGGCGGCGACAGAGCCGGCGGCCTGTCGCCGTTAATTCCGGCTCTGGGTCCTACTCTATTTTCTCTCTTAGCTAAGCTGGAACCCCGCTTAGAAACAAGACGCTCGTCATCAAGCATAACCGCTGCTTTGAATTCTTGCTCTTCAGTTAAATCCAAAGCTTGATCGAACCGCAATTGCAATCTAGAGGCATTATCGAAAGAAAAGCGGGAGCGGGCCTTCTGGGCCTCCCAGGCGGCGGCCGGAATGGCGAAATCTTCGGGCCCGGAAAAGCCCAAGCTGCGACAAATGAGGTCGAATTCGCCGTCCATTCCTTTGACTCGGAAGCTGGTCTTGTTATCGGTCAAGTCCAGGGAGCGAATTCGGCGGGGGGAGGCGGACGACTTGTCGTCGAATGATGATGAGGCAGAAGACGGGGCCAACGACGCGTCGTATTGAATGTTCTTAAGAGCGTTACGTCGGTCGAGTCTGGGCCGAGAGGAGCGAGGCTTAGGCTTGGCGGCGTCCATGAAGGGCATGCATCTAGCTATCAATATCGATATCTATCCATCTATCTGCTTTTGCCAGTAAATCGGGGCAGTTGGTCAACAGCGGATTTTTTCGATGAGTCAAAAGTGTCGCTCAAAGCAAGCACGCAGTTATGTCAATGTGTTGTCGTAAGACGGCTGCTTTTGCAGTTTACATTTTTATTGCACGCATTTATAATTTTTGGGTCTATATGAGGCATAAAATTAGCTCTTATATATCTACATGAGCGTTGCTAAGTGGAGAGAAAGCTGAGAGAACACCGAGGAAAATTAACCCTCTCTCTCTATATTTATTCACTCTCTCTATCATTTTTTCACAATTTCTCTCGGTGTTCTCTGAGCTTTCTCTCCACTTACCATATATATATATATATATATATATATCTTAATACCTCTATACTGGTTGTCTTAAAAGATGGGCGATTCATCTCTTTTGATAATTCTTTACTAAGTAGTATAGAATTAAGTCTTTGTAAAAGGTTTTATACCAACTTGTATTAGGCTGATATGAACGTAATTAAAATTTTTATCTTTTAATTTCTTTAAAGAATGTTCTGAAAATAGATGAATATTTTCAAATGACTTTGAAAGGGTTATGTCTCTTTCTTCAGTTTTTAACAGATCAATATCACGCACGTTCTGTTTTCCAACCGATATACCAATTTAATCGAACGATGTTTTAATTATGTGATTTTAAAGCAGACCTAGCAACAGATCTAAAGGCTCATAGATAATACTAGATCTGGATCCCAGAAATAGTATTCTGATTGGATGGAGGGACAGCAAAAGATCAAGACATCAAGGAAATCTGACCATTGAACATGGTGAGCCTCCAGTTGAGATTAAAGCCTCACCTTATAAAATCCATAAAGATCCAGAAACAGATTTAGATAGCATTATCCAACAGAATAATTTCTATAATGTTAATCTAAATACGATAGGAAAACAATTGACTAGGATAGAAAACCAATTCCAGAAGTCAACCATAGCCGTTTCTCCTGTTACATCAAAATCAGATTCTGACAAAAAAGTTAAGGAGCCTATTTTCAAACCTTTTCAGGTTTCGAAAACTAGTCAAAAGCTTGTCCAAGAGTCAAAATCAGATTTTGCTAAAGCCATTAGAGACCAATTAGATAGAATAGAAGCCTCTTCTTCTTCTTCTAAGGTCCAAATAGCCCCTGATAGTGTCCAATCTAGTAAAATTGGTGTACTAAAACAAGATGGCTTGTCTATAGCCTCTTTTGATATAGAAGCCTTTAAAGAAAAACTTGTTTCTAAAACCAACAAAATCCATTGGGAATTAGCCCTACCTACTGTCAAGTCTCCGCCTGACTAGGCCATAGACAACAGGCCTAGTGCATTAAATCAATCACGATTTAATGCATCCTCTGTCTATGAGTGGAACATTGATGGTATGTCTGAATATAACATCCTAGGATTGTTGCAACAGATGGCTTATATTAGGAATTTCATAAAAGCCCTCTATGACAACCGTATTCCTTATGACGAACTCATCTACGGTGAACTAGTCAGTTTTTTTAATAAGGAAGGTTTAAAGATTTGTCAAGATTTGAAACTTTAGAAGCGTCTAAAATGGGAGCTTAGAAAGTTTAAGCAAGAATTAGGCAGTTTCTGTAAGCAATTCAATTGTGATCCCTTTAAAGCCTCCACTTCTAAAGATTGTAATGGTAAATGTTCTACAAAACCTTACAAAAAATATTACAAATCAAAAAGTCATAGGAAACCCTTCCACAACTTTAGAGAACCTTTCCATAAGAAACCTTCGAAGCCTTCTAGGAAACCTCATTTCTCAAAAAAGAAAACCTCTAAAGACACGACAAAAATCCCTTTTAACTACAAAGAAGCCACATGTTATAAATGTGGAAAGAAAGGCCACACTGCAAAATTCTGTCGAATGAGCAGAAAGCTCCATGAGCTTGGCCTTAATGAAAAAATACTTTCAAAAGTAGCCCCCTTATTATTAGAGTCATCTGACTCTGAGTCTTCCATGACAGGAGACAGTGAGCCTCTACAGGTTGATGATGAGTTAATTGACTCAGATACTTCTATATCCAGTGATAGTAATTCTGACACAGAGTCCTATTTAAAGAAGATTAATGTCTTGACTAAAGAACAAGAAACTTTTCTTGAATTAGTTAAACATATTTATGATCCAAATCTCCAAAAAGAATATCTTGATAAACTTTTAAAAACTCTAGAACTCAATAAAGTAGAAACTTCTAAAACCCCAATAATTAAAAAGAATACTTATGATCTAACTAAAATCTTGGATAAAAAGAAAACAAAGAAAACAACAACTCCCAATATCCAAGATCTTCAAAAAGAAATAAAAGAGATTAAACTTGAGATAAAAGAATTAAAAGAAAAACAAAAGAATGATTCTGAAACCATTCAACTCCTTCTACAAAAACGATTACAAGAAAATTCTGATTGGTGATCATGAACAAAACCTCGAAAACACTGATTCTATACCCAATGATTTCCTTTTTATTCTCAAACAAATCACCACAAGAAAATATTTGATTAAAATCACCTTAATTCTTTCTAAAGATTTTGAAATTGACACTATTGCTCTTTTTGATAATGGTGCCGATTTAAATTGTATTAAAGAAGACATTGTCCCCAAAAGATTTCATGAAAAAACAAATGAAAAACTTTCAGCCGCCAACAATTCAAAATTAAAAGTCAAATCTAAAGTTGATGCCTCAATTCATAATAATGGGTTTGATTTTAGGACTTCTTTTCTTCTAACAAATGATATCCATCATACTGTTATATTAGGAACTCCCTTTATCAATCTCATTACTCCCTATATTGTCAACTATGATAGTATATCCTTTAAAGTAAAAACCAAGAAACTTGTTTTTCCCTTTATTGAGAAACCTAAGACAAGAAACTTGAATATTGTTAAAGCTTGTTCTGTCTACCAGAACTAAATTAATGCACTCCTCAAATCAAAACAAAATGATTTAACTTGTTTAAAAAAGAATTTGTATTTACAAAGAATCGAAAACCAATTACAAAATGAATTTGTAAAAAGAAAAATCTATGATTTTAAAGACCTTATTAAAAAGGAAATATGTGCGGATTTACCTTCTGCTTTTTGAAACAGAAAACAACATTTAATAGATTTGCCTTATGAAAACTCTTTTGATGAAAAGTAAATACCCACCAAAGCCTGTCCAATCCAAATGAATATGGATTTCGAACAACATTGTAAAGAAGAAATAAAAGACTTAGAATCAAAAGGACTCATTGTAAAATCTAGATCTCCATGGTCTTGTGCCGCTTTCTATGTTAATAAAAACTCTGAAATAGAAAGGGGAACACCTAGACTTGTTATAAATTATAAACCTCTGAATAAAGCATTAAAATAGATTACGTATCCCATACCTAATAAACAAGATTTGCTTCAAAAACTACATTCTGCATTTATTTTTTCCAAATTTGATATGAAATCAGGATTTTGGCAAATTCAAATCCATCCTAAAGACCGCTATAAAACTGCATTCACTGTTCCCTTTGGACAATATGAATGGACTGTTATGCCATTTAGATTAAAGAATGCACCCTCAGAATTTCAGAGAATTATGAATGACATTTATAATCCTTTCTCTGATTTTTGCATTGTTTACATTGATGATGTGTTGATCTTTTCTCAAACAATTAATCAACATTTCAAACATCTAAAGACTTTTTACCTTGCTACTAGAAAAGCTGGTTTAGCTATTTCTAGTTCCAAAGTTTCCTTGTTTCAAACAAAGATTAGGTTCCTAGGTCATTACATTTCCAAAGGAACCATTACGCCTATTGAAAGATCCCTTGCTTTTGCTGATAAATTTCCTGATAAAATCCTTGACAAAACACAATTGCAGAGATTTTTAGGTAGTCTAAATTATGTACTTGATTTCTATCCTAATATCAACAGAATGTCGAAACCTTTGCATGATAGGTTAAAGAAGAACCCTGTTGCATGGACTGATGAGCATACTAAAGCTATTAAGCTAATAAAGAATTCTGTTAAAAATATTCCATGTTTATTCCTTGCAAATCCTGCATTACCTAAAATTGTTGAAACAGATGTATCAGATTTAGGTTATGGAGGTATACTAAAGCAATCCGAAAATAATAAAGAATAAATAGTACAGTATGTTTCTGCTCATTGGAATGAATGTCAAAGAAATTACTCTACTACTAAGAAGGAAATTCTTTCTATTATTTTATGCATCTAAAAGTTTCAAAGTGATTTATTAAATCAAAAATTTTTGCTTAGAATTGATTGCAAAGCTGCAAAACATATTTTGGAAAAAGATGTTCAAAATATTGCATCAAAACAGATTTTTGCACGATGGCAAACCATCTTAAGTGTTTTTTATTTTGATATTGAATTTATTAAAGGTGATACAAATTCAATCCCTGACTTTCTAACCAGGGAATTTCTTCAAAACAGATAATGCCGCCCAAGAAAAAAGACAAAGGCAAAGCTGTTCTTAAAGACACTGAGTCAAAAGCAACCTCAAAAGAACCCCAATCAACTCCCTCTAAAGAAAAATTACTTTCTTCTGCCATGCCCATCAAATCTTGGATTGAAATGGTTGAAGAACAAGAAGCCCAATATAAAGCCATTACCTCTGAAGATCAGGTAAAAGAATGGATGAATTCCATTATATAGTCTCCAGAGCTTATGCTCGCTTTACAAAATATTTCTCAAACTAAAGCCCTTTCTCAAGTTCCTGAGAAAGAAAAACCTGTTTCCAAAGAAATTTCAAAACCTTCTTCCTCTAAAGAAATCGTTTCATGTGAAAGCTCTTCTTCACAAATTGTTGTTTCTCAATCAAAGCTTTCACAAAAATCATCGGATTGGTTTAATAAAGCCTATCAAAAAAATGTTTTATCTATGGAAGATGGGTTTTATCATTCTGATCCATTTCAAGCAATTTCAAAGATTTTCCCGAAAGGCTGGTTTTTTAAATCATGGGATTTATCCAAACTCCAGTCTTTCTACCAAAGCATACTTGAGTTCACTGAGTCAGTAAAATTTAAACATTTCTTCCTTAGTGAAGCTCATTCTGAGCCAACCTATTCCACGACTACTATCCTTAAAGTCCTTAGCCCAAATCAGTGGGGGTGACTAGCTCCACAAACTAAAGACTTTTCCCACCAATTTTCAAAAACGTTTAAACCATTGTTTATCTTTCTCTTACTGGGACTATCAACATGCCTGGTTTAACACCTTTTTTATTCAAAATCCCAAACGATCTCACTCCTGGTTATTTTTCTTTAATTCGAAAATAACCGTTCAAAGCCTTCCAAATTGGTTCCAAATTTGGTGGAACTACTTTGGGCCAAGCCTAGACATTCTAACCTAGAATGCCATTAAATGTTTAAACCTTTTTAAAGCCCATTATATTCCCTCTGAGTCTGAGAAGAGATTTCCTCCTTTTCTCTACTTCTGTACAAATGCCTTCCTTCCTTGGGTTTGGATGTGGAATTTTCAATACCACACCATAGACACCCAACTAGTTTTACAAAGAACCTTCAAAGTCAAATGGTGGTCTAAATTTGACGAACAGTCAAAATTGTCTGAAGCCACGATCCAATCCTGGCTTTCCACAAGAGGCCTCCTTGCCCCAAGTAAAGACCTAGTCAAAACCCAAATCACTTTCCTCGCCCAGAGGGCCAAAGCCCAATCCCTATTGGCCAGTGCCAAAACCGAGGATGAATATTTCAAAGTGATGCAGCAACTTCTTGACACAAGATCTGAGCCATCCGTTGCAAGCTCTTCATCCAGCTCCTCAGGAGAAGCTGAACCATTCATTTCCCTCGGAGATGAAAACGAAGATGACTGCTTCAGAATATTCTCTCCATTAAAGCATTAAAGCTTTGTTTCAAAAAAAAAAAGAAGTAAAGATTGTCTTATTTCCCTTATTGCCTTGTAATTAATGATTGTATTTCCCTTTGTAACAATTACTTTGTTGTAATTATTTTCAGATTGTATTTGTATTATTTTTCTGGGTGGTCCCCTTGACACAAGTGAGAGTGCACATGTCTCTTCACCCAGTTTTTACCTTTTTATGGCCCCTTTTCCATGTTGCTGTCTCCATTAAAGTTTCATCTTACCAGCCACGCATGTGAAGGTACAGCAAAAGCAAATAAAGCAAAAGATGCCTTCAATCATGTTGTCTTCCACGACACCTCTCTTGTTGGGTTTTTTTGATAAAGCTACAGTTTCGCTACAGTGGACGAATAAAGCTACAATTTCGCTACAGTTGAAGCTACAAACTCGCCACAGTTCAAGCTTCAGTTGTTTTAAATTCAAAGCTATGTAACATTTAGGGCAAGAGTTTTGTTTACAACATTGGCATTTTCTCTCTCTCTCCGAGAAATCAGGATCAAGACATCAAGGAAAATTATTTATGTCTTGTAATTTTCCTTTTCTGAAAAATCTGTAAACATTTTCTGTTGTAAAGCTCTCAGATCTAAGCAATCTATGTAAGCATCTCTCATTTAATTTATTTAAAGTTTAAAGTTTCAAATGTATGTTTAAATTCTGTTTAAATTTTTGCAATTTAAATTCACATAAATTGTTACGTTCCTCTAA
Organism: Citrus sinensis; assembly: GCF_022201045.2. Taxonomy (NCBI): domain Eukaryota; kingdom Viridiplantae; phylum Streptophyta; class Magnoliopsida; order Sapindales; family Rutaceae; genus Citrus; species Citrus sinensis. The sequence goes on from NC_068560.1 coordinate 11,334,217, forward strand.
GGCAAAGAGATCGGATCTCTGCCCTTAGTTGTATCTTCTCTTCTCCCTCCATCCAATTAGAATACTATTTCTGGGATCTAGATCTAGTATTATCTATGAGCCTTTAGATCTGTTGCTAGGTCTGCTTTAAAATCACATAATTAAAATATTTTTCGATTAAATTGGTATATCGGCTGAAAAACAAAACGTGCGTGATATTGATCTGTTCTAAGTCAGATCTGGTCACAAAGACATATATTGTGATTGATTTATTTGTTATTTCTTTAAATTAGTTTTGGATTTGCATTGAGTTTTGTTTTAGAATTGAATAATTTTTAATATCTCAATTCACCCCCCCTCTTGGGTTGCCTAGTTAGTATTTCAACTTTTAGCTTAATAATTCAAAGGAAAACAGTGAAAAGAAAAAATAAACAGTGATTAGATATAAAAAGACACAATAATAATAATGCAAAAGATAAAAGAATAATAAAATAAAAGGATATTTACTGGCAGTTGTGATTGTGGTTCACATCTTCCTCTGGTTTTACGTCCAATAACGGCTTGAATATCCTCTATGGATCGAGGATAGGCTTCCCATCCAGTTTTCTTATAAACTGGCAAATAGAGTCTTTTGGAGTCCTATTTCCAAGACTAAATTGTGCACTTTCTTTTTGGAACAGCTTCCATAAATTTTGAATTTCACGTTGAACATATCCGCTCGGATGTGTCTCAAGAGATCGTAAGATATCATCCAACGATTCTTTACTCATGTCATCTTTAACGAATTTGATTTTATCTTCACGATTTACAGAAAACATTCCTAAAGTTTTACAAAGTGGCTTTTTGCAAGCAAGTCTTACACAATGAGAACATTCAGAGCCAAGTCATTTAGCTCTTCTTTTCATAGCAAATGTACTTTTACCAAAACCAGGCATGTAGGAAATGAATGGATCAGAAAACTCAAATGAATGGATCAGAAAACTCACCTGCCAATCGGACCTTTGCTTCAATTAACCAGCGAATGTCAGTAGGAATTTCATTGATCATTAACAAACACACTCATTCACAACGAACTTTGTAAATCTTCTTAAGAGCATTTTGAGGGAGAGAAGGAAAATGTTGATGCAAATTTTGTTGTATTTCTTCCATGCTTGACATTGAGGTTTCAATTATTGTGGGAAATTAAGAATACCGACTTAAAAAGTCATGGAGTACCGTTATCCGCCATTTATACAAGAGAGTGAATCAAAACAAAATGAATCAAATCTGCAAAATCAAATCAAAAGTGAAGAAGAAGAACAAAATAAAACAAAAACACACAAGGAATATAACTCACCTTCGTCCTTTTATTGAATTTACCTACAATTCCAATTGCAGATTATAAATACCATCCTTTATTTCCTTGAGTTGTCTTTCTAGATCTTTCACGTGAGATACTAACTCTGGTGGTTACATATCTCAAATGGGATGTAATTTACAAAATCGAAGCAATTTCGTCATGTGAAATTTTACATGTAAAAGCGTTTTAAGATGATCGAAAAGGAAATTTCTCATGGAGGTACTCATGACAAGTATAAAAATTTGGTGAGCTAAATCACAATTGTCAAACAACATACAATTAACGAAATGTAATGCAGTCCATTCAAGACATAGAGAAAAGGAAAAAGAAAAAAAATCAAACAATTCAAACGATAAAGTAACGGTAAATCAAATTCACAAAAAATTAAAACAGAGAGGCTTAATCAAGATTTGGTAGGTCACTCAAATTGATTTTGGTATCTGCTTCACGTGGTTGGTATTCCAGATATTGTTTCAATCTTTGACCACTAACTTTAAATGCGATATATCTCTTGATAATCTAGAAAGGCTAATGACACATGCAATGCTACTGATGCATGCTAAAGAAATTAATGATGCATAAAACACTAAATGAAATTGCAGAAATAAAAACAAACTGAAAATTAAATAAGCAAAAATGCAAAATAAAAATAAACAAACTGAAAATAAATAAAATGAATAACTTAGGCGGTGAAACTAGCCATAAACAAAGAAATTAAAAGAAATAGTTTAGGCGGTATTTTAAAACCAACCATATAATAAAACATAAAATTAATAAATTAATGTACAAGAATAAATAAACTGAAATTAAAATGATAGGCGGTAGAACCGACCATATAAATAAATTAACAAACTGAAATTAAAATGCTAGCCGGTAGAACCGACCATATAAACAAAAATACATAAATTAACAAAATTTAAATAACAGTCAGACGATAGAACTGACCATTTAAAATAAATGCAGAAAGTAAATTACAGAAATTAAAAGAAATAAATTCGATTTGGAGACTAATTTGCAAAGGTTTCTAGGCTAAGATGAAGTTTTTCATAAATTTTATGGATAATGTTAAAGTTTGAAAAGAGGAGGGGTGCTAACTGAAGTTTTACAAAAAGAGAAAAAAATAGAATTATGGACAACTTGTACAGGACTGACCCATGAACTATCAGAAATGAGAAAATTGATACCTGCATCTAATAACTTAAGGACTTCAGTTCTAACAACTTCTTTCATGTTAGGATTTAACCGACGTTGCATTTCCCTAGTAGGTTTAGCATTTTCATCAGGTGAATGTAATGCATGCAGTCTACTAGGTTTATACATTTTATGTCCGCTATGGTCCATCCTAATGCTCCTTTGTGCTCTTTTAAAATATCCAACAACTTACTTATTTGTTCGTCATTTAGGGATGATGAGATGATTACCGGCAGAGTGCTTTCTTCTCCCAAAAACGCATATTCCAAAGTGTTGGGTAATTGTTTGTGGTGATTTCGATGATGGGATGATTTTCTTCTCTGATAGTGCTAGTTGTTCAACTCTTGACTTCCATTTATTAGTGTCCATGGATGGTGATGAGTCAAGTAGGGCGTTGACCTCATCGACCGATCTGTCAATATCAAAATCCAAACCAAAGTGAGTTAAGCATGTTTGTAAAGGGTCATCACTAAGGTTTGAAAAAACAATATTATCAACTGTTGTTTCTATTAAATCCACATCAACAACTCCATCATCTACATTGTGAGGCTATTTGGCAATGTTGAAAATGTTTAGCTCCATAGTCATGTTGCCGAAAGACAACTGTATATTTCCAGTCTTGCATTGAATGTGAGTATCGGCAGTTGCCAAGAAAGATCGGCCTAGGATAATGGGGATGTCATTCCTTGAATCTTGGATTGGTTGAGTGTCAATTACAATGAAATCAACAGGAAAATAAAACTTGTCTACTTGGATAAGTACGTCCTCCACAATACCACGAGGCATTTTCGTGGATCGATCTGCAAGCTGTAACACCACTGGAGTTGGATGTAATTCCCCCAATCCAAGTTTCAAAAATACTGAGTAGGGTAACAGATTTACACTAGCTCCTAAATCCAACAAAGCATTCTCAATTGTGTGGTTCCTTAAGCTACATGAGATAGTGGAGAAGCTTGGGTTTTTGCATTTTGGAGGAATTTTGTATTGGAGTATAGAACTAACGTTTTCTGTTAAAAAGGCCTTCTTTTGAACGTGAATGTTTCTCTTTTTAGTACAAAAGTCTTTAAGAAACTTGGCATAAGATGGAACTTGTTTTATAGCATCAAGCAAATGGATGTTAACACTTACCTGTTTAAAGATTTCAAAAATCTCACCTGTGGATTTTTCCTTCTTTCCTTTAGTTAACCTATAAGGAAACGGAGCTTTAGGAACGTATTCTAGTGGGTTGGTTTCTTCTTTCTCCTCCGGTGGTGAGTCATCAACATTTACAGGTAAAATTTGATTTATTTTCGTCACCGACATCTCTGCTTTGTTATCGACTTCTTTCCCTTTTCGCAAGGTCATGACAGCTTTGACCTGTCCATACTGCTGTGGTGAACTGGTGCTTACTTCATGCACTCCTTTAGGATTAGACACTGGTTGACTTGGAAACTTGTCTTTCTCAACAGTCTTGCCAAGGTCTGAACTGAAGAAGCAAGTTGTTCTACCATCTTCTGGAGGCTTGAAACTGATTAGGCTTGTGAGTTGAAGCCTGCTCTCATCGTATTTCATATTTCATCAATGATGCAGTTCTGTTGCTTGATCATGGAGTGAGTAACATTCCTAAAATTCTGGAATGTATCCTCCCATGGTCTGGGTTGAGAGTAGTTCTTGTTATGATTGTATGGTTTAAATGGTGACTGAGAGGCTTAAGAAACTTGGGGAATTGGTTACATTAGTGGAGCTGGAGCTGTTGGTCCATTCTGTTGGAATCATTGAGACCATGAAACATTGGGGTGATCTCTCCATCCAGGGTTATATGTGTTGGAGTATGGGTTGTAATTTGATGATTTTTTTATTACACCTATGGCACTGGCTTGATCTGAGTATGAGTCATGGTCATGTGGCTCTGTTAATTTAGCAGTTATTAACGATGCTATTTGTCGGGAAAGACCTTCAACCATCTTTTTGACTTCTTTAATTCCCGAACTTGACTCGCCAATGTGAACCTCATTCACTCCCTTAATTCTTTTAGTATTCCTGAACGATTGACTCTGTTGTTGGGAATTATCCGTTTTTCGCTGGAAGAATTCCCAAATCTCTTATGCACTTTTTGACATTAGCTCTCCTCCACTTGTTGCCATTAGTCATTCTTGCACATGTGGCAATAATCCCTCCAAAAAGTATTGGCATTGGTGCCATTTCTCGTACCCATGATGTGGACACTTCAAGAGTAGCCCATTGAATCTCTCCCATGTTTCGAGAAACTGCTTGTCTTCTCTTTGGGTAAACTCTGAGATTTCCCTACGAATAATATTGGTTTTATGCACTGGGAAATATTTATTCAAAAATTTTGTTACCATTTGTTCTCATGATGTAATGCTATTAGCATGCAATGTATTGAGCCATGAACGAGCTCTATCCTTTAAAGAAAATGGGAATAGTCTAAGTTTAACGTCATCATCTGAAAAATTCTCATATATAAATGTTTGACGAACAACATGAAAATCATTCAAATGATTATATGGGTCCTCATTTTCTAGGCCATAGAATATTGGGAGACAATTTAGCACATTAGATTTTAGTTCAAAACTGCTAGCAGCTACATTTGGGTATCTTATGCATGATGTGCTCAAATTAGCTAAGGGACTGAAATAGTCCTTAAATGGCCTCTCTGGTGGTGCTTGTTGTTGTTGCAAATCCATTTTATTTTTAATGTGTTTGTGTGTGCGAAGTATTTTTTCAAGTTCAAGGTCTATAGGCTCAAGATTATGTAATAATGACTTTCGACCATGCATGTAAAGAACACAAAATAAATGGGAACAAAACAAATAAAAATAAAGAAGAAGGAGAAATTACAGTACTAACCTTATTACGCTATTAAAACCTTTCTATATAAAAAAAACAAAATAAAAAAATATGTGAAATAAATTAATGAAAATTAAATTAATAAGATAAACAAAAATTACAAAGAAAAATAACTTGAAAATTAAATTACAGACTTTTAAAAGAGAAAAAAAATTCTTGCCTCAAAATGTAGATTCACTATTTTTTAATTTTTTTAATAAGAAAAAAAATTACAAGAAAATAATTAAAAGAAATTACTTACTTAATTCTACAAATTAAAATAACTTACCTCCCCGGTAACTGCGCAAAAAACTTGTTGTGTAAATTTTATTGAACTCGCAAGTGCACGAATCTATTGTAGAATAGATCAATAGTGACGAGTGTCGATCCCTCAAGGACGTGGATTTTAATTATATGTAGAATTAATTTTCTATGAAGGTGGTTGGATTTGTGGTGAAAGTGATTTAGACTATCTTAGAATTTAAATTGGAATGACGGAATTAAATTAAAGTGGAAACTATTATAATTGAACCGCTTAGGTATCTGGATTCGCATCAACAAGCACCACGGGCTAAATATTCCTTATTAGTGCCAATTAAATCATGAGGGGGGAATCCACACCTCATGAACCACACTCTAATCAATATGGTGCCAAGGGCTTATCGTGCCAAATAATAATAATCTTGTACTAGGGAGCCGGTAAAACTAGGGCGGTATCTAGACAAGATTATTATTATTTGTCGACGAAAAGTCAAAACATCCACAAAAATTAGAGGGGAAGAGAAAATAAATTTACCAAATAAAGCCCATGGCACATGTTGAGACTTCACCTTCAACCCAAGCTTGAAAGAAAATTATCTACTCATAATTGAACTATGGGCAAAATGAAAATTTATTAAAATACGTAGAAAATACAATATGAAGAAGGAATTATAGAAAATGGAGCCCAAAAATGGATTCAGGGGTGCCAAATTAGGGGGGAGAGCCTTCTTTTTATAGATACATTGAGTAAATCATAGCCATCGGATCAAAAATATTTTAGACGCTCAGGATTGTGCCACGTCATCAGTCAACAGTACGCGGTTTGAATAGTAACACGGTTTGACCACGCGGTTTGAATAGTGACGCGGTTTGAACAATGACGCGGTTTGGTTGAAATAATCCTGTGTATATGCATGTACCGTACGCGCGTTTTTTGATCCACTAACATGCTGCCACGTCACTAATCAACAGTACATAAGAATTTTAGTCCAATAGAATCGTAACACCTCATCAGTCAATGCCACAACATCGGTCAATGCCACATCATCGATCCGTCTATGTGAATAGTGTTGTGAACAGTAACGTAGATACTCCCGTACATGTGAATAGTACCGTACATGTGAACAGTGCCATTTTTCCTTTTATGCTCCTCCTAAGGTTTTTGACCGTCCTGAGTTCAAAAGTGATGTCTGTTTTTCAGTCTGATCTCTTGTTCATTTTGAAATGATCATGATGCCCCTAAAATACATAAAATACTTAATTATAATACAACACACATAATTAAATGACAAGAGAGTTAAATACATAAAAGTAGGAATATTAGTGGAACTTGAAGTGTAAAATGACGATTTTCTCCTTTATAAATATACATTTTCTAACACTCAACACATGTCTTACATGACATACATAACTTTCATAACTTACACGACCTACATGACTGCATTTCTTAAACAACTTACACAGCTACATTTCTTATACGACCTATACAACTACACAACTACGTTACTTATATGACCTATACGACTACATTACTTACATGACCTACATGACTACATGACTTACAAGACCTACATGACTACATGACCTACACGACCAACTACGTGACGTACATGACATCGAAAAGAATGCATAATCCAAAACATTGTCGCCATAAACACATTTTCAACAAGATATCTTTTTGAACTTGTTGAAATAATAATAATAATTAGACAACCTATGTTGCATACATTTTGACATAGAAGGAAAAATAGTGAAAAAAAAAATTGAAACTAGAGCATCATAATGTGAGGAAAATATCTAAAATTTTCTAGAAAATGTAAAAACCCGACAATGTTAACATACCTTATTGAGTTGTTTAATGAGTAATGTGTCTTCTTTCAATTGAAAAAAGAATGGGAGTTAAAGATATGAATACATAGTTGTATTTGTATAAGAGGTTATAAGCGATTTTGAAAGATTTTCTAGTTGTTTTGGGTAGGAAGAGATTTTGAGTGCAAGAAGAGAGTGAGAAGGATTCGATTTGATGCAATCATTAAGGGTATTTTAGGCTTTACATACCATTTCTCAAGGTGTCCTTGAAAACCAAAAAATGCGGTATTTAAATAATTTTTGAACCATTAAAGGGTATTTAATTATAAACCTTATAATTTGTATGCAACCCCCTTCTAAGGTAAGCTCTCAAATAATTACCAATAGCCGAAAATGTGGACTAATGATACTTAATAGATGATGTAACATGATCACGTCATTATAACGACGCACAATAACATATTTGAAAATTACATTAAAAAAACAAATCTTACAATGCATATCTTTATGGTTCATTTATTAATCAATAATTGGAATAAATTGAAACCGAAATGCATAGAATCAGAATGAAAAATGGAGATAAGAATAAATTGTTTATTTTAAGTGTAAAAATCGAAACTAGAATGAACTGTACTACCATTGATGTATTTACATTGTTCTAGAATTGAAATCAAAATGAGTTAGATTTTTCAAATTACTAAAAATTTCTTAATTAACTATTGCCATAATTATTATTTTGTATCTTAATTATTGTGATTATTATTATTTAAAAATTAATAATAATAATAATTGTTAATTAATATTAACATTAATATATTAATTAATTATAATACTTTTTTTATCAATAATAATAAAAATAATAATAATCATCATCATCAACAATGGCAACAATAAATCATCATCAATGTCGACATCAACATCATCATCAGATTAAAATCAGTGGTGACGCAACAATTGCTACTACTGAATCGTGCGGCATCAAAAACGGCCCAAACGAATGTGACAACCAGTTGTTACTCCGCGGCTGACGCTAGCAACAACGACAACGGTGCTTGATTTTGGCAGCAACAGTGAGGCTTGTGTTGGCAGCGATGGATTTGTTGTTTTTCTTTTTTGTTATTTATATTTTTTATTTAAATGGAGGACATTTTCAAAATATCAAAATGTTAATGGGACCAAAATTAGTAATCCTGAGGAATGAAAGACTAATTCCCACCCTCCTAACAATCAGTCTTCCATTCCCCAAATCTAATTTAAGGTGGTCCCATCTATTCGATTCCGATTCCCACTTTTATTTTGTGAAGTAAACATTATTAATTATTCTGATTCCGAGTTTTAATTTCCTAATTTAGGAAGCAAACACACTATTATTGCAATGTGCTTGAAGATATCTCTTTTTTAACTTTTTATCATAATGGCCACCACGACAACCCCTGTGGTTGCCTTTTTTGGAGTAGTATTTTGATGGATTAGCTGCAATGGAGCGTCTATGGCTTGAAATCTTTCATTCAATAACACCAAAAACTTTATCATCTATCTACAAAATTGGGGAATATTAATAATGATGACATTTATGGTAGTAATAATAATACATAACAATAATTAAAATAATAAATTTTAATAATAATAACAATAATATTAATATAATAATAATGACATTAATAAATAATAATAATAATAATAACAACAGTTAAATTTTCTTTTCAAAAGTCATTTTATCTCAAAAAAGGACTTATATATAAAAATTTGTAACTTCGAGAGTCTATTATATTTTTCATAAAAGATAGAGTGGTGTAGTATAATTAACTAAAAAAGACAAAACGCAATGGTACGTTGCAACCGTTACAACATAATTTCATCCACATAATTGATGGGTGGTGAATTTGGAAATGAAAATAAATGTTGGGCCAAAACATTAACCCAATAACCCAAACTAAACCAAACAAATTTTCCTTGGGTTGGGTTTGATTAATAATTTTAGAGAAATGCCACCCGTTTAAGGGCCAGTTTGGGATTGCAGAGGCTGATGAAATAAGCTACTTGTGCTGTGCAGATAAAATAAGCTGCTGATTAAAAAAGTAGCTTAGTGTTTGGTAAACTGTGTTGTTACAGTTGCTGTGAGTTTGAAAAGTAGAGTATATGCGTTTAGTAAATTTTATTACGAAAGTGTTGTTTTATTATATAATGACCAAAATAGACATACATTTATATTACTTTTTATTTTTAGAGTATGTTTAATAAAATTGTTTAGACATATCTTTTTTCTTAAATATGTAAAATTACATTAAACAACTCAATTAAAAAAATCTAAAGAACTTTATAATCTGTTACATAAAATATGATAAAGATAAAGGTATGATTTATATATTAAGGTTTATGGATAAATGAGATATAATTATCTTTTTATTAAAATTTAGGGTTATAATAGGAATTTTAAAAAGGTATGGTAGCTTATTAAATAAGTTGCTTATGAAAAGCAATCTCCTACCTGCTTTTAAAAACTGCTGACAAAATGGAGAAAATTATGAAATAAGCTGCTTTTACAAAATTTACCAAATACTATTTTTATCAAAAATTATGAAATAAGCAGTTTATTGAATTTCAACTGCAATTCCAAACGGGCCCTAAATCCCTTAGAAGTTCCCTCTTCTAAAGTAACCCATACATAGGGATAGGATCGAGAGCCTTTAATTTTTAACATAAAAATAATCACAAAATCTAAACTTTTCAACTACAGTAAAATTAATGGATTAGATTAATTTCTAATTTTTATTGTTATTAATACCCAAACTTAATAATAAGTGAGCTCATAATATATTATTATTTATTTTTTATTATGTATCCTCCTATTTTTCCTCCTAAAATTAATAAACTTTCGTTTCATGAAAAATTTCATTAAGCTAATTATATCCTAATTCGAAAGGTTAAGCTATGTTCTTAATTGGGGATTGAATTAACTCTAAAAATAAGATGAGCATCGTTTGCTTTTTCACCTTTACAAATTATAACACATGATTACAAGATGGATTAATTCTGATTATTTTTAATAGAGTGGTTTATTTATATATATATATATATATATATATATATATATATATCTCTCTCTCTCTCTCTCTCTCTCTCAGAGGTTCTGGAGCTTTTGAAGGTGTCCATTATTTGGAACAAAAATGAAGTATGATCTTTAAAATAAATTAGTCAAGAGTAGCTCTCGCTATTGTCTTCCTCAAGGATGAAGCTACAATTTTTTTTTACTTTTATTTCTTATTTATAATTTAAAACAAATAAAGAAAACTTTTTTGACTTTTAACAACTACTCTCCTGACCTTACGCCTCTAACCTCTTGCTCCTGCCTTTACAAAGTTGTTGTGCAAATTTTAATGTACTCGCAAGCGCACGAATCTATTGTAGAATAGATTAATGGAGACGAGTGTCGATCCCACGAGGAGGTGGATTTTAATTGTGTGTAGAATTAATTTTGTAAATGGGTGATTGGATTTGTGGTAGAAATAATTTGGAATATGCTAAAACTTAAATTAAAATGGCGAGAATAAATTGAAGAGAATTCTATTGAAATGTCGTACTTGGGTATCTGGATCCGTATCAACATGCATCATGGGCTAAATAATCCTTATTAATGCCAATTAAATCATGAGGGGGGAATCCACACCTCATGAACCACACTCTAATCAATATAGTGCTAAGGGCTTATCGTGCCAAATAATAATAACCTTGTACTAGGGGGCCGGTGAAACCAAGGCGGTACTAGACAAGATTAGTATTATTTGTCGACGAGAAGTCAAAACATCCACAAAAATTAGAGGGGAAGAGAAAATAAATTTACCAAATAAAGCCCATGACACATGTTGAGACTTCACCTTCAACCCAAGCTTGAAAGAAAATTAGCTACTCATAATTGAACTAGGGGCAAAATGGAAATTTATTAAAATACATAGAAAATATAAGATGGAGAAGGAATTACAGAAAATGGAGTCCAAAAATGGATTCAGAGATATCAAATTAGGGGGCCTCTTTATAGATACATGGAGTAAATCATGGCCATCGGATTAAAAACAGTTTGGACGCTCAGGATTGCGCCACGTCATCAGTCAACAGTACGCGGTTTGACCACGCGGGTGAACAGTAACACGGTTTGACCCGGCTTTGAACAGTAACGCGGTTTGATTGAAAATAATCCTATGTAATGCATGTACCGTATGCGCAAGTTTTGGTCCACTAATATGCTGCCACGTCACCATCAACAGTTCATAAGAATTTTAGACCAACAGCATCATGACACCTCATCAGTCAATGCCTCATCATCGATCAATGCCACGTCATCGATCCGTCTATGTGAACAGTGTCGTGAACAGTAACGTAGACAGTACCGTACATGTGAACAGTGCCATTTTTCCTTTTATGCTCCTCCTAAGGTTTTCGACCGTCCTGAGTTTAAAAGTGATGTCCGTTTTGCCGTTTGATCTCTCGTTTACTGTGAAATGACTATGATGCCCCTAAAATACACAAAATACTTAATTAAAATAAAACACACATAATTAAATTACAAGAACCTTAAATACAGAAAAGTAAGGGTTGTTAGTAAGACTTGAAATGTAAAATGACGATTTTCTCCTTTATAAATATACATTTTCTAACACTCAACAAAAGCCACCCATCAGCCTGCATTTGTTCATTGCTTTGGATCTTACTCTCTGCATCTGCTTAGGGCCGACTGATCATTATATTTTCAGTTTAAAGGTATGAATCATCATGATACAGAATCAGTTTAGTTTATTTGTGAAAATTTGTAAGAAGATTAGAGCTTTTGGTTTTTTTTTAGAAGATGAGCCTTAGCGTATATTCATTTGTAAGTAAGATATGTTCATTGTTAATTTTCATTGTTGGATTATAACTATTTTAATTCTTACAGATGAAAAAGCAAACGATTGATAAATTTTTCAAGAGAAAATTCAGAAAGTACTCAAGTAGATACACAATTACAATCAGTATCTAATCTTGAACCCCCAGTTACTGAAAATCGACCAACAAAATCTTCAAGAGTTGAAACTAATGAAGTTGATGTTAATTTTTTAGAGCGTGATCTAGGACTATGTCGTCAAATATGGAGCTATCCTGTTAATCAACAAGATGAAATTCAACGAGCTTATATTCGAGCAGGTCCGTACCAACTTGTATGTTCAAAAAACCCGCAATCTGGAGATCATGGTTGTAACTTTCAAAGTTTATGGTATTCTCTATTTCCCATTTGGTTGGAATATTCTATTGTGAATGATGCTGCTTTTTGTTTACCCTGATTTCTTTTAATAAACCATCTGGGCATAAAGGAGCAAAACTTTCACGGTAGATGGTTTTAGAACTTGGGGGAAAGTGAGAGGTAAAAAATGTACTTTTCTAAACCATGTGGGACTGATCCTGACTCTGCTCATAAACATGTTGAAAAATCATGTGAGGATTTGATGAATCAATCTCAACATATTCAACAAGTTTTTCATAAGTATACTACTCAAGATGTTGCCGATAATCAACTGCGGCTTAAGTTCTTAATTAGAGCATCTCAGTATCTTGCACTTCAAGGTTCCGCTTTAGAGGCCATGATGAAAGTGAGTCTTCAGATAATCGTGTGAATTTTCTTAAACTATTGGAAGTGTTGGTTGAAGATAATGAAACATTTGCTGACCTTATATCAAAAGCTCTTAGCACATTTATTCAATGAAAGTCAGAAAGACAATTAGATAAGAAATTGGGGATGCAAAGTTTTGCAAAATTGTTGATAAATCTCGCGATGAGTCAAAGAAAGAACAAATGGCAATAGTTTTGAGATTTGTTGATAAGGATGGAATTGTTAGAGAATAATTTTTTGGGCTAGTTCATGTCTCTGAGACTTCAGCACAAACCTTGAAAAAAGAGATATTTTGTATTATCTAATCACACTTCAGACATTTAAAACATTTAAGGTCTAGGATACGATGGTGCAAGTAATATGAGAGGTGAATGGAATGGTTTAAAAGTTTTGATTTTAAAAGATTGTCCATATGCTTATTATATTCACTGTTTAGCACATCGGTTTCAATTAGCATTAGTTGCAGATTCTTGAGTGGTAATTCCTCTGCATAAATTTTTTACAAAATTAACTTATGTTGTGAATATTGTTGGTGCATCTTGCAAGCGTAATGATGAGCTGAAACGTGCTAAAGCTAATGAAATTGTACATATGCTTGTTCTTGATGAACTTGAGACAGGTAAAGGGCTTAATCAAATTAGGACCTTACAACGGGCTGGTGAAACTCAATGAGGGTTCTCATTTCAAATCAGTTTCTAGTTTGATAAACATGTTTAGTGCAACATATGAAGTTTTAATTAATATTGTGGAGGATGGAGTCACATATGCATCACGAGGAGATGCAGATGCAACTTATGAAGTGATTACTTCATTTGAATTTGTCTTTGTTTTACATCTCATGAAAAGTATCACAGCAATCACTGATTTGCTTTCTCAAGTTTTACAATGTCAATCATAGGACATTTTTAATGTCATGCACCTTGTTTCATTCACTAAATTACTTTTGCAGAAAATGAGAAATAAAAAATGGCAGAATTTGCTGGAGAATGTGATTTCTTTTCATAAGGCATGCAATATTGACATTCCAGATATAAATGCTCGTTATATTGTAAGGCAAGGTAGAGCTCATTATCAAGAAGATAACTTTACTATAGAGCAGCAGTATCGGGTAAATATTTTTTATGCAGCAATAGATTCTCAATTGCAAGAATTAAATATTCGATTTAATGATAGCTCAGTAGAGTTGCTTATGCTTAGCTCAGCCTTGGATCTTCGAGAAGGATATAATTCTTTTGGAATTGATAATATTTGCCAATTGGTTGATAAGTTTTATCGAGATAACTTCACAGATAATGAAAAGATATATCTAAGGGTGTAGCTTGATCATTATAATTAGAACGTTGTTCAAGATCCGGAGTTTAAAAATTTATCATCTCTTTCTGATTTATGTCAATGGTTGGTATGAACTAGAAGATTAACAATATATCCACTTGTCTGCAGAATAATTGTTTGTGCTTACTCTTCCAATTTCTACAACAACTACTGAACAATCTTTTTCAGCTATGCGTATTGTCAAGACTAGACTTCGCAACAAAATGGATGATGATTTCCTCACAGACACAGTGATCACATACATTGAGAGAGATATTGCCAAGAAGATTAGCATGGAATCAATCATAGATGATTTTAGAGATATGAAAGAACATAAAGTTCGCTTTTAATATATGTTAAATTATATAGTACAAGATACAATTATTTTATATTTTCATGTAATTTGAGACTTGAATGATGCCTTATTTTTATTTTTCTTTCATGATCCTTTTGTGCATGTTCATTATTTTTAATTTAAACTTCAAATTTTGGATTACGAATTAGTCACTAGCTAAAATTTGAACTTATGACATATTTCGGTAACCCCTGAACCAGAATTCTGGTTCCGCCCTTGAGCAACATAAATGTGCTCAAAATACAAGACATTCACCAATGCATCTTGTGGCCCAACCTTAATTGATTAGAACTTATCTGCACGAAATCCTGTGGAATCCTGGTAGAGAAAATGGGAAAATAGGAAAATAATGAGCTTGTCACTCAATGAGTAGATATAATAATAATAATAATAATAATAATAATAATAATAAAGTAGTGTACTAGTGCTTATACATAATCATGTGATATAACTCCACATTGAATATCATACATCAGCAGATATGGAATTCATACATGCATACGTGATAAAACTACACCAAACAATACCCAAAGGAAATAACTTTCAATACTCGTTGGGATCATCATCGCACAAGTAGAGTGGGGGAGAAACCTCTCAATACCCGGCAGAATTTAACTACATCTTACGGGTAGAGTAACTTAACTCTCAATACGCATGCACAGAGCTTATATGGAAGGGTACATCTATGGTGGCTGTCAATCACATCTCATGACTCAATCAAACATATAATATGATGCATAACAGTTGGGATTCAACATTGAGATTCCTATCATTATGGTTTATGTTTTAGTATACTCATTTTAAAGAAAATACCAAAGTTGAAAGAATATTGAAAAATCAAACCTACACCAAATCCGTCTTAAATCCACATATCGATATCCAAATTCAATCTAAATCCATTTTAAACCAACCCAAATATGATTCAATTTGATTTGGATCAGGTGGATTTTGGATAATATCCAATCCATTGCCATCCTTACTCTAAAGTTTAAATATTTGAGTTTTACTCTGTACACTATTTAAAATACCAAAAAAAAAAGCCCTTACTTAAATCTTTAATTTAATTATCTTTATTTACTCTATACATCTATAAGAATATTCGATACATCTTACATATGCATTGAGAGAACTTCAATTTCAATCACATTTTTCTTAGCTAATTGCCATTCACTGCTATTGTGCCTTTTCTTTCTTTTCATTCCTATAATTGCTTTTCATTGTTTGGTTTTGTGTGCAAGGAAAATAATAGAGTGATTAAATAACTTTTCCCATAGTAAATTGTTCTCTTGTCATCCCTGGCAGCTATGGTTTTTCTCTACTATAGGACATTTCTACGTAAATTCTTATATCGTGTGCATCGTTTTATTTTGTATCTATTTTCTAGTTATTATTTGTTTGATACTTTTGCTTGCAAGATCTTGAGTGCGATTAAAATCCTATAACAATTGGTATTAAAGCTAAGGTTGTAATGCAGAGCAAATATGTTGGCAATGAGGTTTTCAAAACCTATTAGGTAGAAATAGAAAAGTTTGATGGAAGAATCAATTTTGACCTATGGCAAGTTCAAGTCAAGAATATATTAATTCAATCTGGTTACTCAAGGAAAGCAAGGGTGATGTAAACCTTATTCCCACTAATGAAAACTCCTGAAAGTATGTAGACAATCAAGGCATCTTAAAGAAGATTGTCAGAATAGAGCAAGTTCTTTTAAATAGTTGTAAATAAGCAATTGGAGATACATATAATGTCAGTTAGTAATGTGTCTCTTTTTATTATGAGAGGCTAGTTTATCCTTTTTGGTGTGTCATGGAAAAGGACATGTCACTACTAGCAGATCTACAAGATTTGTACACAAAACATGGTTTGGCATCTATACAAGATGTGTGGTAGAATTTTTATGTTGTGGTTTTAGGCTCTTAAGGAAGCCCAATATGAGAGTCGGTATTTTCAACAAAGTAATCGACATGTGCTCAATATGTGTATTTTAGATGAGGATTTGGATCCTCTTCTAATATAATTTTTTCATAAACTTTTAATAAGATTATTACACAAGTCAACTATGACATTGAATGGTTGATGTTTATTCATTTTACTTTTCTCTTTATTAGGTA
Source organism: Citrus sinensis (assembly GCF_022201045.2). Taxonomy (NCBI): domain Eukaryota; kingdom Viridiplantae; phylum Streptophyta; class Magnoliopsida; order Sapindales; family Rutaceae; genus Citrus; species Citrus sinensis. Next base: position 11,351,037 of record NC_068560.1, read on the forward strand.
ATAAAACAAATAATTTTTTGCTTCCATAATTATAAATTACTTTCCAACATTAAGTTTTGCCATTTTTATCATCACATAAATTTTTACATCTTGGATGTTTGATATATTTCTGGACAGAAAAGATAAAGAACAAAAAAGTGTTTTATGATCGAATGATTTAAGATTTTACTGTAATTTATTTAATGGTTTCAGATCAATGAAATTCAAAGGCAAGCTTCTTCTTCTTCTCTATTAATTTTATCACTAAAGACAAAGGTTGAATAAAAACAAATTCAATATATATAAATCGAACATTATCTTCTGTGGTCATAAAAGATTTACTAGTTTTGCAGTGATGACAAATAAAGATGAGCAATCCAAAATATTTTTAATTTGAAATTTACAAATCTAAAAGAAAGCTTGAAAAATATATTGAAACTATAATAAAATTTTATGTTTGATTTATATTACTAATGTGGATAATGGGTTGAAATTGCTAGAATTTGAAGATAGTATAGAAGAATATCAGAGTTTATATAAATTGGGATTCTTTTTTACAGTAAGATTTTTATTTAAAAAAATATTGTTTGCGTTATTATTAAGAGGAAAAATATAAATAAATGAATCTAAGCCCTATAATATTATAGTTGTCATTGTCATAATCATATTAAAAGGTTTGGAAAAATTAGATTAGGAGAGAATCTAAATCCTTTAAATAAAGTGACGTACGGTGATTCTTTGTATGTATAATTATAGCTACTGAATAGCAAATAAGATTTTATTCATGATGGGTGATTCTAATAAATACAATCTGAATGTGGAATTATTGAAATTAGAATCGTTTTCAAATTCTGGATGCCATACAAATGAAATTCACGGCTCTATTTATAATTGTCGTTGACCAATCAAATATTGCCATACTTAAGCCCCATGGCATAATTACAAAGCCCTAATATGCATTTGACTTATATAGCTTGCTTGATAGCACGTGTTAGCTACATCTTACTAGCTTAAATAACTGGAGATAATTGGATAGACATCCACCTTTAGGTCATTGCACATTCTAATTTGTAAAGTTAATTTTTGGGAGATGCTCTAAAGTTAAATTTACTTTAATGCCCAAATCATAAAAAATTAGAAACAGAGTGAACGGATTAAATTTACTTTGGTTGGCTCTTTTTATATTTGAGCTTAGGTTGGGTTGTATTTAACCTTTGTAAATAAAAAAATGGGCCGTTTAACCTCATTGTTTAACCTCATTTGTTTTCTAAATGATGTTATGTTAATTTAGTTGAGATATTCAGTTTATATTTTAACTGATGTGTTATTAATAAAAATTTATTATTTGAATTAAAATGAAAAAGTTCAATAATTATTTATCACTTAGAACCAATCAGATAGTGATATATCATTTATCACATCAATTAGGATACAAATTAAGCATCCAAACTAAGTATATAATTTTTTTTTTATCCAATCAAACCCTATTTTTAAGGGCACACTATATAAATTTATTTTTTAATGTAGCCCCACCTAGTTACAAATTTACTCTTAGTATTCTTGAGAAGTTTGTTTCAAAACCCAAACAAGAAAATCTCATGCCATAAAGCCACAATCCTTCTCCTTCCACTACACAAATCCATAAGATTATTCTTTAGCAATACATTTTCATAGTTTTCTCTTAACCAAACCCAACATTTGGGAATTGAAAGCAAATTCAAATGAGCAACTTTTTCATAGCAAAAGTGCTGAGTATTCGTTTTTTTTTTTTTTTGAACCACGAGGTGGTCCTGAATGGGCCCCAACTGTAGGAGGCACCTTTAAGCTCGTACCACAACCCAGACTAATCCCTACTCGCATCGGGTCAGTCGGTAAGGAGTAAAGTGCTGGCCAAAGTGGTGACTCCATACAAGAGCGGGGCTTGAACCCCTGACATCTCTTAAGGAGTGAGAGTGCCAAACCACTCACACCAACCAACTTTGATTAAAGTGCTGAGTATTCTTATTAGGCTCCGTTTGGTATAGTTTTTCAAATAGAGTTTTTGTTAGTAGAACTTTTGTAAATACAGCTTTTATTAAAAAAAGTTTAGTTGTTTAGTTGTCAATAAGAGGTTTTATTAAAAATTTATGAAATTACTTTAATAAGAAATATTTTTCAAGTTATATTATGAAAACAATAAATAAGATTGTTAAATAAGTAGATGATATTTTAGATATTCTGGCATTTTAAAAAAAAAATCAACCTTTACTTTCAAAAACTCAAAATTTCAGGTTTTGCTAGTAGACGTAAAATAGCTTATCTAAGCTTCAAAAACTCTTTTAGAAAAACAATCAAACAACAACAAAAATTATAATAAGAGCTTATGAGATTAAATAAGCACTTATACCTATTAAATAAGTCATATCAAACAGGCACTTACTAATTTTTTTTTTTTTGACACCTATGGTGAAAGAGGACCATAAGATAATTATATAAAGAAAGCATTTGGGTAATTTTCGTGGATAAACTCTTAAATTAAATAAAAATGATAAGTGGGGTCTAATAAAATAAAAGGAGAAAGTTGAGTGGAGCCACAATTTTTGAACCAAGAAACTCGGAGTACGCTTAGTGAAAAAAAAAAAAAAAACAATTCTTAGGCACTTCCTCAATTTTTATTTTTTTAAAGCCAGAGAACCTAAATCAGTTTGCCTGCACTATTTTGCAGCCAAAACGAACGTGAAAACACACAGCACTTGTATCAAATGAAAGCTATATACTGTACATCACATTATGGGTATAATATGTAATATAATATAATTGTTGTTAATGCAATTCTTCTGATTTTATTTTTCCCTTTTTTTCCCTATCCTTTTCTTTAATAATAATAAGGTTTGGAGGTTAATTAGGAACTCAGTTGCACTCAAAAGACTAATAGAAAGTTTTTTTTAAAAAAAAAATTATTAAGAAATTAGCATCTTCATATATAGGAGCATTTCACATATTGCTCAATACTTATTAATATAAAGAAAATTGAAGTTATCCAATGTTTGAAACTATTTTCACCTTCTACATGATGTTAAGATGATGAAAGCACAACATCAGATATATTGATGACAGGTTCCACGTCTAAAGACCAAAATTTCATAAATTCACTTTATTTAAGAACATAATTAAAAAATTAATAGTGATTATGGTTGAAAATCATGTCGAAGGTGAAATGATAAATTTTACATGTATATTTAATAAATTATGATCGATGATACATTACATGCTAGCTACAAGAATTACTAACTAATATCTGCAGTTCGTTTCATAAAAATATTCAAGAAGAGAAATCATGATAGAGACCAACTTAATCAATTTTAACACATTGACACACAGTAATCATTGTTTATTTATTTCATTTTCCAAGAAAACGCAGTATACATAAATAAATAAACAAATTCTCTTACATATCTCAAGAGATCTTTTAGAAATGACATCTTTTTATTTAATTGAACATATTATAAAAGAGTAACATGCACTTAACCAACATTGTTGAATTTTCTCCCATACTGAGGAACAATAAGAAGATCAACATTTTGTTGAGCAAAAATTAGTTTTTTAAATTTTTTATAAAAACTTTTAGGATCGATCTCATATAATATATAGGAATTCGTAATATAGAAAATCATACTTTAACAATTCGATTTGGCTTTTTCGCTGAGTTAAACTAGGCTCCCATATCACGATTTGTCACCACCACGCCTGTTAGATCATGATCCGTCACCACCACGCTTGCTAGATCATGATCCGTCACCAATGATCTTCTAGGTTATCACTCAGGTTTGATTTGCACTTGATGTGTGGGCGTCTTTATCACCACTAAAAGCAACTAGTAAGAGAAAATATTTCTCTCAATATTAGAGAGAATTTTTTTTCTCTAATCTGTATAATGTGGTTTCTCTCTTTTTTTGAGAGAAAATAAGTCTTTTTATATATTTATTTAGTGGAAATCATAGGCTCCATATTTTAATATTTTTAATTCTATTAAATTAAATTTGATTTAAATTAAAGATAATAAAATTAAAAGTAACTTTACTTCTTCTTGTCATAGGGGTCCACCTTGTAAAATAACACAAGGCCCCTTAGACACAAACACATTATATGGAGCCTCCCACTAAATAATATATTTAGACTTTTAACTCAAATAACTAGTTTTCTTACTTATTAATCCAGTAGAGGCGCTGTCAATTAAATGAGCTAACCTGGGGATCATATGGGTACATACAATAGTAGCTACAATAATTAGGTCTATAATTAAACTAGCTCAATTATTTAATTCCAAATCTACGCCACTAAAAGATTAGAATTGACCTCCATAATTGTATGTTATCTAGGATAGTGTTCTCGAATAATAATACGACCCATGCCACATTGATTTATTTACTGCACAATCCTTTATACTACACCGTTAATTAAATTGTTATCTCACTGTCCAATCAATTTAATTATATCTTTTTCTTTGATACTTACTGGTTTTCTCTAATGATCATTTTCAATATATTAAATATGTTAACACACTCGGACCAGAGAATTCTATGATTAAGTGCCGAAAACCCATCAAGAGATGTGTTATACAAATCTATATTGTTGATCTATAACTTCAATACTCATAATTGCTTCTATCAAGATATCGGGTAATCTTGACTACAAGTATGTGTCGTGCCCATTGGTAACTTAAATAAAATGACAATTACAATCATGAAATTATAACTAACTCAATATTAAGATTTCAGTAAAATCAATGCATATGAGATTTAATAAGTTTGACAATTATTACAAAATTAATTAAATCTCATATGTGTTCATGTTCAATGTAGTCGTACTATATCAATAAATTCATACATGATTAAAACAAATCATTCAATGAATTCATTACAGTCTATACCTAAATAAAGTACCCAACTTTATTTATCAACTGCGAACTTAATTTATTTAATCATAAGATAACTTGTATTTATGTCTTATGTGTATCCACGTGGTAATCATAAAAATAAATATAATATGATTAAATGGACTTTACTCAAAATATTAATACAATTAAGATACTTAAATAAAATACCTCATTTATTTTCTTAATCAGAAAAATTATTTATTACAATTAAATAAACACATATGCTTTTAAAGAGCGTATTTTCCCAGCAATCTCCCACTAACTCTCAAAGTATATTTGGCATCTCATGCATGCCCATGGATTCTAAGTCCAAGTTAAAAGGTTTCCCAGGTATGGCCTTAGTAAAATGATCTGCCAAGTTTTGTTGTGACGCAATCTGAGTAACCTCCACATCACCTCTCTACACTATATTCCTTACAAAATGATATTTTCTCTCAATATGTTTTTGTTTATTGTGGTTCCATGGTTCCTTGGATTGAGCTACCGCACCACCATTATCACAAAATAGTTTAAGGGGTGTAGTTACAACATGTACCACCTCAAGATCTTGTAGGAATATGCGGAGCTACAACTTCTTTTGCAGCTTCTGATGCAGCCACATATTCAGCTTCAGTCGTGGAGTCTGCGATACAAGATTTTTTCACACTCCTCTAACTAACAGCTCTACTTCCTAATGTAAACACATAGCCGGAAGTTGATTTTCTGGAATCTTTATCTGACATAAAGTCAGAATCTGTATAACCCATTGGAATGAGTTCATCACCAGAATACAGAAGCATATAATTTTTAGTTCTTTTCATATACTTCATTATATGCTTGACTACAGTCCAGTGTTCAAGTCCATGATTAGATTGATATTTGCTAACCATCCATACCGCAAAACAGATGTCTGGCCTAGTGCAAAGCATGGCATACATGAGACTTCCTACAGCTTCTACATAGGGAACTCGTCTCATTTTCTCAATCTCTTCAGATGTTTTAGGTGATTGATCCTTAGAGAATGCAATTTCATGTCTGAATTGTAACAAACCGGTCCTGAAATTTTCCATGCTAAATCTATCCAATATCTTGTCGATATAGACCGCTTGAGACAAGGCTAAAGTTTTGTTCTTCTGGTCTCATAGTAACTTGATACTAAGGATATAACTTGCCTCTCCCAGGTCTTTCATATCAAATTATTTTGCTAACCAACTCTTTATTGTAGTCAATCCTCCTATATCATTTCCAATTAGGAGAATATCGTCTATATAAAGAATTAGGAAGACTACAGATTTTCCCTGAATTTTCTTGTACACACATGGTTCATCAATATTTTGAATGAATCCAAACGATTTAATTGCTTGATCAAATATGATGTTCCATGACCGAGATGCTTCCTTCAATCCATAAATGGATCTCTACAACTTATATACCATGTGTTCTTGGCCTTTTTGTATGAATCCATCTGGTTGCTGCATATAAATATTTTCTTCAAGATGCCCGTTAAGAAAGGCAGTCTTGACATCCATTTGCCAAATTTCATAACCTAACACTGCAGCAATAGAGAGCAGAATCTTGATGGATTTAAGCATAGCAATCAGAGAAAATGTTTCCTTATAATCAATTCCCTTTTTCTGAGTAAACCCTTTGGCTACTAATCTTGCTTTAAATATTTTCATCCTTCCGTTTACTCCTTTTTTTTCTCTTGTAGATCCACTTACACCCTATAAGTTTTACCCCATTTGTTGCCTCTACAACTTTTCGTACTTTATTGAAATACATAGATTCCATTTCTTAGTTCATGGCCTTTTTTCCAAAGTTCAACATCTCTATCTATTAGAGCTTCTTGTAGCTAGTGAGATCTTTTACATGTTCATCTGAGATAGTCGTATAGGTTTCTCCTAATAACATATATCTCGCAGGTAACTTAGCTACCCTCCTACTACGACGAGGTTCTAAAAGTGATGATTGTTCCGGGATAATCTTGTGTTGATCATCTGGTTGTTGTTGTTCTTCATGTTCTATAACAGGTGTTGAAAGCTGAGTATCAACCTGATCACCTGACAATTCTTTAAGTATTACCTTACTCTTAGGTTTAAAGTTATTGATATAGTCTTCCTCGAAGGAAGTAAAATATATGCTCACGATCACTTTCCTATCTTGAGGACTATAAAATAAACCTCCTCTTGTTCCTTTGGGATACTCCACAAACATACAAATCTGAGAACTTGAATCCATTTTGTCTACCTTTGGTTTCAGCACATGTGCTGGTGATCCCCAAATACAGACATGTCGTAAACTTGGTTTGCGACCTGATCATAATTCTATTGGAGTTTTAGGCACTGACTTAGATGGAACTAAGTTCAAGAGGTAAACCGTAGTTTCCAATCTAGTCCCCAAAAAAAAAACAAGATCAATCCAATTCATCAAGCATATCATCTAACTTAGGAATGGCATGTTGATACTTTATCATTGAGTTGTTAATGGCTCGACAGTCAACACACATCCTCCACGTTCTATCCTTCTTAGGGACTAATAAAACCAGAACTGCAAATGAACTCATGCTTTCTCTCACATAACCTTTTTTATATCAATTTATTAACTTGCTGACACAACTTAAAAGTAATTTTTAACTCCCAAGTATAAGAGTGTCTTGTTGTACTATAACTTGGTGAGTCCGAGGTCGATCCACATAGAAAAGATTTAATTTGTTTATTTTATTTTATCTAAAAATTAAGAAAAACTTAAATATAAACAACTTAATTGAAATAAAACTATGAAATTGAATTAGTTAGGGTTGTGGATCCACTCTTAGAAGTAAATAAAACATAATAAATTCATTTTGTCATTTTTTTTAGATTTATTGCCCGAAAGATTAATTATATAAATTATTATTATTATTCCTTTAATTTTATGATTGATTAAGTATTTATTGTGCCAAAATTTAATTTGTCTACAATAAGTCAAAATACCATTTTACAATACCTTATATTAAGATATTAAGAATTTATTGTGCCAAATTCATTTGCTTGTCTACAATAAATCAAATTTTAAAATATAAAATGTGAATAAAATTAAATAGAAAATAATTTAATTTATAAAATTAAAGATAGAATTTGATTAAATCATATTTATTTTTAAGAGTTTCACATTACCCTAACTATTATTATTTAGTTAAGCATAATTGAAAAAAAGAATTATTAAAATTAAATTAAACATAATTAAAAGTAATAAAAACAAATTAAATTGAAAATAAAACTAAATTTATTAATAAAAATAATTATACAAAATATTAAAAACACACTTGAAAATCAAGATTGCAGGGAGATGGAGAGAATTTGAGAAGAAGAGAGATGTAGAGAGATGATTAAAAACATAAAAATGAGGCTATATTTATAAAAAATAAATTCATAATCCAGTGTTTTGCAGTCCATTATAAGTTTCATGCATGTGCTCCTTACAACCATTAGATCAAGATCCAACGGCTGGTTAAACTTCAAAAGTCAACATCACATGTGGCATCGTTTGACTCGTCTGATTTGGCCAAAGAACGATTGAGATTTGGCGGGTTAATGGGTGGATCGGGTCGACCCGAATACAAAGATTCGGATTTTACAACTTGCTTCACCAACCATTGTCACGTGGCACAATTATGGCCATTGAATCATGAACGGTTGAGATTTAGTCAAAATTGCCAGCCATTCCATGTACTCATTTCTATTGTAAGCTCATTTTATCATCCAATCAGTGCTCAGTCAACAGGAAAAGTCAACTATTTTTACACAAGCCCAATTTTAAGCTGATCTTGGCTGATCTTAAGGTTTTCGGTATGGATGGCAAAATCCTCCACAGGTTTGGGGCCTCATGGAGCTCTACCTCAAATGGGAAAAATTTTTAATAATTTTTGGGGAATGGGGTGGAGAGGAAAAATAATTCCCAAATTGTTAACAAGGTGGGGTTTGGTATTGCACTCCCCACCCCACCCCCACCCCAATTCACATTATATATAAATATGTTTTTAATTCTTATTTAATAATTTTTATTTTATCAACTATAATGTCAATTAATAATTTTTTTTATGTAATATAAACAAGATATGAATAAAAGAAAACCCCACAATATTTTTTAATTCTAAAACATTATTATGTTTTCTTTTATCTTTTAAGGTGTTGCTCTCTTTAAATATTTTTCACTTTGAATATCATTTTAAGATATTGTTTCAAATTTTTAGAGATTTAAAAAAAATTAAATACTTCATAATATGGTGATGATTTTATTTTAAGTTTCTAATTTTTAGTTTACTGAAATCATATATTTATATCTACTATAAAATAGGTAAATGGGAAATGGGGTGGGGATGGGGAAATCATTCCCCACGTGGGGATTCCCCATCCCCAACCCACTAAATTTGTTGAGGAATGAGGTGGGGAATAGAGACAAAAACTTTTAATGGGATGGGGAATGGGGTAAGCCTCCCCACCCCCACCCTACTCCATTGCCATCCCTAGTTTTTAGAACTTCAGAATCCAAATTTGTCCTCCATTTATCTGTTCGGAGCCTTGAATTACGTGAAATTAATATTTTACTTAATAAACACATAAAAATACACAAAATTAAATATATTTAAAACATAATTAATAATTCCTAATATATTACACAAATACAAATATAAATTATAACATAAGCACAAAATAATATTATTATCGCTTGATAATTAAACAATTTTTAATACTAATCACTTGCCTTTGAAGTTTCTTTGTCTCCTCCAGGTTGCTCTTCTATGTTGGTCAATTTGAAATTGTTGCATCGGGTACAAAATCAATATGATGCTCAATCCCTCGAATTGGAGGCAAATCATGTGGTGTTTCCTTGAGAAAGACAACCTCACATTCATGCAAGAGAGAAGTAATAGAACTAGGCAAAGTAGAGTGAAGTTCATTAGTGTTTAAAAATGCTTCTTTGTACAAAAGTACAATCATTGGCTAATGTGAAAACAACACCTTTTTTTTATCTCACTTACTCTTGCATGGAAATTCTTTAGTTTTCCCTCAGATTTTCTCTCAATGGCCGCGTTTTTCTTGTCTTTTTCTCTCTCACTTTTCTCGTCTTTTTCTCTCTCACTTTTCTCGACCGCTTTTTTATTTTCATTTCCTTTTTCTCTCTTTCCTTTTGCTCACTCTCTCTCTATAGACTTGGTTGGTCTTCATAAACCTGTTTTGGTGTCAATGGAACAAGAATGATATTGCATTGATTAAATATAAATGAATATTTATTGGTGAAGCCATTATACTTCACACGTCTGTCGAATTGCCAAGGTCACCTACGTAATAAGTGTCAAGCCTGCATTGGTACTACATTACATAACACTTTATCTTTATATTTGTCAATCCAAAAAGTCACTATTGCTTGCTTGTTCACTTTTACCTCATCACTGGCAATCAACCACTATAGTTTGTGCGGCTGTGGATGTTTAAGTACTGAAAGCCCTAACTTCTCGACCATGATAGTACTAGTAACATTAGTACAACTTCCTCCATCAATAATCAAACTACATATTTTGTTTTGAACACAACATCTAGTATGGAAAATGTTTTCCTGTTGCACTGCTTCGTCTTCTTGGACTTGAACACTCAAATCTCTCCTAACTACTAAAGTCAATTCACCAAGAGCTGTATAATCTTCATCTTCAACGTCCTCCAATGATGACATCTCATTTTTTTCTTTTTCATCTTCAGTCACAATCTCACCATTGTCCCACAACACCATAACTCTTTTATATACACATTCACTTACAATGTGCCCCCTACCTTGACATTTAAAACACTTAATGTCATGATTCCTAATAGTGTGAGTCACGGTGTTACCTTGTGAATTGTGCTTGGAGGGCTCGAATCTCGGCCTAGGTGTAGTAGATGCTTATGGCCCATTATCTCGCTTCACATAGGTCTGCTTTTAAGGAGTGGAACTCGAGCTTAGGGCTCCACGGGTTTACCCCTCCTTTTTATTTGGCGCTCAATCTTGATGGTTTTGTGGACCATCTCCTCAATCTCCACATAATGTTGCAACTCAGCCATATTTGCAATCTCTCAATTAAGGCTATTTAAGAATCGTGTCATGGAAGCTTCTCTATCTTCCCCTACATTTGCTCTAATCATGGCAATCTCAATTTCTTTGTAATAATCCACCACGCTTCGGCTACCCTATGTAAGACTTTGTAATTTTTGGTACAAATCTCGATAGTGGTGGTTAGGTACAAAACACCTTCTCATCAATGATTTCATTTCATCCTATGTTTCAACTAGACGTTCCCTATTATGCCTTCTATTTATAACAGGCTAATCCCACCAAGTAATAGTATAGTTAGAAAACTCAATCACAGCCAATTTCACCTTTTTTGCCTCTGAATAATTGTGGTAATCAAATATGATTTTTATTTTCTTCTCCCATTCAAGGTATGCTTCCGGGTCAGATTTACCTTGAAAAGATAAGATCTTTATCTTTATGCCACCCAAACCATCATTCTTATTCCTAGGTCTCCTACCCCGTCCATCTCTCTTATAACTACCCACTGAGTCCTCCCCTTCATCATACTCATCCCTATAATAGTCATTGATCTCTCCTCGAGCCGAAGCTCTTTCCCTTATTCATGCTTAGGGAACAGGTAGGGGCTGCCCCACACATGTTTTCTCTACTTGATCCAAACACTCGTATATGTGCTCTAATTCAACCCTCATCATCCTTCTTATCTCTCCCATCAATACTTGAATTTGCAAATTTTGAGTTGTTGCGTATTGGTCCTCTTCATTTGTATTTCGCTCTGAGTTGTGAGACATGGTTAATATCTGCAAAAAAGTTAGAAATAATATGGAAATGACCTCACCTCACTCCCTTACGTATTTTCACTTAAGAAAATGACTCACTCAATTCCACTCGTATTTCACTCAAATTTATTGGCTTTTACCCTGTAATATGCTCATAATCTCTTGTCTTTTTCTACTCGTAGTAATTATCACCCGGTTCTTATCAAACTAATAAAATCAATATCAAGTTTCAGTAGCAATTCTCAAGATTACACTAAAGAGACTCAAATTTCAAAAGCAAGAATACAATTTGTACGTAGATTAGGTTTCAGAAGCACAAATTATGAAAATTTCGGACAAGAACTTTCACGTATGGGGTAAAACTAATTTTGGACTCTTTAAGACACAAATAATAGAAAATGGACAAAAGATTTTAAGTGTAGATCGGGGACTTTTTTTTTAAGGGAAATGAATAGATAAAATTTACGGATTTAAGGAGAATTAAACCACAAGGATGCAAGATTGATAAAAAGAAACCCTAAAAATAATGTTCATGCGATACTTTCACGTGGTACTATTCACACAGCACTGTACATGATTTTTTTTGTTGTTGTGACCTTAATCAATTTAGTCTCCAAGATCGAATAAACTAAGGGTGTTCAGAATCCAATCCGATTTGCTCAATCCGTCCGATCCACAAAAATCCAATTTATAAAAATCCTATCCGTGGATTGGTGGATCGAATTGGATTGAAAATTTAAATATCCGTAGTCGATGGATGGGATATGGATTTTCTTCTGTAAATCTGTAAAAATTAAGTTTTTATTTAATTAAAAAATAAAATTCATAAAGGTAGGAATGCTACTTACTCGATAACAATATTAAAGTAATTAAAGTATAGTTAAATTAACACAATATTATATCTTATTCGATAACAATATAAAATATTTGAATAATTAAATAAGCAAATATAGCTTCCTAAATATCAAAAATTCTAAAACAAAACAAAAACCCTAAGCCAAACAAAATATTTTGGCATATAACACCAAATTTCTACCCCATCGCATGTACAAGTCATCATTGTTTCACTTCATCACTTAAGGTAATTAAGCTTAATTTCTTATTTTCTTTTCAAGCTCTTCAAGTTTCTTAATTCTTCCTATTACATCCAAACTCTCAAGTTTCAATATTTAAATTCATAATTTAGTTAATTTTCATGTATTGATCTAAACAAATGAAAAAAAATTTCGGTATGTTATATTTTGAAATTTTGAATGAATTATTCTAGTTTTATTTAAACAATTAATTTATTTAATTCTTGTTTAATTTTGAATTTAATTGGTAGTAAAATTATTTTTATATTAGATTTTTTAATTTAATAAATTATTTTTAGATTAGATTTTTTTAATTTAATTACTTTGTAGATTGGAAAAAATTAAAAAATTTTAATTCGCAAATCAATCCGCCAAATGGTGGATTGGATATGATTGGGTCAAATCCGCATCCAATCAGCAAATATATGGATTGGATTTGGATTGAGTTTTACTAATCCATGGATTGGATTTGATTGAAAATTTATAATCTGCAAAATCATGGATTGGATATGGATTGATGTCCAATCAGCAAAATCCAATCCGCGAACACCCTTAGAATGAACCTAGAATTAAATGGAACCGCGACCCGATGCTTAATGGAAGCATGAGCCTTGGTATGTGAAGACGCCACAATTAGTTATGGATGATTGGTTGATAAGTTAAGAGTTAGAATGCCATGGAAATTCCATAAGTTCAAAGAGTTTATTTAAGAACCAAAGAGAATTAATTTTCTCACCAATTGCATCAAAACTGATATGTCTCTGTTTATTGGATGTGAGTGCATTATATAGGGTTGGTTACAAGAATTTTTGGAAATAAATCGTAAACCAAAATTAAATCGAAATCCTAATCTAAACGAATAGGAAAGAATTGAAATTAAATCAGAATTCTAATCTAAGCAAATAGGAAAGAATCTAAATCAAATCAGAATCATAATAGACTTAAATGCCTTACATCAATTAAAATAGAAACTCGGCAATTAAAATTGATTTGTTTCTGTACTAGCTTCCTCTAGAAACGAAAAAGTATCTAAAAAGTAAAGTAACATATTTTCCCACTATAATGTGCAAGCCAACTTCCTATTTCATGGAAGTGATTATTTGGAAACTTCAAGAGTTTGACTCATGCATTTATCTTGTGTGATTCCTTCAATGGGCTTCCACAAATTTGATTGAGCCCAAGTTGCTTGAATCAACTCATTAAGCGCTTCTTTGAATTTCTTTGCTCGAGCTCTTATGACGAGTCTAGCAAGAACTTGAATAAGATCTAAATATACCTCATCCCATGTGATTGTGACAGTTTTGACCTCAATCTTATTGGTTATTCTTGTTTCAACTAACATATATTGATTGCTAATAAAGAGTTGTGAACATGAACAAATCGCCAATAACAGGGTACCTTAGTAAGGTTCTTATACATGGGATTGAGAACTCCTCTCCCATGAAATCTGTGTGTATCGCCATACTCTATAACCATATTTGTGTCAGCATATAATTAGAGAGCTAAGAAAGCTCCTTGAATAAACCGCCATGATCATATAGCTAAGAAAGCTCCTAAATAAACCGCCATGATCAGATAGCTAAGAAGGCTCCTAAATAAATCACTATTATCATAGAGTTAAGAAAGCTCTTGAGGAAAACACTATCATAAGGAGCTAAGATACCTCCTAAGTAAATCACCATGATCAGAGAGATAAAGCTCCTAAGAAAATCACCAAGATCATAGGACTAAGAAAGCTCTTGAGCAACTTGCCATGATCAAAATGAGCTAATAAAACTACTAAATAAATCATCATGATCAAAGAGCTAAGAAAGCTTCTAAATAAATCACCAGGATCAGGGCTAAGAAAGCCCATGAGAGAATGGCCATGATTAGAGAACTAAGATAACATCAGCCATGATTAGAGAACTAAGAAAACTCTAGAATAAGTCACCATAAAAGACATTTATTGCTAATTTTTGTTTTGTCCGGGGGCTGGAGCTCCCTTGGTTACCTCACTTTCTACCAAAGGTTACAAGACAAGTGAATGAGCAACTGGAAGTAGCCACACGCCATTAAGACCAAATTTTGTCTTTTAGTTTCTTGTGCTTGAATTCTTTCAACACAAGAAGCTAGGAGGATCTTATTGAGGGTGAATTTAGAATGATATTTTTGTACCAATAAATGAATGATATGTGAACAATTATAAAGGCAAAATAAGCATAATGCTTGGAGCAATATAAAGATGCCATTTGGAACAATTTACTATATTAGATGGGCCTAAAAATTAATGGTCAAGTCGTCAAGATTGGACACTTTAGGTTATTATAGAAAAGAATAAACCTACTACAAAAAGAATATTCTTGGCTTTTTTTCCCTAAGTATGACAAATATCTCTAAAATATGCTCTCTTTTTAACCTAAAGATGATATCTAGGACTAACTTTTATTCACTTTCTTTACCACTAGATCCTACTCTATAAATGTCTTATTTAACTAATATTTGTGGCTCTCCACTCCTCTCTCTCATTCTCTCCTCATTCCACTCTCTTTATCTCTCTATTTTTTTTTTCTCTCTCCATCGTTTAGATCATTATCCAATTCTCTATTTTGGGGAGGCCATTTTTATTCTCCACCTTTATCATTTTCTGCACTACATTATTACTCTCCATATCTTTATTTACCATCTTTATCTTTATCAACGCCAAACATCTTGATATAGTTATCTGGTTTTTGTTATTCAATAGAGATTACAAAAAATCACTTGGCCTGTATTTAGACCGGACCCAACCTATGTGATCTGGGTAAAATCCAGCCCAAATTAATAAATGAAATGGTTTTAGAAATTGAAAAGTCAATATTGACTATTTCCATGCATGGGTCCAAGCGTGAGCCAAAAAACCTGAAACCCAGATTGATGCCCGATTAAATTTTTTTAATTTAAAAAAAATTAAAAATAAAGAAACACAAATAAACCCTTTACCCATTTACAAACCCTAAACCTAAACTCTCCTCACAACACACACACACAACACAAGCCGCCACCTCCAGCTCTCCAAGCAAACACAACCCACCGACCATCGTTCACTACACCTCCACAACCCACCATTCATCGCATCTACAGCACTGCACCAGCAGCATCCCAAGCACCGTACCATACTGCACCTCCAGCTAATGTTGTTGGCGTTGGCGGCACGCACTGCATCTCCAGTCTCTATCGTCACTGTCATGCATAGCCTACAGCCTTACACTTTAGAGTAGCCAGCTGTATAATATCAGCTTGTATGTTTGTTTTGGGCCAAGATTTCTATCAATAAGAAACAATGATACTGAGTCCTTAGAAAAATTGTTTCAACCGAGTTTCATCAATTACCTATGAATAATTGCAACTCTTTTTATATGAATCTCTACTATTTATTGTGCATGGCCACACACATACATTCTAATGGAAGTTTAGATTGAATAATTTACTAAATGGTTTCCTGGAGTTGTCTTTGTTAGACCAGGTCATTAAAAGAATACCTAGAGTTGGATTCCTCATCCTAGTCTAGTTGAATGAATTAACTTTACAATACAAAGGATGCAGAAAGAATTATTCTTAAGTATTAAAAATTTAATGATACATTTTTTTTAATTTACTATAATCAGGCAACTGAGGCCTGGATCAAAACATCGTGCCTGAAGGGTGCGCATACCCAGCCCAAACCCGATGTTTTGCCATCCTTATTATTCATCTTGAATAACAGGAAATGTTTTGAGACCTTTCATTTATATAGTGAATTGGTGATGACTTGCTCCCATGGACATAAGTTAAAGGCCAAATCATGTAAACATTATGTGCTCTTTATATTTATATTTATTTTACTGTATTTTTAATATGAGGTCAAGATTGCCTTTCACGTATGAGCTTATCTAAGATACCCCGATTATGCTTAATATTCTGTGAGATCACCTTAGTTATCCCCTGAGTACACTTGAGCTACTCCTAAGCACCATTAGCCCCCTCAAGGGCGGATCTGTTAGTAGGCTTATACCGGCCTGTAGCCTGGTATAAGAAAAAAAAATCAATGAGTTTGATTAAAATTATGAAAATGCCATTAATTATTAATTATGAAAATACCATCAACTGTTAATTACAAGATACCATCCATCATTATTACTTTTCCTTTACTTCCACCAATACCATTAGAAAAAACAAAAAAAAAATTCCAAACCCTTCACGATTCTTCATTCTTCATCAATTCACCTTCACTGCTTCACAAATCATAATTCATCATCCATTCATATTTTCCAATTTCTTTGCAATCTGTACATTTTTCTATTGGTATGTTACTATACTTTTAGAACTTGTATAAATTATTTATTTTTCTTAGATAGATTTTATTGATTTATTTTACATATTATTTTAATTTATTATTTTGAATGTTTGATTGACTTTTTTTTTAAATTAGTTTTGTGATTTATTAGTTTGAGTTGATTTATTATTGTTATTTTTTCACTAATAATATTATTTTAAAATGGAAAAGATGAAGAAAAATGAATTGTTTAATTTATTTAAGCATGTTAATTAAGCTTGTAATTATTAATTTATTTATTAATTCTTATGTAGTTTCATGTTATGGTAATTTATAGGTTATAATGTCCGATAAACCCAAGCTAAGGAAAACACTCCTTTCATTCTTTGCCAAAGTAGATGGAGCAATTTAAAGGATCCGTTTAAACATATTGATAAAAGAATGAACGCACAATCTTCACAATAAGGTTTAGAGAATAGGTTGTGGCTAAAATCCTCAATAGTAGTTACGAAGTGGTTAGATACTATTGATTCAGAATCCATAATTGAAGAATTTCATTGTTTGAAGCCGTGAAAAGTACAACTTTAGTTATATTTTTGTTTTGAATTACATTTTTATTTTCTATTTTTATAAAATTATTTTGTTTAAAGTAATTATTATTTGGTGTAAGATTTCTAATGTCCTCATCTTATTATGTGTATTTTTTTTTCTTATAAAATTTTATATTCACTTTACAATATAACTTTTTAAAAAAAAAAATTAGCCCGGGGTACTTTAAAATCTTGGATCTGCCCCCTGAGCCCCCTCTATATCGACTCTTATGGATTCCACTGAGCTCTCCCTATTATTCCACATATGACCACCTCAGCTCAATATAAAGATTACCTTATCTTATCACCTAGTGTTCCTCAGATAAACATCAGAAAAACAAACCTAAATCCAAATTTAGCACAAGCTCCCTCAAATAGAAATTAATTTGCTTGAATTAGATTTGAGCTGTAATCAGTAAAAACTACTCGATTGGTTCGAATTAGATCTTGACAAAAATTTGGTGAAACAATAGTATTGACATTTTCAGTTTAATTTTATAGAATTATCAGCTTCCTTCATTATATCAAAAAACGGTTTGAGAGAGTGACTCGATTATAAGTACGGACATCCGTGGACTGCAGTCCAGTAAAATCTGGATTTGTTTTTACACTACATAATATCGAAATGTAGGAGGGAAAAAAAAGTGATTCCAAATTTAATAAAGAATTATTGGCTGTAAACTCCTTGAAGATTTGTGACATATTAGCCCATCGCTAAAACTTTGTTTCATCTGGTGTGAAACCAATTATTTTGTTTTATTTTAAGTTATTTTGATAGAGTGTGAAAATAATGATTTTCAGGATCACAGTGAGCAGCTAAATTGATAACAAAATTTATTGTGTTGGGGAGATTTTGTGAACACAAGATTTGGGGATGATTATGAAAGCAAAAGCATTCAAAATTTTTTTAAGCAGGCAGAAGAATAAGATGGATGACTAAGAATAAAAAGAAAAAAAATGTGAATGTTGAAATAAAAATTTAAAATAGAAATGATCCTCAAGTTTTCTAATTTACAAATACAAATAAAGGAATGAGAGCTTTTATAAATAGTACCTTAGTTGATAACTGATCCCAAAGTCCAAACAAGACAATTGCCATATAATTATTATAATTAAATAGTTTTTTTTCTTTTAAATCAATTAATTTTAATTTGGACAAGTCTTTGCAAGACAATAGTCTCTACGAATTTTTATGGGATAATTCGTCAGAAAAGAACGGCTCAACGGCATGAATATTTATGTTATCCTAATTAGCTGATGATGTGCTTCTATATGACCTATCTGTATATAATTAATTTTAAAATTTGCTCAGGTCAAGAAATTCAAAACAAATCAACGTGAAATACGGACAATTAATTACATGGAACATGCTACCTTCCATTAATTAAAAATAAATAAAACTTACTAGTCTTTGATAATTTGAAAAAGATGGGAGAAAATTGTAAGAAAAATAATTAGAAAATTGTTAAAATACAGAAGGATCGTGAAAGATCTGCAGGCTGCTAGAACTTTGATATAATAATTGGAGTATAACAGAGGCTTTAATTGAAAAATATGTGGATAGTAAACGAGGTGATATATGCACATTAATGAAATTTATTGTTGTAACAAAAATATCCTGGAATATTTCGGATGTATAAATGACGTCATATATATGTCAATATTGAAAAGATAAAACCATAGACTGTTGTTTACACAAACTAATGCGACGTTAAGGTATGATTGAACAAAAGTATAAATAAACAATCCGTACTTTCATTAAATGTTTTTTAATACTTTTATAAAGCCAATATATTTACATTTATATAAACTTTATATACAACAGTTCATACAACAATTTATGGCTCATTTATGCTTACATTTTGTGGAAGGTCTAATGTGCAGTATATACAAATATATGTCCAAACCTCTTGCAATAAAGAGCTCGCTTTAATGATATAGACAAAGGTACTCGGTATCTTATAATATATTGTATGAAAATTATTGGGTGCGGACTTTTTCACATTTTAAAATATAAATCTAAAATTAATTACTGACCTTTTTTATATTTTAACATTATATTGTATTATAATTCAAAGGTATTATTACTTAATTTTAAACTTATATTTTAGAACATATAGATGTCTGAACCCGATTATAGACTATACATATATTATACTTATTTGAATAATTAATTTGGTTGACTGTGGAAATCGAAGTTACACGCCTGTACATATTTTTTGAGATAAAAAGTAAGAGTGAGAAATTAAATAATAATAATAATAATTTTTGAAAATAAATATGTCCACAAACAAAAAGGCCAACGTAAGAAATGGATGCGGCGTTGCTTGCTCCAAAGCATGCAGTATGTGGTCCACGTGCATGCGTTATATGTACAGAAGTTTAATCAATTTGTTTATTTATCTAATTAATTAGAAACGGATTTAACGCACGTTAATTACAATTATTTATGCCAAGTTTATATAAAAATAGTTGGGTTATTTTGTGATGATTGATGCTTTGCTTAATTTGTTGAAATACTAAGGGTCTATTTGAAATTATTTTTGAGAGGCTTAAAAGTGATTTTAAAAAGTTAAAAGCTAATTTCAATATCTAGTAAATTTTTTAAAAAATCTCTTTTGACAAAGTCACCATATTCAGGACTAGATTTTGAAAAAGTTGAGAAAGAATACCTTTTCAAAATCTAATTTTGAAAATAACTTTTATACTTAATATAATTTCATATATATCATCAAATATATTATAGGAATTGAAAATTATCTTTACTAATTTATAAATAAAATCATTAACATTAAAGAGATTATTATTATTACTAATTATATCGAGATAAAAAATAAAATTAATGATATAAAATATTTATTTTAGATATCAATTATTATATGTAGATATATATATATATATATATATATATATGTGTGTGTGTGTGTGTGTGTGTGTGTTTATAAATATTCAAATAAAATTTAATTTAACATTATGTTCAACTCAGCCATTTATATTTTTACAGTAATTTAACAGTAAGATTACCAAATATATACAACTGTTTTTAAAACTTACAATACTTTTAATTAATTCTTTTTACAGCTAATTATTTTTACAGAACAGCTAACGATAATTATTTTAAAAACTACAACATTACTAAACTGACTGTTAATTTATATCTCAATTGATGTGTTATTAATAAAAATTCACTATTTAAATTAAAATTAATAAGATTTAATAATTATCTCTCACTTCAATCAATTGGATAATAACATATTATTTATGACATCAATTGAAATATGAATTAAATACCTCAATAAAATAAAATATAGTATTATATTATTGTGATAGGTGTATGGCTATCCACTTATGGCATTGGAAAGAAACATGAAAAATCCATGCAATGTTATCACCGCTAGGGATGTCAAAATAACCCGGACCTGGCCCGGACCCGGACGAACCCGGATAATCCGGGCCGGGTTGAACCCGTACCGGAGAGGAAAAAAATCCGGATCCGGAATGAGTTTTAATAACCCAAATAAATCCGGGTCCGGGTTTGGGATAACCCGTGTATCCGGAACCCGGACCCGGATTCATTTTTTATATTATTTTTAATTATATTTATTAGTAAATATAAATACAAACATAAAAAAAAAACCTAATTCTATTTCACAACTCAAACACACAAATCGCGATTTACCCAAACAAGACAAACCCTAGCTGTGCCGCCGCTACTGCTGCCGCCTTCCGCCTTCCGCTGTCCCCCAAGCAAGTCAAACAACTCTCGCCTGGGTTCGTCACCGTCGCAAGGTCGGGTTCGCCGTCGTCGCAAGGTCGGGTTCGCGGCGTTCGCCACTGTCAAAAGCTTGGGTTCCCCACCATCGCAACTCGCAACTCGTTTGGTTCACCACCGTCCCATGCTTGCAGCACTGCAGTTCCTCTATTCATCATCATCAGCTCCTCTATTCGTTTGATTTACCACACAATTGCGTATTTGCGGTTTTATAATTAAATTATTTACAATCATCATACTTTGCTCACTTTACTTACCATATATAATACTTGATTATTTCAATAATATCTCGCTTTAGTTGCATATTTAATACTTAATTAATTTCAAGACTCATATCATCATGTTTTTTTTTTCTTTTCAATGATGCTGTCAAATGAAATGATCTGATAAAGCCTTGAGAAATGCTATGGGATTGGAGATGGTGGTTGTGGATTGACCACTTAACTGACTTTTTTTTCCTTTTTCCTCAAATTTGAAGCTTAGTAGCTAACCCACCGAAGAGAGAAAAATTGATGATTCTGTACCCGTGCCATAATATTCACCATTTGAATTGCTTTCTGGAGTTTTCTGGAGTTAGTTTTGAGTTATTGATGCGGGTTCAAAACCCAGAATCCGGGAACCCGGATTTTTTCGGGTTGAACCCGGCCCGGACCCGTATGAAAAAAAGCCGGGTTTTAATCCGGGTCCGGGAAAAAAAAATAGTGTCCGAGTCCGGAACCGAGAAGGCTAAACCCGGACCCAGACCCGGATTTTGCCATTTCACCGCTAGCCCTCCTATGGTTGTACTCGGCATCATTTGATTGGTTGATGAATGCTATAAATAGAGAGCATTGCTCTCTGTAAATTAATTATATCCCGAAAATTGAAAGCAATAGAAAGCTATGAGCTTAGTTTGTACCTTTTGGCATATTTTAGGGTAAAAGTTCATTTACTCCTTATATTTTAAGATTAGTATTCATTTAGTTCCTATATTTTTAAAAATACCTCAAAACATCCCTACCGTTACTTTTTATTTCTTTTGGCTTACTTTTACAATATTACCCTTTTATAATAATTTTTTTATTTGGACATTAATAAAAAGAAAATAATTAAATTACCAAATTAACCCTAAAAAATTATATTAATTTTTAATTGTCAAAAATTAAATTATTACTTTTTATTTCTTTTGGCTTACTTTTACAATATTACCCTTTTATAATAATTTTTTTGTTTGGAAATTAATAAAAAGAAAATAATTAAATTACCAATTTAACCCTAAAAAATAAAAAAAGTATTAATTTTTAATTGTGAAAAATTGTATGCAAACTACCAAGTGTGCAAATGGTGCTTGCAAAAAAATTAATATAATTTTTTTATTTTCTAGGGTGAAATTGGTAATTTAATTATTTTCTTTTTATTAATGTCCAAACAAAAAAATTATTATAAAAGGGTAATATTGTAAAAGTAAGCCAAAAGAAATAAAAAGTAACGGTAGGTATCAATACTTTAATGGCAGGGATGTTTTGAGGCATTTTTAAAAATATAGGGACTAAACGGACACTAATCTTAAAATATAGGGACTAAATGAGTTTTTACCCCATATTTCATATAGCCCATCTCATTTCTAATTTTCTTTATTATCCATAATATTTTTCTAAATTAGCAATTACTTCCAGCCTAAATCTATCAATATTTTAATACGGTATTATACTATTATATGTCAGTTGGTTCAGTGGCGAACTCAGATACTTAAAATAGGGAAGGGTTTAGTTTAAAATGTTTTAATTTAATTTGGGCTGCTTATTATTATTTTTTAATGTTCACAATGAGTGCAACATTTAAATTAAATAATTCGTTATTATTGTTTTTTAAAATTTTAGAGACAATACTAAAATTTGAGTTTTTGAGAACCAAATATCTAAAGAAACAAAATATATAGCTATTGGAATTTGAACCAAGTCTCCAAAATAACTAGAAAGCACTTTTACCACTAAACTACAAGTATTTTCTTTATAAAAATGGGGTAAAGGACACCTACACACCTATGGTTTAAGGAAATCGTCACAAAGACCCCCAGGTTTTAAAAAAGGAACACCAAGACCCCTTTTTGCCCATAATACCCTTTGACTATAATAATTAGAAAATTGACTTTAAAGGTTTTAATTAACACAAATTTTCTGGCAAAAAAAAATTAACACAAATTTAATATAATAATATAATCTATCTAGTAGACTAATAATATTAAATTATTTTTTATATTTAAAATAATATTAAATCATTATATTTATTTTAATAATATATTTGTAATATTATAAAGATTTTAAATAAATTTTTGGGTTAAGTAGATTTTACAATTAAAATTATCTCCATATTAATAATATTAAAGTAACTTTTACATAATATTCAAAATAATTTTAATTTTATTTATTTATTTTAATATTATGTTTCTATCTATTATTAAAAATTACCTTAATATAATAAAATAAGTCTAATAGATTGAAAAATATAAAAATAGTTTTAAATATTAAAATTATTTTGAAATGTATATATTATTACATTTATTTTAATGCCATATTTCCATTTATTATTAAATTGTAGATTTTTTTTTTGGATTTATAGAGTTAAAGGGCATTATGGTAAAAAATGAGTCTTAGTGTCCTTTATTGAAAACTTAGAGATTTTTGTGCTATTTTCTTAAACTTTGAGAGTGTAGATATTTTTTTTCCTAAAAAAATGTGTATAAATTTTTTTCGTTAAACTCTCTCAAAGAAATTTTTAAAAGGAAAAATAATGGCTCGACATGAGCTGGTCAGAATCACGTACTGTGTATGTTTCTCCTAGTGCTTCGATAATTGTATAGTTTCTCCTAGTCTGTTTAAGACTTGAACTTTCTTGTTTAAAAGATGCTAACTTTTTTCAAATATGGAATTTCCTTTATTATTAACTTGTAGTTACATGCGTTTGCCTTTCATTTTCATTATAATATTCTCCTTTTATGCCTTACTGCCACTCATATTTTGAGGATAAGATTCATTAAGTTCTCTTAAGATGGGCTGTTTTTTTTTTTTTTACTTAATAACTTAACTCACTTAATTTGAATCAGTTAAGTTATTGAGTCTGCTTGTTTTATTAACTTAATTAAAATTTTTAATCAATAAGTCATTAAGTTATTAAGATAATTTTTTTAACTTTTTACTTAATCTAAAAAGTTTGAATAATATTATTAAAAGATATTCTCTAAAATATTACTACCTAATTGATTAATTTTCATTCTCACTTAAATAAAAAATTTAATAATTAGCATTTTTACCTATCTCTATAACTTGTGATAATATAGCGGTAGACTATATTATTTTTATCTTGTTATTATCTTCAAATTAGCATTATTTATCTTCATAATTTTTTATGAATATTTTTTTGTATAAAAACATCATAAACTACAGTAAAATTGATTAACATACACTAATCTAAAATATTAAAGGATTGTATTCAATTGAACATGATTTATGTTATAATAATATATTATCTTTTTTATGTTCTTTGAGATGTTTATTATTTGTTTAATATTTATAATTTGTAAGGGTACAAATGTAAAAATATTAGTTTTCAATTTTTTTAAGCAAAAAAATTAATATTTATTTTTAGCAATTAAAAAATAAATATATCATTTATATTCGATATTCAGCTCTATTTATAATTTCTACTAATTCATTTCTATTCAAATTCCAAAAAAAAAAAGAGGCCACCTAAAGTTTTACGTAATATTTTCTTGACTGATTTAACACATAATTATATGATATAATTCTCTCTCTCTCTCTCTCTCTATATATATATATATATATATATATATATTCTCCCTCCATTTTGAATTTGGCAGCCGAGCCCGTTCCATTCAAAATTAAACTAATTCTTCCAAAGATATTGTGAATGGAGTTAAAATTCTTGACATCTTGCTTCCCCTGGATAATCCTCTTTTTAATTATTGCTTTCGTGGGGGCTAAATATTTCGTGGGGGCTAAACCCCTTTGGCCGAAGTGGTTGGGCTGCTACCCTCACAAGTGTGAGGACAGTGGTTCAAGCCCCCACAAAACTTTTGTGGGGGCTAAATATTTATAAGTTCTTCTCCCTTGTGAAATGCGAGTGGAGCACGGACATCCCTCCTCTGTGAAAGTTATTTGTCTGGGTGTACTTCATAGAATTTAATGTAATAATGTAAGTCTCAGTTATGTATATATTATTGTAAATATCAGTGTGATGTCGGCTATAATAGCAGTTGTAAATATTTGTGCAATGCAGTAATCTGATGCGTAATCAGTATTAAAAAAAATTATTGCTTCTTTTTTATAATTCTCTTTTTAATTGTTATGATGAATAATGTTGAACTCTTGATATCTTGATTCTGCTATATAATTCTACTTTTAATTGTTTGCACCGTACATGTACAGACAACTTCCACCGCATCAGAAGGAAAAAGAAAATAGAAGATGAAGTTAATTAGTATTTTATCCGTAAATAATTTACGATTATGTGACTTAGAAGGTGAGTTTAAAAAGCAACAAAAATAAAATAAAATAGTACCTATGTTCAGTTTTGGTCTTCCAAGTAATAGTATTTAATCATGGTTTTGTAGTTGACAATTTTAAGATCTGATCCAAAGGCTCTTATGTTATGGGATTTCGTATGGGCTTCATATTCACATGAGAGAAGATGATGTCAGATATTTTATATTCACATGCTTTCATAAATTAATTATTAGTTTCAATAACGAGAGCAATTTACCATCTCGGATTTGATATTGTTAGATATTGTTAGGGTTTACCATTCTGATATCTCTTATAATCTATCCTAACAGAGTTAAAAATAAATATATTAAGAAACCCTAATATAGTTAGAAACTTCCTTTTCACTTAAGGGCAGTTAAAAAAGCAATACAATCCATTAATATATATATATATAGAAACTGCGAATTTAGAGGGATAAAATAGTTATTTTACCTGAAGAGGGCTGCTCAAATTGATAATGAAAATTTTGTGTGTGTATGTGTGTGTATGTATATATATAAATGCGGAAAGCAAGCAATCAATAATATTAAAAAAATGGTAATTGATTCTTGTAGTCATTATTTTAATTGAGGGGTTTAATTTATTAATAAAGGATCTAATTAAAGTCAAAGCTTAGATGCGACCTAGTGTGTGTAATATACTATCCCTTTGAGATTAGAGAATTGACTTTGGTGTGCCTCAAAAGCAGCATATATTATTACAAAGAAAAATTCTGCATCTTGTTCTTCTCAATGGATCAAACAGATCAAGAAAGTGAAATGGAGATTGATCTCTCCTTGAAAATAGATGCTCAAGAAGATAAAAAACCAGAAAATGGAGACCAAAATCAAAAAGTGCATGAAGACAGATTAGACAAAAAATATTCACGAGACAAAGAAGGAGAAGCTGAAGAATTATCCTTACAGGATGAAAACAAGAACAAAGGAGAGGTACTATATCTATTACTCTCTCTCTCTCTCCCTCTCTATATATATATATATATAAACACACGAATATCCTTTTCCTTTTGCTCTTTCTTCAGTTGTCCTGTTTATATCGTTTTCCTTTTGCAAGGAAAAAATATTTGCAAAGGGTTTTTCCTTTTTTTTTCCTCTTCTCTTATACTATTGTAATTTGGAAAACCTTGAAGGTAAAAGAAAATTTTATTGTTTTTGTTCTGATGGAACAAACAAATTAAAGCTGCTATCCCTTGTCAGTTATCCGTGTTGCAAAAGGAGATGAATAGGATGAAAAAAGAAAATACATTGCTGAGGAAAGTGGTAGAGCAAACAATGAAAGATTACTATGAGCTTCAAGTGAAATTGACCGCGATTCAGCAAAGTAGCCAGCAAATGGTATGATTCATTTCTATTTTTAAATCTTCTTTGTTCTGAATTAATTTGAGAGTCAATTCAATTGGTCTGATTATTAAATAATTTTGGTGATGCCACATCTATTTTTTCAATTTGTTTAGGATATTTCACATGCCTTTCTCTCACTGAAGGGTAATGAAAAGGCTTTCCAAGAACCAAAGGGAGCTGCCCAAATTTTAGAAACGAAAAACGAAAGTCCCCCATCAGCATCATCAAGAGATGATTTTTCTAAAAGGATTAGTACGGAATTAGGGTTATCTTTGAGGTTGCAAATTGAAAGAGAGGAAGATAAAAAAGACAACAAAGAGGTCATTGCTGCAAGCTTTCCATTATTACAAAAAAAGGTTGAACAGAGTGATCAATTCTCTGGACATCCAAGCCATGTTGCCTTGCCACCAAACAGAAAAGCTAGGGTTTCAGTGAGAACAAGATGCCAAGCAGCAACTGTAAGTTCACCAATTGTCCAAACATTATTACTCAACCTTTTCGCTAAATGCTAAATTTGAATTTGATTGTAGATCAATGATGGATGC
This sequence comes from Citrus sinensis, assembly GCF_022201045.2. Lineage (NCBI taxonomy): Eukaryota > Viridiplantae > Streptophyta > Magnoliopsida > Sapindales > Rutaceae > Citrus > Citrus sinensis. The sequence continues at coordinate 11,378,865 of NC_068560.1, forward strand.
CAATGGAGAAAATATGGTCAGAAAATAGCGAAAGGAAATCCTTGTCCCCGAGCTTATTATCGATGCACAGTTGCTCCTGGATGTCCTGTTAGAAAACAGGTAATTAAAATTCTCTAGCAATTGTCAGTAACAAACTTTTTATTCTATATATAATTTATATGTGTTATTCAATTCGCACAAATTTTCATACATTTTTTTGTACTTTTAATTAATTTCTTCTATTCCTTTTTTTTGTTATAATTATTTGACAAACCTTTATAATTTGGAATAAAGAAATATTTTCTAAATTTTGATTATTAGGTGCAAAGATGCCTAGAGGACATGTCAATTCTCATAACAACGTATGAAGGAACCCATAACCATCCACTCCCTGTGGGTGCAACTGCCATGGCATCAACGGCCTCCTCGGCAGCTTCATTTATGTTGCTGGATTCAAGTTACAATCCTCTATCAAATGCTGGCAATAATCCCGGTTTCTTCAAAGCATCTGATCTACATTACGAAAATGCACAAATGAACTCCTTTGCTTATCCGCCGAGCTCCCGACATGTAAACCCTAATGATCCTTCAAAAGGGATTGTGCTTGATCTAGCAGCAAGTTCCTATGATCTTCATCATCAACAACAATTATTATTCCCAGTGGCTGCTAGCTCCTCATCACATTCATCGTCTCAACCTGGTTTCAGCTGAATCATATCAAGCTATATCACAGTTATATTTGCACCATCTCTTATTTTAGCTCTAGAATGGAGTTGATATAGAAGTTGTGGATGCTAGTTGGTTTAATGGGTAAACTTTCTTCGACTTTGTACAAGAAATTTAAGATTTGAATCCACTCGTACTAAGGTTGAGTTGGGATTCAATTTATATTCATGTACGTAAATTTTAAAAAAAAATAAAGAGAAGAGAGAGAGAAGGTTGGAAAAAGCAAAGAAAATTACTCAAGTTGGCTAACATGTGACTACAATTGCTTCTGACCATAAATTTAGGGTTTCTGTTGCGGCTACTATTCCCTCGAGCTCTAATTAATAAAGAAAACAATTTATACAACTCATTCAACGTGGGGCCTTATTAAATTTCTTCTGTAATTCATCCTGGGATCCATGGGGAGGCTAGTAGCCGTGACAAGTGGGTCATTGAATAATCTTCGATCGGTATTCATCACCTCGAAGAATCAGAATAATACTTTGTTTATAAAAATAGAGGGGTTTAGTTATATATGTAGCATATTTGTAAAGAGTTTATATTTTCTAGATTTTGATTCCCATCTTCAATAGAATGTTGTTCCTAGTAAACACTACTATTTTTTGTTTTGGATCTTCCAAATCATTCCGGTGGGAGATTCAAATTCTTTTTTTTTTTTTATCCTTCGATAAAAAAAATTCACTCTTCTCATTAAAATTGGAGGTAGAACCAATAAAGATTTCTTTTTCTATTCATTTCTAGATTTGAGTACCTCATTCAAGAATTATTTTTGCTCCGGTCAGTAGGAATAAATAGAAAAGATAAATCCCTTATGATACACCAAATCTAACTTGGTTATTGATAGAGTAAATAGATTTGTCATTTCTTGAACAAAATCATGACATAACATGGATCCCCTCTGTTTTAGTCATGAAATAGATGAAACAAATCAAAAAATAGATTTTTGTCCAAGAATGAAATTTTATTGGAACTATCGATATCCAATTCATCCTTCGAAACCATATCACATCCCAGATCTAATGAAATAGGATGAATTGAGATGATATTTTGTAAATACATAATTATCTTGGATATATTAACATTTTTTCTCTAATTGCCTGGAAGGGACAAAAGAAACATCCACTTCTTTCTTCAGCAATTTCTAGTCTCAAATGGACTCTCAGTAGGATTCAAACCCAGATGAAATTATGACCATCAGTTAGAGGAAGAAGAATGAATGGATCTTGTAGGATTCCCAAGAAATTCTTCAATATCTTCCAAAAGTATATGCGTATTCATCTACCTTTTATGTTCTTTGAATAGCTAGGACATTGATTGATCAATGTGTGATATTCTAGATCCTCATTCCTAATTACGGAATCAAAATGATCTCTGGATTGATCAGAAGATCCTTTCAATTGGCTAGAATCCGTTACTTGAACGAAACTAGATCTTGTGGAATCATATTGAATATTTGACGATACATTCCGTACCTTGGTAAAAAATCGATCCTTGTTTACCAACCACACATTGTCTAACCAAATCCAATTCTCTCTCGCTATGTTCCTCAAAAAATCCGATTCGTGCGGATTCTTCCCCCAACTAACGAAGAGATCTTGGCGGAATTGCCACATATGAAATTGAGCACAATTTTGCAAAGAAATAGCCCACTTGTTTCTCAAGAAGAGATGGGAAAAACGCTCAATATCATTTGATTGAATAGTTGACCCAGCCCCTTGTTGTTTGAGGAAACCCCCCACTTCAATTGGTATTTTTTCACGAAAAGCAAACATGAGATAACAAATCCAGTCTTTCACTAAGATTTCGAATAAATGTCTCGAATTCAAGTTGATTATGTTTCACCTATTACTTGACAAAGACTATCAACAATTCCCAATCATGGTCCTTGCAATCGGATCACCCATATGATATACAAAAGATATTTGAGATCTTTATCTCTATTTCAGCAATCAGTTTCATTACGTATCTTACAACTAGAATCCCTTTTTTTTTCCAAGCTAATTCCTCCACCACCGCGAACCCCAGTTAGATTCAGGCATGATACACCTTTTAGTTATTGGGAGAACCCAAGTACTCTCTTTCGGATCCAGGAAAAAGCTCTCAGAGATCTTTTTTCCTTTTGGAAGATACAGGAGCGAAACAATCAACCTATTGATATTGGAAGACCCAAAATTGAAATTTCTTCCAATGTAACAATTCTGGGTCCAATAGAATTCATAAGTATAGGAAGAATTGTTGGATCTTTAATCCAATTTTGTTGGATCCTTCATCTAACTTTGGATTTATATATGAATAATCATGTGTTACGTATTGTCGTATAAAGCTAAGCCCAATTAAAACTGATCTATTAAGATTTTCAATAATTTGGACTTCAATATATCTTATAGGGTGGGGGCCATTAATATATAGAGACTTAAGGGTAATTGCTATTTCTATGATGGGCTGAAATAAGAATATCTAAAGATAACAGAAAAAGTTATCTAAGTAAATTATTATAGTACCCAAGTCACATGTATCATTCTATTCTTTTTGACATCCTGTCATCAAAGATAGTGCATAAAGGAAATTAAAGAATTCATTAGGAGAATGTGTTGATTTAGAAGACAAACCACATGATCTCTACAAACAAATTAAGCACAATGGATTCATGTATGCCTCTGCATATTTAAATAATTGATTTTTGATGATACAACATGAATGTTCCTGAATTTTAAGTGGTGGCTTTAACCAAAGATTAGTGTTCTTACAAGAAGCCCTGTCAAATAGAGATTTTTTCTTTCGACCATATTTCGATTGTTAATACGATATATAAGGATCGCTACTACAAACAGTACTACACACTTGATCGTGAAATATCGATTGCTTGTTGAACCCTGTGAATTGTGTGAAAGTAAGATACTCTGAATTCATGGATCCAAGAGTCTTATAAAATGTTCTTCCTGGAAAAAATGTGAATGAAAGAATTCTGGAATTTATTCTACTCTTCTAATTTAATGAGGTTTTCTTGTCTTTGCATTTTTATTTGAATTCCTTTTTAGTAGGAAAATTATTCTAAAACAAGCATGTTAAATTTTATTATAAAAAGTTAAAGACACAAGGTATTGTATATTGGATTGTGCTATTGTAAATGCTGAAAAACAAAAATTATATATTTATCAAAAATAAAGAGAAGACAACTAAATTAATGACAACTCCACTAAGTGTCACGACCCCGACCCTGGGGGCACGTGAGAATTAAGAATATTTTAACTATCACAATACTATGAGGTAGGAAAAAACAACAACCACAACACTACAATGAGAAATTTGACTAAAGCGCCTATTTACTGCAAATTTAAAGCAAATTCTAATACAGCATATGAATACAATAAATGCAAGTAGAAAATATCTATTTTTAAAAGTGAAGACTTCTTAGAGGATTCCAAACTATAACAAAATAATCCACTGAAAGTTATAAACTTCTCAACTATAAGAAGACATCAAACTCTACTTTACCCCATGTATCGACATCCCCAAGACATGAAAAGTAACGGGCGTGAGCTAATAACTAATAGGTAGATATAAGTAATTGAGGTTTCAATAATATCAGTAAAGGCCGAATGGTTAGGGCTGCCGCCCTCAGAATATTCTAATCCCCACATAAGCATATAGGGATAATTCCTTCTTGAATTATATTGTATAATTAAGTGCACTACAAGAAAACAAGTAATAGATGACGGAAAATAACTATCATAAAAAGAGGTGCATAACAGACAATTCATTCGTCATCTATGTCATTGTCATTAATTTATGATAGAATATTTTTTGTCATGAATTCGCAATGTTATTTCACAGTCATATGTCCGTCACACAATATTTTGATATAAAAAAATTTAAATTTAAATTTAAATTTATTTAAATTTTCACGCCATTTTTTTAAATTTTTTAGGGGAAATTAAATTGTCATTTGTAAATTTATTATTCAATTTTGGGAAAATGTTTTATAACAGACTTTATGATGGGTATTTCTCGTCATAAAGTTATATTTTAAAAATATATATATATATTATGATTACAATTTATTTGTGAATTCCTGTTTACAAATTTAATTAATTAATAAAAATTTATATAATAAAAAAAACTAAAAACAATTAATATTAATCAACATCCATTAAATTCAACAAATTAATTTCAAAATAAATACATTTAGTATCCAATGTCATCACCACCAATAGATAATAAAACATCCCAAATTAAAAAGGACCAAACTAAAATATTAAAAAAAATAGTTAAATTCCAATTCAACTTCAAGAAAACTTCAAATTCCAGCCACTAAGCCAAGTTACCCAACAAAACTTTCAAAGATTAATGAAAATATTCCAACAGCAAGACTTCCAGTAGCAATACCCTCTTCCAGCGGCAATACTCTAATAGCCATGTACCCAAAACACTCCAACCCACTATAATTCCAGCCACATACCCACCATCTTCCAACATCACAATAATTCCAGCCTTATACCCAATAATATTCCAACCCAAACCCAGCAAACCAATCTATTCAAAATCAATCAAAATACTCAACGTTATCGAATGCATAACATGCACACTACAACTGTTAACAACATCTACTATAATTTGACATTACAACTTTAATTTCAACAAATTACAACATGAACTTTTCAAAAATGAAAGACCTAGTTACAAAATGTACTTCATGCATTCAAGCAGCCAAAGAAAGTAATAAACTAGGAAAAGAATAAAAATCTATTTAGTAGCATAGTCCCAATAATCCATTAAAAAAATAGAAATGTTGTACCTGCAGCATAGATTTCCAAATAGAAAAGCAAATTATATATAATTCGAACTTTTAGGATAGATAGACATAAGCAGGAGCTAGAAATAATAAATAAGAACTAGAAAGGTCAATATATACCAGTGTAACATGTTCCAAAATTCCTTTAAAAACATAGAAACATTTCCACAATAACAACACAAAAAATTGGGGAAAAAAGAGAAGACTATTGAACTTCATGTGCCTATGTAATATAGATAGAAATGAGACGTGAGATAAGAAACAAAAATACTCAAATCCCTCAAGATAATAGCCTTCACATTTCTCAAAAATTTCAAACACGCTGCCATCATTGCAACAAAATTTGGCAAAACAAAAAACAAAGTTAGAGACCCCCATTCAACAAAGTCCCAGTTATTCAACAAAAGTAAGAAACATCTTACTATCACTGCAACATAAATTTACACAAATGATAACCAAATTGCAAGTTGATTTTATGTGTCTACACAGCTAGAAAGAGGAGTAATAACCTAGAAGATTTAAAAACTCAATAGACTGACCAAACTACAAGTTGATTTTACGTGTCTAAGAAAAGAATAAAAATCTATTTAGTAGCATAGTCCAATAATCCACAAAAACATAGAAATGTTGTCCCTGAGGCATAGATTTCCAAATAGAAAAGCAAATTATAATTTGAACCTTTAGGAGCAAGAAATAACAAATAAGAATTAAAAAGTTCAATGTGTTCCAAAATTCCCTTAAAAACAGAAGAACATTTACACAACTACAGCATAAAAAAATTTGATGAGAACCATCAACGGAATGCCATTAAAGCTTCAAGTGATCCTTTACACATTCATGGAGGCCCAATTACAAGAGCTAGAGCCAAAAAGATGCTAGCTACATTAAATGGATTAATTGAGAAAAAATGGATTGAAAATGCAATTCACGATGCAAGACATCATGAATTTGGCTTGGAGAGAAGACAAGGCATTGTGGGCATTATTCAAGCTATTAGGCAGCCAAATACACAATTTGAATCAAATGCAGAAAGGGAAAAATCGGAATAAATCTGGTATTGATTGAGCTAGAATTAATGTGCAAGCTATATACTGTTGGAAAGATAATTAAGTTAGCTTTCCAATGCATTTTACAGAGCTGGAGTTGGAGTTCTCTAGAAGGAGTTATGATCAATTTATTACAGCTTGTTTAGGCTTGGGAATTCAAACGACTCCTTTGATTATTCAACTTCATTTATTTGTTTTGTGTCAAGTTTATCAATGTGTTAGGTACATCTATCATTAATAATAGTGGGTTGGTGAAGGCTTTTAAAGCACCCTTTGACAAACCTATACTTGGAGGGTTGTTCCAATATTTCCATTTGTATTTTTAGGATCTTGGGTTTCTTTTAGCTTATTTAAACTCAGCAACCTTGCTATGTATGATAATTAAGAGATTAATATTATTTGAATTTGAAAGATTATTCTTTCTTTGGTTGTTTTGAAAACTAGTGAACTTATCAAGAATTTGCATTCTTGTGGCGTTCCAAATTTAGACTTATCACTCACCTTCTCATCTATTTCTTGAGTGTGGCGTCAATATCATTCTCTATACCTTTGGTTCATGCCTTTCTTAAGCATTGGGTCAAGGTTTTGTTTGTTATAAATCTGTTTAAAACTTTCTTGGAAAGTTGAAACTACAATTTAAGTGTGAGTTTCAAAGTTTCATTGTGGGATTTCGTGGAACCTTGTGTAAGACTTTGAAGCTTTTGGTGCAGCTCCCTATAATAATGACTAGGAACAAATCCCCTCCTCATGATGGCCTTCATCTCCTCCCAAGTGTTTATAGGCCTTCCACGATTTCCCACCAAATAATAGCATAATCAGTAAATTCAACAGCAGCTAGTTTTACCTTTTTCTCCTCAGAGTAGTTGTGGCAATCAAATACTAGCTCTACCTTTTTTTCCCACTCCAAATAAACTTCCGGATCATTTTTACCTTGAAAAGAAGGAATTTTTAGTTTGATACTCCCCAAATCATGATCTATACATCTTACTATTCTATTTCTTGAGTGTGGCGTCAATATCATTCTCTATACCTTTGGTTCATGCTTTTCTTAAGCATTGGGTCAAGGTTTTGTTTGTCATAAATCTGTTTAGAACTTTCTTGAAAAGTTGAAACTACAATTTAAGTGTGAGTTTCAAAGTTTCATTGTGGGAAATTTGTATCATTTGGTATCAGAGCTAGTTTCTAATCAGGTTTGAATGTCTTATTTATTTTGATTATCAAAAAAAAGAAGAGAAAAAAAAACGTACAAAAAAAAAAGATCACAAAAGGATTCAAGTATTTCTACTTTCATCAAATTGAATTTTAGTTATTCATTTTCCTTGACATTGTTTACACACAATATCAATTGTGTTGCTTCGTTTGCTTGCTTTCCTTTCTTCAATTTCCTTTTCATTCTTTGTGTTCTCTTAATTTCTTTTCTTTGTTAGTGTACTGGAATTATATGTTAATGATCCTAATTTTGCTAATGTGTTTAATGCTTGTGAGAAAGTTTCATTCGGTAAGTTCTATAGGCATGATGGGTTCTTATTTAGAGAAAATAAATTGTGTGTGCCTAATAGTTCTTTGCGTGAATTGTTTGTACTTGAAGCTCATGGGGGAGGTTTAATGGGACATTTTGGCATTGCAAAGACTTTAGATGTTTTTCAAAGTTTCATTGTGGGATTTCATATCAAAATTGGGGTAAGAAAAAAAGGGGGGGGGGGGGGGAAGACTAATATACTATCTGAAATTTATGTGCTTATGTAACATAGATAGAAATGAGAAGTGAGATAAGAAACAAAAACAATCAAATCCCTCAAGTGAAATAGCCTTCATATTCCTCAAATTTTTGAAACTCGCTGCCATTACTGCAACAAGATTTGGCAAAACAAAAAGCAAAATTAGAGACCCCACATTTAGCACAGTCCCAGTTATTCCACAAAAGCAAGAAACATCTCGCTATCACTACAACACAAATTTGCACAAATGATAACCAAATTACAAGTGATTTTGTATGTCTAGATAGCTAGAAAAATGAGTAATAAACTAGAAGATTAAAAAGGTCAATAGACTAACTAAATTATGAGTTGATTTTACGTGTCTAGACAACCACAAAGAGGAGTAATAAACTAGAAGTAAGAATATAAAAAAAAACTCATTAGACGTCCCCTTGAGTAGTAGAATAGTTGGCACTCCTCAAAAATTAAGAATATTTCTCAACCACAACAACAAAAAAAATTGCAAAAAATGGCAAGATTCTTTACAATAGCAATAATTATTATTAGTACTTTTTTCCAATGTTCTTTTTCCATGTCAATTTCGTTCTTGAACATCTTTATCAATTGTTTTTCTTTCGATAGTCTTACTTCTAAATCAACCCATGCATTCATATTAATTATTCGCTCATTGGTCTTTTCATGACTTCTAAGTTTAGAAATAAGATTTTTCCAATCTCTTGTTCCTTTATCATTAAGCTGATTTTTCCTACAATTTGTATTGAATAATTTGCAACAAAAACAATATACTTTGTCAAAATCTTTTGAATATATTAACCATTTTCTGTCATGTTTTTCTCCATTTGATAAGATTTTAACATAAAATCCAGTAGAGAAATGCCTAGAACTTTCCTCTTTTGGGAAAGTTATATTATTCTCTCTAATTGGGCCTTTTTCTACTAAAAGATCTCTTAACTTTGTACCGACATTTTTCCCTCTTCCCGGATTATAACATTATTTAGAGCAAAAAAAATTTCAATATCAACTTTGTTGGTATTTTTGTTGTTATCATCTTTAATGTTGTTTATTTCATTCATTATTTAATTCATTTGAAGTTGGTTGTTCAATAACTAATTCTTCACTTTAATCTATATCTTTTTTATTATTTATGACAAATTTATCAAGAGCCCCTCTTTGAAATTGGACTAATTTTTCTATTCTCCTCCTTTTTTTGTAGTTTTTCATATCTTGATGCATATATTTTTTTGGTACATTAAGTAGCCCAATAAGGCTAAACAATCACTCGGCGAGGAATCGAGATCCCCAAGCCATCATACAAAAGCCAAGTAGAGATCACAGAGGGGGGAAATGAAAAAATGTGAAGTCCCAGAGGAAGCTGGAGAGCATGGGAAGCCATAAGATTCGCTGCATAATTCGATTCCCAGTAAAAATGATGCACAGCTACTCGCCAATTGCGAGCCATCAGCCCTTGAATATCACAAATTAGAGGATAACAAGCATTAACGGTAAAACAGTCTCTGGCAATCATATGAACCGCGCACGCACTATCAGCTTCAATGAGAAGGTCACGAGGTCACGAATGCCAATCTCCGAAGCGAGCAACAGCCCCTGATAAATTCCCCATAATTCAGCCATTGTCATCGAGTACACACCAAGATTAATACTGAAACCTTTGACCCACTCTCCATTACTATTCCGAATTAGACCCCCAGCCCCAGTTATCCTGAGTTCCTTGTGGAGCTGTCAGTATTTAATTTAAATACACCCACGGGATGAGGACTCCAATGCATCCATTGAGTAACTCGAGCCACTCCTGTTTGGATTTCCGATTGGCTAATTGTTTGGATTTCAGCTGCTCATGACTTGATATCTAGAACAATGTTCTAAGTGTTGTTGTAATTATTCGAAAAAAAACAGCTTGGTTCCTCCAAAAGGACCAAAACCACAGCCTCCAGACTACCACAACAAAAATATATTGCCATCCTACATTTCCAATAATCTCCTTGGACTTCTCAGATTAATAACGATCCAATTTTCCAAACTCATGTTGAAAAATTCATCTCTACAAGTTGAATTCAGCAACGAAGACCACACTTTCTTGGCATGGAAGCAATCTCGTAGCACATGTAAAATATTTTCTACAGCATAACTACACCTAGGACACTGGACATCCGTGATAATATGCCTTTTAAAGAGAAACTCTTTAGTTTTCAGAGATTTCTTCATAGCTAGCCACAGAAAAGTGGGAATAGATTGAGGTCTTTTCCACTTCCAGATGACCGTCCATTTTAAATTTTTTCATAATTGAACTGGATCTATGATGGACGTATAAGCTGAATTCAAACTGAACTCTCTAGTCTTAGAATAAGACCAGTAACACAGGTCTTTTGCTTCATTCCTACTTGGGGGTTTAATGGCAGCAATCTTTAATAATACATTGTTTGGAAGTAAATTCTCAAACAAAAGCCAATTTCAGTGCCCCTCTACCGTAACAAAATCTGCTACAACATTATTTGGTAAAAGCTGGTTAACTTGGGGATTTGTATGAGCAGCCAAAATCGTTCCATCGTGAAGCCATGCGTCCCACCAAAACCAAGCTATCTGACCATTTCCAATAGCCCAAAACCGAGCTATCTGACCATTTCCAATAGCCCAACTGACCCCCCGAAGAACTTTACTCTAAATGTCCCCAACAGCCTTCCAAAGGTGAGATCCATATTTAGTGGAGAGCTCAGGACGAAGGTTATCAGGATCAATGTTATATTTAGTACAAAGGACCTTAACCCAGAATCTATTCGGATTAGATAACAAGCCCCAACCAATCTTCATGACCAACACCGAATTCATTGCCTTCAGATTCTTAAGTCCTAGACCGCCATGATCTTTGGAAATACAAATATTGCTCCATTTAACAAAACTGATTTTCCTATCATCCTTTTTACCACTCCAAATAAAACGCCACATATTTGATCAATTTTAACATGAACACTCGCTGGCAGCTTTGTGGTCTGCATAGCATACACTGGGATGACTTGTAAGACCACTTGTGTGACCGTGATTCGACCAACAAGGGATAAATTAAGGGCATTCCAACCTGAAAGTCTCTGCTCCACTTTGTCTAAGATAGCTTGATATGTGCTTTTCCCCACCCGAGAGTGAAGAACGGGCATCCCCAAGTATTTGCCCAAATTCTTTGCGACAGTAAAACCCAAGTCCTGTCCAATCTTGCAAGCCTCCCCTGGAGCAAGATTCCTAGAGAAAAAGACTGGGTTTTTGTTTTGTTAACCTGTTCACCCAAGCTCATGCAGAAAGTTGCAAGGACATTATTGATAACAGTAGCCTGTTCCCTAGAGGCCTCTGCCAAAAGAATAAGGTCATCAGTGAAAAAGAGATGAGTAATGGGAATACCTTTGCAGCCAAGGCGAATGAGCTTCCATTTTCTGACCCTCATAGCTTGGTTGATACCATGGTTAAGGCATTCAATACATAACACAAAATTGTAGGGAGAGAGCGGATCACCCTGTCTAATTCCCTTGGACGGAGAGAAAGATTTGATTAGCTCCCCATTCTATAAAACTTGCATGGACACAGAAGTGATGCATTCCATAATAACGCGGATAAACTCCATAGGGAGGCCTACTAGGCACAACGTTTCATAAATAAAATTCCAGTTAAGTCTATCATATGCCTTCTCAAGATCTACTTTAATCAACATATTTCCTATCTTCCCTCTCTTTCTTTTCATTCAATGAATAATTTCCTGAGCTACCATTATATTTTTCAGTAATATGTCTGCCCGACACGAAGCTGGTTTGAGTGAGACCAATGAGGTTCGGTAGCAAAGGCTTCAATCTGTTGCCCAATAATTTAGTAACCATTTTATAAACAATGGTACACAAACTTATCGACCTATGGAGCTTGAGATTGATACGATTCTGGGTCTAGGGGACAAGAACAACGAGCGTACTGTTGATCCTCACTGGGACTTTCCCTTTTGAAAATATCTGCTTAACGAGCTTACACACGTCCCACTAAGTCCCATTGGGATTGAAAGAAAATTGCATTGAGACTATCAATACTCGGTGCTTTCATAGGAGGCATGATAAAAATAGTATTTTTAACTTCTATATCACCTACATCTTGCTAAAGTGTCTCCCTCGAACCCGTTTCAAGCGCCGGGTAATTTGCATTGACAGGATAAGGGATATGCTCCTTATTATCTTATATATAGAGTCCAGAAAAGAACTCCACAACGTGCTTCTTAATCCCCCTTTCATCGTGCAGCCACTGCCCTAGCTGATATTCAATTGTTTCAATACGGTTTATACGTCTTCTCTGAATGGTCTTACGATAGAATTATTCGGTATTTCTGACTCCCCGAGCAATCCAATCCCTCCTCGCTTTCTGGTACCACAACAATTCTTCCTGAGTAAGGATTGTCTCCAATTCTCCTTTAAGTTTTCCTTATAAATCTAAAAGTCACTTGGAGCTATGATCCTCCAAAGCCCTCCTCTAAGTTTTCCTTATAAATCTAAAAGTCACTTGGAGCTATGATCCTCCAAAGCCCTCTGAATTCCATTTAATCTAGCCAGTAAAGTCCTCTTCCTTTTAAAAATGCTACCGAAAACGTTTTTATTCCACTGTCTCGCTTTGTCAGTAAAGTCCTTAGCCGAGTTAAGAAAATCCTTGTTACGATCCCAACAATGAAACATGAATCCTTTTAACGAGCATTTGTTAACCATGAAGCCATGAAGCGAAAAGGTTTAGAATTATGCCTACTCTGAAAATTACGCCCAAATAGAATGAGAATTAGCCTGTGATCTGAATTAATCCTTGAAAGATGGAGAATTATTGACCACTCATCATTACTTATGGCTCGGTCAAGTCTCTTTAATAAATTTCCACGGTTCCAAGTGAAGTTTGGACCCTTGTAAGTCAGCTCACAAAAATTGTTTCGGAAACAACACTTATTGAACAGCCTATAAACTCCACTAACTCTAGCCGACCCTTTTTTTTTTCGAACTAAAACGTATGGCATTAAAATCCGTTGCCAACAACCAAGGGCCTCTGATAGTAGCTGTTAAAACATCAATTTCCATCCACAAGCTGCTTCGAATAGAAGGATGTGGACTAGCATAAATAGCGGTGAACCATGACAACACTCCCTCACTATTGGAAACCTTGCAGTGGATGAACTGCCTGTGATTTACAATAATTTCCACACTGATATTATCCCTCCATAACAGCTAAATTCCTCCAGCGAAACCCACGGCTTCCACTTGATGGGAATTATCATAACCACTCCTTCGAATGAAACTATTAGCCTTAACCACATTTACCTTCGGCTTCAACAGGGAAACCAAAGTAGGTTTATACATGTTTCGAAGAGACTTAAAGGTTTTGAGGAAGTGAGGTGAGGAAACTCCCTGACAATTCTAACACAAACAAAAGAACCATTACAAAATAAATAATGAGAGAAAGTAGATCTTACTGATCAAAACCTACGGCCGCAAACTCCATTTCTGTTTCATCCTCCTCATCCAAAGAAACCATTGTTTCAAAGGATTCGGATACCTCGTCAAAATCACCCATGTACTCACTCTCTGAATCATCACCATCATCATCTATGTCTTCACGCCCCACATCGGGGGGTTCACAGTTATGGGCCTTATGGCACTCAGAGGTGGAGGGATCCTTAGCGGGGATTAGCTAGGTAATGTTTTGGCCTTTAGTTTGGGAGGCCAAGGTAACGGCAGAGTGTTTAGCAGGATTTAAGGTAGTTGAAACTAAACCCAGCGATGGAAAATTGGAATGCATGGGGTTGCATGGGAGAGAAAGACGAGGGGTTGGAACATTAAAATGCATGGGTTCATTAATGTGTGGCTGACTTGGGTTAAAATGGTTTTGCATGGGAATGGTCAAAGGACCCTTTGAATTTTGGCCAACAGTTGTTTTAGACTTGGCGGGGAATTTTCGTGGCTGTTTCTTGCCCTTTGGGGTCATGGGCATTTTTTCTTTGTTTGTTATAGCTTGGTTAGCTCTAGGCTTGGTCTTTTTGCGGTTAACTTGGGTTTGCTGTTTAGGTTCTAGGGTTGGGTTAGATTGATTAGGATCCCTAATCATGACATTATTCCCTGTAGGATTATTCTGATTTGCACCTCTGATAGTGGACCAAATTGAGATCCCCCAATAGGGTTACCATTTGTATTTTTTTTAGTTGACATTTATTTAAATCTAAAAAAACAAATAAACAAACACAATTTTTTTTCTAGATTATTCAAGCCATAATCAATACAAAAAATAAAAACTAATTAAATTTAAAAAGGATAAGAACAGTAATAATTAAAAATAGAAAAAATAGAATGATAGCACCTGAAATTGAGTCAATTGACTATTGAAATGAATACGATGATGGCAATGAATTTCGTAGAGAAAGAGAAGAGAGCATGAAAACTTTTTGCTAAAAGTATACTTGATTTAATGTGTATCGGTTTATAGATAATGAGTTTTTAAATATATTTTAATAGAATACTAAAAGTTAGCTCTCAAAATCTAACATTACTAATTTTAATAAGAGTTATTTTTGGAAAGGAAAAGCATAGATTTTTTTTTTTGAGGAAATACTAAAAAAAGTAAACAAGTAACCTTCAAAAAAACTATTATACCATAAAAATATATATTATATTTAAGGTAAAGATTATCAAATAAGAGCGATAATTATGTATAAGCGTAAAAATAGTGTAAAACCAAAAAATTAAACTTTTCTACTATAGAAAAAAATATATACGTACCTAAATTTTTTTAAAATCTAAAAGAATATTAATTATACTAATTAATAAATAGATACCCAAAGATTAGGGCTTTCCTACGTACGGGACTCTAGGCAACCACCAAATTCGCCTAGTGCTAAAGTCACCGTTGAAGTGGTTGCAACCAGTGGCAGACCTGCACGTGGGCTAGACCGGGCTGTAGCCAGGTCTAGTTTAGAAAAAATCATTACACCCTTACTTTTTTAATAATTTAGTAAAATAATAGAGTTTTCATTTTATTTTCATATATGTCCCTAACTCAACTACCCTTACATTTTCATCAATTTAGTATAACAATAGAGTTTTCATTTTATATTTAAATATATCCCTAACTCAATTACCCATATGTTTTCATTAATTTTATATAATAATAGAGTTTTTATTTTATTTATAAATGTGTCCCTAAGTCAATTATATTATTTTCAATTGAAATTAGTGACTTATTTTATAAAATGATTAAATTATATATTTATTGAATAGATTGAAAACATTAGGGTGTTAAAATTTTATTACTGCTTTAATTTATTTTAAAAAGCTTCTAATTAAAAAATATATATGTCAATGTAATATAACATCATCACTAGACTTAAAAGTACTTACAGAAATAACATATAGTAACAATTATCAATATTTTCATAAAATTTTAATGTGAATTTTCAGATTTTATTTACTAGTTATATTAACTAAGATGACAAGTTAGAAAATAAAATTTGAGTATTTTAAGAGCTTTTAATAGAATAATCATCAACTTCTAGTTCTTTAAAGAGAGATAGAGCATCTGACAAAGAAACAACTACACCCAAATATCTTTTTGCTGAATTGAGTTTAGTTTAGTTTATTATTGAAACTTTTGATTAAAAATACTTTTACAATTTGAAAGGATGAATAAATTTTAATTATTTAATTTATTAAGTCAGATAATTTAGTACTTCACTTCAAGCATAAAAGTTTTACTTTCAATTTTTAATTGATTGTAATTACATGTATTGATCTATTTTAATTTAAAATTCTTAATTGATTTTTTAATCCTTATATAATTACAAGTTATTATAGGTTGCAATGTCAAATTCTATAATTAAAAAATAATTTCATATTTGAGTTGTCTTTTGTTTTCTACTCTTTTTTTATAATTATTTTTGTTTATAGTACATATTTAGAGAGATAAAGTTCTTGGTATTCCTCCTTATTTAATATACTTATTTCTACTTATAAATTTTTATGTTCGCTTCAAAATATAAATTTTAAAATTTAGCCCGGGGTAATATTAAATCCTGGATCCGCCCCTGGTTGCAACCTAGTTTCATCCTTCTCTTTTACATCAAGTACTCACCTCAACATTGTTGCCGCTAGCTTCGCAGATCAGCAAAACATTGACCATACATGATAGAACCACACTTTCAGTATTTTCATTTTTTCAACAAACAATTCCTTTTTTTTTCAAACAAATAATTAGATTTTCACTATTTTTAGTTTTAGATATTGTTTTGATAACAAATTATCAAATGAGTTTTCAAATTCACCAAAAATAAATCATTTATATATTATAAAACAATAAAAAAATACTAAATTCATTTGAAAAGCAATACCAAATGAGAAATTGTCCTTATTTTTTTTAAAAAAACATTTTGTATAAAGCATGTAACCAAATGCATCCAAATGCATTTTCACTTGTTTTCTAAAATTAAAAAAAAATTGAAAAATGTTACCAAATCCATGCTAAATTACTGTTTTTATTTTTTACTAGAAAATAGAACTACGATTCGCGCGGCTTTGAAAAAAGAATTTAGTATTATTCTTTTTTCTTACTTTGCACTTGATGAAACTGATAAAAAATATGAATTGTTTTTTTTTTAAGATGAGGCAACCTTATAAAACTAATGTTATTTATGGAAGTTAATTATTTTTTTGTTAACTTTAAAAATATATATTAATGTGTATAGTGTACCTGTACAGACCTTATACCTTTTGTAGTTGTTAATAAGTTCCAAATTATATTCAACTTGCTAATCTGTTAGAACTTTTATATCTCTTTTTTTCCAACCAGCTCCAACGATCTCAATATCACCCACACCACTTAAACTCTCACAACATCTGTAATATTATGGAAAAATAACATAAAAATGTTAAAACATAAAGATCAATAATTTCTAATATACACTTAAAGATTAACAAACATTAATAATTAAAAAAATACATGAGAGGATTGTGCTATCATTCACATGTATATCAATCAAATTCAGAGATATGAATTGGAATCCATTGATCGGAATCATAACATTTCCTTCTTCTAACCTATTAAGCGAAGTTATGACCGAGAAGATAATTTTATACTAATTTGAAAGTGGTCTGTACTCGCATATAGTTGAAACAACTTTCAAATTCTAGACATTGTACAAAGAACTATCACTCAACATGTGCTTCAACCTTGTCACTAAATTTTTCCTGATTATTGAATGCATTAGATTTTTCTACAAAAAAAAATGCTATATTAAGTGTAAAACAATTGGGAAAAAATTTAGAGAAACAATGGGAGAAAGAATTTTTCATACAACATTTTCATCAATAAAAATAATGTTCACACTAATCAATTCTCCATTCTTCTTGGTATTAATAGACTCCCACATCCTCCAAAGCCTAACCCTTATCATCCAACTATCTTTATCATTGTTCAACTCATGAAGAAAAGAGTGCTTCATAAAACACACAATACTAAAAAATCAAATAAGTCAAAAAATAAAAACACAAGAACATTTCTAAAGAAGATGTTGATTAAATAATAATAAAAACTCAAACATAATAAATCTTAAATACTTAATGTTTATAAAGTTTGAAGAAGGCAAAAGACACTAAACAATAGGTTTCATAATTAAATATGAGATTATAACATTAAAATTAGGTCTTAGTGACATTGGTGAGGGAAGATGAAGGAACATTCTTTCCTATATTAATTAGTTGATGTAGTTGATGTAGTTGATGTATTTTAAGCCACTAAAGTTTAGTTGTTGGCTTAATAAAATAAATAAACATTTCAAGACTTATAATTAATTATTATTAATGGTTACATATTGTTGAATTTAAATAGAAAGAGGAAGAGACATGCACTACTAGAAAAATGGTCTTTACTGATACTTAACTCGTGACACTTTATTAAAAAGTATCAATATTTACATACATATGGACCATTTTTCATGTTTAACATATAAGTATTACAAATTACTGATACCATAGTGTTTGCAAGTCAGACATCAGAGATCACTGACACTAAGCTATCAGTTAAAAAATCAAAATAATTCTAATCTTGTTCCAAATAGAACTCGAACCCAAGACCTATAGAAGTCAAGCTTTTTAAGTTAAAAGGAAAAGAAAAAACCATAATATAATACACAAAAAAATGTATATATAAAAAAAAACCCTAATTCCGTAAATCTCTAAATCTAATCTAGATCAATTTCATCTTCTAAACTCTCTTTCTCTCTGAGTCTCAGTAGCCACGGTCTCTCTCTCAGCAGTCACGGTCACGGAAACAATTACATAGCCACGGTCTCTCTCTCTAGTACGTCGTCACTCACCCAGTTTGTTGTCAGCTAGTGCATCGTGACCGTCAGCCTGTGTGCAGTCTGCCAGCACGTCGCCACTCTTTAGGTAGTCTTCGGCGAAGCATCCACACTGCGAGCCGTCATCGTCGATTTGTGCTTTCCTCACTGTGCGTTCGTCGTGTCATGGCGGTTCTCACTCGTCAGCTTCAGCCAGTCTTGCATCCTCAGAGTCATCACTCGTCAGTCGGGGGTCGTTGTAGTCGTCACAGACACGGTCATCTGTTGTTGTTATTTTCAAATTTCAATTTTCGTTCATAATAAAGGTATAATAGTAGAAAAATTATTTTAATTTATTTGATTTTTGTATTAATGTATTCGATGGAAATCGAATACTTGGTTAAAAAAAATTGAAATTTTTTCAGTTATGCATTTGATATCATTCTTGTTTAAGAAGCACGCATTTCAATAGTTGATTTATTTGACAGAGCAGAGCAGAAGGCTTTTGAAACCTCAGCTTCCTTTTTTTTTTAATCTTTTATGGCGAAAGTAGGGTAAGAATAGTATGAAAACATGTTTTGCTTTCTTCTTGGATGGCTAACTTGGCTTGCCATGGGAGAGTGGGAAGCTGATTTATATCATATTAATTACATCACATGGTTATATAATAAAAGTTATATTTTTTTAGGAATGTGTATTTGTGTCATATTTTGAGCAGAACATTTACTTGTTCAAATAGGGACTCGTAGTATACCGACCTTGATGGGAGCTGTGGATATTTCATGGTCAATGGGGATGATTGGCTATTCAAGTATTGAATGTTGCTTTAGTGGTAGTTAGATCTTTCTATTCTGCCTTTTTTTTATTTAATAGTGTTTATATAATGAATAATCAACAGTTCTTTGACTAGAAAGTTGTTGGTAGCATCATGGACCCAATTTGTGAGTATATCATTTCTCCTAACTTGCAAATATTTGTTCATTAGCAATATTTATTTTGGGAATACTTTGTACCTATAACGATCTGTAATGTTTCTGGATTCTATTTACCTTTTGAGGACCTTAGAATGATTATGTATGTCAAATTCTCTGTTAGATTTGTTCCTTGATTTACTAGTGTTAGATTTCTTTTGGATTCTAGTTATTCTCACATGGCTTTGACTTTCCTTTATTATTGTACGTTCTTTCCCTTTTCTTTTGGAATAAATTTCTTCGATTAATTGGGGCCCTAAAAAAAGTTTATACTAAAACCTTTATTCTGCCAAGTTATAATTTGCTAGGACATATGGAGTGAAATTTATCTTGGAAGAAATTGTAAAGTGGATAGTTTGAGATGCATGCTCAGATGTGGGGAGAGTTCTCTTGTCAATGATGAATTATACTATGTATTAGATGTACTATTATAGCATGTCCTTTTAGGTCATATATTAGCAAGCCTCTTGTATCATAATAGCAGGGTGTTACCACGTTGGTCAAATTACATGCTTGGTTTAACAGGTACTTTAATGCATTAAAAAAATATATTTGTCATTCAAGTTTATTCATGAAGCTTAGGACTATTCATGCGCATTTATGAAGTTTACGTATTTAGTCTCTATACTTTTTTTTTTGGTTAAATTTCAAACAGGATTTAAAAATTTCTATTTTATAAATGTGCAGCAAAATTCTTCAACAAACTACGGATGAAGTCAAAATAAATCCTTCCTAGCTAGCATGTGCTGACTTTTATAAAACTTGCATTTTGTCTTATCTCCCATGGGGAGGAGTTGAACTCATTCAGGTAATGTTTTATTTAATCATTGCTTGATGGTTTATTTAAATATAGCATATATGTTTTATTGTCTTATATTCTGTATCTGTATTTTGAATTTGGAATTTCTATTAATGGACTTCGCCTCTCTACCATAAAATGAGAATATATTAATACTCTTATAGTTATTTTGAGAGACAAACATAAAGAATCATCACCTTGAAAAAAATAAGCTCCATCCTTTTTAAATAATCGACAGTGCATCGTATCTAAGTGAATGATTGAGAGATCTCTATATATAATTGATCTAGTGATCTTTCTTCAATCTTTCCTTTTGGTTTCTTTATCTCAATGACCTTAAGCCTTTTTGTATTGCTTTACCTCTATAACTGAATATGTTTAGATTTCTATTTGCTGAAGTGAAGTTTCTAGGAGGTTGATGTTGTATTTTGACTCGTGATTGTTATCATTGTATCTTGAAGATTTGATAGGAAATTGGAAAGTATTGCAAGAGTTTGGTACTATACATTTTTCATTTTTCGGCTTAGGGATACTTATTTAATTCATTAGTGATAGCCTAAGAATATTTAAGAAAAAAAGGATTAATATCAATTCTAAGCTTTTTAGGATCTTTGGTAACTACTGTCAAGTGGTACTGTTTATTACTATGTTATTGCTTTTTATAATTTCTAGAAAATGTCAAGTGTTTGGTTATAGATTATTGTTTAGTTTTGAGGTTAGTAATATATACTTGTTAGTAATTGGAGTTGATGTTGAATGTTATGAATACACTATTGATGATCTTTCGTATGTGTAGGCATGTTATCAAGTTATTTGTAGCATTCAATAATCATGTAATGTATGAGTATATTTTTGCTTGTAAATGTCCGACACTTAATTTGTGTAGCAAACTAATTAATTCTATATGTTACACTTATAGGTTGGAAAACAATGAAGTTCAAGGTGTAGAGGCAATAAGGAGAATTTTGTTGCAAACTAAATACGTGTATTTTTTTTTTTTTTTCAATCTGAATATCTACTTGTGGGCATTTCAAACTATATTTGAGATACTCTAAATTTGTATGTTTCTTTTAGTACTTTTTTTAATTTTTATTTGGTATAATTGTGACATATTAATAATATTTAAATATGAAATGAAAGATTTTGTAATATAAATTAAGTTTTTTTAATTTTATGGTGCTTTTTAATTTTACCAATAAATCAATAGGCAATGATCCAATTCAAATTTTTATTTTTTAAATAAATTAAACAGTGATATCATGGTAATAATAATTATAGACACTAATATAATATCAACAACTACTAATACTATGGTGTCATAATATTAGTGATATTGTAATAATAGTAATTTCTGACACCACTTACAAGTGTCACTATTTTTCTGACTCCCAGATTACTAACACAATTAACAAGTGTCACTGAAAATAATTACTGACACTATTCTAATGTCAATAAAGACCATTTTTCTAGTAGTGATGTAATCTTTTGTAATTTAATAATTATTTTTAAATTTTAATTTTTAATATTTTGTAATGTAATTATTTTTTAATCTCAACCAATATATTAGATAATAGAGAATATAAGAAGATGCAAAATAGTAATGCCACATCACTTCTTGTAATCTCAATTTTATATATATACTAGAAAATAGAACCGCGCTTCACGCGACTTTGAAAAAAGAATTTAGTATTATCCTTTTTTCTTACTTTACACTTGATGAAGTTGATAAAAAATATGAATTTTTTTTTTTTTAAGGTGAGGCAGCCTTATAAAAAAAAAAAAAAGCTATTAGCCAGCAATACAAATAAAGAAGCAACGCAAGATAAAGAATAAAATAAGATAATATATTATAAAATGATTTTATTCATTCCAATTGTGTATGTATAAAACAAAAAGATGAGCTCTCCTTTTATAGTTACATAATCACTCCATGAAATTAATGAAAAATTATGGATCATAATTTCTTGTGAGACAGTGGGAGTTATAGGGAAGCTAAAGGTTGCTAATGGGAGATAATAGAGAGACTAAGAGATATATGTTATGAACATCTACATTTATTTTAATAAATTCATAACACTCCTCCTTGAATATTCATTATAAAGAATATGTCTCATTAAAATCTTTACACAATTGTTATTGTGTAATAACAATCAAATTAATTATGAGAAGATGAAAATCCAAATTTAAAAAAAAATTTCTCTATTTATTAGATAATAGAGAATATACAAAGATGAGAAATGGTGATGCCACATCACCTCCTCAAGTCCCAGCTTTATATATATACTAAAAAATATAACCGCGCTTCACGCGGCTTTGAAAAAAGAATTTAGTATTATCCTTTTTTCTTACTTTACACTTGATGAAACTGATAAAAAATATGAATTGAATTTTTTTAAGATTAGGCAACCTTATAAAAAACAAAAAAAGCTATTAGCCAACAATACAAATAAAGAAGTAACACAAGATAAAGAATAAAATGAGAGAATATATTATATAATGATTTTATTCATTCCAATTGTGTGTACAAAACAAAAAGATAAGCTCTCCTTTTATAGTTACATAATCACTTCATGAAATTAATGAAAAATTATGGATCATAATTCCTTTTGAGATTGTGGGAGTTATAGGGAAACTAAAGGTTGCTAATGGGAGATAGTGGGGAGACTAAGAGATATATGTTATGAACATGTACATTTATTTTCATAAATTCATAACACTCCCCCTTGGATGTTCATTACAAAGAATATACCTAATTAAAATCTTTACATAATTATTATTGTGTAATAACAATCAAATTAATTATGAGAAGATGAAAAGCCAAATCTAAAAAAAAATTTCTCTATTTATTAGATAATAGAGAATATATAAAGATGAGAAATGGTGATTCCACATCACCTCCTCAATTGTTGGCGAGCCATTCGTGTGCCGGCATGCCTATGTCAGATCAGGCACAACTCGTGGACCAAGAGTATTGGCCCACTGCTACCGCCCAAGGGATCACTCCACCTGGTCATCTCGGACAATCGTGGACTGAGCTGTGTTGCAACCACACAGACAAGTGTGAAGGTGGGTCTGGGCCCACTAGTCATATCTATGGAGGTTATTTAGGATTATAGTTGTGGACAAATAGCACCCATGATGCAATAGGCCTTTTTCTGCTTATCGGAGCCCACAGCACTGAATCTAGAACCAAAACAAAAGGCACAGAGCCTCGGCCGCATCTGTTGCTTGTTTTCTCCTCCACTCTAAACTACTCTCTGTTCAAGACTTCAAGGGTTTTCTAATCTCGTTCGGTTCGTCTCAACTAAGACAGCGAAGAAGTTATTGTTGAAATCAAAAGAAACCCAAATGGGAAGCACGGCTGTGGAGAAGAGTGCCGAACAGCTCCAACGAGAAATAGACGAGCTTCACCGCCAACAGCGCGAGGTTCCTTTTTTTTTTTTAATTTTTAAAAAGGTATGCGTTTTTGTATTATTTTATTTAATTTTGTTTTGTTGAAAATTCGTTAGATTACAGAGAGGCTTAAAGATCCTAGAGGACTTCGTCGGGGAGCATTATCGGGACCGGGCCCCCGCAATTTCCCCGCTACCGGTGCCCGTCAACGTGGCTTTGCTCGTCCCGTAATTTCTCTATTCCTTTTTTTTTTTGTTCCTTTGAATGCATTTCTACCACTCGGGATAACAGATGAAAATTTTCACTTAGATGATGATGATTTTTCCCCTCTGTTGGATATTAGTAATTCTTTTTTCTCGGAATTTATTAGTTGGGTTTTCGAAAAAATGTAAAATTGAGTGTCTTTTTTTCTTATTCATGAAATTTTCTGTAATGGGAATTTTTGTGTTTGGTTGATTTCAGGCTGATAGGACTGACGTGGAAGAACAACCTCCAGCCAAGCGGCGACTTCTGTCAGCTGTTGTCAAGGTAGAATCCGGAATATTTATTATATCTGTTAATTACCAAGTCATTTGAGTTCATTTTCATCTGTTGTTTTTAGCTTCATATAAGGGGGGGGGGGGGTGGGAGTGCCCTTGTTTCATGATCAATGCTGGATTGTCTGCTCTGTTTCATTCATAATAAATTAAAATATATGAAGAGGAAATACCAGTTAAGTGTTGTGTGCTTTTGCAGTTTTTTCTCTTTTCCAAATGATTTGCAAAGGGCCTGAAATTTAAGCCATGACGGTTAGGTTCAGTTGAAGGAAAGCTTTGTTATTATTAATATTTTTCTCTTAATTTTGCTTGATTGGATAGACTAACTAGTGTTTTACTGAATAATGTTTGTTTTGTAATGAAGTTGGAGGATGGAGAGATTGACGGTCATGCAGGATCAGTGAAGGATACTGGTATAGAAGGAGCGGACTCAGCTAATCAGAGTGATAAGAAGCCATCCAGTTTGCAGCAGAGTGGCTGGCCTAGGAGGGATGGCCATCAGAAAGCAGAAAACATGGTTAATTTGATACTCTTTCTTGTTTTATTGAACTGTATTGATGTGCAACTATATATATTAATGTTCTGATTGTTGTTTTATTTTTCAGGATAATGCAGCACCAGTAGTGGAGCATATTCCTAGGGTTTTGCCAAAGAATGAGGATCCAAGCTTGGTTAATAGAAATAAACGGATGCTAGGGCAACTTTTGGGCACTTTGGAGGTATGTGTTAAGCAGCTAAATAAATTGTAATTCCAATTGAATCGACCGAAAATGATATATGCATTACATGGAATTGAACTGAATTTAATTTTACATGTGTTTATGGTATTAAATATTCATTTAAACATATTGTTGTTTATGAACTAAACAGCAATTATTATGTACGTGGGGTGTGACAAGTGATATCATGATGAAATGCTCTAAAATTCTTTTAGGAAGTATTCATTCAAATTTTCTACTATTACATTTGGATTGAAGGCATATTTTTGTCTAAGCAAAAAATGGCTAGGACTATATGCATTTTTTTTTTTCCTGGTTTGGATAGATAAAGAAGATGATCATATGGAGTATCTGTAATGTTACCCCTTAATTGAGATGGCGTTATCTTAAATGAATAAAGATAATTCCCCATGAATCAAAGGTGCGATTTTCATAGAATCGTCTGTCAGCAGTTAATATTGTACCGTTGCTGCTTATATTCATCTCTTGCTGGAATCTATCTGGATGATTAGAGGGTTACTTTTGTACCCATGACAGTCTTAGCTCTCATGTTTGTAGAAGGTAAGACACAGTGTGTTAACTGCTAACGACTATGAATAAACAAGATAGGAAGTCTCAATTGTAACTAAATTTTGAGGAAAAGACTTAAAGAATGAGTATATAGTTCAAATGCAAGAATCAGAAGCAAAGAGAATTCATATTGATTTTAGGAAATCATGTTATTCAAATCCATGACATGGTCTGTGTTACATGGCCTATTATACTACTGTCATGGCAGAGTATCCAACATGGGCATTTTTGAGATTGAATAAAAGCTTTCCATCAAAATGAAGTGTCCAACATCCTGGTAATATTTTCAGTAGGATCCAATGCAGGCACTCCCTGGAAAAGCATCTGGGTAACTTTGGACGCAGGAAAGAAAATGTATATAAATGGTCCATAGTTGCAACTGATTATTTGCTTGCACTAGGATAGTTTCTGAGAAGTCTTTTCAAAGTGCATTGAATCAACTGTGCTTTTATCTAGGCTTTGCTAGGTTTTTGAAGGCTAGACTGGCAGTGATCTTATATGAAAAGTTCTCTGAATTGTTTTCCAAGCTTAGATTCTGGTGGTGAGATGCTTTTATTATGTACAAGGATCTCTTTTGCATAAACCTAGGCAGAGAGATCAGTGAAGTTGTAACATTAAAATAATTAGCATTTTAAAACTACGCAAGTTCATAAGTAGTTTCAACTGTTTGGATTGTAGTGAGGAAAATATGTCACTGCTTCTCATTCTGAATTTTTGGGAAGTCATATGTTGTTGCATTTTAATTGCCAATGTGTAAAAAAAGGAAAAATAACTGCTTATCTGAATTTATTACTGTCTGTAGTTTTCTCGCATCTTACTGTTTTTTTTTCCTCCCCCCTTCTGTTTTCATGAAACTCTTCCAGAAATTCAGGAAAGAAGATATGCAACTTTCAGGATCAGAGGCATACAGGCAGAGGTCAAGTGCTTTGCAAAGGGTAAGAACACGTCAGCTCATAACTTCATTGAAATAAAAGCAACTAGTAATTGGTGGAAACTATCCAAATGATTGTTTCTATGTGAGGAGTTATAGCTTTGCAGGCAACCATTGTTGAAATGGACCATAGGCTATGAATTTTTTGTTATATCAGTCTAAAATTTCTGGAAATTTTTGAGTTTGATTACATGAACACCTATTGGTCATCCCAAACTTTCTTAGGCCGAGCAAAGAGCACGTGAAGAAAGTGAAAGGCTGAGGCAACAAGAACGTGAGCAAATTGCTGAAAAGAGGAAGAGAGATCTGGTTGGTTGTCAATAGATTACTATAATTTCCTTCAATAAAACCTTAAATGGATCTGCATGTTCTTAAGGCTAAAGCAAATGATTGATTCTTACTCCTGTTTTTGTTTTTCTTTTTCTACATCAGATTCTCAGGGCTCGTGTTGCAGCCAAGGCCGAAGAGAAGAAGTTGGAATTGCTATTTCTTCGGTGGAGTGAGCATCATAAAAAACTTAGCAATTTCATAAGGTATTCACCTCACTGGTAGTTAGTTCAAATATTTTTATGCTGTTGATTACATTCAAACCTAATCTTGCTATGTCAACATTTTTTCTGCAGGTTATTTTTAATTTTGGTCCAAAAGTGTCCATATTCACAATTTTATTGAGACAAAGATAAGTTTCTGTTCATGTGCATAGTAGTATTAAGCAACTAGAAAAGTAAATATCCCCTGCTTCTTTGCAGGATCTTTTATAGAAGTTCGGAGTTCTTAGAAAGACTATCCTTTACTCATTTTTTATTTGTTTTTGGTTGTGATTTCCAGGACCAAAACAGAGCCCCCAATCTATTATTTACCTACTAAACCATTGGAGGAAGATACAACTTTACTTGAGCAGCGTAAGGAACAGGTGAGCTGTTTTTCTGATGAGTCTTTTGTTGAGCCATATTGAGAAAATTGTCTATACTGCAAAGTAGTTTGCTTGTATTAATGGAGCTTGTAACTGCAATTAAGATCTCACATATACATTCATCAATGCTCAAAAACAGGAATTTTTAGAGTGGAAAGCTGCAACAAGAGAAAAACTGTCTGAATATCAGAAGCAGATCGAGGAGCAGTATGTTGCCAATGTTGAAAAGGAAATGGAGAGGTGGCAAAATGCAAGAAAAGCTAGGAAAGCAAACAATGATATGTTGAACTTGCAGGAAACAATGGACAAAGAATTGGATACCCACAGGCTTGAGCATGGTCCCAAACCGAGAAAAATTCCTGGTGGAAGCAACAATGAAGATGAGGATGATGTGGAAGATATCAATGTTGGAGAAGATGACATGATGGATGATGTGTTGGTGGTTGATGATAGCAGAAGAGTCGATGAAACTGCTAAGCTGGAAGCTGGTAATTCGAGTCCACCTCCTGAGATTATAGAAAGTGGTAATTGAAGCCATCTGCAGAGCTAGTCCACAATGCCCTCTCTCGAGTTCCCTTGGTTAGACATTTTTGGTATTTTGTACGTGTTTACCTGTCCCTTGTAGGTTTTTTTTTTCTTTTCTTTTTTCAGTTATATTTAAATGGGTGTTGCATTTTTCGGGTGAAGTTATTTTTCTTACATTACTCATACCTGCGTTTATCTTCTAATGATTTATATGGTGTCATCTGCTATGTTTATGTAGTTTTAATTTTACTAAAACCGTGAATGTTGATTATTGCTGGTGAGCAATATTGGCATCAATGGAAGGTCAAGCTATGTTATTACTATAGAAACGGCACGTGCAAAGTGATATTACGAATGTCTTTATGATCATGGAACATTTGTTGTTTGTTTTGTTTCTAGTTTGACGTGCAATCCTTATACAATGTACTAGTCTGCATTTGCACTGGTATTATACTATTCATTTATGTTATTTATATGATAGGGTATGTCGTCTATCAGTCGTGAGAGTTGGTGCTATCACTTTCACAGTCAGTGTTATCAATCAATAATCGTGAATACAATACAATCAAAGGAGTAGTTGAATATTTCGAGTAAAATTTTGTAATTGGGCTGTTCATAGCAGACAGTTCATTTTTGAACTGTAACAGATGAATTTTGGATGTTTACCTTTTCACCAAGCCTCTGTTGTTAGGGCATTATTTGGAAGCTTCAAAGAGTGGACACCATCTTTCTGTTGCGAAGTTGCCGTTATCCGATTTGAGTGGTCAGTGTTTTCTTTTTCTTTTTGCTGCATGTTAGTGGGCATCCCAAAGCTGATATGAATTGAAGCCTGTTTTAGAAATTTTACAGATAATAAAAGCAGTGTAAATGACTGAGGGCTAATTAAAATTTTAAAAAAAATGGCAAAAAAAAACTATTATTGAACAAAGGTATATTTTGTTTTTAGCCCTGCATTGCTATATTACAATTTTATCACTAGTGAAAAATTCACTACCTCAGTGGACTGGATTTAATTTTTATTTTTGCATGTTTTGCCATAAACCTCTTCTACTAAAGGCCTTAACGTACCGATTAAAATTTCTTAAATGGTATTAAGTGAATATAATAATAAAAAGAGACTAATATGGTATAAATCCATGTTTTGTACAAATTGATAAACGGGTTCATTTTGAGAGTTCTTAATTAGCTAATTCGAAATAGTTTCATGACTACAGACTGGATCTACTCAGAGCTATTAACGATAAAATGAGATATGAGTGGATGAAATGCAAAAGAAGCAAAGACTGGAGAATGAATTACCTACTAAAATATGAACAATAAAATGAGATATTATGAGATAAAATGCAATAGAGACAAAGACATGCAGAAAGGATTATCTATTTTTAGCTATCAAAGTCCTTAACATTACGAATTCTTTAAGTTGAAATGAATCAAATCTCCCTAGGATTTGATACATAGGCTTAGTATCTCACATCAATTTTTAGGGGGATCACTTTAACAAGTTGATGATACTACGAAAATATGAAAAATACATATTTCTATTGCAAATGGTGTATTATTTTTACCAACTAGTATATTAAAATATGTAATTATTTCAATTTTAATGGCATTCTCTTTCATTGAGATAAGTATATCCTTATTATAGAATTATTTGAATATATATTTTTTGACTGATCGGTTAATATAAATAGAGTTTGTACATGCGACAATATTGAAATGAAATATCATCTGCCAAAAGAAATCATGATCTAAATTATAAAAGTAAAGAAATTATAACCGGTAATTCCAACGACTTTTAGAAATTTGGTCAAATCTGGCAACACAAAAGGACTTGCATAAAATTGAAATCAGATTTCTAACTGGTTTTCGAATTTTCTCTTGCATTAGTAAAATGGCTTCTAATACCCAACTTGATTGGAACCACAAGTGCTTTTTTTTTTTTTTGGCTTTTGCCGCCAATTTTTCTTGGTACAAAACCCAGTTTCCATTTGTTTTCTTTAATCTCTATATTTTTGTAAGTGAAAGCTAATTGCGGACCAAAATGTAGAAGCAACCACAGAAAAAAAGTACAGCTTTCATAAGAATATCAAGACAAAAGCAAATGCCAACTCCAAATCTCAATTGAGAAGCAAATTTTTCGTGCATGAACACCCAAGCTGTATAAGTATATGCACGTGATACACACATGCTTCCTAAAGGAGCTTAGCTGATTTGTCATCTACAACATCCTTTATTCCAACGACATGTTGTTTAGCTAAGAACTAACAAGTCAATCAGCACTTATTCAACAAACCGACAAGTTGATAGTTTCTCTGGAACCCAGTTTTAAACCTCACACTTCAAATTGTTGGTTACAAAACGGGTAAAAGCTTGTTTAGTCCCTATATTATGAGGATAGTGTCCATTTAGTCCCTGTATTTTTAAAAACACCTCAAAACGTCCCTGCTACTAAATATTGACACTTATGCCATTATTTTTTTTTTATTTTTAACTTGCTTTTACAATATTACATTTTTACAATAATGTTTCTTTTTTGGATATTAATAAAAAATTAAATTATCAAATTAAACTCAAAAATAAAATAAAAACAAAAAATGTATATATTAATTTTTGTGGAAGCTCACGTATGTCTAAAAAATTAATATGGTAAAAAATTACATTATCAATTTTTTTAGAAAAATTAATATTTTAACTCAAGAGTATGTTCCACAAAAATTAATATATTTTTTTTTATTTTATTTTATTTTTTGGTGTTAAACTGGTAATTTATTTTTTTCTTTTTAATAATGTCTAAAAAAATTATTATAATAGGGTTATTTTTTTCTTTTTAATAATTTCTAAAAAATTATTATAATAGGGCAATATTATAAAAATAAGTTAAAAGGAACAAAAGATAATGGCAAAAGTGTCAATAATTTAATGGTAGGGATGGTTTGAGGTATTTTTAAAAATATAGGGACTAAACGGGCACTAACTTCAAAATATAGGGACTAAACGAGCTTTTACCCGTTACAAAACTCTAACCTATTGTTAGTTCTTAGCCTCTTAACTTTCTTACCACTTTGAGTCTCAACCAATGCTTTTCATTGCTTAAACTTCTCAAAGACTTCATCCTTTCTCTTTAAGACATACACCCAGACCATTCTGGAATAATCATGTATAAAGGAACTGAAATATTTAGCTCCACCTAGAGAAATCGTCTATACTAGCCCCCACAAATCAGAATGGATGTAGCTAAGGTCCCTTTTGTGTTATGCACTGCAGTCTTGAAACTAGTTCTACAAGATTTACCTAGGACACAAACCTCACAGAACTCAAGAGACCCCAACTTATCATCCCCAAAGACTCCCTATTTTTCTAACACTCTTAGCTCCTTTTTACTCATATGTTCCAATCTTAAATGCCATATAAGAGTCTTATCTAAACCCAGACTACTTGATGAAACACTGACATCTCCAGTTACAGCAATGCCTTGAAGCACATATAAATCATTGTGCTTATTCCCCTTCATTATCACAATGGACCCTCTAATTATCTTCATTACACCATATTCCACCATAATGGAGCTGCCAACTTGATCTAGAGTGCCTACAGATATTAGATTCCTTTTAAGATCAGGAACATGCCTTACCTCTCTTAATTGTCTAATCATCTCATCAAACATCTTAAATCTAATGGTCTCTAACCCAACTACCTTATATAGTGAGTTATTCCCCATCAGTACCTCTCCTCCATTAAAACGATTATAGGTAGTAAAAAGACTTTGGTCAGGGCACATGTGATATAAACATCCAAAATCAAGAATCCACTTACTATTTGTCTGAGTTTCATAAGCCAAAAGGACACCAACTAAGTCATAGCCTTCATCTTCGGATGCAATAGCAGCATCTGCTTTCTTTCCATGCCCTTCTTTGCTCTTGTTCTTTCTATCTGGACAGTCCCTCTTGAAAAGCCCTTCTTATGACAATGGAAGCATTTCAAGACCTTATCCTTAGACTTAGATTTTCCCATTTTTCTTCCCTTTATTGTTTTCTCTCTTCTTAGGTCTTCCCCTTGCCATAAGACCTTCTCCATCTTTTGTTTCTGCCTTCTTTGTGACTTCTTTAGAACTAAGTGAGTCTTTTACATCTGCCATAGTTATCGATTGCCTCTCATATAACAATGTGTCAACAAAATGCTCGTAGGATGGTGGCAAAGATGATAACATGATGATTGCTTCGTCCTCGTCTTCCAATTTCACATTGATGTCTTCAAGATCAAGAATAATCCTGTTAAAATTATCAATGTGATTTGCTAACGAGCTACCTTCCTCCATCTGCAGAGTATACAACCTCTTCTTTGTAAAAAATCTCTTGGTTAGGGACTTTTTGGTGTATAAGTCTTATAACTTCTTCTAGAGGCCTGCGGCACTTATTTGATCTCCCAACTCCCTAAGCACTCTATCTCTAAGGCTTAAGATTAAGGTGCTATGAGCCTTATCCGAAGCATCATGTAATTTTTCATCAGTGAACTTGCTTGGTTTCTTGCCAGTTCTTGGCTCTCTCAATGTCTCTTCTAAACCTTAATGAACCAATAGTACTCTCATCTTGAGCCTCCAAAGATGAAAATCATTTTCGCTAGTGAATTTCTCCACCTCAAACTTGGATGTTGCCATTTCTTGAATAAAAAATCAGAAATTAGACTCTGATACCAATTTGTTGATCCAAGACCAACTCTGATACCGATTAAGAAACACCAAGATCAATCTTAACTCTCTAAACCTCAATTAAAGAAACTAACAAATCAACACAAACACAGAGAATACACTTCACAAAAACAATCAATGAAAGGACAAAAATGTTTAAGTGGTTTGGCTGGAGCAGCCTACATCCACTGAAGAACAGAGCTGCAGATTTTTATTCATTCACTAATTTCAAGATACAAGCCTCATGAAGAAGATACAAGCTATATATGACCCTTAGAGGATTCTGGAAAGATTCCTCAACACCAGCTGTGACAAGGGTCTGTTGCAACTGAACCCAAAAATTTCCCACTCTAATTAATAGCTTTAACAGCCTTAGATACTTGACTATTTTGTGTCGTGAATAAGTGATATCAAAACGCCCTTCACAATCGTCGTTTCATGCTAAGCTGTATAAGTATATGCACGTGATACACTCATGCTTCACTAAAGGAGCTTAGCTGATTTGTTACAATATCCTTATTCCAACGACATGTTGTTTAGCCCTGACAAGTCAATAAGCACTTATTCAACAAACCGACATGTCGACACTTTCTCTGGAACCTAGTTTTAAAGGTCACACTTTAACAATTTAGTTTCATAGATATTAGTGGTCATAAATGTAACTTTCATTTATAGTTGGCAAAGATTACTGAGCTATGTTTGGTAGACTTATGGCTTGTATTATAAATATATAAATTCAAAGTTTTAGTAGACACTGTAATATTTATAAAGTATGATAAATTTAAAAAATAACTAAAGGTGATTTTTGATTATAATATAAAAGTGACCAATCCAAACTTCTCCAATACATTTTCTAGCAAAACCTTGTTAAAAGGTTCTCAATAAAGAATCATGCAGACTAATAAAGAAACATGAAAGCATTAATGTAATAGAAAGTCATGCATAAGAAGCATGTGACTCAAGTCAATTAAGTCTATAATGATTTACAATCACCTCTGAAATCACTTTGAGCAGATTTAATCCTTTTATCTAAAGTTCTGTCTATTTGTTACACATCTTGCAAAGGACTTTTTGGGGGTTCAAAAAGATTTAGTGCTCAATTGCTAGTGATTCAAATTAATAGAACTTAGTTTTGTGTGAAACAATGACTTCTAAAGTGATTGTGTTAAACTAATAACAATATAATCTTTAGCAAAGAGGGAGGAACGGTTTTCATATATATTAGTAATCTTTTATCAATTTGATTTGCTAATAGCTATTATATATACGCTCTTTGGTTTACATTTTCTTATTATATTAAAGAGATTAAGAAAGTAAATTTTTTTTTTATGTTTGCTAAAATAATAAACACAGTGAAGAAAAGAAATAATTTTGTTCTAAGTTGCTAGTGATTCGAATGCTAAATTGGTGATATCTAATCCCAAACACACTTGGCTCATATGTATTTAGGGTAAAGAAATAGAGGTGCTTTTTGTTTTTTCTTACTTTTTATTTGCTTACCCATCTCTCATTTTTGTAATATATTTTTTAGATTGAGGTTTAAATCGTTCTATAACGTGATGCAGCTCATCAAGACTTTGTTACTTGTTTACTGCCTTTTGGTTTCTTCAAACTCTCTAAACACTAAGTATTTAAGATTTGTTATATTTGGTTTTTTTAAATTATTTAACCAATATCCTCTTTAGAAAGATTTTTGTGTTTTTATTATTTGACTTATTTGAATTTTTAGTATTTTGTGCTTCATGAAGTACTCTTTTTTTCATGAATTGAATAATGATGGAGATAGTTGGATGATAAGGGTTAGACTTTGTAGGATGTGAGAGTCTGTTAACACCAAGAAGAATGGAAAATTGATTAGTATGGACATGATTTTTATTGATAGAAATGTTGTATAAAAAATTCTTTCTCCCATTGTTTTTTCTAATTTTTTTCCCAATTATTTTACACTTAATGTAGCATTTTTTTTTCATAGGAAAATTTAATGCATGCAAGAATCAAGAAAAATTTAGTGATAAGGTTTAGACACATGTTGAGTGAGGGTTCTTTATACAGTGTCAATAGTTTAAAAGTTGTTTCAACTCTTGGTGAGTACAAACCACTTTCAAATCAGTATAAGATTACTTTATTGGTTATAACTACGTTTAAGAGGTTAGAAGAATAAACTGTTAAGATTCAGATTAATGGATTCCAATTCGTATCTCCGAATTTGATTGATTTACATGTGAATGCTAAACACAATCCTCTCAAGTATTTATTTTAATTATTAATGTTTGTTAATCTTTAAGTGTATATTAGATATTATTGATGCTTATGTTTTAACATATTTATGTTATTTTTCCATGATATTACAGATGTTGTCGGAAGTTTATGTGGTGTGGGTGATATTGAGATCATTGGAGCTGGTTGGAAAAAAAAGAGATATAAAAGTTCTAACATATTAGTGAATTGAATATAACCAAGAAAACTATGACTATATTTTATTTTTTAGTTATTGTTTTATCATAATAAAGATCGACAGTTTGACTTCACTAATCTTTTTAGTTATTACCTAATTTTTAATTTTCTTTTTCAATAAATACATCCAATATTTGTTGAAGAAAAACCATTAAAAGTACAATGAAAAAGGGTATAGCCCTTAGAGATTATTCAACATATTCACAAGAAAAATTAATTAGAAAATATGTTTAGATAGCCCAAGCATCTTCTCACTTATGCAATAGAATAAACAACAGTACTTGGCGGTTAAAATAATTAATGTAAAAGAAAAATTAATGAAAATCACTCTAAATCAAATTGTAATGTAGAATGAACAACTTCAATTCCTTGAATTATTGCCGAATTATTTGTTCTAATTCTTAAGAAAAATATTTTTTTTCTTTTCCTCACACCCCACCTCTTCATAAACACAAATAAAAAAGTCAAGTGGTATAAGGTCACCTACTCAGTTACAAACAATGTAAAGTAACTTACAAAAGCCTTTATATGTATTTTATTTATTTCTTTTATAATTCGACACATTGCTAAGGATCTTCAGTTATAAAATTTAATTTGGAGCTTATCAACAACTATAAAAACTATGAGGTTTGTACACTCATACTATACACATTAATATATATTTTTTAAGTTAACAAAAAAAGTTAATTTTCATAAATAACATTAGTTTTATAAGATTGTCTCATCTTTAAAAAAAAATCAATTCATATTTTTTTATTAGTTTCATCAAGTGCAAAGCAAGAAAAAAATGATAATACTAAATTCTTTTTTCAAAGTCGCGCGAAGCGCGATTCTATTTCCTCGTTTAATTGATAAAATACAATTATAAAATGTTTGACGTGCTCAAATAAGTCTAGAGAAAATTTAAATTCATTCTAAATTAATTTAATATTAATAAAAAAATTAGACCGATAATATAAAAAGTTTTAAAATGAAATCTTTCGGGTAAATTATAATATGCCCATCTAACATCATATTATCAGACCAAAAGTGTCACTTGTTAAAATAACGAAAACGTTTTCACTTAATACTTTAGGCAATTAACACCCGGAAAATATTGGTCCCTTTTTTTTTTTAATGATGAAGTGTAATATCTAAAATAACATAAAATACAAAACCACTTAACGTTCTTTTTAGAAAGTATTATTAATCTTATCAAAATAGATTCAAGAAACATAAGTCTCGTCCTTTAGTCTTCGTTTATCTTAAAATTGAGAGCAAACTTTTTTATACAACTTCCATTAAAGCACAAAGTACAATGGTGAAATCGGGACCATTTTTACTTCTTAAATAAATCAATGCAAAAGAGACATTTTTATTCTGTTACATTTGTTACACATTAATCGTTGTATGTGAGTACTAATTAATTAATTAATTAATTAAATTTTCCATTAAAAATATAATATTCAAATTCGCTTACATAAGGAAAAAAAAAAGAGTAATTAGGATTGCCATCAAACAATGCTAAAGAAAAAAAAAAGATAATAATCTCTTATAAAGTAAGTGGTCAGTGCTAATTTTCATAAATTATTATTATTATTATTACGGCTTATCAACCCTAATAGAGGGGAAAAAAAAAAGAGACATTACGACATATTTTTGTACTTAGCCACATTCCATAGGCCCACAAGGCCACAAGTAACACACACCTCAGACTATATTATTATTTTTATTATTACATAACATTATAGGCTTAGCGGTATAGCCGTAAAATTGTAAAATTACGAAAAAGAATAAAGGACCAACAAAATAAATAAAATAGAAAATAAAAACACATAATTTAATTTGCAAGTCCGCACTGTCAAGCAAAGTCACCCACCACCATTCTCTCCATTTCTCTCTCTCGTCTCCTTTTGGCAAAGAAGTATTGCTATTCACACACCCCTCACTCACAGTGGCACAATGAGCAGAGAACGAGAGAGAGAGATGGCTGCTACGACGCCGTCTTCTTCTTCACAACCCAAAATGCCACCTCAAACCCAACCCAACGGGACCCACCACCACCAACGCCGCCCTCATCCTCCACCACCACCACCACTGCAACCACAATCACAATACCACCACCATCACGACCACCACCAGTACTACCCAACGACGTCGTCTTCCTCTTCAGCCTCCTTCAGAGGCTGCTGCTGCTGCCTCTTCCTCCTCTTCTCATTCATCGCCCTCCTAATCCTCGCCGTCGTCTTAATCATCTTCCTCGCCGTCAAACCTAAAAAACCCCAATTCGATCTCCAACAAGTCGGCGTCCAGTACATGGGCATCTCTACACCCAACCCCACCTCCTCCGTGGACCCCAGCACCACCATTGCCGCCACGTCAGCTTCACTCTCCCTCACCATCCACCTTCTCTTCACCGCCGCCAATCCGAACAAGGTCGGCATCAAGTACGGCGAGTCCAAATTCACCGTCATGTACCGCGGGATTCCCTTGGGGAAGGCCTCTGTCCCCGGCTTCTACCAAGGGGCCCACAGTGTCAGAAACGTAGAGGCCACCATCGCCGTCGATCGGGCTAATCTTATGCAGGCCGATGCTGCCAGCTTGATCAAAGACGCCTCGTTAAACGACCGCGTTGAGTTGCGAGTCCTCGGTGACGTTAGCGCTAAGATCCGTGTCATGAACTTCGATTCTCCCGGCGTTCAGGTCACCCCCCATTTTCCCCTCTATTTTCAGTTAATTACTGTAAAAAATAATTTATTTATTTATTTTTGCGGTTTTGACCGGCCGAGTCGGCACTGTTTGAGCGAAACCCACTATGCTCATCCGCCATTTCTACTTTTTTTTTTCTTGGCTAATGTGCGCATTATTATTTACTATATTATTATTATTAACAGACGAGGATGTTTTACCTTCGGATCTCTCCTTTTTCAGTTCTACCAAATTTGCTCATCTGCCCTTTTTGTTTCTATTTTTTCTACTTTTGCCCCCTTTCTTCATATAGTTACCTTTAACTAACCCTGTTTTATCGTACGCCTGTTATCTTCCTTTTCAAGCTTCTAAAAATAAATTTCAATGATAATATTAATTAATTAATTAATTAATAAAAGTTGTTGTTTTACTTTTAAAAAAATGGTGCTGCTGATAGTTGCTTTATTTTTACGCGCCTTTTATCCATAGATGCACCAATGGACTTGCAGTTTCGTGGAGCGGAAGTTCGAATTTTTTTAATTAAATTTATTTGTTTTGACGAAAAAAAATCATTACTAGTTGATGC
This sequence comes from Citrus sinensis, assembly GCF_022201045.2. Lineage (NCBI taxonomy): Eukaryota > Viridiplantae > Streptophyta > Magnoliopsida > Sapindales > Rutaceae > Citrus > Citrus sinensis. The sequence continues at coordinate 11,417,213 of NC_068560.1, forward strand.
TTGTCTATTTTTGCTTGAATGGCCCCTTGACTTTTTTCAAATTGCCAAAAATGCTGATAGTTTTAGATTGTTAGATTTGGCAACCAGAGATTAAAGGGTAAAATGTCTGGTCATGTTTAGGGAGAAAAAAGGGTCCTGGTTCTGTTTTTCGCTAGTCACTATTGTCAATTTCGGTGACTCGTGGGACCCGTGCGAGCCAAAAAAGTGGACAATTTGTCAATTCCTTATCCTTTCAAGGCCTTGTGCTTGGTTTTTATATGAATTTTAATGTTTTTTCTTTATCATTTAATCAAGGTGTTATAGGATATCGTGGTAACGTTAAGTAATTAGAGTTTATTTATTTTTGTTGATTTTTTGACCGTATGCCTACTAGGTTAGCATGTATCCTTACTGGGTACAATAGTCTATAGGTACCTTAATGGAACCCCGAGATAAGACATTTTTAAAACTTGAACTGTAGTTGAGATCTGAGTATAATGTAGCAATATAAATGTCTAGACAGGTAATGTTGCTAGCTAGCATAATATGTTTCAATGATCTCTATGAGCTATTTGTATCATTGGAATTTCAATCCATTTGATCTTATTTCCTGGCCATGCTATGCTTGATTGTATTGTTCTTTTACTTTCTTTAGCATGATTACTGAAAAGTCATCTGTTAATCTTCTCTCTATTTCTCTCTTTGTTCTTTTTCTTTTTTTTTATCATGCAACATTTATGCATTATTTGTTAAATTGCATTGCATTTACACTCCCTAGACCTCAAAAGAAAGAGTGGAGTCATATCCCCAAGAATTTTGCTAACCCCCCGATTAATTTTGTATTTTTTTAAAAGAACCAATTTTTTTTTCTTGGATTCATAATTGGAATTATGACTTGGACAGGTATCCGTGGATTGTGCAATAGTGATAAGTCCAAGGAAGCAGTCTCTTACCTATAAGCAGTGTGGGTTTGATGGCTTGACTGTCTAGTGACATCAATTATACAAATTTCCAACCACCCCAAAAAAAATAAAAAAAAAATTGTTTTCATTTGCCCCTATGGCCATATCTCTATAATCTAAAAGAGGTGAGAAAGGCCGAAAAAGCAAAAACCCAAAAGCCCTCATCTTTCTCAATCTCACATGGGGAGCATTGGATGATTGTAATGTAGGAGTAGACAGTAGTAGACAAAGGAAAAGCAAAGCAAAGATGGTGAAAGCAAGAGGAAAGAATTGAGAATGTTCGTTGTTGTAGGTAATCAATCTTCCAGCCCCAAAGATTTTTGCAAGAGATTTTTATTTTTATTAGAATTTCCTTTTTTGATATTGGTTTTCTTCACTTGGAAGGAAAATTTGCTAACTATGTGTAAAGTTGCATGTGGGAACTGATTCATTGTATGATCCTATTCTACGCTTCCATAATTGTCTATTCATTCTCTTCCTTTCTTATCACACTTCAATCTTAAGAATTAAGATTCTTTCGAGCTTTTTTATGCACATACAATATGAGTTTGTGAATTTTTTTTTAACCAAATATAAATTTGATTAAACAACTAGCGGTACAAAAACATTGTAATAGTGTAATAAATACAAGATGATGTGCTTACCGTAAATGCCAGAAAATACTGTCACTTATACTGCAGCACGTGTCCCTTAAAACTTGTTAATTTAAACATCAGATGCATTTCATATTGATCGCGGACTAAAGATCTATATAGCCTAGTTCTAATTAAAACTCGGATAACAAGTCATGAAACTTGAAGACAAACCCGGATTTGAGATTAATATTTGTCGGATTATTTACATATAAAGCTCGAAAAAATCAAATAATAATTAATAAAGTTGATAAGTGATAGCGCGTGGTTATTTTAGTGACCACATGCTAGGAGTTCCAATACATACAAAAACGGTTGCTCTTAACAGCCTAAATCAAATTAAGAGAATGAAAATTATTAAATTCGAAAAATATTTTTCCAGCAACCAGTCATCTCACAGTCTATAAATAGGAATGATCTTTTGGTCAATTCTAGAATTTTGTCAGGAGAGAATCCATATCTAAATTAACTTTTAAAATCTCTAGACTGACTTGAACGTTCGCGTTGATGAGTATCTTTTATAAACACGTTCGAGTCCAATCAATCAATTTCCGTGGAAATTGAAAGCTTAATTTAGAGTATTCAAGACGAATCAAGTATCCTACTTCTAATTATTTTACATCTCATTAGTGGAGGATTAAGAAACTGCAGGTGCAATAATGTTAAGCTCCACCAGATGAATATATTGAAATCGATCTAAGAAAGCTTGAAATTATCTAGATCTAGACTCGGAAAATTTCAGATCTCTATGACAACCCCACTATTAAACAAGAAAAATAATAAAACACAAAAGAATTGCCAAAGCCTCCATAGATATGAATTTAGGTGAAGAGAGGAGTTTAGATAAGGGGTAAGGAAGGATATATGAGTTTGTGATTAGTAATAGTTCACTGGCGTTATAAATTATTTAACAAAACTTAAGTGAGCTCAAATTAAGTGAGAATTTATTTATTTAATTATTTGTTTCTTATGTGGGAAAGCAAAATTTCAACCTCATGTGTGATTTGCTTGGTTGTAATGTTGTAATTGATCTCTACCACTTAAATAATTTGTTCCAGATCTCATGTGAATGTTGAACATGATGATTGCCTTGATATCATGAAAAAAATAAAAGGATGAAAAATAAAAAGTAAAAAAAACATTAGACATTTGATAAAATTCATTTATTAATTTTTTTTCTTCAAGTCAATGCATTTTATAAAATATTTTGGTATATGTTCTGACTTTTTTGAGTTCAAATATTCGAATTGTGCTACCATTCAAATTTAACTACTATTGTATTTTAGTAGGGGAAAAGGAATTTGCAGCCATATCAAAATTTTCATTTCCATTGATAAAGAACACCTTGAATCATCAGCATGACATTTGGATGCAAAATTCCAATATGGCCTACATAGAAATAATGTTTGGTTGATGGGAGGATTCATGTAAATTAAGTCAAAATTACACGTTTTTTAAGGGCAAAGATTGTTTTTGGCCCATAGTTTATTCATGTGATGAGTAATCCCATGGGGCATGCCGATGAGGACTCCGTTATAATTTTTTTTTTATGTATTATTATCAGTAGGGTCTATTATATTTAATATAACTTACATTTAGGTAAAATTTATCCACCGGCCATCTAACTCTACTTATTTTTACACTAAAAAGTTTAGTGGTAAATTACAATAAATGTAACTTTTTATTCTTCTTCTTATTAAAAAATTAATTATGTAATTATTAATACAAATAAAAAATAATTTGAATTATTAATAAAAATATTTTTTATAAATAAATTGTATTAGTAATTTAAAATTAATAATTAAATATGATTTTTTTAATTGCCCCTCATAAAATGACATACTTTAATTTACCACACTAAAATTGAAATTTAAAAACATTAAAACTTGACCCCGTAAGTCAACAGATTGTTCCATTAACTTTAACATTTGACTAAATTTGATAAAACAAAAATATCATCTAACCCTTAGAAGTTTGTAACTACGTTGAGAAGAGAAATTATTCCTTAAGAAACATACCCATATATTGTATATACAATACAATTATTCAATTAATTAAATTTCGCTAATAGTAAAGTTGTATATACAATGCAGTTGTATACGCGGTCAAGTTAATTATATATAATCCAATGTCATCAAATATTGTATTAAACACAAGGTAGAAATAATGATCTGAAATGACTTCTAAATATTTTAAAATTTAAGGTTTTTTTCTTTATAATATTTTCACTAAAAATAGTTTATAAATTCAATCAAATTGAGTTTAATCTATTTGTAAATGAAAAACCTTAAATTCGATGATTTATGTTCGTAGGATTTTGAAATAAAATATTAAAATCTATCAATAAAAGAAGATTATGTCACATGTTGTATATATTATTTTGATCTATAATTTCACAAACAACTATAGGAATTTCAATTAATTAAAATTAGATTAGTTTTCGTAATTTTAGAACTAGGTTAAAAATTTTAAGTTAAATCATATGATTCTCTGCGTATTTTTTTTTTAAAATGAACTAACATACATTAAATCACGACCATTAAAGGTTAGTGAAATGACTAGACTCCTAGTTTGCTTTTATGAGATTTGCTGTTTAAGCATCATCTCCTCTATCTATGAAAGCAAATTTTGCTACTCTTTGGGAAAAAAGTGACTTGGTTAAAAAAAAAAAGCAATTGTATGATGGAGTGGCCTTTTCTCCTCCTATTCATGCACTATCTCGTGTCCACATAGTGTATGTGATTGTCAAAGTATAGTGAAAGAGTACATGAGCATCAACTGCGAGTTCTATTGGGTATAACTCTAATTTTTTGAGTAGTTCTCATTCTATGCCGAGCTTAGTTCCCATAAAAGTTCAATTGAATGGATTTTAGGTTTTATTAGTTTTGTTAATGTTGGTAAAGAGAAAATAAAGGATGAGTTAGACACTTATTTAGGTGAAAAGTTACTAACATTTAATGTTGATGAACACTTTTTTTATTTAACTTGGTGGAAAGTGAATGCTAGTAACTATTTTATATTATCTCAAATTGCAATAGATATTTTGGTAATTCAAGTGACCATTGTTGCTTTTGAAACAGCTTTCAGTACTGGTGGTTGATTTGTAAGGCTATATCGCAATAGTCTTCATCCAAGCACGTTGGAAGCTTTGATGTGTAATCAAAGTTGGATACATGTTTTTTGTAAAGATATATGTTTACATTTTAATTTTTATATTTTTATTTATTTAACTTAACCAATAATTAACTTTATTTTTTTTCATTTGTAATATTTTAATTAGTTGTAGCATCTATATGTTCGTCATATGCCAAGATTCTTGATGAGGAACCAGAAATTGAAACAGATGTAGAGGCTATGGCGGTTTATAGTTTTAGTTTAAATTATTTTGTCAAGTATTTATTAAGTTGAAATTGTTAAAACATGATTTTTATTTTCTTGTTTATGTTGTTATAGGTTTATGAAGAATTTTAGAATGTGCATCAGTGGTGATGGTTACTGAGAAGTTACTACAAGTTTATGTTGAAGGCTTAGCATTATTTTGATTTTTCTTTGTAAAAGTTGATAATTGTAATTATGTTGAAAGCTTAGAATTATTATGTTTTTATTTATTTGGAGGTTCTTAAAATTTGATCGTTTCTAATTTTATTTTTAAATATGTATATTTATTTTTTAAAAAAAAGGGTTTGAATATTAAAAGATTATTAATTTTTTTGAAAAAAAGAATTAAATGGGGATTGGGTCCCATTTTAATCCTTACTCAATTTAGAAATTTTCTGGGACATACCCAAACTATCTCCAATTATTATTATTATTTTTTTTTGTATGGATCAGGTTTGAGGATTGCTTCTAAATCAGGTTCGGGTTCAGGTTCGAGTTTGGGTTTGGGTTTGGATTTGGATTTGGGGATTATGATCCCCACCCCAAACCCGCCCCATTACCATCATTAGTAAAATGACTAGGCTCCGAATTTGCTTTCATGGGAGTTGGTGTTTGAGCCTTATCTCCTCTATGTATGAAAGTAAATTTTGCAACTCCTTTGGGAAAAAAAGTGACTTGGATCATAAAAAAGCAATTATATGATGGAGTGGCTTTTACTCCTCTTATACTTGCAAAAGTTATAAACTTTTTCTCCTCCTCACTTCATCCTCATTGAGAATGTACTTAGCAATTTTGTCACTACTCTTGATTGAGAACCACCAGCACAATGACGATATTAGCTTAGTATTGATACTGTTTTTGATGTGAATAGAGGTACCATCAGTTATGATGCAGTAGTGAGAAATCATGATGGTTTGGTTATGGCGGTGGGTGTAGATGTGGGGATTTATTCTGATGATTTTCATATTGCTGAGGCGAGTTTTAGTGTACGGCTTGCGAGAAAGATTGGTTTATGTCCTTTCATTTTAAGTCAAATTCTTTGCTGGTTACTCAATTAATTCTAATTGAGCATTGTTGGATCATGATCCAACATTGGGCTTTTATATGAACAATTATGTGTTGTAAATTATCATATAAGGTTAACCCTAATTAAAAATGATTTATAAAGATTTTCAATAATATGATCTTTAATTTATTTGATAGGATACGAGCTTTTAATGTGTAAAAACTTAAATATAATTTTTATTTTTATGATGGGCTAAATATGAATATGTAAAAATAATAAGAAAATTATCTATATGAGTATTTATAGTTCTCAAGTCACACATATCGTTTTATTTCTTTTGAACATTCCATTATCAGAGAGAGTGCATAGAGAAACTTAAAAGTTTCTTTAGTAAAACATATTGATTTGGAAGGCAAACTCTAGGGCTCTATAAAGTAATTGCGCATTATAGATTCAGGTACATTTTCATATATTTCATTATTGGTTCTTAATAATATAACATGAATATTCTTAGATTTAGGTAATGATTTTCATAAAAAAGATTATTTTCCAACAAGCGCAATACTCATAAATGTCTTTTTTGAATTATTGCTGCTACTTACTTTTACCAAAGCAAGATTTCAAGATTAATCTTGTTCTTAGAAATTGTAATCAGGCAATGGATGTTCTAGCAAAATATGTTCTTTATTGCACTAATTATATTTGTATGGGTGAAAAATTTTGAAAAATTTTCACATCATCTGACTTATTATCTTTAAATGTTATATCCTGAAATAATAAGATTTTTTTCCTTTTTTTTAATAAGTGACTTGGTTTAATAGGGCCAAACTATCTGATAATTTGTTTTAACTATATTAGTATTTTATCCTTTAACAAAATTACTAAACGGAACAAATAAACTGTAATTGATAAATTGTTGGATAATATAATTGGTGTTTATTCTTCTTCAATTAATTTATTTTAAGCACAGCATGATGACAATCAATTTTTCTCCCCTCCCTTTCTCATGTAAGCGGCGTTGAAAAGTAGTCATTTAATATAGAGTTTCCCCATTAAAGAATAAGGACAAGGGAAACACTCTTTTCTTCTCGCCGATTCACGAATAAAATATGAAGTTCTCCTACTCTTTAAAAGTAAATTGGTTTACTTTAATCTAATAATGGTGCCGGGCTTAAAATGTTGAAATATAACAACACAAAATTTAAATTCTAACTAATGTGATATATAATGTATTTTTATCTTATGAAATCATGTGATAATAATTTATTTCAAACGCGAAGATATTCATATTTTTTTTCCCTCTAATTTTATATTTTCCTGTCCATAAATTTTTATCTATCCATCCCAAAATATGGTAGTTGTTTTGTCTCGATTGATTCATATCCACCGGAGTATCAATCCACTTGGATATGTGGTCCGTTGGGAGTCTTTATATATACTGTTATGTTATGATAATAAGCTTTTTTTTTTATCTTAGTTTTGTTGCTTCCAAATGTTAGATCTGCAAAGTTATTGTCTCAATTGGAGACGCCAAGTCAGGCAGTAGAGAATCTCACCAAAGAGCTTCGGGATATTCCTATTGGAGCTCTAAATTTATGGGTGCACTAACTACAAATGCTCTTCGTGTAAATTTAAATAGGTATAAAATATTAAAATATACCTCTAGTAATGATTGTTCAAAGTATTTGAAGCTCTCTAACTATAGACCATAAGGGTGTGATCTTGCTTATTTTTGTCACTGGCCAAAATTGTGATGGAAAAAATAATTTTTACGGTATTATAATTTGATTAGGTTGGGGTCCCATTTTTATACTACAACTTTGTAACTTAAAAACTTCTTTAATTCCCTCTAATTAAAAGGAGATTAATAGCTAGAATTCTCTACTCCCTTCGATAAAAGAAATAGGGATGAATTTAATCACTTTCAACAATTTCATTATTAGGAGAAATGATTAAACTCCACCACTGTCCTTAAAATGAGGGAGTGGGCGTAATTATTACAAAAATTATTCTCTGGTAAATGTTCAATAATTCAATTTATCATGTGAGTCATAATAAGAATAAATCTAGCACTTGGATGATACCTCTGTGATAGTCTTGGGTGCACTGATTTATCTTCATTCTCGTCAATATTTTTTAATGATCTATCCATTTATTGCTATAATGGATTTTCTTTTGCTACGATTTTATGGTAGATTTGGAACTTTTGTCCTTCAGATTTAAAAAATACAAGGAGTAGATCAGTTTATCTAACCTACCATGGACTACTATGCAATTATTATATATATTCACTTTATTCAATGAATAAAAATATAACTTTCCTTAGAAAAATAAAATAAAAATGGCCTCACTTTCTGTTAATCTTAATTAAATTTCAGCTGACCTTCATTTGTTAAAAAAATAGTAATAGATTGGGATTCAGTACTCAGCACGTATCTTTAATTCTTCATAATCTTCTATCAAATATATATGTATAATAATATACAATTAAGATTTAATTGATTTGATATTTTTATCTAATAACTAACAATTATATCTTTTTAAAAAATTAATAAAAAGCCATGTAGCACTAGGGATGATAAAATTATCCGCCAACTAGTAAATCCGCTCACAAATATCGACCCGCTATAGATAAATTTCTGGGTTGCAGACGACTATGATAGTTCAAATTTAAACCTATTGTGGATTGCAGGTGGGTTTAGTATTGAGAAAAAATTTGCAGGATTTTAGAACGACTGTCCACTAACCGCATTCTTTATTTTAATTATTTATATTTTTAATTTTAATCATAAAATTTTCATTAAAAAAATTTAATCATAAATATATCTAAGTTAAATTCTAATTTTTAAACCTAACCTATCTCACTTCAACATATGTAAAATAAGCTTTTAACAAGTAGAAATTTTATAATTTTCAAGTTAATATTATTGATATTTTATTTTACTTTGACTGATTTTATTTGTTTTTTGCCTGAACGATAGTTGTATAAAATTTACTTGTTAATATTATTGATAACACTTGTATATTGAATAAAAGATGGAGCAAGACATTGATAGTAGTGATGATGATTTGTCTACAATAAAAATATTTTGTGTTAGATTAATATGTTTTGTGTATTTATTTTTAATGTTGGAATTTTAATTTCTTATTTGCATTAATAAATCTAAAATTAAGTATTGTTTGCAGATTTTTAGGCTATTATTATAAATTTATAATTTGAATTATATAATTTAAGTATTTATGCATTGTTAAAAAGATTATTTTATATTTGTGATTTTAAATTAGCAAACCTGTAAAAAATCAGTTGTGGATTATAACTATGTTTGATAATTGTTAAAACTCAAATCGGATGATTTTTTTTAAAAAATAAAAATTTACTGTAGATTATAAATTTGATAATTTAAATTTTTTATTGGTATAAATTTAATAATAACAAACCCCGCAACAAGCACCGCCCCCGCACGACACTGAATATATGATGCAATCATAAAAATTTGAAATTCAATTTTGCGTGGCAAGATATCAACGGCATGCCCAATCAGTAATGAAGATCTTCAGCGTTGGGCCCACGTTCAAAAACCCTAACTCGCGCAAGATAAATATCCAAAAAAAGAGCGCGCCACTGGCGGCCTCTTACAAATTCAGCGAAGCAAGGAAGAAAAATTATTTGAATTTTTGTGAAATAAACGGAAAAATAAAAATATAAAAACAAAAAAATTCAAATCCAATCTAGCGAAAGAGAACGAGCAATCAAGCAGAGTCCAACCAACGACACTCCGTTTTACCGGTATAGTTCAGTCTCATTATTCGACATTGTCGTTTATTTAAGCTTTTATTTATTTATTTTTTTTTTAAATTTTGCTTGCTGTTGAAAGATTCATAGGAGATCAGTTTTATATTTGTTTGGTTAATGAGAAAAAAAATTATTTGATTTTCTGTGAAATTGTTAAAATTATGATAATTATTAATTATTTATAAATTTTGTTTGAAATAATGAAGCACAGAGAGCGAGAGCAAGATGGATCGATACCAGAAGGTGGAGAAGCCAAAGACGGAGACGGCCATTAGCGAGAATGAATTGAGGATAACAGCTCAAGGCAGACTCAGGAATTACATTTCTTATGCTATTTCTCTACTTGAGGTTTTTATTTATTTATTTATTTATTCTTTTGGAACGCTTTATCCTGTTTGTACTTTCTTTATTCTTGCATGTACGCTGCCTGTATTTCGTTAATTTTTAATTAATTTTATTCCTATTAGGAGAAAGGCGCCAATGAGGTTGTCCTCAAAGCTACTGGTAGAGCCATCAACAAGACTGTGATGATTGCTGAATTACTAAAGGTGCCGTTTTACTAATAGCAGTTTTATTGATATTTTTTTCTTCTAATTCTTGTCTATAATTTGCATGTTGTTTATCTAATTGTTTGTAGAGGAGGGTTGTTGGTCTCCATCAGAACACGTCGACAGGATCTATTGATATAACTGATGTGTGGGAGCCACTAGAGGAAGGGCTTCTTCCGTAAGAATCCCAAATTTTTTTTCCTGAAATTTTACTGTATGCATATGCATGTGACTGTATATATTTGCTAATATATTATATTATTTGACTAACTTATGAGTTACTTCTGCAGACTAGAAACCACTCGTCATGTCTCAGCTATCACAATTACTTTGTCAAGGAAGGAGTTGGATTCATCTTCCTTAGGGTAAATGGATTTCTAAAATCTATAATTCATTTGTTTTGGTCTTTATCATATGTTGATATCAATGTAGGATGGCATATTGGCATGTATATTATTCAATAAAACTCATTCCTGGCTTCTAAGTTATTGATTCTTGAACAACCATGGTGGCAACATATTGAGTATTTTGTTATTAAACTCTTTTGAAGTTCAGGAACAGGCCATAGTTACAGAGCGTAAGAGTGAGGGCGTAACTGAGTGAATCGTAATCCTCACAGCCAACCAGTGAAAGTATATGCTTATTTGTGACATAATAACATATAAATAACAGAGAATTTTCTAAATTTATTTTTTCTTTTTCTCAATTCCTTTTTGTGGCCATTTCTTTTTATCATATTTAGTTTTTCAATGATACTTCTTGTTCAAGTGATATTGTGTTTAAATTACCTGAGCTGCTTTGATGTCTTTGAGCATCAATGTTTCATGCATTACTCGTAGAATCTTGATAACATGTGATTTTGATATACTGGTTTTGCTCAATTGCAGATACCAACCACCAGTCCCAACTGATCAAGTGAAGCCATTGGCTGATTATGATGATGGACGAGGTGAACTATTGTGTTTCACTAATGCTTGAGCTATTTTCTTCTTCCAATTGTTTAGCTTAAATTAATTTTTATACTTAAATGTTGTAAAAATTTTGAAGCCTTGCATGGCATGCGAGACAAGGGACGTCGTCAAGCAAGGAATGGAGGTAACTTTATTTCCAATTGTTCAGATTATATTGAACTTATCTGTTGTCTTGTTCAGATTATAAGCATATGTGTCTCCTGTAGTGCTACAAATTCTGCATAAAGCCTTTAGGAAATGTCACCAAAAAGAAATGCCAAAGTTTGTAAAATTTTCATAATAGAGATGGTCATAATGCTGAATCATTACTTGTTATGCAACTATGAATTCCATTTGAGTTGTGATCAGTAAAACAGTATCAATACTTCTCAGATTTGGCAGTAGAAACAAGAGACATCTTATTACTCATTGAGGACATATAGTTGTTAATTCATTCGGTTTGCCATGGTGAGAGGTGACAAATGTCCTGGTGTTACAATGATGAATTGTTGAAATATTTTAGATATAAGTGATATAATATTGGTTAATATTTTTGGTTAACTGTGTCGTAGCTGGATAAAGCCAATGGGCTGTGTTAAATAGGATATTGACTTCTGAGCTTACTCAAGTATGAAGTGAAACTGAAATGAATTACAATTTTTGTTCTTTATGCAGGTAATAACAATGGAGTCCCGGAGTACAATAATGGTCATTGGGATGGTGGGGCTGGATATGGAGGTAGAGGCAGAGGTCGTGCTGCAGGACGCAGTTTCTGGGGGCATGGAAGGCGATATGATGGAAATATGCAGCAGGAATCAGAATATTACAATGGTTATGGTGGATCAGGGGCCTTGCCTCCTCAAGGCCGTGGTAATTGCCTCTTGGCTTTCTCTTGTTCTTACAGTTTAAGTTTTATCCTTGCAAAACAGTTACATGGTGTTGACAAATTTGTTTTCTTATTATTTTACTATTTTTGTGGTTTGCTTTTTGTCTATTTGCCATTTCCCTTTTTTTTTTTTAATTTTACTATTGCCACAAAAAAAATCAATTCTTGAAGCCTTTTTTCTTAATGATTTTGGCAGTGGTTAGTTTGCTACTCCATCCTTACCATTTTTAATATTTTTCCTTTTCGGTATTCAATATTTTCTATGGAATATCTTGTTATTTTGGTGATCCTAAATAGTCTAAAACTTTAGTCAAATGGTCTGTCTCAGTGTTCAAAAACAGAAAAAGGACCAACCAAAAATTGTGTAGCTATCGAGAAAGTGGAGATATCTACATAAGCGTAAAATGCTTCTATGTAAACCTTTAAAAAATGGCTCTTTTTGCCTCTTATTTTATATTTGTTAATCTTTCCAATTGTCTACCTACTGTAACTATAAGTCATTCTTATCAAGATTTTGTAAAGATCTTATGAAAAGTGGATATTAGTTCTTGAAAACATCTCTCAACTTTAATTGTTTATTCTTTTTTCTTAAAGATACATTGTCAGACACTGCTATAAATTTCTCATACGAGATGATTAACTATGTTGACGCAGTGATTCATGTTTGCTTATATCAATGGAATCATAGCCATGGACCACAGTACCCAACTGTTTCTGATGTTAAATTGCCACAACAAGATGCAGAATGAGCCTGTTTCTTGTGGCTTTGTAATTGCAGATATTGTTTTCAACCAGTTTACAGCAAATATTTAGTCATTATAACTTATCTTTTATTGTGCTCTTTGGGGTGATGAAGTTTTCTGCAAAAACTATGCCTTTGACAAGTATATTACTGAACTATTGCTGCATGGAATGTTACAGGCCGTGGTCGTGGATTTGGAAGGCCTCGTGGCCGTAGTCAAGGTCAAGGTCTCAGATCCGATGCACTGGTCCAAAAAACTGCCTGAAGGATATAGGCTTTTGAGGTACTGCTTTTGTTTCAAGCTGACAAGAGATATTGGATGCCTGTCCAGCCTCTCGTCTTCAAAAGTGAGATGGACTTAAAACATTATTTAACATTATTTATAATTAAGGCATAGAGCTGTTAGATTTTTATTTCCTTGAGACTTGGCTAATTTTTTTGTTGGCAGCATTTTTTGTAGGAAATAGATAGGATAATTTGTTTTATCACTAGTCCTTAATTGTGGATGAAGTTAATATTGTAGAATTTCTTCAAATAATATAGCAGTACATTCTTTCGATTTGAATTCACACTATGGCCTGCTTCTCATTGTTTCATCACAGCTTGCTATTGTAAATCATCGCCGAAAATCTTTCCTTTTCCTCTGGTTGTACATGGTAATGATCAATACAATCTACAATTAAGAGAGCATCCTCTTAACTGCAGAGGAATAGGCAAATATGAAGTAATTCATTTACATATAGCTGAAGTTTTAGAGGAATGCCATAATCATGATTATTCTATTGCTTCATTTCTCGAGCTTCAGACATCTGTATATTTATTCAACTTTGTGTTTTGAAATATGCTGAAATTTAAAAGGTTAATCCACGCAGTCGAAATAATGAAAAGGCAGTTATTTGTTCCTGATCTAATTTCATCTAATCTAAAATAGAAGAGCTACCTTGGAGAGGAAATTATGTTTTGTCAGTGGCGGAAGTTTTTTATTTTTTTGTTAAGTTCAAACAATTCAAAGGAGTGAGCATGTATAAATTCTTTCGCACTGTTAGATTAACGTTGTTATGAACAGCACAGGAGTAACACAATGTATAAAAGTACACTTCAGTACAATTCCCAGTATATTTTTATTTACAACTGAGACTACTGCTATACATTAATGCACTGAAGTATTTGTTCAAATACTTTAAACCCTCTCTAATATTCGAGGGATGTCTATTCCACTCATATTTCGTAAGGAAGAGATTGTCTCCACTCAATTAGTTGATAATCGAGATGTTAACTAAAACTAACTTCCATAATACTCTTATGGAGGTTCGAATCATTGCACTCAACATTATAAGTGCAAGGCTTCTTTTATTGGACCAAAGACTCATTGGTAGAAGTTAGCTATCACTTAGGTAGATAATATGGTATTTGTTACGCACAGAAAAGAAAAATGATAGAAAGAGTCTCTTAATTTATCTTGTTAGTATCATTTTTTAATTGATGTTATTTATTTTAAATCTTAAAAAAATATAAAAAATTAAAACTAAATACTTTTTATAATTAAAAATAAATTTGTTCTTCTCTCTTAGGCTTTTAATAGATTAATTTCTCATTTCTCACATTTCTCTTAGTGTTTTTAATTAATTGACAATTTGAATCAAATATTAATTATTAATCAAATCTGAAATTGAAATCTCAAATTATTATGAAAACCAAAATTAATACCATCAATAACAACAAAATTCACCATTTATTCATTAAATTTAACAGAACCCAATATTAAAACTTATTCATATATTGGTGGAGGTGGAGGTGGTGGTGATGATGGTAATAAACTTTTTGTTATGAAGACGTGTGGCGGAGGAGGTGATAGTAATGATGGTGATGATGATGAATTTCTTGTTGACGAAGATAAGTAGTTAGGGTGAAGATAGGTTGTGATGGTGATTATGCTGAAGAGAGGGAGGGGGAAGAGGTGGAGGGGGAGGGAAGGAGCGGAGGGAGCGAGAATAAAATAAAAACTAACAGTTTTTTTTTACAGGGGTAATTCTGGAAAGAAAAAATAAAGTGAAAAGTGGATATACAAAAAAAACAAAAGGAAAAGTCTCGCACATGGTGGTGAGCGTAAGTGCAAAAAATTCTGTTTCTGTTTAATCAATAATTCAAGAGAACGATCATATTATAAATTTTTATGGGATTCTTATACTGTGAAAGGAGGAGACTTTCCTTCTGCGGTCCCAAACAATAATTTAACCCCTCCATGTGATCAAATTCGTCTTCCATTTCACGTGCACAAGATATGAGCGCAAATGTTTGTTTCGATTAGCTATTAATCTATCCTTGGTTGGCACTAGGAAAGAGTCTAAGTTTGTTGTCCTTAAAATATTTGTCTGAAACGGCGTGCTTCAGTCACCAAGGTTAGTGAATTAGTTAGCGCTAAAGATAACCAATTGATGCGATAGTAATTTGCTCTAACTTCAGCCATTATCCATCCCTGGAGAGCTTGATTGTGCAGCACATCAGCCTAATCGAGAATTTGTTAGTGTAGATCTCGAATTACTACCAGTCGCACTAAACTTTTCATTGGTCTCCTGACACCACATAATTGACGCACAACTTCCCCACTAATAACTTGAACCTGATTCTGCATTTTCATATTGTAGTTGTGGCCAATAAATGACACATTGGAACGGTCCATCAATTGCTTCTGTCCGATCTGCAAATATTGGTTGATTGTTATGAAACAAATGATAAGTGAACATAATCGAATACATGGAATGCTAAAACATGGAATAAGCGGTGTATTATTATCCAATCCATGCTCAAATCCAGCTCGAAGGCGATATGCAAACTGATATGCTACACATTCATCAGGGTTGCCAGACTCAGGTTTTAATTAGTTGGATATATTAGAAGTTAAGGTGACAAATTGAAAATTACCCGGATATATAGAACTCGAATATTTTAATACTGAATATTCATTATTTCTTTCAGTACTAAATGAGTTTTTTATAGTAATTTTTCTCTCGGGTACATCACATATGTAATTCTTTTAGATATCAAATGATTTCATTTTTATTGAGATAAGAAAAAAATAATTGAAAAAATGTTACCATGCATTATTCAACTACACACGACAACCTAGATAAAAGAATTCTTATATGACCCAAATCCACAAAGATCCGATTTAGATTTGATACACTTTCTTTTTTGAATAATTTATTCTTTTTAATAATATTAGGGTAGGGTCATTTTAATCCATAAAAATACTTTTTCAAAATAAAAATGATCAAAAAGGACATTTAAAAAAAAAAAATTTACTTGACTCTTTGCACTCACCATAAACTATTAAGCAATAATCTTTCTCATTATTAAAATTTTCTTTAACATATTGTCCTCATTAAACTTAATTCAATGTTTTCGTTATTTTTTCCACACATTTTTTTATCATATTTGATCCATCGTATAATTGAATATATGACTTTGAACTGTTGTAGTCGTTGTATTGAGTATAGAAAATGCAGAGAAACATTTTATAGTCGAATTTGTTTTGCATAAAAGAATTAATTGCATGGCTATTACCCAACAAACTACTCAGCAAATCTTTATTTAAAAATTTTAATTATAAAATACCCATAAGATAAATTAAAATTTTGGACGCTAAAATGCATAGAATAATAAATTTGAACTTTTTTATTAATAATTTTTATAAGTCAAAATTTTTGTTCATTCCAAAAAGTCAAATCAAAATGTTAGTTGTTTGAATATAAAATACCGAATAAAATATGAATTTATAGCTTATTTATTACTATTGAACATTTTGATTATTAGTGTTTTTAAAGTATTTAAAAATTTTCCAGCAAAAAAATTGTATGTAATATTTATGTATATCAATAGAAAATACCAAACTAACATTATCAAAGTGCAATATGTGCTGTAAGCGAAGCAATAAAAAAAAATAAAAAAAAAATAATGAGAAATGCCTCTTAAAGATTCCTCAAGTATCATTGATGTGATAGAATGATTTTTTTTAATACTGTTATATAGGATCTGAAGCGCGGCCCAGATTTTTTAAACCCTCCCTAATATTCGAGGAGTGTCCACTTCACTCACATTTCATGAGGAATAGACTGACTCCACTCAATTATTTGATAATCAAGGGAAAACTGAAACTAACCCCCATAATGTTTTTATGAAAGTTCGAATCTTTACTCTCAACATTGTAAATGCAATGATTCTCCCACTGGACAAAAGACCTATTGGCATGTGATAGAATGATTTGAGATTAGAAAATTGAGAAACCTTAATACTTCAACAATTTAAGGAAATATTAGAAATCCCACTCAATGGACCCCACTTATTTTTGGAGTGAGAAGTGGGAGTAGGCCTTCCATGGGGAGAGGTGGGAGTGAGAATATTTTATATTTGTTTGAATAATATTATTATATTTAACTAAATAATATTTTACACTGATTAAAAGTTAAAATTACTTAAAAATAATACTATTATATTAATAGAGAACTAATAAATATTACTATATTTATTTAATAGTAATAATTAATAATAATAAATAATTTATTCTATGAAAATATTAATTTTGTACTAAATAATATTATATTATTATTTTATACAATAATAAATTAAATATAATTATATTAAATTCAAATAATATTAATTTTATTTAATATAATTATATAAAATAAAATAATGTTTTATTTTATATTTACCCTTCTTTTTTACCCTTCTCTTATTAAATTTACTATAATTAAATTTAATAAATATTTTAAATAATATTATATTTATTTAAATAATATTATTATATTTAACTAAATAATAACTTGGTTTGATTCCAAGTTTAAATTACTTAAAAATAATATTATTATATCCTATCTTTCTTTGAAAATATAATATTATTATATTTATTTAAAAATAATAGTATTATATTTATTTAATATTAATAATTAATAATAATAAATAGTTTATTCTAAGAAAGTATTAATTTCGTACTATGTTAATAGTAAAAATGTATCATTTATATTGCCCTTATCAATAATTTTAATTTATATAATTAAAATTAAATTTAATAAAAAAAATGTGATGTACATAATTAAGAATATTAATAATTATTATAAATTTAAAAATATAATAAAATAAATATTTATTCATTAAATATATTTTTTTATTAACTTTGTAATTAAAAACTATAATTCTTTATAATTCTAATGCTACCTTAAAATAGACACACAAATCATAATATTATTAAAATACACGCACACATTTTTCATTAAAAATTAATTAGATTGCGTATAAGTATTTTTGTACAAATAATTTTTCTTTTCAAACATACGTTTGGTAAATTAGTTTTGCATCATGAGTTTTTATTCCAAAATAAATAATTGAAAGTATTGTTTATGTTTGTTGTAAAGCATATGAATGATATCTTAGTTTTTAGTTTAATAAACTAAAACATTTAGTAAGGGTATATTGAGTATTTAGATGGGTTTTTTTGAGTAGAGATAGTAAAATTCAAATATGGATTCGAATCCACATCTGTAAATTTTTTTGCAGATCTGGATGTGGGTAATATCAATTTAGATTGCGGGCGGATATCCTGAATATCCGGATCCACAAAAATTAAATTTTAATAATTAAAAATATAATTTAAAAATTCAACAATTTACCAAATTAAAACCTAATCCCAAAACCTATTAAACATTTACATTATATTAAAAATTAATGCATTTAATTAAAGTGACTAAACAAATCAGCAAAGAAAATTAAATTGAGCCAGTAAAATTTTGAAGTTTAAACAAGTTACATTAGATTAAACTCATTAAATATAACCAACCAATCAATCAAAATACCAAATCATTAACTAGAAAAAATAAATGCCATGTAATTAATAATACCAAAAAAACGGAAACAAAAGAAATATCCAATTAGGCGAGGCTTGGACAACAGTGATAGCAGCGTGCTTAGTCGAGGCTTCGATGATGGCAAGGATTCGATGACGGCGAGATGTGCAGCGTGTACCGACAACAACCGACTCAGGGCGAGGCTTGGACACAAGGTTTAGGCGAGGCCATGAGACAGACGATGACATCCTTACGAAATTGGGGGATTTGGGTGTTAAGGATTTGTGGGTCGCAGCTGCTAGTGAAGTATTGTGAGCGTGTGTGTGAATGCGATATTGACATTAGGGTGAGGGACTTAAGTTAAATTTGTTTTTACTTTAAGTTAATATATATTTTAATTTAATATAAAAATTAAATGGATTTAGATATCTAGCTTTTCGGATGCACTTGCATCTGGATTAGGATCCGGATCCGTGTGGATTCTAATTTTCTATATCCGGATCTGCATTTTTTAACATGCGAATCCGTATTTTTTCGAATCTGAATCTTCCAGATCCTTGTAGATGCAGGCCGGATCCAGATTTTATTGCCATCCCTATCTTTAAGTAAAACTTTTAAAATTTATGGTATGTTTACTTGAGGGTTTATGGAATAGAAATAAAGAGATGAGAATGAAATTTATGTTTACTTGGTAAAATATAATTTGAGAATGAGAATAAAATGTGTAGGTCCCACATAATTTAGGAATAAGAAATGTGAATCACATTCTCATGGGGGGTTGGGAATGAGGATTCCCATTCTCTAAACTGATTTTTGTATCCCTATAATTTTTTCATATTTTTCGAATTATCCTTGGTCAAATCATAATTAATTTTATTATTTTAAATGTCATTATTATTATTATTAAATTTTATTAAATTTATTATTTTAGTTATTATTAATATTATCATTATTAACATTTACTATTATTATTAATTTTATTTTTTAATTAATATTATTATTTTTAATAATATATATACATGTATCTAGTTAATGAAAATTACATTATTTAATGCTATGGGTATTTTGATAAATTGATTCTCATTCTCATTTATTTTGGCAAGTAAACACATCAATAATATTTCAGCACATTGCTATTCTCATTTATTTTTGCCAAGTAAATATTGAAATCTCATTTCCATTCCAGCCCATCCCCAACTCATTCTCATTCTACTCTATTCCCACTTTATGAAGTAAACACACCATTAATAGTGAGTTTATTTAGTAAACGTGTTTCAATAGGTAATTTGGCCCACCCGTTTATTCTTAATCTATCCTTGTAAAGTAAATGACCCAAGTGTCCACAGAATTATTTTAATTTGCACATAATCTCTAGAGTTCTTGTGCATTCCAATTATGGACTTCTATTTATCTTTTGTGATCACAATTAGCAATGTAAACTCTTTATTTGATCAAATTGTTCCATATCACTCTTTGCATGCTATTTAACGACCAATCATTCATCAATATTTACATTATTGGAGTGAAATAGTCAAATTAATATGCTTCAACAATCTTAACAGTCAAAGACGAACAAGAAACCCAAGTTAAAAAAGTTAAAATTAGGGTCATGTAAGTTAATAGATTATTTGATTTGTTTGAAACTATAATGACTCTGTTGTAAATTATCCTCAAAACCTCTTCTTTGAGCCATTCCTATAATCAAGCAAGCCCAGTAGCTTAGTAAATTCGAGCGTGGGCCGTTCATTCAATTGAGCCATTCACTTAATTTTTTAAAAAGAAAGTAAATGAATGGTTCCGTCAAATATCGAAACCCTATAAGATTATCGAAACCTGAAAGCTGTAAATAATAAGTAAATGTCTCTTTTTCTTCTACAATTGTTGGAATAAGTCGATTCTTTATTAAGTAAATGTCTCTTTTTCTTCTACAATTGTTGGAATTAGGCGATTCTTTATTTAAAAAAGTACTTGAGCCATTCATTTACTTGTGCCCATAATAAGATTAATTATTAATTAAGCTATTCATTTAATCGATAAGATTCATTTAATTAGTCATCTATTTAATGAAGCAAGCCCGACGGTTTCGAAATAAATAAATAAATTGAATTATTATAAGTCACTTCTAATGAATATTTTGAGTTACAGCGAAGAAAAATTTTACAGAGTTAGAGTCGTTAATGAATTCTCCTTCTTCATCGTCATCAGGTATTGCCTTTCCCAAATTGAAATCATTCTCAATTTGGGTAATGGAAGAATTGGAAGTGTGGGATGGACTTCTCTTCTTTAACAGACGCTTCAGCGTCCAAATCGTATGAAAAAATTGCTGATATTTGCGACGACCTAATGCTTGAGGTTAATTTTTTTTTTTAATAATTAATCTTATTTAAAAATTAATTTCTTTATCTTATTGTCATTATTAAAATTTCTCTTTAACAGGTTGCTGTAGAGGCTATTGCGTTTGAAGACGAATGGCCTTACGCGATTCATCTTCTGTGTTACTTTTATGTCAATGACATGTAAGTTTAAGTGATTAACCTTTTTCTTTTTTAATTTATTGATTTCTTTAGACACGTAAGTTTAAGTGATTAACCTTTTTTTTTTAATTTATTGATTTCTTTAGTAGTAGTAGAAGACTTATTTAGTTCATCTGCAGTTAAGTTCTTTGTCATCTCTGCAAGTTTGCTGCTGCAGCAGCATTCAATTTCTAAAACTTGAGCTTTTTAAGCACCTACAATTATGCTCATAATTAGAGCACAAAATGATTTAAAACAAAATCAATTTATTAAAAATAAACTTAAACGGATGATTAAGCGAAATGTAGTGAAAAATACAATAAAATTTCATCATTTACTGTCTAAGTAATATTGGTTTAAGTTTAAAAATGTCATAATAACTCGCTTTTGATAGAGTTATCAATGAGTACAATATTAGGCTTTAAATAGTCATTGACTATATAAAACGCTTAAAATAAATTAAGTCAGTGGCCTTTATACCCAACATAAATATTTTTTTGTTTTGGTTGTTTGTTAGATTTCCACTTCGCTTTCACTTCCTTCTTTCCACATTCAAGCAATCAAGCAAATTAATAAACAAATCAATCTTTATGTACATATCATTTAAAAATATAAAAGTTAATATATACATATCATTTTCATGGAATTTTATAATTTATGGATCTGTTTAGTAGAGCTTATAACTCCTACACATTTGCTACCTCTCTACAAATCAAGTAATTGAAAACCTTTAGTTAGAAGTTAAGGAAAGAAATTAAACGAAATTGTAAAAATAATTAGTTAAAAGTTCTTATCTTACTAACTTTTTCTTGTGTTATTAGTGTCAATGTGTAAGTGTGCACAATAAGTAATATAATAATAAGTATTCAAGATCGTCTCTATAGGTATTGATGTTATCATGCTTGTTACAATAATCTTAACAGTGTCGATTGTTTCAAATTAAAATAAGATAACTAATAAAACTAATCGAATAACTAAAATGCAATAAATAAAATAGAATAAAGAAAACTCTCATAGCAAACACAAGGATAAAATAAATGAGAATGAAGTAGTTGAGTGATTAAACTCTCTTAATGGTTTTGATTGTTTCTTCTAATTTTAGTTGCTACAACATCTACGATAGCGCTGGGCAAAATCCTATTGTATCATCAGCTGTCGCATGTTGGATGTCTTATATCTTTATACAATCTAACAATAATCAATTGTTATGCTAATATAAGATATAACATTACACGCTTAGGTTCTAATTATCCTACAAGGGGAATCCATATATTTAGTTCATCACTAATTTTAGATTTAGCATGACCCTTTTGAAATCAAGTAAAACTCAACTCAGAAAACCCAATATAAAATCAAGTATTGCTCTGATATGTTCCACTAAGATATGCCATTTTGTGACTCTTTCTTATTTTGTATTATTAAATGGGTGGTTAGCCGAAATGACGAATAAAAATAAGTATTATCAAAATAAGGTGCTATAGCAAACATTCAACAATATATATAATCAGTTAATGAACCATTAAGATTGTCTATCACTTATTCACTATTAAATTAATTCATGATTTGCGAAAGTAAAATAAATAAAAGAGTTTTAGCCATCAAACATATTCTCATGATTAAAAAGTAAACAAGTAAACAAGAAAACAAGAGATGAATAAGAAGGACTGAGTTTCTCGATTGGTCTTTGCAAATTCTCCTCTGATGTAGCTCTTAATTTCGTTCTTGGATTCTGTTTTTCTCTAATTTCTTTTTGGCTTTTTTCCTTGGTTGACGGCCTCTCTTTTTTCTTTAGTATGTATGCTTATTTTATAATTGAAAATTAAGGTAAACAGAAGTCTAGGGCATGTATCTTCCAAATTAAGAAACTCCAGATCGCAATCTTCTCTGTCAATGCTCCAGGATTGTTACAACAACAATTACAACAACTACATTGTTTCAGATTTGTTTTAATTCTTCTATAACCAAGTTCTTTTTCCATTTTTTGCAAGCCTATTGTAGTAGCATTGATTCCTTGATATTTAAACTTTCAATCACCTACAATTGTGCACATAATCTAAGCACACAAAATATTTTAAAACAACAAAATCGATTGAAACTAAACTAAAATTGATACTCATGCAAAATATAACTAAAATGCAATAAAAACATATCGTTTACTCTCTAGGTAATAATAATTTAAGTCTAAAAGTGTCATAATAACTCTCATTTCATAGAGTTATCACACTCCCAAACTTAAACTATTACTTGTCCTCAAGTAATGACAACAAAATTAACACTTCAATCACACAATTACTCATTAATAACATAGCTCTGCCATTAAGTTTTGCAAGGATTCTTCAATCGGCAGATCGTCCACTTTAACTATGCAAAATCACCATAGTAGTTTAGTTCTAAACTTAGGCCTCATTCTGTCTAAAGTGTGTGTGCGCCACTTTGATTCAATTGTAGAGATTCTACAATATTGCACTGATGTTACATACACTTTAGAGGGAGGACACAAGTACATTCATACATGGGGGGAATCGAAATCACAAACAAGTTCAAAACAATGCTATAGCAACATATTTTTTTAATAACTACATCATTGATTTTTCATGTGAATGTCTATCACTTGTGGTGATGACATCCAATTCCTCAGTCAATACACAAATCAAAGTTGCTGCAACAATGTTCATAATACAGTCTTATCTATAGACATCTTTAATTCAAGGCTGATCATGGGGCTCATGAATAAATCGGGCTACTCAATATCCTAGACAGAGGACCTTCTAGTTCTAATTTTTTTTCGATGCTACAACAAAGCTCATAGCTCTTGTTGCTTTTGGACTCAGGTCTGCATATGGGGTACATACTCAGCCTTGGTTACTCAGTAATTTAAACCATTGGAGCTAAATTTATGCAAACATAGTTCAACAAAAATTTTCTCCCTAAACTTGAAAAATTTCTACCGTTTTTGATTTTCTAGTTTCTGCTATAGCATTCTCATAAAACTCAACCAAACACTTAACACAAAGATGTCCATCGCTACTTGCCCATCACAAATACTAAATGACACGCAATTTATCATCATTAGGTTTCCTGAGCCATACACAAATACTCGATAACAGAGCTTCACATAACACTCAAAACAAACACAAACACATGCATTCACAAACACATCACACTATAACATAACCCCTCAAACTTTAGAGGGGTTGTGTTCTCACAAGCACATAAAACAAAACAAACCAGACATGCATAAGTTGACACGAAAGAAATGCAAAATAACAATTAAAAATAAAAGTTTCAAAAATTAAAAGAAATTAAATTGGGCTGGTAGGGGTACTCCCTTGTTGTGATATAAGTTCTTGTAGCACGAGCTGAAAGGTTCACTGCTTTTTGGTTGAACTTTTCAAGGGGTCCTTGGTCAACCTTGTGGTGGAACAGCTGGTTGCTTTAATTTCTTGCTCGGGGTTGGACTGGTTGATGGTGTTCCAACAGGTGTAGTGGCTGTAGGCTTAGTTGGTTTGGTCTGCTTGTGCTTTGGTTTTTCCAAAGGTGGCCTATTTGCGTTTGCTAGATTTCTTAGTCTAAGGACTTGATTGGAGTCTGGTGTGGAACAATTGGAGCAGGGTCTGCTGCAGCAGAGCCCTCAGCAGTGATTTCAGCAATGATGTCTAATAGGCTCTTCTTCTCTACAACTGTTTGAGTAATCTTACTGGCGTATACTTCAAGTTCTTTATTAATATCTTCTAAATCCTCCCCTGACATATCATCTTTCGCAACTTTTTCTTTCCCCTTACTGGAGAGGACTGGGATTGGGGGCTCAACATCTTGCTCTTCTTTTGACTCGTCATTATCATCTTTAATGATGTGTTTTTGCCTAGGTTTGGGAGGCATCATTTGAGGTACCTCTTTTTTCTCCTCTTTTAAGCCTCTTTCTTCTTATTCTTTTTATGGTGAGTTGTCTATTTCAGATTTAGCACCCTCTACTTCTTGTGACGCTGGTTGGTCCTCGTCTCATAACTCTCATTCCTTTTCACTGGTTGCTGCTTGAGTTGTTGGAACATCTTTTTTTGCTGGGTGGAAGTTAAATTGTTGCAGCAGGGTGTTAGGAAAGTCTTTGTTTCTACTTTTCATGTAGACGTGGTCTTTAAAGTGCATCAAATAGTTCTAGAATCTTTTGTTCTCTCTCCGCTGTGCCTCTACACATTGAGTGATATTGTCACTCAACTATTGCAATCTTTTTCCAACCCCAATGACCCTCATTGCTCTTGCTACAACAGTGGACTTTGATGGTGCTGCAACTGATTCACCAATAATTATTTCTATGGTTCGAGCAGTGAGAGCTCCTTTATTCTTAATGCGTTATACATTCATCCTGAGTAGTGGGACTCACTTCAAATACTAGGCATATGCTGGTGATAAGGGAAAGAAATAATAGGGCAACAATTTTGTGCTTTTTCATAGCACATTCTCTAATCTCTCGTTTAATAATTGCCTCAACATCAATTGGCAATCCTCTAACGATGACATATAAGAGAATCAACATTTCATGTGACATGGTAGTTATGTGTCTTGTGGGTATTAGCCCAAATCTTAGCAATTGGCTTCAAATCGATCCTGTTTATTACTTACCTCCTTATTTGTCCATGAACTACCTTTACTGTGTGGGTTTTTAGGTAAATTTTTGAGTACTCACAGTCAACATCAGAAAGGCAAATTGTAAGAAGCATTAATTACCTGCGAGTATAAAGAGACTAAAGTGTTTATTACCCATAGTGTTCATTGATCTTGCCCCAGCAGGTTGGCATAGAATTCCTTGACAAGCGGTAGCACAGGGTCCCTTGGATAGTTGTAAAATTCTAACCAACAATTTCTTACTGCAACAACATGAATAGTTTGAATTATTCCTGAAGGTTGTGGTGGGAATTGAAACCCTTTTTCTTCTAAAAGCTTTTGCGATTCTATAAATTTCTCATACTTTTCTTCAGCTTTGTAGACTTTGAAGCGGGATGGATGATTTAGACGCTTTGCTGTCTTTTTGTATCTCGTCATTGCTGGAGCACTTTGAACGGATTTGATGGAGAATGAAGGATCAAGCTGTAAAAAGGAACCGTGAATTTTAAGGACTGTTGCCGAGGAGGGAGAAAAGAAAGTGGAGTTAGATTGCAAATGGTACAGTGAAACCCTTATATATAAGTGTTTGTAAAAATAAAAATAAAAATAAAGGAAGATTAATTTAAGGAGATAAAATTGGAAAGAGAATTTTGAATTTAAAAAACATATCCAATTTAAATAGGGAAAGGATATTGATTTGGAAATTTAGGGATTATGTAATCCTTTATGATCTTTACCTAATTTGTGAAGCAAACTGTCAAAATTTATTCCCAATGGTGAAAGAAAGTTTTTCATAATTGAATATTGTAACGATAAGTATTGTTGCTGCAGCAACGGATCTTGTGCTACAACAATCTGTAATGATGTTTCCTTGTTTATTGAGAAGTATAGTTCAATTGCCATGTGGATTGTAATGATGCAGCTACATGTATCAGTTTCTTAATCTCAGCATTTTTTTAAAAAGTAAAAGAAAGAATAGAAACTTAAATAATTAATTCAAAATGACAAAAAGCGTAAATGAAAAATATGCAAAATTAAACTTAATGTAAAGAGAAAAATCAAATAACTCCTCTCATCATTGGTTGCCTCTCAATTAGCCCTTGATTTTAGGCTCTTCGGCTTGACCATCCTTGATTGCTCACAATGTTGGTTCCCTCAGGAACAAGTCCTCCTTTGAGTGATCCACTATAGTATCCATATAATGTTTTACTCTATGCCTAATAACCTTGAATTCTTGGCCCGTTCTTTTATCTAAGAGGTCAATAACCCCGTGAGGATAGATTCTAACAAGCTTGAAAGGTCCTGACTATCTAGATTTCAATTTTTTTTTGGAAAAAGCTTTAGTTTTGAGTTGTAAAGCAAAACTTGATTGCCTGGAACAAGTTCTCTTTGCTGAATTCTTTGGTCATGCCATTGTTTTGTTTTCTCCTTGTAAATCCTTACATTTTCATAGGAGAACTACCTCAACTCATCGTGTTCATAAAGTTAGAGTTTTTGATTCTCTGCTACAACGTGCATGTCGATGTTGAGTTTTTTTAATGCCCAATATGCTTTATACTCTAGCTTTAATGGTAAATGGCAAGCATTGCAATATACAATTCTATATGGAGAGATGCCAAGTGGTGTCTTGTAGATTGGCATCATTCGTTGGTAATGCTGTAGCCTCCACCTATTTGGACACATAGTCTATCACATCTAAAATATATAAATTTCCAAAAGATGGTGCGAAGGGTCCCATGAAGTCTATCCCTTATACATCAAAAGTTCAACCTCCAAAATGTTTGTTAATGACATTTCATGCTTTTGAGATATGTTCCTTGTTTTTTGGCACTTGTCAAAACATTTAACAAACTTATAAGCATCATTAAAAATAGAGGCCTAATAATAACCTGATTGTACAACTTTGATGGTTGTTCTGTGGCCTCCAAAATGTCCTTCATATGCTGCAGCATGGCATGAATGCAGTATATCATGGAAAAATAGCTTCTTTTACTGATAATTCAAATCAAGTGGTAACAGTCCACTCACCAAGTAATTAGTAAAATCTGATACCATAGGAGTCCAGACTGCTTCAGCATTTGTGTATGCTATATCATTAGTTGGTGCTCATCAGGGAATGCTTCTATGATGTCTCGTTTGGTCAAAGTGCTTGCATATGCTTCAAGCCTTAACAGATGGTCTGCTACTTGGTTCTCGATTCCTTTTCTATCCTTAATCTCCAAGTCAAACTCTTGTAGCAAAAGGATCTACCTTATCAACCTTGGTTTGGTATCTTTCTTTGAATCAAGTACTTTATTACTGCATCGTTTGTGTAAACTGTTACTCTGGTGCATACCAAATAGGCTCTTAATTTGTCAAAGGCAAATACAACTGCTAACAGCTCATTTTCAGTGGTTGTATAATTGATCTGGGCATTACAATCCACATGGCAGTTGAACTATACTTCTTAGCAAACAAGGAAACTTCATTGTAGACTGCTGTAGCACAAGATTTGTTGCTACAGCAACAATGCTTACTGTTACAGTAATTCAATTATGGAAAACTTTCTTTTAATTTTGACAGCTGACTTGGCAATCAAGATAAAGATCATAAATGATTACATAATTCCTAAAATTTTGAATCATTATCCTTTCCCTATTTAAATTTGATATGTTTTTAAATTCAAAATTCTCTTTCTCATTTTATCTCTTTAAATTAATATTCATTTTATTTTTATTTTTACCAACACTTATATATAAGGGTTTCACTGTACCATTTCCAATCTAACTCTACTTTCTTTTCTCCTTCCTCGGCAACAGTCCTCAAAATTCATGATTCATTTTTTAGCGTTTGAGCCTTTGTTCTCCATCAAATCCACTCAAACTGTTCCAACAATGATAAGATACAAGAAGACAATAAAACGTCTAAAGGATCTATCCACTTTCAAGGCTACAAAGCTGAAGAAAAGAATGGGGAATTTATAGAACCACGAAAGATTTTAGAAGAAAAGGGGTTCCAATTCCAACCACAACCTTCGGGAATAGTTCAAACTATTCATGCTGCTGCAGCAAGAAGGGGTTCGTTAGAATTTTGCAACCATCCCAGGGACACTGTGCTGCCGCTCATCAAGGAATTATATGCCAACCTGCTGAGGTAAGACCAATGAACAATATGGGTAAGAAACACTTTAGTCCCTTTGAACCCGTGAGTAATTAATGCTTTTTATAATTTGCCTTCTGATGTTGACTGTGAGTACTCAAAACTGATTGGAAGCATGACGCTTAGGAAATGGAATAATGTGCTAAAATCCCTCATAGTAGAAGGTAGTTCATGGGCAAATGAGGAGGGTAGAGTAATAAACAGGATCGATTTTAAACCAATTGCTAAGATTTGGGTAAAAATTTTAAAATCTTGACTGATGCCTACAACACACAAAACCACCGTGTCATAGGAAAGGTTGAGTCTCTTATATGTCATTGTTAAAGGACTGCCAATTGATGTTAGGGCAATTATTGAGTGGGAGATTAGAGAATGTGTTATAAAAAAATTACAAAACTACTGCCTGTTGTTTTATTCCCTTATCACCAGCATATTCTTGTATTTAGAGTGAGCCATATTGCTCAGGATAAATGCATTAAAAATGAAGGAGCTCTCACTGTTCGAACCATAGAAAGAATTACTGGTTAATCAACTGCAATAACACCAGAGCCCACTGCTGTAGTAGGAGGAAGGAGGGTTATTGGGGTCGAAAGAAGATTGCAAGAGTTGATTGATAGTATCACTCAATGTGCAGAGGCACAACGGGAGGAGAATAAAAGATTTTGGAACTACTTGATGCATCTTGAATACCACTTGCATAAATTTGCATTTACATAAAAAGCAAAAACAAAGACTTTCCTAACACCTTGCTATAACAATTTAACTTCCACCCAACAGAAGAAGATGTTCCAACCACTTAAGCAGTAACTGGTGAAGAATAATCAGAGTCAAGAGACGAGGACCAACCAGCATCACCAGAAGCAGAGGGTGCTAAATTCAAAGCAGACAGCTCACTAAAAGAAGAAGAAGAAGAAGAAGATGGAGGCTTAGAGGAGGAGAAAGAGGAGATAACTCAAATGGTGCTTCTTAGATGAAGGAGAAAACACATTGTCAGAGATGATGATGACGAGTCAGAGGAGGAGCAAGATACTGAGCCCCCAGTCTCGGTCTTCTCCATTAAGGGTAAAGAAAAAAAGTTACGGAAGATAATGAGTCAAGGGAGGATCCATAAGACATTAATGAAGAACTTAAAGAAGCAGCTACAAGGGTTACTCGAACAGTTGCAAAGAAGAAGAGCTGCTAGAAATCATTACTGAAATCACTTCTGACGGCTCTGCTACAGCAAAACATGCTCAAGTTGCTCCACACCAGACTCTAATCAAGTCCCCAGCCATCATGCCTATGAAATCCAGCAAACGAAAAGAGGCCACCTCTGGAGATGCTACACCACTAGAAGAGCCATAGCACAAGTGAACTAGACTAACTAAGCCCACAGCCACTGCACCTGCTAGAACACTGTCAACTAGTCCAGCTCCGAGCAAGAAGAAAAAGCAGCCAACAGTTCCACTACAAGGTTCACCCAAGGACCACTTGAGGAGTTCAACTAAGAAGTAGTGAACCTTTCAGCTTGTGCTACAATAACTCATATCACAACAGGGGAGTACCCCTGCTAGCCCAATTTAATTTTTTTAATTTCTGAAACTTTTATTTTTAATTGTTATGTTGCATTTCTTTCGTGCCAACTTATAAATGTCTGGTTTATTTTGTTTTATGTGCTTGTGAGAACACAACCCCTCTCAACTTTGAGGGGTTGTGTTATAATGTGATGTGTTTGTGAATGTATGTGTTTGTGTTGAGTATTATGTAAATCTTGTTTATTGAGCATTTGTGTATGGATAAGGAAACCTAATGACAATAATTTACGTGTCATTCAATATTTGTGATTGCCAAAGTAGGGATAGTGTATAGATGAAAACTGAAATTCTGTCTCAATACTTAGACTTTGGTTGAGTTTTATGAGAATGCTGTAGCAAAAACCGGACAATTGAAAATGGTAGAAAATTTTCAAGTTTTAAGGAAAACTTTTTGTTGAACTGTGCTTGTATAAATTTAACTTCAATGGCTTAAATTACTAAGTCACCAGGGCTAAGTATGTACCCCATATGCAGACCTAACTCTAAAGACAACAAGAGCTATGAGCTTTGCTGTAGCATTGAAAAAAAAAATTTAGAATGACAAGGTCTTCTATCTACGATATTGAGTAGCCTGATTTGTTCATGAGCCCCATGTTCAGCCTCGAGTTAAAGATGTCTATAGGTAAGACTGTGTTGTGAAATTTACTGCAGCACATTTGATTTGTTTATTGAGTGAGTGATTGGGTGTCATCACCACAAGTGATAGAAGTTCACATGAAAAATCAATGGTACAATGATTAAAAAAATTGTTTTGCTATGGAATTGTTTTGAACTTGTTTATGATTTCTATTCCCCCCCCCCATGTATGAATGTACTTTTGTCTTACCTCTAAAGTGTATGTAACATTGGTGCAATGCTATAACATCTCTAGAATTGGATCAAAGTGGCGCACACACACACTTTAGACATAATGAGACCTAAGTTTAGAACTGAACTACTATTGTGATTTTGCATAATTTAAGAGGGTGATCTGGGGGTTGAAGAATCCTTACAAAACTTAATGGCAGAGCTATGTTATTATTGAGTAGTTATGTGATTGAAGTGTTAATGTTGTTGTCATTACTTGAGGACAAACAATAGTTTAAGTTTGATGGTGTGATAACTCTATGAAATAAGAGTTATCATGACACTTTTAGACTTAAATCATTATTATTTAGAGAGTAAATGACATATTTTTATTGCATTTTAGTTATATTTTGCATGAGTATCAATTTTAGTGTAGTTTCAATAAATTTTGTTATTTTAGAATAATTTGTGTGTTTAAATTGTGTGCATAATTGTAGGTGATTGGAAGTTTAAATTTCAAGGAAGAAATGATGCTGCAATAGGATTGCAAACAATGGGAAAAGAATATATTTGATTATTTTTAAGGATTAGAATTATGTCACGATCTAATCTCTTCTTGAGTAAAAATACATGTGCGTTATTGGTAGTTAATAAATAAAGAAAATAAAGAAGTTAAACCCAACCCATACACTATAACTTAAACACACATGGCACAAGATCTTTAAAAACTCATGAGAGCTCAAATAAGGAGAGGATCTCAATCTTATTTCCACACTTGAGTTTTGAATGGTTCAAGAATGCTCAAGTGATATTGAGATTTGGAAGTGATAGTTTGAAAATATGAGGCCTTCAATTGGTATGATATAAATGAGGGGAGATGAGGAGATATTTTCAATAAGTTGATGGAAAATAATGTATCAAACCTGAAAGGAGATGTCGTATTAATTATTTCCCAAGCACCAAGGCAAATTATGGTTATTTAAAAAAAAAGAAGAAAAAGAAAGAAAGAACCCTTGCAGATGCACCACTTGCATTTATCTGAAAAATAATTCATCCTTTAGCTTATAACAGTTAATAAATGCATAAAAACTTAAATCTGTTAACATATACATTAAATAATAAGTTTATTAATAGTTGTAGCCTTAGGAATGCATAATTTGGTCATGAAAATAAGAAATCTATCCATTTTTAAAGACTACTAACTGTAACAATATGTAAAACAATTAATGTATTTCTTATAATAGGAGAAAGAGTATTCATTACCCCTATTCAAGAAACGTAGTATCAAGTCTAGAATATGATTGTCAATGGCAAAAAAATTAACAAACGCATAATTCATGACTAAATATTCTAAATCGTTGGAATTAAGATAATTTAAAAATTAACATTGAACAAGAAATAAATCAAAAGTTTTACTTTGATCACATAATAGATGACAATCAAGATATATATAAAATCAATATCTATTTATATTAATTTT
This sequence comes from Citrus sinensis, assembly GCF_022201045.2. NCBI lineage: Eukaryota > Viridiplantae > Streptophyta > Magnoliopsida > Sapindales > Rutaceae > Citrus > Citrus sinensis. Next base: position 11,450,016 of record NC_068560.1, read on the forward strand.
ATATTACCACTTTTTCTTATATTATTTGAGGAAGGGAATTGCTCTGTAAAAACTCTCACTGTAATATTATAACTTAAACAATTTTTTTTTTAACTTCAAAGTAAACAACAAGTAAAATTATCATTTTAGCTGAAGGCTTTATATTTGGAAAGGGAACCATTCCATTAATGTCAATTCTTCCAAGTTGATGAAATTAAACAACTTACAACTTTAGCTATATATGTCTGGAAACTAGTTAACAATTTATGAATTTGAAAATTAGTTAATAATTTATGAATTTAACTATTTATTTTGCATTGCAAAATTATTAGAACCAAGTAATCTCTTTAATAATTAGAATAGGATTGAAGAAAGTCTAAATTGATTGTCTAAATTTAGATTTAAACACTTAATAAAAAAATTTTATTTTCTTCAATATTACAATTGTGTTTAGGCATCACAAGAATGTCAATTTCATTGTAGGTCATGCCCAACTCCTCTAAGTTACTCAAAGAATCCATTTTTGAGTATGGGCCAGTTTGGGATTGTAGTGGCTAATTAAATAATCTGCTTCTGTTGTGCGGATGAGATAAGTTGCTGATTAGAGTGTTTAGTAAACTGAGTTGTTGTGATAAAAATAAATTTAAGTTACCTTTTATGTTTTAGAATACATTTAATAATGTTTAGACATGTTTTTTTTTATATTATTAATAACAAAACAAACATTATCACCTTTTTTTATTATATAATGACCAAAATAAAAATAAATTTAAGTTACCTTTTATTTTTTAGAATACATTTAATAATGTTTATACATGTTTTTTTTTTCTATATTATTAATAACAGAACAAACATTATCACCTTTTTTTTAACCACCCATTATATATCTTTAACTACTCTCTCTCTCTCTCTCTCTCTCTCTAGCTCACAAGAGGGCTTTATGTCATTCGCTATTTACTTATAACACATCTAACCATTTATGCACCCAGCTAGCTTATAGTTGACTTACTTGGTTGTCTTCTGTAAGTCTTTCATGCATTAATTTTCTTCCCTTTCTTTCAATATTTGTCATTTGTGTATTTGAGTTTAGTAAGAGAACGATTATACAATTATACCCTATTATTATATATGAACCTAAAAATTAACTTTAAATATTTATAATAAATAAAAATATGATGTTAAAAACTAATACATATTTGTAAAAAAAGTGTTTATATATCCATTTATAAAATAAAGAGTATACACGTGATCATCAAAATAAGTCTTAGAAGTGTTATGTTTTTTTCCCTTTGGAAAACCCACTATTATAAAAAAGTCCAAAAACTTCCACATGTTTTAGAAGTCTTTAAGCTCTTTTTTTCTTTTTTCTTTCATTTGCATTTTGGTCTACATTGACAAAAATTAAATTCCACATGTTTGGTATTTTGTGAAAATTCCATTTCTATATTTGTACTTTAAAAAGCAGGTGAATACCGCCAGGTCCTCTATTATTGTTAGTTAACAAAACAGAAATTTTCGGCCAAGTGAAGGTGTTGTAAAAAAATGTTTTTGAAAAGAATAATAATAATGGGAACTTGTCATTATGTCTTTATAACAATTTACTACTGCCAAATCTTTACAGCTTCTCATCTCCGGTTCAATTATCACCACAAGCCACAACTACGTCCATTTGTAAACCAATCGATAGAGATTAAGTTTCAAGTCGTTTTTAATTAATGATCACTTTAGCAATTTGTATCGTTTAATTAATGATCAATCTGAAATGTGTCAAGTTTTTGTTCTGATAATCAATTTGGAAACTCTCCACTCAAGTCCACTCATATGAAAATCAGGATATAATCAACATCTATTTATCTAATTTTTAAATTATCACTTTTTCATTATTATTCGAAGAAGGAAATTTTTCTTTAAAAAACTCTCACCATAATATTTGTAGCTTAAACCATATTTGTTTTGAAATATAAATTAACTTAAAAGCAAACAAGTAATGAAATTATCTTTTAAGAAGGCTTTATATACGGAGAGGGAACTAATTCACCAATGTCAATTCTTCCAAGCAGGTGAAATTGTGCGACTTTGTTTAATTAAAAGGAGCAACAACTCCCTACTGTTTATTACAATATCATAAAAATTAAAAGTTTTTAATTTTTTTTATATAACTCCTATTGTTTTAAATCTTTTAAAGTTTGATCTATTCACCTAACTTGATATTAAAAAGATGGTGTAAAGATAATAATGTAATATCACAGAAATTTTTTTAAACACATTAAAAATTTATAAATGTAAATAATATTTTTTTGTTATATAATATATATTTAATATAGAATAAATAAACTGAATATATATTAAGAATATAGGTTATTAACCATACAATACTTCAAAAAATTATAAAATAAAAAAGGTGAAATTTCAAAATAAGAAACATGTAAAAAGTGTTAGGTTGTAAAATTTTATTGTTTTAATATTACAAAACTTTACTTTCTTATTACATTTTTATTTTTAACATTAGTTGACATGTTAGTTTATTTGTACATATAATATGTTAATTTACCTATAAAATACCAATATTACTCTTGAAATTTAAGAGAGCCATTTTAATTTTTTAAAATTTTAAATGTAGCCCAACAAAGTTCTAGAAAGATAAACAAAAAATAATATAAAAGGAAGTTAGTTTATTTTTTCTTTAAGAATATTTCAGAAGCATTTGATTTTTATGTTTCTTGAGAATTACCCATTTTTAAAGAGATTTGAGCTTGTGAATCTTGTTGTAATGATAATTTATTATTTATTCTTGATAAAAAAAATATTTGAATAGTAAATTTATTGATTTCTAAATGCTCTTTTAGATGTAGGGTAGTTGCTTAATTTTTATTATATCAGTCTAAAATTTTTTATGATGGCTAATCAACATCGCAAAAGACTCTGCCACGATTATTTTTATTTTCTTTACATCCTTTTAGACCATCATCACACAAAGAATTAAGGGTTTATTTGGCATATTGTATTATATTATACTCTATTGCATTATTTAATATAGGTATATTGTATTATGTTATATTACATTAGCAGTAAATTATAATAATATTGTACAATGTTTAGTAATTGGTATTACACTATACTGCATTAATTTTATATTAATATTAAACTAACATTATTTAAATTTATTATTAATGATACTAAATTATTATTTTTATATTAATATAATATGATATAATAAAATAAGATTATAGTATAACTTATTTGATATTTTTATTTATTATAATGAAAATAAAAATATCTTTAATGCTCAATTAAGGCAAAAAAATCTATAAAGTTTAATAATGATGATGATGATGATGATGTTGTCGACATTAATAATAACATAATAATTAAAATAATAAAATTATTAAAATTTTAATAATATTAATAAAATAATAATAATTAATAATAATAAAGTTAATGTATTTTAATAATAGTAATAAAAATAATATTAATGACAATAATAAAATTAATAAATAATAATAATGACTTAATTAAAGTAATCATAACAATTAAAATAATAAAATTAATAAATTTTCATAATAATAATAATTAATGAGAGTAATAATAATAATTAATAAATAAAATAATAAATTAACAAATTTTAATGATAATAATATTATTAATAATATTAATAATGATGACATTTATGATAGTATTAATACATAACAATAATTTAAATTTAATAATAATAATATTATTATTAATATAATAATAATGACATTAATAAATAATTCTAATAATAACAGTTAAAAATTGTTTTAAAGCCATTTTATCCCAAAAAAAGCGCTTATATATAAAACTTTGTAACTTTTAGTGTCTATATTTTTTTCAGAGAATATAGGATAGTGCAATGTAATTAATTGAAAAAGACAAAAGTAAGTGGTACAGTGCAACCGTTGCAACATAGTTTCATCCTCAAATAATTGGGGATTGAAATAAAGAGACAGGCTATAGTGTGACTGTGGTACCGTGCCACAGTTGCACCAATCGTTGGATCCACTTAAATGAGTGGGGTCCACTTGAATAAGTGGAAATCTAACAGTTGGGTGCAACTGTGGCACGTTACCACAGTTGCACCACAATTTTATCCTGAAATAAATAGCATAATAATAACAAAAATAAGAAAGTTAAGTTGATGTCCATTGATTTGCGTAAGGAAAAAGTTTGATTCTTAAAAGACATTAATTTCATGAAAAATAATAACGCGGTTTGATCCACTCTATAACTAATGATGTTATTTTCAAATAACAAAATTTTCTAACAGTCCCGATGACCATCCAGAAGGCCAACCGAAGCGTACTGGAAAGCCGAGCATGCACGCAATGATGGGCTCCACATTCCACAAACAAAATTGATTTATCGTTAGAGCCCGTCGCCCAATTTTTCCTCTATATAAAGCAAAGTCGTTATTAATAGCATCAGAAAACAAAAACGAAAACAAAAGCCCAAAAAAAAAAAAAAAATTCAATTTTACTAGTTCTTTTTTTTATTTCAAGTCCTACTATGTCTCAGACCGTTGTCCTTAAGGTTGGCATGTCATGCGAGGGCTGCGTTGGAGCAGTGAAGAGAGTGTTGGGGAAAATGGATGGTGTGGAAACATTTGACATTGATTTGAAGGAGCAAAAGGTGACTGTGAAGGGCAACGTGCAGCCCGACGCTGTCCTCCAGACCGTTTCTAAGACCGGGAAGAAGACTGCCTTCTGGGAAGAGGAAAAACCAGCACCAGCAGAATCAGATTCGAAGCCCACCGAAGCTGTAGCTGCTGCTTAAGATATCAGTGGCCTGTTCACTTCGTGGGAGTAGGTCTGTTTTTAATGAGTTACAGCTTGGTGAATTTACTATGACTATCTTAAGGATTGTCTTGTGTACTGCAATATTTTACTTTGAAGCTGTAATAAGATCTTTGATGTTTTGCTGCTGTACTATTGTATTGTCTAAATTGAATACAACTTCCTTGTGATAAAAATAAAATAATAATAAAATGACAAAATTTTCTAGCTTTTGGAAATCATGGAGAGAAATTAACTTAGTTGGTTTCTTGATTGACGGTGGTCAAATAATGCGTAACTTGGAAAAACATGCCCTTCTTTTATTAATTAACTTCATTAAAAAAAATTGAAAAAGAAAATTACAAGAGAAACAGAGGTAAGCAGAAGCTATTCCTAGAAAATGCCTGAGGGGCATAGCTGATTATTTTATATAAAAAAAAGTGCTGTATTGAAAAAGTAAAATAGAATATATACCTGATAATTTTGACGCATCAATTATATTTCATTAAGATAAATAATTTTGTCATGACAACAATAAATCCATCTATTTTTAGAGACTATTAACTGTAAGAGGGGTTTGTCGTCAAAATAGTTGAAAATATTTTTTATATTACCAAAACAGAAACTGTTATACTATATAACAAAGATGCTGAGATTAATGAGAATAAACTAAAAATAGTATAATTAAAAACAACTCTATATATAGATGCATAGTCTCCATTTCAAAAAATCTAATAATTATTCCCTCATCCACCTATATTATAAGCTTGTCCATAATAACTTGAAATCATTTCCTCATCTATAATTCATCAACGAACAGAGCAACGACAAGTCTCCAATTATTTTTCATGAGAACTCAAAGTAAACTACATACCATTCACATAATTTATTAATGAAATGAAATAAACAACCCACACCTTCTGAAATGATGCTTATGTGCTTGACTTTGCAAGCACAAGCTTACTATTTTTTTTCAACTTCTTGACTTCTTTCTCTAAATCTTTTACTTTTTTTTTTCCAAATCAGTACATCTGGTAAATCTTTTACCAAATGCCTTTAGGATCTGGTACATACAAGCTACTTCACATAGATGGAATGATTGTAAAGCACCCTTGCAACATTATAATGCTATAGAAGTATTACTAGCAAGAGGACATTGTCTTAACCTCTATTGCTTACTTTATCTATTTCCTTTACCTCTATTGCTTACTTTATTTATTTCCTTTAGTGCTTGTGTTTTAGGTTAAGGGTTTAAAGTAAAATCCTAAATCCATATCATTCATTATATATAAACAGATATCCATCTTTAAGAGAAAAGAGTTTTTAGCCTCCAGAAACACTGTTCATACTTAAAGAAAGAGACTCATCTTCTTCATCTTTCTTCTTTCTTTAATCTTAATTAAACATTAACTTAGGTGTTGGGGTGCCATTTTCAGGTACTCACCCTGCCGGGTTCGAGGTCAATGATCATAACAAGTTCTCCACAAACTACAAATAAGTGTGAAGCTAAAATTCCAGCCCTTTCAGTAAGAATAAGCAAATAAAAAATTAATGATAACTTAAAGCAAATGGAAAATAGCAAAACATGAGAACTTTGACCATTTTGCAAAAAGGAAAGACCAAGAAGGCCCACAAAGAATGCTACTAGAGAGAAAAAATGATTTTTTTGTGTTTAATTATACATATTCATTTTTAATCGAAATGTCATGAATTATTTATTAAATTCGCCATAACTTTTAAGGAGATATGCATCAAACATATATGAATAAATCATTATCCATTTGATAAGATGAAACTGTTAGACACCTTTTGTACTCCATGTTAGAGAAGTGTTCCTCCAATTTAGCATGAGGTACCCAAGAGATCTCCCAATCATCTTAGTTAGATATGCGGATGTAACTATCTACAATTGCAAAAGGAACAAGTTTGATAGTACAACATTACAACGGTACAGGCACCCTAATAACATAAGATATATAAAAAAATTAAAAGAATAAAATAAGTTTCCAATATAGACTTTGGGGAAGCCTCAAAGAACAAGCAACAATATAAGCTAAAGCTATATGGTGGGACATCATCTCTACCATTTTTTCAAGTAGGGGGTCAACGATACAGAAATACTAAAAGAAAAAGCTTTGGAGGTAGGGACATCTAATGAGGTCTTTTGTTGGGGTATATAGAGTACCCCAGAAGACTTATGAGGACTACTAGACGGAGGCACAAAAGACTTCCTCTTATCCTTACTTGCGTTTACGACTGCCTTATTGCTAACCCACTTATCCGCCCATGGCACCACCACGCCTAAATCTACACTCCACACTTCAGTCATAATGCGGGTGAAAGCATCGCTCCGTATCTTCTTTTGTTAGAATAATAAGTCCTCATATTTTGCCCTCAGCTCGTCCAAGTCCTTATTCACCCAAGTTCTCTCTCCAGACAGGTCATCAAGACACCTCTTCAACATCTTAATCTCCTGAACAAGCTTTTCCTCTTAGGATCTCTGACTTTGAAGCTTTTCTCTCAATTTTCCAACCTTTAAGGGAATAGTAGCGAGAGCTTCAATGTCTAGAAGACAATGAATTAGGAGGAAAGCCATATTTGATCAGTACAAAATGTTAAAAAAAAAACTGAAGGTACACGGAGTACCCTAGAAGCACTCAAATCTTCAATGGCCTTAAGTGTACAGCTATGAGGCTCACTCAACTCCAACCTGTCTGTTTTAGCTACAGCCTCAAGTATGATGTTTTCAGAAAAATAATATACATAATGGGCCAGGTGCGAGACCTTTTCATTCGCTATTGGGTCCAGCTCACCCTCGAGTAGGTCTTCCGGGAAAGAGGAAACAGACCCAAATTTTCATTTACGGGCACGAGGGTTTCCCCTTAATCTGCTATAAAAGGTACTCTGTGACCTTGTTTTCATCACAGGAGCTCGAAAAGGCCAAGTATTCCCCACGGGTAGAGCAGTATTAAGAATACCAAATGGGCCGTCGCTTGTCTTTTGGAAGAAGGCATTAAAGTCATCACCTGGTGCTTCCATAGCTGCGCACTATAACAAACAAAAAAGAGTAGCTTAATAAACAAAAAAGCACCACAAGAAATGAAGTAAAAGTATGAAAAATTTGACTAGAAGTAAAATATGGTGATGATTTGGTACCCCAAATATATGGGTCTTAATAGGGTGACCCAACAACATCCGTAAGCCATAAATGTATCGCCACTAGAAGTAGACAAAAAACTTTTGTCAATTAGCCTCCTTTCTCCAACTACTCTCATTCAATACATCACCCAAAGTAGTCCTCCTAACACCCAGGGGATGAGACTTACTAGACTTTAAAGTGGAAACAGAAAGGGACCTAGGAACTCAACCCGAAGAATGAACTCTAGTTTCGAGAGTGCATGATTTGGTTTTTTCTTGGGATTGCCAGGTGGAATATGTATGAGAAAGGCGAGGAATTCTACGGCTGACGCCACCAGGAGGAGAGGATTTAGAATTATGGTTAACACTATTGGGACTATTAGAGGGAGAATATTTATCCTCGCTTATAGAAATATAAGTAAGAGGTTCAACAAAGTTTTATTCCCACTGGTACGTTTAGTTACATGACGCCCCTTTACCCCAATTGTTTTTTTACCCGTTCTTTCTTTCAAAATACTAGCAAATCAAGGGCCAAACACCATAACCCCACAACCTATATCCACCATATCAACACATATACACTAACCAGCCACAGCCAAAAACATTAAAAGTAAAAAAAGAAGGATTTTTGAGAAGTTGAAAATTGATGCAACCACGCATGCGCTAAGAGAAAAGAAAAAGAACAAGAAAGGGATACGTAAGATTCACCATGTTAACAAATCTGAGTTAATAGAGAATGGATCAGGGAGTGATGAATCTATTTTTTTGCCCTAAGATAAACAAATAAATATATGTATTTGTGTAATATACAAAAAAAAAAAGGAAGGAGAGCAGGGCACCCGACATACCTGCCAACAGTTAATGATTGCGGGAAATAGCCAAGGGGGTGATAAAGGAAAGCCGAAACCACCCACTGCAAAAGAAAAAATAATAATAATAAAGAGAGAAAGAGAGAAAAAAGAAGAAAAAAATGAATCAGTTAGGGATTTTAGTAAAAAAAGAAAGAAGAAAGAGAAGAAAAAAAAGTGGATATGTTAAGGATTCCAGCAAAAGAAGAGAGAGGGAAGCAAAAAACAGTGGTAGCTACCGTATCTGAGGGATAACACAGACGGAGAAAATGGATTTGCAACCAACACGGCATCAGGAACATGAAACTAAGTCCACCACCATGACGGGTAGATGAAAGGGGATTTTCCAAGGTTTTCTTGACAGGAGGAAGACTGAAGGAAAAAGAGGACAAATATGAAGGAGATAAAGAAGACGAGAAACAGTTGAACAATTGAGTCTAAAAATTTTTATGGGTTTCAAATGCAAAGAAAAATAAAGGAAAGAGAGAGGAGGAGAGATGGAAAGATGAATGAAAGTTGAGTATTAGGAAAGTATCCCGTCTCATTATATCAAGGCGTGAACGTTAGAGAATACCATGTGTCTGTTGGGGAAAAATTAGGTTTTTAAAATTTTTATAAAACCTTTTGAAGATCGCTCTCATATAATATATAAGAATTCGTATTCTAGAAATCGTACCTTGAAAATCCGAGTTGGCTTTTTCCGCTGAAGTGATTTAGGCTCCTAGATCACGATCTGCCACCACCACTCCTGTTAGATCACGATCCGTCGCCACCACGCTTGCTAGATCACGAACTGTCACCAATGATCTTCCAGGTTATGACTCAGGTTCGATCTGCACTTGACGTGTGGGCGCCTTTATCACTACCAAAGCAACTAGCACGAGAAAATTTTTCTCTCAATAATGGAGAGAAAAATCTTATTCTCTGATCTGTATAAAGTGGCTGCTTGTTTTTTTTTCTGTTGAGAAAAATAAGCCTTATATATCTCCCTTTAGTGAAAACCCTAGGCTCCAAATAATGCCCAAAATAAAACTCACGTTACTTTTCATTTAATAGGGGACCCACCATGTAAAATAACATAAGGCCCCTTATACATAAGCTTATTAAATGGAGCCTCCCACTAAATGATATATTTAGGCTTTTGACCCAAATAGCTAGTTATCTTGCTTATTAGTCCAGTAGTGGTGCAGTCAATTAAATGAGCTAACCCGGGGATCATTTGGGAACATACAATAGTGGCTACAATAATTAGGCATGTAATTAAACTAGCCCAATTATTTAATTCCAAATCTACTCCACTAAAAGATTGGAACTGACTTCCATAATTGTATGCTCGAATAATAATTCGTCCCAAGCCACATTGATTTCTTTACTGCACAATCCTTTGTACCACATCGTTAATTAAATTGATATCTCAACTGTCCAATCAATTTAATAACATCTTATTCCTTGATCCTTACTGGTTTTCTCTAATGATCATTTTCAACATACTAAATATGTTGACACACTCTGGCCAGAGAATTCTATGATCAAGTACCGAAAACCTATCAAGAGATGTGTTGTACAAATTCTATATTGTTAATCCATAACTCCAATACTCATAATTGCTCCCACCAAGATACCGGGTAATCTTGACCACAAGGATGTGTCGTGCCCATTGGTAACTCAAATGAAATAACAATCGCAATCATGAAATCATAATTAACTCAAGATTAAGATTACAGTAAAATCAACGCCTATGAGATTTAATAAGTCTGACAGTTATTACAAAGTTAATTAAATCTCATATGTGATCCTGTTCAATGTAGTCGTACTACATCAATAAATTCATACATGATTAAGACAAATCATTCAATGAATTTATTACAGTCTATACCTAAATAAAGTGCCCAACTTTATTTATCAACTGCGAACTAAATTTATTTAATCATAAGATAACTTGTATTTATGTCTTCTGTGAATCCACATGGTGATCACATAAATACATATAATATGATTAAATGGACTTTAATACAAATATTAATGCAATTAAGATATTTGAATAAAATACCTCATTTATTTTATTAATCAGAAAAATTATTTATTACAATTAAATAAACACATATGCTTTTAAAGAGCATATTTTCCCAACAGTGTCCAGTCAGAATAGTGAAAGAATGCTTAGTTTTGAAGATCAAAGTACAAGCAATAGTCATGTGTCAGATAGTTATCCTCATTTAAAATTCAAAATAGATAGAAAAATGATGGAAAAAATGGTTGAGATTTACCAAATAAAAAAGGGGCCATGTCTTGAAATTTCAATTAAAAAAAGAGAGGGAGTGAAGGAAACAACAGTTTCTAACTTCGGAATGTCTATGGTCAGCGCAAAAAGAGGGTAAAGCAGTGTACTTTTTTCCCGATCAGCTGTAAAAGTGAGCCGAAATGCTGCCATGGGTCATTCACACTTCTTCAATGAGTTTCTTTAACATCAAATACCTTCGCCATAAACAAATTAAGGGGTATTGTTTGAGGAATAAATAGAAATTAAAAATTGAAAATAAAGTGTCCGTGTCGATGCGAAGGTTTTGTAATTGAAAAATGATGTTTGTCTCGGGTCAAATCTCAGGTCAAACTCCAAAACTGCGTCAAACGACGTTGTTTCAGCTTTAATTTTTTTTTTCAAGCACTATTTAACGACGACGTTTCTGCTTTAATTTTTTTTATTTGTTCTGATTTACTTTCAACGAAGTCGTTTTGGTCTGCAAATGGCAGCCTTCTTCTTCCTCTTTCTTTAACCCAGCTGAACCCTTTCTTCTGCCTTTTATTCGTTCTCTTAACGGCACTGTTTCTACGTGATTTTTTTTATTGACAAATTAAACCATTTGCGGAAGATGAAATACAGAAATAATCAGGAAATAATTGATATTGTAATGATGATACATAGCAACAGGCAACAGCCAACAAACTGCATCAAAAACTCAAAACACTTGAAACTGACAATCAGAACTCGCATTAAAACAAAGATCTTTAACACTTCGAAGCTATAAAACATTAGATTTTGAAACTCAAATTCATAAACGCTTTTCATTATTTGCCGCCACCACTACCACTTCCATTGCCGGAACCGGTTCCTACACCTTTGCCCGAACCACCTCCTACACCAATGTCTATCCCAATTCCAATACCAACTCCTCCTCCATGGCCACCACGGCTGCTGAGACCTCCACCAGAACCACCGCCTACACCGCCCCCAGCACTAAAGCCACCGCCATGACTTGACCCACCTCCTACACCGCCCCCAGCACTAGGGGCGGAGACAACATATTGATTGACTGGGGGCTTACTCAACGGTGATAAAAAAAATTAAAAAGTAATAAATATATAAATTTAAAAGATTTATCATACTTCAATATATGTTTACAATTATCCTTTACGAGTTTTCATACATTGATAACGTTGCATTACAACTTCATTATCAATATTATTAAATAAGTCTTTTTCTATGTAAACAATTAAACTATCATTCATCCATTACTCTCCCATTCGGCTTCGTAACCGATTTTTCAAAATGTTCATGGCTGAAAATGCTCTCTCTACACTCGCAGTGGCAACAGGTAAAGTCAATGCTAATGTTATTAACAAGTAAACTAATGGATCTACATTATGTCTCTTAGTCTCGACCATCCGCTTTGCATGATCACCAATATCCTTTAATTTTGAAAACTCACCACTAGTGCGCATATCCAAAATATATGTATCAAGTTGAGTCCCAAGTACCATGATATCAATTGTAGAGAACTCATTTGGATACAACTGGGCTAGCCGTAATAGTTTCTGCTTGTTGAAAGCTGAAAATAAATCATTTGGAGATAAACATGTTAAGCAAAGAAGCAACTCAGTGTTTGTCTCATTAAAATGAGAATTAATCTCTTGAAGTTGCATATCTAAGACCACATAATACAATTCAACACGATAACGATGTAAATTTGTGATCTCTTGAGCTTTACGTCGTGATCGCCCTCTATCCACAAACATATCATCCATAATAGGCACGTCAATATCATGCTTCACACCAAAAAAAGTAACTTCAGCAATCAAAGAATTCCATCCACTTTGTCTCATTGTTTGAAGTTGTAGTTTACATAACCTAACCAAGTTCATAGCATTCACAATATCTTGATCTTTCCTCTGTAATGCTTGTGATAACTCATCTGTAGCCCCTAAAATATTCCTCATCAAATGTAAACAGAACACAAAATTAAATGACAACATCAACTCTAGTAAATTCTTTACTTCTCCTCTTTGCCCAGATTTTGGTCCATCATCAATAATCATTTCCAATACACTAATTACTGCTGAAAACATGTTAATTATGCTCAATAATGTATTACAATGTGAACCCCAGCGTGTATCACCACAACGTTTTAGAGTAGTCTCTTGGTTTAGGCCTTGCCCACTCGAGAGATCTCCAAGATTAAGTGTTTTAACAACTTCCTCAGCATGTTTCTCTCTAAGAGCATCACAACGTTTCTATGAGGCTCCAACAACATTCACCACATTGGCAATTATAGCAAAAAAAGATTCAATTTGAATATGATTTTTTGCAACAACAATAAGAGCTAACTGAAGTTGATGAGCAAAACAATGAATGTAATAAGCACACTCATTCTCTCTCAAAATTATGGTGTTAAGGCGATTAAATTCTCCCTGCATATTACTTGCTCAATCACAACCTTGCCCTCGCAACCTAGACACACTCAACCCATGTCTAGAAAAAAGTCTATCAATAGCTTCCTTAAGTGATTGAGCAGTAGTACTAACAACTTGTTCAATGCCTATAAAACGTTCAACCACTTGTCCACTAATGTTTACGTGTCGTAAGACAATAACCATTCGCTCTTTTATTGATACGTCGCGAGATTCATCAACCAAAATAGAAAAAAATGCATCACCCATCTCTCTTATAATGGCATTAGTGGTCTCAATTGCACAAGCACTAACAATGTCTTTTTGAGTATCATGACATGTCACTTTCAAAAATGATGGGGCACTTTCTAATGTAACAGCTTTTATATCCTTATTATGATCAGCCAAAAATTTGAGAAGTTCTAGAAAGTTACCTCGGTTACTTGACTCTTCAGATTCATCATGGCCGCGAAATGCAAGTCCTTGTCGTAAAAGAAATCTGACACAATCAACTGATGCTTCTAAGAGAGCTCGATATTCACTTCTAGTTTGATTAGAATGTCTAGAATACATTGTCTGAATATGTTGCTCTTACTTTATTAAATCTTGACAAGAACGCCAAGCATCATTGTGGACACTATTAGAGCAACCAACATGAACTCTCAATCTTTCTGGTTTTTTCCAATTTGTAAACCCATGTTTAGTAAAAGATTCACCACCGGCTTGTTCTCCAATTTCTGGCTTGAAAAGATAACAACAAAGACAAAATGTAGCATCCTTTGCAATGCTATACTCTAACCAATTTCCATATTTATCAAACCAAGCTAAATTGAATCTCCGAGATTGTTTTCCAAAATGCCTAAGAGGAAAATTGTGAGTTTTTGGTTGACAAGGGCCATTTTGCAAATAATGTCTTCGAGCTTGATCTTGGATATTTACATTGTAGTAAGAAATTGGATGTCGTAACCCAAGATCCAGAGGAAGATTCAATAAATTCACCTCCACATCATTTTCTCTCATAGTTCTAGCATCATCATTCTTTTGTTTTTTACCACAATCATCATTTTTCTTTGAACCACTATTGTCTTTTTGTTTTGAAGCATCATCATTTTTTTCTAAAAGTGGTGGCTCCTTTCTTTTGTAAAACCTTTCCATACCTATTTCAAAATATAAATAAAGATTATGAATATTGAGTACTTTACTTAGGCTAGTAGCACTTTTAGCATATTCCCCTATTATATAATTATATTAATGCTATAAATTAATTAACAAACAGTACAAGACATTAAAGCTAAACAAGCAAATGCTTAATTGCAATTGTTATTTTCTTAATCTAATAATATGTGTTCTTTTTCATGGAATCTACACTCAATCACATTATATTTTTCAAATATACCAATAGCCAGATGATACACTAACTAAGGGGGAAGAGAAACAACTATAACATCAATTCAACAAATAATTATATATGATTTATAAACAATAAAATAAAAAGCAAATAAAGTGTTAACTTGTACCTTAATTTTATTGAATGAAGAGATGAAGGGTTGTTTGAAATTTGGAGGAATAAATGAAAATCACTTTCCACTATCACTACTGTTTTGCTTTTGGAGATGCCGAAACAAGAAGATGATTTAGGGATTTGCATATGGGTGCAGGACATAGTGGAATTGGAGAAGGTAAAGAGTAATAAAATATTATTAATGGGTTTGTGGGCTGTTTAAAAATTTGATTAATATTAATATTTATGGGCTTGATTTTAATTTACAAAGCCCATCTCTTTTAATTTGTTTTAAAAACTTAGAGTGTGAGAATTTAAGTATAATTATGTATTAAGGGCTTGAATATAAATTAGTAGGGGCTTAGGAAAAATTTATTAGAAATTTTTGGCAAATCAAATTAGTTAGTAAAATATATATATATTTTTTTCAGTGGGGACTTAAGTCCCCACTGGTCCCAAGCTAGATTCGCCACTGCCCAGCACCAAAGCCACCGCCATGACTTGACCCACCTCCTATCCCACCACCACCACCTCCCCCAGTTCCTCCTCCTCCTTCAATGCCTCCACCGGCACCACCTCCTACACCTCCATCGGCACCAAATCCCCCACCATGGCCTAACGCTCCACCTAGACCTCCACCACCACCTCCGCCTCCACCTCCTCCTCTAGCTCCACCACCAAGACTACCACCGACACCTCCTCCAGCTCTAAATTCTAGTATGGTGAAATGAAGAGGAAGAGAAAGCTTATGGGTTCTGGGCTTCTGGCATTGCTTTTGCCTTAAGCGTGAGAATTTTGCCTTTTGAAAAACGGTGTCGTTTTACTGAGAAAGAAAACAAAAACAAAATAATAGATGAAACGACGTCATTTTAGATCTCTTTCAAGGTTTGACCCGGGATTTGACCTGGGGCAAACATTAATGCTCTTTGTAATTATAAGTGATCCTTGTGGGGCACCCAACCTATGCCACCTATACCTGGTAATTTAGTTGATATGCAGGGCATGACAGAAGAAAGGTGGTAACAAAAATCTCCAAAATATCAACCAAGTGAAATATCTCCATTGCCCACAAGGAATATTTAATTTTACAAGATTAAATAGGGAATATCTTGTTAGAAAAGAGGGGACCACAAGACTATCACCTGCAAAAAAACAAAAGACAACACTCCAAGGATAATGATCCTCAACTATCACGCCCAAAAGTTGTCTATACAGCCTTTGCAAAGTTGTCCTGGACCACACTGCAGCATGCACCGCGTGTACAAGAAAACAAGCCACGTCAAATACCTTCATTCTTGCTCCCCAAGCATGCTCCTAACGGGCCAAAACTTATGATAAAGGTAAAAAGATGAAATAATCTTAAAAAAGACAGCCAAATTACCCCTAAAAAGGTACCACTGGTAAGGCAGTTAGGGTACTCTATATAAAGGCATTATAGTTCTACTTATTCTCTCACACACAACAAACAAACAGACTCCACAAAAAGACTTAAGGTCTTTTTCAACCTCCAACCTCTATTTTAGAGAGCTTGCAAGCCCTGAACACCACAAAAAATTCAAACAGCCGACTTAAGAGTCGGATTGTGGCCGTCGGCCACCGCCGGCTCCACCTCTAATCTTCTTTTCTTGTTTGCAGGTCTAAAACATCCTTTCAAGTTCTCACACCCTAGATTTGACCTCTCACCATCACCACTATCCTTCCACTCTGCTCCATCCCTTTTCAAGCCCAAAACAACCCAAACACTTCGACTAAGTGAAGTACCTTGTATTCAAAAAAATAAATTCATTATTTCAATGAGGCTTGCCCCTTTTGCTTGCACTTAAAATCCACTTAAAAGAAGATTAAATCATATCTGATGCCCTAATACTAATTTCCATTCTCCTTTATTAAGTTGAAAATTATGACTTGTCATGTCATAACTCAACTATCCATTTAAATGATTTTTTTAGATTATTTTTTGAAAATTAATAACTTAGAAATTATTTCTTTTAAAATTATAAAAAAGTCCAAAAACATAAAAATTATATTTCAAAAATCTTATCAAAAATGAAATTTCTCTCATCATGGCTATCTAAACAAAATGACGAAATCAAACAAAATTCTTGTTTATGTACTAGTGGCTGTCTAAGAAAATTTTGAGTTCATGTAAAATCCGCCATTGATTGCATCGTATCGACGACATCCACTGCCTCTATATTCAACACCATTGATCTGTCCTCCATTATTATCGACGCCGGTCACTACTGTTCATTGTCAAATCACTACAAGTGACAAAAATTTCATTATTTCTTCGTTTTATCAAATTTTTGTCTACAATTTCAAAAGTTTGAAGTATCAATTCATTTGCACTAAGGGCCCATTTGGGATTGTTTTTGGGATGCTTGAAAATAATTTTGAAAATTTAAAAGTTAATTTTAGTGTTTGGTAAAAAAAAAATCAAAATTATTTTTGTTAAAATCAACCCCTCCTACAGTTGATTTTGAAAAGAAGGGAAGGATTAGCTTTTGAAATATGATTTTGAGAATCAATTTTATCATTTAATATAATTCTATAAATATCCTTAAAATTATTACCTAAACCTAAAATTATCCTTATTCAAATTAGAAACAAAGTTAATATTTTAATAAATTTTTATTATAATTCATCAATATAAATTTATTAATATCATTTTGTTGGTCGAATTTTCATTAAATTTGTTTCACTATATTATAAATTTAATTATCAATTGTTTTAAGATAAAAAATAAAAAAATAAAAAAATAAAATCAATATATTATAAATTTTATCTTTAGTAAAAATTGTTATAATACACAATTAAAAATATTATATGTGCATGTTTTAATATGTATAAATAAATTTTATCCTACATTGTGTATATTTTAGTCATTTATTTTCTCTAAGCAATTTAACAATAAAATTTACCAAACCGTTTTCAAAACTCACAATACTTCTGAAGACAAAATTTTCGAAACACTTAATTGATTCTTTTCACAGTTGATTATTTTTATAGCACAGCTAGCAACAATTAAAAGGTACAACATTCCCAAACTAGCCCTAAGAATATCAACAATTTTGCTTTCTTCAAACGTTGAATAAAGAAAGTAAATTGTTGAATGAGGAGGAAAATGAAATGCATCTACCTTCTCTTTAGAATTATTCTACTTATAAAGCAAGTTAAGATTTTAAAAAAAATTAATCTCTCTTTCTATTACTACAAATACAGTATATTGTTCTATAAACACAATGACGATTTGCATTAGCGTATTATATTGGTATCATGTCAAAATAACACATGACGAAATTTTGGATGAACAATAATTCAACTCTTTTGTTAAAAGGTACATATTCAATAAATTAATTAGCAAAATAAACAATGTGTGATTCTAACAGTAAAGTGAAATAAAAGACAGTACATAACACCAATAATTTAGCAAGCTTCACATGTTCTTTTTTTTTTGGGGGTAATTGTTCAGGAAATGGGATTAATTTCAGACATTTCCAAATTCATTTATTTTCAAAAGCAATGTAAAATATATATATTTTTTATTTTGAAACATTTTATGGAATCAAGTAACAGTGAAATAAAGAGAAAAGAAGTTATTTTATTTTATTCTTCTTAAAAAAAAGAGAGTGGGGTTGAGTTGTTGCAAAATTATTGGTGGTGGGGTCTACTTGTTTTGGGGAGTTGGTTAAGTTGCAGATTCTGTAACTTACATATCTAGCTTCAACAGTTAGTCATGCTTTTTCTCTCTCCTCAGCATACGCGTGACCTTCTCATTGGGTGCGTAAGTAACATAAGCTGTAACAGAGTGAGGTCCTTGTTTTGGTTTTCAGAACAAACATGTAATGATTTGTAAAAAAAAACAATAGCAGGTTATTGATAAGTAATTGGATGAGTTACGCTTAGAGTCTCCCTAAGTTACTGTTTTCGTAAGTTCTTGAGATATTAATATTTAGTAATTGTGCCAATTAATATATTTAATTTTTCGTAACATCTAATGAAGAATGAAGCTATAGAAAGAGTTTTAAAATCAATGAATGTATGGAAAAGAAATAAATTTTTTGAGGTTTTAAATCCTTAGGATTTGATTTCACTCTATTTCAACGATAGCGATGATCACTTTTCTGCACTTGGGATCCTTAATTCTCCAATAATTTCACTGTTGCCAAATATTTGAAGTTTAACATTAAAATACTACATATTGAAATATGAATATAAATAGTAAGAGGTTACCTGTGATGTGATATATAAACCATAAATTCAATTAAAGTCTAAATCTAATCATAAAAGTATTTAGTTATTTATACGCAAGAATTCAGTTAAATATCCTTTATTTTTGGGTCATGTTAAAGCTGATGTTGGAAACTGAATGGAGTTTTGAGGATTACAGTGCAAAAGCTTACTGGAGAGGCAGTATGCATGCTGAATGTCATCAAATGCTTCTTTCTCATAGATTGGCAATATTGGTTTCCGTATAGGCAGGCCATCAGAAATTCAAAGAAACTGTCACCGCCCTCGGCCATGAAGACTCTTAGGGTACGTTTGACACATTATATTGTATTATGTTATATTGTATTATTTTAATGCAGATGTATTGTATTATATTTTATTGCATAAGCACTGTATTATAACAATACTATATAATGTTTGGCACCACACCGTATTGTATTAGTTTTTAGTTATATTGTGATTGGTGTTGTATTATTTTTTTATTAATAGAAATTATATATTCATAAAATAATATTTATTAGTGCTTAGAAAAATACTAAAAATGGAAGTTTAACAAATTTTTTTATTGTAAATGTTAAAAAAAATTATAATTCTTCGTAAAGATCGAAGCTTATATCCTTTAATTTTTAGAAGCATAACATTTATTTTCAGTATTTTCTAAATGTATAACCTATTAAATATCGAAGCAAATAATTTAATCAAATAACCTCTAAATAATATAACAAAAAAATAAATAGTTAAGACCTATAAGTTTAGTTCAAAAGTCATCTAAGGATGATAGAATAAAAATTTATATACACCATAAAATAATCACAAAATAATAAAGTGATATAATTGTTATAATGTATTTACTAACAAAATGAATTGTATTAAATAATCCAAGTAAGAGTTATGTAGTATATGTAATAATATTTAATATTATTATTAATTTTAAATTAATATTATCAAAAAATTTTGTATTTAAATATTAAATATTTTTATATTAAATTATTTAAATTAATTTTTATATATTAATTATTGTAGTATAATTAAACAATGTAATATGATATTATATTATATTTTATATAATGTTTAAGTATTTATTATTAGTCATATTATTTTATAAATTTATTAATAAATTATAATGTAAAAATTAAAATAATATTTTATTATAAATTAAAATATGATATAATATTATTGAGTAATAAATAAATAAATTATTAATTTATATTAATAAATATAATGTAAAATAAAAAATAAATATTAATATTATATTCAATTACAAAATTAAATTTATTTATTTATTATTATTATAAAGTAAAAGTAAAAGTAAAAAAAAAAAGAAACATAAGTTGCTGCATTAGCTAAAACCCGACTATAATCTAATGCGGCAGCTGCCGCATTAGCACAGTCACTTAATGCATTGCAAATTTCCACCAAACAAAGGATAGCATTAGTTTAATGAGAAAAGTTTTCTAATACCATATAATGTTGTCTTCCAAACACACCCTTAGGGCATAAGGCAGATGCCGAGGCTTGGTTTGGGGCCTTGTACCAAAACTAGTGACAAGAACAACATCCATTATCGAAATTTATTTTCATGAATTATTTTTTTACAATCATGAAAGCTATAAAATTCATTTTACTTGAAATCTTTGGGGAAAAAAATTATGCAGATTAGACATGCATAATTTCGATACCATTTTTAAATGAGAGTATGATTTAATAAGAAAGAACTAGAATTGGCCTTGTCTAAAATAGTGAAAATAATTTTATAGACTTCTATGCAGGCATATTTTAATCTCAATTTGTTGTTGCTGAAAAATAATTAATTAATTCAACTACTCCCCTTTTTTAATTGTATGGTGTACCACATCAATTCCCGATCCTGAATTATATATTTTCCATATTTGCAATTATATTCAAAGAAATATTACTTTTGTTTCAATCAAACTTACTTTATTAATGTTCTTCATCATTATGGTTAATGGCTTGGCAAATATAGGAGGAGTCAACCAAAAGAATGTACTTTCTATTGAAGTTAAAAAAATTAAAACAAGTCAAAACAGTTCCAACTCAAAATCAGTAACTTGGTTGCTATAATCAATAAGCTTTTTACTATGCTTTTCTTTGATGGTCTTCTTTTTGGACAAATTATGATATGATGTTCTGTCTAATGGATATCCTAATCCTTTTAGTCAGATTGTGATTTTCGATCTACATGTGATATTTGATATTTCAAAATTCATATGATGGTAATCTTGATTTAGAGTATAATGAGACCTACTATAGATTTATCATTTGATTAGTGTTAAAAATTGTATATTTATTAAGGGATAAAAATATTATTTTGTTTTATTATTGTAATTTATATTTGTAATTGTGTAACATATTGTGAATTTCTAATTATTTTTTCTAAATATTTGATTTTGTGTATTTTTGTGTGTTTATTAGGTAAAAATAATAATTTCATGCAATTTGAGGCTCTGAACAAATGTATAGATGTCAAATATGAATTCCGGAAGTCCGAGAAATTATGTCATTGTCGAGGACGATCCAAGATTTTTGTCGTAAATTTTTACGTTTTTACCACGGTAAATGTGGTAATTGTAAAATTATAAGTTTTTATCATATTAGGTATGATAATTGTTAGTGGAATGTGTTGGATATGTTTGAGTGGATAAGTTAGGTTTATGTTTTATTAGTGGGACAAATGTAAGGTTAAGATGTAATTAGATTTTTTTATTTGTGTGGTGTAGATTTATCATGTATTAGTATAAATAGAGGGGGGTTAACACACCTCTCCACACTTTCTCTTCTCTTCTTTTTCCCCCAAATTCTTCTTCTCATCTCTCCTTGTAATATATTTTCAATAAATAAAGTTAGTTTTATTTTCAATTTTCAAGCATTTTTTAATTATGTCTTTTTTTTAAAAGAAAATTCCTTTTATTTTAAATATGTTTAGCTAAATATTAGTAGTTATGGGCAGGTGAAACTCTTAGTAAAAATATGGTTTAATCATATTCTACTTTTAATTTTATATATTAAATTGTTTTCTATTTAATTTTATCCATATTTTATATTTTGAAATTTTGATTTATTGTAGACAAAAATAGGAATTTGGCACAATGAATTCTTAATATTTTAGTATAAAATATGGAAAAATGGAATTTTGATTTAGTGTAGACAAATTAAGTTTTGGCACATTAAATTCTTAATGTACAATAAAATAAATGGGAAAATAATTTTAATTTATACAATTAATCTTTTTGAGAAATAAAATAAAAATAAAAAGAATTTGTTAAATTGTCTTTATTACTAAGAGTGGATCTATAACCTTAACTAATTCAATCTTATACTTTTACATAAATAAATTACATATTTATAAATTTTATTTTTATTTGGATAAACTTAATAAACAAATTAAATTATTTCTCTATAGATCGATCTCGGACTCACCGAAATATATTATAACTAGACACTCTTATATTTGGGAGAAAATCAAACACATTTTAAGTCGTGTCACCATTCTTATGTCAGCAACATTAAAGATGGCATGCATTGCTCACGTGTTTAACTCTAACTACTAAATCTGAGTCCTAATAATATCTTTCGGTGTTGACGTTTTTATCCAAACTATCCTTTTTCCTTTGAACTTATCTTTTGACTTCTATGAGCTATCATATCATTCGGTCAAATAAATTGACTTCATTTTAATTTACTTCTTTTCACCACGTGTCTTTAGTTTATTAGTCCATATCAACATTGTAAATTTCCCCCTAAACAAGATCCTTCTGGTATCTTAGTATTGAAAAGTTTAAAGCACAAGAAGTTTTCAGGAGAAATTGCATGGTGCTGACGCATGGTGGGACTTCCCTTGGCTTCTGAATACGAAGTGTAATGGAGGGGCTTCTTGATATTTTGCAATAGGGTAGTATTATAGTTTCAAGTGGGGGTGGACATAAACCCACAACCCATGGGTTTACCCAAACCCAAACCAAATTAAATGGTTTGGGTTGGGTAAATCATGAAAATGGGTTAGATGTGGGTTTTATATAGAAAATTATTTCATTATGGGTTGGGTATGGTTTACCCATAGGTTATGGACAAAACCCCAACACTCAAATTTTTCAAATGAAATAAATGAAAACAAAATAAATGAACAAAAATAAGTGAAAGGCCACCATTAAATTTTTTACGGCATGATCAGTTGTCAACAGTTAGAAAATAAAAATAACATGTAAAAATAAATTAAATTAAATAAATATTGTTGTAAATAACATAAATTTTTTTCTTATTTACAAAAATAATTCCTCCCATACGGAAGGATCATCATAGAAAGAGTAGGAGACTCTACTAGTTATCAATAATAACTCGACTTGGACTGGGTCCGATATGCTATATGGCGGCTAATTTTTTGTCAATAATTGAATGTAATACCCATATTAGGCCCTGTACAAAACTTTGCTTACCATATAATGAAATTAGAACATAAAGCATACACACTATATAATATCAGAATGTAAATAAAATTAAGCATATAAGTAGACAACAAAACGTAAAACTACTAAAAAGATAAATAAAAACAAATATTGCATAATTAAATAAATAACAATTGGAAAAATTTATTATTAGATTGTTAATATCATGTTTGTGAAAGTTTATTATTAAAGTGTATGTTCTTATTTATTGAGAAATAATAATTTTTGTGATTAAACTTTATTTTGTTTTTCTAGTATTCTTTAATTTAAGGATTAAGTTATTGTAAAATTTATAATTTGTATCCACTATATTTTTTTATATTTTAATATCAATTTAATAATTAATAATTATTATAATTTTGATATAATTAAATTTTATTAAAATAAAAATTATTTTGATAATAAAATTCAAACAAAACCCAAATGGGTTGGGTTAAAAATATTTGGGTTGAATCCAAATTTTTATGGTTTGGTTTGGGTTGACTTAAAATCCAACCCAAACCAACCCATGCCCACCCCTAGAACTTTCAAGGACTTTAGGCGGTGCAATTGAAATCTCCCCCCACTTTCCTATTTTGGCGATGCAGTATGGAGAGTAGTTAGCTGGTTTTTAATGGTTTGCTTCCCTTAAGTATACATCTGCCACTTCTAGTTGCCTTCAAAACAGTTGCTGACAAGCGGTGAACTCATGGATCTTTGGATTTTATTAACAGACCAAATTGTTTTCCCACTTCATACTTTCCTAACCATCTTTACCATGGTCATTGTCTTATTATCGATAGATAGAAACTTGTCTGAGCAAGGGATGATCTCTCCCCTACACGTGGCTGACCCTGCTTGTGTATGGTTTTCTTTGTACAAAATTGATCCCTCTTCTCTTCCTTCATCTTGTTTCTCAAATTTTTTTAGTTTTCTTTTAAGCTTGAAACCCTAACCTCTGAAAATTTTTACTTTTGACTCGTTTTGGCGCTTCGCTG
Organism: Citrus sinensis; assembly: GCF_022201045.2. Taxonomy (NCBI): domain Eukaryota; kingdom Viridiplantae; phylum Streptophyta; class Magnoliopsida; order Sapindales; family Rutaceae; genus Citrus; species Citrus sinensis. The sequence goes on from NC_068560.1 coordinate 11,474,604, forward strand.
TCCTCCATTAATGAGTTTTCCTTCCATTTTCTTCCTTCCTATTCTCATAGTTGTTAAAGTAGCTCATTATGTAGAAAAGAAGAAGGAAAAGTAGAGGAATGAAAAATAGAAGCGAAAGAAGAAAGCAGGGCACTGTAAGAGCTCAGCTTAATTAGTTAAAGTTTGTTATATGTGTATTGTGTGCTGTGGTTAAAATCAGTTAACTTTAGCAATTGTTAATTAGTTACAACAGAATCATGATTAAAATTGTATATATATATATATGGTGTTGTAATTAGTGACATTTGCTGAGAGAGAAATTGAGATTAATACAATATTGATATTCTTTGAAACTTTCTCTAATTTTTTTTAGTAGCCAAACACTTCTACGCTACATTTCTTTCATGGCATTAGAGCCAAAATAGCTAACTCGAGTAGCAGAACTTCAAATCTAAATCAAAATGTTACAAATCAGTCATCACAGATCTCATTTTTGTTTAGCAATCCAATCAAATTAGATTGATCAAACTTTATGCTTTGGCGAAAACAAATGCTCACTTCAATAAGAGGGAATGGTCTTGAAGATTTTATTTCTGGTAAACAAATCATATCAGATCAGTACATTTCTTAAACAAGAATGGATGGATCAGTGGAGAAGATTGAAACTTCAGCTTTTATTAACTGGAGAGCACATGATTAAACTCTTCTTGACTGGATTCTATCATCTATCAGTGAAGGTATTCTGAGTTCTATTCTTAATTGTGATAATTCATTTGAAGCATGGAAATCAATTGAGAAACAGTTTGGAGTTCAGTTTGAAGTTAAGATCATGCAACTACGTTATGGAATGAATATACTTAGAAAGGATAATATGACTGTTGAAGAGTATTGCTTAAAAGTGAAAGCTCTTGTTGATAAGCTTGCTTGTGCTGGTAGTCCAGTTTCTGAAAAAGATTTATTGATACAAATCTTGAATGGCCTAGGACCTGGATAGATCTTACTTCAATTATCACTGTAAATAAAATGTCTTATGGTGATGTATATGCACTGCTATTAACACATGTAGTTAGACTAGAACAAAACCAAAATGTAAAAGCTATGTTCAATAGAAATTATGAAATGATGAATGTCAACTACTCAAAAGTTAGAGGTTAGAACAAAAGAGGTGGCTATGGTGGAATTCAAGGAACTTTCAATACAGGATCTATAAATCACAGTGCTGGTAGAGGAATTTTCATAAATTCATATCTTAGAGACTTTGCAAATGGTCATATACTTGGTCGAGGAAATTCAATGCAAATGTACAGACCAACATCACACAATAAAAGTAATTTCAATCCAACTTATGGTCAGAAATCATTCACCATTGAAGATGGATCTGGTGAAAATGTGCCTATATGTCAGATTTGTCACAAATCTAGACACATTGCTGATGCTTGTTGGTATAGATATGTTGAAAATTATGTACCTTAACATAGGCATTTTGGTAGAGGCAGAGGACATAGATTAGCATATATGGCTTGTTATGAGCCACAAACAAATTTTGTTGCACTTTAAGAAAATTCATATAGTGTGGATTATTCCTGCTATCTTATGTCTGATATGAATTCTTCTAGCTCTTTCTCTACACCTGAAGCTGCTTATATTGCAAACTATAAAGGGCCAACAGATCAGGAATGGTATCTTGATAGTGGAGCCACTCATCACCTAACTAACAACACGGCTAATATGCATGTCAGGGAACAATTTCATGGACTAGATAAAACTCATCATTGGTAATGGTCCATAACACATATTGGCGATGCATTCTTTACTTTTAAAAGTTCAAATACCAAACACAAACACCCACCTATAGCACTTAAATATATCTTACTAGTTTCTTCAATTACCAGAAACTTATTGAATATTTAAAAACTCATTGCCGATAATAACTTGTCTATTGAATTTCTTGGTAATATCTATTTTGTAAAGGATACTCTGAAGGGACAAGTTTTGCTGAAGGGCTTTGCTGAAAAAGGATTATGCAGGCTATCATTAAACTTTAATTCACCTTTTCAGTCATTTCATTCATGCTTTCCCTTTTAAATTTCATCTCATAAACCATTGTCGATGTTGTCATTTTGTTCTTTCAATTATGGTATTCAGATTGATGTTAATAATAATGTTGCAGCTTTGAAATCTTGTTACCAAGTTGCTATGTCTTCTTGTAATACATCAGTTAATAAAGCAATTTTGTTTCATAGAAGGTTTGGTCATCCTAACTATCAAGCATTAATGCAAATACTAAAAAATGACAAGTCAATTCATATTTTTAAACATCATCTACAGTAATTACATAATCATACCTGTGAAGCTTGTCAAATGGGCAAAATTCACAAGTTGCATTTTCTTTTTACAGATACCATAACCTCTAAAGTTCTTGAACTTATCCATACAGACTTATGGGATCCCTCTCAAATTCTTTCCAGAGATGGTTACCAGTAATATATCAGCTTTGTAGATGACTTCACTAGGTATACTTGGATATATCCCTTGAAAATGAAGTCAGATGCATTAGAAATTTTTAAACTCTTTAAACTCAAGTTGAAAATAAGTTTAGCACCACCATTAAGATGTTGCAATCTTACTAGGGGCAGAATATAGGCCTTTCATTGAATTCTAAAACCATTCAGGCATCATATTTCATTCTTGTCTATATACACATCATCAAAATGGGTTAGTTCAGAAAAAACATAGACATATTGTTGAATTGGGTTTAACTCTTCTAGCTCAAGCTCAACTACCTTTCAAGCTCTGGTGGGATGCTTTCCATACAATAGTATATCACATTAAAAGATTATCATCTCCTGTTATTAAATTCTTAACTCTATTTAAAAAGGTTTTTAAACACAAACCAGATTGTGAAATGCTCAAGTGTTTTGGTTGCACTTGTTATCCATATTTGAGAGACTATAACAAATATAAATTTGCTTACCATTCTAGTAAGTGCATATTCATTGGTTATAGTCCATGTCACAAATGATACAAGTGTTTACATTCTTCAAGACAGGTTTATGTAGCCAGACATGTCATCTTTGATGAATTCACATTTTTATATGCTTCTAAATTTGTTCTTCATAGTCACACAAAATCTAATTCTCATCCTTCAAATTCATTTACTCCTCAACAAGTTTATCATCTTGCAATTTTGCCTACCATGTCAATATCTTCATCTAGCAGCATTAGTAATCCAATTTTTGGAAGCTTTGAAAACAGTAGTTCAAGTTGTTCATAATATTCTAATCAGACACAATCTAACCGAGAATCAAGACAAGTCATTACCAATAATACCTTATCCTCAAACACACATACACCAACCACTGAACCTCAACACAATCTTCTACTTCCTCAACATCATTCCTTAACTAATCATGTCCCACCTACTGAACTGATAGATAATCTTCAACTTCCTCAGTAATATTCTTTATCCAATCAATCTTTAATAAACTCATCCAACCATTTTCACTCGCAGCCAAACACACACTAAATGATAACCAGGAGCAAGGCATGAATCTTTAAGCCAAAAGTTTACATTGCTGCTCTCCTTTATAAAGAACCAGATATTGTCTAAGAAGCCTTAAGTGATCCTAGATGCCTGCAAGCTATAAAGGAAGAATATGATGTTTTGATAAGAAATAATACATGGACATTAGTTCCAAGACAAGCTGGTCATCAAATTATTGGTAACAAATGGGTGTGTAGAATTAAGTACAACACTAATGGGAGTGTGGCAAAGTATAAAGCTAGGCTGGTTGCCAAGGTTTTCAGCAAGTAGCTAAGGTGAATTATTTTAAAAATTTTAGTCTAGTGATAAAACTAGCAATTGTTAGAGTAGTGCTAAGTCTTGCAGTGACGAATCAATAGAAAATAAGGCAAGTTGATGTCAACAATGCCTTTTCTTAATGGAGAATTGACGGAGGAAGTTTACATGCATCAACCATAAGGTTTTGTTGATGTTCAGAAATTTGATTTTGTGTAAGTTCCACAAATCTATGTATAGATTAAAACAATCACTTATAGCTTGGTATGACAAGCTTAAATAATGCCTGATACAGTAGGGTTTTGTCAACACTAGTTCAGACACATCATTATTTATCGAAAGAAATGCAACATCCCTTATCATAGTACTGATATATGTTGATAATATATTGTTCATAGGCTCAAGCACTACAGAGTTGAAGAGTTTTATAGCCAAATTCAGCACAACATTTGCTTTGAAGGGTCTTGGAATACTATCCTATTTCCTTGGAATTGAAGTATTATATGATACAAACTGTGTGTACCTATCACAAAGAAAATATGTCAGGGACTTGTTAGCCAAAGTTGAAATGAGTGATTGTAAAGAGATTGATACACGTATGAGCACTGGTATAAAGCTATAGAAGGTCGTTCATAGAGAACTTGGATATTATCTTAAAGATCCAACACACTACAGGAGTATAGTTGGAGGAATGAAAAATTTAACACTAACTAGACCTAAAATTACTTTTGCTGTAAATAAACTCAATCAATATGTGTCTGCACTTATTGTACAACATCTAATGGCATGTAAGAAAGTTCTACGATATCTAAGAGCTACTCAAGATTATGGTCTAAAGTTTATTAAGGAAGAAATCATGAAGCTCGCTAGTTTTACTAATGCAGATTGGGAATGTGACTTAGATAACATGAAACTAGTTGGAGCTTATTGTATTTACTTAGGCAACAATCTGTGATAACTAGATCCACTGCAGAGAGTGAGTATAGAGCTTTGGTATCAGCAAGTGCAGAACTAACTTGGTTACAATCATTGTTCTTTTAATTAGGAATTTGTTGCACCGAGAAACCAATAATCTGGTGCGACAATGTTAGTGCCACTGAATTGGTAAGAAATCTCATTTATCATTAAAGAGCAAAGCACATTGAAATTTATATGCACTTCATTCGAAACAAAGTAACTACTGGAGAACTCAACATTTGTTATGTGCCAGGTGAGGAACAAATTGCTGATATAATGAATAAACATCTCTCATTTGTAAAGTTCAATTACTTGAGAGCCAAACTCAATGTCCATCTTTGTCCCTTAAGTTTGAGGGGGATTGTTAAAGTAGCTCATTATGTAGAAAAGAAGAAGGAAAAACAAAGGAATGAAAAACGGAAGCAAAAGAAGAAATCATGGCACTGTAAGAGCTCAGCTTAATTAGTTAAAGTTTTTTACATGAGTATTGTGTGCTGTGGTTAAAATAAGTTAACTTTAGCAATAGTTAATTTTCATGTTAATTAGTTACAACAGAATCATGATTAAAATTGTATATATATATATATATATATATATGGTGTTGTAATTAGTTACATTTGCTAAGAGAAAAATTGAGATTAATACAATATTGCTATTCTCTAGAACTTTCTCTAATTTTCTTAGCAGCCAAACACTTCTACTTTACATTTCTTTCAATAGTGGGGCTTGCTCTGTTTTCCAGTTGTGCTTTCATATTGAGACTTAATTTCTATACGGGTCGTTTGTTGCTTGGCTTCTTGTTTGTTTCCATCATCCTTTTAGTGACTCAACTATGCCTAATTGTCTTTTCTTAAGCTTATTATTATTATTATTTGTGGTTGGCTTTATTGCTTTTAATTTTAAAATGCAACCTTGCTTGTAATGGTTCTGTCATGGAGGTAATTTATGGGTTTATGGTAGTAATGAAGTATCAACAATATATTTGCCATAAGGATTTGGAAAATTATCATTTGTATACCTTAAATTTGTGTTTTTATAAAAAATACTACAACACTTTAAGGGTGTATCAATCGTCCACCTCAAATTGACAAAAGTTATCCACCGACAACTAAACTGTTAGCTGTCGTTTGAAAGCTAATAGAACTCTATTGAATTGACGATTTTACACTTGAAAATTATCACTTGTATACCCTTAAAATCTTGTATTATCATTTATATACATTTAAATATCACTTGCATCATATAAAAAGACCAGACCCCTTTGACGTCATCATATTTAAACAACAACTAATGGTTTGGTGGACGATATAAATATTTTGTCAACTTAGGATGGATGACTGATATACCCTGAAAGTGTTGTAGTAAATTTGATAACGGGGTAAACTAAAGGTATACAATTGATAATATCCCTAAGGATTTATATATTTGGCAGCATTAATGGTATCAAGTAAGAGTAGGTTTACTCTGTGAAATGGAGCAATAATAGCACTCGGTTTTCTTCACAAGTAAAACTCTGCTGGACGCAAAAACCCATTACGCGAGTGCATAAAAGTTAGTACTTGATCTCACTCAAGCCGCAAAAAAGGTCAGGGATTACTTTGGAAGCCTTACTACTAGTATCGTTAGGGTGCACTAAATTTAAAACCTTACTACTAGTATAAATAACTATACAGAGTAAGTAAGGATCGATCTCACAAAGACTATACTAGTTATATTTATTATCACTCTAAATCAGGATTTAAAACAAAATAATAGTAGTAATAATAATATTTGTAATGATATAAATTAATCTAACTAAAGAAAATGCCGATTATAAATAAAAAGGGGGTTTTTATAAATTTTTAAATAAATAGCAAGAAATAAAGAAATTAAAACTACAAAAACACTAATTTAATAAAAGCTATAATTAAAGGAGAAAAAAAATAATGATGAAAACTTTGGTTAAAGGATCATTCGCCACTACCAAACATGCACATAATATATCAATTCTATCACCAATTTCTATTGAAACTGTTAACCGTAGACAACAATAAGCTCTGTGAATCTCAATCTTTCCTTAGTGTGTTGTTAGGCAAAACAAGCTCTTCACCTAATCTCTAACCATTAAATAATTTAAAACAAGCTCTTTAAATTTAAGATAATGGAAGCATTAAGCAGAGAAAGATATTAGGTTGATCTAGGTATAAACACACAAGCTCGGATTATTTAACCTAGGTTATGTCTCCAATTGAAATCACTAATTCTAACTTGCCACTAGTGATTAAAATATCAAGACAATTATGGATCAAGAATTTTAATTTAGCAATAGAATTTATTTATATCCTATCTAATTGGCCACACAAATAAGACAAGAATAAAATTATAAACATTAATTATATAAGAACATAAACAATCTCAATTAAATAAATTGAATTATAGAAATTGAACATTAATCATATGACATGTTTGGGGTTTTGAATTCACCCTTAACCAAATAGAAAATCTAGCCTAACATAATTGAATTGAGAATAAGAGAATTGATAAAACCAGTCATGGAGAATAATTCAAAGGCTGACTCTGCTTTACTTCCTTCCGGCTTCTCCTTTTCTTTTCTTCTCTTCAATTCCTCTTGGCTGCTGACTATCCTCTTGTCTAATGCCAAAGGTTTGGCTTTTTATAATGCATATGGTTGGCCAAATTCCTATTGGATTTTATTTCTAATTTAAATCAATTGATTTGTTTCCCTTAATTGCCACGAACATGCCGTCCACTTTAACAATTTCCTTTTTCTTTAATTTGCTTTCCATAAATAATGCCATGCATGTGCGATTTAGTTCAGGCAAGCCTTATGCATGAAATTTTTTTAAATGGGTAATGTGAATCTTGCATGCAACTTATAAAGCCATGCACATTAAATAAGTTTCCATTTTATGCATGCTTGTTCCCAAAGTCTTTATTAATCTCCATGAAATCCCATATGTTTCTCAATGTGTATCAATTAATTAATTGGCTTCCAAAAATCTTCAGTTATTCCCTTTTATAATTCCTTCAAGTAGATTTCTTCTTAAATGCTCTGATTTAGTTTCTCTTTAATCCCAGAATATACTTAAAATAACAAAATAAAAAAAATTAAGATAAAAGTTAACACAATAAAATATAATTTACTAAACTAAAAATTAACTAAGATAATTAGAATATTTAAGACCAAAACAAAAAAAAAGATGGAGAAATTAATAGCAAAATATAAAGAAAATATGCACTTATCAAATTCCCCCACACTTACCCTTTGCTCATCCTTGAGAAAACGTAGAAGAAAAATAAAATAGAAAGAAAGTCTAAATTAGTCCACTTTCGTAAGAAATCATGATTGCATTTAGCATATGCAACAAGGCTTTAAACCATTAGGCAGCCCTAGTGGATGAGTTATAATCTCATGAGGGCTTCAGCGATGATACCCACAAACATCATTTCATTTTTTTTCATAGCATAAAAAGAACAAGAGATTTTAAAACAAAACTAGCCTCAAAAGATAGCATAAGTTATATAGCTCAAAGAAAATTTCAAATATTATTGAAGTTCAAACTTTAATTCAGTTGTCAATTCCATATCACTTTTGATTCTTATAGTATGTGAGTGAATCAATTCAATCAAAATCCATTTCCAAAATCTTTAATATCAACAGCCTTTGTCTTGAATAAAGAAAAGAGTGGGTCTGTCATTACCCAACCTAAACCTGGCAAGATATTGTCCGCTTTGGATTTTAAAAAAGCCCGCACGGGTTTGTTTATGGGGCACCCCAAAATGCGTCTTGCCAATTAAGGTGTGGATCACCCTCTATGAACCCAGCATTTCTCCCGTGATTTGTCGATGTGGGATTTGCCTAGGTTGTTACATACGCCCCCCTTAGGGACTCAGCCTCCTCAATGAGGTTTGTTCTACTATCGCTCAAGAGGACACGTAGAACCGACCACAACATAATTAAGTAAGGTATCACATATTAGGCGGTAGAGTCGACTATAGCATAATTAAGTAAAGTATCATATATTAGGTGGTATAACCGACCATATAAAAATTTAGATTATAACTAATCAGATCATAGTAGCCATCACAAGATAAAGGAATTGCTAAAATTGAAGTTAATTATGAAAGGAATTTTGTCCTTACATTACAATTAAAGTGTTACTTACCTCTTGTATGTAACACCTTAAGCGAATCTCACATTGGCAAAGCACGGGAGAGATATTGAGGTTATAAGAGGTTATCCACACCTTAATTGGCAAAACGTGTTTTGTGGTGTATGGGCATCTCATAATCAAACATGTGCGGGCCTTATTAAGGCTAAAAAAAGACAATATCTTGCTAGGTCTAGGTTGAGTCATGACATTATGATATCAGAGCAGTTTCGCGTGTCCTCTTGAGCGATGGTGGGGCAAACTTCAGCGAGAATGCTGAGTCCCTAAGGGGGTGTATGTAACACTCTAGGAAAATCTCACATTGGCATAGCACGGGAGAGATTCTGGGTTTATAAGGGGTGATCCACACCTTAATTGGAAAGACGTGTTTTTTTATGTATGGGCACTCCAAAAATAAACTCATGTAGGCCTTGTTAAACTCCAAAGCGGACAATATCTTGCCAGGTCTAGGTTGGGTCATGACAAGGTCAAACTAATTTTATCATCTTGATCTCTATTTTTTTTTTCTCTCACAAGCATTTGTGTGCATTTTCTTTCGATTTTTTTTTTATGTCCATAGTCAGGAGCTTTCACTCTACCCCTTAAGGTAGTCTTCTTCTCATTGTAGATTATCCTCTACATACTGGTGGTACATAAGCCCAAATTACTAAAGGATAGTTTCATTATTAAGAGTTATATATAGATAATTATTTTTTACTATGGTGCCTGTGCATACTACACTGTATTGTGGAGATAAGAATAAAGACAAATAGTCATTTACCCAATCTAAAATTCTCAACTCAGACTGTATCAATCTCAAAGTTTAAGTCAAAATTATGAAAGAATTGATATTAGTGCTTATGGTTTAAAAAATCTCAATTGAGAGGAAATTAATATAAGAATAAAGTATAAACTAAGATAATATTCAACCATTTCTAAGAACCATATTCATTTTCAATCAAATTCTTATCATTGCTCAGACAAATTTATTTTCTTCTCTTAAATTCCTCTTGGCTACCGACTGTCCTCTTGTCAAAAGACAAAAGGTTTGGCTTTTTATAATGCATATGATTGGCTGAATTCTTATTGGATTTTATTTATAATTTAAAGCAATTGATTTGCTTCCCTTAATTGCCATGAACATGTCGTCCACTTTGACAATTTCATTTTTCTTCAATTTGCTTTCCATATATAATGCCATGCATGTACGATTTAGTTTAGGCAAGCCTTTTGCATGAAATCTTTTTAAATGGGTAACGTGAATCTTGCATGCAACTTATAAAACCATGCACATTAAACAAGTTTCCATTTTATGTTATCCCTTAAATCATCATAACATCCAGATTAAATTACTGAGAAATACGAAAGCGAAAGCATACCTGAATCCATGATGATTCATAGTGGTTCTTAAGTGTAGGAGATGGACTTCCAATCTTCTCTTTTCTCTTGAGTTTAGAATTCTCTTTGAGAGGATTAGAGAATTACAGAGGATGATGAGAGATTAGGGACCATAACCCCTTTTTATATAAATAATGTGACTGTTGGTTTTCTTTAGAAAACCAACAGTCACGTTATTTATGATAATTATCACTTTAGCCCCTCATTAAAGTGATGATTAAATTCTGGTATCTATGCATTTAATCCAAAATAATTATACCCTTAACCATTTAATTAACTTCAAATAGATCACTTAATTCTTGGTTTATTAAATAATAGCACACATATTTTATTTATTTCATGTGTGGCCCCAAAAATATTAGATTAATATAAAATTAATCTAACAATCTCCCACTGGGCCACAAATGAAAACTGAAATGTGTTTAACTTAACGAGCTCATAAAATTGCTATTATGTCCTTAGAGTATATCTAAACAATCTAATTCAATAACCACATCAATATAGGATCATAGCGGCCTTTATTACATTAATCGTAACGCAACCATCCATGGTCACATATATCAATATAGTTACATGACATAGATCAATTATGGATGCATAGCATGGAAATTACATGCAATGTAATCTAAACATGTCTATTCCCAACTGGCCCTAATTTACTTTATTGAGATCTAAACTTAAGTTAGTCTAACAGAGTGTAAGGAACTAAAATACTTTATATCTGCAAAAAATAATCCGAATAATATAATTAAAATCTAAAAGTCACACTTAGTAATTATACAATACAAACTCCCACTAAATCTAAATATCCTTAAGTAAAATCACACCCATACGAGCAGTGTGCTCATAAAAGACTTTAGGTGGTAATCCTATAGTGAGCGGATCCGCTATCAAGGAGTTTGTCCGAATGTGCTCTATAGATATTTGTCCACTCTGCACTCTTTCCTTCACAACAAGGAACTTGATTTCAATGTATTTTGACTTTGTAAAGCTCATGTTGTTGTTGGAATATAGAACTGCTGACTTATTGTCACAAAATATCTTGAGCGGTCTTTCTACACCCTCTAAAATACGCAACCCAGTGACAAAATTACGCAACCATATTCCTTGATTGGATGCCTCATAACATGCTACAAACTTTGTTGCCATAGTCGATGAAGCTACAAGTGTCTGCTTGGCAGATCTCTAAGAAATTGCTCCACCAGTCAACAGGTAAATATAGCCTGATGTGGATCTTTTGTTGTGTTGGCATCTAGCAAAATCAGAGTCGGAATACCCAATGATCTCTAACTGATCCGACCTCCTATATGTGAGCATGTATTCCTTTGTTCTCTGTAAGTACCTCATAACACGTTTAGCTGCTTTCTAATGATCCATCCCGGGATTGCTCAAATATCTGCCCAACATGCCAATTATAGCATCACCAAGATCTTTCATCTCAAAATATTTTGATAGAAAACTCTTGGTGTCATGCAATATGCCTATATAATTTGAGGCAAGTAATATGTCATCATCATATAAAACCAGGAATATATGTTTACTCCCACTGAACTTGTGATACACACATTCATCAATAACATTTGCCTCAAAATCATATAAGATAATTATTTGATGAAACTTAAAGTACCACTAACGAGAAGCTTGTTTGAGCTCATAGATGAATTTGGTTAGCTTACAAACCATTTTCTTTAAGTCTCCCAACACAAAGTTTTCTAGTTGTACCATATAAATTGTTTCCTCAATGTCACCATTAAAAAAAGCAGTCTTAACATCCATATGATGTAACTCAAGATCAAAATATGCAACAAGTACCATAATTATCCTAAAAGAGTCTTTCGTAGAAACCGGAGATAAAGTCTCTTTATAGTCAATTCCTTCCTTTTTGAGTAAAGCTTTTAGCTACAAGACGTGCTTTATACATTTCCACATTACCATTTGAATCCCTTTTGATTTTAAATATTTATTTACAACCAATGGGCTTCGCACCGAAAGGTAATGAGATAAGTTCCCAAACTTTACTGTCTTGTATTGACTTGTGCACTTCATTCATGGCTTCGATCCATTTATGAGAATTAGAGCTTTGCATGGCTTGATGAAAGTTGATTGGGTCATCTTCCATCACTCCAGTTTCATCTTCATGTTCTTGAAGAAATACTATATAATCATCTGGAATAACATTTCTCATTTCTCTTGTGGATCATCTTAATTGCACAGGCTCTTGAGGTTGTTGAGTTTGTTCTTCAGGAACAATCATCTCATGTTGATTTTGGGGTTGAACAACATTGTCAGATGGTTGAGGATCCGAATTTACTTCATGATCAATGACAAGTATTAAAACTTGTACATTGTCAAAAGCAACAGTTGATCCCTCTTCCTCTTTAAAGACAATGTTTCTTACTAGATTTATCCCCCCAAACTCAACATCCTCAAACAATGTAGTAGTTCCCGTCTCAAAAATTGACCTTGTACTGGGATCATAAAACTTAAAACCCCTTGATCGCTCTGCATAGCCAACAAAGTAGTTGCTTACAGTTTTGGAATCCAATTTCCTTTCATGAGGTTTATAAGGCCTCGCTTCAGCTGGACATCCCCAAATATGTAAATGCTTTAGACTAGGCTTTCGACCCGTCCAAAGCTTATAAGGTGTTTTAGCACCCGCTTTAGTTGGCACTCGATTTAGGATATAAGCTGCTGTTTTTAATGCTTCACCCCAGAGTGATTCTGGTAAAGTAGAATGACTGGTCATACTCCTTACCATATCTTTAAGGGTGCGGTTTCGTCTCTCAGATACACCATTCATGATAGGTGATCCTAGCATAGTATATTGAGGGATAATTTCACATTCCTCGAGGTATTTAGTAAATGGTCCTGGACGTTGTTCACCTGAACCATCATATCTACCGTAGTATTCACCACCACGATCAGACCTGACATTTTTAATCCTTTTATTGAGTTGTAATTCAACTTCGGCTTTAAACGTTTTGAACACATCCAAAGACTGTGATTTTTCATGAATCAGCCATGTTCGGCCTTTGGTTTCTTTGGCTCTGGACCCTTAGAAGCAACAGCTTCACCCTTTTTCTTTCTTTTGCCCTTATCTTTAGAAGTGCTTACCACATGTGCATATTCGGTTTGCTCTTGCTTCAGTCTCTCTTCTTCTTGCAAGCAAAAGAAAATCAGTTCATTGAGATTCCACTTCTCTTTCTGACAGTTGTAACTGACTTTAAACTGATTAAATTGTGCTAGCAAAGAGATAAGGACCAAATGCACAACCAAATCATCAAATAGGTCGAGCCCTAATGCCTTAAGCTTAGAAGCAAAATGAGACATCTCCATGATGTACTCTCGAACATTTCCCTTGCCTTTATACTTTATTGAAATCAAGCTTGTTAAATGCGTACTAGTTTCAGCCTTATCATTTTTTGTAAAACGTTTCTGAATTTTGGTTAGAAACTCACTAGCACTTGTAACCTTATCAGTTATAGCACTCCTAAATAGTTCTGGAATACCGCGCTTCATGATCATAAGACTCATCCTGTTAGATCGATCCCACTTCTCATAGTACTACACCTCCTCAAATGTTCTATCATCAGTGAGTTCGTCCGGGATCGGGTGTCTGAATGATAAGTCTAGATCCATGCAGCCTAAGAGAATCATCATATTCTCTTTTCCGTCCTTAAAATTAGTCCTATTTAGAATCAGGACACTATTCATATTTGTAGATATAGAAGTAGCAGACAGAAAAGTTGAATAGAGAACAAAAATAAATAAAATATAAATAAATAAATAATGGTCACATTAAACAACTCAATTAATAATCTTTAAAAATTTAAAAGCAAATTATAACAATTCAAGATACATAGCATAACATTAGAAACAAGTCTTTGGACTATAATACTAACTGTAAATGGTACTCTTGTTGCAATGATAAAATTTTGACAATAAATTATGTCAAGTAATGAACCTATCTTTGGATTAGTACATTATTCATATTAAGTTATCTTAATAATCGTCACAAATTTACCATCACAAGTGTGTGTGCAATTAGGCCAAATATTAACCTTCCTTTGGGTCGATTAACATCCGCAGAAATTACACAAACACAAACATTTAACTCCCCAAATAAACTAATCTACACAAGAGATATCACCTTGGTGACTTTCTGCTTTAATTAGCATGTCATCAATGTGAGACCAATAATTAACTTATGTTATAAATCATTTTAATTTAAAGATTATAAAACCAAAACCGAAATAATTAATAAAACCAAAACCGTGGCTAATACAAACTTCAAAGTAAATCATTTGAATTAAATATTGAAATTTGAAGTCGAAAATATGGCCACAGCAGATTTGATCTATTTGATTTAATCCCTTTATGTATTAAATCAAATTAAAAATATGCCACAAAATGGCCACTGACAATTTTAATACAATTGAAGTTGAATTCAACAATATTAAAATTGAAACTAAAACAAGGAGAAACGGCCAAAATAACGGACATATTATCATTAATTAAGCCGAAACAATCAAACATGGCTAGTTGGCTACTGTAATTAAATTGTTAAATTGGTCTAATATAATATCTTATTGAACCGAAACCGAAACGTGGTCTAACCATAACAATTAGAAAATTCCAAGAAAAATGATATTAATTAAATAATATCATTAAAATTGAAACCATGGAAGTAAAGCCACTACATACTTAAAGCGAATTATTGAAAACATAACCAATCGAGATCATAAAGCATGGTCATTCCAACTAAAATCAAATTCCAATGCAACTAAAAAAAAAAATGAAATTGAAACATTAAAAATAATGGCCACCGTAACTGAGAATCAAAGCATGATTTTGAAATTGAATCCATGATTTCACGTGTTCAATCTACCAGTTTCGTTTCGTCATGAGTCCATCGAAACTAATTTTAATTATTCCCGATAACCGAATCATGCATTAACAGTTTGATTCGATTATAACCATTAATCAGAAATTAATAACTCAATAATCTAATCATGGATGAGGCTCTGATACCACTTGTTATCCCCTAAATCTTCATAACATCCAGATTAAATTACTAAGAAATACGAAAGCAGAAGCATACCTGAATCCATGATGATTCATAGTGGTTCTTGAGTGTAGAAGATGGACTTCCAATCTTCTCTTTTCTCGAGTTTAGAATTCTCTCTGAGAGGATTAGAGAATTACAGAGGATGATGAGAGATTGGGGATCATAACCCCTTTTTTATATAAATAAAGTGACTATTGGTTTTCTTTAGAAAACCAACAGTCACGTTATTTATGATAATTATCATTTCAGCCCCTCATTAAAGTGATGATTAAATTCTGATATCTATGCATTTAATCCACAATAATTATACCCTTAACCATTTAATTAACATCAAATAGATCACTTAATTCTTGGTTTATTAAATAATAGCACACATATTTTATTTATTTCATGTGTGGCCCCAAATATATTAGATTAATATAAAATTAATCTAACATTTTATACATGCTTATTCCCAAAGTCTTTATTAATCTCCATGAAACCCCATATGCTTCCCAATGTGCATCAATTAATTAATTGGCTTCCAAAAATCTTCAGTTATTTTCTTTTATAATTCCTTCAAGCTGATTTTTTTTCTTAAATACTCTGATTTGATTTCTCTTTAATCTTAGAATATATCTAAAATAAAAAATAAAAAAATTAAGATAAAAATTAATTAAAATAATTATAATATTTAAGATTAAAAAATAAAAAATTAATAATAAAATATATGAAAAATATGCCGTTATGAAACAGTCACATCATATCCTTTAAAATCCATCTTGTTTGATAAGATCTACTCGGTAATAACAGCAAAGCAGCGATCAATTTGACAACCTACACGTTGATTATAGGCCTAGAACAAATCGAAAACAGTAAGTATTGGCAGATTTTCTCCTAAAATGTGGGCCTTCCACACTTTAATGATGAATGACAACTTCATCGAGATGGGCATCAAATCAGAATAGAGCTAGGATAGTTATTCATTCGAAAAGCCCGAAAGATTTAGTAATTAAGGATTCAATTTTTCCAACTTCAAGTAACGAAATTGAAAATGAAGCATTAACCATGGGATTGCATATCTGTAGTGATTCAGCTTCGGTTGTATCTTAGTGGTCTGGAGAATTTGTCTTTAAAGATCAATGCATGGGGAGGAACTTTTCTTTGCTTCAACACCAAATACTTCGAGCACATTCAGATTTGGCAAAAAATCAAAGGTTGACAACTCAAATGTAGATAGATTAGCCAATGCAGCTTTTGGGGGCTAATTTATTAGAGCTGACAAAATTGAACACAATTTAATTACATGACACAAATACAACACGAATAAATTGGTATAAATTATCAAATTTGACACGATTGTTAAATGGGCCGGATCAGGGTTAACACAATTTTTTTTGTGTCGGGTTTAGGTTGAAATTCTTAACTCATTTTCCCGAATAATTACACTATTATATTTTCTATTTTAAATTAATTTTTAGCTTCTTATCATTAAAACTTAAATATTGGACATGATTCTTTTTTTAAAATTTTTCTTGGAAGATGAACATATACACAATGTTTTATTTATAAAATTCATATAAATTTAGAACTTTATAGTGTAAGTGTGTAAAACATTGATACACATGTATATTTTATGGTATCAATATATAATATTATGTACATATATATAATTTAAACTTCAAATAGTGTGAATGTGTAATAATTTGGGGGGTGTGTGTAACATTTATTAAATATATAGATATTAAATGAGTTATTGGGTGACCCATTTATTTTTCGTGTCGGGTTTAAGTTTCAATATTTTGATGCGATTATTAAATAAGTTATATTTGAGTTGACCTAAATTTAACATGACACGAAACTGACATGACATTAACACGACCCGGTGACCTATTTTACCCTCTCTACTATCTATGACCAATTTGGACAAAATCTACGTAACAAAGTTGAATCAATCACAAATCTACACAACAAACGTGAATCAATCTTTCATTTCAGATGTGTCAGAAGAAGTTGTTATAATCAAACCAAAGATAACTAGATGCAACCACATAATTCCTATTTGATGAATGACACTTTGCCTGAAAACAAGAGTGAAGCCTAAAAAATCCGGATGAAAGCAAAAAGATTTGGTGCTAATTGATGATAAACTATACAAGAAATCCATATCCGACTATTCCTACAGTGCGTAACCGAGACTCAAGGTGCACAGATCCTCAAGAGATACCTAATGGAGAATTTTTGCTACCATTCAGGAGCGAGAATAATGCATAAAATGCCGCCGCGAGGTTATTATTGGCTCATACTCCGAAATGATGCTGAACATTTTGAAAACACTTGTGAAAAATGCTGAAAACATGCCGCTGAAAAATGCCAAACAAATGCCATTCAAATCCACCACTCTGTGGAAGAAATTATTAATCCTGTAAAATTGTTGTTATATTCTGGATTTGCTTGTATAATTTAGAGCTACGTTTTAAGTTTTATCAGTAGAACACTTTGTTTTCGGCTTTTCGCGTTATCAGCATTAAACATACTTTGCTCCGATCATTTTTGCATCAATGAGCCAGTGGTTACTGGGATGATGCTTGAAAAGTAAAATTTTCAGTTGTGGTCTTTGTTCAACTTAATTTGTACTATGTGGATGTATTTAGCAATCATTTTGGATTAATAGGTTATCTTACGTTAGAAATGTCATTCTAGGTCATTGGCTAATATTTTCTTCATTATTAACTTAATTATTATGCACTCAAATGTGGTCGTTTGTTATGTATGCTGCAGATCCGATTTTCGACGCCGCGCGATATTCACTATTCGTCTTCACTAGGCGATCTTCATGCAACTCGTCACCATCTTCGTCGTGGGTCGTGGGATGTAGTCCGATATTAGTTACGATGTTGAAACTGTGTACTTGTGTTATGAGAGATTTTTAACTTGTGTTTGTGTGTTATGATAAGTGATTTATTTAACTAGTGATGGTTGAGTTATTATATGTGTTATGTCGGGATTTTTAATTTTATATTCGTAAAATTTATGTAATACTGGAAATCATTTTAGATTTATACATACATTTTATGTTTGCTTATTATTATTTTTACTTCAATTTATTACCTTATTGCTATGGCACAATAGAATGGCAACATGCTGGGAAAAGTTTTGCCATTTTTTTCATTTTGCTATGTACAGATGTTTTAAAGTTACCCATAAATTTTGTAATATTTGCATACAAGTCTGTTATTTTTTAATAGTAATAAAATAACGTCAATAACATTAAAATTAATAAAGTATTAAAATAATTATTTATTATTATTATTATTATAATAATAATAATAATAATAACAACAACAACAATTGTTATAATTTCATTAATTTATTATTATTATTATAAAAATTTATCATTTTAATTATTATTGTTATTTATTATTATTGTCTTTATTATTATTATTATTTTCATTCTTATTATTGTTAATATTATAATAGATACAAACAATGCTTGGGATAACAATTAATAAAGATCATTTTAGTAACTTGTAACAGTTTATTATGATTTTAGAATAAAGTATACACATCAAAATGAATGGAGTTCATTTTAATTGTAAGCAACTTATTTTAATTTCAATTCCTCATTCCAATTTTATTATTATTCTGATTTTATTCCATTCCGAATCTCATTTAGTAAATGCATCATTAATGTAGAATAAACTAAGGTGGGAGTGGTGGGAGTGCTAGAAATATAGTTATTTATACTGCAACACATGTCCAGTAAACATTGTTAAATCGAAATAACGGATATAACTTGCATTGATCCCAGATTAAAGATCAATGTAGATACAATTTATATTGATTCTAGATTAGAAATTAATATGAATACGGTTTACATAAACCTAGATTATAATCAATTACCACATGATGATTTATATGAAAGGTCTAGAGAAAACTAAGGATAATCAAATCCAAAAATATTAACAATAAGTAGCACTTGATTATTGATGGAATCATGTGCGAGAAATTCAGATATAGATAAAAACAATTATCAGATCTATCGATTTAAATTAAATAAAAAGACGAATGGTGGAGATTTAGATCCAAATTGAAATCTCTTGACAACTTTGCGTATTTGGATCTATAAATAGAAACCAAAAGGATCGAGAAAGGGTCTTTGGTTTATTTTAAGAATAATTATAAAAAATTCAAGATCCTTTGAGATCCAAGAATTCTCTCAAAATAAATACTAACTTGTGTTTTGGAGTACATTTTACAAATACACCCCAAGTTCGAATTGTGGAATCCTTAAAAGATCACAAAACATTATTTAAAAACCCAGGAGCCAAAAATATATAACCCTTTATTTGTTTGTCCCTAATTACTTTAACTTAGATAATTGAGAGTTTTAAGCACTTTCATATACGTTGTATAATTGAATATATAACTTTGAATTATTGTATTCATTGTACAAGAATGTAGAGAAAGATTTTCTAGTATAATTCTTTTTGCATTATATATATAGAATAATAAACTTAAACCTTTTTTATTATTAATTTTAGGAGTTCAAATTTTTCTTTTGATCTCAAATATTTTTTTAATTATCCAGAAAAATCAAATCAAAAGTCATTTTTTTGATACAGAATTAGGGATGGCAAAAATCCCCACGGGGACGGGTACCCTCGGGGATTTTTCCCATTCGGGGAGGGTACGAGGATAATTTTATACCCAATTGTTTTTTCGGGGAGGGGACGGGGAAAATTTTTTACCCAACTTTTTATTCGGGGAGGGGACGGGGATGAGGTGGAATCCCCATCCCCTACCCATTTCCTCATTTTAATTTTTAATTTTATTTTTATTTTTAAAATTACTAATAAATAAATAACAAAATTATAAATATTGTTAAAAATAATAAATATCAAAATAGTTGTATGTTGGGAAAGTGGTCACCCCTTACCGGGAATTAGTTGAAGAGTATTAATTGAAGTTTTCACCAACTGTTTATTGCTTTGATTATACTGGTAGTAGTTCTTCTACTAGATCTACAGGGAATTCTTATAAGAAAGCAACCAAATGGATGACAGGTTTTGATGATTATGTAAACAATGGAGATTGTGCATTTGTTGCAGATGAATTAGATTCATATTTGGATGAGAAAGTTATACCTCGGATGGAAGATTTTAATATTTTGAGTTGATGGAAGACAAATGCTAATAGGTATCCTACATTAACTCGAATTGCTAGAGATATTTTGGCAATTCCAATTACAACAGTTGCTTCTGAATCAGCTTTTAACACTAGTGGTAGAGTTGTGAGCCCATACCATAACAAACTTCATCCAAGCACATTGGAGGCCTTAATGTGCTGTCAAAGTTGGTTACGAGCTTACAATAGCGGTATGAGTTTATTTTAATATGATTAATTTAAAATCGAAAATAAAAAAAATGTATTAGACTATTAGTTATTCGGGGACCGGGGACCCTCGGGGATCCCCTGTTATTATTCGGGGAGGGGATGGGGATTCTCTCAAGCAATTCTGACGGGGATAGGGAGGGGACGGGGACATATGCAAAATATCGGGGATGGGTATGGGGAGATTGGTCCCCTCCCCTCCCCTCCCCATTGCCATCCCTATACAGAATACTGAATAAAATATGAATATATAGATATTAGTACTGAATATTTTGGTTATTAGTATTTTAAAGTATTCAAAATTTGTTCAGCAAAAATTTATTTGCAATATTTATGTATATCAATAGAAAAAATAGAGCATTATCAATAAAATAAAATAAAAATCATAAAAAAATGTCTTTAAAGATTTCTCAAGTATCTTTAATGTGATTGAAAGATTTAAGTTCAAAAAGAAAATAGTAATCAAAATTGATTTCGGTATTTAAAAACTCAATTGAAAGGAATAGATTGACAAACCTAAGCCTATTAAAATAGGCAGATAAATCATAATATTATTAAAATAGGCACATAAATCATAATATTATTAAAACACACGCACAACGTTTTCATTAAAAATTAATTAGATAGTGTATTAATATTTTCTACAAATATATTTTTTTCAAACATACGTTTGGTATTGTGAATTTTGCTCCAAAATAAATAATTGAAAGTATTGTTTGTATCTGTTGTGAAACATATGAATGATATTTTAGTTTTCAAATTAATAAATTAAATATTTAGCCAGGATATATTAAGTATTTAAATGGATTTGTTGAGTAAAACTTAAAGTTTTAAAATTTAATGGTGAACTTATTTAGTAAATGAGTTTAGGAGTAAATTGGACGTTCCATTTATTATTATTATTCTATCCTCGTAAGGTAAAAAGACCAAATTACCTACATAATTATTTTAATTTTCATAGAATCTCTAGTGTTCTTTTGCATTCCAAATGTTGGCTTCTGCTTTTCTTTTGGGATCACAATTAGCTATTTAACTCTTTATTTGATCAAATTGTTCCATATCACTCTTTAGGTGCTATTTAGCGATTAATCTTTTCATCAATATTTACATTATTGGAGTGAAATATTCAAATTAATATGCTACAACAAACGTAACGGTCAAAGACGAACAAGTCAAGAAATACAAGAAACAAAAAATAAAATTAGGGTCATGTAAGTTAATACTTTATTTGATTTGTTTGTAACTATGAGGACCCTGTCGTAAATTACCCTCAAAAGCTCTCATTTGGGCCATCCATTTAATCAAGTAAGCCCAGTAGCTTGGTAAATTAGAGCGTGGGCCGTGGGCCGTGGGCCGTATCTCAAATGTCATTAATGATCCAACAGCTTGGAAATAAAATAAATAAATAAATTATTTTTAAAAAATAAAATAAAATATAAAGTCACTTCTCATGAATGTTTTGATTTACAGGGAAGAAAAATTTTACAGAGTAAGAATAAGAGCAGGGAAGAAGAGTAGGGAGTGCGATGGACTTCTCTCCTTTAACAGACGCTTTAGCGTCCAAATCGTATGAAAAAATCGCTGATATTTGCGACGACCTAATGCTCAAGGTTAATTTTTTTTTTCCTTTTTAATAATTAATCTTATTTTCAAAAATTAATTTCTTCATCTCATTATTATTATTATTAAAATTTCTCTTTAACAGGTTGCTGCAGAGGGTATTGTGTTTCAAGACGAATGGCCTTACGTGATTCATCTCCTCGGTTACTATTATGTCAATGATATGTAAGTATAAGTGTTTAACCCTTTTTTAAAAAAAAAAATTAATTGTTTTTTTTTTAATATTTTTGTGTTGCATCAATATTGATTTCTGAGAATACTGGCGGAGAACTAAAAAAATAATTATAATATTTTAAAACAAATTTCCCCACTTGCAATTTAGAGTTTTAAGAGTGAACTCTGATTCACATAAGGATTTTTGGAATATAGGTAGTATATAATTGAGAGTTTTGCTTCAGAGTTAGTCATGGTTTCGCAGTATGTAGCTTTAGACCCTAGTGGGACGGATCTTAGAATTTTATGTGCTTGCAGTAACAGTGCACGCTTCCTTTGGAAATCAATACCTTCGACAATTAAGGATAGCAGGGCAGAAGTGGTTGCAGCTTGGAAAATTGGTCAGCATCTATGGACACGGGATTATGCTGGTGTTTATGACGCCATTCGTGGGTTTGATTGGAGTCAAGAAGCACAAGCTCTTGTTGCTGCTTTCTCAGGCAAGTGCTCTTGTCACAAAACATTGGATACATAACTCTGGTTGTCTACGTTGTTTATTTGATATCGGTTGAACAACTTACCTCTTTGTTCCTTTTTTTTTTTTTTAATACATTTGAATTATACATGTTTACATGATGAAGTGTCAGATTTGAGAAATTATTGCTATGCAGTTTGTGTAGTCCAGCTAATGATGTATTGTTAAGTGGTAAGAAGACTAAGAAAGTGCGATTACTTAGAATTTTTTCTTTCTTTTTTAAGGAATCAATATTACATCAAGTTTTTTTTGAAGTCTTTGATGAAGTTTGGGTAGCATAAATCCTTATGCAACTGTTTGATTTAGAAAAAGTATGTTATCATGTTCATTGTGGTGGTATCTAGGAGAAAGACCTAAGATCATGTTAGTTGAATTCTTGATTGTCACATGGCTTGGGATTCATTTAAATAGGATAGGAGAAGATTTATTCATGCTCTTCTTAGTTTAGAAGGTTTGTGATGTCCTTATCCTTATCCATATGTATATGTCAGCAGATATGTGTATCCCTTACTTTAAAACCTTTTGCTATTTTTGTACTATCTTTATCCTAGGGAAAATGTTGATGTGTTTGTTTAGTTTATTAATGCATGGTGCTTATCAGAAAAGATATACTAATTTGTTGTGTTATAAAATAATTTTATGTTTCTTTTCTGATATAACAAAAATAGCAATAATCCAAAGAGTAGATTAGGGGCATAGTGATTGGTAATAAAATGGAAGTGTGTGAGCTTGTTGGATAAATGGATAATTTGTAGTTTCATAATTTTAAGTGCAAACCTATGTGGATAAAAATAATTATCCTAACTCATGGAAAATCGTAGTTCAATGACTTTAGGTGCATGTACAAAAAGTTCTTGCAGTTGAGACTTAAGCTCTTAGGCGCAAGGAAGCTGCTATCGTGGTATGATTCAAATTGCTAATATTTAGCCAATCAAAGCAGACTGAAAAATATTTATGTCATCTTAACATTCAATGTTTCCCTACAATACCTGGCTTGGTCTGGATTTGCTATACTTAAGCTTGTTTGATTCATTTGTAAGGTGCTTTCCCGATTTTGCAACTAATTCAACCTTTTTCATGTGGAAAATCTGGATTGTGACAGAACAGTCACGTCTTGATCAACCTCAGAGCTTCAGAATTGAAGTAAAAATCTTACAATTCTATGTGTTATATCTTATTGTTAAAGCAGCCGAAGCATTGAGTTCATTTTGTGCGCGTGTGACTATAATCTCAATAACATGTAAACTCTGTAATGTGACAATCCGAAACTGTGAAAGCATGTAGACTGGATATACTTTTTCATGTGATTCTGAAAGTGATTAGTAGTTGTTTGATGAAATACTGGCATATGGGTTAAGAAATGCTGACATATGGGTTAAGTCTGATAATTTAAATTTTCACCTTTAAAAGTCCATGTGTATTGAGTTAAAAGCCAATCATTTGATTTTATTTAGAATAAAAGTTTCTGGGTCCATTGCTAGTTGTTTCTCTTTCTTCAAAAGATGCTTGATGCATTTGTGGATCTCACAACTTACAGTACCAAAGTCAATTTCTTGTTTTAATTGTATATGTATATATTTTGGAAACAATGTTGTTTAACAATATTCAACAGACCCTTCTAGTATTTGGTGAATTTACTGGACTACATACACTGCACTGGGCACATTGTAACACTTAATGAATTTATTTCTGCCGCTCAAACATTGTCTGGACACAGATGGTATGAAGGCAGGAAAGTAGCTCTTTCATGTAGAATTGTAGCAGTTATTCTTGTGCTTTTTATTCCCCTAATTATATTACTTGATTTTCCTGAATGTCTGGAAATATGAAAGCTGTCTGTCTATTTCCTTGTCATATGCTTTGGTTAAGATGTTTAGCACCATCTAACATTTATTATCCTTGTCTATTTGCAGAGCTCTACACCAAGAGGATGTTTCAGCTGCTTATGTCTGCTTATTCGACAATAAGCACCCAAGACACAGCTCTCTTTCTGGGAATGAATGAGGATGATGCCGCATATTGTAAGATTCTTTCATTAATGGCATTAGCTTTGGTGTTATTGTTAAGCTTATTCTGTAATAGGCTAATAGCATCAATAGCAGTGCTTTTATCCCTAAATCTCTTTGCGATATCTGTGACCTACTGATACTTGTTTTAGAAATTTTTTTCCTTTCTTTGCTGCTGAAACAGAAAATGCCAATTTCTAAATATATCGTTAAAAAGGTTTTGCTGTAACGTGAATTCTATATGTATCAGAGTTAGCCAAAACTCAGACTGATAATAAGACATCAGGATATATATAAAATCAGAATCAGAGTTAGCCAAAACTCGGACTGATAATAAGACGTCAGGGGTAAGTATTATTCTAGCGCTCCTTGAGAACACTAGTCAGCCAAGCATAATAGGTTGTCACGTTTGTGTTAAATGTGATCTGCAGGAGTTTAATGCTATGGCTTGGCAACTAGACTAAATTATGTATGATGTCATCTGGTCTGCCTAGTTCAATATTCTGATCTAATATGCACTAGTGTGGCCCCCTTCATCTGGATCTGTTCATTCTGGCATTTTGTTTTCGTTTTTGTTTTCTAGTCAGTCCAATGCTTGCCACAACCAGCAAGTTGGCTAAATAGGATGGCTGATAAATAAACATGTTTTGCTGTGATGAATGACTTCATATTCTGCCTGTCTATTGTTTGACTGTTTGCCAATGTGGTTTCACTTACAAGCAGACGTACAACAGCAAGGTTGGACTTTGGATCCTGCTTCTCGAATGTTGACCGTGAAGAAGCAGCCTCTTGTGACAGAGCAGAAACTAGATCCCAGCAAAATGCAGTGCTTGACAGAATATGTGTTCCACCTTGAACATTGATTTAACCTCTTGAACGGCCAAAACTGTCAATTCTCTTGTGAAATCAACTTTTGATCCTGGACAGAAATGCTTTCAAAGCATTTAGAACTCGGATCTTTCGGCAGATATTGAAATAGCAATTGTATGATTTTATTCTTTGTCGAATCTGTCTTCCTATTTCTTACTCTATTACCTTTGTTATGAAATTTAAACTTTTACTCTGGTAACAGAAATGAAATAGCTCCAGCATTAGTGGAAACTCTAGGATGCGTAGCGAGCTATGTGCAATCGTTCTCGAGTTTAGTAATTCTGTGTTACAAACTTCTGTATTTGCCAAATTTAGATCATAAGTGTCGTCACAGAGTCGCAGAGAGCTTGCTATAAGAAATGGACACTGAAAGTGATACTCGCTGCTTGGTAGTACCCCGAGTGCTGACCTACACTTTCAACAGCCCATGACAATATTGTAGGTTTGAGTTGACTCCCTTTACCGAGCTCTAAGAATATTTTTTCCAAACCTAGGAACTGATTTAAGTTTGTCCAAACAGACTTTTAATTACAAAAATCAGTTATTAAAGAAAGAAAAAAAGGAAAAAGGAAGGAAGTGTTGCTCGTTTTAATAAAAGCACCAGCTCAACATTTGTAATTATAAATTAACAGACCTTAAAATTATAATATACCTATAGATTATAACAATTAAAGAATATACTACATTATAATCTATATGATTCGGATTATGAACAAATTAATGTTAATAAATAAACACAGTCGAGGCTCCAATCATTCAAGCTACACTCACGTACATTTGTTGTTCTTCTTGTAATTTGGCACCATCAAAGGCTTTGTCAAACTATAAATAGAATCAACTGAACGAAACCTCCTTTTCCTCGTCTTCATCAGGTTCAGGCACGACCCATATTCTTCATCGTCATCTTCATCGATCATCGTCGACAGTACTGCTTCGCTTGGCTTGTAATCATCGCCAGCTTCTGCCTCTCCGTCTCTCGTAATGCTTCGTTCTCGTAGTTTATTATTGATCAACTTTTTGTTCACAGTATTTTCGTGGTGATGAATTCTATTCAAGTCGTCTCTGCAAAGTAGCATAAGCTGCCGAGCAGCTTCTATTTCCAGATCCGATAGCGATAAGCTCATCGTCGGATTTGGTCTTTTTTTTTATTTGCAGATGAAAATTTAGCCATAAATATGAACGTGATTGCGAATACAGAGAGAGAGGAGAGTTCAGTTGATGGAGCTTTTATAGAGAGACTCGTCGTTGGAGACAATTACTAATGCATGATAAAGACGCGTACGCAGGTCGGTTTAGCACAAGAATAAAATCGAAATAACTTTTGATCCCTATGCTTTTATAATTTCTCATCTGATGGCATGGTTTGTTTGTTTACATCAGATGAGTCCCTAATGACTGACTGTTAAATAACCAAATTAGCCTCATAATATTTATTTTTGACAAGATTATTTATTAGCATTCAAGAATAATTCAGTCATTTACAAAGTAGATGCTACTCAAGTGTTCTATGGTCGCCAAGTCCTCCCTCAACATTGAGAGTGTGAAATATTGGTTTGTATTAGTTCTAATATTTTATGAATTGTAAATATTTGTAGAATTTTATACAAATGGAAAACTTGTGTCTTGCACTGAGAAACTGTAAGAGATTAAGGATGCAGATGTTATTAGCCATAAAGTGAGAGTCCTTTCGACAGTTTCATAAACTCTTTTGTCGTTTTGTTTTATAGGAAAAAAAAATCACAATTATTTTTAGAAGAAAATATTTTTGTCAAATTATAATTAATTAATGTCACTTATTCAAGTTGTTTCCTAGTTAGGTTTAAACTGCTCCAATTTTACTCTTATCATCTTAGGGTTTATATTGTTTTTTTTTTCTTTTTTCTTTTCTTTTAAACACATCTGAGGGTCGGTCCTGTTTAATATTGAGCTATTGTAATTTTTAAGATACAGTTGTTGTAAAAAAAATTATGAAATAAAAACTAATATTATATAGTAACTAAATATAATTTTTAAATAATAAGTTTAACATAATTAGTAAATATATAATGGATTTTTTATTATACAAATATAAAGTCAAATTAACTTAGTTTGTAAGTTACAACAGCTACTGTTTATAAAATATTTTAGTACCATACCTTTTAAGGTAAAGTTACTTATTCTCAATCTCAAACTGAGGCTAAAACTCTCAAAACTTTTTAATTTTCTATAATCTCAAATTTCTCTACAGTACAACACTATGATAAGACTTTCCTGAATTTTGAATATAACAATAGTAAAATAACCTTTATTTTTAAAAGTATCTTTTTAACAAAGATACTAAACATTCCCTAAACTCTTGAATGCATATAATATTCATTGAATTACATAACCTTTATAAATTATTGTCAGTAAAAGGTGTTGATGCCGAAATATGGTTGAGCTGATGATGGCGACCAAATTTTCTCATCAACGCTTTAATTTATTTTGATGGGATACTGTCACTCGTTGCTATATTGGAATTTGAATTGTTCTGATACTTCCTTTGATCTGCAACAACGAAAAATTGTCATGGGTGCCAGATTTTTTCCAGTGAAAACCCTCCAATACTCAAGTTAGCAATCAAGTTTTCTTTGCAAGGAAAATAATAATGTCACTCTCATGATTTTAAGTATTTTGTATTTTTTACCAGAAATCCTTTTCAGCTGGAAAAAGAAACAAGTCCATTTTTTTGGATCTCCCCCAATTCTTTTAGGCAATTGTGCATGTCGCATGTTATTGCTCGTTCTTTAATGCCCAGCCATTATCAAATTGAATGTGCTACTTGAATCTAAGAGTTAATATATCCATTTGTGTAGTTATTGAGCTACCGTTATAACGTTTGATTGTGGTTTAAACATTATAGCAGATCGTGCATATACGTTACGGATGAGCTTCCAAATGAAGCTCAACAATTTGAGATATAATTCAAAACCATGCTGCCTGATTTTGGTCTCCTCACAGAACGCTGGTCGTGCTTGCACATGCGACAATATAATTTTCTCCTTGAACTCAATTAACTATATTTTCATGCTCCAAACAAAAGGTATAATTATATTTATCATTATTCAGTCAAAAAAAGTCAAACAACCCATTTAATGGCAAAAGCTAATGGATGAGGGCAGTGGAGAAGTACTTTTCCAAAAATATAGGGACGTACTTGTTATGTTCATGATAGAATTATGTTGCGTTTGTTTTTTTAATTTGAAATATGAATATGTCTGAATGAACATGTCTGAATGACTTGCATATTTGTTTTTCCTTTTTCAATATCTGAAGAGAAAACCTTAAAAATTAGTAATTTACATAAATATCATTTTAAGAGGTGTATATATTTGTTCTTCATAATTTATAATTTTCACAGGTTGATTAGTTTGGTAGCATTAAAAAAAATATTATCATTGTTGATCCTAATTTAATTTTTTAATAAAAGATGAATTATAACATCACATTTTATTATAAAGCCAACACTGTTATTTTACTTTTGATTAATCACAATGGACATAATTTGGTTTGTTCAATATTCCAATTTAGCTAATGTTATAATGTGAATAAAAATTTAAAGCAATTTAAAAAAATAACTTCAAGAATAATACAAAAATATTAGGTTTATATATAAAATGTGGAAATAAATGAGTTGTTAAGGGTATTTTTGAGATTTGGAATTAAAATTTTCCATTTAAACTTTAAATTTCAGATAAAAGTGGACTTTTTTACTTTTTTATTCAGATAAAATTGTCTGACAATAAGTGATAAGTTAAAAAAATAATTTAAAATAAACAAATAATTGAAAAAAAGTTAAATTCAGACTTAAGACTTAAAAAAAAAATAACACCGTAGTTCGGAAATGTAAATGCCTTTCATACAAACTAGGATACCTTTTCCTGGCTAACTAAAAGCATTCGTAATTTTAGTCATGTTGCTAATGTGAATCATTTTATCCAAAAAAAAAAAAAAAAATTAGAGTCCTTATCATATTGTTATGAGTGTAGTGTTCAACAATAATGATGATATGGTAAATGCCGGGACATGGACTTGATTTTGTGATGCCTTCTTAAATGGTGTATGTTCAAGCTATGAATTAATAATTAGTTAGATAACACCATGTATTATTATTATTCACGATAAGATGGTATAAATGTCATCCATTAAATCACCGCAATATAGTTTAAAATCGCATATATATATATATATATATATATATATAAATAGAAAGGAAAAATGGAAAATAGTAGCTCATGCAATGTGAATTATATTGGTGGTAATTAAAAATTTGATAATCCTTTATTGATCAAGGAGTACTCTTTTGACATTTTTTGAAAAATATAAGGGACGACACAAGTTCAAGTTGGGAATTTACAAAACCCTTGCTCATCCGATCGAAAAGCTTCTTTCAGCAACTTCTCTCTCTCTATATGTATATATGTATATCGACAAAAGTAATTGATTCTAAAAATTAAATGAAGCTACAATACCATATATTATTAAGCTCGACGGCCAGCCTACTCGCATTTCTTCTTCTTAGCACTTGAGCCAGCCACCGGCAGTGGGTTGGTTAAACTATAAATAGAATCAATGGAACGAAACCTCCTCTTTTTCCTCGACTTCATCGAACACTCATGATCATCATCGACCATCGTTGACATTAATCCCTCATCGACAACTGTACAAGAGGATAAATCATCATCTGCGTCGCTCTCGTGTCGTCGTTCTTGTAATTTACAATTACTCGTCTTCTTCTGCAAATCCAAATCCAAATCCATGCAAAGTTGTATCAGCTGCCGAGCAGCTTCTATTTCCAGCTCTGAGAAGGTCATCATGTTCAGATTTCTTCTTCTTTCTTCAGTACTTGTAGATGAAAATAATTTAGCCATGGCTTAGGCTTGGCTTGTTAAAATTCAGAAATTAGAAGGTGGGGTGGGCTTTTTATAGACAGCTTCCAATCAAAGTAAATTGCATGAACAAGACGCGTAAGAGGCGGTTTGTGAATCTGGCTTCTCTTAGGAAATAATAATAATAATAATAATAATGTCGTTTTGCGTTTTCGTGGATAAATTTAATTATTTAATTATTATTGTATTATAAAAATGGGTCTTGATTTCTTTTTCTTAGAGGGCAAGTCACGTTTTCCTTTTGTAGCAAAGATTGACGAGTCGGGTGACGGGCATTTTCATCTTTGATTTTCGTTGACAAAAATGCCCTTATTTATTGGTCAGAATTCCTTATGAAAGGAGGAAACAGGTCCCTTTTTTCACCAGAAATTTGTCAAAATGAAGTAATGAACAAAGATAAACCAACCAAATTTTTTATATTTATCTTTAAATAAAACTTTTAATTTAAATAACAATATAAGACAATAATAACCTAAATATTTAATAAATAAATGGCAATATATTATTTTACTTTCTTTACGTAAAATTATTTTTATTATTTTATTTTAAATACGCAAAAAATAATCTTATTTTATTTAATTATTTATTATTTAGAAACTAAAAATAAATTTATAAATTTTATGTGATAATTTACTTTTTTCCTAAAACACTAAATTCAAAAATAAATTTAAATTAAAGGATTACATTTGACATTAATAGATAAAGTTATATTATATTATAAAACAATATAATATTAGATTTACTATGTTATAATTTAATACTTAATTTCAAAACTTAATAATAAAACTCTAAAAAATTAATAAATTTAAATGATATTAATTTAATTTGAAAACTAATATAAATTGATGTTATTTTAAATAATATGGTCCATATTACATGGATTATAGTATTACAATTTAATACAATACATTATAATAAAATACAATTAGAATAGTATAATATAATATAAATGTATCAAAAAAATAAGATAATTATTCACCGACCACCTTTTTTTAGCATTTTAAAAAATACACTTTTTTTTTTTTTGCAGCGGTTCACCTGAAGTTAACATTTTTTTTATTGGTTCACTCCCATTATAACACCGTTAGCTGACATCATAAGGGTAAAATCGTCATTTCGCAAAGATATTGTTTGAAGACAAAAGTGAACAGGTGCAAAACAATATAATTTCAAGTGGAGTTCAGCAAAAAAAAAGTGTATTTTTCAAAAAATGCAAAAAAAAAATATGTGGTTAGTAGGGTGGATAATTGCCCTTTTACATTTGGGGGTAAAAAAATTATTTATATAATATTTTGTTAGTTTTCTTAATAGTTTGAAAACAGAAGTAGATAAATATAAAATAATATAATTTTGAGTGGAGTTCAATAAAAAAAAATTAAGAATGATGCATTTTGAAAAAGTGTGAAAAAATAGGTGGTTAGTAAATAATTGTCCAAAAAATATAATATAA
Organism: Citrus sinensis; assembly: GCF_022201045.2. Classification (NCBI taxonomy): domain Eukaryota; kingdom Viridiplantae; phylum Streptophyta; class Magnoliopsida; order Sapindales; family Rutaceae; genus Citrus; species Citrus sinensis. The sequence continues at coordinate 11,506,870 of NC_068560.1, forward strand.
TGTAATACAATATAATACACAAAATTATATTAATTTAATATTATTCAAAATTTAATATGATATAATGTGATGCGACAAACGCAACCTAAACGCAACCATATTTACTGAAGATAGGATGAAGAGCGTCCACTCACATTCGTTGGATACGGTTTAATAATTTTAAATTTACTTGGGCCGGTTATACATGTATTGGGCTTTCTTGTCTCCGTTAAGTCTAGAGAGTGCGACCCATATGTCTCCTAGGGCTTTGGTGTGGCCCAATGATTCTTAACTGAGTTATCACTAGTTAACTGTAACTTTTTTAAAATTATAATTAACTCACATAATTAATTTAATTTTCCTGGTCATTGCATGATTAATGTACAACAGAAGGCTAGATCCTCATCCTTTGCTGCCATATTTCTTGTAAGAAAATAATAAAATCATTAGTTACCATGTGAATATCATTCAACTTTTATAAGGGGCTTGAACATCTCTAATATTCAAGTATGACTAAATATGCCAGTATAATTTTACAAAACACTAATTGTTAAAGATGTTGAGAAGAGAGACTATAGTTTTGGTCAAACGCATACACGAGCTCTCAATTCCTTGACCAAGATCTTGAATGCACAATTGCGACTCATATTAACTGGTTTTGCACTTGCAAGGTGTTATCAGATTTGCGTGTCTTGTCAACGAGACCAATAACAAGGGAGCTCATCGTCGCGGATCGTCCAAAATTCCAGGCATTTTGATGATGATAATGAAGAAGATGAAGCCTTTAATCCGCACACAAGCCCATCGATTGCTGAAAGAAAGGGGTGTGGTCTAGAAGGCAAACTGTTTGAGTGAGTATGGAGACCAGAGATAGCCATTTTAATTTATTTAAAAAAAAAAGAATGCTTATTTCACTATTGATGAATGATTAATTGAGTCCTCTAATTTGCCTTCTTCACATTTTACATCCGTTCAATATAATACCAAGTGGGGTGAGGAGACATGAGGAATCTTAGCCTTTTAATAAATCAACAATTTGTAACATGATTTTGATGTGGATCAAAGTGCATTATCAGCAATGTTTTTGCAATGTCTCCCTCCCACCAGCTTTCCAACTCACTATTGTAAATAGAATAATAATGATAATTAATGATCAATAAGCTACAAATTATGCAAATGCACGAGTGGCGTTGACATGCAAGAAAAGTCTTGCCACTTGTAGATAATCGTGTAAAACGTGTGTATGGTTATTTTAATGGTCAACTTTTGGATTGATGAATCAATTTAAATTTCCAGATACATCGTATGATTGCTTTGCAACTGCCAGGCAAGATCTGCAAATTATGTTCATCAATGCCTTTAAAAATGATTGTCAAGCAATAGAAGACAAGATTCCTATGCTTGGCTGTTACATGTTTTTCTATGGGATAGGAAAATGAAATGTGATCTGTTAATGCTATTTGATACAGTGCCTTTGTAACAGGGAGACATCTGGCACATTTTTCGCCACTTGATCTATGTCTACCATGTGAAGATCATAAAAAATTGCTTATGCTGCTCTTCCTTAATCTGTAGACAACTGGAATCTTGACAACTCCATGTACATATATTAAACTGTTGGCATCTGATTCTGCCGATGAATTGGCGCAAGTCCACAGACAGCGAGAGCATTTTTCGTTACCTAAAGGCTGTGAAGATTGAGTCTACAATGCATGTGAATCTTCTTAATTGGTATTATTCTATCAGATACCAAGAGACAATAGGAATCTGGACAACTTAATTTTTGATGTCTATTTTTTGCATTGCATTCAAGTCTCTGTTATTGGTTTTATGTGTCTACTACTTGATCCATAGTTTTTATAATAAGATTAAATTTTTATTCTTAATTTAAAGATTTAACCCATTTACAATTTGAATCATTCACTCCTGAGATTAAAACATAGAGTAAATAAAAAATAAAATGAAAAAATAAAGATATTCCAGAATATATCACATAATACTTTGAGTTTGTATTCAAAATTATATGATTAATGTGCAAGTATAATTCTCATTTACAAAATAGGTATAAACATTTTGTAATCTAATTGCTGAGGATGTTGAGAAGGGAGACTCGAGCTTTGATCAATCGCCTAGACAAGGATTCGAGTCCTTCTTCAAGATATTGAATGCTGGACTCCAATTCTTTAAGCTGGTTTTGCAAGCAAAAGATGTTATAAGATTTAATAGTCTTGTGATCAATGAGTGCAGCATCCACCTTCCCAAACTCATTAATGTCATTTTTGTCTTCTCGGCATGCTATTCTTTTGGGGCGGATTAGCTTTGAAACCAATGAGAAGCCGCTTAGCATTGATCCAGTCCTTCGGCCTGCGACAAGGGACAGTAAGGATTCAAATGCAGTGAAGGTGACCTCTTCAACCTCTTTCAACATGCTAACATGCTTCTCATTGAGCGGAGATAAACATTTATTTTCCATGCCTTTCAAGTTCCCCGAGGCCTTATGGATTGTCTTTTTCACTGCCTTCCTAGAGGCTAAGTACTTCTTAATCTCACTTGTAAGCTCAGTTTCATTGCCCTTTCGTCTGCGCAAAGCTGATTGGAGTCCCTGTACGGATTGCTTAGATTGCAGCAATGCATTCTGTGCAATGCTGCAAATATCCAAGATCCTCAAAGATCCATTCACCAGCTCATCAACCAAAATCCTGTTACTGACTTGGGATAAAGCTTGTTGAGTGAGGGGCAATTGAAGGATTTTGTCAACACAATCATGTAAATCCTGAAGGCCATTTATGATGTGGCCTATATTTGAAGCAGCTTGAGAAGACCTTAATCTGCTCAAAGTCTCTTCAATTTCTGAAGTGAATGGGTGTGATTTAGTCGGCAAACTGTGTGATCGAACATGGAAAGAGGCTGCCATTTTTCCCTTGCTCTGAATGAGAAAGCTACAAGTTGACTAATATTGCCTTCATTTGGTTACCATAAGCACATTATATATATCAAACAGATAAGGGGGACAAGAGGAATCTCATCCTCTTTTAAAATGTCAAATGGCGACATGATTTGGATCTTGATCTAAACATTAGATCAGCTATTTTTATGCATTGTCTTCTCCCACTAGCTTGTTAGCTTATTTTTAAAGCTTCAAAATCGCACTCAAGTATATATCTTGATCACTTAAGTTAATAATGATCTGTAGAAGTTGTTGCCTCCGCAGCCATATAAAAAATTGTTCCCTGTAGAAAGAACAAGATTCTCGTAATTTATTAATTTAATGAAGAAATGAACATTAAAATAAAGGGCTATCCTCAATATGTTATCCTGTTATGCTATTTAAAAAAAAAAGCATGAACACTGATATATATATATATATAAATCGAGTATAATAGTTTATGTAAGAGATGCGTGCACAGACGTTGCCTCCAAGATCATGACTACAAGAAAAAGAGTAATTTCGGTGGGCAAATATCATTTGCGAATACACAAAAGTCATTAGAAAAACTCATTTTCGAGCGAGACATGCCGTCGACAATCATCGTACTAAGTTTATAAAAAATAACATGGAATCATCAAAGGAAAAAATTATTTCCGAGCCGTTGAAAATGAAATTAAACACCCTAAAAAATAAGATAGGATAAACCTAGTCATTTTTTTTTCCAACCATAACTAGCTGTTCAGCCTCTGTTTAAAGCTTCAAAATCGCACCCAAGTGTATATCTTGATCACGTTAGTTAATAATGATCTGTAAAAAATTTTCCCTCTGCAACAATACAAGAAAGGGCATTCCAGTTTAGATTTGGTTCCCTGTAGAAAGAACATGATTCTGCAACGCTCGTGCATTCTTGTAGTTTATTAATTTAATTAAGAAACGAAAATTAAAATAAAGGGCTATGCTCAATATTATCATATTATGCTAATTAAAATATAAAAAAATCATGCATAATAATTTGTATAGCTAGTTGCACAGACATTGCCTACAAGAGAAAAACAGAGCCAGCTGGATCGACAAGACGCTTCACTTTCGTACAAAAACATTGAATAGCAGAAAAGATTCATAAATTGGAAAAAATTTGAAATGCATGGAGGATAAACATGTCCCATCTTCTTCCAGCCAGGACAAAGTGGGTTGTGCTTAAAATTTTACTTGAGGTGGAAGTAACCGGTCTTGAATATTCTCTAAAATTGATGCAGTTCTTCATCTCCAGGCGAAAGTCATCATCAAAACTGAAGTTTTAGTATATGAACAGGAGGGAAGGCAAGATCAACAAACATGACTCTATAATATCAGAAAATTTTAATGAGGTTTGTAAGTAACGTGCTGCAGTATTTGATTGTTTCCCTAACGGGCAAACAAAAAGCACCTTGAGGGCCTGTTCGGTACCATTTTAAAGAGATTTTTTTCATTTTTGTTTTTAGAGTTTAGATATAATACATGTTTGGTGGGTGGGCTGAATTCAAAAAATAAATTGTAAAACAAATAATTCAAATTTGCATTTACAGTTATAAAACAGAGAACGTCTTCAACACGTTCTCAATGAATCACAAAACTAAATTCTAAAATACATTCCAAAACAAAACCAGATCAAAATTCACAGTTCTTTCTCTCCATGATGTTACTCTTCTTCCACCACAATTCACCGTCATAGCTCTCTCTCTCTCTCCGCGAGAGATCTCCAACCAAAATCGGCTTCTGCTGTTGTTGCGTCTCGACTGGTGGTGGTGCTGCTGCTTCGTCTCCGTTCTACTGCGGCCATGATGGATCGACTGCTGCTGCTGCGTCACCGTCTCGATTTGGTGGCGGCGGTGGTGCTGCGTCTACTCAGCTTCGGCAATAATGGATCGGCTGCTGCTGCTACATCTTTGTTGAGGATCGACTGAAGCTGCTACTGCCGTTGCGTATCTGCTCCGTCTCGACTGGTGGTGGTGATGGTCGTGCTGCGTCTCTGCTCTGCTTCGGGGAGGGTTTAATTTCATTTTCTGCTGAACCGATTGAACCTATTTTTCATTTTGTCCGATTGCTTGAAGCATACCGAGTCAATTTCGCCATTTAATTGGGTGAACAAAACAAAAAAAATTATTTTTATGGATTTGTTGGTAATTTTCAATAGGAATGGCTAAAAATGGATTCAAATCAACCCAATCAGATTAGTGATTGGATTGGAAAAAATTCATTCGAACTCAATCCAAACATATAACCTAATCTAATTTGACTCAAATATGTTCGGATCGGATGAGCAAAAAAATCGGGTTGAGTTCGATTTTGATCGGATTTAGATTAAAAGCGGTTCGGATTGGAAAATGAAAAATTTATGCCCATCTTTGGAAAACATTATATATATATATATATATTAGTTTTTTGGTCCACGATATTAAAATGCGGGAAAAGTTCTAGAAAGCTTAAAGCCATGGGGTTTTAAAAGTTTATAACTCGAAGGACTTAAATCGAACGGTTTATGCATTTTTCCGGACGTTCCCGTATTTTAAAATTCTGGACTAGAATATAAAAATGTTCCAGTCCATAATATTAAAGTTCGGGAACATCCGGGAAAACGTATAAATCGTGCAGTTTAAACGCTTCAAGTTGTAAGCCTTTAAAATTCTGGACTGGAACATTTATATATATATATATATATATATATTTATAAGCCCTCCAACTAGGGTTTCTTCTTCGCAGACTCAGGCGGCAAGTAGGCAGGCAGAGCTTCAATCGTGAACAATGGTGAAGGGCAGGCAAGGCGAGCGCGTCAAACTCTATGTTTGAGGAACAATTCTGGGATACAAAAGGTCAAAATCAAACCAGTATCCAAACACATCATTGATTCAGATCAAGGGAGTGAACATAAAGGAAGAGATGGCGTGGTACTGAGGCAAGCGTTTGGCTTACATTTGCAAGGCCAAGACTAAGAAGAATGGGACACACTATCGTTGCATTTGGGGGAAAGTTGCCAGATCTCACAGTAACAGCGGCATCGTTCGCGCCAAGTTCAAGTCCAATCTCCTTCCCAAATCCATGGGAGATAGAGTTAGGGTTTTCATGTATCCCAACAACATATGAGCAACATGGTTCGAATAGCTACTAGATCCAAAAGTAAGGTACCTTCTGAATTTGTGATTTATTCACTTAAGAGTTATGTTTCAAGATTTTGGACTCGAGAGTTATACTGGCTAGCGTGTTGGCTTTTACTTCTGTTCAATTAGTGTGGATTTTGGAACATTAATTTTAATGTTTATGCTTAGTTTTTTTTTTAAATTTTCTTATCATGTATCAAATTACTTTATCAAACAAAAAAAATATTTCTATATATATATAATGAAGAAATATTCCTAAACAGTTGAACAAAAATTTTGCAATTTACATCAAAATTAGTGAGATGTAAGTGTGGAGAAATACCATTAGTTATTTTTTTTTCAAATTATAGCTTTCTTTACTATTAGGTTTCTTTATCATCAGCTATTGAACATTAAAATTTTACAATTTATATATGATAATAATCACAATATGAAGAAATACCATCAAAATTTCAAAACACAAAACTCGGGTTGCTGAGTTGGAGAATTTAGGTTTCTGGGTTGGAGTGGAGCTTGGAGGCGAGGAACTTGGTGATGGACGGTTGCAGCAGATCAAGTGGTTGCATCTGTAAATGATCGGTGGTGGCTGTGCTACGTCCGTCAGCGTGGGTTTGCTTTTGGATTGAAACCCAATCTGTGGAACCTGATCGTGGGGGAAACCCGATTTATGAACACTAAATAGTGAAGATTGGAGGAGAATAGAGTGGGTTGTGAGGATTGAAGAGTGAATATTGGAGAAGAATCGAAGAAGAGTGAGAGCATGAGGTTGTAAAGTGTGAGTGAAGGTTGTGCTATGTGATTGCATGTGTGTATGTGTGTGTGTTTCACTCAAATCATGATTTTGCTTTTTATTTCTTTCTTTTTTAGCCAAATCTGATCGAATTTTTGGATCAAATCGGGTTTCACCTGATCAGATCACATTCCGATCCCATTGGCTAAAATGAATCCGATCGGGTTGGGTTAATCACCCGATCCGATCCAAACCTGACATTTTTCAAATTGGGTTGGCCCAGGTCGGATTCGGTCGGGTTATTTGTCCATCCCTAATTTTCACATAGATTGACTATTATATTTCTTATTATTTGTTAGTAGTACATGATATCTATATATGTTTATATACATATATAGAACATAAGTAAGATTAACACGCATAATATAAATTATATAGTTAACATTATATTAATATATGATACTTGTCTATATAATTAATAATAAATTTATACCTAATAATAATATTGATACCAATTAAGAATTTATATCAACTTTAAAAAAATTTTAAAATTAACAATTTTTGGGCAAATTAACAGTTCTTAAAAAAAAGAATGAAAATATATTCGACTAGGTGGAGTTGTTTAATGTGAAATCATATTTATGGTAGTTTGTGTATGTATTAGTTAAACAATTACTTTTTAAATTATAAGTATGACGTAAATATTTTAGTAAAAACTATTTTTAAAAATGGTATTGGCAAACACATACTCACTATTTTTATCTTTCTCAATTGTGTCTACCGAATACTTATTACTGTTTTTAGTTTTTAAATATAGGATACAACAAATAATACCATACTATATTTAAATTTGAAATACAGCAACTACAAAATACCATTTTCATTATCATTTTTGTTTTCAGAAAAAATAATACTGAATCGGGCCTTAATTACCTTAATAAGCATAAAGCATTTATGTCTATCATAGTAGTTTAACTCCACTTTGATCAACCTCTCAGCCTAGTATAAGCTGCTGAATAAAATCCCATGTCACCTCAAACTTTATTTTGAAACTTCAAAATCTTGCGTGTACACCACAACTCTAAAATTTGCAGCTTGTTTTGCACATCTTCAAATTTCCAGTATGAGTAGTTGACATGACTCTCCTCGACCCTTCTGTTGGATCTGAGATGAATACTGCAGTAATCACTGTATTATTTGTTTTGCGCTTGTATCTAAAGCTTATAACATGACTCAATCCATGAATATCTGTAAAACTGGCCTAAGGTCTCCACTATAAATGTATAAAGAGACTCTAGGCCTCATCCAAATATATATATATATATTCAAAATGTGATGTTTTACATCTGACTACATATACGTATATGTTAAATCTATACAAATGAACATAAACGTGCTCAAAATGCAGGTCATATAGCAATGTGTGTCATGGCCAATCTTCAATTGATTAAAACATAAACTACATGAAATCCTATAGAAACCTAAGAGAAATGGGGTAAATAAGAAAATAGTGAGCTTTCAGCTCAACGAGTGGACATAATTTGTATACAAAAATAAAGTAACGTTTATACATGAAAAACTACACCAAATAGTACCTAAAGGAAATAATTGCCATAATCGCCAGGATCATCATCTCCTGAGTAGATCCAAAAAGAAAAAACTTTCATACCTAATGCAATTAACACCATTGCATGCCTAGCACCTAACGGGGAGGGTACACATTTGTAACTTGCAATCACATCTCATGACTCAATCAATCATATAATGTATATGCATATAATCATAACACGATATTAAATCAAACTATCAAACATAAATACTTCACGGAATACATAATAGTAATAATATAAATCCACTTGCAAATCCTAACTCAATTACTATTTTGTTAGGGCTCCTATTGATTCCTAGGATTTCTTGGGTTCAAAAATTAATTGTTGGAACTAATATAAGAACATATACATATTATGAAAATTGTAATATAATTGCTGAAATTTCATAAATCTATTATCCATTAATTCATTTGATATAAATCTAGCCACCCAATCTATTTCTTGTCACATTTCCCCTCAATTCCTTTTTTCAACTTCTTTTTCTCTCTCAGCTTCTTAATTTCTTTTCTCCTTTTCCCTTCCTTTTTCTCTATTTCTTTTATTTTCTCCTTTCTATTTTCTCTTTTCTTTTCTTTCTTTCTCTTGTTTTCTTTTAATTTCTCTGTCTCCGCTTGGCTTTCGTTGTAAATGAATCAATTAGCAAGTAGCTCTCAATTTTCACACACATATATGCAGTGATTCAAGCAAGCAAGTGAAGATGCAAGAGACCTTAATGAAGCAAGCAGTAAGCCGCTTTCAACTTAATAATCCACATGTGGCTTTTTAAGACACAGGCAGGTGCAAGATAGTAGTATAGTTATTTTCCAGATTATTCTACTATTGTTGTTCTGTTTCTTAGCTTAGTATGTATAGTTCAGAGGCTAGCTATATTGCTACATATATAGTTTGGAACTAATGGAATAAAGGCATGGAAGATGCTTCTGCAATATTTCCTCTTTCTTTTCTTCTATCTCAGTTTCTTTTCTTGGTGATAATTTCTACATATCACATATTTATTTGATCTACAAATAATGTTAAACAATAATTGCTAGTGGTATCTTTCGAATAGATTTATACAAAAAAATGTCTCCCAAGTGTCATCCATAAAATTGTAACAAATAAGACAATTAACAAAGGTTCTAGTTAATCCAATGTATAGTAAAACCTCTCTATAATCATAATGTTTGTATCAAACTAATTTTATGACTATGGGAAGGTTATAACTTAATCGAGGTGTAGTTACATAATTAGTTATCCTTAGTTTAAGTGATATAAAGTGTATATATATGCTACATTGCTAATTAATTACTACAGCATGTTAAATCTAATGTATGGATATTGATAAAAAAGGTAAATATAGTTTTAAAAATCTAGTAATTCTATATAGTGTTAGGAATATGCTAAATCATCTTAAAAGTCTACAAAATAAACCATTGTCTCAAACAACTTTAGAAAAATATTTTATTCTATTTTAAAACTTTAATAGAATATAACATATATTCTATAATATGATTATCACTATACATTGCTTCATAACTATTAATTTTAATTCTTATGACTAGAATGATAAATTGGGATTGGAGAAGCTAAGCGGAATGTAACACCCGTTCCTCATTTGTTTGAATTTACTTGTGCTTATATATTTATTTGCTTATTTTTGTTTGTGTTAATTTATTTTAATTACAGTTATTTGAGATAAGGTATCATATTTTTCTTTAAAATTAAATTATAAAGGATTATCTATCTTTATCGTATAATATATTTTTATAAGGGCATGAGTTTTTATAAAACTTAAACTCTTCCTATCTCCCTACGATTTAAAACTCTTCAACCAAATAAATGTATAAAAAAAAAGAAGTTCTAGGATTTGATTTTATGTACTTTTGAAAGAAGTTTTGAGGTATTTGTCCTTCTTTAATACATACTTTCCAGTACAATTTTATGTATTTGATGATGAATGCATGCATTGCTCTCTTTATCATGAATGACTAGTTAGGCATTATGAGGCATGAACATTGTTATTTGATTACTATTTTTTTCCTTTAATTTGATTTAATTTCTACACATCCATAAATTAAAGTAGACATCCTAAGGTTTTCAATGAAGTATTTTGTGTAAAGAGATCCAAGTAACCAGTTTGTTGTGATTTTTGGATTAGAACAGTGGTGCTGGAAAATTCTGATTTTCAGCAGCATGTCTGATTTTGCCGATTTTTCTGACTAAGTAAATGATCTCTGAAAATTATCATGATTTTTTTTAATTCTCATTAGACTACTTATAAAAATTATTAAAAATCGTTATGTTAGGCTGTTGCAATTTTGGAGACTGCTTTCTAAAATTACAATGGCCAATGCTAAAATGGTTTTTAGTCTATTAAAAGGCTTTAAAAAGACCTATAAAAATTATATTCATATAACATTATGAGTCCTCTATGATTTATTTTATTTGACTAATTTTTATTGAGTTAACATTGATTTATGAATTTTTGAATTGCAAAACACAAACCTGAAAGGTTTTGGACAAGTTTGCTGGTCTTTTAATATAAATTTGTTTAAAATAGTTTCCATCTTCAAGAACTCTAAAAATTTAATGTGCTATTTTTTAATGTTTCTACCATTTTAAAATCAAGTGACCTAATTTTTATGAGTTTTTATTAAATATTTTAGCAATTTTCTAATTTAGCAACCTTTGTTTTTATCACTATTGAATAGTAAGGATATTTGCATGTAAAATTCTTTTTGCAATATGTTTATGAATTTTGTTCATTTTTTTGAATTTTTATATGAAATGCTACACATGTTTATGGATTCTTTTTTTTTTTTAATTTTCACAGTTTTCCAACATATGATTTGTTAGCCTAAAGGGCTACACATAATGTAATTTTGATGATAACAAACATGTGTCTTAGGTGATTTAATAAATATTGTATTTCACATTTTCACTAGTTTTTCAAGGATAATATTTATGCAAGTGAATCAAGTGAAATCAAGTTGTAGACACTCAACGGATAACAGCGAAATTAAGAATAAAGTTTAGAGCTCAACGGATAAATTATTGCGATAAATTCTTGTAAAGCCGGTATGATTTAATTGATGCATGATTTAACATTTGAAAAGCTCAAGAGATTAATTTTAATAATTACTTTTCATAAACTAAAAGGTTTTATTTTTATAAGATAGAGTATTTTGTGGATTTGAGTAATTTGGACTTAAATGAAAAGTTTTACAATTTTTGAATTTAATAAGTATTATTTTGAATTCCAGAGTTGGACCTTTTTGCAAACATTTGAAATGTTTTGGGCCATACTATAATTTATGAATGTTTGAGGACCCAAATGTAATCCAAACATTTAAAATCCAAAATTGGACAGAGAGTGAGCGGCTAACCACCTGAGGCTAGAAGCATGCCGCCTAAGGAAAATCTCATATTTTCAAATTTTGGACTAAAGTGAGATTTTGAGACCTTTGAAAACTATGGGTTTTATGCTAAATTTTGAAAAGGATTTTTTTGAAGGTGTGATCGGATTCTTACTCTGTTTGACCGCCAGTAGGATGAGATTATGTTTAGTGTATGCATGTGTGCTAGATTTTAATCTTGTCCTAAAGAGTCACACTTGCTCGCCGTTAAACGAATTTTTCGATATTTGATCGGCACCATCAATCTTGGCCTTTGATATCCTAGGGGAACTCATATTGATTTAATTTGAATGCCGACTTTACCGGATATAAGGTTGATAGAAAAAGTACTAGTGGAACATGTCCCTTTTTGGATCATTCAATTGTCTCTTGGTTTAGTAAGAAACAAAATACGGTTGCAGTTTCAACCACCGAGGTAGAATATATTGCCGTAGGTAGTTTTGTGCACAAGCCCTTTAGATGAAACAAACCTTTAGAGACTATGGTATTAATCTTGATCAAATACCTATCTTATGTGACAATACTAGTGCTATCAATCTATCCAAGAATCCCATTCAACATTCTAGAACCAAGCATATAAAAATTAGACATCATTTTCTTAGAAATCATGTTAAAAAATGAGATATTGTGATTAAGTTTGTTTCTACTAAAAATCAACTTGCGGATATCTTTACAAAACCCCTTAGTGAAGAGCAATTTATAAAGATGAGACATGAGCTTGGAATGATGAATGTTGCATCTTGAATTATGATTTGTTGATTAAGTTGATATGTTTGCTCTTGTATGTATTTATCTTTCATGTATTAAATAGATTATTGAAAAGTTTTGAATCTCAAAATGATTTAAAATTCATCAATTTTTAAGCAAAAAATAAATAGGTATGTATAATACAAGTCTAAGAGTAGGGGTGGGCAAAATCGGGTTCAGGTCGGGTTCGGGTCAATCCGATCGGGTTTCGGGTTGGGGAAATATTGATCCGAATACAACCCTAACTTACAACCCAACCCGACTCGACCCGATTCGATATATGTTCGGATCAGTTCGGATCGGGTCAAAAAATCGGGTTGATTTTGGGTCTTGGAACAATAGAATGCAGTTCGGGTCGAATCTTGGAGCAGCAAAATGCAGATCGGGTTTTGGAGCAGCAGCAAAATGCAGATCGGATTCGGGTCTTGGAGCAGCAGCAAAAAACAGATCGGATTCGGGTCTTGGAGCAACAAAATTCAGATTGGGGGGGTGACACTTGGCACTTGGATACAAATCAGTGGCCACAGACGTGCAGCAGTAGACGAGATGACGCACACTCGCGCAGCAGTAGACGGGATGACGAACACTCGCGCAACAACAGTAATCGTGGACCAGCGAACTCGCAGCAACGTCGAGCAGCAGTGAGCACATAGGCGGATGCTTCTTGAGGTGTGGACTCCATTGCTGACTTGCTGTTGGCCATTGGGTGCGGTCCGTGGATGTGTTTTGTGCGCAACAGCAGCCTTGTGTTTGTGTGTTTGTTCTGTGAATGAATCTGTGATTTGTGTTGTGTTTGTGTGACTGTGTGTGCAGCAGCGTATGTGTGTGTGGTTGTGTGCTGTGTGCAGTGTTAGCTTAGGTTTTTTTTTTTTTTTTAGGAACCCGATCGGGTATTCGGATCGGGTCGGCTTTGACCCGAACCGATCACAACCTAATCGGGTTTGTAAATTTCAATCCGATCGGGTTTCAATCCCGACCCGAACCGACCCGAACCCGAAATTTATCGGGTCGGGTCGGGTCAGGTCGGGTAAAATGCCCACCCATATCTAAGAGCTTACCAAATTTAAAAAATATTTTCAGAAGCTTAACCGGTATACTATTTCTAATCAACTGGAAAGCCGAATTCAATCTGACCCTTACTGAACTCAACTGGATAGCGGGTTATGAAATTCGAAAAACCAGATTCGTGTTTGCTCTTTGCTGGACTCAACCGGATAGCCGGTTATGAAATCTGGAAAACCAGATTCGCGTTCTTTACTTGCTGCACACAACCGGTTAACCGGTTAGGAAAATCTGGTTAGCCGAATTCGTGTGTTTATAACCTATTCATCTTCTCCTTCCTCTTTCGGTAAACCGGATCTTCCTCTCTCTCTAAAATCATTTCATCCTGAAATGACCCGTCCCGCACCCCCAGGGCAAGTCTATCTAAACTCGTGTAATCGAATCAATAATAATTATGATATCTAAGAATTCTATCAAAAATTCGACAGAATCTCCCCTATAAATAAAACATCCCTAAACCTGCAATTTACAAAACAATACTCCCAAAATAATTCAATATCCATCCACCCTTCATAACCAACTTCTCAAGTCAACATACCAAATATCACCCAAATCATTCTAATATTAAAATACAACGGTTATCCTTAATTAAAAAATATAACAAATAAATACAATTCGCAAAATCCCAAATACCAAAATATTAAATCTACGACTCTTAGCACCATCACGTGGCCACAATTTCAAATCTAACTATCGTTGCTGGGTCGACTGATGTACCTGCAAATCTCCTGTTGGGGGGGGGGGGAATAAAATAAAAACGGGGTGAGTATAAAACTCAGTGAGCTCAGTGAGTGGATAGTAGTTTTTGAAAAATAAATTTATTTAAAATGATTTAATCTTTCTCAAATCAATTTCATCAAAATATCATAAGAACTTATATAAACATATTCAATTCCAATCAGTCACTGAAATAACTATATTATATAAATCTGCATAAAATCAATGAAATCATAATACTTATAATATCAAATACTGAATACCAAAAACTATCATCAAACAAGTACCCAGGGGAATGATCTCATCATATCCGGACCTCGACGGACGGGCAATCAGGGAACCATCATGCCCCAGAGCTACAACGGATAGACGGGGAAATCTCATCTCATATCTCATGTATCTCAACATCTGTATCTCTGTAATCATCATACTGCATGCATAAGCCCCCAAAAGGCAAAAACGCCCAAACACAAGGCCCAAAGCCTCTATGTGTGTTTAGACGGGCCCCAAAGGCCTCTATCTCATCTCATCTGTATCTCTGTATTCATCTCGTATTATCTGTATCTGGAGGGGAAGGGTATTATCCAATGATTTTCCAAACAACATTTTATACACATGTACATAAACATATAATCACATCTGAAATCTCATTTTCTTTTTATTCAACATATTTCAAAATCCACTCAATTCTAATATCATGCATTTACTCAAAAACGATAACAAAATCATTCATTAAACTCATTCTTAATAACAATAAATATCAACACATAGATAAAAATCAATTTTCTAGAAAATCATTAAATCGAAGCATCAAATACTTATTTATCAAAACATACTGCATTGTATTATAAAATCAGCATATACTATGAAAATAGGTTTTGTATATTCCACTCACAGTGACGAAGTCCAGACTCGGTATCAACAACGTCCGCAGGTTGATTCTTGTTTGCGGATCCTCCTAATCAAGGAAACTACATAATCATTCTCCGTAAATTTGAAATACAACTAATTTTACATAATAATTCTTGAAAAGAATATCTATCAACAATAAACTATTCCTGCATGCACAAAATTACCAAAATACCCCTACATGCCAAAATTACCAAAATGCCCCCAACATCATTATTTTACCAAAATTATCCTCAGAATCTTCAATTACTAAATTGTCCTCAATTCAAATCACGAAATTACCACAATGTCAGAAATTACGAAATTACCCTCGGAGCGCAAAATTACTAAAATGTCCTTAACAACTTAAATTACCAAATTACCCTAGAAATCTCAAATTACCTCACTACCCTAATCTAAAATTACCAAATTATCCACTGATTCCACAAATTACAAATTCACCCTAAAGTTTTATGAATTTACCGAATTGCCCCTGCCGATCAACGGTGACTGGACTTCAGTCAACGACGACGGGAAGCTTAGGTCTGATAGTTCAGACCTCGGTGAGTCCAACGGTGTCAGCGGTGACCTCCCACATGCGGCGATGGCGGCGGATCGTGCTCCCAAAGCCGCGAGCTTTCCAAGTGGACGATTGTCGACAATCCGGCTGTTTCAGGTGACAAGGTTGGTCGGAAAATGATGCTGGTGATGTGAGGAGTAGAACCCAGCTAGAGGTGTGCCCAAACTTCGGCGAAATCGACGGCGATGGCGATGGGTTTTTGGCTGTGAATTTTTGAGCTTCAAACGGCGGTGTTCTAATCATTTTCCGGCAACGAGGATGGTTGAGTTATGACGGCAGGCTTCCAAGCTTTAGATCGGTACCAAGCTCGGCCGGTGAGGTGGCTGAAATCGCGAGATCCGTTCGGGTCAAGGTCACGGGTCGGGTCAGATTCGCGGGCAAACCGGATCAATCTCTCTCTCTCCTTCTCTCTCACGTGCCCCTCTTTCTTTCCTTTTTTGGAAACCAGCTTCCCACTTTCCATTTATAGAAACTAGCTTTTTTTTTTTTTTGCACTTAAGCTTAATACAAATTAAGCTAATACCGGATCCGTGACGAAAATAAAATCCGACTACCCGAGCTTTTAATCGCGCTCAATCTATCTAGATTTAATGTTGTGACAATTTTAAAATTAATATCGAAGAGGAAAAATCAAATCATAGACATAATTAGGAAAAATCAAAGTGCATATGTTACACATCCTCTCTATTTCTCACTCCAAAATCCATCATCTTCATCCATTTTTTACATCAAACCAATTCACGAAAATCATTCCCCATCATTCCTTGTGTCAAAAATCATCCTTCAAATTCATTTCCATCACTTAAATCACTAGATCCCAAATCAAACCTAGTTTTTCAACCGAATTTTCTCTCTCTAAATTACTTCATCTTAAGCCAATTTCCACCCCCCCCGATTGTATTTCACCGAGATGAAAGAAAACCGAATTGAACCCAAATATCCCTTTTCAACCTCATTATAATCCGTTTTATTGCTTTATTTATCATCAAATCACTCTATATTATCATGTCAAGTTCAAGGCCAGTTAGAGGAAAAGGAAAATAACTGGTTCAACAAGCCAAACAACCACGGCAAGGAGGGGCTCTTCCAATCAGTCCACCTTTGAGTCTACACATTTTCTGGCCAAGCATTTAGTCAAACAATTTCATCACAATTTCATGACCCGTGGGTACTTCTTATATTTTTTGTTTTAACGAATTAGCTTCATAGTCTTAGTATTAGTAATAGAAATTTGTTTTAATTGTTGGAAGAAGTTGGTTGGATTAATACTCTAGTGATTAAGAAGAATGTGTCTCCTGACTTGGTGAAAGTATTTTACTCAAATATGGATACTTCCGTGGAGAAAGAGAATTAAGTAATCACCAATGTTGGAGGAGTTTCAATTGAATTTGATGATTCGGAGTTGAATTCCATCCTAGGAACCTCTAATATTAGCTTAGAAATTTTTTCTCTTATGAAATCTCCCAATATTGATGATTATGTTCATATTGATGCTGTTAAGAAATACGTCGTCGTATTGATCTTTCTGATGATGATTGTAATATTCATTTTCGAACTCAATGTCTTTGTCTTCAAACTCGGATATCACTTTGTTTTATTTAGACCATTGTGTTTCGTAGGTCAAGACATTTAGATGAGGTTTCCCATATGGATGTTGCCTTGATTGATTGCATCCTTAGACGTCGTTCGATCAACTTAGGGTACTCATTATTCGAACTATGCTTTTTATACATAAGTTGATTACTCGTTCCCTTCTGTATGGTCATTTTATCATCCAAATCCTTAAACATTTTGGGGTACCTATCCATGAACCATCGTGTAAGCCTTCTAAGAGTATCGGGGATGAAGCTGTAAGTGCCTTAGGATTTGAGTGACGTAATGGAGCTTGAGTAAAATTTACTGACAATAAGTACACTTTTCTTATTCCGAGTGATGATCAGCCACTTAATGATGTAGTCCCAATCGTTCAACTACTTGATTTTTCGCTTCCATTTTAGGGCCAGCGTCGACGTTGAGACCGTCCAGTGTCTGCCTCTACACCTGCTTTACCTCCTCCAGAGCCTTCTGCCTCTGAAGAGGTTACTCTTTAGCAGCTTATGGATGAGGTGAGGACTCTCTTTGTACGACAGACTGATTTTCAGCAGCACATTCTTGAGGAGCACCAGCGCCTCTCATAGCAGCATGAACAACTAATTCATGGACAATGCCTCCTCTTTGAGTACTTTGGCATTCCATATTTGTTTCCACCCTGATCACCACCATCCTCACCACCTCAGTAGTCTCTTATGTTTGTATTTGGACACACTAACATTTACTGCTTTATGTTCTTTTATTTTCTTCCATTTTGATAATATGGATGTTTGTTATGATTTTGGATTATGTGTATTTGATATGATTGATTATGTTTTTCACTTATGTTTTGGATCATGTAGAACTAATGTGCTTGCCTTGAGATTTTGATAATCGATAGAGGGAGCTTTTTACTCTTTTTGATGTTGAAGGGAGAGATATGATATGTAAAAAAAAATTATTTATTATGAAATATATTCATTTGCATTTATGCAGGGGGAGTCTTTTTTATCTTTTTCAATTTTTTTTTCATCTTGCATTGATTAAGGGGGAGTTTGTCATAACTAAATAAAATTTTTATAATGTGTTTTGTCATCATAAAAAAGGGGGAGATTATTAGCCTATATGGCTATAGAATATTGATTTTGATAATAACTAACCACATGTTTTAGATAAAATAAAGGATTACACATTATGCTTTTAATATAAGAAAATGATTTTACGAAATTAGTTATTTTTCAGGATGTGGACTAAAATGAAAAAAGACTAATTTTATTAAGAATTGTTTTGAATTCTGAATTTGGACCTATTTGCAAATATTTAAAACATTTTAGGCTATACTATAATTTTCACATATTTGGGCCATATCATAATTGAAGAAAGTTTTGAGAATGACAATAATTATTTAAAAATTCTAAAATTGGACTTTTTTACAAAGTTTTATGACGTTTTGGGCCATAACATAATTTTATAAAGGCTTAGGACAAAACTGTAATTTTTGGAAACATAGTCACTGTAGCAAGCGGGTAACCAGATTGAAGAAAGCAGCAAACCGGTTATGGGTAGAAACTCACTGAAATAAAAGCGGCTAACCAGATTCATAAAAGCGGCAAGCCGGTTATCACCAGAAAGTCAATAACGAATAGTTTTCTTCTTCAACTATAAATTGGCTTAAATCAAACTCATTTAGGATGATGCAACCATTAATATTTTGAGCATTTCTGTGCAAATCTAAAAGCATAAACTCTGTGTATTCATTTTATTTATTCACACATATTAAGCTTTCATTTGTAGTCAACCACATTGTATGAGAGAAATTTTTGTAAAATTAAATTGAGAGGTTATAAGTGTTGGGATACACTTAGGTTAAGGGATTGGGGATAATCTCTTGTTGTAAAGGTTCATTAATACCCTGGAAGTCAATTGTAAGCTTTTGAATCCTTGGAAAGTTTGGATAATGAAATCTTCAAACTTGTTGTGCTTGGAGGCGTGGATGTAGGCGGGGATTGCCGAACCACATAAAAATCCTTGTGTTTGTTTTCTCTTCCTTTACTTTTTTATTTTTGTGATTTATTGAATTTATTATTTTTGATTCCATTAAGAATTAAGTTGAATTATTGTGGTTTGCTCAACTTAAGTTTTAAAACATCAATTCACCCCCTCTAGGGTTATATAACTTGTATTTCAGATTGAAGTGTGAAGAACGTACATGTTTTTACCTTTTTGTTCTTGACAAACCTCCTTTTAATATCTACAAGGAACTCCTTAGCCATATTTATCTTATTAAATATTAAGCCCTTAAATGCTTTAAGAATGACATCTTTTATAATCATTATATATATATATGATTTCTCCTACCTTTCCAAATTCTTTTTGTCATTAAAAGTACTCTCATAGGCAGGCAACAATCAACTCTTAATGCAAGGTTGAGATTTATGATTGCGAGAGAACTATTAAAATGTTCTTTTGCCACAACTTGAAGTTAAAATCATTTAGTATATGAATATAATTGATGTTGCAGTAACATTAGCAGGAGTCATAACTAAACAGTGAATAACAAGCAATCAAAACAAGTTTTTATAAGTTTCAAAAAAAAAATAAATTCAAATAAAAGTAAACCCCAACTCAAGATACTAGACACTCGATTAACATTTTATTTTTAGATAAAATATTAACTTGTAAATGATATCTTGGTGCAACAATTAGACATTGATAATAAGAACATGTCAAATAATGAATCTTGCTTTGGGTCAATTTATTGCTCACATGTAAACTAAATAATCATTACGCATTTATTACTGTAGGTGCACATGCAATTTTGTCAAATATAGACTTTCCTTTAGGCCGATTGATATTCACTGAAAGCATATATACACAACCGTTTATATTCCAAAATAAACTAATTTCCATAAGAGAAGTCACTTTGGTGACTTGTTGCTTCATTTAATTCATCTCAAAATATATGTAAACATACCAATATTTAAATTTAAAATTACACTGAATTACCTTTAAAAAATTTTAGGTAAAAATCAAAGTCAACATTACAGTTGGTCGGTCAATGGTTAACTATTAACCGGTTCAGGCTAGATTTGGATGTGTTGACCCGAACTGTATCTTAAACCAGTCCCCAAATCTTTATTGAAACCTTTTTTTTTTAATTCCTTTTTCTTGATGTGGCGGCCATGGCCACCGCTTCTGCTGAATCTGGTAGGCCACCGCTTGCTTGGCCCTAAAGCCGTCTCTCCCTTTTTTTTTCTAGCCCCCGCTTTTCCATATGCAGTGGCATTTGGCCGCGACTTTTTTTTTTCCTCGACGCAGCTTGGACAACCTAGGCCGACTATGGTGATGCCAGTAGTGATAACGAGTACCGCTAACCTTTAACTCAAAATTTACGAATAATTTAAAAATCAGATTTCAAAAATTATTTTTCTTACTTTCTGAATTTTCAAATTTAGTTAATTCTAGAAGGCTTAATCCTTTGATAAAAACAATCATTTAAATTTTAGGAACATTTGTTTTGCATCACAAAGAATCAATAATAGAATATGTGGAAGCATGCCTAAATACATAATGTGCAATTGTTTTCTAAGGATGTGTGGTTTGCCTTCCAGATCAATATGTTATCCTAAAGAATCCTTCAAATTTTTCTCTGTACTCTCTTTGATAATAGAATGTTAGAAAATAATTGAATATTACGTGTGACTTGAGAACCATAAACACTTATAAAAATAATTTTCTTGTTATCACTAAGTATTCTTTCTTTAGCCCATCTTAGTAATAGAAATTACCCTTAAGTCTCTACACATTAAATGTCATACCCTATTAGATACATTAAAGCCCAAATTACTGAAAATCTTAATAGATCACTTTTAATTGGCCTTAACCTTATAAGATAGTTTGCAATACATAATTATTCACATATAAGTCCAACGTTGGATTAAGGATCAAAATGGTCATCAATGTTTATGAATATGATTGTAATGCTTATAAATATGATTGTCATGTAATAAAAGACAAGATTCCTATACTTGGTTGTTATATGTTTTTCTATAGGATAGGAAAATGAAATGTGATCTGTTAATCCTGCTAATTTATATAGTGCCCTTGTAAAAAAGAGACACCTAGCACGCTTCGCCACTTGAAAGCCTTCGAGATCTAAGTCTACTATGAGTCCATTTGGAATTGCTTTTGGGAGGTTTAAAAGTGATTTTGAAAATTTAAAAGCTAATTTTAGTGTTTGGTAAAAAAAATTCAAAATCACTGTTGTCAAAATCAACCATTCCTACAGCTGATTTTGAAAAGAAGAGAATGAGTAACTTTTAGATTTAGATTTTGAGAATCAATTTTATCCTTTAATACAATTTTTAAATATCCTTAAAATTATTACCTAAACCCAAAAATATTCTTATTCAAATTGGAAAAAAAATCAATGTTTTAATAAATTTTTATTATAATTCATTAATACAAATTTGTTAATATCAATTTGTTGGTCGAATTATTATTAAATTTGTTTCACTATATTATAAATTTAATTATCAATTGTTTTAAGATAAAAAATAAAAATAAAATCAATATATTATAAATTTTATTTTTAGTAAAAATTATTATACTACACAATTAAAAAGATTATATGTACATGTTTTTATATATATAAGTAAATTTTATCCTACATTATATACATTTTAATCATTTGTTTTCAACAGTAAAATTTACCAAACATCCATAACTGCTTTCAAAACTCACAGTACTTCTGAAAACAAAATTCATCAAACACTTAATTGATTCTCTTATCAACTAGTTATTTTTACAGTATAACTAACAACAATTATTTTAAAAGTTATAGCATTCCCAAACCGACTCTACGTGAAACGTCAAAATTTGCTAGGTTTGATTTTGTTTGATCTGTACATAACTGGAATCTTGACAACTCCATGTACGTATATTAAACAGCGTTTTATAATTATTTTATTTTATTTTTACCTAACGTGTGTGAAGATTGAGTCTACCGTGCATGTGAATCTCCTTAATTAGTATTATTCTATCATCTACCAAGAGACAATTGGAATCTGGACAACTTAATTAACAATGTCTACTTTTTGAATTGCATTCAAGCCTCTATTATTGGCATTATGTGTCTAACACTTGATAAATAGGTTTTACAATAAGATTAATTTTTTACTCTTAAAATTAATTAACCCATTTACATGTTGAATCATTGACTTCTGACATTAAAAATTAAATGGAAACACTTGAGGTACTCCAGAATATATCACATAATACTTTGCGTCACTACTACAAAAATGACATTTACTGACACTTTGTTTCTGACACTTAGTAAAAAGTGTCAGAAATGGTGTACATTTGGACCATTTTCCGCCTTTAACAAGTATGTATCATAAATCATTGATACTAAGGTGTCAGTAGCTTAAAAGTCAATGATTATTGATACTAAAGCATCAGTGATAAAAAAATAATATTATTAATTTTGTTTTAATTTGAACTCGAACTCAAGATCTCTAAACTTAAAATTTGTAAGTTTAGAGTGCAAACCATTGATGCATGTGTTTTTAAATTTTCAATTTGATTAATTTTTTTATTTAATTAAATTTTACACAATTACTTTGTGGACAATAATAATAATAATAATAATAATAATAGTTTTGAGAATAATATTTTTTATTTTGCCACATGTCAACTTGTAATTCGTTGTTAATAATAATAATTTTACTTGACCACGTGTCGACTTATAGTTTGTTGTTTTATTAAATTACAATGTGAACAACTACACTATATAATTTTTCAAAGTATAAAATGAAAATAAGAAACCCTAAATCTAACCTAATCAAACAAACCACTTCTTAAGTTGCTGCCGCCGCTCCCCTGCTCCTTGACTTTCACTGCTGTCGGCCGCTGCTCCTCGACTTTCACTGCTGTCGGCCGCTGCTCCTCGACTTTCACTGTTGTCGGCTATCATTCCTTGACGTCACTGCCGCCTTTGCTCTGCTGTTGTCAAGCTTCAGCCACCGACGACTAGCTAGCCACTTTTCAGTACGTCGCTGCTACCGCTTTTATGCCGTCACATCAACTTCAGCCCAGCCAGCCACCGTTCCTTTACCGCCGAGATCAAGAAGCATTTCTTTCTCTTCTTTCTTTTGGCACATGTATGAAAATACTACAGAGGAGTTAATCTGTTAATTACGTTTCTGTACGTCGCTGCTGTCATTTGTGTACGTCGCTACTGCTGCTCGTCTTGGTCACTGCTGCCGCTCCTCTTCCGCCACGACAAGCTTCAGCCTTTTTGACAAAACATTTTACTTGGAATTATAAGCAAACCCTTTTGAGACCATAAAAAGCTAAGCCAATTTCTTTGGTTTCAAGGCCTTGTTTTTTCACTTTGAAATTGGATTATATAATGACAAGCCAATTGAAAACTTCTGTTCAAGATTTCATTGTTAAATTCAGCTTTATTTTTATTATTTGTGTTCCTTTCATTTTCTTTCCCTTTTTTTGATTTTTAATTCAATTTGGGATTTGACAGATATATTTTTTAATTTTTATAAAAATTTATCTTATTTGCAGGATGCTAAGGGACAGGATGTTGATCTTAGCATCTACAAGGGACAAGTTCTTTTGATTGTCAATCTTGCATCACAATGGTGTGCCTCAGCTCCTTTCATTTTTATTTTTTTTTTCCATAATGATTTATTGATTATTGTTGATGCTTCCATTTAATTAATGCTAATACGTGTTATCTATCTATCGGGAGTCTAAATTTTATAGAATTATATCATACTCGGAAGTATGCATGCTCCCTATACAAATAAGTGTTTATAAGAGAGGATTTCACCCAAAATCTTTAATTCTTGCAAAATGCTAGTGGCTCCGTTTGCACAAGTTTATTTTTCATCCATGTTTGTTCCTTTACCATAGCGGTTCCTTTACCACCGAGGTCAGACACCATTTCTTTCTCTTCTCTGTTTTGGCACAGGTATGAAAATACTACAGAGAAGTTTCTCTATTAATTACCTTTTATGAAAATAATATATATATATATATTATTCACATGTTTAATTGAGAACATCTAATAATATAGTGGGCAAACTATAGGAAGGTTGTTAGTAGACAATTCTAATTTTAGCTTTACTTTGCAAATGAAAGATTAGAAATAGTTCGTCGAACCCATTTTACTATATTGGAGGTTTGGGCTAATCTTGTATAGATTTTTGCTCAGAAGAAGGATGGTTCTCCAAGGGCGGTGGGTTGGTTTTTCTATAGACTATTCCCCTATTTTCCCATTTTGCTTTTCTTTGAGGAAACCTGGTCCATTTTTTTTTTTGTGTTTTCTTTCTTCAATCAAATATGTATTTCTCAATCTCCTCTAAAAAAATACCTATCTCATTTTACTATATGTTTATGAATTACTAATTGTATTTTGTTAGTATTCCATGTTCGAAGAAGAATATTAGATTGAAGAAAGAAGAAGTTGTTCCTTTGCTAATCGTTTGAAACCCAGGTTTGCACTGAATCTGATTTTTATCTTTTACTTTTTTACTTGACCCATACTTGAATCTAATTTTTGCTCCACTTTCCTTTCTTTCGTCAATTTAATTATCAATCCACTTCAAACCTAAAAAGATTTAGTAATTGGGAAACCCTTTTTTTTTTTTTAAAGAATTGCAAAGTACTGTAATTGGAAACTGGGTTCATGTCTTAAAAAGCAACCTGATTTGTAATGTTTGGCTTATAGTGGCCTTCTATTTCTGTTTTTCATCTCGGCTTGGTTAATTTCTTCACTAGTCGTTTAAATTTTGTTAATTTTTATTTTTCCTCTTTAAGCTCATTAAATATCTTTTTTTTTTCAATTTATGGCTTTCGGTCCAACTGATCATCGTTGAATGTGGGCACTATAAATGTTATAGTGCTTGTTAACTTAATGTATTTGATCATATATTATAGTATTGTTTACTTTAAATTTAGACAATGAAATAGATTACAAAAAAAATAACTTATGCTCGTCAAGTTGTAGACACCATCGTTTATGTCATCATTACTGAATATTGATGTACTTATTAAGTGTTCTCTTTATACTTTTGGTGAAGCAATTTTGGTATCATTATTGCAGGCTGTAATTAACTTGGGAATGTGTAGATTCTACAATTTCTTTTTCTGATTCCTTAACTTGCTTCTTTTAATCCTACTCTTCCATATTGAAGTAATTTATGAGTATTTTTGCTTCAAAATAACTAAGATTTATTTTTCACAGTATACTAATTGATTTTATGCATTTGTAGGTGGGAAAAAAATGAAGCCGTGGATGGATATTGAGTGACCTTGTGCTTTTTTTTTTTTTTTACTTTAGGTTGGAAACTTAATTGAGTAGTAGTTAGCACTTGTTGTTTAGAGATTGTTGAAAATTTAATTTGATACTTATGTTAAGTCTTTTACATATAGTGATGTAGTTGAATTGTGTGAATTTATGTGATCTATTTGAGATGTTTATTATATGAATTGTGTTGCAAGATATTTAATAATAAATATATTTCGAGTTTTCTTTTGGTTGTACAACAAACACGAAAAATATAATTAAAATAAAAATATACTATTAATCAAAAGCAGCATAACATTACTAAATACTGACACTACCTATTTAAAATAATAATAATAATTTTTTATATTATCGAGTCAGTTTCTGATACTATAGTCACATAAATTACTGACGTGTAAATAGTATCACTAAATACCAACATCATCGTGTCATTATTTTAGTGATACTATAGTGAAACAAATTACTGACACAAAAATCACTGACACTAAAAATTAGTGTCAGTGTGTTCTGGCTTGAGCAACACTGACACAATTAACAAGTGTCAATAAAAGTAATTACTGACGCTAAATTAGTGTCAGTAAAACTCATTTTTCTAGTAGTGCGTTTGTATTCAAAATTATATGATTGCAGTAATGTACAAGTATAATTTTGATGTACAAGTATGAATTCGGTATAAACATTTTGTAATCTAATTGTTGAGGATGTTGAGAAGGGTGACTCGAGCTTTGATCAAACGCCTAGACAATGATTCGAGTCCTTCTTCAAGATCTTGAATGCTGGACTCCAATTCTTTTAGCTGGTTTTGCAAGCAAAAGATGTTATCAGATTTAATAGCCTTGTGATCAACGAGTGCAGCATCCACCTTCACAAACTCATTAATGTCTTTTTCATCTTCTTCGCATGCTGTTCTTTTGGGGCGGATTAGCTTTGAAACCAGTGAGAAGCCGCCTAGCATTGATCCAGTCCTTGGCCCCGAGATAAGGGACAGTAAGGATTCAAATATAGTGAAGGTGACCTCTTCAATCTCTTTCAACATGCTAACATGTTTCTCACTGATTGGAGATGAGCATTTGTTTTCGATGCCTTTCAAATTCCCCAAGGCGTTATGGATTGTCTTTTTCACCGCCTTCCTGGAGGCTAAGTATTTCTTAATCTCACTTGTAAGCTCAGTTTCATCGCCCTTTCGTCTGCGCAAAACTGATTGAAGTCCTTGTACGAATTCCTTAGATTGCAGCAATGCATTCTGAGCAATGCTACAAGTATCCAAGATCCTCAAAGATCCATTCAACAGCTCATCAACCAATTTCCTGTTACCGGCTTGCAATAAAGCTTGTTGAATGAGGGGCAATTGAAGGATTTTATCAACACAATCATGTAAATCTTGAAGGCCGTTTATGTTGTGGCCTATAGTTGAAGCAGCTTGAGAAGACCTTAATCTGCTCAAAGTCTCTTCAACTTCTGAAGTGAATGGGTGTGATTTAGTAGGCAAACTGTTTGATCGAACGTGGAAAGAGGTTGCCATTTTTTCTCTTGCTGTGAATGAGAGAGCCTAGAAGTTGAATTAATATTTTGCCTTCATTTGATAACCAAATGCACATTATATATATCAGTAGATGAGGGGGACAAGAGGAATCCCATCTTCTTTTAAAATGTCAAATAGCAACATGCTTTCGATCTTGATCTAAACATTATATCAGCTAATTTTATACATTGTCTCCTCCCACTATCTCCTCAGCTTGTTTTTAAAGCTTCAAAATCACATTATTATCTTCACACCAGCTTCTCAGATATTGTATCAGCGATGTTCATGCAATGTCTCACTACCATCAGGTCTCCAACGAATTATCTAGCCATTTAAAGTTGTACCATGAGTGTTTATGGCACATTTTCATATGGAGACTAATTATTTTGGCCCCCAAATGTTAAGCTAAACAGATTGCATGAATACAGATCAGAACATAAGACAATCTCGCATAATAATTGTATGCCAGATGCGTAGACATTGCCTCGGAGAGAAAGAAGTAGCCGTGCTGGATCAGATATAAAATTGAACAGCAGAGAAAATAAAGTAGCGGCACACCGCAGATCCGTCTAAATTACAATATAAAAATTGGTGATGTGTTGGGAGACATGGCGTGGGGAGACATTGAGAATACAAAATTTCTTTCTGATCTTGGGACTGAAGTCACATCCAGCTCCTAACGACAAAGGATGAGATTCCTTTTGTCTCCCTTACACTTTGGTTTATATTGAGGAGATGCCGCCAGGAGAAAGAAAGAAAATTATTTAAGTGAATTCAGCATTTAAACTTCTTGTGGATTGAAACAGAGCTGCCTTGGCTAACCATTCTTGCCCCAGCAGCTTGCCATTCCTAGTTCATAAATTAGATGCACTACTTTATTAGTTAGCCCAGTTGCCTCTTCCTCAACCAATTTAAACCCAATAACAGCATAGAAAATGTTTTGATGAGTTGCTGGATGGAACTCTCAGGCTCTTGGATTTATGCAGCACAGCCAAATATGGTCTGCTGCAAACCAAAGAATGTGCACCAGGAAAAACTGAACTTGCACGTGAAGCTAAGAAATACTTAGCCCTCCTAGGAAGGCCGTGAAGAAACTATATATCAATCCGCAATGCCTTGGAAATTTTTGAAATGTATGGATGATAAACATGTCCCGTCTCTTTCCAGCCACGACAAAGAGTCTGAAGTTGTTATTAAAATGTTACACGAGGGGGAAGCAAGCATTCTGATGTTCTAAAATCACTACTGTCCTTTATCTCTGGGTCAAAGTGATCATCAAAATTGAGCAAGAGGAAGAATAGATATAAAATGACCACAAAAGTTGAAACAAACATGCTAACATCACAAAACTTGAAAGAGCTGTGATGTGCATGAAAGATTTTGAAGTTTCAAAATAAAATTTGAGGTGACATAGGATCTTATTCAGCAGCTTATTCTAGTTATATTATTATGATGGACTCAAAATCCGAGATGCTATATGCTTATTAAGGTAATTAAGGTGCTCTCCGTTTACTGCAGCATGTCACTAACAAACTTCATTAACATTTTTCTGATATTATAGAGTCATATTTGTTGATCTTACATGCACAATGGTTCAAAAAACATGGAATAGTCTACGATATTTTATTGTTTAATCAATACTAAAACTTCAGCTTTGATGATGACTTTAGGCTGGTGATGAAGGAAAGCAGCAATTTTAGAACACTCATAAGAGATTACTTCCAGCTCAAGTAACATTTTAATCACAACCTCAGTTTCTTTGTCCTGCCTAGAAGAAGATGGGAAATGTTTTATTCTCCATGCATTTCAAATTTTTCCGACATCATGTGTCCAACTCGTTACCAAATCTTTCCGCAAAATAAAATTAAACAAGATAGATCTGCAGCTTGATACTAATTTATTAATATTCTCTGTCATTCAACTTTTTTATACGAAAATGAAGCCTCTTATTGATCCCGCTGGCTCTGTCTTTCTCTTGGAGGCAATGACTATGCAACCGGTATATAAATTATCATACATGATTTTTTTATATAATGATCGGTGTTCATGCATTCTTTTTAATGAGCATAATTAACATGATAATATTCAGCATAGCCCTTAATTTTAATTTCATTTCTTAGTTCAATTACTAAATCATGTTCTTTCTACAGGGAACCAAAGGTAAACTGGATTGCTTTTTCTTATATTGTCGCAGAGGTAACAATTTTACAGACAATTGTTAACTTACGTGATCAAGATATGGACTAGAGTGTGATTTTGAAGATTTAAAAATAAGCTGACCACCTAGTGGGAGGAGACAATGCATAAAAGATAGCTAATATAATGTTTAGATCAAGATCGAGATCATATTGCTAATTGATAATTTTAGGAAGATGAAATTTCTCTTGTCCCCCTCATCTGTTGATATATATAATGTGCATATGGTAACCAAATGAAGACAATATTAATTCAACTTGTAGTGTTGAGCAAAAACCAGAAACAAAAGCTACCAATTTAACTGGTTGACTAATACTAACTCATTTGATCACAAAAAATGGAAACAGAAAATGGATTCAAGAACTGAAAGAATTGAAAGGAAAATAGATAAAAGTAACACAAAAGGATAGCGTGGTTCGGTACCAAAGTACCTACATCGACGGCTGAAAAGACCCCATTGCACTTGAAGCTTTTATTGCTTAAATGATTACAATGGTTTCTCTAGATTACAGAGAACATATCTCATTCACAAAGAAAAATGTAATTCACACTCTAAACCCCTTGAAATCACACACTCAGGTGCCTTTACAACCAGCATGCTCTGCCTTTTTATATGCTTCATGATTCCAGCTGTGATGTGTAACTAATTCAAAAAGTTAGTTGGTCCCACACATGCCAGCTCATCAGGCCACTTCAGCAACTTCAACAGAATAAAACTAACCTTCACAAATTTCCACCTTAGTTCTATTATGTTTAACCTTCCCCACATGGTTTCTACATTCCATTTGCTTGACTCACAAGCTAACAATTCCAATCAAGTTCAGTAAGTCTTTGAACTTGACTGTTGGTAAAGGCTTTGTTAAAATGTCAGCGGGATTAACTTTAGAAGGAAATTTAATCACATTAATAAGCCCATTGCTTATCTTATCCCTATGTACTGCATCCTTATGTCAATGTGCTTGGTCTTCTCATGATACTTAGGATTTTTGCTCAACTGTATTGCATTGGAACTATCACAATTGATAGAAACTAATTCTTGTGTAAATCCTAGCTAAGAAACCAACCTTTTCAACTAAATTGCCTCCTTAACAGCTCAACAAGAGCAATGTATTATGCTTCTATAGTTGACAGGGCCACAACTGAATGTAAAGAAGCTTTCTAGCTCATTGCACCTTCACATAAGGTAAACACATAACCTGTAATAGACCTCTTTTTGTCTAAATCACCTGCAAAATCTAAGTCCACAAAGCCAAACACCTCTGTTGTAGCTCTACTCACTCTGCCATACAACATTCCATACTCTACAGTCCCTTGGAGATACCTTAGAACCTATTTTACTCCATTCCAGTGCTCTTTGCTTGGATTTCTCATGAATCACAACTTCAATACTGTATGCTAAATCAAGTCTTGAGCAAACCATTACATACATAATACTGCCGACTGCACTAGAATAAAGGATTTTCTTCATATATTCAATATCAGAATCATACACAGGCTCTTGCAATTTACAAAGTCTAAAGTGAGCTGCCAATGGAGTTGATACAAGTTTTAAACCAACCATAGCATACCTATTTAGAACCATTTTGACATATACAACTTGAGAGAGGAATAAGGTCTTTGTATGTCTGTCTTTCACAATCTGCATACCTAGGATCCTTGTTGCAATGTCTATATCCTTCATCTCAAACATAGGATTTAACTCATTTTTGAGTTTTTTTATTTCTCTTCTATGTTTACATGCTACAAGCATGTCATCAAAATAGAGAAGTAAATAGATTCTATCATCACCAGCAAGGGTTTTAAAATTCACACAGCTATCATATTGGCTCCTACAATATCCACGCACAAGCATGAACTCATCAAACCTGATATACCATTGCCTGGGTGACTATATCATCACCAGCAAGGGTTTTAAAATTCACATAGCTATCATATTGGCTCCTACAATATCCACGCACAAGCACGAACTCATCAAGCCTGATATATCGTTGCTTGGGTGACTATTTCAGCCCATACAATCTTTTCTTAAGTAAACAGACCATGTCCTTAGTTCCTTCTTCAATGACGCCTTCTAGTTGAGTCATCAATATTTTTTCATCAAGGTTTCCATGCAAAAAGTTGTCTTCACATCCATTTGATCTAATTGTAGATCATAAAATATTGCAATAGCCAACAGAACCCTTATTGAGCTATGTTTGACTATAGGTGAGAAGACTTCATTAAAGTCTACCCCTTCCTTTTATGTAAACCCCTTGCCAACAAGTCCAGCTAGGGATTTCTTCTTTGAGCTTGTAGATCCATTTACAACCTATTAGCTTCTTTTTGGAGGGCCTCTTAACTTGGATCCAAGTGTTATTTTTCTTGAGAGAGGTTATTTTTTCTTCCATTGCTATAAGCCAATTGTGTTTATCCTTACTACTCATGGCCTCTTAATAGTTGATTGGTTCTTCCCCATTCATTTTAGTTGCTACAATAAGTGCATAGGAGATTAAATCTGCAATGCTATATCTTTTCATAGTTTTATGACCCTTCTATCCCTATCTCTTGCAAGCTGAAATTCTTTAATTTGATGTCTGAGTGACACCTTTGGTGACTTACAATTAATTCTTTCATCTTTACTACTTCTGGTATCATTCACCTCCAACTCAAAATTATTTTTCTGAACAAAACTTGAAGCTGTAACAATTATTTCAACTGTATTTTGCAGCATAGATTCTTCATTAAAGACTACATCCCTATTGACCAGAGTCCTTGATGATTTCCACTAATGCACCATCTTGTACCCTTTGACTCCCTTTGAATATCCAATAAAGTACCCTTTAATGGCTCTTGGGTCTAATTTTTCCTGATTTTGTGTGCATATGCTAAGCAACTAAAAATTTTGAGGTCGCTTAGATCAAAAGGCTTACCAGACCAAACCTTATGAGGAGTGTTAAAGTTTAAGGTCGATGAAGGGCTTCTATTCATTAAATAGGTTGCTATCGTTACTGTTTCTGCCTAGAAATATTTAGACAAGTTAGCATTGAGCAACATACATTTGACTTTTTCAATTAAAGTCTTGTTCATCCTCTCAACAAGTCCATTCTACCGAGGTGTGTCTCTGACAGTTCTATGTCTCACAATGCCATGTTGCTTGTTGAAGGTATCAAACTCACTATTACAAAACTCAAGACCATTATTTGTCCTTATCATTTTCACCTTTCTACTTGTTTGATTTTCCATTAATGGACACCATTCTTTAAACTTTTCTAGGACTTTATTTTTAGGCTTCAAGACATACACCAAAACTTTCCTAGAATTATCTATGAAGGTGACTCAACTAGCCAAAAGTAAAAAAATATTTAACTCCAAAGATGGACACACCTCTCAAGAAGCTATCGATATTCAAAAGGTAATGATGATAGGTGAGCCGTCAACTTGATAAATAAAACCATTCCCAAAACAATAGGCTTATCGGGTACTATACTAAAAATATTAAAAGCCTTCTTTTTGTGAAAACGTGTTATAAATCTTAAATTTCATAAGAAGACATATTACAACAAGATGACATAAATTTATAGAAATTCAGAATATCTTCTTTCTTTCTGAACATGATTTCTACAATCTCTTTCTATGAATGTCACGTTTTCATGACCGCCAGCCTCAACAACAAGTGATTGATAATTTTTGCACAATTTGATTCCTGCTCGATCATTTACATCAAACTTCTTTTTTGCATATGTATTGAGGCTATGATTGCACAGAAAATACTTGGATTTGGTTGGAGTTAACAGCGCATGGTTGTGGTCAAGATTTAAGCTTCGAATTGTCCACTTTCCATCATCCCCTAAACCAGCTCCCAATCTAGCATTGCAGCCTGTTTTTGCATTAGGTTGGGGCTTTAAAATTTTCACAGATTTGCTTCTTGTCTCACCACTTCTCCCACAAGCAAAAGTCACATTTCTAAGAATCCCATAACTATCCTTTCTACTAGTTCTCCTCAAAACCGGAAACCCTTTTCTTTTACTATACCCTTTGAAGTAAATAAACAGATCGGTATCACTATCGAATGACATCCCAATTATTGGCTCATCGTCCTCCTCAATTTTCTCCAACTCTTCAATTTCGATGTCCTTTTCCATATTCTTTATTTCTACAAAATTGAAATAATTCACATTGACAAAATGGAAGTAACAAAATGAAAATAATTCAGCACAATCTTACAAAACTAAACTAACTAATGATATAAATTGTGAACACAAATTTAATATATACCAGCTGAATCTGCAACATATATTTATTTATTTCGTGCTTACTATTAACTTTGTAATACACATGAATGTTTGCTGCATCCTGCCTGAGGCTAGACTTGCAAATCAAACTTATAAAATTCTATGGCTGCCAAACATGCTCCAGATCATGTTTTGTTGCATAATCATCCGTAATTACTAGACAATTAACATAAAATTCTATGGCTGCCGAACATGCTCCAGATCATATAAATTAACATAATAGCAGCTAAGATGTCACAAATTAATAATGAGCGCAAAAAAAATCCAGTTAATAAAGCAAACTACCTGCAGAAATTGATTGCCACAATCGACGATGAGTGAAGTCAGTCACCAAGATGCAACTCAATTCCTCACACAACCAAGAGAAGGATACACTGTGAGAGAGAGCCGACGGATTTCACACCGTGAGGAAGAGTCCACGAGTAGAACAGAAAATGCCTTGGGAGAATTAGATGTTCAGATTTCTAGCTTGAATGAGGAGTGGATTTGGTGTGAATGAGAGTGAGAGTGATGGAGAATGCGTGTGTGAGATCTAATGCGCGTGTAGTGTGTTTGTTTGTTCAAACAGTAGCCTTTTATATTGAACACAAAATGCACCGTTCGCTGCTTATTGTGGTGCTTATTGTGGGCTGAATATCGGTGCTGATATGAAGTTACATAAAAATACGAAATCAGTAATTTTAATCTAATATCATCAAAATTGATTGATGATGAAATAATGTAATGTTGCATGGTGATGGTACGGTGGCGGTAGGATTAATGTAGTCATGTAGACATATTTACTCTATTCCTGTGGGTATTGCACAGAGAATTGATTAGTTACTTCCTCTGTCTATTTGATCTGCTTAATTTGTAGTGCTTCATTATTTGTCTATTTTCTCAATATTTCATAAACCTCAAACTTGTCAGAATATTTCGGTGCTTATTTTTTAAACTTGTAAGTTTATATTTCCTTCATTGATCCTTGCTCCAAACCTTGATCTTTATCCTATTTCATATTTGAAAACGTTATGGAAATCACACCTAGCCAGTAATCAAATGAATTTATAGGTTCGTTTCGCTTGTATTTCATAATAATTTCTTAAAACTTAATCCTTTACTTTGGCCATGTGGATTTGGTAGGGCGTGAATCCTGCTAATGCCTTAGGATTTGTCATTTCTGCAAGCGTGCATATTTCAAGTAATTTTTTATTGTGGTCTCTGTGAAGATCAAAATGCCGCAAATCACGCGGAATATGTTTCCCATAACACTCCCCTCGCTAATTAATTAACCTTTTAATAAATTCTCGATTGGCCTTATTGTTCTTAAAATATTAATCCTGTCGGCCAACGGCAAGATTCTCTGTATTTTGGACTGGGTGCTTCGAATTTTTTAAACTCAACTTGCTCTCCCCACAATTAACAATTTTGAAGTTAAAATAATGGTGCAACTTTTTGACTCGAGAATAACAAGGCATCAGCATCCAAGTTTCATCTTGAATTAGAACGAAGAGATACAGTACCCTTGCATTGCTTCGATTGAGCCTTAACAAACCAAAATTTGTTCCTTTGTAGCAGTTCATTTCAATTTTCCGCAGAATTTCAGTTTCATTTTTTATAAATCCTTTGGTTTCTTCAACCTCCAACAAAATCGAAAAAAAAAATGTCCATCATCGGGGAGGCTGTTCTATCTGCTTCCATTGAGTTGCTTGTCAATAAGTTGGCTTCCGAGGGGCTTCGGTTCTTTGCACGCCAAGAGCAGATTCTGGCCGATCTGATGAAGTGGAAGAAGATGCTGATGAAGATTAATGTGGTGCTTGACGATGCTGACGAAAGGCAGAGGACTGACCAGTCTGTTAAGCTGTGGCTTGGCGAACTTCAGAATTTGGCTTACGATGTTGAAGATTTGCTGGATGAATTTGAAACTGAGGCTTTGCGGAGGAAGTTGCTGCTTGGAGATGGAGAATCAGATGCTGCTAATGATGATCAACCAAGTTCCAGTACAGGCACAAGTATATTTCGGAAGCTCATTCCCACTTGCTGCACCACTTTTACTCCACGTTCGATTAAGTTCGATTACACCATCATGTCCAAAATCAAAGAGATCAACGCCAGATTTCAAGATATTGTTTCGCAGAAAGACCTGCTGGATTTTAAAGAAAATTCAGTAGGGAGGTCCAGAAAAGTCAGACAGAGACGAGAGACCACATCATTGGTGAATGAAGCCAAGGTATACGGTAGGGAAAACGAAAAGAAGGAGATCGTTGAATTGTTGTTGAGGGATGATTCAACACCTCATGATCTGTTCTCGGTTTTTCCTATTATAGGAATGGGCGGGTTGGGAAAGACCACTCTTGCTCAGCTGGTCTACAATGATGCTCGATTGCAAGACCATTTTGATCTCAAAGCATGGACTTGTGTCTCTGAAGATTTTGATATCACCAGGATAACAAAATCTATCCTAAATTCCATTGGTACGGATCAGAATGTGGATAGTCTTGACTTCGATAAGCTTCAAGTGGAGCTAAAGAAGCAGTTATCTCAAAAGAAATTTTTGCTTGTTTTAGATGACGTTTGGAATGAGAATTACAATGATTGGATTGATCTGAGCCGTCCATTTGAAGCCGGAGCACCGGGAAGTAAGATTGTTGTCACTACTCGCAATCAAGCGGTCGTAGCAATCATGGGGACTGTTCCAGCTTATCCGTTGAAAGAGTTGTCAGATGAAGACTGTTTGAATGTTTTCACTCAACACTCTTTGGGGACAAGAGATTTCAATATGCATAAGTCTCTTGAGGAAATTGGCAAGAAGATTGTCATAAAATGCAATGGTTTGCCCTTGGCTGCCAAAACTCTTGGTGGACTCTTACGTGGTAAAACTGACCAACATGATTGGGAAGATGTCCTTAATTGCAAGATATGGGATTTGCCAGAAGAAAGATGCGATATTTTACCTGCCCTCAAAGTGAGCTACTATTATCTTTCTCCTCGTTTGAAACAATGCTTTACGTACTGTTCGTTGCTTCCAAAGGATTATGAATTTAAGGAGGAGGAGATAATTTTGTTATGGATTGCCGTGGGTTTCTTGGATCAAGAAGATAATGGGAGGGAAAGCGAAGATTTAGGTCACATGTTTTTCAAAGAGCTACATTCAAGGTCACTTTTCCAGAAATCAAGCAACGATACATTACGGTTCGTGATGCATGACCTTGTCAACGACCTTGCCCAATGGGCTGCTGGGAACATATACCTTAGAATGGAGGATGCACCGGGGGGTAACAAGCAACAAAGGTTTTCCAAATCACTTCGTCATCTATCATACATTCCTGGAGGTCATGATGGCGTTAAAAGGTTCGCGGACTTCGATGATACTGAACATTTGCGAACCTTTTTACCCGTAATGTTGTCAAATTGTTGGGGTGGATACTTGGCTTATAGCATTCTTCAAAGGTTGCTAAAACTTCATCGTTTAAAGGTGTTTTCATTGTGTGGATATCAAATCTCTGAGCTACCAAATTCAGTTGGCGATTTGAGATATCTACGATACCTTAACTTGTCAAGAACTTGTATTGAAATTTTGCCGGATTCAATTAACAAGCTCTACAATTTGCACACACTACTGTTGGAAGACTGTGATCGATTAAAGAAGTTGTGTGCTGACATGGGAAACCTCATCAAATTGCATCATCTCAATAATTCAACTACAAATTCACTGGAAGAAATGCCACGAGGAATTGGTAAATTGACTTTTCTCCAAACTCTTTGCAACTTTGCTGTGGGAAAAGACAGCGGTTCTGGGTTACAAGACTTGAAGTTGTTGATGTATCTTCGTGGAACACTTAAAATTTCAAAGCTGGAGAATGTAAAACACGTTGGTGATGCGAAGGAGGCTCAGCTGGATAAAAAGAAGAATCTTAAAGTGTTATTGCTTCAATGGACATGCAACACCGATACCGATGGTTCAAGGGACCTGGGAACTGAAACACGTGTGCTTGACATGCTAAGACCTCATCAAAATCTGGAACAATTTTTTATCAGTGGCTATGGTGGTACAAAATTTCCAATTTGGTTAGGCGATTCCTATTTCTCAAATTTAGTGACATTAAAATTTCAAAACTGTCACAAGTGTACTTCCTTGCCTTCAATTGGGAAACTACTCTCTCTAAAGCACCTTGAGGTATGTAGAATGAATAGAGTAAAGTCCTTGGGTTCACAGTTCTATGGCAATGGTTGTCCAAGTCCTTTTCCATGCTTGGAGACTCTTCGTTTCGAAGATATGCAAGAATGGGAAGACTGGATTCCTCATGGATTTGATCAAGAAGCTGAAGTGTTTCCTAACTTACGAGAGCTTCATCTTCTAAGATGTTCTAAATTGCAAGGCACGTTTCCAGAACGTCTTCCTTCATTGGAGATACTTGTCATTCAAAGTTGTGAGGAATTGCTAGTTTCAATTAGAAGGCTTCCAGCTCTCTGCAAATTTGAAATTAGTGGATGTAAAAAAGTTGTGTGGAGAAGTCCAACTGATCTTGGATCGCAGAACTTAGTAGTTTGCAGAGATATATCAGAGCAAGTGTTTCTCCAAGGACCACTAAAGCTACAGCTACCAAAATTGGAAGAATTGGAGATTGCTAATATTGACGAGCTAACGTACATATGGCAGAACGAAACTCGATTACTGCAAGACATTAGCTCCCTCAAAAGACTCAAGATTAAAAGCTGTCCCAATCTTCAATCTTTGGTGGAGGAGGACGAACAAAACCAGCTCGGGTTGTCATGCAGAATAGAATATCTAGAATTGATAAATTGTCAAGGCCTGGTGAAGCTACCACAAACGTCGCTCAGCTTAATTAATTCCTTGAAAGAGATAGGGATTTATAACTGCAGTTCACTTGTTTGCTTTCCAGAGGCTGCTCTACCTTCGCAGTTGAGGATAATTTCAATTCAGTACTGCAATGCATTGAAATCCTTACCTGTCACATGGATGCATGACACCAATACATCTCTTGAGACATTGAAAGTTTATGGGTGCAATTTGTTGACATATATTACTAGTGTCCAGCTACCGGCAAGCCTTAAGCACGTGGAGATCGAAGATTGCAGTAATTTAAGGACTCTGAGAGAGGAAGGGGAAATCCACAACGGAAGCAGAAGGGACACCTCTCTTCTTGAGCATTTAAGGATTGTAAATTGTCAATCTCTCATAACTCTTTTTTCAAAAAATGAGTTACCTGACTCGCTTGAGCACCTTGAAGTTGGAATTTGCTCGAAGCTTAAATTTTTGTCATGTAGTGGCAATCTACCTCAGGCTCTCAAGTTCATTTGCGTTTTTAGATGCTCAAAGCTGGAGTCAATAGCGGAAAGGTTGGACAACAACACATCTCTTGAAGTATTTAAGATTGGTTGCTGTGATAATCTTAAAATTTTACCGGGGGGTTTGCACAAGCTTCGCCACCTTCAAGAGGTTGGTATATGGAGTTGTGGAAATCTTGTGTCCTTTCCCGAAGGAGGATTGCCTTCTGCGAATCTAACTAAGCTCCAAATAACGTGGTGTGATAAACTAGAGGCGTTACCTGAGGGCATGAATAGTCTTCGAGAATTAAACATAGGAGGTCTGGCAAGCATGGTATGCTTCCCAGTTGAGGCAGATGGTGCTATGTTTCCCAGCAACCTTCAGTCACTTGATATTCATGATACGAAGATTTGGAAGTCATTGATGGAGTGGGGGGAAGGGGGATTGAACAGATTCTCCTCTCTACAACGACTGTCAATCGGAGGACTTCATGACGTGGTGTCATTTTCACCACAGGAGTTAGGAACCACGCTTCCTGCCTCTCTAACCCATTTGTGGATTTATGATTTCCAAAACTTGGAATGCCTATCTTCAGTTGGCCAAAACCTCACGTCATTGGTGTATCTTTGGCTTTATGCTTGTCCGAAGCTAAAATACTTTTCAGACAAGGGCCTGCCTACCTCTCTCTTGCAACTGTATATCAAGGATTGTCCGCTGATAGAAGAAAAATGCAGAAAGGATCAAGGACAGTATTGGCACTTATTAACCCACATACCTGATGTTCGATTAAATCGTCTTCTGTAGTAAGATCTTGGGTGCAAATGTTATGGCAATCTCAGATGAAATTTCACTCTCTCCCATCTTTACTGTTCTTTTTAAAAAAGACTTTGAAATAGTTAATGCAACAATTTCTGCTCTTGAGAACTACAAGGTGAACAGTTGTTGGATTCCTGTGAAAAGAATTTATTTGTTGAGGTTGATTGCTAGAATCTATATAATCTTCCTGAAGGTGTTGATGGTGCAAAATTTTCATTGATACTTGAAAATTGCAACATATGCAAGATAACAGAACAAAGAAGCTAGCTCATCCTAATTGGAACATTTCACTTAGTGATGTATGATAAATGTGGGACTCTAATAATGTTTTGGAGACATTAAAAAAATAGAAGGGCTGGCAACAGATGTCTATGCACATGGAACTTATGGACACCCAAAAATGACTCACCATCAACATTGCCACATAATTTAATTTTGTGCTGAGTGTGTATACAAAGAAAAATCAAATTCTTTTCGACATTCTCTAGGGTCTGTGGTCAGAAATGATTTACTTTTCTAATTTATAATTACCAAATGATTAGTGAAGTGATAAAAAGACACTGAAGTTAGTCTCTAATTCAAATCCCATCATCAATGAGCATCTTTCTTTAATTCAAGCCATCCAAGAGCTTATCCGACATGATTGGTTGATTCAAGTGAATCATATCTATCGGGAAGCAAATGCAGCAACAGATTTCCTTGCTACATATAGCTTATCTTTTCCTTTAGGTTTACATTGCTTTCAGTCTCTTCCTTTAAATATGCTTAGCATATTAAACAATGATGCTTCTGGGGTTGTACACTCCCGTTTAGTGTTGCCTTACCTCTTTTCAAAGCCCCTTATTAATCAAAAAAAAAAAAAAGACACTGAAGCATTGTAACATTTTTTAAAGAATAATAAATGAAAGTAAGAAACTGACCGACATGCACTTACAAATGATACCATTATCTTGATGGGTTGATAAATTAATATTTTTTGCTAGCATAAATAAAAATAACTTTAATAATTTTAATCATGAAAAATCATATTGCCTTTTATTTCTCCAAATTTTAAGATTGGGATTTCACTCTTATTCCAGATGTGTCACTCTAATTCTCATCAAGTGTGGAAAAGTTTGAGAAATCTTTAAAACCGCACAGTTTTAAAGTATTATAAAATTAACACTTTAAAACCATAGGATTTTAAAATTTTCTTGAACTTTCCCGTACTTTAAAATTCTAGATTAAAAATTTTCTATATATATATATATATAAAGCAACAAATAACGAAAAGATAGATTCATTTTGCTGGACACTGATTTTATCTTTATAGAATCTGGCAAACACTTATTGGTGCTGGCCTCTGTTTTTCTTTTCACTTCTATTATTGGAAGAAAGTCGATAAAAGAAAGTTGACGAAAGAGACCACTAGATTTTTTTCTTTTGGTAAAGATTGGAAATCAGAAAAAAAAAATGTTAAGGTGCACCTTATTGGCAATTGAATCATGGTCAACATTATTGTCATGTTAAAATTTCATGTTCTAAGTGTATGTATTTTGAAGGAAAAATCTGCATGCTTGCTTGTTTGTTTTGTAATTGTTGCCGGCAAATTAAAAGTATTTACTGTGGGCCACATCGAATGAATTAATAGTTTAGTTTCAGTGGAAATGAAAATGAAATATAAGGTAATCTGAGTATTTGGGGGTCATGCTTTTCAATCTTACCAGTTTCTTTCAAAAAAGAAGAAAATGAATTATCTTATGGACCCATCCTCCCACGTTTCACACATGGAATTGAATTATTGCCCTTAATCTTAAATTAAACTTCTTATCTACAATTAAATTAAACTTCCATCGTTGATCCATTATCTTCCATACATTATTTGTTTTGCTACTTGTCTCGCGGTTACCTCAATCTACATATATGATATCAAACTAGAAACAAGGACACGTTCAACTACTTACTTTTGGTTATATACCGGATTCTGACTGCATTTATGAATTGAAGATTATAGAAACTACTTGTGCAAGAAAATCGTCTTGGTACAAGATGTTTGAGTATCATTTTATATATTTTATGTCATTTATTAGGGTCTCTCTAAGATAATTTACCGTATCAACAATGTTTCTATTGCGTACCATTAGATTTAATTAATGGTATACAATGTTTGTATTAAAAAAAAAAGATAAACAATTTAAATTTTAATTAATGGTATACAATGTTTGTATTAAAAAAAAAAAGATAAACAATTTAAAAATAATTATAACCTGTTGTTAACCGTTTAGGGTACTTTTGTAAAACCCTTGGAGTTCGAAATAATTTCACTTGAATAAGATGTTTTATTTAAAAATCACTTTTCAATTCTCCTTTTGT
This sequence comes from Citrus sinensis, assembly GCF_022201045.2. Lineage (NCBI taxonomy): Eukaryota > Viridiplantae > Streptophyta > Magnoliopsida > Sapindales > Rutaceae > Citrus > Citrus sinensis. Next base: position 11,548,962 of record NC_068560.1, read on the forward strand.
TAGAAAAGCTATTAGCCAGCAACACAAATAAAGAAGCAACACAAGATAAAGAAGCAACACAAGATAAAGAATAAAATAAGAGAACAAGATATTATAGATTGATTTTATTCATTTCAATTGTGTGCACAAAACAAAGAGATGAGCTCTCCTTATAGTTACATAATCACTCTATGAAATTAATGGAAACATTATGGATCATAATTCCTTATGAGATAGTGGGAGTTATAGAGAAGCCAAAGGTTGCAAGTGGGAGATAGTAGGGAGACTAAAGATAGTGGGGAGATTAAGAGATATATGTTATGAACATCCACATTTATTTTAATGAATTCATAACACCTTTAAATTTGTAATGTAATAATTTTTTTTAACGTAAATGTTTCAAAATCTATGACTACTAAGTATAAGATATAATATCTAATAGATTATATAACACAAATTAAATAAATACGTTGCAATTATGAAATTTATATATGGTGTAACACCAATAAATGACACAACTAAGTGTGTAAATTTAAGTTGATGTTATAAATTGCATCAATAAAATCATGGTTGAGATTGTTTATAACTAAAAAAATACTTCATCACCCATATTTTAACAAAATTTAATATCCCTTATTAAAATCTCCATTATTTTATGTACTATTAAAGACCAATGTATAATTGATTATAAAGTATATATTATACCCATTTAGCATACCTATTCCATGAAATTATTGTTTATGCTACAATTAATATATTAACATGGTAGGGAATTATCCAAGCCTTCTAAAATTTAAGTTTCACGAGACTATATATTTCCACTTTGTTTCCGAATGTCACTTTGTTAATTTCATAACAGTTAAATCTAACATATATTCCTAATTAGCATTATTTTATGAGTCATGAAAGATTATTTATTGATATCCTTTTATTGTAATTATAAAATTTTATGTCACTAAGAGTTATTATTTTTATTATGGTAATTAATGGTGACAATAAATAAATTATTACCTCCAATAATATTCACGTGGGAAAGAATGTGAAAATTTTTCTTTATACACTTTTGTATTTTCATTATAAAAATATGGTATGAAATATTTTTAACTTAAAAATTTGACACAAAATTGAAGTCATTAATCCCTTACAATCTAGTGGCTGATATTGAAAGTCAAAACAATATTTTATGATGTTACATCATCCACTGTTGAATTGTATAAAATTAATAGTTTACATTTTGTGTTAAAAATTTAAATTAAAATAACCAAACTCTAGAAGTATATATCCAAGCCATGATGTAGTTATAAACAAACATATATTTTTCAATTACAGTTGTTGAATAAAATATTTCTCATTTGTTGTGACTTATATAGTATCTTTAATAGAACATATATCAAGTAATTGATCACAATGCTTTCTATGATCATTATTGTTTAAGTATTAATGGTTTTGTAACTATATTCATACCGAAGAAATTATTATAAGACCTTATGTGATATCTTAATATGAAGTATAATTGAAATAACATTACTTGTTACTTACATTTATTTCAATTGAAATAACATTACTTGTTACTTACATTTATTTCAATGCTATCATAGATATTTCTAATGCTAATGTCAAAAAAAGAAGAAGGTAAAATTGTAAAGTTACATGTAGTACATAATAATGTTAAAATTATTTATATTTTTTTCACTTTTTTGGTGATGTAAAAATATTTATCAATTGATTAGATAAAAATAATTTAAAGTATACCACAACTTGCAAATTACTTGTTACATAATTACTTATCGATTAAAATTAAATTAAGGTTAAGATTTTAATATTTAAATCCAATGGTCTCATAATTAATTGTGGGATTTTTATCCCAATGTAATAGAAATTTTCTTTTATCAATTAATTAAAATAAAAAAAATTAGTTAGCACGAGCACGTGAAGCTAACTAAATTATTGGTTGTCGTTACTGTCTTTTGTTTCACTCCAGTGTAATCACATATTTTTAATTGTGTTAACTACTTTATTAAAATATGTATCTTTAAGAAATGGCTTGAATCGCTGTTGGTCCAAAATTTGATTATACCTTATTTCGACAGGACAGGAATATAAGACGATGATATAAATTGTCGTTGTAATTTTAAGAATATGTACTGTACTTGCAGTAATAAAAACGGAGATTAAAATCTTTTTATCTTAGCTTGCTTTATAAACTAGAAGACTTCTAAAGGGAAAGTAGAAATGAACCTGAAGCGACGGGAAAGGGAGAAGAGTGTAGCTTTATTCCAAGCTAATTATATTCCTGACATTTAAGATTAACAAAAGGGTTCATTGCTTTGGTTCTTTACAAGTCTTGTTCTCTTTGAACTAATGTAATGCCCAATTAATCATGTCAAGCAATGGCAAGATGTTGGAACATTTTCAACAATAAATGTGTCTTATGGTAAAAACATGTCCTATTAATTGTGCCTTATAGCAAAGGTACCTTTCACTAAAGACATGTCTAATTAAATGATGTCTTGTTGTAAGGACATGTCCATTTAATTGTGTCTTGTAGAAAAGGTATCTCTCTACTAAATGATATAACTTTTCATGACAACATTTCACTTAGAGATGCATCATTTCATGGTGACATTTCATTTGAAATGGTGATGATTCAATTTGGACCATTGATTAAAATCAAATCTAGATCCAATGGCCATGAATGAAGGGGTATCATGAAAGATGACAACCCAAATGAGGGGGCACAAGTATATCTATAAATAGGGGTCATGTTTAAGCCATTTAGACATGAAATGAATGATCCTACACCACTCTTTTCTTAGCATTCCTTTCTAGTACGAATTTCAACACAAAATACCCATTTCTTTTGTGCATTCACATTCCAATATATTGTTTTCTGCAGGAACAATATATTGTTTCTTGGCAGGCTTGCAACATTCAAGAGTATTCTGGTTTGCTTTCGTCGATGCACAACGCAAGCAAACAAACAAGTGCTTCATTGTATCTTGGAGGCGTATTTGCTTAACTCATGTGCATCACTCAATTGGTGGGGGCAAATAACGTCTTAAGGAAAGCGACTTTTGTAACGTGCCTTGAAGCATACAAAATTTCTGCAGTTTCTTCCTACATACAGAGTTAGTTGTAAACACATTACTTTACATAATAAAGTTCCACCATTATTGTTGTATTTCTCTACATTTGTCATTCCCCACAAGTTCAAGTTCCAACAATCTTAAGACGTTATTTCTACAACAATGGCACCAAGTTCGTCTCTTCGACAATTTGCAGTAGATTTTGTCAAATTGGAGCGGTTCGATGGTGGCAACTTTATTCGTTGGGAGAAAAAGTTGCATTTCTTGTTGACAAGCCTCAATGTGGTCTATGTTCTCACAACACCAAAGCCTCAAGAACGTGAGAATGAGACATTAGCGAAAACCAGAGTGCGACATAAGTGGGAGCAAGATGACTACGTGTGTAAGGGACACATTTGCAATGCCATGTCTGATACTTTGTTTGATCAATATCACAACAAACCTACAGCAAAAGAGATATGGGACTCATTAGAGGCTAAGTACATGATGGAAGATGCCACAAGTAAGAAATTCTTGGCTTCTAAATTTTTTAATTATAGAATGGTTGATAATAGACTTGTGGTTGAACAATATAATGAGATTTTGCATATTCTTGATCAATTCAACCAACATAACATGAAAATGGATGAGTCTATTATTGTCTCTTCAATTATTGATAAACTTCCTCCCTCTTGGAAAGACTATAAGAAAAGTCTTAAACATAACAAAGAGGAAATCAGTCTGGATGGCTTAGGCCAAAGTCTTCGTATTGAAGAGGAACTCAAGCTTAATAGTTTTGAGGATCAGACTACTACGACCTCTAAAATTAATGTTGTAGAGGAAGGGAAGGATTTTAAGCATTCTAATCACCCTAAGAATAGAGTCCATTTCATCATTAATGGCCTCTTTCCAAAAAGCAGCATCTTGAGACTTCATTGCCTTTTCATAGGTGAAAGGATCAGACTCTATAGTAGGTGTGATCATGGTCTGTTTTGATTGTGAGTCTCTTGTCCCTTCAACTAAATAGACTATAAAATCTGGTCCAAAAGATTTTATAGTCCTTATTCTTTTACTTCTTCTCAAATGATTTTGTTCATTATTAGCATCGCGCTTTTGACCAATTTCTATTTGTTTATCATTCTCTTGAGAATCAATACTTTTTGGTATAGTGGAAAATCTATTTTCATAGAATATTGCATCTCTAGATTCCACTATAGTATTGATCTCAACAAAGCTATTAGGTTTACAAGAAACCTATAAGCTTTACTATGCTCTGCATATCCCAAGAATATGCATTCAATGCCCCTTTCTCCTAATTTCTTTATCTTAGGTTCTGGTAGTCTTACAATGGCTCGACAACCCCAAACTCTTAGATAAGAAAGATTAGGCTTTCTCTTTTTCCATAATTCATATGGGGCCACCTTTGTTTTCTTATTAGGCACTCTATTTAAGATATGACATGCAGTTAAAATAGCTTCACCCCAAAAACCTTTACCAAGCCCAGCATTAAAAAGCATAGCATTAACCATTTCTATTAATGTCCTATTTTTTCTTTCAGCTACGCCATTTTGTTGTGGAGTATATGCAGTGCTAGTTTCATGTACAATGCCAACAGATTCACAAAATTCAGAAAAAGCATATTCACCTCCTTTATCACTTCTAAGGCATTTAATTTTAGTGTCACAAAAATTCTCAACTTCATTTTTATAAGTTTTAAATTTTTCTAACACTTGATCTTTAGAATGTAACAAATACACATAGCAATATTTTGAAAAATCATCAATAAATGTTACAAAATATTTTTTACCACCTTTAGAAGGATTACTATGCATATCACACACATCGCTATGAATTAAATGCAATAAAGAAGATGTTTTTTCAATTTTTGGAAAAGGAGATCTTGTGATTTTAGTCTGTGCACTAACTTTACATTTTTCATGCATATCATTTTCATGCTTAGGAATTAATTCTAAATTAGTCATATCATGCAATCTTCTAATATTCACATGTCCTAAACGATTATGCCATAAAGATAATGAATCAACCATATAAGCAGAAGAAATATTCATATTATTGATATTGAGTTTAAACATTCCTTCATACATGTATCCTTTCCCAACAAAGGTACCACCCTTAGATAATATAAATTTGTTTGACTCAAACACAAGTTTGAAGCCAAACTTATTAAGAAGGCTACCAGATACAAGGTTTTTCCTAACTTCAGGAACATGATAAACATCTGTAAGAGTTAAAGCTTTTCCAGAAGTAAACTCTAGTTGCACATTGCCTTTTCCTTTAACTATTGCAGTGGAGGAATTTCCTATGTAAAGAACACTTCCATCATCCATTGCTTTATAAGATTTGAAAAGGCTACGATCCTTGCATACATGCTTGGTTGCACCAGAAGGGTTTGTTATGCCAGGACAAGAACATAAAGTTTGTAAACTAGTCAAGTCTTTATATGGTCTTAAACAAGCTCCAAAGCAGTGGCACGAAAAGTTTGACAAAGTGATTGTCTCAAATGGATTTAATATTCATGAATCTGATAAGTGTGTCTATAGCAGATTCAATGGAAATAAAGGTGTGATTATTTGTTTATACGTAGATGACATGTTAATTTTTGGTACTGATAGTGAGAGCATTGAACTCACTAAATTATTATTGTCATCTAATTTTGATATGAAAGACATGGGACTTGCTGATGTGATTTTGGGGATTAAAATTATAAAAAATGATAATGGCCTAGTATTGACCCAATCACATTATATTGAGAAAATTTTAAAGAAATTTAATTATTATGATTGTAAGTCTGTGTCAACACCTTTTGATTCAAACATAAGACTGTATCCTAACACTGGCAGATCAATATCTCAATTAGAATATGCACGTATTATTGGATGTCTTATGTATGCGATGACTTGTACTAGGCCTGATATTGCTTTCGCTGTTGGAAAGCTTAGTAGATATACTAGTAATCCAAGCCAAGCACACTAGCAAACAGTGTACAGAATTCTAAAATATTTAAAACATACAATGGATTATGGTATATACTACACTGGATATCCTTCAGTTTTGGAAGGATTTTCGGATGCTAGTTGGATTACTGATCGAGATGATCATACATCCACAAGTGGTTGGATTTTTAATCTTGGTGGAGGAGCTATTTCATGGGGCTCAAAGAAGCAAACTTGTATAGCAGACTCCACCATGGCTGCAGAATTTGTAGCTTTGGCTTCATATTGCAAGGAAGCTGAATGGTTAAGGAATTTGGTTATAGAAATTCCTATTTGGCCTAAACCAATGCCTCCTGTATCTATTCACTGTGATAGTGAGGCAACTTTATCAAGAGCATATAGTCAAATCTATAATGGAAAGTCTAGGCACATTGGTCTAAGACATAGTTATGTAAGACAATTACTTACAGATGGAGTAATCACAATTGACTTTGTGAAATCATGCCAAAATTTGGCAGACCCCTTAACTAAAGGCCTTGCAAGGGATATTGTATTTAAAACTTCTAAGGGGATGGGACTAAAGCCAGCATCATCTTATCACCAATGATGGAAACTCAACCCAACACTTGAAATATCAAGATCTTGGGTTCAATGAGCAAAAGTACATCACATGTTGTGATAGCAAGCACTATAATATTTTTTTTATGCGTCCCAAAGGTTAGTGCTTGATACCTGTAACATATGGGAAAGGTTAAGCTACTTAGCTTTTAATGGACTTATAAATTTTTTAGTTACAGGGACATTCTAGATAAGTCTACCTATGTGAGTGTAGGAGGTGGTGCCGCTTCCTATGTAACTTGGCTGGTTACTAAAGCGCTCATGAAAACAGGATATAGACACAGGGCCAATCCACGTGTCGGCTAAGGAATACTTGAGAATTTGAAAACTTATGTGTGAGATATATCCGGTTAATCGATTAAGGTCGCTGGTTCAAAGCTTGCCTACCATGCCACCTTGATTAACTTTGATGTATTGTCACTAAGTGAAGGTTCAAGTCCAAAAGACACCTTCATCTATGCATAAGTTTTCCAAGCCTGTGCAAGATAATTTTTCAAAATTCATTTATTTTGAAAATGGTGGGGGATTGTTGGAATATTTTCAACAATAAATGTGTCTTATGGTAAAAACATGTCCTATTAATTGTGCCTTATAGCAAAGGTACCTTTCACTAAAGACATGTCTAATTAAATGATGTCTTGTTGTAAGGACATGTCCATTTAATTGTGTCTTGTAGAAAAGGTATCTCTCTACTAAATGATATAACTTTTCATGACAACATTTCACTTAGAGATGCATCATTTCATGGTGACATTTCATTTGAAATGGTGATGATTCAATTTGGACCATTGATTAAAATCAAATCTAGATCCAATGGCCATGAATGAAGGGGTATTATGAAAGATGACAACCCAAATGAGGGGGCACAAGTATATCTATAAATAGGGGTCATGTTTAAGCCATTTAGACATGAAATGAATGATCCTACACCACTCTTTTCTTAGCATTCCTTTCTAGTACGAATTTCAACACAAAACACCCATTTCTTTTGTGCATTCACATTCCAATATATTGTTTTCTGCAGGAACAATATATTGTTTCTTGGCAGGCTTGCAACATTCAAGAGTATTCTGGTTTGCTTTCGTCGATGCACAACGCAAGCAAACAAACAAGTGCTTCATTGTATCTTGGAGGCGTATTTGCTTAACCCATGTGCATCACTCAATTGGTGGGGGCAAATAACGTTTTAAGGAAAGCGACTTTTGTAACGTGCCTTGAAGCATACAAAATTTCTGCAGTTTCTTCCTACATACAGAGTTAGTTGTAAACACATTACTTTACATAATAAAGTTCCACAATTATTGTTGTATTTCTCTACATTTGTCATTCCCCACAAGTTCAAGTTCCAACACAAGATTCTTGGTTCGGATCTTATTTATATCTGTAGGGGGCCTCTATTTTTTCTTTTCAACTTTATGGTGGGTTTCGCTTGATTTCTATTTCTTTTTTTTTTGGACTAATAAAACTAAGGCCAAAAACTAATAAAACTAAGAAAAAAAGGAAAAAAAAAGAACGAAATTTTTGGCCGGCGTAAGTGAGATGGCAATGAACGGTAATGAACGGCGTCAATGATCACAGAGGAGGACAGATCAACGTTGGACACAGAGGTAGTGGATGCCGCCGTTATCATGTAATCAACGGCGGATTTTACATGAACATAGAATTTTGTTAGACAGCCGCTACCACATGAATACAAAAGTTAGTTTGATTGATTTCGTGATTTTATTTAGACAGCGGGGATGAAAGATATTTCGTTTTTGGTAAGATTTTTGTGATTTTTGTAATATAATTTAAATGGATTTTGGACTTTTTTTATATTAAAATGAAATGATTTTAATTTATAAATTATTGATTTTATACAAATAATATAAAAAATTCATTTAAGTGGGTAGTTGAGTTATGACAAGTTAAATATAAAATAACAATTATGCACCAATCACTTATTTTTTCATATTTAAAAAAATACATAATTTTTTTTTTTTTGCATTTTTTTACACCCATCCACCTCCATTTACATAACGCTAAGAGAATTAATGGAATATTTATCAAAGGGAAAAAGACAATCAACCCCCTAACGTTTAGGAAAAAGGACAAAAAAACCCTCAACGTTTCAAAAAGGACTTATAACCCCCTTTCCGTTAACAAACACCGTTTGTTTTAATAGTAAATTTATTTTTAATTTTTAATTACTATTATACCCTTATAATAAAAAAATTAATATATTAATTTGAGATATATCACAATTAATAATTTTTTAAAAGCTTAAAATTGAGATACAATTATTTTTTTGCCAAAATTATTTACTATAAATTATACATTTCTAACAATAATAATATGGTTTTGATTCCTCAAAGAAAAAGGGTTTAATCAAATTTCGTTTTATTAGTAATAATCACATATGAAAGGTTTGATCATTAGAAAGGTATAATTTATAGCAAATAATTTTGGCAAAAATGTAATTGTATCTCAATTTTTAGTTTTAAAAAAATTATTAATTGTGATATGTCTCAAATCAATATATTAATTTATATTTATTATAAGGGTATAATAGTAATTAAAAATTAAAAATAAATTTACTGTTAAAACAAACGGTGTTTATTAACGGAAAATGGGTTATAAGTTCTTTTTGAAACGTTTAGGAATTTTTTGTCTTTTTTCCTAAATGTTGGGGGGTTGAATGTCCTTCTCCCTTTATCAAATGACCATCTTACTCCGAATATAAAATTACTATTTTATATGCTATCACTTTCCAAAATACAAATGTTAAAATTACCCTCACCGTGTTGCCTTTATCACTTCTCCCTTTTCCATCTCTTGCCGCGCCATAAAGAATCACATCTACAGCCTCGAAGCGCTTGCCGGCTACGGCCCCACATGCTTCAAATCACGACACTTGCAGCAAGAGTCACGTGCCAATGCCCTCTCCCCGCTCCATCTCAAATTTCTCCATTTTTGGCCCTCCTATCTCCTCTCTCTCGTTGCCGCTATAACCACAATTAACTCCACTTACTCCATTGTTAACCAAACGCTTTACTCTTTAAACCACCATTGCCTCCGTTAAGCTGACGAGGAAGTGTCTGCTAATCACCACAATTAGCATCTGCGCCGTGCTATTGTTGTACTCTCAATTGTTTTTTGTGATGCTATTCTCTGGTTATTGTTTGCGGCCTCCAAACGTGAAGAAGAAGAATTGATGACCAAGTTAAGCTAACAAGTGACTAGGGTTTTAGGGTCACGTTTGGCAGCGTGTGAGAGGATAGAGATATGATGATCTGACTTGGTTGGGTGTAAAAAGCATTGTTTTTATTTTGCCTTCCCCCCAATCAAAGGCTGTAAACGATTTGTTGTGCATGTGAAATTATAATTTTACCCTTATAAAGTCAGTAAAATTATAACAGTACAGTATGCAGACAGAAGAGGGTGGGTGCAAGGAAATGTAGCAAGCGAAATTCAACCAAAAAAAAATTCTGTACTTAAAAAAAAACACAAAAAAATGGTCCGTGGATAATTGTCCAATGTAAAAATAAGTTAACGAAGGATAATAGAAATCAGTATTAACGGTGGCCATAGGTCGGATTTGGTCCTATCCGAACTAATAATAGTAAAAGCACCTTCTACAGGCATGGAAATAGGCACAAAGATTCTCGGATCAAACATAATAAATGAAGAAATAAACACAAAAAAAAAAAAAAAAAACATTTGAGTCATGACCAGTGCAATAATTAATGACAATATCAAATAGGATGGAATGCTTTGACTTTGTAATGCAAGATCTTTCATTTTTACGATAATGTTAAGGTAAATTCACAAATGCAATTCTCACTTGTATGCCAAAACAGTTCGTCCTTTTGCTGCTAGAACCATCTTAGCATTTTATGAATTAAGGCAGAGTATTACTCTCACACCATTTTAGCAGATACTGGAGAAGGTAAAGTTCGCGCACAATATGCCGGATTAGTATGGGAGCTTCATAATTTGAAGACAGAGTTGCTACTTACCATGAAAGAGCAGTCCACGCTTCCCCTGAAGATAGGTATGTATATGTATATGTATATATTCTCGAATCCAAGTTATTTTATTCATTAATTGTAAATTTATATTTTAGCTTCATCTTCCTGACATTAAATGTCCTGTTTTTCAGCCATGTTCATGCCTCATGTGCTGGTTTCCTTTGGGAAACAGAGAAAGACCACGATGAATGTGATGCTCCATCATGTCTCTGATTCATCCCGTAGCAGTAACTTCTACAAATGCTTAACAGTAAAAATCTGGAGAGAGAGGTCTTCAATTGAAATACAACATAGAAAGAGGTAGAGAGAAGGAAACCATGCTGCAAGGTTGCAGTCATTCTGTTGTATTATATATATATATATATATATATATATAATGTGATGAATAAATGAAATTATTTTTGAATCTCTGGGTTCCCTTTTTAGCAAGAAAATCGGTCTCAATTGATGAATCATAAACAAGAATGGGCTCTAAATTGCTTCAAAATTTAGAAGAAAACAGATGTTATCAGCATTCCAATGCAATAAAAAAATGAAAACAAATTTGCAACTTTAACGTCTCTAATTCTTTCTTTTCCTTATATCCCCAATACACTTAAAACAAAATAAACATGAATGTACCAGATTTTGGAAGGAAAAAAGAAAAAAAAAAAACCAACCTTTTGGGTCGTTTGGGATCAACAGTCCATAACAACTATAGGAACAAGGATCCATAGCTTTCTTGGTCTCAATTGACTCCAAAATCAACATAGATGACGTGGTCCCATCAACGGAATTGCCATACCGGTGACGCCGCCTCGCTGCAACACTCATATGTGCATTCCTGTGTTTCGGGTCATCTCCATTGGGTTTGGATCAGATATAATCCATGTCTATGTAGTTGCAAAACAGATTGTCCTCGAGACCCTACGAGCCCCTCGAATAACTGATCTGAAATGTGATCTGAAAGGAGATGTACATAGTCCGAAATTCAGTTCTGCACTCGGATTGCCATCGACGTTTGTAAGGCTCTCGTGTCAGCGGATTCAAGTTCGTATTTGGTGTATCTTGGCTTTCTATTTTGGAGAATTGAGAGAGAGATTTAGACTTAGGAATGAAGAATACATGTTTTTTCTGTTTTTGATCCTCTTTTTCTCTCCTTCTATGGTGACCTTACTTAAAAAAAAAAAGGAAAAAATAAATATTCTATTAAAAAAAGACAATGACAACATAGTTTTAGTGAATTTTTAATTTTTACTTTTTACAATTCTAAAAACTAGTTACCACTACCCTCAATAGGTAGGGTAGTAAATGAATATTTATTGTAACTTTTTGGACTTCATTGAGCATTTTCTATCAAAACATGGCATAAATGGTCTGTGCCTAAGAGTGATAGTTTCTTTGCCTGAGTATTAGCTCATTGTACCTTTCTTTCTATAGTTTTATTTTTGTGATAGTACTTGTATGCTATAATTTTGACTCATTTAGTAGTCTCCTTTATGGTTTCTAATTAGGCAAATTAATGATGGTGATTGTATATGTATAGACCACCAAATGTGATTCCCGTAGACCAATAGGTTACCTAACTGCCTCTACTTTCTAGTGCTCGGCGCATTTAATTTAGTAACCGCTTTTATTGTCTACTACTTCCCCCGTTTCTCTATCGATATAAAGAGGTTAGAATGTTTACGCCTTTACGGTTCGTAATTCAAAATCAAAGATTGGTTACCGTTTGCTGAGGTCATTCTATGAATATGTATGTGTGTGTAAATATAGGCTAGATTTCACTGTGTCTCCCTGCTTGAGTGACAATCTTGAAAGAGTAATGATACAGCCACAAACTCTTGTACAAACTGATGTGGCATGATAAGATTGGTTGAATTAAACATCACTTGACCCACATGATTTGTTTTTATTAATTTATATTTTCATTCAACCAATGAATTAATGCCACGTCAGTTTGTACAAAATAAGTTTGTACAAGAGTTTGTGGCTGTATCATTACTCATCTTGAAAATACCGATTAAGGATACAAAAACATTACTTTACTCCTACATTGCCGTGATATCCCTGTTAAAGATAATAGATTAAAGGGCAAAATCGTGTTTCAATAAATATTGTAAAAGGCATTAGCTTAGAGGAATATGACTAACGGCGTAGTTGAATAACATGTCAAATGAAGGCAGCCTTTCAACTACCCCATAAGTTTTTTTTATAATTTTATATATGGTATAATATAATAAGTTATTTGCATTATTTTAAATGAAAAAAATTTATAAGTGGTTAAATGTACAAATGTATCCTTTTTTCTTGGCGCAAAACATCGTCTTGTTAACAATGTAAAGAGAGAAATTTTGAAACAGAGCATCAAAATGTTGGCCATAAACAACAAATTTCTATTCGAAAGACTACCAAACAAGTGACAATTGAAGAGTGCCTACTGGTAACAATAACCTAGAGGTAAGGATTTTTTATTTATTTAGTTATTTACATTAAAATGAGTTTAACAACATTTTTTTAAATGTAGATAGTATTAAGTAAATAAAAGATTTGTACATATGAAAAATGTGTGCTATTGCTATTATTATTTGAAGAAAAATGGGTTTAAACCCTAGTTCTTAGTAAATTGGGTCTTTTTGTTTTCATTGTACCATTAACAAAATTTATATTATTTCATTTAGACGAGATTTGTGGACATAAAAGGAAATTTACATTTGTATGATTATTGATATATATTGACCTAAGAGGTTGTTTAGCAAACGTAACTAAGAAACAATGTAATTGATATATACCTTGCATGTTTCAGTGATGGATATCATAAATATCAATAAAAATACCAACATAGTAATGATATCATAGCTTACAATGTTAAAGCACAACATCATGTACATGCAATTGCTACTGGAAAAAAAAGTGTTAAAAGGAAGTAAATGGCAAGAAAGAAATTAAGAGTTTCAAAGACCAAATTTTTTAGGCTCTTAATTCCAGAACCAAAGTCCACAACCGAGCCTACCATTTCAGTAGAAGATGATCTTCAAACACAAACCACAATTGAAGTTGATATTGCAGTATAACCTAAAGTTGTAACACAAACAACAACTCAACCTGCAGCAGAACTTAAAGTTGAAACATAAATCACCCAACCCACCATTGTAGCAGAACCTGAACATGAAAAACAAACCACAACCCAAAGCACCATCTTCAATTCCAGACCACATCCTACTCCTACAAATGAACCCTTATTCGAAGTTGAACTTGATGTTCAAACTACAAAAAAAAGTACTACAGAATTTGAAGGCACTTGTCATCAATAATATACAACCTGGTGTATTTGATCCTTTTGTCACACCTATAAAAGGAGCTGCAGATAAAACATTCCTACATTTTGAAATAGTCATAGCAGTACTACCACCGTAGTTTGACCAAACCCTACTCCTGCCACTAACAAAAGCACAACCACCTGAGTTTGATAAAACCCCATTACCAATGCCCACATTTAACCATCTTGCAAGTGATGGTGGTCCAAAAAAGGGGTGCTAATAAAGGTGAGACTGACTCTGTACACTTTCCAGAGCATAGTGATCACTTATCTGAGTTTCATGTTGCTGATGAATTGCACGAGTTTGTAGTAAAAGTTGATGAGGAAGATGTTGACGCTATTGATCCACCATTGTCCCAAGTCTTGAAGAGTAATCCATCCCGTAGGTTTAGAAGGTCAATGACTGCATATTCTTAATTAAAGGCATCAAATGAAGAAGCACAGGGTGTTGTGCCTATTGAGAATTTACAATAAGAGGTTATGTAAACCGAACCTTTTAAAAAAAAAGGGGAAAAATGTCAGCAAGCCACATGTTATTGTCACCCCTTTATATAGGCAAGCTAATAAGTCAAAAGCTACTTATGTCCAAATTAGAGCTTTTAAAAAGATTGTAAATCAAAGGAAGCCTCATCCTATGGATATAAAGGCTGATATAAGGACTACAAAGAAGAAAAGAAAGACCAACTTTGTATATTCTTAGTAACTTATGAGCAAGCCGAAGCCAAGTATGAAGAGTAAATCAACCAGGAATGATGATGGTGCTGGTCCATCAAGACATAAAGAAGAAGATGATGAGTAGCCATTAGCTAAGGAAATGTACTTCCAAATATGGTCTAAATCAGAATATGACATGTGTGGAGCCAAAAGAGTAGATAAGAGTCATTAATAATAATAAATTTAATAATGAACAAATTGAAAAAGATAAGAGAAGATAGAGTAAATAGATATTTTTACGTGGATCAGCAAATTATGCCTACATCCACGCCTATAAGTTCACTGAGCTTGAAGATTCGACTATCCAAGCCATTACAACTCAAGGTTTCAAAATACTTACAATTGACTTCCAATGTGTCAATAAAACCTCACAATCTGAGATGATCTCGCACTCCTTTTCCAGAGTATTTCCCACACTTACAATCACTCAATTTTGAAATCGAAATGAAGATTACATAGATCTTCCCTTTCACAATGTATGTATTTACAAATGAAAGCTCAATGTGTGATTTGATGAAAAAACAAACAAGTTTGAACTCAATATAGTTTGAATATGCAAAAGTAAGCTCAATGACAATTGTTGAATCACTCTTAAATTTGAATTTGATTGAACCTTTATAGTAAGAGAAGCAAACTAGTTGTTATCGACTTTCTGAAGGTAATTAGATTGTCGTTAAGCACAATCAGATTACTGTTTTGACTTGTGCAAGTTACTATTATGCTACAATTTAAATAATCAGATCACCGTCTTGAAGTTATTGGTTGGCCATTTAATTCCAGAGAGTTCATTGATTTGAGTCGGTTGCTGCTTGCAAACAATAGTTTACCATTTGATTCCAAAAGCTTACCTGTTTGAAGTTGGCTTGTCGTTTACGAATAATGGTTTGTCGTTTTCAGATAAATTACTTTATATAATATGTCGGTTAGCCGACTTCTCATAAACAGTTAACCGTTAATTTCCAAAAGCTATCAGTACCTCTATCATATGTTATTAGTTTGCCATTTTAAACTTATCAGTTTGCCGTTTTAAACTTAACAGTTTTCCATTTGTTTCCAGTACATTAATCTTGTCCAAAACATTACATAGCCTACAAAATCTAATTAATTTAAAAACTCCATCATTCTTAATCTTTCTTGTTATCATCAAAATCAATATTATGGATACATTTATGTCAACATTCCCCTCTTTTGATGCCGACGAACCTTGTATTCATAGTATGAGTGATTTAAAAATACCAGCTCCCCTTATATATAAGCTTCCCTTAAGTATTTTCTAAGTTTTAAAAGGTGCCAATATAACAAGTTATACCCATTCTAACCAATTCAAAAGCATATCACCCCTTTTGTGTGTGCGTGTGCATACAATAATTTGAACAAAATAACTCCCCCTAAGTACAAAGCTAATTTTAATAAATTCAAAGTTGAAATAAATTTCATCATCAAAAAGAAAATTTAGTGTTAATGGAAAAGAAATGCAATTAAAAGCCAAATTTTTACCCATGTTGTCCGAGTTGAAATTTAGTAGAACCTCCCTTTATCAACCAGTATCATCTCAAAAACTTTTTTAGCAACATTACACCCAAATCATCAAATTACATAAACCAGTATCTGAGGATCAAATCATCAAAATCATCACAAATCCATCAAATATCAAATCATCACACCGAACATTTATGTAGTTAAAGATCAAACCATCATCATAAAAACTAACATGCAATCTCATAAATTAAAATAAAATGTAGCATAAAGTTAACATAACATGAAATGATAAATGTCTATATGAAAGGTAAAGTGACAAAAAGAGAATAAAACTATTGTTGTGGATGTGGTGGAGATCTAGGAGGTGGAACGTGGAGGATAGAAGAATGTGTTGTTGGCCATCCAAAAGCTACTACTGCTATACGAGAATGCACTGCTACTAAAGCTGGAAAGTAGCAAACTGATACTAGAGTTGTTGCTACTGTTGCTCAGAAAGTGTCTGAACCTTAAAATGCAATTGCTGTACAAGATCCTCAAGAGCTGGAAGCTCATTAATATCCTTGTCATGTCCTTTCAAGTACTCTAGCTCCTCAACATATGCTACTGCTTGGCAAGGTATTTGAAGTCTAACTCCTAATCTAAAATCTTGTAACTGATCGACTGAATAGACATCGATGAGGAATCTGTCATCCTTAAGGGCCACTAGAGTATACTAGTTCTTAGTATAGGTGTTCTTAACCAATTCCCCGTTCTTTATATGAAATCCTAATGCGGTAATATCCTCTTCCCCTAACTTCTTGGACTCTTCATAGACCGGCTCACCAAAGTGTACTCTGAAATACGATAAGATCCTAATAATGATACTACCATAGGGAAGCAATCTGTTACTGACCCTAAGAGTACTCAACATATGTCTCATAATCACATATTTAAGGTTAACCAATCGACGACGAAAGATACAATCTAATAACCCAACACTCAAAGGAGTAACCTCATTAGTATGTCCTTTCTTAAGAGTAATTATGTTCTGAAAAATATTGTGAAGTACTCGAACTTGTAGGGGTAAGAGTTGAGAACGGAAGAGATGGTGGCAAATATCGTCAGACAAATCTTTCTGCTTACAAATGTTTCTAACTACATTAACATGAAGAAAATGGTTGAACATAAGTTCTTTCCTAGAAAAACCATCATTCTCAATTCCTAAAATCGAATTTAGATCCCCCACATCAAATTCTATCAATATTTTACCTATATTAATATGAATCCCATCTTGTCTAGAGGCAGAGATCTCCACATTTGAAGAAAATAATCTGACAAGATTAAGATATACATTCTCCTCAATGCTCAAAGCATTCTCCTAACCTACTATTTCTAACAATCTCCTAATTCTTCAACCACGTACAAAAAGTTCATCAAAACTACATATATCAACATAGTATAAGGAAATTACCTGTCGGGACATAAACCTATAGTCGAATCGTCTGGCCAAGGAAAGGGTTGGAAAATGAGTTATATGAAAATCAGGAATAGGTCTAGGATGTACTAGACTCCTCTTTGCCATTTGCTTTTTCCTCTTTCTCGTTCTTGATGACTCAAAATCGGCTATTTATACTAAATTTGGGAATTTTGGGAAATTTGGTGTTTTGGAAAAAATTGAATTGACTAAAGTGAAAATGCAAGGTATATGAAGTAATGCGGGTGCTCAATTTGGCCAAAACTTGGTGGGTTTGTAAAAAAAAAAAGGCTGACCTGAGCACACTGGCCTGAAGCCTAGATGGCTTGGGTTAGGGTTGGATATGGGCCAAAAAATAAAAAGCTCGCGCGGATTAGGCCTGGATAATGGTCGAGGAAAAAAGCTCGAGCTTTAATTTATAAATAAAAATAAATCAAATTTAAGCAAAAAAGAAAAAGCTCAAAATATTAAATTGATAATTTTTTATATTAGTACTTATGATTTATTGCGTTGTATTGCTAATATTTTGTTTATTAGACTATTATTCTGTTATGTATTGAATAATTATCTTTAATTTAATATTTTTACTTGATAAAAATATTATTTTATATTTAATGAAAAAGTCCAAACTTGGCCAGGCTTTTGAAGAGATTGGGCTTATTATCAATAATATGGGCTTGGGCTTAAGCTTGAAAATGATGATCGTTCGGCTCACAGTTAAGGTTTCAAATTGTGGATTTTTTATTTTGGCGCTCTCAAATCCTGTTTTGACAATGAAAAAAAGAAGTTTAGGACGTTTTTGATGATTGTGTAGGTTCAATTTTGCAAGAAACACTAAAGAAAACGATGAATTTTAGAGAGAGAAAGCACAACCGCCTAGGTCTAGAAAGAGAACATTGAAGGGTTAAAGCAAATGAGGAAGAAAACTTAGGAACAATTGTTCCATTTTCTGAAATTGGCGAACTATTATTTTACACATTTATTTTAATTTTTTTGCCAATACTTGATCCATTCCAAGGTCATATCATGAATCCAAAAGACATCTAAGACAATTTTAATGCATGATTCACGAATGCATGTATAAGCATACAAATTTTAAAATCAATCAAATCAATTAACAAAAACGACCATACAAATACAACACATACTCTCAGTATCATATATAGGCATGTTAATGGAAAATTTAATCATCCCAAGTTCATGTTAAATATTGATAAATTGATCCTCACTAAGGGTTTTATAAAGATATCAACAAGTTATTTTTCAGTTGAGACAAATTCTAACACAATATCCCCTTTTTGAACATTATCTCACAAGAAATGATGTCCAATCTCTATGTGCTTGGTCCTAGAATGTTGATTGGGATTCCTTGATAAGTTTATAGCACTATTATTGTCACGCATAATGAGTATATGATCAAGATTAATCCTATAGTCTCTAAGGGTTTGTTTCCTCCAAATGGCTTGTGCACAACAACTACCAATAGTAATATACTCAACCTCGGTAGTTGAAAGTGCAATCGAATTTTGTTTCTTACTAAACCAAGAGACAAGTGAATGGCCTAGACAGTGACTTGTGTCATTAGTTCTTTTTCTATCAACTTTATAACCAGTAAATCAACATTTGAGTAGTGAGTTAAATCTATATAAGTTCTTGTAGGATACCAAAGACTAATATCAATTGTTCCACTCAAATAGCGAAAAATTCTTTTCACAGCAAGCAAGTGAGATTCTTTGGGATATGATTGAAATCTTGCACATAAACATACACTAAACATGATATCGGGTATACTAGTAGTTAAGTAAAGTAAAGATCCAATCATACCTTGATACATTTTAACATCAACTTCTTTACCTTTTTTGTCTTTATCAAGCTTGATCATTGTGCTCATTAGAGTGCTTTTAGTCTTTAAGTTATCAATGCCAAATCATTTGAGTAGATCTTGCACATATTTGGCTTCATTGATGAAGATTTCTTCCTTGTTTTGTTTGATTTGTAGTCTAAAGAAATACTTCAATTCTCCCATCATGCTTATCTCAAATTCTTTGCCCATACAACATAAAAATTCCTTACATAAAGATTCATTAGTAGAACTAAAGATAATATCATCAACATACACTTGAACAATGAGTATATCTTCATCTTTCTGTTTAACAAAGAGAGTATTATCTGCCTTGCCGGCTCAAAAACCATTTTCAAGTAGAAATTTACTAAGCCTATCATGCAATGCTCTAGCGGCTTGCTTTAAGCCATATAAAGCTTTAGACAACTTATAGACACAATTTGGATTTTTTTCATTTTCAAAACCAGGGCGTTATTTCACATAAACTTTTTTCTATAATATAGTCATTTAGGAAAGCAATTTTAATATTCATTTGGTACAAAATAAAATCTCTATAACATGCAAATGCTAAGAGCATTCTAGTAGATTTCAATCTAGCTACAGGTGCAAAAGTTTCATTAAAATTGATTCATTCTTCTTGGTTATATCCTTAAGTTACTAATTTAGGTTTATTCCTTATAACCACACCAGATTCATCCATATTTTTCTTAAATACCTATTCCATACCTATAACATATTATTATTTTGGTTTAGGAACAAGTTTTCACACATTTGTTCTCCCAAATTGATTTAACTCTTGTTGCATTGCTATAATTTAAGATTCATTGTTTTCCGCTTGCAAAAAGGATTTTAGATCAATTTAAGATATAAATGCAGTATGTTCACATGTATTTCTAAGTGATGATGTAGTAGTCACATCTCATGAAGGATCATCTAGGATTTAAGTCTTTATGGTGAGAACAGACATACCTCTACTCTTTAGGGAGTGTCTAAGAAATACCTTCATTTTGACCCTGTTAAGTTTGATCTTCTTGTAGACTTCATGATCGTTGTCTTCTGAATCATCTTTTTTCTTGTTTACGGAATTCTTGTTTTGTATTTCATCACCTGCATCATCGTCAACATCAACTTTCTCTGTAGAAGAATGGTTAAACTCATCAAATGTTATATACATAGATTCTTCAACAACCACGGTTCTTTTATTATACACTCTACAAGCTTTGCTTGTATTTGAATATTCAAGAAATACCAACATTAGATTTTGGATCAAATTTACCAAAATTATCTTTATTATTCAATATAAAATATTTAGATCTAAAAATTTTGAAATAACCAATGTTGGGTTTTTATCTTTCCAATGCTCACAGGGAGTTTTAATGAGGTAAGGTCTAATCAGCACATGATTTAAAACATAAAAAGTAGTATTGACGACTTTGGTCAAAAAATATTTTGATAAAGTATTTTTATTCAACATGGTCATAGTCATTTTTTTAATAGACCTATTCATTTTCTCAATAACTTCATTTTTTTATGTTCTTAGTGATGAAAATTGATGTTCTATGCCAAAGTTATTGCAAAAATTTTCAAAATCATGATTTTCAAATTCTCCACCATGATCACTTCTAATGCAAGAGATAGTATAACCCTTTTCATTTTAAACCTTTTTTCAAAATTTTTTAAAAGTATCAAAGGCATCATCTTTATTTGCTAAGAACAATCTCCAAGTGTATCTAGAGAAAGCATCAACAATCACAAATGCATAATACTTATCACTTAGACTC
Organism: Citrus sinensis; assembly: GCF_022201045.2. Lineage (NCBI taxonomy): Eukaryota > Viridiplantae > Streptophyta > Magnoliopsida > Sapindales > Rutaceae > Citrus > Citrus sinensis. The sequence continues at coordinate 11,570,156 of NC_068560.1, forward strand.
ACATATCTAGAAGTTCCAAATAAATATATGTGATGAAGTTGAAGTGGTTTTAAAGTGGAAAATTGATTCTTGCAGTTTAAAAGTGGTTTTTTTTTTGTTTTCTAAATTTACAAGCTTTACAAATTCTATCTTTTTGAAAACTAATTTTTGGAAGACCTTTATCTAAATCCTTTTAAAAAAATTTTGAAATCAAGTCCATGCTTGCATAACCTAGTCTCATATGCCATAACCAACTATCATAATGTAATCTAGAAAAAATATTTGTCATGTGATGATGCGCAATTTATATCGATGGTATATACATTAACACATCTTTTTCTAACAAGCAAAACTTTACCATTACATGAATTCTCAATGATACATTTTTTTTTATAAAAAATAACTCCATAGCCTTTATCGTAGAATTGATTAACACTAAGCAAGTTGTGTTTTAAATTTTTAACTAAACACACATTTACAATAAAAGTAGAGGAATCTTTACTGACATTATCAATAACCATAATATTTTCGTTTGAATTATCTACAAAGGATACTTTTCCATCATTTTTTATCTCGGTAATTACTATTTGCATCCAAAGCAAATAGTCACTACCTTCTTTTCGTTTTGATTTTTAAAGTTCTTGAATTTTCTTTGCTCGTTAGATTTCTTGAAGAACTTCCTGAATTTTCTGGTTATCATAGCCATGTTTTCATCTTCAAACTCGCTTTTGTCGTCTCTTTCATATTTTTAAGCTTTTAGGGCAATACTTTTATTATCTTTATCTTCGTCACCTCTTTCAGCTGTCAAATCCTCTTTATATGAAATAAGGGAGCCAATTAAATCATCAATAGATAAAATATTTAAACCATTGGCTTCCTCAATGGTAGTCCTCTTAGGTTTCTACCCTTTTGGCAAAGATCAAATGAATTTCTTTACCTTTTTTCTATTTAAAAAGGTCTTCCCTATGACTTCTAGAGTATTTAATATCCATAAATCTAGTGTACGTTGATCAAACATTCTCATTTTGTTCTATTTGGAATAATTCGTATTGCCTAGTATATCTATTGATTTTAAAATCTTTGACTTGATTTGTCTTCATAAGCAACTTCAAGTTTCTTCTAAATTTCATAAACATTGGAACAACTTAAAACTTTATGGAAGAGGTCTTTTTCTTTTCCAACTCACTACATTCACGTGAAAGTTTTGGAATTTCTTCCCATTCTTTATTTTTAGTTGTGGGCATGAATGGAACATCACTAATAATTTTCCATATCTCATAATCTAGAGCTTACAAATTAATTCTCAGCCTAGTTTTCAAATATGGATAATCATTCCTATCAGAGAATGGTGGTGGTCTAGTAGTGAACTGACCTTCCTTAAAAATGGAATTGTTTTAGGCTGCCAAGGATCTTTTACTCTAAACAGTAAGTCCTAAATAATAATAATAATAATAATAATAATAATAAATGAAATTTACAAAAGCTAGAAACTACATCGTTTAGGGAACACACTTGACAAACCTAAAGTAACTTTAAGTGCTCTGCACTCAACTAAGGCTCTATTTAGTACAGTTTATTAAATAAAGCTTATAGGATTAGAGCTTATACCAGCAAAGCGTTTGACAAAAAGTTATTAAATGTTTGGTTGTCAATTAGAAAAGCTCTTTTTAACTATTAGACTGTTTAATTTTGCAAAATTGAAAGTTGTTGTGTAATTAAATTAAGTTTGTTTCATAACTATATAACTTGTGACAAAATGCAGCCAAGCTATCAATTAATAAGAAAAAAATTAGTTCATCTATTTCTTTAATACTAACAATTAAAAACACATCAATATTAAATTCTATCAAATGGTGGAAATAATTTATAATGTGTAGGGTTTCATATAATAAGTAAATTAAAGTGGCGGCAATATCATCAAAAAAGAAAATTGAATTCATAGCAATATGTTTTTATCAAATGGCTACAATAACTTTTATTGGGTAGGTTTTGTATATAAATAAGGGTATTATGTAATTAATGAAATGTTCTTATGGTACTTTTGATATTACATATATTTTGAAAAAGCTCTCTAAGCTCTGCTCTTGAAAGCTCAAATTTTGAGCTTTTACTAGTAGAGAAAAACTCGCTTATTTAAGCCTAAAAATCTCTACTAGAAAACAATCAAACAATAAAAAAAAAAAGAGTTTTAAAAAGTGCGAAATAAGCACTTATAACTATTAGATAAGCCACAACAAACGGACACTAGAACACACACACCTTGCACTCCCTGCCCTCATTGTCACCACTCATGAGAAACATAAATAAAAACTCCAAAGTTAAGATAAATCTGCTGCTTGCTAAAGGAGAGGAAACTATGCCAAAGTTGTTATTCTCTTCCAAGCACTCTGCTCGCTATCACTTTAGATGCACAATATGAAACCCAAAATCATTGAAACCCAATGGGAGAACATCTATGTTTACTAAATTACTAACTAAGCAAAGACCATTTTAGAGCTAAAGCAACTATTCACCGTCGGATTGGAGGAGTTTGTGAGGCAGTGGGGTGGCAGTACAGTGTGGTGGGTGTTGGGTCCATCTCATTTGGGTGGCCCAAAAGCCCAATTTCCAAAGGCTTGCTTGGTCTGCAATTAATGCTAAGTTTTAGACTTGGATGAAATTTGCCAATAAAAGTAGGTTTGTATAATATATTATATAAAGGGAATAAAGTAAGCGGCAACTATGATTGTACAATTGCACAAAAGATAAGAGAGTGAAAAGAGAGAACAATGGCGAGTTTTTTGAATTTTTAAACAAGTATTTCAATCTTTGATTGGATGATCGGACGGTGAATTTAACTCCATTTACTCCCAAATTTTAAGAGTAAGTTTCTAACATCACCGCCTATAATATTGTTACTTTATTTTTGTTTTATTCTCTCGTTGGCTATTATTTGAGATACCCACTTGCTAGAGAGATAGATATTAGGCTATCACTGCAAGTCAAGATTATTGAGATTCTTGATGTTTTTAGCCTCTAGTGTTATCGAAAGAAGAATTTATGCTGTAGTCCTATTAGTCAGAGACATTAAACAACAAACAAATAAAAATGTTGAACATGTAGGACAACATTCAGTTCACAATCAACACCTTTTTTAGACAAAGTTTTTTGGTTGAATGCTTTGTAGAAGGCATATGGAGAGAGGAATTGTCTAACAAATTTATTAATATGTACAGATGTTGCTTGAAAATTAATTTATAATTTGTTTAATTAGCTTTTAATACCTTGAGAAGTAGTCACTGTGAATGCACTGAGATGGGAAGATCCCATTGACTGTAGGAACTTGCTTCTAGCTCTAATTTTCACTCTCGATAGATCAAGGCTCTTCAGCTTCCTCAAACCTTTGTAAGCTATTTAATAATAGTTATTAGGAAAAGATTTAGGATCAAAATTTATTGTCTACGTTTAGAGCTAAACCAAACATATAATGACTTTGGGAGTCAATTCGTGTCTTATGCTTTGAGGAAAAAGGAGAATCATTTTTCAACAACTTTAAAGATTAAAGAAATGGAATCAATTCTCTATTACTTTCTGTTTTAGAAGTAATACTAATTTTTTTTAATTGCTTTTTCGGCCTTCCCTAATCAAGTGAATTAAATTAATATAATTGAATAATATTTTAATTGTTTACCTTGAGGAGCCACAAAATTATCTATTTCATTATAGCTCATGTCCAGCTCTTCTAAGTTGCTCAAGGAATCAAATTCTTCAAAAATGCCAAGACTTAAGACTTAAAACAAGGTTAATTAATTAATAAATTTAAAGAAAGTAAACCTTCATGAGAATTTCGTCTAAACCGAACCAAATGGAATTTAATTAGTTAATTAATGGAGTAAACAAAAGTGTGTTTATTGGAGTTGCCAATTAGTATCTGAATCCTTGAGACTAATCAAAATATTAAATTATGTTCCAGATCCACAAGTCCAGCTAGCATATAACATGAGAAAGCAGGCTTAAGCTTACACTACGAAAAAAAAATACTCATACATTACATGATTATTGTATGCTACAAATAACTTGGCAACATATGCAGCCCACTCATCAAGAAGTTACGAAAGATCATTAATAGTGTACTCATCATATCCAACATCAAATCCAATTACTGACAACTTAGTATGTATTACTAACTTCAAAACTAAAATAATAATCTATAACCAATCACTTGAAATTTTCTAGAAATTACAAAAGGCAATAACATGGTAAACAACAATACCAGCACACTTAATAGTAATTACCAAAGATCCTAACACTACTAGAAAAATGATTTTTACTGATACTTAGCTCGTGACACTTTATTAAAAAGTATCAGTATTTACATATATATGGACAATTTTCTGTATTTAGCTTAGAAGTATCGTAAATTACTAATATGATAGTGTTTGTAATGAGACATAAGAGATCCCTGACACTAAGATATCAATAACAAGATCAAAATAATTCTAATCTTGTTCCAAATAGAAGTTGAATCCAAGACCTATAAAAGTCAAGCTTTTAAGTTAAAAAAAACCATAATATAATATAAAAAAAATATGTATATAGAAAATTTAAAAAAAAAAACAAATTCAGTAAATCCCTAACTCTAATCTAAGTCAACATCATCTTCTAAACTCTCTTTCTGAGTCTCAGCAACCACGGTCTCTCTCTCCACACATCATCACTCAACTAGGTTGTCGTCAGCTAATGTGTCATGACGGTCAACCCATGTGCAGTCAGCTAGTGTGTTGCCACTCTTTATCTACTCTTTCGTGAAACATCCACACTGCATACCGTCATCATCGATTTGTGCTTTGCCTCACCGTGTTTTCGCCGTGTCATGGTGGTTCTCACTCATCAGCTTCAGTCAGTCTCGCATCATCACGGTCATCACTCGTCAGCTAGTGGTCGTCGTCACATACATGGTCGTCTACTGCTGTTATTTTTAAATTTCAATTTTTATTCTTAATCAAGGTGTAATATTAGAAAAAAGTATTTTAATTTATTTGACTTTTGTATTAATGTATTCGATTGAAATCGGCTACTTAGTTAAAGATTTTCTAATTTTTTTTCATTTGTGTGTTTGATATCATTCTTCTTTAATAACCACACATTTCAATAGTTGATTTCATTTAGTCCCATGTTCTTTTTGGTTGCTTTATCTGGTTGAGAAGAGCAGAAGGCTTTTGAAACCTTAATTTGTTTTAAATTTTTTGGGAATATAGATTAAGAATAGTATGGAAACATGTTTTGCCTTCTTCTTGGATGGCTTGGCTTGGCAACTGTGAGAGAATGGAAGGCTGGTTTATATCATATTAATTACATTACATGTGTATATAATAAAAGTTATTATTTTTAGGAATGTGTATTTATGTCATTTTTTAGGAACATTTACTAGTTCAAATGGGTACTTGTAATATACTAGCCTTGATGGGAACTGGGGATATTTCATGCCCAATGGGGATGGTTGGCCCTGAATGTTCCTTTTATTATAATAAGTGGTATCAGAGCCGATGGTTCCCACTTGGGGTATACAGTACTATTCACATATATGAGGGAGCCCACGATTCATATTTATGAGGAATAGTGGTTTGAGTAATAGTGGTGATTTGTGCATGTCTACGAAAGTTCCGCCAAAAAGACAGTACCTAAGGAGTTTAGGTTTTAAGTGGGACTAGTATGACCCCTTCAGTTTTTCTTGGGCACTGTCTTGGTGCATTTTTCATGAGACAAACACAAAATAGGCTAGTTTTCTCAAGTTTGAATAGTTGGTGAAATGGTAGAGAATACGAATGAGACATCTACCTTAACTATCTCAGAAGTTGTTTGTACAAGTGATAGAGCAAAGAAGTATTCTCGAAGGTGACACTTGTCACCTCTTTATGTAGCACTGGTTGCAGGAAGCCAAAAGATTGAGCATGAAAAAATTAATGGGAACAACTTTGGTATGTAGTGCACAAAGTTATGGATTTTGTAATTCAAACTGATCTTGAGTTGGTTATGAAAGATAAAAGACACGAGTATGATGAAGTCATTTTGGGATCGTGTGAATGAGAAGGCTTTTTATCAGATTATGTTTTGCTTGTTCAAAAAAGTGAAATATATGGCTTAAAATGATGAGTGGGCAATTATTTTGTGGTGTAATTTAGATGAAAAATATTTACGAGATGCCAAAAAATCACATTCATGCTATAGGCCAATGTATGGCTTCCAAATAAAGCCTAAGGTGTATTACATATGCATGTATCAAGGTTATTTGAAAAATCTGGATGAAGAGATCATGGATGAAGTCAAGGATAAAATTATTCTGCAGTCACTTCTAGAAGAATATAGCCATCTGGTTATATAAGAGCATGATTGTCTTCAAAGATGTAGGCACGACATTGACCATTTGGAGTTTCGAAAAAATATTTTGAATGAGCATCGTCTGAAGCTTTAATGAGCAAGGGATGGATAGTGAAGAAAAATGGATGAAGCATAGTGGAAAATTTCTTAAATTGAATCAAGAAGCAAAATAACCCAAGATGAGTGAAACTTTATTATTATATAAAGGGGTCATTGGAGGAAAGATTGTTTGAAGGCTTAGAAGAAAGATGGGAAGAAACGAGTAATAGAAAACATAGCAAATGTTGATGAGACACTAACTATTCATTGAGTATTACGCTTATGGCGGCGTATCTGGTTAGAAAATTGGAAGAAGTTGGATATGTTTTTGGTAAGAAATATCTAATTTCCATAGATGCTTTGGAAGCTAAGGCTAGAGGTTTACCATTGAAGATAGCACAATGAAGTTCATATATGGGGCTAAAGTAATCTAGTGTCGTAATTTTATTCGTATAAAGGAAGTACAAGTGATGATGTGAATATTTTGGCACATAGTGATATTACCGAGTTATAGCATGTACTATTGGGAATATGCATAAGAGAAGTCTTGGCAAAATAAGATAAGGCATGGACTTTGAAAGGTGCCAGAACCTGTAAAAATGGAGTTTTGTAGCATTGTTTAGTAGGTAAGAAACCAAGGGTCAGGCTTGGCATGATTAATTATGAAACTCGTGAGATCCTTGAATGCCCACAGCAATGTATGGGAATCAACCAAGGCTATATCAATTGGGGGTAACCATTATTAAGTTTCAGAGTGTAAACCCTTGGTGAATCCCACATCGGCAGCTCTGCGTGTCCTCTTAAGCGATGGTGGGGCAAACCTCAGGCAAGACGCTGAGTCCCTAACGGGGTGAGTGTAACACCCTAGGCGAATCCTACATCGGCAAAGCATGTGAGAGATGCTGGGTTTATAAGGAGTGATCCACACCTTAATTTGGTAAGACGCGTTTTGGGGTGTATGGGCGCCCCAGAAACAAAACTATGTGGGCGTTGTTAAGGCGCAAAATGGACAATATCTAGTCAGGTCTGGGTTGGGTCATGACACAGAGAAAGTTCTCTGTAAGGGAGTGCAAAGAGAGTTCTCTGTGAGAGAGTTCAGAGAAAAATAGCATCTGCAAGTGAGTTCTTAGAAAGTTTGGGAGAGCATTTCTTTGGGTGCTAAGTTGAGTTCAGTACTATTTGTAGAGATGTGAAAAAATGTATATCTTAGGGAAATGTTTTTCTTTTAGAGTGTGTGAGAGTACTGGATGCATTTGGCTATTCGAGAAGTGAGGTTTTGTTACTCAAATTTGTACTCTATCAATTGTTACTAAAATAATTATTCCTTCTTGCCTCTGTGGACGTAAGCATTATTGTCGAACCATAATAAGCTCTTATGTCCTTTATTTTTCAGTGAATATTTAGTGCGTATTGATTCCTCATTTCTACACAAGCAGTATTAGACCACAACAAATATCACTTCTGCAGCACAATAAGTGGTATTAGCGTGAAAAAAATGGTATCAGAGTACAACAACTAGTATCATGTTATGTGTGTAATAATACGAATTCTAATTAAATTATGTTTCTAAATTGCCTAAAAACACTAAATGATTAGTAAAAAAATTAAATTTTGTTTCTTGTATGAATTGATTGTTAAATATTTTATATATACTGATGTACATAAGAAAACAATTGAAATTTTACCATCTTCTAAATTTCTCTTTAAAGTGCTTGAGATAGAAGTGAAACCAAACACCCCTCTCATCACGTGGTCACATTTTAAAAAATGTGGTACCCAACAAAATCAAACTGTGAGTTTAATTATGGTGCTTGATCACAAAGTAACCCAATTAATCAAAATCCAACTGTGAAGGAGCTTGAATTCAGAATTGTTTTAGTCTCAAAGCACTTCAACCATAAAAACATGATGAAAACTGTGGTCGTGGGTACATTATCACCCTATTTATGTTTGAGGAAATGATGTGCCGTATTTCTAAACTCACTTGCACAATCTTCGTCTTCATCTTGAAGTTTGGAAAAGTATTACCACCCAAGAAAACAATGATTTTCTAACTTTTAACTTAAGTCCACTTTGTTCCCTGATAAATCAAACCTTTAAACCATACATCTCTGCAAAAATGAGTCACATTATGCTACAAATAAATTTCGTCACCTGAGTCAATTAGGTAATCAGCAAAACGATTTCTGTGCATCACACGGAGGGTACATGGAAGTAGTTTCCATTCTTTCCGGGCAATGTTAAAAGTAAGGGTGGCAAACCAAATTAATGAATTGAATCATAAATGAATTAGGTCAAAATTCTATTGATTCGGATTCAATTTGTTTATTAAGTGAATTGAAATCTCAAGATTCGAATTCAATTCGTTTATGAAACGAATATTCAGTTTGATCCGTTTAATAAAATTAATAAATGAATCTAATTGAATCCAGATACGTTTATTATTCGTTTATCCTATTACAAATCCATAACGAATCGAATCAAATCAGGATTCGTTTACAACTCGTTTAGAAAAATATAATTAATAAAAACAATTAAGCAAAATAAAATATAAAAAAACCACAAATTTAATATCCTACAACAAAATACAAATAACCCAAACCATATTATAGGATTAAATATACAGTCATCCAAATTACAATATTAACCTTCAAATTTATTTCAAATAAATTGAAGGACAAGAAAGTAATTTAATTAAATGAATAATAAATAAATTTAAAATGAATCGAACTGTATTTGATTCGTTTAGGACCCCTTTATTAAACGAATCATGAACGAAAAAAAATGAATCATTATCTTCAAACTCGGATTTGATTCATTTAATTAGCAAATCGAATTGAATCCACCCATTTATTAAACAAATCAATTTTTTTAAACTCAAACCTATTTAATTTGCATCAAATCGAATCGAATAAACAAATCCTAACCCATATTGCCACCCCTAGTTAAAAAGCACTGATCATAACATAATACAAAGAATAAAATCATTATAAAATTATTTTCTATGTGCTTTCTGTTCAAATTCTTTGATATCAAGCCAAAACTCAATCCACCGATTATGATATGCTCGAGTCTACATATATATGATTTCCAAAACTTTTGTCATATGCTTTCACTATAAAAGTTTCATATTCTGGAGAAACCACAAACATGCTAAATGTTATTGTATATTTAATTTTACTTCCAATTCCAGCAGTCGAATAATTTTATTGGTGATAGAAGTGTAGAGAAAGCATGAATCATTCATTTTTTAATATTCTCTTTGGCCAAAAAGTATCCAAAACTTTTGCTGTAGGGTTCAATAGTGCATTCAAGTTTGTGAAATGTGTTGTAGAGATGACATAAATTATGTGAATGATTGATCTCCATCATCCGTGGCAATTAATTAGCATATTTAAAGCCACTAGTCTTTGCCTGCCACCTATTCTTGCACATTACTAGAAAATTTTATATGATCAATGTAATGAAGATGAATGAAGATGAATTGTCATTAAACATATGACATCATCTGGGATATTGGATCAATATGAACTACTATTACTCGATGATGAGTTTCTTTCAATCTTAATCATATTCTTCTTCGCAACACTCACCATTACTAATTTTTATTTACAAGAGGAAGTTTAAATACCTTAGGCAAACCTGAATGGTATGTGAGAATCATAATAAAAATACGTTAATATATATAATGAAATTATATGTGAATTTCAATGATCAAATCACATGGGAATAAGATTATCCACAACAAAATAGTAGCAAGAAGTATTCCCCATTTCAACGAGATTAAACCATGTGCGTCACCAATAAGGATTCACATATAAAACACCCATGATTCCCAAAATCACAATTATGTAGGATATTGTAAAACTGATATAGAAACTGTCCATGTCAATTAAATAATCATCTTTTCCTCTACTAGTTGAAGTTTTTGGCTCCGTTGCTGGTGATGCCTTTTCGTTGCAACTCTTGGGCAATGGTAATCCACAAAGAAAAGGATTCCCCTCATAGCTACTCTCATTGAAGGTTGCAAATTGTGCAGTCCACTCTGGGATCTTGCCTGATAAGTTATTGTGTGCCACATTAAAAACTGCCAATGTATTTAACTCTACAAGTTGAAGAGGAATTTTCCCATCCAATTTGTTGTAGGAAAGATCCAAACTTTTGATATGCTTTAGGTTTGAAAATGTTGATGGGATTGATCCTGTCAAGTTGTTGTATGATAGATTCAATGTCTGAATCCTGGTCAAATTTCCAATCTGAGGAGGAATCTGACCGATTAACTTGTTATATGAAAGATCAAGTTCGGACAAGTAGCTAATTACTCTTCCTCGGTATGTGTAGGCAATGTTCTTTGTTGTGAATTTGAAGGTTTCTTGGATTTTCTTTTCTTTGTAAAACGCAAACCCTTCATCAACAAAAGATGTTTCCGATGACTCAGGACTAGAAGTATCAATGTAACTTTCATGAAGTGTAGTGTTATCTAAGCAAGGAGGAATATGACCAGAAAGAATATTATTAGAAAGATCTATCAATTGCAATTTGTTCAATTGGCACAGTTGAATTGGCACTTCACCTTCAAAATTATTGTGAGCTAAGACAAGCTGGCTTATTTAAGAAAGCCCATTAAGCCAATCTGAAATGATACCATCCAAGTGATTATAGCTGAGATCTAATGTCACTAAGGAAGAGCAATTAAACATTGTACCTTCTTTTAGCTGTCCATTTAACATGTTTTTTGACAAGTGAACTCTTTCGATAGAGAGAGGATTGAAGCATGATGGTAAATTCCAGATATATTGTTGTCTGAAATGTTTAAAATCTGAAGAGAATCAAGCTGACAAAACTCCATTGGAATAGGACCTTCAAAGTGGTTCTCTGGCAATATAATATGTTGTAACATTGAGAGATTACCCAACCAACGTGGAATCTTACCCGAGAGATTGTTATCACTAAGATACAATCCTTCTAGTGAAGAGCATTTAGACAAACTTTCCAGGATCTCTCTGAAGTGATTTCCATCCAATTGTAACCTTCTTAAGTTTGTTAAGTTAAAATTTCTGGGGAATAGATGACCTTCTAGACTGTTGTTTGATAACAAAAGATATTCCAAGTCAACGCAACCCATGGCTAAGTGCTCAGGGATTTCACCAGTCAATTGATTGTTGGATAAATCTAGACTTATGAGGAAGTTCATATTACCAAATGAAGTGGGAATGCTACTGTCAAACGCATTCATCGAAATGTTGAAATACTTTAAACTTGGTAGAAAATCTCCAATTTTTACTGGAATGTGGCCTTGCAAGTTGTTGTTGGAGACATCCAATAACATTAAACTCTTGTGACAATGAATTGGCAATAGAAAAAGTCCTGGAAGAGAATTATTGAGAAGAAAATTTGATTCTAATTTTGTGTTGTTTTCTAACAACCAATTTGGAAACTCTCCATTCAAGTTTAAGTGTGAGAGGCGAACAAACTCCAGGTCATGTTGATGGTAAAAAAATTTGGAGAATGGGCCACCACATCCATAATTGGACAATGAGAAAATAGTTAATTGGAAGTTTGGGGTCAAAGAATGTGACTTAGTTTTTTTTTTTTTTGAATACTGTTTATACAGGACTGTAGGTATTACAATTAATATTTACACACAGATTCTACAATTGGGACCTTCATCGTGGCATGTACTCCTCTGAAGCGCTGCCCAAATTCTTCAAACCCTCTCAAATATTCGAGGGCTGTCCACTCTACTCACATTTCGTGAGGAATAGACTGGCTCCACTCAATTATGTGATAATTGAGGAAGGATTGTAAATAAGCCCCATAAATATTTTTATGGAGGCTCGAACCCTTGCACTCATTATTCTAAGTGCAAGGGCTCTCCCACTGGACCAAAGGCCCATTGGTAGAATGTGACTTAGTTATTTCTCCAATTAGTTGGTTATTTTCAGCAAAGAAAATCTTGAGTCTTGAGTGATTGAAAAATGGCTCAAATGAAATTGGGACTCGGAAGTGATTGTTTGAAAGTATTAGCTCTTCAATCGATGTCAAATAAAGGAGGGGAGATGAGAAGATGCTTCCATGAAAGTGATTGGAAGAAACATCTAATACTTGGAGGCATATCATATTTGCCAAGCACCATGGCAAGCTACCTTCTAAACCATTATTATCAATGTATAGCTCTTGTAGATGCACCAACGGACAGAGGCCTGAAAATTTATTAATTCATCCTTTAGTATATGAAAATTAATAAATGGATAATATTTTTATAATTGGTTCGTTTGTGTAATTAGATATATATTTAATGGTGAATTAATGTTAGGGAGATTGCCAATTCCTCCACTCCCCACAGTAATCAACATATATAATTTTCCCCCTGCTGTTTTTATAATGGCCAAAAACCCTCATGATAGTATAAGTTTACAATATTACCCTTATTTTCAACTACTCTTTTATTTATATTTATTATAAATTAAATAAATCACATGAATAGAAACTAAATAAAAAATTAAGCTTTAAAAACAAGAAATATACGTTTTGATATGAACAAAAAAATTAATAATAAAATTTTTTTCTTGTACTTATTTATTTTGTGAAAATTTTCATATAATAAATATATAAGAAAATTATTATAAAATGATAAAAAAATTATTATAAGAAAACTTGAATGACAAATAAAAATTTATTATAAGATAAATAATAAAATATTTTGCCTATACTTTTTACATTTAATTTTAAAATATTACAAAATGTTTATTATAAGAAAATGTTCACAAAATAAATCATTATAAGAAAAAATTTTATTATTAATTTTTTTGCTCATATCAAAACGTATATTTCTTGTTTTTAATTCTTAATTTTTTATTTAGTTTCTATTCATGTAATTTATTTAATTTATAATAAATGTAAATAAAAGAGTTGTTGAAAATAAGAGTAATATTGTAAACTTATGCTATCAGGGGAGTTTTTGACCATTATAAAAACAGCAGAGGGTAAATGGTATATGTTGATTACTGTAGGGGGAAATTGACAATCCCCCTTAATGTTATAGATTGAGAGGAGAGTAAGAGAGTCTCATTAAGCTTGATTAAGTATCGTGCAGTTAGCGTTAAGAATAGAATATGACAATGATAAATGCTTAAGAGAAGCCATCGATTCGCCGATGATTTGAAGGAAGCTGGCGTTGAGTGCATTGCGCGCACCACCCATGTCCAGGCGTTCTAAACTCTTGAAATTAAGAAAACCTAATACAAACATTAGATAAGGAAAAATGTTGTACATTCTTCACATAATCAAAGCGAAACTGGATAATCAGTACAATTTTTTACCTTGACCGTCGAGGACCCCATTGACTTCACAAGACACCATTGACAAATTCTTTAACGAAGTGAATGATGCAATGGTTTTCAGAAGGTTTATATCGAGAGAGGAATGGCGCAAGTTTAAAAATTCCAAGTTGGTGAAATTGTGCAGCTCTATTTGAGAAGGAAGGAACAATAAATTTATTAGTTTTTTCAAGATAGAAGTTACTGTAAAATTAATTAATTAATTGTTTGTATATATATATATATATATATATATTTGCATACCTTGAGTTGTGGTCGCTGTAAAATTGTTAGCTTCAAGGAAAAGAGTCTTGAGGGATGGGAATGATCCCATTGACCGCAACAACTCGCTTCCATCTCTAATTCCAACTCCCGATAGATCAAGCCTTTTCAACTTACTCAAACCTCTGTAATCTGTTTAATAGGATTGAAGAAAAATAAAAATTCATTGTCTAAATTTAATTATTGGGAGCTTGGGAGTCAATCCGTACTTTGTGCTTTAAGAAAAGAGCAACATCATTTTTCAACTGCTTTAAAGATTGAGGGACTGGAATCAAATTCCTATTACTTTCTGTTTTCTGAAATAAGTACGCACAGATTCTCAGTTTCTTTCCTTTCTTTTGATTTTGTCGCTCTTTAGCCTTCCCTAATTAAATGAATTAAATTAAGGTATTTGATTTTAATTGTTTACCTTGAGGAACCACAAAATTGTTGATTCCTTTATTGTTGCTCAGGTACAACTCTTCTAAGTTGCTCAACGAATCAAATTCTGCATATATACCAACACTTATGACTTAAAACAGAGTTAATAACTTTGAAGAAATTAAAGCATGAGAATTTAATTTTGCCTAAACCAAATGGCATTAAATAATTAATTGATGGAGTAAACAAAAGTTTGTTTATTAAAAGCCAGTTGAAATCTGATTCCTTCAGATTAACCAAAATATTAATTTCTGTTGAAGATCCACAAATAGCTAGTAGAAAAAATGAGAAGCATGCTCAATTAGGTTTAATTACCTTGAACATCAAAAGTTCCTTCGAATCCCATACCACTTAGATATAATTCAGAAAGGGTAGTTAAAGAAGATAAGATGATACGGTTGAGGTTGTTATGACTTAAATCGAGAGACTGCAACTTACTCGAACCTGCAAAATAATAAATCAAATGGCAAAGAATCTAACTTGTAAGTATTCATTTACATAATAATATAAGTTACCTCAACCACATAGGTACACCAAACAAGCCAAGTGCAGTTTACCTGATACAACTCTATGCTTGTATGGTGCAATTCTGTGGTTGATGTAGCTTACATCATTATGTAAAGGATCTCTTGCCTTATATTTTTCAGCTTTTGTATCTTTTTGAGACCACAAACCCATTTGTCAATCTTCTTCCAGCTAATTTGCAGCTCTTCTAAATTTTTCAAAGAATCTAATTGTGCAAAGAGTACAAATTGATTCGATGTTTCAAACCTCACAATAAAATAAGATAGATTTTATCACTTTTAAATGAAAAAAATGATAAATTTGTTATGGGGTGTTTGGTACTTTGGTTTCCAATTAGAATATCCTTTTTTCAAGTCAAGACATGCGAAAGTACAAGATGATATTATGAGAAATATTGAAGATTGTATTCGTAAAATTTCTAAGAATTATTTTTTAATATTAATAAAAATTGAGGTTGAATTAGGTAAAAGTTAAAGAGTTGGGAGAAAAGGTGAAGCTTAATTAATTAATTACGTACCTTTAACTTCAATGCTTCCTTCCAATTTATTATGAGACAAAGATAACGATATTAATGATGAAAGACGAGCCAGAGATGATGAGATGCTATTCTTAAACAAGTTCATACGTAAATCAAGAAATTTTAGGTTGCTCAATCTTGATAGCATCTCTAGACCTGCAAGTAAAATCAAACAATGAACTTATTGTATCACGAAATTATAAATAACAGTCAGTAGGCGAAGTAAAATCTCAACATTATTTTGAAGGAAATCCCTGACCTTTATCCAAAACATATCATATTGGCTGGTGTAATCTCAAAACAAAACATTAAATATTTGACTTAAAATCCCTTAATTATTTCTCCTAATGGTTATTGAAGTTAGGACGGAGAAACTAAATTAATTAAATAAAATAAAGGACGACCTTCATTCTCAACACAACCAGCAATACTGTTATTACTTAAAATAAGTGACTCGAGTTGTTGAAAGGGAGTAAACAAAAAAGCATTCAGATATCCTTCTCCCAGATCCTCATTCCTAGTATCAGAAAGGTCTAATCCTATCACTCGGCCTGTGGTGTTGCTGCACTCAACGCTTTCCCACTGACAGAAATCTCCTTGCTCATCTTCCCAATTTTGAAGTCTAGAAGGAGAACTGAAGAAATGTCTAAGCCTCAAAAGAGCAAATCTCTCATGCTCCAAGCATCCCTCACTCCACCCCACTTCTAATATTAATAATACTGACAAAACTAACATTATCACCATTTTTGAACCACTGCCCATTCTATATCTGAAATATTAACTACTGGACTAAAATCTCTGCATGCATTAATTTGCGACCAATATCAATATCAATAAGAGGGCTCTACACTATTTATAACAAGCACATTTAACACAATACACACCGATGCTTTAGATTTTAGTTGACGGTCTTCCCCAAGCCTCGTACGCAATTTTTTTTTTCTTTCTTTCTTCCACATTTGTCATTTTGCTAGAATGCTTTTACAATTCAGCTTTATTTTCAGTTCATCAGTTACTCGAATAGAATTCTTGGGCGGTGCGGCGGTATGCTATAATAATAGTACATATCAAAACAACTAAAAAAAAAGTACACCTGCAGTCCTAGATCACTATGGTAATAAAATAGAATTCTAGGCCGGTACTTTATTTTATTTTTTTATTTTTTACGGAATTCTTGGCCGATATGTTGTAATAATAATTATAAAAAAAATTATAATAAAGAGCCCATTCCAATACCACGTCAATTCTACAGTAAAAATAAGAAAAATTGAATTAATGATAAAGTGGTCCTAAATTTTAATTTAATAAATAATTTACTGCAAAAATTTGTTTTGATGTGGTTGAGATAGGCTTCGTTATTGAGAGTACAAGTCATTTTTTTTATAAAAAAAAGGAGAAAAAGAAAAATACACAAAGAATCCTCGACCGCTGTGTTAATAAAATAGAACTCTTGGCCGGCATGCTATAGTAATGGTTATATTAAGAAAAGAAAAAGAAATGTACATCTAGAGTCGTAGACCCCATATGGTGATCCAAAACATTTTAAAATAGTCATATACATCAATTTTTTAGTAGGTAAAGCGTAAATTTTGTAATGTTGTACCTCTTAAAGTAGTTACTGTTAGTTGTCAATATAGGACATCATTTTAGAATTATAAAATTTTATTATCTTAAGATTTTCTATATAATTAGAGTCAATTGTGGTATGTATCTTAGTCTTCTATTATAATCATGATTTATTTTTTTCTTTTTGAATAGCAAGTTTTTTATTTTCTAAATAAAGAGGTCTTATTATTATTTTTAAAACTTCATCTTCAATTATTCAATAAAACCCCTCTTATATTGGATAATCATCTTTAATTTATTTTTTTTAATTTTAGCTATATTAAAATTTTATTTAAAAAATGAATGGAAGCTCAAGCCCACTCCAAGCCCAGCCTAGCCCAAGACCGACAGGCCTAACCCAAGCCCAGCGTGCCTAGGTTTAGATCGATTACCAATAATATGGACTTGGGCTTGGGCTTGGGCTTGAAAAAACCTAGCCCAAGCCACAATTTGCCACCGTAACACAATGTGTAATATATATATATATATATATAGAGAAATGTTCTAGTCAGAAATTTTAAAATACGGGAAAGTGCGGGAAACGGTTTTAAAGGCTTAAAACTGTAAGCCTTTAAAGCCGTGTGGTTTTAAAGCTTTCCCTGACTTTCCCGCATTTTAAAATTCCTGACCAGAAAACTACTATATATATGTATATATATATATATATGGAGGCTGTTCCAATCCGGGAGTCCCGGATTGGAATAGCCTCTTTTAATATTTTTTGGTTTGGCTGCACATGGTGGGCTCCACCATGTGCAGCCACAGGTGGCCTTTGGATTTGAATCCAAAGGCCACCAGCCTCTCTCCCGGATATTGTTCCAATCCGGAATCCCGGATTGGAACAGTACTCATATATATATATATATATATATATATATATATATATGCGCTTAAGTATATTTATATGAAAGAAATCTTAGTTAAGCAACCCAACAGTGGGTGAATTGGGTTCTTTTTCAAATAAAAAAGAAAAATAAAATTAAAATTAAAATTACAAAACAATTTAAACTAATGCCTTAAAAGTTTCAATGATAGCAAATATAACAATGAGTAAATATAGAGAGATAAGGAAGAAGAGAGCAATCACAATATTTTGGAAATCTCGGCCTACTCCTCCAAGCTCATTTTCCTATCCTGTAAAAAAAAATGTAAAAGCCAAGTATAGTTGCATGACAATCATATTTTAAAGCATTGATGAAAATAATTCGCAGATCTAGCCTGGTAGCTGCAAAGCAATCATAGAATGTATCTGCGAATTATGTCAATTCTTTTCTTGCATGTCAACTCCACTCTTGCATTTTCATAATTTTGTTGCTCATTGATCATTATCATTATTATTTTATTACATTAGTGAGTTGGAAAGCTGGCAGGAGGGAGAAATTGCATAAAAATTGCTGATCATACTTTGAAGTTTGATCCAGATCAAAATCATGTTACAATTGTCGATTTATTAGAAGACTAAGATTCCCCATGTCTCCTCACCCCACTTGGCATGTTAAACAGATGCAAATGCGAAAAAGGCAAATTATTTTATAATTGTAATACTCCATGCGCAATAGAAAAACAATTAGTTTGTGATATTTTGCCTCAACTCAAGGATATCATCAATTTTTGTTTTCCTTTTACCTCATCATGAGTGAATGATTCAATTACTAAATGGATTAAATCTTTTAAAAAGTAGAAATTTAATATTAAATATTCATAGGTATTGGCACAGGATTGCGGTCTTACAAAGGGGGTGGAACAGTTAGATTAATGCCAATAACAGAGACTTGAACAATTCAATAAATAGAATATTAAAATTTATCAAATTTTGATAATCTTCTCATGGTAAGACTTAGATCTTTAGAGACGTTAAGCAACGCCTCTTAGGAAAAGAAAAAAAAAAGCAGCGAAATGTGCTGGTTATCTTTTGCTAAGATGGCAGCACTGTATCAATGCATAGCAATCACGTTAAGTATCTGCGAATTATAAATTGATACATAATTTTTATATTATGTTTACATGATTATCTTCATGTGGGAATTTTAGAAGATATTGTGCACGGAACAGTCCCCGTGAACAGATGCATGCATGTCCACGCTTTGCTATTATCTTTGCATTGTTGTATTTTAATTATATAAATGGCAACAACTAAAAATGATGTTCAAGACTTACACGATTGTAGAGAAATATACAAGATATATGTTATAATTTAAAGGATTTAAATTTTACAAAAACTTTACTCAGTAGAAATTAATTCATTGAAATGGTTCTTAAAAACACAATACAATCCAATTTAACATTTCTAGCTTGCCTCGGGGACTTACTAAATGGGTTAAATATTATAAGATCATAAGTCTTCCATGGAGATGCCGCCACCACGTTACAGATGGTTATTTTTCTATCGTAGCAGTATTATTGTTACTTTTTCATTTTTTTTTAATTCCTGTGATGTTAACTTAATTTCCTCACAACTATGTAAGCTGTAAGCAGGATTCCAATCCACCACCATTGTCATTCTTGTTTCGTTGTCGGTGCGAATTCATCCTGCAGTTGTGCGTGCAGACACTTCTAGCTTGTACCTACGTATGTGTTTATAAGAAGTTATGTGAAGTGATATGGATGGAATTACCGAACCGAACTGTTTTATTTGATTATGGACTTTAAGTCAATTCATTACTTCGTAACTAAAGAACAATCAAACAAGGAAAAATAGAAGATTATGTTAAAGCGCGTTTGGTACCAGTTTTCTTCGTACATTTTTTAGCATTATAACCGTCGGGTTCGACCGCTTTTATTTTAACGGTTATAATCTCCCTAATTAAATAAAACTTTATACACTACAAGAAAAATAGTTTTCAGTGACACTTGTCTTATGACACTTTGTCAAAAAATATTAATACATTAAGCCATTTTCCGTGTTCCCTTTTAAGTACAAAGAGGACACCATTAAGACACACATTTTTCATTTTATATGTACCAAAAAAAATCTATATATATATATAAATAAACAAGTACATAGAAACCCTCAGTCAACGTAACCCAAAATTTCTCAAACATAAGGGTTTTGTTTATTTAATTATACCTCATTTGTCCCTAAGTACCAAATTTATTCCCCATTACATAGATATGCTCCAAGAAGGAGAGAAAAGTCAAAAATACCCATAAAAATGATTTATTTGCTAATGATTTATGAGTTTGTAATAGTATGTTTTATTTTAGTGCTTGCACACACACACGCACTATTCCATAAAATGTAGTGATATAAGACCAAAATATTCAATTTAAGTTTTAGGTGATTGAAAAATGATTTCAAGAAAAAGTCGAATATGAAGTCAGATAGTTGAGCAAGAAGTCAAGTAAAGGAGTTGACTAAGTCGAGTATCTAATTAAGAGAGAAATCAAGTAAGTTGAGTATTTGGTTTAGCAAAACCCGAAGTGAGTCAAGCAAGTTGAGGCATAAGTTGCATATGAAGTTGAGAAATATGTCGAGTAAAAGTAAACCTAGTAACAAAGTATAAGTTAGGAAATTAGTCTAGTGGCATACAATAATTTGGGTAATAGCAGAGCAAGTTGAGTAGAAGTCAAGTAGTCGAGTATCAGTCAAATAAGTTTATTGAATAAGTCGAGTATTAATTTATCTTTTGAACACATCAAGTAGAAGTCGAGTAAATTTTTGAGAAAGTCAAGTTCATAATATTAAATTCAACTGATATTAAATTTAGTTGACAACAATTATTAAGAGGAAATTAGTCTATTAGCCTTTTGAACTAATCTATATTAATCATTTTAAGTTGTTTGAACAAGTCAAGTGGGTCCTTTGATTATGATGAGCAAGAGTCGAGTAAGTCACTTGAATAAGTCGAATATTAAATCAAGCAATTCGTTTTGAACAAGTCGAGTGTTAATTATTTTAATTTGTTTGTACAAGTCAAGTAAGTCTTCTAATCCCGTACAATAAATGTCAAGTGAGTAAGTCATTTTGAGCAAGTAGAGTAATTATATTAAATAAGTTGATTAGGAAGTCAATAAGTCTTACAGTGTAATTTTTATTCCACTTCTTAATAATTGTTTCCAAAATTTTTTTAATGATAGTAGTGCCTTCACTTGTCAATGGCAACCGTACATGCTTCTGTCATTTTTAATGATGAATGGACTCAAGAAAATGATGAATACAGGTTCCTCTTAATAATTGTTGTCAACTAAATTTAATATCAGTGGAATTTAATATTATGAACTTGAACATCAATTTTATCTTTGTCTACTATTGTGAAAATTTTAATATACTCGCAAGCGCACAAATCTAGAAATAGAATAGTGGTAACGAGGTCAATCCCACAGGGATTGTTATAAATTGAAAAGTTTAATTTAAATCTAAAATTAATATTAATTCTAACCTAGTTGAGCAAATTGAGTTTTAAGAGAAATTGAACTAATTAAACTAAGAAAACAATTAAAGCAAATGAGAATTCAATAAGACAAAAATTACTAAGGTTTCAGAATCCATCACTATTCAACTAATAATTATCTAATTATTAATTAATCCCTAATTTTAGAGTGACAACTCGAAATCAATCTATGTCATTTCATGGATATAACAATTAAGCCCAAGTAATTAAATCTAATATAGGTTCTTTTTTCGCTTAATAGTATGACATCTAAGCATCCCATGTAAACATATTGAATAATAAAGAGTCAAAGTTTTCTGTAAACAATTTAATGAAAGATATAGAATCAAAGATAATCATGTATAAACTTTATAGATCCAAACATAGATTTAATCGAATATTAATCCTAACAATCAATAATGCATGACAGAATTGATGAAAAATTTTTAATAACATCTAATTAATCATGTGAAATAAAAACCATAATCATTAAAGAACATGTATAGGGAATTAAATAAATAAAAAGATAATTATTTTATTGAATATGGTTTCATCCTTAATCTCAGTATAAGAAAATTAGCTACACATACGTAAATAGAGAGCAACAAAGTAAATAAAAACAGCCATGGAGAAGTCGAACTGTTGCTGCTCTTCCCTGCCGAATCGCGTCTGCGTTTCTTTTCTCCTCCTCGGCGGCTGCTCCCCTCTCCAACAGCCAAAAGCCAAAGCTTGCTTTTATATTTAGTCTTTAAAATGAGCCCCACCTCTTAAATTCTAAAACCAAAAGGCTTGGCCCTTTTATTTTGCTTTGTCTTGCACGTGCACTCCACTAGGAATTTTCACTCTTTTTTTAACGCCATACAATTGCTTCTCACGTGATGGCCATAATCTTCTTTGTCTTCATGTGCATGGATGAATGAACTTGTCTTGAATTCACATGCATATTTGCTTAATTGCTCCTAAAATCAATCAATTAATACCTCCAAAATTGAGCTCCTTTATATCCTTTTTTATCCATAATCTCTAATTAATTCCCTATTCAATAAATAATTCAATTAATTAAAAATAACAAATAAAAATAACTAGCAATTATATAATTAAGGGTAAAATATGTATGTATTATATGCTCATCATCTACCTCAGAAGCCATTGAGGTAGGAGCATCATGTAGTGGTGGCTATATTACATCAAAATAGAAAAAATTAAAAATTTCTTGACAATTCTTTTCAATTTAATTATAGTTTGCAAACATGATTAGTGAGATTATCTTCACCTACATTAGAAAGTACTACAGACTCCTTGAACTTCGTCATTCTATATAAGTCCTTTGTCATGTTGCCAAGCTTTGCTTCTGACACAACAATCGTTTGCACATTCTTCTCAATCTTGCTTAATCTATCATAAACTTTCTAAAATATTGGAGCAACATGATCACCTATGGAGATATGACAAGGCAGAGTGATCTATGAATATGTTTTATGATATACTACTAAGTTACTTCAATAAATCAAAACGTAAAATTATTTTTAAGAAATCAACTAACTTGCAGCTTTGCTTATTTTTTTTGAAGAATAGCATAGTCCTCTAAAAAGCAAACACATTAGGTAGCAAAGAACAAAAGCCTGTAGAGGGCACACATAATGGTATTTGCGAAACATCATCAGTAATGGCTATATGCCTATCATCCACAACAACATCAACTTTGTTCTATAGATTAACATTTGAACTTGTCGAATTTGGTTTGTTGTCAGGGTCATCCCACTGACAACTTAGGTTGTGCCAAGCTTTAGCTTCTACTCCATTTCCAAAATCAACAAGCATTGCATGTAAGATTTTGCAATCTCATTACTTCTATCACTTTCTGCAACATGCAATGTTGCTGTTATTATAAACTATATAATATAGATGTCAATAAAGTTACACCAAAATGATATTGATGCTTTCAACTAAATAACTTATGTTAATGCTTCAAACCAAATAATCGTGAAATACTTATGGTATCTTCTACTTTCAAGACTTTATTCATTACATCAACCATAATCTTATTCTTACAAAATCATTTAAGAATCCTGTGAACCTTGAAATCACCCTATTGAGTTGCAAATTTTATTTTGAATTCAGCAATGGCCTCATATGTCCATATCTGTGATTTTATAATACTATAACAATATCATACTAAATTTATTTATTTATCATATAAAAATTAAAAAAAAAACATCTTCACCTGAAAGGCAAATGGGAAACCCTAGAGGCTATATTTCTCTTCTGCATTTGGATCTAATGAACCAATTATTTTGCTTTTCCTTTTAATTGTGTTCTTCAAGCTCAACATTGTTGACTCGAATGACAAGTGACCCTAAAGATAACTATTGAATTCCTTAAAATTGTCCAATAAATGAATATGGAGGTTGTCAATTTTATTTGTACTCTTTTCCCAGCAATACAGACTCCAAGAGATATAGCATGGCAAACTTTACCATTAAGGTATCATCATCGGACTGGCCTGTCGAAAAAACTCATGTAATTGCTTTTATGTAAACTCATGATTACCCCCATGAACATATCACATATGCTATCATTATTATCTTTCTTATGCAGTAAAAGATTATGTTTTTTGTGACAATCTAGTCCCGTAATCAAGGAAAACTCTAACATAGAAAATCTACACTCTTTTTTCCTATTTTGAAGTACATTGCCTTATCAGTTGATCGTACATACTGTAATAATAATGCGTGAACATTCTACCAAAGAATTGTAAGGGTGCACAAAATGACTAAACTATGTTTCCCTAAGCATTTTATATTGTTGTTCTGTGAAGCATTTTTTAAGAAGTAAAAGCACCTTTAATGATGACATATTAGATACTTTCACTGAAACCACCTTCTAATAATCGTGATCTGAATTATCATTAGATGCTATGATCATTTTACGTGCTTTCCAAGTCTTGAAAGTATTGAGTACTTGGTTTTTAGACTTTAGCACATAAACCCAGAGTTTCCTTGATAAATCATCAATCAATGAGAGAAAGTGCCTAGCACCTCCATATGAGTTAATTGGAGTGGGTCCTCATAAGTCTTAGTGGACGTAATCAAAGATACCCTTAATTCTATGTTTAGTAGTACCAAATTCCACCTAGTAGCATTGCCTAATGTACATTGTTCACAAAACTCTAGTTGTTTAATTCTAGTAACATCCAAAACACTATGCCTACTCAACTTCTTTAGACATTTTCCACTAATATCACTAAGCCTTAAGTATCAAAGCCTAGTCCTATTAACAATAATCCTGAGCAATAACCCTTCCATCTTCACCTTCCAAAGATTAAAGTCATTCTTTTCATTAAGCTTCACAACGTCCAACTTAGTATGAGCAATGAAATCAAGCTCTAATACTTTTTTTTTTAGAATTGAGGCCAATTTAATTGACTAGAGTAGCTCCTTGAGCAGCCCAACTATTCTCTATCACAGCTCGGGTACCTTAGATCAACTCGGTTGCAAAATAAACAAAGAAACACAAAGAAAAATCTCACACAATAGCACTCAATAAGAACTAGAAAAGAATAAAGAGAATAACACAGGAGATTTATGTAGTTTGGCTTCGTTAAGCCTACATCCATGGGGACAAACACACACTTGTTGAGTGTATTAATCTCCAAGGATTTTACAATTGAAATACACTATTTCTAAGAGGTTACAGAGCCTACAATTTCTCTCTCTACCCTAAAACTATCCACCTAGTTCTCTCATGAGTTTCCAAAAATCTCAACCACTTTGACCTGCTTCTGAGCTCGTGGTTGCACTTTGGCCTGTCTGATAGCTACTCCTGGAGCAACTCTTTCAATGATATGCACTTAAACAACTACCACAACAGTTACCTATTATCATGGTTAGTTATCCAACTATTATGTGCTATAGGTAATTATCTAATCATCATGGTAGTTCCAATTATGTCACAAAGCCTAAAATAACTTCTGCATTAGTTATTTAGTTATCATGTACCACATAGATTAAAACTTCTACAATAGATCAACTTTCTGTGGCATAGGTGTACCTAGCTACTAGCCACATTCTTTATGGAAGTTAGAATTTATAATCATAATTTTACAATTTTCTTTCTTTATGGAAGTTAGAATTTATAATCATAATTTTACAATTTTCTATTCTTTAGACTTGCATATGTGTTTGTTCATTTTTTTGTTTCATTTTAATTAACTGCTGCTTGAATTATTATTTTGAATTTTATTTTGTGGGTTTTAGAATTTTCACTTATTGTTCTTGTTCAGACAAAGTAATAGGAAAATAATAATTTTTTAGATTTATTTTTGTTTTATTAATTAAAATTTTCCTTTTATTTTGGGCATATCAGGCACATCATTTGTCTTTCACTAACCAATCTATTTTTTTTCACTTGCATTTCTTTGTTGTAGAAAGTTTGAAGTAAGTTGCGGCCTCTAAATTAATAATATTATAATTCTTTCTGTCTTTTTTTTGTTCTATCTTTTTTATTTTTTAAAGTTGGGTATATTATAATGAAATATTCTTGTCAACATTTGAACTCTTGAACTCTTATTAGAATATGATAGGTCATCACATGGAAGTTGTCTTATGGATTTGAAATGTAAGTGCTTGATGACTTTACTTTTCCATGACTGTTAAATATTTTTTCAATAACTGTAACATGTTTTGAAAGTATTTTATGGAGAAGAATTGCATGTGCATAGTCTAACAATTGCTTTAAATCTAGAGTTTATAGATTTAAGTTGAATTAATGATAGTAATCTAGGATTAATGATAGTAATCTAGGACATCTAAAAGTTAATTTTCTGTTTACACCAGTAAAGATATATCTACCATTTAAGTTGTTGGAGTCTTCTTATTTGATTTATCATTTTCTTTGATGTAGGAGCTTTCTTATACTAAATCTTTCATATGATTTGGAAGTAGAATGGTGATACTACCTACTTGTATGTTCTTGCTTTCTGTAAAATGTTGAGAGATTTGTCATAAGTTCTGGTGAGTTTATTATTTGATTTATTATTTATTGACAATAATAAGTTTGGATTCTTCAAACTAATATATTTTTTACTTTTTCATTCGGAAGAGAGAGTTCGAGGGAGATCACAGTGTTGAATTTGAAGAGAAAGCTCTAGTTACAAGAGATGAGTTTAAGGGTACCTCGATAGAACAAGAGAAATTCATCTAGCAAAGTGAAATTGATCACAATGTCATCAACAAAGGAATTTTGGTTTTGATAGAAGATTGGATTCGAGCTAGATATGGCCATTAAGGCGGCAAACCTCTCCAAACTAGTATTTAATACAGTTGCATAACTAAGTCTTGAACCGAGAATCTTGGTTAAATTAGAATAGCTCCATACCAACCGATTTACATACTCGTTGGTAATGCATTTTGTCTTTGTTTAGCAATACTTATTTAATCCATCGAGGGTAGATGTATTTTTTTTCTTATGTATTTAGGATATTTACTTATGGGAATAGGACGAAGAAGTTTTATTCAAGTATTTGGGTTGTCCATATAGAATGTATTGATACACTTGGATATGTAATTAAAGGATTATTGTAATTTAAACTTGCGTTAAACTTTTGATTCTATATTAGTGAATTATAATCTTAGATATGAACAAATTTGGTAACATCTTATTTTGTATTTTAAATTTTTTTAAAATAAGAAATCAAATACTGATACCATATCAACAGTAGTCGCAGACACCAATACAGTATCACAACATTTTAATGCTATGGTCTAATAATTTTGTGATACTATAGTAACATTAATCATTGAAACCATAATCGTAACACCACAAATTAGTGTTGATAGTGTTACGTAGTGACACTATTTCTATGTCACTGAAGATCATTTTTCTTATAGTGACATAGGTTAGAAACGTTAATGTGTAGAACAATAGCGACACAATTGGTTACGCTGCTTCGACTCAGAATTTGCCATTTTTGAATAGCTTTTGTTAGTCTGTTTTATGTTTTATGAAAACAGAAGAATGTAAAACTTATCTGATGTGTTCTCTATTTTTATGTTTTTTGCCAAATCCCACACTATTTATTGTAAAAAATTTATTTACGAAGTGGATAAATGTATTATTATTGTTGTTGTCATTATATTTTAGAAAATATAGTTACTTAACATATATTTATAATCCTCAATATTATTATCGATTGATTTATACTTCATGAACTAATAAATTATAAGGCTAGTTTGGTATTGCAGTGGGTAATAAAATATGATGCTTTTACTATGCAGAAGAAATAAATTACTTATTGAAAAAGTAGCTCGCTATTTGGAAAACTATATTGTTGTAATTTTTGTGAGCTTGAAAAATAAAGCACATATATTTAGTAATTTTATTATGAAATTATTTTTTTATTATATAATTGCCGCATATATAAGATGAAATTACCTTTTATTTTAGAGTAAGTTCAATAATTTTTTTTAGTTGCGGTTATGAAATTCTATTTAAAAACTTTCATGTGAAACTTTTTAATAACTCAAGAAAATTTAAGCAATCATATGCTAGTCCTAATTGCTGTCCCACTAGGTTTTAAAGGAAAATAATAGGAAGCCTTAATTAAGCATTCGACTAAAAAATTGGCTATCACCTCTAATTTTCAAATTCTACCAAACAGTTTGCCAGATCCAACCAATTTGTTTCAGAATTAAAGACTACTATAGCTTATGAAATTGCACAATCAACGAGGAAATAAATGAAGTTTATATATATATATATAAGTGGATAAAACTTAAATTTGAAATTCTTGCCCTTATTTTTTTTAGAATTTAAATTCGAGTAGTCAATTAAACAGAGCTTCTTGAAAATCCTTGAGAAACGCTAGGAACAGGAATCAATGAAAGAGGATTTCGAGGGTAATGAAAAGGAAAAATCTAGAGGCGATAGTGATAGTAGCATAAAAAGTTTGAGAGCTCGTCCTACAATATGTTATTTTATTTTAATTACAAGTTAGAACACAGGTACACGCATGATATTTAGAATTTAGCTAGCAAGTTTTTTTTTTTTTTTAATTACATGAGACTATTGCTCACATTACAATATTTAAATATTGTAATCCTCTCTAATATTTGAAAATTTTGAACCTTCACTCAAATTTTTAAGGAAAGATATTTAAATTAAACTCCCACAATATTTCTGTGAGAGTTCGAACCATTTCCCTCATCACACTTGTGAGAAAGTGACTCTAGTCACTCAACTTTTAGCCGGATGGTTATGAATTTAGCTTGCAAGCTAGCTTTAACAATTGACAGAAACTTTATATCTCATCTATTTGTCCTTTATTAATTTTGTAGTGAGTCATCATTAATACAGAGGAGAATCTGATGTCAATTGGCTATGTTAAGCAGGGACAATCTCTGTTTGATGGCACCAACTCACTTCCATCGTTTGTTATCTCCTTGCTTTTACCCCAAAGCACCATGCATAATCAGCACACCATCAACAGTGCTCCCACTATGCTGTAATACTTGAATACAATCTATAAAAATCTTACAATTTAAACAAGGTAAAAGGACAGCGGCACCATCTAGTTTGGTGAAATAATCACTTGATTTCTTTTATATTTTGAAATAATTATATAGATCCTTTTCAGCTTTTTAGGACACATTTTTTTTAAAGACAAATCTTAAGGTCTGTATAATTGTTTTTAACCACAAAATGAAGAGACATGAATTATTATTTCTACAAAAAAGATATTTTTCATGACCATTTTACTGAATCCCGGATATCACTATCGTTTTTCCTTAAAATAATTAACTAATAAGCGCATTCAGAATAGCCAAAAACAATTCTTGCTGTAATTAATATTCCACAGCGAAGCTTTTCATCCAAGACCAAAGATCCTCCAATTGCTACAAGCAGAACTGACAAAGGATGTGGACGTAAAGACTGGTCCTCCTAGCTGAATTCCATGTTACGAGTGTCACTATCACTCGGTCACAATTCCCTACAAAATTAATTAGATAAATATAATTAGTTACCACGTATTTATTACTATGTATATTATCATCAACTGATTTATACTTGTTATCAAATTGATTTATACTTGCCAACTAATAAATTATAATTAACAAATTTGTCTAGTAGGAAAATTGAAAACAATAATCAAAGCGTGAGGCAAATTCCCTTAAGTTAGGAAGGTCCGTACCAATTATTCAATTAATATTTATATTTTCAAAAACTACCAAATAACTACTGAATATAACTTTTTGAGTAAAAGAATATTTTTTTATAATAAAACTTAAAATTCAAATAAAATTTCATATGCAATATGTGAAAAATAAATGAATAATTAAATACATTTTATCAAAAATAAATATACAAGGAGTAAATGAGAATTGACTTAAATTATAAAAACTAAACGAATACTGGATGGAATGTTAAAGTTTAAAATAAAATTTACTAGATATTATACCGAATAAGCAACTGTACACAGTCGAATATTCCAAGTCAATTTCCGTTCTTTCCATTCTCTGTCCATGCATAACGCGAAAACAATACACTAGATTGATCCCATTAAAGATATTAGAGTTGTGCTTGAGTAATGACATTGGTGCCTCTTACTCATATTAGTCTAAACATAAATTATACCAAAAAAAAATTGTTCTAATTAATCATATTGTACATACTAATTACAAAGTCGATATATACACAAAATGTATTTAATATAATAAAAAAAGTGTATTTGGTTGTTGAAATTATCACCTGAATGATCAGCCAAGTTGCAAAAGAAAAAAGCACCAAAAGAAGCCAAAGAACTCAACAAATGGCTATAGAAATTTTTGGGTGTTGATGGTGCCATTGTGCTATTTTGGTGCAATAAGTTAATATCTGTTGACCAAATGGTAAGTTCAGTTTCTTTATAGAGAGCAAGCACCATTGCTCCTCCTATTGCCATTACTGTTCCCAATATTTTAGCCTTCCCACTTGGTTTCTCCAGTCCCAGTTTCTCCATTCTGGTTATAGAAATTAAAATTAGTGGTTACGAGTTAATATGCTTGTGGTTTGGCGAAGTGGACACATACTATATTTTTAGAAATTGTCACATAGATATTTCTTGGACAATTATAGCCTTTGACCTCATAAAGCATAATTACCTAAGCATGAGTCGATATGACTATTTATAAAAATAATGAAGTCTTTGTGATCATTTTACTAAGCCATGAGGATATTACTATCCCCTTCCATATTAATTAATAACATATTTTTAATTTGCATAAATTATAACACAATATGATTGACACGATTCCAAAAACAAATAGCCAAGATAAAGGTAATGGCAAGAATGAGATATGCCATGGCGGCAGCAAATGTTGCTGTTGTTAAAGACGGGCATTCTAGGTACAAATTTTGAGTCAGAAATCCACTGGAATAATCACATTAGTTAATGTCATGGAATTTAAAATTTCATTGGTCAGAGAAAATTAATGACAATTAAAGTGTGAAGACAATTAACTTATCTAAATAACCCCCAGTTAAAAGCTTGGAATCAGACCATGTAAGTTATTTTTGGCCTGTTCTTCCTATGCAGGCAAATGCATGTCTAAGAGTGTCGTGAATTCAACCCTTATAAATCAGATCAAATTCACCCCAGGACCTAATTCTGCTTACAAGATGCAAGATTCACAGATCAAGAAATGCACACACTCAATAATCGATCAAGAACAGAAACAAAACAAAGACAAACACACAAGAGTTAAGAGGTTCAGCACCTGTTGAAGGTACCTGCATCCACTGAGGAAACAAGCTTCAGGCTTTCACGATATTGAATCAAAGATCTACACAGAACATGAGATAGATACAGAGAATACAAGTAACTAACCTTCTCTCTCAATTCTTATGACTAGATCTGAGAAGAATGCACCAGAACCAGACTTTGGGAAGGCTGTTTCTGGGTTTGTTAGTTGCAGCAGCTTCCTGTCAAAATTAACAGCCATGACTAACAAGCACACTTGACTCCATGTGTTTGTTTAAGTGACATAAAAAAAACAGCATTATCATGCCGTTTTAATTTTAAAAATCACGTGTCACACATGTGAAAACTTAATGGCTTTTGAAAGAAATTCAAAAAAGGAGTCCAAAGACCTTACCTTTTCGAATTATGTAGCGGAATAAATGGGTGTTGGATCACGTCACAAGTTGGCAAGAAATCACGGGCGGAAATCTTCCTCAAGTCACAATATATTTACCTTTTTCGGATTGTACAAGGTTTTTTGTTTAATCTTTTCTTTCACCCACACACACACTTTGCTGTTTTTTTATAAATGAAATGGAATCGTTAACTTCCTTTTTCTTTTCCACTAGCGGTTTTTGATATATACAGCGGTTGGGAGTGGTTGGGAAGTTGATTTGTGTTCAACTTCCCTCTCCCAAACGTGGGTAACCAACAAGTGGTTACCATGTGCGGGTCGGGTAAGCCCATCTTGAGCGTCCACCTGTCCAACATCTCCCACTCGCACATGATGGGACGACATCGAAATAGCAGAGCAGTGAACAACCACATATCTCCAATCATACAGGCAAATATACCGTGTGACCATGAACATATCTAAAAACCCATTCGGGGAGCCAAAGACATATCTCAATTGCTAACCCAGGCAAGAGATGTCTCAATTGCAATCATATGTAAGAGAACTTAACATATGTTCATTGTATCCCAGATTTAATTGACTTTAATACTCAAGCATACTAAATCCCCTCAGTATGCCAGAATTGCGCAATCTCTTAATGTATTCACAATTATAATATCACAAAGATATTAAACAATTGGTCGACCAGTGAATTACATAAAAGAAAAAATTAAATCTTCCCATCACACTTATGTCTATCAATTCATAATAGTCACTTTCTTAGTAATGTTTCATAGATCGAATCATGTCAAGGTCGTAAATAACATGCTAAAGTAGCAGACACCAGTCTGAAATCTCAAAACATAGTTGATAGTTATAGGGATACCACAATTGACTTATAAAAAGTCATATGGAACTTACACAATGAGAAAGAAGGGAGATTCTCTCATTATCCATTTTGGTCACCAAGCACATGCGGTATGATACACACGTTACAATAACTCTTCCATTTCAGGGCGTATGTCTCATTAATCTAATTCACTGTATAGATCTTAGTCCAGTCGCTCTTCTACAGCGCCTAACCTGAGTTCTTAAAGTGAACGCTTTCTTTTAGCGTCAAAATAAGATCTCACATCAGGCTTTAATCAAGTCTCTATGATAGTGGGGTACATCATAGTCAGTCAACGAGAAAATATCGTATACGACCTCATCTTGACTCCAGTCAAGGCGACAAAATTTGTAGAATATTTCTTTATTCGTTGGCTGTTAGACAAAACACATTGTCTCATTATTCTACTTGTCTCATCTCAGCTTGCTCCCAGAGCAACTGAGGTGACCGCTCGTGTAAGAAAGTCGGTCATTGACTTAATGACATACTCTCATATGTGTGTAATTATGCATTTCTCAAACTAATTTGAAATAAGAGAACTTAAAACATCAATGCATTTCAAAATAATTCATGTAATAAAAAAGTTTACAAAATAAAATATCTTTACAATGCAATATTACAATCTACGTAGCCCCAAAGATCTAGCATAAGAGGCGAATACATCTCTCGTTACAACTTTTGTAAGTGGATCAACTATCATGCTATGCGTAGATATGTATTGTATGACTACTTCTTTCTTTGCCAAAATGTCTCTTATAAAATTGTATTTAGTCTCAATATGTTTCGACTTGCTGTGGTATTTGGCATCTTTGGAGAATGATATAGCAGCCTGACTGTCACAATAGACGGTTACTAATCTCTAAGTCCTCCACAAATCTCTTAAGCCACACAGCTTCTTGCACTGCCTCAGAACATGCAATATATTCAGCTTCCATCGTTGATAAAGTTGTGCATGTTTGGTTCTTGCTACTCCATACAATTGCTCATCTGTTTAGCAAGAATGCATATCCTGAGGTCGATTTGCGCTCATTCAGATCACCACCCCAGTCGGCATCTAAATATCCAACAATTCGCAAACCACTTCCTTGATAACATAAAGAATAATCTGTAGTGCCTTTGAGATATGCCAAAATCCTTTTGATTGCATTCCAATGCTTCTGTCCAGGATTCAACTGGTATCTACTCACCAGTCGTACAACATAACTGATATCCGGCCTTGTACACATTATGGCATACATGAGATTTCCAATGGCATTTGCATAAGGAACTCTAGCTATTCTTTCCTTTTCTTGAGGAGTCTTGAGACACATATCGAGACTAAGAGATTGTCCTTTAGTTATTGGGGTGTCCATTGGCTTACAATCAACCATATTGAATCTTTCAAGGATTTTTTTAATGTAAGGTTCTTGTGATAGTTCTAAAAGTTTCCTTGAACGATCCCTAAAAATTTTGACTCCTAAGATATAAGTTTTTTCGCCCATATCTTTCATGTCAGAATTTGAGTATAGCCAATCTTTAACAGTTTTGACAAACTCTTTACTGTTCGCAGCTAATAGTGTATCGTGCACATACAAAGACAATATCGTAAAATCGCCTTTAGATCTTTTAACGTACACACAATGGTCTTCCTCAATCATCCTAAAGCCATAAGAAATTACGGCTTGATGAAATTTAAGGTTCCATTGTCTAGAGAATTGTTTAAGGCCATAAATAAACATTTTTAGCTTGCATACTTTGCGCTCTTGGCCTTTAATAACAAAACCTTGTGGTTGTGCCATATAAATTTCTTCCTCTAGTTCTCCATTGAGAAATGCAGTTTTTACATCCATTTGATGTAACTCAAGGTCTAGATGTGCAACGATAGCCAAGATTAATCGTATAGAAGCAAACCTTACTACAGGAGAAAAAGTCTCTTCATAGTCTACACCCTCCTGTTGGGTATAACCTTTCATGACTAATCTTGCTTTATATATCTCGATTGTCCCATCCGCCTTATGCTTTATCTGGAAAACCCATTTGTTTCCGATAGCTTTACGGTTAGGCGGAAGATCAACCAAGTCCTAGACCTGATTGACTTTCATAAACTCCATCTCTTCCTCCATTGGTTTTATTCACAAATCCTTAACAGACGATGTGAGAGCCTCGTTGTAAGTATTTGGCTCATCACTATCGTGTGAAGCAATCATAAAAGCTTCTCCCTCAATCTCAAAGCGACGACGAGGAATTGGCCTACGATTACTCTTTTGAGTTGATTCCCCAGCTGGAATCGAAGTTTCTGATGTTTTACTCCCACTCAGAGTGGCAATCCCTAAAGGATCCGTACTAACACCAACACTATCGTTAGAAATGATAATCTCATTTGAATCTTATAATTTATAGAATTGAAAATCCTTATCAACTTCTCCAATGCTGGGAAATTCATTTTCTAGAAAACTGACATCTCGTGATTTCAGTTCAGACACAGTTCCACCTGCTTGTTCACCAATGAACACATATCCTTTAGAGTATTCTAAGTATCTAATAAATATACACTTTTTACCCCTAGCTCCTAATTTTCCAAACTTATGAGTAGGGTTGTAAATATAAGCTGCAGACCCCCATGGCCGCAGATGAGATAGGTCAGGTTTTCTACCCGTCCATAACTCATATGGGGTGGAACTAACTGATTTTGAAGGAACTCGGTTAAGTACATAGGCAGCAATTAATAAAGCATCTCCCCAATAGGATATTAGAAGATTTGCTTGCGCCATCATTGACCTAACCATTTCCAATAAAGTTCTATTCCTTCTTTCCGCTACACCATTTTGTTGTGGAGTTCCAGGAATAGTCAGTTGTCTTTTTATCCCTTTCTCATTACAGAGTT
The DNA here is from genome assembly GCF_022201045.2 of Citrus sinensis. NCBI lineage: Eukaryota > Viridiplantae > Streptophyta > Magnoliopsida > Sapindales > Rutaceae > Citrus > Citrus sinensis. Next base: position 11,605,430 of record NC_068560.1, read on the forward strand.
CCTTGAACTATTCCGAAATGTATTCACGTCCTCCATCAGTTCTTAGAGCTTTAACATTGTTGTCTAGTTGATTCTCTGCCATGTTCAAATATAATCTAAAGCAATCCAATGCTTCTGATTTATGAGAAATCAAGTAGACGTGACCGAAACGTGAATAATCATCGATGAATGTAATAAAATATAAGGCTCCATGTTTAGCCTTTACATTCATTGGACCAAAGATGTCATAGTGGATTAACTGTAATGGTTTTTCAGCTCTAATTCCTTTGCTAAATGGTGTTCTAGTTGTTTTTCCAGCTAGACAATTTTCACATATGGGCAATTCAATCTTGGTGAGTGGGCCCAACATGCCCTTTCTCGTAAGTCTATACATTCTTTCTTGCCATATATGACCTAGTCTAGTATGCCAAGTGATGGCATCTATTTCATTATTACTAAAAGAAGTAACATAAGAAAAACAACTATTATCATAACTTGAACCATCAAGTATTGTATCTAATACAATAAAACCATTAATTAAATGCTCAATTCCAATAAGGACTGAATTTAAAAAGATCTTGAAACAAACACCATGAAAAGTTAAGTAATATCTTAATTCAAGAAGAACAGGGACATATATCAAGTTTCGTTGAATCTCCGGTGCATACAGGACATTGTGTAACAAAAGAATACGTCCACCACGAAAAGTCAATTTGCAGGTGTCTATTCCTTTTGCCTCAACCCTAGAGTTGTTACTCATATATATCCATCTACTCCCTTAATTGATTCGACAATACTCCACATATGCAGCTCGATCACGAGCTATATGGTTTGTTGCTCCTAAATCTACAGTCCACACAGGACAAGATTCGGTTAGGAGTACATAACTCGTTACTAAAGCATAATTTAACAAAGTGTAGTTAGGTCTCACCTTTTTTGGCTCAGTGCACTCATGAGCAAAGTTACCCAGCTTGCTACAGTTGTAGCATCTCACCTTAGATTTGTCCATTTTCTTGCCAGCACGCTTACCCCTTGGGCGCTTTTTAGCATTTGTCTTCTTCTTATTAGGATCAGATCCCTTACCCTTCTGGTTATTTTTATGGTCCCATTTTTTGCTTGAAGCCCGAAGCTTTGGGTGAGCTTGATTCAGCCATAAAAACTCTATTAGAAAGCTTAGCTGCCTCAAGGCGCTCTACTTCCAACTCTAGGTGATGCTCAATATCTTTAAAAGTTTTGATATTTTCATTATGAGTCATATTCACCTTCATGTGTTCCCAGGTATCAGGTAGAGATCTTATCACTGCCTGGACTAGTTGTTCATCAGTCAGAACATGTCCAGCAGACTTAAGCTCACGAACCATGTTCGACATCTCCCTTAGATGCTGCCTCATAGTGTGGTTCGGGTGCTTCCGATAAGAGTCAAATTTGATCGTAAGCCTCCTAAGTTTAGTGGTCGAGGTACCACCAAACTTGTCTTTCTGAGCAAGCCACATCTCTTGAGCAGTCTCATACTTCTCATACTCGCACATGAGGTCATCTTGCATGCTGCTCAACAACGTTATGCGAGCATTGATATTCTTCTTTTGCCAAGCCTAATAGGCCTCAAGATCCCTCCTGTGTTGAGTAGTATTACCTTGCTCAGGCTCAGCTAGGGTGTTGTTAAGAGTTTCTAAAGTCTCTTGCTCTTCAAGGATGTATTGAATCTTGGAGTGCCAAATATCGTAATTGTCACCATTCAGTTTCTCACCCTTATTCAGCTCAGCCACAATGTTTTTAGATGCAGAGGCCATCTCAACTATAATTCAACACATAGACAATTCAAAATACAATCACTAAAGGCATAATTAATAACTACACACAAACAATTAATTTGCTGCAAACGTAAACCAAAAGACATGACGAACTAATATTGGGAATGAAATCAAAAGGTCGTTGAGGCTTCCAATCATCATCCAATTCCCTTTATTATATTCATCATTAATTCGATTTTAATGTGCAAAATTATCAATTCTAATTATGAATTTATTAAATTCAATTTAATTAGAACTCCCACTCAATGAAACAATTCATGAGATATGTAAAAGAGTATGTAAAGTCGAGCAACAATTAATGTAGAATATCATTAATGAAATTATAGCAACATATAGTTCAACCAACAAAATAAAGCCAATTAAAAAAAACATAATCAACAAACAAATGAAATAACCTAACATAGTCAAACTAATACATAAAATCTTCTACATGTTCTTAAAATATTCTTTGTTACTCGTGACTCTTTTATCTAACTTATACTTAAGTCTACCTCCAAATAAAAATAATTGTTCCCTCTTGAAGATTGTGTTTATGGTTTTCTCATACCATAACTTCTGCCATCTACCAAGGCGACTAGCTTGTCTCCCACTTCGAAGGTTCGTGTGAATGCTACGCACTGAGGGTCGCCTCATCTTCGAAACAAGACGACACTCCTCCATTAACTTAATTTCACACCTAAGCATGTAATATATGTGTGAGGGTTCCTCAATCTGATTTAACATGTGAACCTTAAAGACAAGCGTATTGTCATCATCAGGTAATGATTGAATGAGAAGCCATTCATAATAACCCCAGTTCGTATACACAGTAGGTATATTTGCGGACATTAAGCGGTTAAAAGCCCCATATAAATCTTCTATGTTAATGCATATAGGACGATCAGGGTCCATATGATAATTCTCCATTTTCTCTATAAGTTCTTCATAAGATAGATTATTATTAATCTCAATTAGATCATTAGGTGAAACCCAAGCTCTAATTGTCATTACACCTTCTTGTTCAGTCCACAACTTACTAACGAGAGACATCTACAAGAAAAATAAAATAAAAATAAAATAAAATTAGGGATTGTTAACAAACGACTAAATACGAAATTAAAGTTTAGCCAATTCCATAAAAAAAAAAAAATATTTCAAGCTCCCACTAGAGCGAAATATTCATTAACATATAATGCTCATCTGTGAGACTATATAAGTTCGATCCAAAATTTTATTTGAAAAAAATAAGAAATGATTAAAAATAATTATTTGATATTAAACAAAATAGAAAATTAAATTTCAGAGCAAACGGCGCCCAAATCGGAGTCCCGAATAGCAAAATATGTAAAAAAAATTACGAATCTGGATTTATCCCCACGCGCGCTATAGTGCTCTACAGTGCCACTACAGTATCGTTACAGTATGCTACATTGCGCTACAGGATGCTACAAGCGCTACAGTACATTACAGTCACGTTCGAACACACACAACCGCGCGTGTTTCCCACGCGCGGCCCTGCGCCGCTCTAGTAGCATTGGGTCCGACATTGTCCGACTCCATTTTTTATTATGAACACAAGCGTACATTCGGATTTTCAAACGGAGATCGGAATAGGCCGGAATCTTCAAAAAACTAACTCTGGAACTATTCATCATCTTCTCCAAGTTAGGATTTTTAACCCTATCCAAACCCTAATCTAACCAGAATCGTATCTTGGCCATAACTTTCTCTTCTTAAGTCCGTTTTTAACAAATCATATATCGTTAGAAAGCTCTCAAAAAGATCTTTCAATGATATATCACACATATTGTCAGGTATCGTAGATCAAAAGATATGATCCATTGAAGTTTCGGGTTTCATAAAATATTTAGGGCTCATGCAATCTAAACCCTAGGCCGGTTTTAATAACTTCAATTCCAGAATTTATGCATTCATATTAAACATTCCAGAACACTTAAAACAACAACCATCACAAAAATTAATAAAATAAAAAATCATGCTTGTTGTGTAAATTTTATTGAACTCGCAAGCACACAAATCTATTAAAGAATAGACTAATGGTGACGAGTGTTGATCCCACGAGGAGGTGAGTTTTAATTATGTGTAGAATTAATTTTGTAAATGGGTGGTTGGATTTGTGGTGAAAATGATTTGGATTATCCTAAAATTGGAATTGAAATGGCGAGAATAATTTGAAGAGAATTCTATTGTAATGACGTACTTGGGTATCTGGATCCGTATCAACATGCATCATGGGCTAAATATTCCTTATTAATACCAATTAAATCATGAGGGGGGAATCCACACCTCATGAACCACACTCTAATCAATATGGTGCTAAGGGCTTATCGTGCCAAATAATAATAACCTTGTACTAGGGAACCGGTGAAACCAGGGCCGTGCTAGACAAGATTATTATTATTTGTCGACGAGAAGTCAAAACATCCACAAAAACTAGAGTGGAAGAGAAAATAAATTTACCAAATAAAGCCCATGACACATGTTGAGACTTCACCTTCAACCCAAGCTTGAAAGAAAATTAGCTACTCATAATTGAATTAGGGGCAAAATGAGAATTTATTAAAATACGTACAAAATACAAGATGGAGAAGGAATTATAGAAAATGGATCCCAAAAATGGATTTAGAGCTATCAAATTAGGGGGGAGGCCCCCCTTTTATAGATACATTGAGTAAATCATGGTCATCGGATTAAAAACAGTTTGGACGCTCAGGATTGCGCCACGTCATCAGTCAACAGTACGCGGTTTGACCACACGGTTTGAACAGTAACACGGTTTGATTGAACATAATCCTGTGTAATGCATGTACCGTACACGTAATTTTTAGTCCACTAATATGCTGCCACGTCACCAATCATCAGTGCACAAGAATTTTAACCCAACAGGATCGTGACACCTCATCAGTCAATGCCACATCATCGGTCAATGCCACGTCATCGATCTGTCTATGTGAACAGTGTCGTGAACAGTAACGTAGACAGTACCGTACATGTGAACAATACCATTTTTCCTTTTATGCTCCTCTTAAGGTTTTCGACCGTCCTGAGTTCAAAAGTGATGTTCATTTTGCCGTTTTGCCATTTGATCTCTCGTTTATTGTGAAATAACTATGATGCCCCTAAAATACATAAAATACTTAATTAAAATCAAACACACATAATTAAATTACAAGAAGCTTAAATACATAAAAGTAAGGGTTGTTAATAAGACTTGAAATGTAAAACGACGATTTTCTCCTTTACAAATATGCATTTTCTAACACTCAACACACCCCCCAACTAGCGTATTGCTAGTCCCTAATAAATAAAGCGAAAACAAAATTGAAATCCAAAATGATTTTTTTTTTAAACACTCGTGTTTATTTAATCAGACTAATGATAACAATCAAATAAAAGTAAAAGCATTATCTTCAGTTTAAAGAAACATCACACCCACATCAACCATCCACATGAATCAGCCCAGTAGACTTTGTCATAGCTACTTTCAAGAATGACATGTCAAACTCCAAAATCTCACTGGAGGTAGTGACACTCTCATAAAGAAATTAAACCCAATAAAAATAGTCACTCCAATGAATGGTAATTGAGAGAGAAAATAATAAAGAAGTGATATCACATGCTCTCACCAAGATAAAAAAATATGCCATCAGCTTAGAAATAATACGATCTCAAGTCACACAAAAATGCTAGTCAACCCAATTTATTTATCCTTTTTTTTTTCTTCTCTTTCTTCTTCTTCTTCTTTTTTTTTTTATTATGCACCACTACATCTTTTTAGCCCATATAACTAGCTTTTACTTCAGACTATAGTTCCCTAAAATTAAGAAGGACTTTTATTAGGACGTAGGCTAGGGACATGGCTAACAAATGAGTGGAAATAAGGAAAATAAAATGTATGTTTGAGAAAAATGCAGATAATGTTTTTTTGGAAATTGCAAGGTGGATTTCACCTATTATTTTTTTTTCTTCTTTTTTTTTGAAATAACAATTTTATTTTATTTTTTTTATTTTTTTGCTTTTGTTGGGCATAACTTCACTGTACAAAAATATTTATTTACAATTTTCTCAAACATAAATAGGTAATGGAACTTGTAAGATATTGGGTAATACTTCAAATTGGAGTGGGTTAAGATGATAAATTTGACAAAGAAAATGTTTTTTTTTAATTTATAAAGGCTCAAAAGGGTTAACTATAGATGTTTTACAAAATGGATGGCTAGAAAGGCTCAAACGGATCAAAGATAGTATTTCCATCGTCTTTTAGGGCTCTAAATAATCTTCCATATCTACTAGTTAGATGGGCCTCCATATGTTGCAACACACTTTTTTTTTTAATTTTACAATTTTTTTTAAGGGTTAACTCAAAAGAAATCTAGAGATCGTGTATACAATAATAAACTGCTAAGCTGTATAAAGAATAGGCAAAAGGGTTACTCTCCAAGAAAAATGATAGGCTCAAAAACTCACTTGGTACTTATTATGAAATGTTCATTCCTTCAAGCAACTCATATTTGTCTCCGACATCAACATGTAGAGTAGCAAACATAGTGTAACATCACTTAAGACCAAAGATAATACAAATACTAAAATTTAAAATTAATCATGTCATCCAATGTTAAAACAAATCACACAATTTGTTTTTTAAACAACATCCTACCCCCAACCTATTCTAAACATGAAAGGAAAATATGCATGCAAAAATGTGAAAATGATGAAGAAAAACTAATTAGAAAATGATAGAAAACAAAAATGGTTTTTTTTTTTACTTAAGAAGATGCGTTTCTAGAGACACTACACTCCATATTCAGCCATCTTCGACTCAAAAAAATTGAAAATGTATATTTATAAGGAGAAATTAAAAAGAAGAAGAAAAATGAACATTAAAACATAATAAAGAAAAAGAAAATGTCTGAAATTTTTAAAATTTTTCTTTTGTTTTTGTTTTCAAACGATGAAGATACGTTTCTAGAGTCACTACACTCTATATTCAGCCATCTTCAACACAAAAAGTTAGCAACAATTAGTTTCTACAACAAAAAATTAGTAAAACTTAACCAAGATTCCACAATTGTCGACTATTCCCTCCTCCCAACCAGAACGAAACATTGTCCTCAATGTTTGAAAGGAAAGAAGTAGAGTTTAGAAGACATCACCTGGATGGTGCAACACAGAAGAAAAAATTTACAAGCAGAGAGTTAAATCTAATTTGTACTTCTTACTGCGGCTACTGTTACCATCATTATTTGGACGCTCCAACACAAAGGTCCAGGGGTTTGACTCCGGTCTATAAGCTTGTAACAGATCAAGTAGCTCATTAGCAGTGTGAGCACAAATAAAAAGTTTTTTCGCATTGGAAGGAATGAAATAATTTTTTATTGCATGGTTAAGAAACACGATGAAGCCATCATAAAAGTTATTGACATTTATCAAACTGATGGGTTTCTGGTGAATGTGCAGATGGGCCCAAGATGCTAGTGTGATAAGTGCCTTTAGCGTTGCAAGATCTCCTAGAAGGAAAATAAAAGCATCAGCATGATTAAGCATTTCAGTTATTCGTTCTTGCATACCTGAGACGACTAACTCTTCTCTAGTCGAGGAGTCAGTCAAATTGCCCAAAGGTTTTAGGGCTCTTGGGATGATGCCTAACACTTGGCTGCCTCTGACAAAAGCAGCTTCTGAAACCAATTTTGATAACCCTCGGTTACCTCCTCCATACACCAAGTGTAATTTTCTCTCTGCTATGCTTCGACCAAGATCCAAGATCTATGGCTGTATCAACGAACTCTTTATGTTTGCCATAGGTAAATCCAGAAAGCACACAAATGTTCTTGAATTGTCTATTAGGAGTAGCTGCCATTGGAATATTTCTCAAAAACAATTTGTGAGTGCTTAACAAAAAGTCATATTTAAGAATCTTGGTGACAGTGGGTCACAACTGTGTATGAGGTAGCATGTCAGTGTCAAATAACGCGTAAAGCACATGGCTCGAGAGTCAAAAAGGAAACAGTAAAAAGAAAAAGAAATAATGATAAAATAAAATTATTAAAGACAATAATGGAAAAGATAAAATAACAGCGAAATAAAATAACATTGAAGTAAAATGATATTTACAGGTAGTTACGACTGTGGCTCACATCTTCCTCTAGTTTTACGTCCAGAAACGGCTTGAACGCCCTCTATGGGTCGTTGATAAGCTTCCCATCCAGTTTTCTTATAAACTGGCAAACAGGTTTGTTTATAGTCAGATTCCCTAGACTATATCGTGTATGCTCTTTCTGGAATAATGACCATAACTAGAGAATCGTTACTTGCACATATCCACTGGGATGCGTTTTAAGAGACATAAGGATATCATCCAATGACTCCTTATTCAAGCCATCCCTAATGAATTGAATCTTATCTTTCCTGTTATCAGACACCATTCCTAAAGAACATGGGTTTTTATCGCAACTCATTCTGGCACACTTATGACAAGCAACAAAAATTCTTCGAGCTCATCGTTTTCTTGCATAATTTCCTTTACCATAACTAGGCATGTATGCAATAAATTTTGGAGGTAACTCACCTGCCAATTGTACTTTAGCCTCGATTAACCAACGGATGTCAACAGGTATGTTATTCCTCATGAGCAATCGCATGCATTTGGACCGGGCTTTATAGATTGTAAGGAGGGCATTCTGAGGAAATGAATGGAATCGCTTGTGAAGCTTCGCTAGAATCTCGTTTCTGTCCATACCTTCGCCTCATAATATCAGTTATTATGGGAAACTGAAGTAACCGACTTGATTGTCACGGAGTACCGTTATCCGCCACTTCACCGGGGTAACAAACTAAAGCACACAAACAGAAAAACAAATTAAAACACACAAAGAAAATTAAAATCGTCCTCTTATTGAATTTACCTCAAGTTCCAACTGGATGTCGTAAACACTTCTCTCAATGTCTCTGAGTTGGCTTTCTAAACCCTCAACATAGGATACTAACTCTGGTGGTTGCAGAGCCCAAATACGATGTGTTTTACAAAATTGAATCTGCCTTTTGAGATGAGTTTTGACACGTTGAAGTGGTTTAAGAATGTTCAGAAGGAACAGTCTAAGTATGGTACTCATGATTAACAATGATAAGAGAAAACTTAATGGTAAAACAAACACACTTATGGAAAAATAATTTTAATTAGCAAAAGAATAATAAAAAGAAAGAAAGAAAGAAAAATCAAATCACCGAAAAAAAAATTCAATCCAAATCTGGTGGGTCACTCAAATTTATTTCAGTGTCTTCTCCATGTGGTTGGTACTCTAGATATGGCTTTAGTCTTTGACCATTAACTTTAAACGTGACACCGTTCTTTAGGTCCTTAATTTCAATTGCCCTATGTGGAAAAACAGTATGAACAATAAAAGGGCAAAACCATCGAGAGTGTAACTTACCTGGGACTAGGTGCAAGCGAGAATTGAATAAAAGCACTTTCTGACATGGAGTGAAAGATTTTCTCATAATTTGCTTGTCATGGAAGACTTTCATTCGTTGCTTGTAAATCTTGGCATTTTCGTATGCATCATTGCGAATTTCTTCAAGTTCTGCCAGCTGTAATCTTCTTTTTGAGCTGGCTTACTGCATGTCAAAATTGAATTTCTTGATGCCCCAATATGCACGATGCTCGAGTTCCACAGGTAGGTGGCAAGCTTTTCCATACACTAGCCTGTAGGGTGACATCCCAATCGGGGTCTTGAAAGCCGTTCTACGTCCATAATGCATCATCAAGTCTTAATGACCAATCTTTTCTATCTGGTCTTATCGTCTTTTCTAATATGTGCTTTATTTCTCGATTGGAGATCTCAACTTGGCCACTGGTTTGCGGATGATATGGGGTCGCCACTTTGTGAGTGATCGAATAGTTTGTCAAAAGAGCTTTGAATGCTTTGTTATAAAAGTGGGCACCACCATCACTGATTATTGCTCGAGGGAATCCAAAGCGTGAGACAATATTACTTTTCAAAAATGCTATCACTACCTTGTGATCATTGGTTATACATGGAATTGCTTTTACCCATTTCGATATGTAATCAATAGCAACCAATATGTATTGATGGCCAAAAGAAGGGGGAAAGGGCCCCATGAAGTCGATACCCCATACGTCAAAAATCTCAACCACTAAAATTAGATTTAGTGGCATCATGTTCCTTTGTGTAACGCTCCCCATTCGTTGACACCTATCACATGAAGAACAGAAAGTGTAAGCATCTCGAAATATAGTTGGCCAATAGAAACCACATTGTAAAACTTTAGTAGTTGTTTTCTTAGCACTGAAATGGCCTCCACAAGCTTGTTCATGGCAGAATGAAAGGATATTTTGAATTACACTTTCTGGGACACATCGTCTAATAATTTGATCTGCACAATACTTGAACAAATACGGGTCATCCCAAAAGAAATTCTTTATTTCCGCAAAGAATTTAGCCTTGTCTTGCTTGGTCCAATGCTCTAGAAGTTGACCTGTAACAAGATAATTAACGATATCAGCATACCATGGTAATACTTCCACACTCATCAATTGTTCATCTGGGAATGACTCATTCAATGGTAATGATTCCATAATTGTATCAAAATGGAGACGAGAGAGATGGTCAGCTACAACATTCTCTGTGCCTTTCTTATCTTTAAATTCCAAGTCGAATTCCTGCAAAAGTAACACCCAACGAATTAGTCTAGCTTTTGCATCTTTCTTTGTGAGAAGATATTTAAGAGCAACATGATCTGTGAATATAATTATTTTACAACCAATGAGATAAGATCGAAATTTTTCCAATGCAAACACTACTGCTAGCATTTCTTTTTCAGTAGTTGAATAGTTCAACTGTGCATCATTCAATGTCATACTAGCATAATAAATAACATGAGGGATTCGATCAACTCTTTGTCCTAAAACTGCTCCTACTGCATAATCAGATGCATCACACATTAGCTCAAATGGTAAGCTCCAGTTTGGGGGTTGAATGATGGGTGATGATGTCAACAACTGCTTTAATTTTTCAAACGCCACAAAACATGAATCATTAAAGATAAAATGTACATCCTTAGCAAGTAAATTGCATAAGGATCTAGAAACTTTGCTAAAATCTTTAATGAAACGTCTATAGAAACTAGCATGCCCAAGGAAAGATCTTACTTCTCTGACTGTTTTGGGTGGAGGAATGTTAGAAATGGGATCCACCTTGGCTTTGTCAACCTCAATACCTTTGCTTGAAATGATGTGACCGAGAACAATACCTTGTTTTACCATAAAATGACACTTCTCCCAATTTAAGACCAAGTTCTTCTCGATACATCTTTGCAAAACTAGTGTTAGATGATGTAAACATTGATCAAACGAGTCACCAAAAACAGAAAAATTATCCATAAAGACTTCAAGGAATCGTTCAACTATATCAGAAAAAATGCTTAACATGCATCGTTGAAATGTAGCAGGTGCATTACATAATCCAAATGGCATCCTCCTATATGTAAAAGTGCCAAAAGGGCAAGTGAAAGTGGTCTTCTCTTGATCTTTTGGTGCTATGGGAATCTGATTATATCCTGAGTAGCCATCTAGAAAGTAATAAAATTCATGGCCTGCTAATCTATCAAGCATTTGATCAATAAATGGTAAAGGAAAATGGTCTTTACGTGTGACAGAATTCAACTTTCTATAATCAATGCATACACGCCATCCTGTAGTGACTCTAGTGGGTATCAATTCATTATCAGCATTCGTAACTACTGTGACTCCTGACTTTTTGGGGACAACTTGTACAGGACTGACCCATGAACTATCAGAAATTGGGTAAATGATACCTGCGTCTGATAGCTTAAGGACTTCTGTTCTAACAACTTCTTTCATATTAGGATTTAACCGACGTTGCATTTCCCTAGTAGATTTAGCATTTTCATCAAGGTGAATGTAATGCATGCAGTCTACTGGGTTTATACTTTTAATGTCTGCTATGGTCCATCCTAATGCTTCTTTGTGCTCTTTTAAAACATCCAACAACTTATATTTTTGTTCGTCATTTAGGGATGATGAGATGATTACCGGCAGAGTACTTTCTTCTCCCAAAAATGCATATTCCAGAGTGTTGGGTAATGGTTTGAGCTCGAGTTTCGGTGGTGATTATGATGATGGGATGAGTTTCTTTTCTGATGGTGAGAGTTGTTCAACTCTTGACTTCCATTTATTAGTGTCCATGGATGGTGCTGAGTCAAGTAGGGCGTTGACCTCATCGACTGATCTGTCAATATCAAAATCTAAACCAAAATGAGTTAAGCATGTTTGTAAAGGGTCATCACTAAGGTTTGGAATAAAAGTGTCATCAACTAATGCTTCAATTAAATCCACATCAACAATTCCATCATCTGCATTGTGAGGTTGTTTGACAATGTTGAAGATGTTCAGCTCCATAGTCATATTGCCAAAGGACAACTGCATATTTCCAGTCCTGTATTGAATGTGAGTATCCGCAGTCGCCAAGAAAAGTCGGCCTAGAATAATGGGGATGTGCTTCCTTGAATCCTGTATTGGTTGAGTGTCAATTACAATGAAATCAACAGGAAAATAAAACGTGTCTACCTGGATAAGCACGTCCTCCACAATACCACAAGGTATTTTCGTGGACCGATCTACAAGCTGTAACACCACTGGAGTTAGGTGCAATTCTCCAAGTCCAAGTTTCAAAAATACTGAGTAAGGCAACAGATTTACACTAGCTCCTAAATCCAACAAAGCATTCTCAATTGTGTGGTTCCCTATGCTACATGAGATAGTGGGGGAGACTGAGTCTTTACATTTTAGAGGAATTTTATGTTGGAGTATAGAACTAACGTTTTTTTGTTAAAAAATGCTTTCTTTTGAACATGAATGTTTCTCTTTTTAGTACAAAGGTCTTTAAGAAACTTGGCATAAGATGAAACTTGCTTTATAGCATCAAGTAAAGGGATGTTAACACTTACCTGCTTGAAGATTTCGAGAATCTCGCCTGTGGATTTTCCCTTCTTTCCTTTCGCTAACCTCTGAGGAAATGGAGCTTTGGGAACATATTCTCGTGGGTTGGTTTCTTCTTTCTCCTCCGGTTATGAGTCCTCAGCATTTACAGGTACAATTTAATTTTCTTTTGTCACCGGCGTCTCCACTTTGTTGTCGACTTCTTTTTCTTTTCGCAAGGTCATGACTGCTTTGACCTCTCCATGCTGCTGTGGTGAGCTGGTACTTGCTTCATGCACTCCTTTAAGATTAGGCACTGGTTGACTTGGAAACTTGCCTTTCTCAACAGTCATTGCCAAGATCTGAACTGAAAAAGCAAGTTGTCCCACCATCTTCTCGAGGCTTGAAACTGATTGGGCTTGTGAGTTGAAGCCTACTCTCAACTCATTTCGTAGTCCATCAATGGTGCGGTTCTATTGCTCAATCGTAGAGTGAGTAACATTCTTGAAATTCTGGAATGCATCCTCCCATGGTCTGGGTTGAGAGTAGTTCTGATTTTGATTGTATGGTCTAAATGGTGGCTGAGAGCCTTGAGGATTTTGTGGAATTGGTGGAGCTGGAGCTGCTGGTTCATTCTGTTGGAATCCTTGAGACCATGAAAAATTGGGGTAGCCTCTCCATCCAGGGTTATATGTGTTGGAGTATGGGTTGTAATTTGATGGTTTTCTCATTACTCCTATGGCATTGGCTTGATCTAAGTATGAGTCATGGTCAGGTGGCTCTGTTGATTTAGCAGTCGATAACGATGCTATTTTTCGAGCGAGACCTTCAACCATCTCCTTGACTTCTTTGATTTCTAAACTCGACTCGCCAATGTGAACCTCATTTACTCCTTTAATTCTTCTAGTATTCCTGAGTGACCGACTCCGTTGTTGGGAATTATTCGCTTGTCGCTGGAAGAATTCCCAAATCTCTGATGCACTTTTTGACATTAGCTCTCCTCCACTTGTTGCCATTAGCCATTCTTGCACATTCGGCAATAATCCCTCCAAACAGTATTGGCATTGGTGTCATTTCTAGTACCCATTATGTGGACACTTCAAGAGTAGCCCATTGAATCGCTTCCATGTTTCGAAAAACTACTCGTCTTCTCTCTAGGTAAACTCTGAAATTTCCCTGCGAATAACATTGGTTTTATGCACTGGGAAATATTTATTCAAAAATTTAGTTACCATTTGTTCCCATGATGTAATGCTATTGGCAGGCAATGTATTAAACCATGAACGAGCTCTATCCTTTAAAGAAAATGAGAATAGTCTAAGTTTTACATCATCATCTGAAAAATTTTCATATTTAAATGTTTGACAAATAGCATGAAATGATTTGGATTATCCTAAAATTGGAATTGAAATGGCGAGAATAATTTGAAGAGAATTCTATTGTAATGACGTACTTGGGTATCTGGATCCGTATCAACATGCATTAATGGCTAAATATTCCTTATTAATACCAATTAAATCATGAGCCGGTGAAACCAGGGCGGTACTAGACAAGATTATTATTATTTGTCGACGAGAAGTCAAAACATCCACAAAAACTAGAGGGGAAGAGAAAATAAATTTACCAAATAAAGCCCATGACACATGTTGAGACTTCACCTTCAACCCAAGCTTGAAAGAAAATTAGCTACTCATAATTGAACTAAGGGCAAAATGGGAATTTATTAAAATATGTAGAAAATACAAGATGGAGAAGGAATTACAGAAAATGGATCCCAAAAATGGATTCAGAGCTATCAAATTAGGGGGGAGGCTCCCTTTTTATAGATACATTGAGTAAATCATGATCATCGGATTAAAAACAGTTTGGACGCTCAGGATTGTGCCACGTCATCAGTCAATAGTACGTGGTTTGACCACGTGGTTTGAACAGTAACACGGTTTGATTGAACATAATCCTGTGTAATGCATGTACCGTACACGCGATTATGTTCAATCAAACCGTGTTACTGTTCAAACCGTGTTACTGTTCAAACCGCGTGGTCAAACCGCGTACTGTTGACTGATGTAATGCATGTACCGTACACGCGATTTTTGGTCCACTAATATGCTGCCACGTTGCCAATCAACAGTGCATAAGAATTTTAGCCCAACAGGATCGTGACACCTCATCAGTCAATGTTACATCATCGGTCAATACCACGTCATCGATCCGTCTATGTGAACAGTGTTGTGAACAGTAACGTAGACAGTACCGTACATGTGAATAATACCGTACATGTGAACAGTGCCATTTTTTCTTTTATGCTCCTCCTAAGGTTTTCGACCGTCCTGAGTTCAAAAGTGATGTCCGTTTTGCCATTTGATCTCTCGTTTATTGTGAAATGACTATGATGCCCCTAAAATACATAAAATACTTAATTAAAATCAAACACACATAATTAAATTACAAGAAGCTTAAATACATAAAAGTAAGAGTTGTTAACAAGACTTGAAATGTAAAATGACAATTTTCTCCCTTACAAATATGCATTTTCTAACATTCAACAATGTTTTTCATGAATCAAATCCAACCAATGCACGAATCTAACACATTCAGGCTCTGATACCAATGAAAGAAATTCAAAAAAGGAGTCCAAAGACCTTACCTTTTCGAATTATGGAGAGGAATAAATGAGTGTTGGATCACGTCACAAGTCGGAAAGAAATCACGAGTGGAAATCTTCCTCAAGTCACAATATATTTGCCTTTTTCGGATTGTACAAGGTTTTTTATTTAATCTTTTCTTTCACCCACACACACACACTCTGTTGTTTTTTTTCTAAATGAAATGGAATCGTTAACTTCCTTTTTTCTTTTCTAGCAGCGGTTTTTGATATATACAGCGGTTGGGAGCAGTTGGGAAGTTGATTTGTGTTCAAGTTCCCTCTCCCAAACGTGCATGGTAACCAACAAGAGGTTATCATGTGCAGGTCGGGTCAACCCATCTTGGGCGCCCACCCGTCCAACATCTTTAGATGACATGACCACTAATGTCGGTTTTCAGCAATATACCGATAGACAAGTCATATGAACTCTGATAGGTCTCAATCAAACCTTGACTGTAATTGTTAATAAAATAGAATTCTCTTAGGGTGAGAACATACCACTGAGTTTGGATAAATACTTGCCATCCCCTTTATTGAATAGGATCAAATTTAAATACAATCGTTTAACTACTACTCCTAAACTTAAGATCCACAATCGCTATAATTAAGGAAAATAACTGCTTATATTGTAAATAAATAGTTAACAGTACGTCCATCTTCCCACGACCTTCCTACATGTACTAAACTTTGTGAATGTCATGGCTTATCAATACCTTCCCCTTTTAGTGGAACCTTGTCCTCAAGGTTCAAGGTAGAGAACTAGCCCCCAATGAGCTCATTAATGTCTCCACTAAATTGGTCATCAGTATTCCCTTTCAATAGTAAAAGTTGGCGACCCATACAATTCTGGCCAAAAGAAAATTTATCATCACAATTAAAACAAAGGCCTTTAGCCCTCCTCCTTTTCATTTCCTCCCATGTTAGTGAAATACAAGTTATGCAACCCAAGAGGGGGGGGGTGAATTGGGATTTTAATACTTATGCTAAGCAAACCACACAACAATTCAATTTAATGTCTTAATGAAATAAAAAATAAAAAATTCAATCAAGCACGATATTAAAAGAGTGAGGGAAGAGAAAATAAACACAATAATTTTTACGTGGTTCGGCAATCCTTGCCTACGTCCAAGCCTCCAAGCTCACCCGGCTTGAGGATTTCACTATCCAAGCCTCCCAAGGCTTCAAATGTTTACAATTGACTTCCAAAGTGTCAATAGACCTTTACAACCAAGAGATTATCTCCCCAATCTCTTCACCCCAAGTGTTCCTCACACTTGTACACTCACAATTTGATGAGAAATGAAAATTACAACAATGAAACTCTCTTTAAGAGTGGATAAATAAATTATAGCTCAATGATGATTCAATAAAGGATGATTTACAAAATAGAAACTCAATATATGTTATATGATCTTATTTATACTTGTATTAGTAGTTAAAATGAAGTTGGAGTAGAGTTTTTATAGTTAAAGCCTGAAAACTAGCCGTTATAGGTAAATTCCCGCAACCAAGCAATTAGCCGCTTGATTTATCCGGCTAGCCGCTTGTAACAGTGATATTACCGTTATTTTTGAAATTGCTACAATAATACTATTCACCAAAATTACACTTTGGCCAAAACATTCTCTAATTACACTATGGCCCAAAACGTCATAAAACTTTACCAACTGGTCCAATTTCAGAACTTCTAAATAATACTTGTCGTTCCCAAGACTTTATAAAATTATGATATGGCCCCAACTATAATAGTATTTTCAAAGAAGTTCTTTTCAAAATTTAGCATAATACCCATATTTTTCAAAGTTCTGAAAACCTTTCAATTTAGTCCAAATTTTGAAAATATGAGATTTCCTCAGGCGGCAAGCCGTTAGCCTCAGGCAGTTAGCCGCTCACTCTCTATCCAATTTTGGATTTCAAATGTTTGGATTACATTTGGGTCCTCAAACGTTCATAAATTATAGTATGTCCCAAAATATTTCAAATGTTTGCAAAAAGGTCCAATTCTGAAATTTAAAAATCTTTATTAAAATCAAGGT
This sequence comes from Citrus sinensis, assembly GCF_022201045.2. Classification (NCBI taxonomy): domain Eukaryota; kingdom Viridiplantae; phylum Streptophyta; class Magnoliopsida; order Sapindales; family Rutaceae; genus Citrus; species Citrus sinensis. The sequence continues at coordinate 11,622,857 of NC_068560.1, forward strand.
TTTCAAAACTTTTTCATTTTAATCCAAATTACTCAAATCCATAAAACACCTTATCTTCTAAATATAAAACCTTTTAATTTACGAAAAGGAATTATTTAAATAAATTCTTGAGCTTCTCAAATGCTAAATCATGTATCAATTAATATCAGCTTTACAAGAATTTGTCGCAATAATTAGTCCGTTGAGCTCTAAACTTTATTCTTTTGAACGCGCCGTTGTCCGTTGAGTGTCTTGAGCTTGATTTCACGTGATTCACCTCATCATAAATATTATCCTTCAAGAACTAGTGGAATATGAAATACAATATTTATAAAATTACTTAAGACACATGTTTGTTATCATCAAAATTACATAATGTGTAGCCCTTTAGGCTAACAATCTCTCCCTTTTTTATGATGACAAACATCTTATGTATTTTGGCATTTATACTCCCCCTTAATACATGGCATAAATAATTCAACATATAAATCAAAATTTAAAGATAAACCCCCCTGAATATATGATCTATAACAATTTGTAAGCTCTCCCTTAATATTTCAAAACCATGCACAAATACTTCAAGATCAAAATATGTATTATATGTCTCTATATTCAAAATACATGATCTCTCCCCCTTCATCATCAAAATTACTAGAAATGCATGCTAAGACCAATAATATGTCAATGGTTAATCAAGAAACATATAATAACCAAACATCCAATTAACCATAAAATGACCATGAACCATCATTCCATCAATTACCAAATCAACAAATCATAACATAAAATTATCATATAAAACAATCATGTAATCAAATCATCATTATATCTCAAAATCATTACCATGATCACATATCAACTATCAAAAGAATGCTCAAAATGCATTTTACTTCCCCCAATTTACATCATCAAAATGGTATATTACTTTGTCCCTCCCTTTGGACAACAAAAAAATTCAAAATGCATATTATCAAAAATCATATTGTATGCTCCCCTTAAATATATGGCCAATTTAAAAATTTAACCAAAATGATTTTATCCAAAAACATATCATATTTATCTCCCCCTTCATAAAAAACAATAGATAGATAGATGCAATCGAAACAAGATCATCAAAAATAATTCAATGAAGATATTACCCATTTTGTGCGAGCAAAAATTTCAGCAGAGTCTTCCCTTAAAAATAAACAAATCCTCAAATACACAACATGGTTAAAAAGACTTTCATATAAGCTTAAACAATTATAACAAACCAACAACTCCATCAATTTATCAAGCAACACACATATAATCATCAATCATCAAAATCATCAAGAAATCATTTTTAATAGTATTAATAACATGATTAGAGATATTAATAAATTTCATCATTCCAAGTTCACGCTGAATTTTTGAAAATTGTTCTTCGCAAAAAGGTTTTGATTTGTTTACCAAATTAGCATGCAAAAGTTATAAGAACATATTATCAACTATCCAAGCTACATAATTACTAATCACATTTTAGAAATCAAGACAACTAAACTCATCAAAGACCTAATGTGATATTTCAATATAACTTTAAAATCCTTATATGCTTAAAATTTTCGAAGTATATGTATTTTTCCCTTTTCGAAATCATTTAAAATAAGTAATGCATATTTAACAATACATCGATAAAGTACAAAAAATGCATCCATTCACCAATGATAGATTCTATAAGATCAAATTTTATCAAATACAATGGAATCATCAAAGCACAATCTTTAACATCAAAACTTAAGCAAAGCATAAGTACATAATGACAATTTATAGATCATCAAAATCAACATAGCTATTAAGATAAGCCATCATTATGAGCTAAAGAACAAGTGATCAAATCCATTATTACAAATGCGTACATATATTTCTAAGTAATGATCTAGTAGCTACACCTTATCATGAATCTTCCAAAATTAAGTTCTTAGGATGAGAAGAAACATACCACCACTCTTTGGGGAGTGTTTGAGAAATACCTTCATTTTACTTCGCATTTGTTTCTTCATGTTGCTCCTCTTGATTTTCAAGTGGTGCATTCTTTTGGCTATCCTTGGATGAATCTTCTTGTAGCTTTTCATCTACATCATCATCAACAACAACTTTCTCCGTAGAGGAAGAATTAGACTCATCAAATGTAACATGTATAGATTCTTCCACAACCAAAGTTCTTTTGTTATACACTCTATAAGCTTTGCTTGTAATTGAATAGCCAAGAAAAAAAATACCAACATCAAATTTTGGATCAAATTTGTCAAGATTATCTTTTGTGTTCAAAATAAAACATTTGCATCCAAAAACTTTGAAATAATCAATGTTGGGTTTTCTATCTTTCCAAAGCTCATAGGGAGTTTTATTGAGATGAGGTCTAATCAACATGGTCTTAGCCATTTTTTGAATAGACATATTCTTTCTCTTTACAACTCCATTTTGTTGTGGAGTACTAGGTGATGAAAATTGATGCTCAATGCCAAAATCATTACAAAAATTCTCAAATATATGATTTTCAAATTCTCCACTATGATCACTTCTAATACAAGAAATAACACATAACTCATTTATCATGCATATATATCACACAATCATGAAATATGTAAGCATTCAAAGATTGAGAATTAAAGCATCTCACTTATTTATCATGCTTAGGCATTACATAATCATTAAAATCAAACAAATCCATCATGATGAGTTGACAAGTTATCATCATATATATATAACCATGCATCATGATAAAGCACACAATGTTATACACAATGATAATTCAATCATGTAAACATACAAGTATACTTTCACAAATTCAAGCTACTATCCATTTATCATGATCCACTCAACGAAATAAATAGGCAAGATAAACTTATCCACATCATGTTAATGCACTTAATGTTATGATGAAATATGAAATACTTACTAAGATTAAAAGACCATCAGTTATAATCAATAAGGCAATAATTATTATCAAAACAATTAAATCATCTTGTCTCATCATTTTCGCTTAGACAATGATCAAGTGATTATCTTCATAAGCTTTCATCTAGGAACTCTCCGACATTCCTTGATTGTGGTACCTACAAAGAAAACATTCATGTTGTGCCCTTTGGTACCCAAATACTCTTGGGTCCTTGCATGTTAGATTTGATTCCTTTTGGAACCCAAACACATTTGACTCCATAATATACATTTCTCTTAACTGGACATCTAAAACTCATACGACCATTTCCATTACAATAATGACATACAATTTGATCATTAGTGGAGGTAGCTTTAACAAAGTAATTCTTATAATATTTTGCTTCAAGTTAGGCTTATACCCAAGTCTTCCTTTATCAAATACACATTTTTTAGAGTTAACCAAGTTATCTAAGTTCTTTTGACCATTTGTGAATTTTAACACAACATCACTAAGTTCAATTTTCTATTTCTTGATCATTTTATTTTTCTTTTTCAAATCATCTACATGTGGCTCTAGATGTTCATGTGAAGTGCTTGGTTTCTCATTTGATAATGCAACTCTATTATGCAAAGTTTTATTCTCTAACTCTATTCCTTTAATCGTTTCATTTAATAAATCATTGTATTTTTGTAAAAGTATCCTTTTCCTTTTTAAAGTCATCTACATGTGATTTTAGATGCTCGTGTGAAGTGCTATGTTTCTCATTTGATAATGCAACTTTATCATGCAATTTTTTATTCTCTAATTCTAGGCATATAATCTTTGCACTTAGAGATTCATTTTTATTTATGAGCTCTACCGTTTTCTTTTTAAGACATACATTCTTTTTAGCAATTTTCATCCACTCATCATGCAATTCTTTAAAAGCATCATGTAATTCATCATAAGTAGGAAGATCATTTACCTCATCAAGTTCATCATCTGATTCATCTCCAATTGCCATAAGTGCTAAATTCGACACTTCATGAGATTCCTCCTCATTTGTAGTCTCCTCATATGCAACTTCAAGTTTTCTTCATATTTCATAAGCATTAGAAAAATTTGAAACTCTATGAAATTTCTTTTTATCTAAGGCACAAAATAAAGCATTCATAGCCTTAGAATTTAAAGACATCATTTTCTTATCCGACTCACTTAAAGCATTCTTCCTAGGAATGAATGAACCATCACAAATTATTTCTCATATTTCATAGTCTAAGGCTTGTAAAAAGACTCTCATTCTAGTTTTCCAAAAGTCTACACAAGAGCACCTTGCTCTGATACCAAATGAAATGCAAGTTATGCAACCCAAAAGGGGGGTGAATTGGGATTTTAATACTTATGCTAAGCAAACCACACAACAATTCAATTTAATGTCTTAATGGAATAAAAAATAATAAATTCAATCAAGCACGCTATTAAAAGAGTGAGGGAAGAGAAAACAAACACAATGATTTTTACGTAGTTCGGCAATCCCCACCTACGTCCATGTCTCCAAGCTCACCCGGCTTGAGGATTTCACTATCCAAGCCTCCCTAAGCTTCAAATGTTTATAATTGACTTCCAAGGTGTCAATGGACCTTTACAATCAAGAGATTATCTCCCCAATCTCTTCACCCCAAGTGTTCCTCACACTTGTGCTCTCACATTTTGATGAGAAATGAAAATTACAACAATGAAACTCTCTTTAAGAGTGGATAAACAAATTATAGCTCAATGATGATTCAATAAATGATGATTTACAAAATGGAAGCTCAATATATGTTATATGATCTTATTTATGCTTGTATTGGAGTTGAGTTTTTATAGTTAAAGCCTGAAAACTAGCTGTTATAGGCAAATTCCCGCAACCAAGCGTTTAGCCGCTTGATTTATCCGGCTAGCCGCTTGTAACTGTGATATTACCGTTATTTTTGAAATTGCTACAGTAACACTGTTCACCAAAATTACACTTTGGCCTAAAACATTCTCTAATTACACTATGGCCCAAAATGTCATAAAACTTTGCCAACTGGTCCAATTTCATAACTTCTAAATAATACTTGTCATTCCCAAGACTTTTTAAAATTATGATATGGCCCCAACTATAATAGTATTTTTCAAAGAAGTACTTTTCAAAATTTAGCATAATACCCATATTTTTCAAAGTTTTCAAAACCTTTCACTTTAGTCCAAAATTTGAAAATATAAGATTTCCTCAGGCGACAAGCCGCTAGCCTCAGGCGGTTAGCCGATCACTCTCTGTCCAATTTTAGATTTCAAATATTTGAATTACATTCGGGTCCTCAAACTTTCATAAATTATAGTATGGCCCAAAATATTTCAAATGTTTGCAAAAAGATCCAATTCTGAAATTTAAAAATCTTTATTAAAATCAAGGATTGCAAAACTTTTTTTCATTTTAATCCAAATTACTCAAATCCATAAAACACCTTATCTTATAAATATAAAACCTTTTAATTTACGAAAAGTAATTATTTAAATAAATTCTTGAGCTTATCAAATGCTAAATCATGCATCAATTAAATCATACTGGCTTTACAAGAATTTGTCGCAATAATTAGTCCATTGAGCTCTAAACTTTATTCTTGAACGTGCCGTTGTCCGTTGAGTGTCTTGATCTTGATTTCGCGTGATTCACCTCATCATAAATATTATCCTGCAAGAACTAATGAAATATGAAATACAATATTGATAAAATTACTTAAGACACATGTTTGTTATCATCAAAATTACATAATGTGTAGGCCCTTTAGGCTAACAGTTAGCAGCTTCACGGGCCCTATTGTTGGAGATTCCATTGGTGGTAGAAGGATTTTCTTTTGTTCTGATAGCTGGTCATCTTTCATGTGAGCTAAACTGATGGCTTCCTTTAGCGTTCTTGGTTTGAACATGCGGATGTCTTCGGATATCTCCGATTTTAGTCCGCCCATGAATGTTCCCACAAGAGCTTTCTGTGTCCAGCCATGAACTCTGTTACCAAGCCTTTCAAACTCCTTCTGGTAATCGCGAAGGGAACTGGTTTGTTTTACTCTAGATAAAGCCTCATCAAAATCTTCACATTCAGTATGACCAAAACGAGCCCATAATTCCTCAGCAAAGGTTTCCCATGTCACCAAACTTCCTTCCTCTTGGTAAGCTCGTCGCAACCACTGCCACCATTGATTGGCTTCTCCCTCAAGGTGAAAAGACACCAATGCAACCTTTTGTGCCTCCGTTGTTCCCTGGTATTCAAAAAATTAGGAAACTTTGCTAAACCACTCCGCAAGATCATCTCCAGTGTACCTTGGAAATTCAAGCTTAGCCATTTTTTATGAGAAAATCATTAGACTTCCACCAACTTCCTCCTTGGTATTCTCCTTGTAAGAATTGCTAGGGTGATTATTGACGTTATGGCTGGACCCTTCTTTGTTTGAAAAGAAAGCCTCAGACATACGATTGATGGTCTCCTCGAGCTGATGCAGTTTTTCATTAATGCCAATATCCTTTCTTTGTTAGTTGCCATGAGAACAATAAAGTTTTTAAACAAGATAACGCAGCTCTGATACCAATTGATAGGTCCCAATCAAAGCTTGACTATAATTGTTAATAAAATGGAATTCTCTTAGGGTGAGAACAGACTACTGAGTTTGGATAAATACTTGTCGTCCCCTTTATTAAATAGGATCAAATTTAATGTGAGGTACAATTTTCTTAAATATAGTAGAATTTATTTTTAAGCTAACAATATTTTATAATATTTAATTTTAAGGAATGATGACATAAGAAATGATGACGTAAGCAATGACATAAGCGATGATGTAAGAAGAAGTGTAGAGAAAGTTAAAGAATTTTAGAATTTAGTAAGTTATTTATGAAGGTTAATCTCAACCATTGATTAAGAGTTATGGTGGAAAAATCCTAGCCATCCATTAGCCTTAAGAAATCCTATAAATACCCCCCACCACCTCTCATTTTCAATGCAACCTAGAAATTTCATTCCCTTCTATTCTAAGTCATAATAACAAGAGTAGAGGAATCCTTAACTTAGAAAGGTCTAGAGAAGTCGAGATCAAGAGGTAAGTAACACCTCAACTATAATGTAAGGACAAAATTATTTTTATACTTAAGTTCAGTTTTAACAATCCCTTTATATTATGATGGCTATTATAGTGTAATTCGTTATATTCTAAATCTTTATATGGTCGGCCCTGCCACCTAATATGTGATACTATGGTCGGCTCTGCCGCCTAATATGCGATGTCATGGTCGGCTCTGTCGCCTAATATGTGATACTTATACTTAATTATGCTATGGTTGGCTGTGCTGCCTATACTAAAGACTCTTGTTTTTAAATAATGCTGTGTGTTGATTTTGTTATACATCGAGGAATTTCAAATGTTATAAGTTGCATTGGATGCATGCATATCATGGACTACATTATGAAGAAGACGTTTCAGAAAATAAATTTATGAAAAATAAGTGGTTGTACTACCAGGTGGCAAATTTCTAAAGAGGGCAAGCCCTCAAAGCTAAGTTAAAAGAAATCTTTTGGGGACGGTGATACGTAACGCCCAAAAGATCAACTAATGAGGCCCAATGACATATTGTTTAAAGAGTAAAAGTACCAGCCTTGTAGTGCAACATACCTAGGGCCCAAACAAAGTTGTTTTGTATTTTCTAAGTTTATTTTAAGAGCTTAATATGGTCATCCATATGCATCATAATTTATACATGCATTAAAGTGTTATTTTACTGGGCATTAGCTCACTAAGTCATTACATTGCAAGTAACGATGAGTAGGGCAGGCTGGCGCCAAGTCCTGACCAAGATGAAGTGCATATGGGCATAACCGACCTTGGGATTTTATGATGGGCTCAGCTTTGTGTTAATAAAAATAAGTATCTTGACTTTATGTAATAATTATGTTTTTAAATAAACTAAGAAATCTCTATATGACTCTTACTTTTCTGTAATAAAGTTTTGTTGGATTGTGGTAAACTTTTAGAATTCATAATTATATTAAAAGTAACTGTGTTTTTAAGTATTTTTTTAAAGATAAATAATATATTGGAGTGTTACATTAAAATACAATCGTTTAACTACTACTCCTAAACTTAAGATTCACAATCGCTATAATTAAGGAAAACAACTGCTTATATTGCAAATAAATAGTTAACAACACGTCCATCTTCCCATGACCTTCCTGTTGAGTGTTAGAAAATGCATATTTATAAAGGAGAAAACCGTCATTTTACATTTTAAGTCTTACTAACAACCCTTACTTTTATGTATTTAACCTTCTTGTGATTTAATTACATGTGTTTTATTTTAATTAAGTATTTTATGTATTTTAGGGGTATTATAGTCATTTCACAATAAAGGAGAGATCAGACGGCAAAACGGACATCACTTTTGAACTCAGGACGGTCGAAAACCTTAGGAGGAGCATAAAAGGAAAAATGGCACTATTCACATGTACAGTACTATTCACGTGTACGGTACTGTATACGTTACTGTTCACGACACTGTTCACATAGACGGATAATGACGTGGCATTAACCGATGATGTGGCATTGACTGATGAGGTGTCACGATCCTGTTGGACTAAAATTCTTATGTACTGTTGATGGTGACGTGGCAGCATATCAGTGGACGAAAAATCTCGCGTACGGTGCATGCATCACACAGGATTATTTTCAACCAAACCGCGTTACTGTTCATCCGGGTCAAACCGTGTTACTGTTCATCCGCGTGGTCAAACCGTGGACTGTTGACTGATGACGTGGCGCAATCCTGAGCGTCCAAACTGTTTTTAATCCGATGGCCATGATTTACTCCATGTATCTATAAAAAGGGGGCCTCCCCCCCCTAATTTGATATCTCTAAATCCATTTTGCCCCTAGTTCAATTATGAGTGGCTAATTTTCTTTCAAGCTTGGGTTGAAGGTGAAGTCTCAACATGTGTCATGGGCTTAATTTGGTAAATTTATTTTCTCTTCCCCTCTAGTTTTTGTGGATGTTTTGACTTCTCGTCGACAAATAATACTAATCTTGTCTAGTACCGCCTTGGTTTCACCGGCCCTCTAGTACAAGGTTATTATTATTTGGCACAATAAACCCTTAGCACCATATTGATTAGAGCGTGGTTCATGAGGTGTGGATTCCCCCCTTATGATTTAATTGGCATTAATACGGATTATTTAGCCCATGATGCATGTTGATACGGATCCAGATACCCAAGTACGTCAATTTAATAGATTTTCTCTTCAATTTATTCTCTCAATTGCAATTCCAATTTTAGAATTTATTATCGCCATCTCAATTCCAATTTTAGGATAATTTAAATCACTTCCATCACAATTTCAACAACCCATTTACAAAATTAATTCTATACACAATTAAAATCCACCTCCTTGTGGGATCGACACTCGTCACCATTAGTCTATACTACAATAGATTCGTGCGCTTGCGAGTATATTAAAATTTGCACAACAAGTTTTTGGCGCCGTTGCCGGGGAGGTAAGTAATTTTAATTCATAGAATTAATTTTTTTTGAATAATTTCTTTTATTTGTTTTCTTGTATTTTTATTATTATTAAAAAAAAGAAAAAGAAAAAAAAGTGAATCCGCATTTAGAGGTTAGTAATTTCTTTTCTTTTTCTCTTCTTTAAATTTCTGTAATTTAATTTTCAAGTTATTTTTTTTTTCTTTGTAATTTTTGTTTATCTTACTAACTCTTTTTAGTTAATTTATTTTACGTATTTGTTTTTGTGTATTTTTATAGAAAGTTTGTAATAGCGCAATAAGGTTAGTATCGTAATTTCTCCCTCTTCTTTATTTTTATTTATTTTGTTCCCACCTTTATTTTTTTATTATATTTGTTTTGCATGCATGGTCGAAGGTCATTATTACCCAATCTTGAACCTATAGACCTTGAACTTGAGAAAACACTTCGCACACACAAACAAGTAAAAAATAAAATGGATTTGCAACCACAGGAGAGGCCATTTAAGGACTACTTCAGTCCTTTAGCTAATTTGAGCACATCATGTATAAGATACCGAAATGTAGCTGCTAGGAGCTTTGAATTAAAACCTAGTGTGCTAAATTGTCTCCCCACATTTTATGGCCTAGAAAATGAGGACCCATATAATCATATGAATGATTTTCATGCCATTTGTCAAACTTTTAAATATGAAAATTTTTCAGATGATGATGTTAAACTCAGATTATTCCCATTTTCTTTAAAGGATAGAGCTCGTTCATGGCTTAATACATTGCCTGCCAATAGCATTTCATCATGGAAACAAATGGTAACTAAATTTTTGAATAAATATTTCCTAGTGCATAAAACTAATGCTATTCGCAGGGAAATCTCGGAGTTTACCCAGAGAGAGGACGAGCAATTTTTCGAAACATGGGAGCGATTCAATGGGCTACTCTTGAAGTGTCCACATCATGGGTACGAGAAATGGCACCAATGTCAATACTTTTTGGAGGGATTACTACCGAATGTGCAAGAATGGCTAATGGCAACAAGTGGAGGAGAGCTAATGTCAAAAAGTGCATCAGAAATTTGGGAATTCTTCCAGCGACAAGCGGATAATTCCCAACAACGGAGTCGATCACTCAGGACTACTAGAAGAATTAAAGGAGTGAATGAGGTTCAAATTGGCGAATCAACTTCAGGAATCAAAGAAGTCAAGGAGATGGTTGAAGGTCTTGCTCGACAAATAGCATCGTTATCGACTGCTAAATCAACAGAATCACATGACCATGACTCATACTCAGATCAAGCCAATGCCATAGGTGTAATAAGAAAACCATCGAATTACAACCCATACTCCAACACATATAATCCTGGATGGAGAGACCACCCCAATTTTTCATGGTCTCAAGGATTCCAACAGAATGGACCAGCAGCTCCAGCTCCACCAATGCAACCAATTCCACAAATTCCTCAAGCCTCTCAGCCCCCATTTAGACCATACAATCAGAACCAGAACTACTCTCAACCCAGACCATGGGAGGATGCATTCCAAAATTTCAAGAATGTTACTCACTCCACGATTGAGCAACAGAACCGCACCATTGATGGACTACGAAATGAGTTGAGAGGAGGCTTCAATTCACAAGCCCAATCAGTTTCAAGCCTCGAGAAGATGGTGGGACAACTTGCTTCTTCAGTTCAGACCTTGGCAATGACCGTTGAGAAAGGTAAGTTTCCAAGTCAACCAGTGCCTAATCCTAAAGGAGTGCATGAAGCAAGTACCAGTTCACCACAGCAGCATAGAGAGGTCAAAGCAGTAATGACCTTGCGAAAAGGAAAGGAAGTCGACAACAAAGTGGAGATGCCGGTGACAAAAGAAAATCAAATTGTACCTGTGAATATTGATGACTCATCACCGGAGGAGAAAGACGAAAACAACTCACGAGAATATGTTCCGAAAGCTCCATTTCCTCAGAGGTTAGCGAAAGGAAAAAAGGGAAAATCCACAGGTGAGATTCTTGAAATCTTCAAACAGGTAAGTGTTAACATCCCTTTGCTTGATGCTATTAAACAAGTTCCATCTTATGCCAAGTTTCTTAAAGACCTTTGTACTAAAAAGAGAAATATGCATGTTCAAAAGAAGGCATTTTTAACAGAAAACGTTAGTTCTATACTCCAACATAAAATTCCTTTAAAATGCAAAGACCCAGGCTCCCCCACTATCTCATGTAGTATAGGGAACCACACAATTGAGAATGCTTTGTTGGACTTAGGAGCTAGTGTAAATTTGTTGCCTTATTCAGTATTTGTGAAACTTGGACTGGGAGAATTACACCCAACTCCAGTGGTGTTACAGCTTGCAGATCGGTCCACGAAAATACCTCGTGGTATTGTGGAGGACGTGCTTATCTAGGTAGACAAGTTCTATTTTCCTGTTGATTTCATTGTAATTGACACTCAACCAATACAGGATTCGAGGAAGCACATCCCCATTATTCTAGGCCGACCTTTCTTGGCAACTGCGGATGCTCACATTCAATGCAGGACCGGAAATATGCAGTTGTCCTTCGGCAACATGACTATGGAGCTGAACATCTTCAACATTGCCAAACAACCTTACAGTGCAGATGATGAAATTGTTGATGTGGATTTAATTGAAGCATTGGTTGATGATACTTTTGTTTCAAACCTTAGTGATGATCCTTTACAAACATGTTTAACTTACTTTGGTTTGGATTTTGATATTGACAGATCGGTCGATGAGGTCAACGCCCTACTTGACTCAGCACCATCTATGGACACTAATAAATGGAAGTCAAGAGTTGAGCAACTAGCACCATCAGAGAAGAAACTCATCCCATCATCAGAATCACCACCGAAACTCGAGCTCAAACCATTGCCCAACACATTGGAATATGCATTTTTGGGAGAAGAAAGTACTCTGCCGGTAATCATTTCATCATCCCTAAATGACGAACAAAAAGGTAAGTTGTTGGATGTTTTAAAAGAGCACAAAGGAGCATTAGGATGGACCATAGCGGACATAAAAAGTATAAACCCAGTAGACTGCATGCATTACATTCACCTTAATGAAAATGCTAAATCTACTAGGGAAATGCAACGTCGGTTAAATCCTAATATGAAAGAAGTTGTTAGAACAGAAGTCCTTAAGTTATTAGACGCAGGTATCATTTACCCAATTTCTGATAGTTCATGGGTCAGTCCTGTACAAGTTGTCCCCAAAAAGTCAGGAGTCACAGTAGTTACGAATGCTGATAATGAATTGATACCCACTAGAGTCACTACAGGATGGCGTGTATGCATTGATTATAGAAAGTTGAATTTTGTCACACGTAAAGACCATTTTCCTTTACCATTTATTGATCAAATGCTTGATAGATTAGCAGGACATGAATTTTATTGCTTTCTAGATGGCTACTCAGGATATAATCAGATTCCCATAGCACCAAAAGATTAAGAGAAAACTACTTTCACTTGCCCTTTTGGCACATTTGCATATAGGAGAATGCCATTTGGATTATGTAATGCACCTGCTACATTTCAACGATGCATGTTGAGCATTTTTTCTGATATGGTTGAACGATTCCTTGAAGTCTTTATGGATGACTTTTCTGTCTTTGGTGATTCGTTTGATCAATGTTTACATCATCTAACACTAGTTCTGCAGAGATGTATCGAGAAGAACTTGGTCTTAAATTGAGAGAAATGCCATTTTATGGTAAAACAAGGTATTGTTCTCGGTCACATCATTTCGAGCAAAGGTATTGAGGTTGACAAAGCCAAGGTGGATCTCATTTCTAATCTTCCTCCACCCAAAACAGTCAGAGAAGTAAGATCTTTCCTTGGGCATGCTGGTTTCTATAGACGTTTCATTAAAGATTTTAGCAAAGTTTCTAGACCCTTATGCAATTTACTTGCTAAGGATGTACCTTTTATCTTTAATGATTCATGTCTTATGGCGTTTGAAAAATTAAAACAGTTGTTGACATCATCACCCATCATTCAGGCCCCAAACTGGAGCTTACCATTTGAGCTAATGTGTGATGCATCTGATTATGCAGTAGGAGCAGTATTAGGACAAAGAGTTGATCGAATTCCCCACGTTATTTACTATGCTAGTATGACATTAAATGATGCACAGTTGAACTATTCAACTATTGAAAAAGAAATGCTAGCAGTAGTGTTTGCATTGGAAAAATTTCGATCATATCTCATTGGTTGTAAAATAATTATATTCACAGATCATGCTGCTCTTAAATATCTTCTCACAAAGAAAGATGCAAAAGTTAGACTAATTCGTTGGGTGTTACTTTTGCAGGAGTTTGACTTGGAATTCAAAGATAAGAAAGGCACAGAGAATGTTGTGGCGGACCACCTCTCTCGTCTCAATTTTGACACAATTACAGAATCATTACCATTGAATGAGTCATTTCCAGATGAACAATTAATGAATGTGGAAGTATTACCTTGGTATGCTGATATAGTTAATTATCTTGTTACAGGTAAACTTCCAGAGCATTGGACCAAGCAAGACAAGGCTAAATTCTTTGCAGAAATAAAGAATTTCTTTTGGGATGACCCGTATTTGTTCAAGTATTGTGCAGACCAAATTGTTAGACGATGTGTCCCAAAAAGTGAAATTCAGAATATCCTTTCATTCTGCCATGAACAAGCTTGTGGAAGCCATTTCAGCGCTAAGAAAACAGCGACTAAAGTTTTACAATGTGGTTTCTATTGGCCAACTATATTTCGAGATGCTTACACTTTCTGTTCTTCATGTGATAGGTGTCAACGAATGGGGAGCATTACACGAAGGAACATGATGCCACTAAATCCAATTTTAGTGGTTGAGATTTTTGATGTATGGGGTATCGACTTCATGGGACCCTTTCCCCCGTCTTTTGGCCATCAATACATATTGGTTGCTGTTGACTACGTATCAAAATGGGTAGAAGCAATTCCATGCAGAACCAATGATCACAAAGTGGTGATAGGATTTTTGAAAAGCAATATTGTTTCACGCTTTGGATTCCCTCGAGCGATAATCAGTGATGGTGGTGCCCACTTTTGTAACAAAGCATTCAAAGCTCTTTTGACAAAGTATTCAATCACACACAAAGTGGCGACTCCGTATCATCCGCAAACCAGTGGCCAAGTTGAGATCTCCAATAGAGAAATAAAGCACATATTAGAAAAGACGGTGAGGCCAGACAGAAAAGATTGGTCATTAAGACTTGATGATGCATTATGGGCATATAGAACGGCTTTCAAGACCCCGATTGGGATGTCACCCTATAGGCTAGTGTATGGAAAAGCTTGCCACCTACCTGTGGAACTCGAGCATCGTGCATATTGGGCCATCAAGAAATTCAATTTTGACATGCAGCAAGCCAGCTCAGGAAGAAGATTACAGCTAGCAGAACTTGAAGAAATTCGCAAAGATGCATACGAAAATGCCAAGATTTACAAGCAACGAATGAAAGTCTTCCATGATAAGCAAATTATGAGAAAATCGTTCACTCCAGGTCAGAAAGTGCTTTTATTCAATTCTCGCTTACACCTATTCCCAGGTAAGTTACGCTCTCGTTGGTCTGGCCCATTTATTGTTCATACTGTTTTTCCACATGGGGCAATTCAAATTAAGGACCCAAAGAACGGTGTCACGTTTAAAGTTAATGGTCAAAGATTAAAGCCATATCTAGAATACCAACCACATGGAGAAGACACCGAAATAAATTTGAGTGACCCACCAGATTTGAATTGATTTTTTTTTCTTTTCGTTGATTTGATTTTTTTTTTCTTTCTTTATATTATTCTTCTGCTAATTGAAATTATTTTTGCATAAGTGTGTTTGTTTAACTATTAAGTTTTCTTTTATCGTTTTTAATCATGAGTACCTTACTTAGACCGTTCCTCCTGAACATTCTTAAACCACTTCAACGTGTCAAGACTCATCTCAAAAGGCAGATTCAATTTTGTAAAACACATCGCATTTGGGCTCTACAACCACCAGAGTTAGTAGCCTATGTTGAGGGTTTAGAAAGCCAACTCAGAGACATTGAGAGAAGTGTTTACGACATTCAGTTGGAGCTTGAGGTAAATTCAATAAGAGGACGATTTTAATTTTCTTTGTGTGTTTTAATTTGTTTTTCTGTTTGTGTGCTTTAGTTTGTTACCCCGGTGAAGTGGCGGATAACGGTACTCCGTGACAATCAAGTCGGTTACTTCA
Source organism: Citrus sinensis (assembly GCF_022201045.2). Lineage (NCBI taxonomy): Eukaryota > Viridiplantae > Streptophyta > Magnoliopsida > Sapindales > Rutaceae > Citrus > Citrus sinensis. The sequence continues at coordinate 11,638,499 of NC_068560.1, forward strand.
GTTTCCCATAATAACTGATATTCTGAGGCGAAGGTATGGACAGAAATGAGATTCTAGCGAAACTTCACAAGCGATTCCCTTCACTTCCTCAGAATGCCCTCCTTATGATCTACAAAGCTCGGTCCGAACGCATACGATTACTCATGAGGAATAACATACCTGCTGACATCCGTTGGTTAATCGAAGCGAAAGTACGATCGGCAGGTGAGTTACCTCCAAAATTTATTGCATACATGCCTGGTTGTGGTAAAGGAAATTATGCAAGAAAACGACGAGCTCGAAGAATTTCTATTGCTTGTCATAAGTGTGCCAGAATGAGTTGCAATAAAAACCCATGTTCTTTAGGAATGATGTCTGATAACAGGGAAGATAAGATTCAATTCATTAGGGATGGCTTGAATATGGAGTCATTGGATGATATCCTTTTGTCTCTTGAAACGCATCCCAGTGGATATGTGCAAGGAGCGATTCTCCAGTTATGGCCATTATTCCAGAAAGAGCATGCACGATATAGTCTCGGGAATCTGACTATAAACGACCCTGTTTGCCAGTTTATAAGAAAACTGGATAGGAAGCCTATCCTCGACCCATAGAGGGCGTTCAAGCCGTTTCTGGACGTAAAACCAGAGGAAGATGTGAGCCACAGTCGCAACTACCTGTAAATATCCTTTTACTTTATTGTTATTTTATTTCACTATTGTCTTATTGTTTGCATTATTGTCTTTAATAATTTTATTACTGTTTGCTTTTTCCTTTTTACTGTTTTCTTTTTGACTTGCGAGCCACGTGCTTTACGCGTTATTTGACACTGACATATTACCTCATACACAACCATGACCCACTATCACCGAGACTCTTCAATGTGATTTCTTTTTTGTCAAGCACTCACAAATTGTTTTTGAGAAGTATCACAATGTCAGCTACTCCCAATAGACAATTCAAGAACATTTGTGTGCTTTCTGGATTTACATATGGCAAACATAAAGAGTTCGTTGAGGCAGCCATAGATCTTGGTCGAAGCATAGCAGCGAGAAAATTACACTTGGTGTATGGAGGAGGTAATCGAGGGTTATCAAAAATGGTCTCAGAAGCAGCTTTTATCAGAGGAAGTCAAGTGTTAGGCATCATCCCAAGAGTCTTAAAACCATTGGGCAGTTCGTCTGACTCATCAACTGGAGAAGAGTTAGTCGTCTCAGGTATGCAAGAAAGAATAACTGAAATGCTTAATCATGCTGATGCTTTTATTTTCCTTCCAGGAGATCTTGCAACACTAGAGGCACTTATCACGCTAGCATCTTGGGCCCATCTGCACATCCACCAAAAACCCATCGGTTTGTTAAATGTCAATAATTTTTATGATGGCTTTATCGCATTTCTTAACCATGCAATAAAAAACTATTTCATTCCTTCTAATGTGAAAAAGCTTTTTATTTGTGCTCACACTGCTAATGAGCTACTTGATATGTTACAAGCTTATAAACCGGAGCCAGACCCCTGGACCTTTGTGTTGGAGCGCCCAAATAATGATGGTAACAGTAGCCGCAGTAAGAAGTACAAATTAGATTTAACTCTCCGCTTGTAAATATTGTTTTCTGTATTGCACCACCCAGGTGATGTCTTCTAAACTCTACTTCTTTCCTTTCAAACATTGAGGACAATGTTTCGTTCTGGTTGGGGGGAGGGAATAGTCGACAATTGTGGAATTTTGGTTAAGTTTTTACTAATTTTTGTTGTAGAAACTAACTGTTGCTAACTTTTTGTGTCGAAGATGGCTGAATATGGAGTGTAGTTCCTCTAGAAACGCATCTTCTTTAAAAAAAAAAAAAAAAAATATTTTCGTTTTCTATCATTTTACGTGTAACTTTTCTAATTAGTTTTTATGCATCATTTTCACATTTTTGCATGCATATTTTCCTTTCATGCTTAGAATAGGTTGAGGGGTAGAATGTTGTTTAAAAAAAAAAAAAATTGTGTGATTTGTTTTAACATTGGATGACATGATTAATTTCAAATTTTAGTATTTGTATTATCTTTGGTCTTAAGTGATGTTACATTATGTTTGCTACTCTACATGTTGATGTCAGAAACAAATATGAGTTGCTTGAAGGAATGAACATGTCATAATAAGTACCAAGTGAGTTTTTGAGCCTATTATTTTTCTTGGAGAATAACCCTTTTGCCCACTCTTTATACAGCTTAGCAGTTTATTATTTTACACACGATCTCTAAATTGCTTTTGAGTTAACCCTTAAAAAAATTGGAAAATGAAAAAGAAAAAGAAAAAGAAAAAAGAGTGTGTTGCTACATTTGGAGGCCCATCTAACTAGTAGATATGGAAGATTATTTAGAGCCCTAAAAGACGATGGAGAGGCCATCTTTGATCCGTTTGAGCCTTTCAAGCCATCCCTTTTATTAAATATCCATAGTTAACCCTTTTGAGCCTTTAAAAAAAAAAAAAAAAACCTTTTCTTTGTCAACTTATCATCTTGACCCACTCCGATTTGGAGTATTACCCAATATCTTATAAGTTCCATCACCTATTTATGTTTGAGAAAATGTAAATAATTATTTTGTTCAGTGAAGTTATGCCAAATAAAAGCAAAAAAAAAAACAAAAACAAAAAAAACAAAAACAAAAGTTGTTGTTTCAAAAGAATAAAAATAGGTGAAATCCACCTTGCAACTTCCAAAAAAAAAAATTTCTCTGCATTTTTCTCAAACATACACTTTGTTTTCCTTATTTTCCTTCTTTGTTAGCCATGTCCCTAGCCTACGTTTCGTCCTAATAAAAGTCCTTCTTGATTTTAGGGAACTATAGTTTGAAGTAGAAGCTAGTTATATGGACTAAAAAGATGTAGTGATGCATAATTAAAAAAAAAAAAAAGATAAATAAAGTGGGTTGACTAACATTTTATTTGACTTGAGATCGTATTATTTCTAAGCTGAGGGCATATTTATTTCATCTTGGTGAGAGCATGTGATATCATTTCTGTATTATTTTCTCTCTCAATTACCATTCATTGGAGTGACTATTTTTATTGGGATTAATTTATTTGTGAGAGTGTCACTACTTCCAGTGAGATTTTGGGGTTTGACATGTCATTCTTGAGAGTAGCTATAACAAAGTCTACTGGGCTAATTCATGTGGATGGTTGATGTGGGTGTGATGTTGCTTTAGACTGGAGATAATGCTTATACTTTTATTTGATTGCTATCATTAATCTGATGGAATAAATACGAGTGTTTCTATTAAAACAAAAAAAAAATTATTTTGAATTTGAATTTTGTTTTCGCTTTATTTGCTAGGGACTAGCAATAAGCTGGTTGGGGGGTGTGTTGAGTGTTAGAAAATGCATATTTATAAAGGAGAAAACTGTCATTTTACATTTTAAGTCTTACTAACAACCCTTACTTTTATGTATTTAACCTTCTTGTGATTTAATTACATGTGTTTTATTTTAATTAAGTATTTTATGTATTTTAGGGGCATTATAGTCATTTCACAATAAAGGAGAGATCAGACGGCAAAACGGACATCACTTTTGAACTCAGGACGGTCGAAAACCTTAGGAGGAGCATAAAAGGAAAAATGGCACTATTCACATGTACGGTACTATTCACGCGTACGGTACTGTATACGTTACTGTTCACGACACTGTTCACATAGACGGATGATGACGTGGCATTGACCGATGATGTGGCATTGATTGATGAGGTGTCACGATCCTGTTGGACTAAAATTCTTATGTACTGTTGATGGTGACGTGGCAGCATATCAGTGGACGAAAAATCTCGCGTACGGTGCATGCATCACACAGGATTATTTTCAACCAAACCGCGTTTCTGTTCATCCGGGTCAAACCGTGTTACTGTTCATCCGCGTGGTCAAACCGTGGACTGTTGACTGATGACGTGGCGCAATCCTGAGCGTCCAAACTGTTTTTAATCCGATGGCCATGATTTACTCCATGTATCTATAAAAAGGGGGCCTCCCCCCCTAATTTGATATCTCTAAATCCATTTTTTGGGATCCATTTTCTGTAATTCCCTCTCCATCTTGTATTTTCTTCATATTTTAATAAATTTCCATTTTGCCCCTAGTTCAATTATGAGTGGCTAATTTTCTTTCAAGCTTGGGTTGAAGGTGAAGTCTCAACATGTGTCATGGGCTTTATTTGGTAAATTTATTTTCTCTTCCCCTCTAGTTTTTGTGGATGTTTTGACTTCTCGTCGACAAATAATACTAATCTTGTCTAGTACCGCCTTGGTTTCACCGGCCCTCTAGTACAAGGTTATTATTATTTGGCACGATAAGCCCTTAGCACCATATTGATTAGAGCGTGGTTCATGAGGTGTGGATTCCCCCCTTATGATTTAATTGGCATTAATACGGATTATTTAGCCCATGATGCATGTTGATACGGATCCAGATACCCAAGTATGTCAATTTAATAGATTTTCTCTTCAATTTATTCTCTCAATTGCAATTCCAATTTTAGAATTTATTATCGCCATCTCAATTCTAATTTTAGGATAATTTAAATCACTTCCATCACAATTTCAACAACCCATTTACAAAATTAATTCTATACACAATTAAAATCCACCTCCTCGTGGGATCGACACTCGTCACCATTAGTCTATACTACAATAGATTCGTGCGCTTGCGAGTACATTAAAATTTGCACAACACTTCCTACATGTACTACACTTTGTGAATGTCATGGCTTATCAAACTCCTTTTCTCAAAATAGAATGGCGATAGTTTTAGTTTAAATTCATATCAATCAGTCTCCACCTTGATCTCAATGCTCTAGCTACTTTTAGAAGCTTTCTTTCTCAACATTTAGAACTTTTTGAAACCTACAAAATCATGTTAAGCTCATACAGAGATTGAACTTGGCAGATGGTACAGCCTTGGTTAATATGTCAACTAGATTTTCTTCTATGTATATCTTCAGCAACTTCGCAACAAGCCTCACAAAATGCAACTTTATATCAATATATTTATGTTGTGTTTACTTGCTGGAGTGGGAGTGAGGAGTGTTGATTCCTCCCACTCCAGCGTTTACTTACTTAAAATGGAGAGGGATTGGAAGTCCCACTCCGTGGGCCCCACCCATTTTTGGAGTGGGGAGTGGGAGTGGGAGTGGGAATCCACTCCCACCTCTCCCATTTCTACCTTTTTTTTATTTTATGTTTTATAATTAATAAAATAAAATAAATAATATTATATTTATTTAAATAATAATATTATATTTAACTAAATAATAATTTAAATTGATTCTAAGTTAAAATTATTTTAAAATAATATTATTATATTAATAGAGAATTAATAAATATAATATTATTATATTTATTTTAAAAATAATAGTACTATATTTATTTAATAATAATAATAAATACTTTATTCTAAGAAAATATTAATTTTGTACTAAATAATATTATATTATTATTTTATATAATAATAAATTTAATATAATTATATTAAATAAAATAAAATAACATTTCATTTTATATTAAAATTACAATTAATAATTTATTGTTCATAATTAAGAATATTAATAATTATAATAAATTTACAAATATAATAAAATAAATATTATTCATTAAATATATTTTTTATTAGTTTTGTAATTAAAAATTATAATTATTTAAATAAGGATAAAATTGTAATTTGAAACTATTTACTCCCAATCCAAGACAAAGTAAACACATAAATTGGATTCTGCTCTCCATTCCATGCTTCCATTCCAGTGTAAGTAAACAACCTACTCCCACTCCCACTCCACACTCTCAATCCTAGGATTCTCACTCCCCAAGATTCCCAATCCAATCCAAAAAGTAAACGCTACCTTAGTTTTTTCATGATGTGTTTAGTTTTCGCTAATATGAATAACACTTTTGACTGTCACAATACACTGCTGTTGTCTCTTGTTTATCTCCCAATTCAGTAATCATTCCCTTTAACCAAATGGGCTCCTTGAAAGGTTCTGCAGTTGCTGTGTATTCAGCCTCTGCTTTTGGCAAGGTAGCCACAATCTATGATGTTGCTTTCCAATTGACAATGCAACCTCCCAAAGTGAACAAATGGCCTATTTGAGATCTCCTTTTATGGAGATCCCTACAAAATTAGACTACACATAGCCAATCAGAGTGTGTCCTTCTTCGTTGGATCCATTATATGTCAAACCGCACTCTAAAGTGCCTCTGAAATACTTATTATTCACTAAACTGCTCTCTAGTGATCAGTGTCAGGATTTGTCATAGACCAAATTACCATACTCACAACGTGTAAGATATCTAGTCTGGTAACTACCATGCATGCATAAAGCTCTCAACAACATTTTGAGTAAGGAATCTTGATAAGCTTTTATTGTTCTACATCAGTTTGAGGACACCATTCACTTGATATCTTCAAATGACTGACCAATAGTGTTTGAATAAGTCTGTAATCATGCATGCAAAACCTAAATGAAGCCTTCTTGATATAGTTTTGCCAAGTTAAAAGCATATCCTTTTTCATTTTGTTTGTGACTATTTTCATCCCAAAGATCTTTTTTGCAACTCCAAGGTCCTTTATTTCAAACCCACTACTTAGAAGACCTTTTAACTAATCAATTTCTTCTCGGTCATGACATGCTATCAACATATCATTCACATACAGCAAGAGATATATCATTTTTCCTTCACTTATCTTTTTAAAGTACATAGAATAATAATAACTTCATCTATTATATGCATGTTTAATCATGAAGCTATTGAACCTTAGATACCATTGTCTAAGTGACTATTTCCACCCATATAGAGACTTTATAAGCAAACAGATCTTCTTTACTAGGTATTACCTTTCAAACTGCTGAAATTACAACTTTTTCTTGTAATTCACCATGTAAGCAAGCTGTTTTAACATCTATTTGTTCAAGATATAGGTCATAAACCGCAACAAGTTGAAGAAGTGATTCTAATGGAAGCATGCCTTATTAATGGAGAGAAAACTTTAGTAAAGTCAATCCTTTCCCTTTGAGTAATGTCTTTTGCCACCAATCTAACTTTGAGTAATGCCCTTTGCCACTAATCTAACTTTATAACTTCTTATTTCAATATCAGGTATTTCTTCTTTCACCTTGAAGATCTATTTTCAACTTACTACCTTTTTTCTTTCTCATTTTTCAATTAATTTTCAGTTTGATTCTTCATTAGAGATGCAATCTCTTTATCAATTGCTCTATGCCATTATGGCTTATTTTTGCTAGTAATGACTTATTTATAAGTTCTTAGTTCATTATCATTTACTTCATAAGTAGCAGTTAATGTATAAGAAATCAGATCGGCAACTACATATCTTTTAGGTGGTTTGATGACTCTTTTTTTCTATCCCTTACCAATTGGTAAGTGTCACGTTTACTTTCTGTTGATTCAGATTCATCTATAGCTTTAAGTTCATCAGCAATAATTTTTACTTCTCCTTCAACATCTGGTTCAGCCTTCTCTATTTTATAAGACTATTTCAAATTGAATTCTATCAATTACAATTTCGAATTTATGCTTATTACTAGCAAGCTTCTTGATTTATTCAGTATTTCAAATTCATTAAAGGTTAAATCCCTATTTATTATGAACTATGGTAGTTTAAGTTCAACACACCATAACTTATGGCCTTTAACACTGCAAGATACTCTAGAAGTATGCATTTCAATGCCCTTAGGTCCAGCTTGTTTTGCTTGACATGTGCATATGCCAAACAACCAAATATTCTGAGTTTAGAATAGTCAACTACTTTCCTGACCATAACTCCATTGGTGTTTTAGAGTCTATAGCAGTTGATGGACTCCGATTCACCAGATAACAACCACTGCTAAATACTATGCTAAGAGGATTTTTGGCAACTCTAAGCAAAGCAGTATACATCTTACCCTCTCTATTGATGTTATATTCATCCTCTCAACAAAAACATTTTGCTGAGGTGTATATGTCATTGTCTTATGCCTCAAAATGCAATATTATTTTTTTTCACAATACTATTCAAACAACTTATTACAATATTCTAAGCCATTATTAGTTCTTAAAACCTTTACCTTTGAGTTTGCTTGATTTTCAACTAAACTTTTCCATCTCTTAGACCTTTTCAAGCACCTCATCTTCGGATTTAAAAATATAAACCCAAACCATTCTAAAAAAGTTATCAATATAGAAAAAAAAAACTTGTAGCCACTTAAAGATGTTGTCACTTGTACAGGTTCCCACAAGTCAGAGTGTATTTAGCCTAATTTTTCTTTTGGCAGTAGAAACTGCAGTTTCGAACTTTATCTTGGAAGCCTTCCCTAAATACAATCTTCACATAATCCCAAGGGTCCTGTCTTATCTTTCCCAAACACTACCTGCTTTTAAAGCTCTTCTAAAGCCCCTTTCACTTATATCCCCCAACTTCAAATACCACAACTTTGACCTGTCTTTATTATTTGTTATGATTGCCTCCCTTATAGCTATTTGTCCATTTGACACATACAAGCCATTCAATTTGCTACCTTTTATTGCCATGCCTTTAACAATCCTTAGTGTCCCTTTTTAGCTTTAATAATACAAACTGCTTAATCTAGCATCCCTATAGAGATCAAGCATCTTTTTAATCCAGGAACAAGCCTAACTTGAGTTAATTTTCTAACACATTATCAAACATTTTAAGGCTAATAGTCCCAATACCAACTACTTTACATGTTGAATTGTTTCCTATCAAAATCATAACACCATCACATGACTAATATGGAGTAAAGTAGTTTTTATTTGGACACATGTGAAAAGTGCAACTTAAGTCTAGAACCCACTGACTTTGAAGCCTTTTTTAGGCTATAGTTACCCCAGTAATCTCAACATTGACTTCTTTTGTGGCTATGGTTGCATCTCTAGCTTTATCCCGTGAATCTTTAATCTTGGATTTCCTATTACGACAATCTTTCTTGAAATGCTCTTCCTTGTGATACTGAAAACACTTTAAATGTTTTTGTTTTGACTTTGATCTCCCCTGTTTCTTTCTTTTTTCTCCCTCTTTTCAGATTTGGCTCTAGCCATTAAACTTTTACTGGATTCACTTTCTGAATTTTCTTGCTTGTCTTTCAATTTCTTTGTTCTAAAGGTTGACTTAACCTCTTCTAAAGAAAGAGTTTACCTCCCATACAACAAGGCTTCCGAAAAATGCTTATATGATTTTGGCAAAGAACTAATCAACAAGAGTGCTCTACTCTCATCACTTAGACCTTCATCAATTGTTTCCAAAAATCATAAACCTTATTGAATTCATCAATAATGTTCATAAAGAGATTATCCTTCAACCATCCTTAATGAAAGCATTTTTTTCTTGATCTTTTGTCATATAAAAGTTTTCAAGTTTAGCCCACAACACAGCAACATATCTTTCTTTGCAACTTCTTTGATTATAGAATCTCCAAGGCTAAGAATAATTGTGCTTCTTACCTTTTTATCAATCTTTACTACCTATTCAATGGTCTTTGATGATGAAGCCTCTTTTCCCTCAGTCTTGTGGCTAGTTCAATGGCATCTCTCAAACCTTGAGTGATTGATAGAGCTTTTATCTTAATGTTCTACATATTAAAATCGTTTTGGCTAGTAAACTTCTCTAATTCTACCATTTTGTTGTGAATGCAACCTTTATAAATCAAATCAAATTCACCCCATGACCTAATTCTACTTGCAAGATGCAAGATCAACAAATCAAAATATGCACACGCTAATAATCGATCAAAAACATAAACAAAACAAGACAAACACACAATAGTTAGGTGGTTCAGCACCTATTGAAGGTACCTACATCCACTGAGGAAATAAGCTTCAGCTTTCTCTAAATTGAATCAAAGATTTACAGAGAACATGAGATGGATATAGAGAATACATGTAATTAACATTCTCTCTCTACTTCTATCTCAATTCTCACAATTAGATATGAGAAGAATGCACCAAAACCAGCATTTATAAAGACTGTTTCTAGGTTTGTTAGTTGTTGCAGAGTGAAACGACTTGCCCCGAACCTCAGGGTGAGTCTATCTAACCCATCCAAACTAGATTGATAATAATCTAATTAGTAAGGATTCTGCCGAAAATTCGGCAGAGTCTACTTTATATATATATCACTCCCAATATGAAAATATGTAAAACAAATACTCCCAAAATAATTCAATACACAACAAACTCCAAAGTTCAACATCCTCAACCAAAATGCTAAGTTTTACTCAAGATATCTCCACAATCTCAAAAGATAATATTATAACTAATATTAATATCTCAATTTATTCTTAATCTCAAAAGAAAAATCTAACAAAATTATACAATCCCAAAAGAACGAGATAACCAAGATGTCCTAACAAAAACATATATATCTTCTAACACCATCACATGGCCAAGACTCAAAATATATTTACAGTCGCCAGATCGGTCTGGTGTACCTGCAACCTCCTGGTGGGGGGGGGGAATATAATAAAAATGGGGTGAGTATAAAACCCAGTGAGATCAGTGAGTGGATAATAGTTTTTAAAAATTAATTCTTATTTTAAAAGAAATAATCATATAATTTCCAAACTCGATTTCATCAAACCATATGCAAGAAATCAATAGTAAACCATTTAACATTTAAATCATATTACTAACCATGAAAAACATATATAACATCGTACCAAATAACCATGGAAATCATATCACAATATCATATAGAATACACAAATCTGAAAATCATCACCAAACAAGTACCCAAGGAAATAATCTCGTCATATCCGAACCTCAACGGACGGACAATGACGTATTGTCTAATGATTTAAAAAACAATCATTATACTCATATTCACATACCTTTTAACCATATTTTAAATCATACCACATTTGAATCCACTTTTCTTATCTTTAAAATACTATCATGCTTATTCAAAGTCGATATGCAAAATCATTAACCAAACATTTTAATAAAATACCAATGTGTGAATAAAATCTATTTCGAGGAAATCACTAAATCAAAATATTTAAAATACTTATTTAGCAAACATGCTTTACTATCATAATTAAGTATGAAAATAGGTTTTGTATATTCCACTCACAGTGACGGTGTTCACGCTCGGTTATCGTCCACGTCCGTGGACCGATTCTCGCTCGCGGATCCTCCTAAATCAAGGAAACGATATAATTATTTTCCGTAAATCAGAATTATGACTAAATTTATGCAATAAACTTGAAACGAACATCTATCCATAATTTACAACTCCCGTATCGATAGAATTACCAAAATACCCTCGAATCCTTAAATCGTTAAAATACTTCAAAATCGTAAGCCACCGAATTACCCTCAGAATCGTAATTACACCCAATCCTCAATTTCAGGAATTGCTAAAATATCCACAAGCTCAGAAATTACAAAATTGCCCTCAGAGTGTGAAACTACCGAAATGCCCTTGCCGGTCAACGATCACTGGAATTTAGTCAACGCTTGCCGGGAAGGACGGGTTAGACACTTTTGGCCAAGCTGCATTCAATGGTACCGGCGGTGAGTGTTGAGTGTTAGAAAATGCATATTTATAAAGGAGAAAACCGTCATTTTACATTTTAAGTCTTACTAACAACCCTTACTTTTATGTATTTAACCTTCTTGTGATTTAATTACATGTGTTTTATTTTAATTAAGTATTTTATGTATTTTAGGGGCATTATAGTCATTTCACAATAAAGGAGAGATCAGACGGCAAAACGGACATCACTTTTGAACTCAGGACGGTCGAAAACCTTAGGAGGAGCATAAAAGGAAAAATGGCACTATTCACATGTACGGTACTATTCACGCGTACGGTACTGTATACGTTACTGTTCACGACACTGTTCACATAGACGGATGATGACGTGGCATTGACCGATGATGTGGCATTGATTGATGAGGTGTCACGATCCTGTTGGACTAAAATTCTTATGTACTGTTGATGGTGACGTGGCAGCATATCAGTGGACGAAAAATCTCGCGTACGGTGCATGCATCACACAGGATTATTTTCAACCAAACCGCGTTACCATTCATCCGGGTCAAACCGCGTTACTGTTCAAAGTCGGGTCAAACCGTGTTATTGTTCATCCGCGTGGTCAAACCGTGGACTATTGACTGATGACGTGGCGCAATCCTGAGCGTCCAAACTGTTTTTAATCCGATGGCCATGATTTACTCCATGTATCTATAAAAAGGGGGCCTCCCCCCCCTAATTTGATATCTCTGAATCCATTTTTGGGATCCATTTTCTGTAATTCTCTCTCCATCTTGTATTTTCTTCATATTTTAATAAATTCCCATTTTGCCCCTAGTTCAATTATGAGTAGCTAATTTCCTTTCAAGCTTGGGTTGAAGGTGAAGTCTCAACATGTGTCATGGGCTTAATTTGGTAAATTTATTTTCTCTTCCCCTCTAATTTTTGTGGATGTTTTGACTTCTCGTCGACAAATAATACTAATCTTGTCTAGTACCGCCTTGGTTTCACCGGCCCTCTAGTACAAGGTTATTATTATTTGGCACGATAAGCCCTTAGCACCATATTGATTAGAGCGTGGTTCATGAGGTGTGGATTCCCCCCTCATGATTTAATTGGCATTAATACGGATTATTTAGCCCATGATGCATGTTGATACGGATCCAGATACCCAAGTACGTCATTTCAATAGAATTCTCTTCAATTTATTCTCGCCATTTCAATTGCAATTGTAGAATTTATTCTCGCCAATTCAATTTAAGATTTAGCATATTCCAAATCATTTCCACCACAAATCCAATCACCCATTTACAAAATTAATTCTACATATAATTAAAATCCACCTCCTCGTGGGATCAACACTCGTCACCATTAGTCTATACTACAATAGATTCGTGCGCTTGCGAGTACATTAAAATTTGCACAACAGTGAGCTCCAACGCGCGGGAACAACGCTGGAATCTAGCTCGACAACCGCGAATTTCCCACAATTGACCGGCGGTGAAACAGTGACTCCCGGTGGCTATGGATGGTCGGAAGTGGAAGAAGGAGTCATGGGGAACAAAACTGAGGTGGTGGCGTGGTCAAATTCCGATAGAATCAACGGCGGTGGTGATGGGTTTTGGCCACGGTTTTTCAAGCCTTAAACGGCGGCGTTCCGGTCGATTTTCGACAACAATGACGGCTGGGTATGATGGCCGGTCTTCAAGCTTCAAATTGGTACCAAACTTGACCGGTGGGGTGGTTGGAATCGCAAGATATGACCGGGTCACGTTTGCGGGTCGGATCAAGTTTTTTGGTCTGTAGTTAGGTCGGTTTGGCAGCTTCCCTTCACTTTCTCACACGTGCATGTGTTTACCCTGTTTTCCAGCTCTTTTCTTTTACTTTTAAAATCCTTAACCGCCTCATTTTCATTCATTTTTTTCACATATGTTACACAGATTCTCGCCAAAATTAACAGCGATTACTACCAAGCACACGTGACTCCATGTGTATGTTGAAGTGACATTAAAACAACAGTACCATCATGCTGTTACAATTCTGTAAAACAACAGTGCCATCATGCTGTTACAATTTTGAAAATCACGTGTTACACATGTGAAAACTTAATGGCTTTAGATGACATAAACACTAATGTTGGTTTGGCTTCAGCAACATAGCAAAGTACAAGTTATACGAACTTTTTTCTGAAAACGAAATGTCGGTCCCTTTAGTTTGAATTCATATACATCAAAGGGCTTAAGATATAAAATTTTAAAAGAATAATGTAATTATGAGCAAATAATTAAATTAACCTTTCAAAGATGGGCAACGAAAGTTGTAGCAAGCATCATTGTATAGGCGACAAGGATCTTCAAATTTATTCCATCATTTGCAGCTAGTTTGTGGAAAATATTCAACCCAGCATATGCAATTTGAACCACCACCAGCACTATTATTGGCTTTAAACCATCCAAAATATCACAAATTTGATTCATGGTTATACAAATTTTGCAGCTGCTTCTTTAATATAACACAAACACACACACACACACACACACATAGCTCAGTGCTTTTTCGTGGGTTATTTTAACAAGTTTAGTGCAGCATGGCTGAGGCAATAGACAAATTTTATTTTGGCTAACAACTAAAGAAATGAAAATGAGGAAAAAAAAAATCTGAGATTTTGTTTGTTATGTCTTTTAATGCATCATTTAATTATTTTATTAGATATTCGTTTGTGATAGGCTTCTATCAAAGCTAAAAGCAGTGCAAGGTTCTCTCGGAATTTGATTCTCACGCTAAAAGCAGTGTAAAAATAGTGCTTAATACAATTTTCAATACTAAGTGCTCTTCGTATTTGATTTCTTGCATTCTATATATATAGAGGGTTGGAAAGTTTTCTCTGCTATTACATTAAGGCTTTATATATAAAGGCCAATGATCAAGCGATCGAGGGTTAAAAAAATGAACGTACGTGATGCTTACATGCAAAATTTAAAAGGATAAAAATTATATAAAGCTAAACGTTATTTTAGTCCAGCGATCGGCACCGCTTTGCCTCTAGATACAAGTGCTTAGATCAATGATGCTACGGTTACTTAATTGTGATACTTAGTTTATATTTTAATTAATGTGACAAATAATATATCAGACTAGCTCAAATGATAAATAATTATTAAATCATATTATTTTAATTCCAACAATGAATTACTATTGATGACATATCAGTTGGGATAAAACAAAGCATTGCAAGTATGTAAGCATAGCATCACTTTATTTAGACTATAACCTCATAGTGCCGATTTAAGAGCACCTGATGCCCTTCTAAAGAAACTTGCCTCCACATTGTAATAAGTTGTAATTTTTTTAGATAAAGTCTTATGAAACTTGCCTCTGTATAGTGATAATTATTTGTGTATTACATAATATCTGTATAGTTTTCCTAACATTATTTGAGACAATGGTTTATTTTGTAGACATTTAAGATGATTTAGCATATTTATAACCCTATGTAGATATAATTATTAGCTTTTTTAAAACTATGTCTTTCTTTCTTTCTTTTTTTTTTAATATCAATGTCCATGCATTTGATTTGATAACATTATGGCTGTCAAAAGGTTTTACCGTACATTGTATTAGCTAGAATCATGATTTTTTTACTGTACGCTTGAGACATTCAAAATGTACGGCTAGTGAGTATTGTTTAACATTCTATGTAGATCAAATAAAATCTGTGGTATGTAGAATTTGTAGCCGAGAAAAGAAACTGACATAGAAGAAGAAAAGAAATTGGAAATATTGCAGTGATAGCATTTTTTCATGCCTTTATTCCATTAGTACCAAAGTACGTATATAGCCTCTGAAACTTTACATTCTAAGCTAGGAAAAAAAAAACAATAGAAGAATAATCTAGAAAATAACTATACTACTCATGCCGAAAACTGGAAGATTTGCAAAACAAGCTGCAAATTTTGGGGTTGTGATGTGGATCAATATTTTGAAGTTTCAAAATAAAGTTTGAGGTGACTTGGGATTTTATTCAGCACTTAAAGCCTGCTAGGGTAACAATCAAATACTGCAGCAGTCACTTACAATCTCATTAACATTTTCCTGATATTATAGAGTCATGTTTGTTGATCTTGCCTGCCCTCTTGTTCAACAATCATGGGATAGTGACTTTGGCCTGGGGATGAAGGACTGTGGCAATTTTAATGAACATTCAAGAGCGGGCACTCCACCTCAAGTGACATTTTAAGCACAACCCTGTTTCTTTGTCCTAGCTAGAAGAAGACAAATCATCATGTCTCCAACACGCTGCCAATTCTTTCCATAAATTAAAATTGAGCAAGATTGATACTAATTAATTAATTTTCCGTGCCATTCATCTTTTTTTCAATTATATACGAAGGTGAAGCCTCTTATCGATCCAGCTGGTTCTGTGCTTCTCTAGGAGATAATGTCTATGCATGCATCTGATACATAAATTATAATACAAGATCTTTATATAATGACTAGTGTTCATGCATTCTTTTTAATTAGCATAACATGATAATCTTGAGCATAGCCCTTTATTTTAATTTCATTTCTTCATTAAATTAATAAACTACAAGAATGCACGAGCGTTACAGAATCTTGTTCTTTCTACAGGAACAATTTTTGTATATTGTTGCAGAGGCAGTAATTTTACAGATCAATATTAACTGACCACCTAGGGGAGGAGACAATGCATAAAAATAGATGATATAATGTTTAGATCAAGATCGAAATCATGTTGCTAATTGATATTTTTAGAAGATAAGATTCCTCTTGTCCCCCTCATCTGTTGATATATATAATGTGCATATGGTAACCAAATGAGGGCAATACCAGTTCAACTTGTAGCTTTCTCATTCACAGCAAGAGAAAAAATGGCAGCCTTCTACCATGTTCGATCAAACAGTTTACCGACTCAATCACACCCATTCACTTCAGAAGTTGAAGAGACTTTGAGCAGATTACGGTCAGACTCTCAAGCTGCTTCAACTATAGGCCATAACGCAAATGGCCTTCAAGATTTACATGATTGTGTTGATAAAATCTTTCAACTGCCCCTCATTCAACAAGCTTTATCACAAGGCAATAACAGGAAATTGGTTGATGAGCTGTTGAATGGATCTTTGAGGATCTTGGATACTTGCAGCATTGCTCAGAATGCATTGCTGCAATCTAAGGAATCCGTACAAGGACTTCAATCAGTTTTGCGCAGACGAAAGGGCGACGAAACTGAGCTTAAAATTGAGATTAAGAAGTACTTAGCCTCTAGGAAGGCAGTGAAAAAGACAATCCATAAGGCCTTGTGGAATTTGAAAGGCATGGAAAATAAAAGGTCGGCTTCGATCAATGAGGAACGTGTTAGCATGTTGAAAGAGGTTGAAGGGGTCACCATCACTGCATTTGAATCCTTACTGTCCCTTATCTGAGGGCCAAGGACTGGGCATGGAAAATAAAAGGTCGGCTTCGATCAATGAGGAACGTGTTAGCATGTTGAAAGAGGTTGAAGGGGTCACCATCACTGCATTTGAATCCTTACTGTCCCTTATCTGAGGGCCAAGGACTGGATCAATGTTAAGCGGCTTCTCATTGGTTTCAAAGCTAATCCGCCCCAAAAGAATAGCATGCGAAGAAGACGAAAAAGACATTAATGAGTTTGACAAGGTGGATGCTGCACTCATTGGTCACAAGACTATTAGATCTGGTAACATCTTTTGCTTGCAAAACCAGCTTAAAGAATTGGAGTCCAGCATTCAAGATCTTGAAGAAGGACTCGAATCATTGTATAGGCGTTTGATCAAAGCTCGAGTCTCCCTTCTCAACATCCTCAACAATTAGATTACAAATTTTTTTTGCCTAATTCATACTTGTAAATGAGAATTACACTAGTACATCAGTCCAATCATATAATTTTCAATACAAACACAAAGTATTATGTGATATATTCCCGAATATCTTCAATTTTTTTATTTAATTTTTTATTTACTATCATCTTTTTAATCTCAGGAGCGAATGAATGATTCAACATATAAATGGGTTAAATTTTAAATTTAGAGCAAAAGAATTAATCTTATTGTAAAACCTATGGATCAAGTTTTACACACATACTGCCAACAACAAGGACTTCAAAGCAATTCAAAAATTAGACATCATAAATTAAGTTGTCAAGATCCCACTTGTCTCTTGGTAGATGATAGAATAATACCAATTAAGGAGATTCACATGCATGGTAGACTCAATCTTCACACCCATTAGGTAACGCAAAATGCTCTCGCTGTCTGTTGATTTGCACGAATCATCTGCATATGTGTACACGGAATCGTCAAGATTCCAGTTGTGTACAGATCAAAGAAGATCAACATAAGCAACTGTTGATGATCTTCACATGGTAGACTTAGATCTCGAAGGCTTTTGAGTGGTAAAAAAACGTGCTACTTGTCTCTCTGTTAGATCGAATTTCATTTTCCTATTATATAGAAAAACATGCAACGGCCAAGTATCGGAATCTTGTATTCTATTACGTGACAATCATATTTAAAAGCATTGATGAGCATAATTTGCAGATCTTGCCTGGCAGTTGCAAAGCAATCATATGATGTGTCTGCAAATTTAAATTGATTCATCAATCTAAAAAGTTTAGCGTTAAAATAATTTTACACACGTTTTACACGATTATCTACAAGTAGCAAGCCTTTTCTTGCATGTCAACGTCACTTGTGCATTTGCATAATCTGTAGCTAAATGATTATTTTCATGTGGGAATTTTAGAAGGTATTGTGCATGGAACAGCCCCCTTGTACAGATGCATGCATGTCCAGCTCTGCTATTATTTTTTAAAGCTTGATGTGTTTCTTTATAGCTATGGTGTGTTTAAGTGTATGTTGAAAGAGTATTTATTGTTTTTGTGTGTTTTTATGATAAATTGGTGTGTAACTTTTCAATTTCTTTAATAAAAACATTTTCTATAATGTTTTCTTTATACTACCTGAATATTCTTCATGGTCAATTGACTTATTTTATATTTGTGCGTGAAGATATATAATGAATTTGAATAATCACTTGGTGAATAATGCGACAACACACAATTCTACGAAATAAAAAATATTTCCATAATTTAATATTAGCTAAGGCTAATGTTTTGTGGTTCTACTAATTTAATTGAAGGCTCCAGAAGAGCTAATATCATGTTACCAAATGGTGCAAAATTACAAATAAATGATGTTTTATACTCCAGTAGATCCAGTAGAAATCTACTTAGTTTCAAGGATATTCGTCAAAATGGATACCACATTGAAACATCTAGTGAAGGTAATTCTGAATTTCTTTATATTACATCAACTATTTCATGCTAGAAGCATGTATTGGAAACTACCTTTTCTTTCTTCTGGGTTGTATCATACAAATATAAGAACATAGAGATAAATTTTACAATGAACCAGAAGTTCTCTGATCCAAAGATTTTTAAACTTTGGCATGATCGACTGGAGCATCCTGGATCAATCATGATGCGTCATATTATAAAAAATTCATATGGACATCGATTAAAGAACCAGAAGATTTTTTTGCCAACTCAAAGTCTATGTGCGGCTTGTTCTCAAGGCAAATTAATAATTCAGTCATTTCTAATGAAAGTAAGTCTTAAATCTCCTAAATTTTTAGAAAGAATCCAAGGGGATATATATGGCCTTATATATCCAAGTTGTGGACCATTTCGTTATTTCTTGGTTTTAATAGATGCATCAACTAGATCGTCACATGTCTCTCTACTTTCCAGTTGTGGTGTTGCATTTGCTAAATTTCTTGCTCAAATCATTAGATTAAGAGCACAATTTCCTGATTTTCCTATTAAAAAAATTAGACTTGATAATGCTGGTCATTTAATGATTATTGTATGTCTATTGGAATTGACGTTGAGTATTTTGTTGCACACACTCATACACAAAATGGTTCAGTAGTCTTGACACCTGAAGATGTCAAACCTGTTGGTTATAAGTGGGTATTCGTTCGAAAACGAAATGAGAGAAATGAAATTGTGAGCTATAAAGTAAGGTTAGTTGCACAAGGTTTTTCTCAAAGACCGGGCATTGATTATGAGGAGACATATTCTCCTATTATGGATGCAATTACATTTTGATTTCTAGTTAGTCTCGTAGCCTCTGAAGGGCTTGATATAGTTAGTCTCGTAGCCTCTGAAGGGCTTGATATGTGTCTTATGGATATTGTGACTGCATATCTATATGGTTCTATTGATACAAATATTTATATGAAATTTTCCGAAGGTTTTAAAATGCCAAAAGCAAACAAATTAAAACTTCGTAGTTTATATTCTTTAAAACTACAATGATCCTTGTATGGATTAAAACAGTCTAGGCATATGTGGTACAATCGCCTAAGCAAACTATTTATTGAAAGAAGGACGTGTAAATAATCCAATTTGTCCTTGTGTTTTTATTAAAAAATCTGAAATTGGATTTGCAATAGTTGCAGTATAAGTTGATGATTTAAATCTTATTGGAATTCCTGAAGAGCTTTCGAAAACAGCTTGTTTGAAATGAAAGATCTTGGAAAAATGAAATTCTTTATTGGCTTATAGATTGAGTATTTGCCAACTGGAATACTCTTATATCAGTTAACATACACTAAAAAAGTTTTGAAGCATTTTTATATGGATGAAGCCCATCCATTAAGCACTCCAACGGTGGTACGATCACTTGATGTAGAAAAAGATCTATTTCGTCCTAAAGAAGATGGCGAAGCAATTCTTGGTCCTGAAGTACCATATTTAAGTGAAATTGATGCACTCGTGTATCTTGCAAATTGTAATCGACCTTATATTAGATTTTCAGTTAATTTATTAGCAAGATATAGTTTTGCACCAACTGTAGGCATTGGAATGGTGTAAAGCATGTATTTTGCTATCTCCGTGGAACAATTGACAAGGGATTATTTTATTCAAATTGATTAAAGTCACTACTAATTGGATATGCAGATGTTGGATATCTATCTGATCCACATAAAGTCCGATCTCAAACGGGTTATTTATTTACCTCTGGTAATAGTACTGTATGATGGCGATCAATGAAACAAACAATGGTTGAAACATCTTCAAATCATTTAGAAATACTTGTTATTCATGAAGCAAGTCATGAGTGCATTTGGTTAAGATGAATGATATAACATATTTGAGAAACATGTGGATTGTCATCAATTAAAAATAACCCCACAATATTAAATGAGAATAATGCAGCATGCATTGCTCAAATTAAAGGTGGTTATATAAAAGGTGATAGGACCAAGCGTATTTCACCTAAATTCTTTTATACACATGAATTTCAAAAGAATTGTGATATAGATATTCAGCAAATATGCTCAAGTGATAATCTTGCAGATTTATTTACAAAATTTCTACCAACGGCGACATTAAAAAAGTTGGTACACAAAATTGGGATGCGTCAGCTCAAAGCTTTTTCTCCAAATCTTGAAGAATCTATGTCAAGATGAGGGGGAGTATACTTATTGGGGAAAATAATTTATTTTGGAAGAAATTTTATTTATTGTACTCTTTTTCCTCACTAGGTTTTTATCCCATAGGGTTTTTCCTAGTAAGGTTTTAATGTGGCAACTCTATATCTCCAAAATTATTCAAGATATCAATGAATAATGTACTATTTTTCCTTTACTAATTTTTTTTCCTTAATGATTTTTTTTTGTAAAGGTTTTAATGAGGTATATTCTTTGTAATAAACATACAAGAGGGAGTGTTATGAATTTATTAAAATAAATGTGGATGTTCATAAAATATATCTCTTAGTCTCCCCACAACCTGTAGCTTCCCTATCTCACAAGGAATTATGATCCATAATTTTTCCATTAATTTCATGGAGTGATTATGTAACTATAAAAGGAGAGCTCATCTTTTCGTTTTGTACACACATTTGGAATGAATAAAATCACTCTGTAATATATTGTTCTCTCATTTTATTTTTTTATCTTGTGTTACTTCTTTATTTGTGTTGCTGGTTAATAGCTTTTCTAATATGAATAGTTATATTTTAATTATCTATGTGCCAACAACTAAAAATGATGTTCAGGACCTGCACGATTGTAGTGAACATACAAGATATATGTGATAATTTAAAGGATTTAAAATTTTAAAAAACTTTTTTCGGTGGAAATTAATTTATTGAAATAGTATGTAGAAACAAAATCCAACTTAATCATTGTCGTACATACTTTTCTATCTATCTTTAATTTTTCCCTTCTTTTAAAACACTAAATACTCTTAAACTTCTAGTTTAATTACATGAGTTAATATCATAAGAGAAAGTCTTCCATGATGATGACAATGCCATATATATATGTTCATTTCTCTATGCTATAACAGTATTGTTGTTACATTTTTTTTTTTTAATTACTGTGATGGTAACTTAATTTCCTCCCAACTATGTAAGCGATTGGCTGTCGGGCATTTCCACTGCGGCGTAGCTGGAACTGGTGGGTACTTGGGGAGGAAATTCATTTCATTATTTCTTTTTCTTGTATTTTTGTAATCTTTCTTCTTCTTTTTTATCCTTATTTTAAATTTGTGGAATATAACTACGTATGTATTTATAACGAGTTATGCGAACTGAAATGGATGAAATTATCGAACTGAACTCTTTTATTTGATTGTGTAACTTTAAATCATTTATAACTTCGTAGCTAAAGAACAATAAAACAAGGAAAAATAGAAGGTTCTGTTGGAGCGCCTTTTTTTTTTTAATACTAATTAAACATCAGATTACTGCATTACACAGATATTTACAACAACTGCTATTATAGCAGATATATTACACTGATAATTACAATCAGATATACATGATTGGGACTTACATTATTACATTGAATTCTGTGAAGTACATGCCCAGACAAATAACCTCTCACAGAGGAGGGATGTCCATCCTCCACTCGCATTTCGCAAGGGAGAATGATTTTTACATATTAAGAACATTTAGCCCCCACAATGCTTTTGTGGGGGCTAGAACCGCTGTTGGAGCGCGTTTGGTACCTTGTCTGGTAGTCCACTTTTTACCATTATAACCGTCACATTCAACCCGTTTTTGTTCCAACGGTTATAATAAGCCTAATTAAATAACACTTAAGGGTTAGAAACATTAATGGTACACAATTGCTTGCTCCGCTCCTACTTAGCGATTGCCTTTTCTGAATTGTTTTTGTTAGTCCATTTTATGTTCTATGAAAATAGAGGAGTGTAAAAATTATGTTGTGCGTTCTCTAGTTTTATGTTTTCTGCCAACATGGGTCACACCATAGATCACACACTCTTTATGGTAATAATTTCATTTACGAAGTGGATAAATATTTTATTATTGCTGTTGTTGTATATTTTAGAAAATATAATCAGTTAACATACATTTGTAACTTTCAATATTATCATTGATTGATTTACACTTCCCCAAGTAATAAATTATAGAGTCAGTTTGAGATTGCAGTAACTAATAAAATAAGATGCTTCTACTATGTAGAAGAAATAAGTTGCCGAATGTTGTGAGTTTGAAAAACAAAGCATGTATATAATGTGAGTTTTATTTTACAATTAGTTTAATAATTTTTTCAACCGTGGTAATGAAATTCTATTTGAATTCATGGTTAGCTTTCATATGAAAATTATTCATTGCTCATCAAGAAAATTTAAACAATCATATGCTAGTCTTATTGATTCTTATGATTGAAAAAAAAAAGTAAAGGTAATAAACGAATATATTAACTTATAAGATCAAAACTTTCATATTGGTGAATATGTATAGACTATACGGTATTGTAGTTATGGTTATATGATATTTAAGGTTATAATTTATTTATTAGGTTTTATGAAAAAATAATACATAATTGTCTTTTTATTAAAACCTCAAGTTTATAATAGTAGCTTGAAAAAAAAGTTTGGGTGACTTATTTAATAAACTACTTATTTTAACAACCCCCTACTTACTTTAGAAATATTGTCAAAAGAGAAAAACTTACGAAATAAGTATCTTTTAGCATTTTAACCTCAATCCGAATGGGACCATAATTCATAAATTTATGAAGTACCAAGATTAAGAGCATTAATCGAAGTGTGGGGTAACTCCCCTATAGTCCTTAAGTTTGAATAAATTAACCAGTTAGTATTTATATTTTCAAAAACTACCCAATAACTGATAAATTTAACTTTTTAAAAGTAAAATATTATTTTCATATAATAAAACTTAAAATTCAAACAAATTTTAATGATATGAAATAGCTGAAAAGTAGAAGAACAATTAGCATTCTTCATCAAAAACGAACATTTACCTAAATAAAGTCTTGAAGTTTGAAATAAAATTTGCTGGATGTTACACCCAATACGCAGCTGTACAGTGTAATATCCTAAATCAATTTCCACTCTTTCCATAATTATCTGTCCATGCATAATGGAAGAACAAACACACTGGATTGATCCCATCAAAGACATTAGAGCTCTGCCCTAGTAATTACTCATCTTAGTCCTTTTTCTCTTATTTTTATGGTAGTGAATTTAAATTATAAGTTTTCTTTTTGGCTCAGACTCTAGATATAGGGAATTTATTTATCGTCCACTCACTTTCGATCGAAAATGAAAAAAAAATAATTATCCAATCCGAATTATGAATTCGATCTCAGTCCGTTTTGAAGGTTCAAAGTCATATTCAGTTCGCTTGAGTTTTATTTTCAGTTTAGGGAATATATGCCCGTTACTACCTGTTATATTATAATTAAACCTGACCTGGCACGTTAGCAAACGTTCCAAATCGGGTCAACCCACAACACGTTAGGATAAAACTTAGCAGGACACCAATTCACTTACGGATGGCAATGGGTCAGCCCGACCTGATCGGGTCAAGGTCGGGCGGCGGGCTTTTGTCCAAGATCAAAGTTTATAATTTCTTTTTTAGATTTTTTATATTTAAGTAATTCAAATTTTTTAAAAAAGGACATAACCTCTCATATATATTAAAATTTAACTTAATCATACAAATTACTAACGTCTTAGTCATATAATTATATAAATAATAAAATAAACATAAATCGAAGCCATGTCTTATAAAGTTATACGAATAAAATCAAATTTTTTTTTTAACTTTAGAATGGGTTTGGTCGGGTTAGGTAGGGCCCGAACCCTGACCTGAATTTAATTGGGCCATATATCAAGTCAATTAGGCCAAAACTTAGGCTGATCATTTTGCCACTCCTAAATTCACTATACACGAAAAAAATGAAATAATTGACAATTAAAAACTATCAAATAAGGATATATTTGACAGTTAAAAAGTATCAAATATGCTTGTGTCAAATATCCTTATTTGACAACAATCAGGGGGAGGTACGCTCAGCCTTATATAAAGAAATAAGATCATGTTCATGAAGCTATATATTTATCTAAATTCACTCTACACTTTGAGCGTCAAATCATTTTCAACACCAAAAGCAATGCCTAAATCAGCAATAACAATTAGTACAATTCAATTCTTAGTTAGCCTTCCACCGTCGATCCTGAATGTTTTCATGGGAATTCTGTATATGAATAAATAAGATAATAATATATGAGAGAGTACAAAATTATAAACTGTGAACTAGGTAGATGAAGGGGGGGGGGGGGAGGCTAAAATCTTGCCTTAGTAATATGCCATGCAAAATTACACCAATTGTACAATATATCTTGCAATTTAAATCAGCCACAACAAATTAACCAAATCACGAAGGCGCTTCAGATTTAATTTCTGTATAGGGAACAATAATCAAATTAAATATTGATTTACTTGCATGCTAGACTAATGACTAAACAAAATCATTCTTAATATTCATAGTTAAAGTCACAATATAGTAGTGTACTTCAATTGAATCATCTACTCTATACCTGCATTACTTGTCCCTTTTATACTTTTTTTTTTTGACACCATGTCACTAACATAAGTGGTCTATTTAGAGGTGAATTTTGTTGATCTAAAATAAAAAGTTATACTTGTTTGTCACTCATTCAGTTTATGCACATCATTTTAACCACAATTCCTAAAATCTATGATTAGTTTAACCTATGTTAATGATCCAACCTTTCACAAAGTATGCCTTGATCTGCAATAATCTCCTTCTTGAATCTCATATGTGATCCAACTGAATGTAATCAAATTACATCAGTAAGTTCATACACGATTAAAACAAATCATTCAATAAATTTACTACAGTCCAAATATAAATAGAGTTCCCAACTCTATTTATCAACTGCAAACTCAATTTATTTAATCATAAGATAATTTGTATTTATGTCATCTATGAATCTATATGATGATCACATAAATACATATAATACAATTAAACGGACCTTATTCAAAATACTTATGTAATTAGAATATCTGAAAGATATCTCAAGTATTTTATTAATCAAAGAATGTTTTTATAAATAAATCAATATGGTTTAAATAGCACAAAATCCCAACAGTTCTAGTGTAGTTCTAAAAATTCAAGAAAAAAATAGTCGTCAAAGAGAAAAAAATAGTCGTCAAAGAGAAAAAAATGTTGAATTAACGACAAAGATAAACCGAAATGGAATAATCTAAAATATTATTAATGAAAATATTGTATAATGAAATAAGCATAACAAGGCTATTTATGCTTGTTAGGATTATCGTATTTCTAATAGACTTATGACTCTTTATAAGAAAAGGATTATGACTTGAACAAGAAAATATAAAGCAAATCCTAATTAAACTACAATTACAAACATTACCTAAATAAGCTTAATAAAACAAGATAAATCTCAATAAAATGCTAAATACTAAATTGATTCAAATATTGTAGTTTCTAATGTACTATACCCTCTATGCTTCCTACATCGGTCTGCTCCTCTTTTAAAAAAAAAACCTCGTCCTTGAGTTATACTAAAAACAAAAGATTATTTAGTGGCTGAAACTTAAAGTGGAGTAGCAATTAATCTTGGAGCTAGAAATTGTAGCCTTTCACATCAATCTTCCTTGAAACTCGAAATGCCCATACTTCATTTGTTTCTTGAACTTGTTACTGATATTTTGAGAAGATGAAGATTTCCATGAACAAACAATGCTCAAATGAATTTTGTGCTTCTCCAAATTTTACTCAATGCAATCTCTGTTCAATTTCTCCTTTTGAACAAGTCTTCTAGGAGTAAAACTTTCTTATCTTTAATGTAGGTAGGCATAACCATATCAATAAATGCAAAAAGATTTTCTTTAATAACAATTTGCTTAGATTCAACTTCAACTGGTAAAGCCATATCAACTTTATCATCTTCCTCAAGAATTATTGTCTCTTCAACATGAGATTCTTGCATAACTTTAGCCATATCATTAGATAAAAAACTCATATCAAGAATAAATAGCACCTTCTCATTAGATCAATCAAGCTCATTTGAAATCACTTCAAGAGAAGCTTTTGCGACATTCTTTTCTTTCAATGATGAAGCTAGTAAAGATTGCTTTTCCATGCTAAATCTTCAACTTTGAAATCTTGGATAAACTCTTTAGTTTTACTTACTTCAATGGTTGGATCTTGAACAGTCAATATCTCTTCAATAACTCTAGAATCTTCAAGCATAATATGTTCTTACATTGGCCAGTTTATTTCATTAATTACATTCGAGCCTTGGTGGCCTTAATATCTTCACCAGGAGAATTACCAGACTCTTAATCAATGTTAATAACCTTAGGATGCCTCTTCTTCTCTTCAGCAAACTTTGGCACTGTGATCCTTAAAACCCATTTTCTAAATGAGCCTTAATATGTTCCAAGTTAGCACTCATTGGCATCATAAACTACCTCTAAAACTTGTCATTTGTTTTCTAAGATCTGTGTCATTTCTCTCCTTCAACTTCCTCGTTATAATCACTGCTCTTCCTTTCCCCACGCATTCTTAGTACCCTATTCTCTTCAACTTCAATCTTCACGTTATCTTTCTTTATCCCTAGAATGTCGAGTGTGATTACCTATGCTGGTGGTGTTTCTTTCCATTTTGCTCTTGCCAGGACTAGAGTTTGATGACGATCAACTCCTTTTGGGATTATCAGAGGGGTTTGTTTTAGCATCTCAAAAGGTTCTTATGTCATTAGGAACACTATGTAAAAGAAATGTGATATTGTATATAGCATCAAAGCACTTGCTTGTGATGCCATGATCATCAAGATTGTCATCATTATAAACTCTGAATATTATACATCTTGAATTTTGGAGGAAGTGGCGTGTCCAATATATCCATAGTAAAAAGAGGTTCTACCTTTTCCAAATGTAGTCCAGTCGGAACTTTCTCAATATCATCCATCCTCTTCTTGAGTTTTTTTAACTCTGCTTCCAAGCCCGCTAAGTTAGCACTAGATTTGACTTCCTCATGCCCTTTGAATTCACGTCTCTCATTCAGCCTTTCATGCAGGTCTCTAGAATTCAGTACTTGTGAACGATCACGACTTTCATGATTAGCATGGCTTGCATGGCTCCTAACTTATGAGCCTGCTCGAGATTTTTCTCCATCATGACCATGTTGTTAACCATGATGTTGTAGCTGTTGTTCTTCAACTATTGGGGCAGGACCACGATTCCTTTGGTTCTCTATGTATTAGAGCATCATATTAATGTTTTGTGTCAAGTCGGCCACTTGCTGAGCAAGCGGCGGTTGCAGGCCAACGTTGCTACACTACCTCCTTGGGGTCTTGGGACCTGCAGTAATCTGTGGCTGCGATGGCCACGTTGGCTTCATTGACTCACGATTTGGTGGTGTTTGACTTGAATTGCGACTAATTAAATCGTCCCCACAAACAACACCAATCTATTGACGTTGATTTTTGGTCAACTAGAAAATTAAATAAACGAGACGATTTAAGAACCACAAAATTTACGTGGTTCAGTACTTGGCCTATATCCACGGAAGTAGAAAGAGTAACTTTCACTATACAATGAGAATTACATCTACCTTTTCTCATGAATTTTCTTGTGCCTTTATAAAGCATTCAAGGGCTCTCAATTTATAATATAATTTTTCAGTATCCTAAGTCGTGGATAACTCCTTGTTTTTATCGGTTTTAACACTTAATTAGAGTTTTATCTGAATTCTATGCTTATCTCCTTTTTAAATTGGGTTTCCAAGTTTCCTGATTTTTCTTTATAGATTTGCAATCACTTTACTTTGCATGCTCCTCCATGCTTTACTTTAATTTGTATGCTTCCTGCTCCATGCTCTATTTTACCATGCATGCTCACTGCTTCATTTTATTTTGCATGCTTCCTGCTCCATACTCTATTTTACTATGCATACTCCTTACTCCATGCTCCACTTTAATTTGCATGCTTCGTGCTCTATGCTCCATTTTGCTATGTATGCTTCCTGCTCCATGCTCCACTTTAATTTGCATGCTTACGGCTCCATGCTCCATTTTAATTTGCATGCTTCCTGCTCCATGTTCCATTTTACCATGCATGCTCCCTGCCCTATGCTGCACTTTAGTTTTGCATGCATGCATAATTTTTTCTCCTGATAACAATATATAAATCAACAATCCCAACTAACTAAAAGGATTCAGATACCCGTTAGATTGAAATTCACATCATAGTTTGTCCGAAAACTACAAAGAGAATGACCATAAAAACAAAGTACATAGCTTGTCACATAAAAACAGTACATACCTCATTCGCAACTCTTATGTTTGCATATATCTCATTGTCGGCCAAAGCACTATTTGGCCATAATTGACATAAGAGCTCAACGATAACACAATACACAATTGGATTGATAGTTGCTTGATCGGGAAGCCTAACTTTGGACTTATAATATGATCTTTTCATAGGCTTTGTCAGAGATTGTTTTGTAATTAACTTCATAAGCTGAACCTATATAAATGCTTGAGTGTTCTTTATTAAAATAGCATGATTGGACATAATTATAATTAATATAATGGAAATCAAATTATTATGATTGAATTTACTAGATTAGCATTATTTCATCTTTGTATAATCTAACTTGAGACAATCAATATTTATATTGATTTCGTCACTTTGAGCATTACTTTGATGTATGCTTTTGAAAAATTCTCTTCACCTACTGATTTCATGTACCAAAACTTTTACCCACAACATAACTCTATAGAAAATTAACTAAAATCAAATGAAATATCTAGGGTGTAATTAGCTATTGATCAAAGGAAAAGAAGAAACAAATGAATTTGTAACGGGTACTGCAATACGTATATGAATTTCGTTAGAGTTCTTTATCATAGATAAAATTCAATTATATGTCCTTCATATTTTCTCTTTGAAATAGTCCTAAAAAGACTTGCAATATACATTGTGTATTTGCTATGAGATTTATTGGAGTGAATTGTTGTTTTTGTGATTATCAAATAATATATTTGAGAGTTATTTACTTTTGTAGACATAAAATTGAAATTATTTTAAGGGAAAAGTCACCCACACTTCCAAGATTTACTTAAATGATCACACAGACCCCCTTAGTTTCAGCAATGGTTACAAAGGCTCTTTTTATTTCATAAATGACTATTATACCCTTTGATTATAACAACCCAAGTAAATATAAGTATGGTAATAAGATAAAAATAAAAAAAAATCTCATATGATAAAAATAAAATATTACAATAATTATAATTAATAAAATAGCATATATAATGAAAATTATTTTTAATATTAAGTTATTATTAGTCTATCCCAATGGATTTTATTAATTAAAATCTATTAATCCAAAAATTGACTTTAAGATTTATACTAATATAGACATAATTAAAAAGATTTTGTAAATAAAATAATATAAATTATTGTGAATGTTAAGTATAATTATTTTAATATTATGAATATGTCAAATAAATTTTATTATTATTAAAGAATGTAACAGACTAATAATGTTAAAATAACTTGTCTAATGTTCAAAACATTTTATAAATTTTATCTTATTTCATATATTAAATTATTTTAAGTTTAATTTGTATTTATTGTAGAAATTTATTTAAAGTCAATTATTGGGTTGTTGTAATTAAGGATATAATAGTCAAAAAAAGATCCGTGTAACTGTTTAAGCAGACCTTAGGGATATTGGTGGCCTTTTCCCCTATTTTAATTATGTAGAAGAGTTTACTCATTAATGGGAGGGTTTGCTCATTAATGGTTAGTGAAGTAACCGACCAGAGGAATTTATCAAAAGCACTTGGTTACGTCATCTTCATACATGTACACTGTCTCCAAATCCCATAACAACAAAAACAGAAAATTAAAAGAGAAACAATATCCCACAATGCCAAAAAATATCAGAAAGAACAAGCAAACTAAGCAAATCAAAAGCATTTGCTTGTGATGCCATGATCAAGAATGCTGCTGCCATATCAAGAAATGGCCCTGCAAGAACATAAAATGCCACATGTTACCTAATATGTTTTGAATAAAGATTATCATCATCCGAAATTCTGAATTTCGTATACAAGACATTATAAATAAAAAATTCAAAGAAACGAGAAGAATTTAAACCAACCAACTACAAGGATAGCCATTAGGTAGAATTTCACATGAAGAACAACCAATCAAACAAGCTTCTATTTGCTTGATTGCCGAGAGCATTCGACCACTTCTGCATGAACTGAAGATCCCATAGAATTTTGGTTCCATCCATTCTGGCAAAAATACTTAAATCTGATATCGGTTTTGTTGGGAAAATATGCTCTTTAAAAGCATATGTGTTTATTTAATTGTAATAAACTATTTTTCTGATTAATAAAATAAATGAGGTATTTTATTCAAATATCTTAATTGCATTAATACTTGTATTAAAGTCCATTTAATCATATTATATGTATTTATGTGATCACCATGTGGATTCACAGAAGACATAAATACAAGTTATCTTATGATTAAATAAATTTAGTTCGCAGTTGATAAATAAAGTTGGGCACTTTATTTAGGTATAGACTGTAATAAATTCATTGAATGCTTTGTCTTAATCATGTATGAATTTATTGATGTAGTACGACTACATTGAACAGGATCACATATGAGATTTAATTAACTTTGTAATAACTGTCAGACTTATTAAATCTCATAGGCGTTGATTTTACTGTAATCTTAATCTTGAGTTAATTATGATTTCATGATTGTAATTGTTATTCCATTTGAGTTACCAATGGGCACGACACATCCTTATGGTCAAGATTACCCGGTATCTTGGTGGGAGCAATTATGAGTATTGGAGTTATGGATTAACAATATAGAATTTGTACAACACATCTCTTGATGGGTTTTCGACACTTGATCATAGAATTCTCTGGCCAGAGTGTGTCAACATATTTAGTATGTTGAAAATGATTATTAGAGAAAACCAGTAAGGATCAAGGAATAAGAT
This sequence comes from Citrus sinensis, assembly GCF_022201045.2. Taxonomy (NCBI): domain Eukaryota; kingdom Viridiplantae; phylum Streptophyta; class Magnoliopsida; order Sapindales; family Rutaceae; genus Citrus; species Citrus sinensis. The sequence continues at coordinate 11,670,422 of NC_068560.1, forward strand.
GTTATTAAATTGATTGGACAGTTGAGATATCAATTTAATTAACGATGTGGTACAAAGGATTGTGCAGTAAAGAAATCAATGTGGCTTGGGACGAATTATTATTCGAGCATACAATTATGGAAGTCAGTTCCAATCTTTTAGTGGAGTAGATTTGGAATTAAATAATTGGGCTAGTTTAATTACAGGCCTAATTATTGTAGCCACTATTGTATGTTCCCAAATGATCCCCGGGTTAGCTCATTTAATTGACTGCACCACTACTGGACTAATAAGTAAGATAACTAGCTATTTGGGTCAAAAGCCTAAATATATCATTTAGTGGGAGGCTCCATTTAATTAGCTTTTGTATAAGGGGCCTTATGTTATTTTACAAGGTGGGTCCCTTATTGAAAAAGAAAATAACGTCAGTTTTATTTAGGGCATTATTTGGAGCCTAGGGTTTTCACTAAAGGGAGATATATAAGGCTTATTTTCTCTAAAGAAAAAAGAAGCCACTTTATACAAATCGGAGAATAAGATTTTTCTCTCTATTGTTGAGAGAAAAATTTTCTCGTGCTAGTTGCTTTGGTAGTGATAACGGCGCCCACACGTCAAGTGCAGATCGAACCTGAGTCATAACCTGGAAGATCATTGGTGACAGTTCGTGATCTAACAAGCGTGGTGGTGACGGATCGTGATCTAACAGGAGTGGTGGTGGTGGATCGTGATCTAGGAGCCTAAATCACTTCAGCGGAAAAAGCCAACTCGGATTTTCAAGGTACGATTTCTAGAATACGAATTCTTATATATTATATGAGAGCGATCTTCAAAAGGTTTTATAAAAATTTAAAAACCTGATTTTTCCCAACAATTGGTATCAGAGCCATCTCATATTAATATATAAGAATATTGTATGAAATCATTCTTGAAATTTATGTATTAGAGTGGTACAATTTATTCAGATATCTATTATTTATTTAATATATGAATAAAGCATGTTATAGTTTGTCTTAATTCATGGTTAGATTTTTCGTTGTATTTTTCTTTTGGATCTGTAACAAGAGGGGTGGTTTTTTATCACCATGTTTCCCTCTTGATTTATTTTACCGTTATAGAATTTTTGTAAGCCAAAATTGGCCTAGGAAATTTGTAAATCAATCACGGATGGCAGATCAAAGCGATGGAGGCCGGAAATTCTGACAGCGGCAACAAACCAGGGCACGCTGCAGCAGCGCGCGCGGCCAGCAATGGCCAGCGGCACGCACGGCCAGCAAGGCCAGCAGCGCGCGCTGCATGTGCTGCAGCTGGAAGCAACGCTGCCAGCAGCACGCACGCGAGCGAGGCCAGCAGCAAGCGCGCGGAGGCTGGAATCTTGCGCGCGGAGGCTGGAAGCTTGCGGACGTTTGCGGCTGGCGGAGGGCGTCGTTTCGAGGCTTCCCGGCGTGGCGGTGATGGTCAAATCGGCGTCGGAAATGCATGAACAGTCGCTGCCTGTTGAGTGTTAGAAAATGCATATTTATAAAGGAGAAAACCGTCATTTTACATTTTAAGTCTTACTAACAACCCTTACTTTTATGTATTTAACCTTCTTGTGATTTAATTACATGTGTTTTATTTTAATTAAGTATTTTATGTATTTTAGAGGCATTATAGTCATTTCACAATAAAGGAGAGATCAGACGGCAAAACGGACATCACTTTTGAACTCAGGACGGTCGAAAACCTTAGGAGGAGCATAAAAGGAAAAATGGCACTATTCACATGTACGGTACTATTCACGTGTACGGTACTGTATACGTTACTGTTCACAACACTGTTCACATAGACGGATGATGACGTGGCATTGACCGATGATGTGGCATTGACTGATGAGGTGTCACGATCCTGTTGGACTAAAATTCTTATGTACTGTTGATGGTGACGTGGCAGCATATCAGTGGACGAAAAATCTCGCGTACGGTGCATGCATCACACAGGATTATTTTCAACCAAACCGCGTTACTGTTCATCCGGGTCAAACCGCGTTACTGTTCAAAGTCGGGTCAAACCGTGTTACTGTTCATCCGCGTGGTCAAACCGTGGACTGTTGACTGATGACGTGGCGCAATCCTGAGCGTCCAAACTGTTTTTAATCCGATGGCCATGATTTACTCCATGTATCTATAAAAAGGGGGCCTCCCCCCCCTAATTTGATATCTCTGAATCCATTTTTGGACTCTGTTTTCTGTAATTCCCTCTCCATCTTGTATTTTCTTCATATTTTAATAAATTCCCATTTTGCCCCTAGTTCAATTATGAGTGGCTAATTTTCTTTCAAGCTTGGGTTGAAGGTGAAGTCTCAACATGTGTCATGGGCTTAATTTGGTAAATTTATTTTCTCTTCCCCTCTAGTTTTTGTGGATGTTTTGACTTCTCGTCGACAAATAATACTAATCTTGTCTAGTACCGCCTTGGTTTCACCGGCTCTCTAGTATAAGGTTATTATTATTTGGCACGATAAGCCCTTAGCACCATATTGATTAGAGCGTGGTTCATGAGGTGTGGATTCCCCCCTCATGATTTAATTGGCATTAATACGGATTATTTAGCCCATGATGCATGTTGATACGGATCCAGATACCTAAGTACGTCAATTTAATAGATTTTCTCTTCAAATTATTCTCTCAATTGCAATTCCAATTTTAAGATTTATTCTCGCCATTTTAATTTAATTATTAGCATATTCCAAATCATTTCCACCATAAATCCAACTACCCATTTACAAAATTAATTCTATATATAATTAAAATCCACCTCCTCGTGGGATCGACACTCGTCACCATTAGTCTATACTACAATAGATTCGTGCGCTTGCGAGTACATTAAAATTTGCACAACAAGTTTTTGGCGCCGTTGCCGGGGAGGTAAGTAATTTTAATTCATAGAATTAATTTTTTTTTGAATAATTTCTTTTATTTGTTTTCTTGTATTTTTATTATTATTAAAAAAAAAGAAAAAGAAAAAAAAGTGAATCCGCATTTAGAGGTTAGTAATTTCTTTTCTTTTTCTCTTCTTTAAATTTCTGTAATTTAATTTTCAAGTTATTTTTTTTTTCTTTGTAATTTTTGTTTATCTTACTAACTCTTTTTAGTTAATTTATTTTACGTATTTGTTTTTGTGTATTTTTATAGAAAGTTTGTAATAGCGCAATAAGGTTAGTATCGTAATTTCTCCCTCTTCTTTATTTTTATTTATTTTGTTCCCATCTTTATTTTTTATTTTTTTTGCATGCATGGTCGAAGGTCATTATTACCCAATCTTGAACCTATAGACCTTGAACTTGAGAAAACACTTCGCACACACAAACAAGTAAAAAATAAAATGGATTTGCAACCACAGGAGAGGCCATTTAAGGATTATTTCAGTCCTTTAGCAAATTTGAGCACATCATGTATAAGATACCCAAATGTAGCTGCTAGGAGCTTTGAATTAAAACCTAGTGTGCTAAATTGTCTCCCCACATTTTATGGCCTAGAAAATGAGGACCCATATAATCATCTGAATGATTTTCATGCCATTTGTCAAACTTTTAAATATGAAAATTTTTCAGATGATGATGTTAAACTCAGATTATTCTCATTTTCTTTAAAGGATAGAGCTCGTTCATGGCTTAATACATTGCCTGCCAATAGCATTTCATCATGGGAACAAATGGTAACTAAAGTTTTGAATAAATATTTCCCAGTGCATAAAACCAATGCTATTCGCAGGGAAATCTCGGAGTTTACCCAGAGAGAGGACGAGCAATTTTTCGAAACATGGGAGCGATTCAATGGACTACTCTTGAAGTGTCCACATCATGGGTACGAGAAATGGCACCAATGTCAATACTTTTTGGAGGGATTACTACCGAATGTTCAAGAATGGCTAATGGCAACTAGTGGAGGAGAGCTAATGTCAAAAAGTGCATCAGAAATTTGGGAATTCTTCCAGCGACAAGCAGATAATTCCCAACAACGGAGTCGATCACTCAGGACTACTAGAAGAATTAAAGGAGTGAATGAGGTTCAAATTGGCGAATCAACTTCAGGAATCAAAGAAGTTAAGGAGATGGTTGAAGGTCTTGCTCGACAAATAGCATCGTTATCGACTGCTAAATCAACAGAATCACATGACCATGACTCATACTCAGATCAAGCCAATGCCATAGGTGTAATAAGAAAACCATCGAATTACAACCCATACTCCAACACATATAATCCTGGATGGAGAGACCACCCCAATTTTTCATGGTCTCAAGGATTCCAACAGAATGGACCAGCAGCTCCAGCTCCACCAATGCAACCAATTCCGCAAATTCCTCAAGCCTCCCAGCCCCCATTTAGACCATACAATCAGAACCAGAACTACTCTCAACCTAGACCATGGGAGGATTCATTCCAGAATCTCAAGAATCTTACTCACTCTACGATTGAGCAACAGAACCGCACCATTGATGGACTACGAAATGAATTGAGAGCGGGCTTCAACTCACAAGCCCAATCAGTTTCAAGCCTCGAGAAGATGGTGGGACAACTTGCTTCTTCAGTTCAGACCTTGGCAATGACCGTTGAGAAAGGTAAGTTTCCAAGTCAACCAGTGCCTAATCCTAAAGGAGTACATGAAGCAAGTACCAGTTCACCACAACAACATGGAGAGGTCAAAGCCGTCATGACCTTACGAAAAGGAAAAGAAGTCGACAACAAAGTGGAGATGCCGGTGACAAAAGAAAATCAAATTGTACCTGTGAATATTGATGACTCATCACCAGAGGAGAAAGACGAAAACAACTCACGAGAATATGTTCCGAAAGCTCCATTTCCTCAGAGGTTAGCGAAAGGAAAAAAGGGAAAATCCACAGGTGAGATTCTTGAAATCTTCAAACAGGTAAGTGTTAACATCCCTTTGCTTGATGCTATTAAACAAGTTCCATCTTATGCCAAGTTTCTTAAAGACCTTTGTACTAAAAAGAGAAATATGCATGTTCAAAAGAAGGCATTTTTAACAGAAAACGTTAGTTCTATACTCCAACATAAAATTCCTTTAAAATGCAAAGACCCAGGCTCCCCCACTATCTCATGTAGCATAGGGAACCACACAATTGAGAATGCTTTGTTGGATTTAGGAGCTAGTGTAAATCTTTTGCCTTACTCTGTATTCGTGAAACTTGGATTGGGAGAATTACACCCAACTCCAGTGGTGTTACAGCTTGCAGATCGGTCCACGAAAATACCTCGTGGTATTGTGGAGGACGTGCTTATCCAGGTAGACAAGTTTTATTTTCCTGTTGATTTTATTGTAATTGACACTCAACCAATACAGGATTCGAGGAAGCACATCCCCATTATTCTAGGCCGACCTTTCTTGGCAACTGCGGATGCTCACATTCAATGCAGGACTGGAAATATGCAGTTGTCTTTCAGCAACATGACTATGGAGCTGAACATCTTCAACATTGCCAAACAACCTCACAGTGCAGATGATGGAATTGTTGATGTGGATTTAATTGAAACAATAGTTGATAACACTTTTCTTTCAAACCTTAGTGATGATCCTTTACAAACATGTTTAACTCACTTTGGTTTGGATTTTGATATTGACAGATCGGTCGATGAGGTCAACGCCCTACTTGACTCAGCACCATCCATGGACACTAATAAATGGAAGTCAAGAGTTGAGCAACTAGCACCATCAGAGAAAAAACTCATCCCATCATCAGAATCACCACCGAAACTCGAGCTCAAACCATTGCCCAAAACATTGGAATATGCATTTTTGGGAGAAGAAAGTACTCTGCCGGTAATCATTTCATCATCCCTAAATGACGAACAAAAAGGTAAGTTGTTGGATGTTTTAAAAGAGCACAAAGCAGCATTAGGATGGACCATAGCGGACATAAAAGGTATAAACCCAGTAGACTGCATGCATTACATTCACCTTGATGAAAATGCTAAATCTACTAGGGAAATGCAACGTCAGTTAAATCCTAATATGAAAGAAGTTGTTAGAACAGAAGTCCTTAAGCTATTAGAAGCAGGTATCATTTACCCAATTTCTGATAGTTCATGGGTCAGTCTTGTACAAGTTGTCCCCAAAAAGTCAGGAGTTACTGTAGTTACCAATGCCGATAATGAATTGATACCCACTAGAGTGACTACAGGATGGCGTGTATGCATTGATTATAGGAAGTTGAATTCTGTCACACGTAAAGACCATTTTCCTTTACCATTTATTGATCAAATGCTTGATAGATTAGCAGGTCATGAATTTTATTGCTTTTTAGATGGCTACTCAGGATACAATCAGATCCCCATAGCACCAAAAGATCAGGAGAAAACTACTTTCACTTGCCCTTTTGGCACATTTGCGTATAGGAGAATGCCATTTGGATTATGCAATGCACCTGCTACATTTCAACGATGCATGTTAAGCATTTTTTCTGATATGGTTGAACGATTCCTTGAAGTCTTTAAGGATGACTTTTCTGTTTTTGGTAACTCGTTTGATCAATGTTTACATCATCTAACGCTAGTTCTGCAGAGATGTATCGAGAAGAACTTAGTCTTAAATTGGGAGAAGTGTCATTTTATGGTAAAACAAGGTATTGTTCTCGGTCACATCATTTCGAGCAAAGGTATTGAGGTTGACAAAGCCAAGGTGGATCTCATTTCTAATCTTCCTCCACCCAAAACAGTCAGAGAAGTAAGATATTTCCTTGGGCATACTGGTTTCTATAGACGTTTCATTAAAGATTTTAGCAAAGTTTCTAGACCCTTATGCAATTTACTTGCTAAGGATGTACCTTTTATCTTTAATGATTCATGTCTTATGACGTTTGAAAAATTAAAACAGTTGTTGACATCATCACCCATCATTCAGGCCCCAAACTGGAGCTTACCATTTGAGCTAATGTGTGATGCATCTGATTATGCAGTAGGAGCAGTATTAGGACAAAGAGTTGATCGAATTCCCCACGTTATTTACTATGCTAGTATGACATTAAATGATGCACAGTTGAACTATTCAACTACTGAAAAAGAAATGCTAGCAGTAGTGTTTGCATTGGAAAATTTTCGATCATATCTCATTGGTTGTAAAATAATTATATTCACGGATCATGCTGCTCTTAAATATCTTCTCACAAAGAAAGATGCAAAAGCCAGACTAATTCGTTGGGTGTTACTTTTGCAGGAATTTGACTTGGAATTCAAAGATAAGAAAGGGACAGAAAATGTTGTGGCGGACCACCTCTCTCGTCTCCATTTTGACACAACTACAGAGCCATTACCATTAAATGAGTCATTCCCTGATGAACAATTGATGAATGTGGAAGTATTACCGTGGTATGCTGACATCGTGAATTATCTTGTTACAGGTCAACTTCCAGAGCATTGGACCAAGCAAGATAAGGCTAAATTCTTTGCAGAGATAAAGAATTTCTTTTGGGATGACCCGTATTTGTTCAAGTATTGTGCTGATCAAATTGTTAGACGATGTGTCCCAGAAAATGAAATTCAGAATATCCTTTCATTCTGCCATGAACAAGCTTGTGGAGGCCATTTCAGTGCTAAGAAAACAGCTACTAAAGTTTTGCAATGTGGTTTCTATTGGCCAACTATATTTCGAGATGCTTACACTTTCTGTTCTTCATGTGATAGGTGTCAACGAATGGGGAGCATTACACGAAGGAACATGATGCCATTAAATCCAATTTTAGTGGTTGAAATTTTTGACGTATGGGGTATCGACTTCATGAGACCCTTTCCCCCATCTTTTGGCCATCAATACATATTGGTTGCTGTTGACTACGTATCAAAATGGGTGGAAGCAATTCCATGTAGGACCAATGATCACAAGGTGGTGATAGCATTTTTGAAAAGCAACATTGTTTCACGCTTTGGATTCCCTCGAGCAATAATTAGTGATGGTGGTGCCCACTTTTGTAACAAAGCATTCAAAGCTCTTTTGACAAAGTATTCAATCACACACAAAGTGGCGACCCCGTATCATCCGCAAACCAGTGGCCAAGTTGAGATCTCCAATCGAGAAATAAAGCACATATTAGAAAAGACGGTGAGGCCGGACAGAAAAGATTGGTCATTAAGACTTGATGATGCCTTATGGGCATATAGAACGGCTTTCAAGACCCCGATTGAGATGTCACCCTACAGGCTAGTGTATGGAAAAGCTTGTCACCTACCTGTGGAACTCGAGCATCGTGCGTATTGGGCCATCAAGAAATTCAATTTTGACATGCAGCAAGCCAGCTCAGAAAGAAGATTACAGCTGGCAGAACTTGAAGAAATTCGCAATGATGCATACGAAAATGCCAAGATTTACAAGCAAAGAATGAAAGTCTTCCATGATAAGCAAATTATGAGAAAATCGTTCACTCCAGGTCAGAAAGTGCTTTTATTCAATTCTCGCTTGCACCTATTCCCAGGTAAGTTACGCTCTCGTTGGTCTGGCTCATTTATTGTTCATACTGTTTTTCCACATGGGGCAATTGAAATTAAGGACCCAAAGAACGGTGTCACGTTTAAAGTTAATGGTCAAAGATTAAAGCCATATCTAGAGTACCAACCACATGAAGAAGACACCGAAATAAATTTGAGTGACCCACCAAATTTGAATTGATTTTTTTTTCTTTTCGTTGATTTGATTTTTCTTTCTTTTTTTTTATTATTATTCTTTTGCAAATTGAAATTATTTTTGCATAAGTGTGTTTATTTTACCATTAAGTTTTCTCTTATCATTTTTAATCATGAGTCTCATACTTAGACCGTTCCTCCTGAACATTCTTAAACCACTTCAACGTGTCAAAACTCATCTCAAAAGGCAGATTCAATTTTGTAAAACACAACGCATTTGGGCTCTACAACCACCAGAGTTAGTAGCCTATGTTGAGGGTTTAGAACGCCAACTCAGAGACATTGAGAGAAGTGTTTACGACATCCAGTTGGAGCTTGAGGTAAATTCAATAAGAGGATGATTTTAATTTTCTTTGTGTGTTTTAATTTGTTTTTCTGTTTGTGTGCTTTAGTTTGTTACCCCGGTGAAGTGGCGGATAACGGTACTCCGTGACAATCAAGTCGGTTACTTCAGTTTCCCATAATAACTGATATTCTGAGGCGAAGGTATGGACAGAAACGAGATTCTAGCGAAACTTCACAAGCGATTCCCTTCACTTCCTCAGAATGCCCTCCTTACGATCTATAAAGCTCGGTCCGAACGCATGCGATTACTCATGAGGAATAACATACCTGCTGACATCCGTTGGTTAATCGAAGCGAAAGTACGATCGGCAGGTGAGTTACCTCCAAAATTTATTGCATACATGCCTGGTTGTGGTAAAGGAAATTATGCAAGAAAACGACGAGCTCGAAGAATTTCTGTTGCTTGTCATAAGTGTGCCAGAATGAGTTGCAATAAAAACCCATGTTCTTTAGGAATGATGTCTGATAACAGGGAAGATAAGATTCAATTCATTAGGGATGGCTTGAATAAAGAGTCATTGGATGATATCCTTTTGTCTCTTGAAACGCATCCCAGTGGATATGTGCAAGGAGCGATTCTCCAGTTATGGCCATTATTCCAGAAAGAGCATGCACGATATAGTCTCGGGAATCTGACTATAAACGACCCTGTTTGCCAGTTTATAAGAAAACTGGATAGGAAGCCTATCCTCGACCCATAGAGGGCGTTCAAGCCGTTTCTGGACGTAAAACCAGAGGAAGATGTGAGCCACAGTCGCAACTACCTGTAAATATCCTTTTACTTTATTGTTATTTTATTTCACTATTGTCTTATTGTTTGCATTATTGTCTTTAATAATTTTATTACTGTTTGCTTTTTCCTTTTTACTGTTTTCTTTTTGACTTGCGAGCCACGTGCTTTACGCGTTATTTGACACTGACATATTACCTCATACACAACCATGACCCACTATCACCGAGACTCTTCAATGTGATTTCTTTTTTGTCAAGCACTCACAAATTGTTTTTGAGAAGTATCACAATGTCAGCTACTCCCAATAGACAATTCAAGAACATTTGTGTGCTTTCTGGATTTACATATGGCAAACATAAAGAGTTCGTTGAGGCAGCCATAGATCTTGGTCGAAGCATAGCAGCGAGAAAATTACACTTGGTGTATGGAGGAGGTAATCGAGGGTTATCAAAAATGGTCTCAGAAGCAGCTTTTATCAGAGGAAGTCAAGTGTTAGGCATCATCCCAAGAGTCTTAAAACCATTGGGCAGTTCGTCTGACTCATCAACTGGAGAAGAGTTAGTCGTCTCAGGTATGCAAGAAAGAATAACTGAAATGCTTAATCATGCTGATGCTTTTATTTTCCTTCCAGGAGATCTTGCAACACTAGAGGCACTTATCACGCTAGCATCTTGGGCCCATCTGCACATCCACCAAAAACCCATCGGTTTGTTAAATGTCAATAATTTTTATGATGGCTTTATCGCATTTCTTAACCATGCAATAAAAAACTATTTCATTCCTTCTAATGTGAAAAAGCTTTTTATTTGTGCTCACACTGCTAATGAGCTACTTGATATGTTACAAGCTTATAAACCGGAGCCAGACCCCTGGACCTTTGTGTTGGAGCGCCCAAATAATGATGGTAACAGTAGCCGCAGTAAGAAGTACAAATTAGATTTAACTCTCCGCTTGTAAATATTGTTTTCTGTATTGCACCACCCAGGTGATGTCTTCTAAACTCTACTTCTTTCCTTTCAAACATTGAGGACAATGTTTCGTTCTGGTTGGGGGGAGGGAATAGTCGACAATTGTGGAATTTTGGTTAAGTTTTTACTAATTTTTGTTGTAGAAACTAACTGTTGCTAACTTTTTGTGTCGAAGATGGCTGAATATGGAGTGTAGTTCCTCTAGAAACGCATCTTCTTTAAAAAAAAAAAAAAAACATTTTCGTTTTCTATCATTTTACGTGTAACTTTTCTAATTAGTTTTTATGCATCATTTTCACATTTTTGCATACATATTTTCCTTTCATGCTTAGAATAGGTTGAGGGGTAGAATGTTGTTTAAAAAAAAAAAAATTGTGTGATTTGTTTTAACATTGGATGACATGATTAATTTCAAATTTTAGTATTTGTATTATCTTTGGTCTTAAGTGATGTTACATTATGTTTGCTACTCTACATGTTGATGTCAGAAACAAATATGAGTTGCTTGAAGGAATGAACATGTCATAATAAGTACCAAGTGAGTTTTTGAGCCTATTATTTTTCTTGGAGAATAACCCTTTTGCCCACTCTTTATACAGCTTAGCAGTTTATTATTTTACACACGATCTCTAAATTGCTTTTGAGTTAACCCTTAAAAAAATTCTAAAATAAAAAAAAAAAACCTTTTCTTTGTCAACTTATCATCTTGACCCACTCCGATTTGGAGTATTACCCGATATCTTATAAGTTCCATCACCTATTTATGTTTGAGAAAATGTAAATAATTATTTTGTTCAGTGAAGTTATGCCAAATAAAAGCAAAAAAAAAAAACAAAAACAAAAGTTGTTGTTTCAAAAGAATAAAAATAGGTGAAATCCACCTTGCAACTTCAAAAAAAAAAAAAAAAAATTCTCTGCATTTTTCTCAAACATACACTTTGTTTTCCTTATTTTCCTTCTTTGTTAGCCATGTCCCTAGCCTACGTTTCGTCCTAATAAAAGTCCTTCTTGATTTTAGGGAACTATAGTTTGAAGTAGAAGCTAGTTATATGGGCTAAAAAGATGTAGTGATGCATAATTAAAAAAAAAAAAAAAGATAAATAAAGTGGGTTGACTAACATTTTATTTGACTTGAGATCGTATTATTTCTAAGCTGAGGGCATATTTATTTCATCTTGGTGAGAGCATGTGATATCACTTCTTTATTATTTTCTCTCTCAATTACCATTAATTGGAGTGACTATTTTTATTGGGATTAATTTATTTGTGAGAGTGTCACTACTTTTAGTGAGATTTTGGGGTTTGACATGTCATTCTTGAGAGTAGCTATAACAAAGTCTACTGGGCTAATTCATGTGGATGGTTGATGTGGGTGTGATGTTGCTTTAGACTGGAGATAATGCTTATACTTTTATTTGATTGCTATCATTAATCTGATGGAATAAATACGAGTGTTTCTATTAAAACAAAAAAAAATTATTTTGAATTTGAATTTTGTTTTCGCTTTATTTGCTAGGGACTAGCAATAAGCTGGTTGGGGGGTGTGTTGAGTGTTAAAAAATGCATATTTATAAAGGAGAAAACCGTCATTTTACATTTTAAGTCTTACTAACAACCCTTACTTTTATGTATTTAACCTTCTTGTGATTTAATTACATGTGTTTTATTTTAATTAAGTATTTTATGTATTTTAGGGGCATTATAGTCATTTCACAATAAAGGAGAGATCAGACGGCAAAAGGGACATCACTTTTGAACTCAGGACGGTCGAAAACCTTAGGAGGAGCATAAAAGGAAAAATGGCACTATTCACATGTACGGTACTATTCACGTGTACGGTACTGTATACGTTACTGTTCACGACACTGCTCACATAGACGGATGATGACGTGGCATTGACCGATGATGTGGCATTGATTGATGAGGTGTCACGATCCTGTTGGACTAAAATTCTTATGTACTGTTGATGGTGACGTGGCAGCATATCAGTGGACGAAAAATCTCGCGTACGGTGCATGCATCACACAGGATTATTTTCAACCAAACCGCGTTACTGTTCATCCGGGTCAAACCGCGTTACTGTTCAAAGTCGGGTCAAACCGTATTACTGTTCATCCGCGTGGTCAAACCGTGGACTGTTGACTGATGACGTGGCGCAATCCTGAGCGTCCAAACTGTTTTTAATCCGATGGCCATGATTTACTCCATGTATCTATAAAAAGGGGGCCTCCCCCCCTAATTTGATATCTCTGAATCCATATTTGGACTCTGTTTTCTGTAATTCCCTCTCCATCTTGTATTTTCTTCGTATTTTAATAAATTCCCATTTTGCCCCTAGTTCAATTATGAGTGGCTAATTTTCTTTCAAGCTTGGGTTGAAGGTGAAGTCTCAACATGTGTCATGGGCTTAATTTGGTAAATTTATTTTCTCTTCCCCTCTAGTTTTTGTGGATGTTTTGACTTCTCGTCGACAAATAATACTAATCTTGTCTAGTACCGCCTTAGTTTCACCGACTCTCTAGTATAAGGTTATTATTATTTGGCACGATAAGCCCTTAGCACCATATTGATTAGAGCGTGGTTCATGAGGTGTGGATTCCCCCCTCATGATTTAATTGGCATTAATACGGATTATTTAGCCCATGATGCATGTTGATACGGATCCAGATACCCAAGTACGTCAATTTAATAGATTTTCTCTTCAAATTATTCTCTCAATTGCAATTCCAATTTTAAGATTTATTCTCGCCAATTTAATTTAATTATTAGCATATTCCAAATCATTTCCACCATAAATCCAACTACCCATTTACAAAATTAATTCTATATATAATTAAAATCCACCTCCTCGTGGGATCGACACTCGTCACCATTAGTCTATACTACAATAGATTCTTGCGCTTGCGAGTACATTAAAATTTGCACAACACTGCCCTTTGTGCTGGTGGCGGCTGGGGAAGAAAGGAAAGAGAAAAAGATGGATTTAGGGTTTCAATGGTTTTTATCATTGAGGTCCCTATGGCTCCATAATTTTTTCTTTTGGGTAGACACGTTTAAATTTTTTGCATTTAAGTCCAAAAACAGTTTTGGGCTTTGTGAATCCTAGCTTTAGGTCCAATTTCAATTGGGCTTAATGGATTAAAAATGCATAGACAAAATTAAATATATTAAATTTATTTTTGGTCCAAAAGTTTTATTTTAATTAAAAAATAAAAAATAAAACTATTTATTTTATTTATTTCCTTTCAAAATTAAAATTGGACCAATTATAAATTTAAAAGCCCAATTTCCCCTAGTCCATTAACAAAGACAAACTTATGGAAGATGGACATTGACAAGAAGCCCAATGAAGATTAGGCTTAGGGTTAATGTATTTTTCATTATTAGGAAAGCCATGAATTAAGATTATTTAATTGTTTTTCTATATGTTATGTTTTGGATGTCTACATGCCATGATAACATGTCATATAGAATAGGTGGTGCCACTCTATGCATAATGATACATGTCATTCATTAAAAATGAATTTCATTATATTGTTTGAAATTTGCATATGCTTAATAATATTTGATATCATCTAGATAATATTATAGGAAGCATGCAATTAACAATATGTATGTTTTAAAAAGGAAAAACCAATTTTAAAATATTGAGTGGGAGAGGGAAAATTCAAGATAATTTTTCCCACGGGCTCCATTGTTAGTTCAATAATAAAATTATATATATACCTCGACTTCATGATACGGTGATGCTCCCTACGGAGGGTATATATATTAGATATTTTATTTGATGAACTTCTTCAAAGATAAAATTGAAATATTTTTCAATCAATTGTTCACCCCAACGGCGACTATTGATATGAAAAATACGTAGATTGAAACAATGGTTATACACTCAACTAAAATTTGTTATTAACCTTCCCAACGAAGCTCTGTTAATAAATTTAGGCCCAAAGGGATAACGATAATTATTTATCATGTCTTTACATGAAAGTAAATAATCTAATGGATAATTGGGTCTAGTAAGTGTAGACATGACTTCCCCAACGGATAGCTTGTCAAAGCAGTACTAGATTATCGTTACAATAAATTAAAATGCATTTATGGTTTTTTGCATTTTTGTCATTTATTGTGAATATTGTTTCAAAGTATTTATGCATGTGTATTTTGTTTTTTCAGAAAATGTCTTCCATCCACCCATTATTATTTATCTTTGTTAAAAATGAACTCACTGGCGAAAATTATTTAGATTGGAAACGCAATCTATTTAATATTCTCACTGCTAAGGGAAGCAAATATGTGTTGACCCAGCCTTGCCCTCCTGAACCATCGTTATACGATTATAGAAATCAGAGGGAGCCTTATGAGAAATGGTGCGAAGCTAACAAAATGGCTAAGCGCTATATATTGGCTTCGATTTCTGTGGAACTGCATAAGAAACATCGGAGCATGGAAACAGCCACTGAAATAATGGCTTGTCTTCATCAGATGTTTGGGCAAAATACCCATTTTGCCAGAGAAGCAGCATTAAAACGTATTACGGATACTAAGATGGAAGAGGGCACAAAAGTTCGTGATCATGTCCTCAAAATGATGGACTATTTGAATGAGGTAGAGATTCATGGTGTTCAAATCAATGATAAATCAAAGATTAACATGGTGATTGAATCTTTACCTGATACATTCAAAGAGTTTAAGGTCAGCTATATCTTAAACAATAAAGATATGACCTTAATTGAATTAATGCACGAACTACATGCTATAGAAGAATTCTATCATAGCAGAAAACTTCCTGAAAAAGGATTCTCTTCAAGGCTTAAGTCGAAAGACAAGAATGAGCAAGCAAGAGTTGGGATCGGCAAACTGTCCACTAAAAGAAGTGGCAAGCCAAAAGGCAAGTGTTACAAATGTGGACAGAAGGGTCACTGGAAGAAAGATTGTCCTAAGATTATTAAAATCAGGTATAGGAAATCTTTAAGCTTCCTAATTAGTTCAGATTTCTATTGCATCATACAATAATGAATTCTGAGATAACTAATCTTATTTGTAATTCATTTATTTGGTTTTCAGGAAACCAAGAGATTAAGTGAAGAAAGCATCAAACAGCAGTTGAGGACATGCTAGTTTATATCAATTGAAAGACTAGATCAATTTTACAAGACTTTAGTTTTGATATTTGTCTTTATATTAGAGGAATTTAATTTCGGTGGCTTGTTTTAATAAACAGGAGTACACTGTTATTTTTTGGATCCTCTATTTATTATTATTTTGGTTATTTATAAAGACAATTTATATCATAGAAGTCCATTGATCTATTCAAAGTAAGATATAATGATAAAAAGTATATGTATTTATCTAAGAAAAGAAATGTTTCTTCTAACCAAAAATCACCTCTGATATTTATGCCTAAGTCATATAAACTATAATAAGATTTTAAGAAAATGATTAATGATAGACTTGTTGGCCTATTAAGATTGATCATTGTAACTCTATAAATCTTATTTAGAAAAGTAATATGACAAGGATGCTCTTTTTGAGCTAAAAGCATAACTATGTATTTGATGATTTAGCGCATACAAATGTATACGGACTAATCAGTTTACATGTTATAAGGGGTTATGAGTATTCTATCAATCTTGTTGATGAATATTCATTTTATTTATGTTTGTCTAAATGCGTCATGATTCCATTGCTTTTGAAATTCAAAAGAGTACGTGGATAAGACAGAAGCAATTAGACAGGAACATAAAAGAACTTCGATATGATCGAAACAAAGAATATCTCTATGGAGAATTCAAGCACTATTTGGTTGTCAATGAACACTATAATACAATAGTGTAATTAAATGAAGAAACAAGATTCTTTTGAATAAGACAAGATATATACTAAGTGGTTTATCATTTACCTTTTTGATTCCAGATACTAGTATTTAAAACTACAAAGTTTATTGAACTTAGTTTCATCTATCTCGGTGTCTACTACTCCAAGAAATTATGAAAAAGTCACAAACATGGTTTGAGACACATTCGTATTTGGAGTTTACTAGTATTTCTACTAGAATCAGAGATAGACAAGATGGATTCGTGTTCAGAAGCTTGCATGTTTTAGGTATCATAAAGGAATAAGGGAAAGTCTGAATTATAGTCCTCAAGATAGGAATGTATTTATAGAAATATTCTTTACTTTCTTTGAGGAAGACTCTATAATGACTTATAACCTAAGAGTAAGGTAAAATTAGAGAAATAAAAAAGATCAGGTTGATGCTCAGCTTTCAACACCTGTTATAGAACAGGAAGAACAACAACAACCAGCTGATCAGCACAGGATTATCCTTGAACAACCATCACTTTTAGAACCTTGTTGTAGTGGGAGGGTAACTAGGTTACCTGCGAGATACATATTTTTAGGAGAAACCTATATGGCTATCTCAGATGAACATGTACAAAATCCCACTAGTTACAACGAAGCTCTAATAGATAGAGATGTTAAATTTTGGAAAAAGGCTATGAATCAAGAAATGGAATCTGTGTATTCTAATAAAATCTGGGAACTTGTAGAGGCACCAAATGGGGTAAAACCTATAGGCTGCAAGTGGATCTACAAGAGAAAAAGAGGAGTAGACAGAAGGGTGGAAACATTTAAAGCAAGATTAGTAGCCGAAGGGTTTACTCAGAAAAAAGGAATCGATTATGAGGAAACCTTTTCTACGGTTGCTATGCTTAAATCCATCAGGATTCTACTCTCCATTGCTGCAGTGCTAGATTATGAAATTTGGCAAATGGATGTCAAGACTGCCTTTCTTAACGGGCATCTTGAAGAAAACATCTACATGCAGCAACCAGATGGATTTATACAAAAAGGCCAAGAACACATGGTATGTAAGTTGCAGAGATCCATTTATGGATTGAAGCAAGCATCCCGGTCATGGAACATCAGATTTGATCAAGCGATTAAATCACTTGGATTCATTCAGAACATTGATGAACCATGTGTGTACAAGAAAATTCAGGGAAAATTTGTAGCCTTCCTAGTTCTTTGTGTAGACAATATTCTCCTGATTGGAAACGATATAGGAGTATTGACTACAATAAAGATTTGGTTAGCAAAATAATTTGATATGAAAGACTTGGGGGAGGCAAGTTATATTCTTGGTATCAAGTTACTACGAGACCGGAAGAATAAAACTTTAGCCTTGTCTCAAGCGGTCTATATCGATAAGATATTGGCTAGATTTAGCATGGAAAATTCCAAGACTGGTTTATTACCATTCAGACATGGAATTACATTCTCTAAGGATCAATCACCTAAAACATCTGAAGAGATAGAGAGAATGAGACGAGTTCCCTATGCAGACGCTGTGGGAAGTCTCGTGTATGCCATGCTTTGCACTAGGCCAGACATCTGTTTTGCGGTAGGGATGGTTAGCAGATATCAATTTAATCCTAGACCTCAATACTGGACTGCAGTCAAACATATTATAAAGTATCTGAAAAGAACTAAAAATTATATGCTTGTGTATTCTGGTGATGAACTCATTCCAGTGGGTTATACTGATTCTGACTTTATGTCAGATAAGGATTCCAGAAAATCAACTTCCGGCTATGTTTTTACATTGGGAAGTGGAGCTATTAGTTGGATGAGTGTGAAACAATCTTGTATCACAGACTTAACAACTAAAGCTGAATATGTGGCTACATCTGAAGCTGCAAAAGAAGCTATATGGCTCCGCAAGTTCCTACGAAATCTTGAGGTGGTACCTGTTGTAACTGCACCCCTTAAACTATTTATGTGATAATGGTGGTGCGGTAGCTCAATCTAAGGAACCAAGGAACCAAAAGAAACAAAACATATTGAAAGGAAGTATCATCTTATAAGGGAATAGTGTAGAAAGGTTATATGACAGTACCCCAAATGGCATTAGATGCTAAATGGCAGATCTTATTACAATGGCCATTAGTGGGAAACCTTTATAACCTGCACTTAGAGCCCTAGAGCATGTGCAATATGCCAGATATGCTTTGAGAGCTAGTGGGAGATTGTTGGGAAAATATGCTCTTTAAAAGCATATGTGTTTATTTAATTGTAATAAACTATTTTTCTGATTAATAAAATAAATGAGGTATTTTATTCAAATATCTTAATTGCATTAATACTTGTATTAAAGTCCATTTAATCATATTATATGTATTTATGTGATCACCATGTGGATTCACAGAAGACATAAATACAAGTTATCTTATGATTAAATAAATTTAGTTCGCAGTTGATAAATAAAGTTGGGCACTTTATTTAGATATAGACTGTAATAAATTCATTGAATGATTTGTCTAAATCATGTATGAATTTATTGATGTAGTACGACTACATTGAACAGGATCACATATGAGATTTAATTAACTTTGTAATAACTGTTAGACTTATTAAATCTCATAGGCGTTGATTTTACTGTAATCTTAATCTTGAGTTAATTATGATTTCATGATTGTAATTGTTATTCCATTTGAGTTACCAATGGGCACGACACATCCTTGTGGTCAAGATTACCCGGTATCTTGGTGGGAGCAATTATGAGTATTGGAGTTATGGATTAACAATATAGAATTTGTACAACACATCTCTTGATGGGTTTTCGGCACTTGATCATAGAATTCTCTGGCCAGAGTGTGTCAACATATTTAGTATGTTGAAAATGATCATTAGAGAAAACCAATAAGGATCAAGGAATAAGATGTTATTAAATTGATTGGACAGTTGAGATATCAATTTAATTAACGATGTGGTACAAAGGATTGTGCAGTAAAGAAATCAATGTGGCTTGGGACGAATTATTATTCGAGCATACAATTATGGAAGTCAGTTCCAATCTTTTAGTGGAGTAGATTTGGAATTAAATAATTGGGCTAGTTTAATTACAGGCCTAATTATTGTAGCCACTATTGTATGTTCCCAAATGATCCCCGGGTTAGCTCATTTAATTGACTGCACCACTACTGGACTAATAAGTAAGATAACTAGCTATTTGGGTCAAAAGCCTAAATATATCATTTAGTGGGAGGCTCCATTTAATTAGCTTTTGTATAAGGGGCCTTATGTTATTTTACAAGGTGGGTCCCTTATTGAAAAAGAAAATAACGTCAGTTTTATTTAGGGCATTATTTGGAGCCTAGGGTTTTCACTAAAGGGAGATATATAAGGCTTATTTTCTCTAAAGAAAAAAGAAGCCACTTTATACAAATCGGAGAATAAGATTTTTCTCTCTATTGTTGAGAGAAAAATTTTCTCGTGCTAGTTGCTTTGGTAGTGATAACGGCGCCCACACGTCAAGTGCAGATCGAACCTGAGTCATAACCTGGAAGATCATTGGTGACAGTTCGTGATCTAACAAGCGTGGTGGTGACGGATCGTGATCTAACAGGAGTGGTGGTGGTGGATCGTGATCTAGGAGCCTAAATCACTTCAGCGGAAAAAGCCAACTCGGATTTTCAAGGTACGATTTCTAGAATACGAATTCTTATATATTATATGAGAGCGATCTTCAAAAGGTTTTATAAAAATTAAAAAACCTGATTTTTCTCAACAGGTTTGGGCTAAAAGCACACACGGAGCTGAATTTGACTAATTAAAAATTTAAAACAATACCCAAAAGAAAGAAGAAAATGATAACTAGCTTTAACTAATGCAGGGGATGCATGCATATTAATATTTCTCTTCAAATCATCACCCATTGTGCTCTGAGACTAAGAAAATCTAAGGTGATTGACTTATATTGATTTTTCAAAACCGAACTATCTTACGTCATTTAGTGATTAGTGGTGCAGGAGTTTGATAGAATGAATCAGGAATTTGCTGAAATGTCTCAAGGAAGGACCCTCGAGTATTCATCATCTTAGTAGGCGACTCAGAACATGAGATTGAGAAGAATATTCAAGAATCGCCAGGATAATATAAGATCAAGGATGCAACGAGGACAAACAAAGATGGCAGATATAGCTTTTGACAGTACACATGTTATAGCCATCAGATTAAACAAATGTAAGCCGTCAAATACAAGCTTTGTATATATAGATTCAAAAAGAATGAAACATTTCTGTGATGTGCAGGGGTGTTCAGAATCCAATCCGATCCGCTCAATCCGTCTGATCCGTAAAAATTTGATATGTAGATTAGTGGATTGGATTGGATTGAAAATTTGATAATCCACAATCGGTGGATCGGATATGGATCTAATTCTGTAAATCTGTAAAAATCTACGAATCCGCAAAAAAATAAAACTTGTAGATATGACATTAGAACTTACTAGTAAATAAATAAGTTAAATATAGTTATATTAACACTATATTATATCTTATCCGATAATAATATAAAATAAAAAATAATTAAATAAACAAATATAGTTTTCTAAATAGTTAATTTCCATGTACTGATCTAAACGAATGATATTTTTTTTCGTTTTGGTGTGTTATATTTTAAAACTTTAAATGTATTTTCTAGCTTTATTTAAAAATTAATTAATTTAAATCTTATTTAATTTTAACTTTGATCGATAGTAAAATTATTTTTATATTAAATTATTTTATTTAGTTAGTTTGTGTATTAAACAGAATTAAAAAAAATTTTCATCCGCAAGCCAATCCACAAAATGGTGGATTGGATATAGATTGGGTCAAATCTGCATCCGATCTGCAGATGTATGGATTGGATTTGGATTTGGATTTGAATTTCACCAATCTGTGGATTGGATTGGATTGAAAACTTATAATCCGCAAAAATATGGATCGGATATGGATTGAGGTTCAATCCGTAAAATTTGATCCGCGAACACCCCTAGTGATGTGTATGCATTATTCTCTCATTTTGTTTTGATTGCATCTCTTTTAAGATTTTTTTTCCATAATTTTCAGTTTTCTGACAACAAACACGCTCAATTACCTACTTTTGATTATACCAAAAAGAGACTGCATTCTGAATTGAAGATTATGGAAATTATTTGTGCAAGTAAATAATAGTTTTAGTACAAGATCATTGAGTATCATTTGTGCAAGTAATTACAGTTTTAGTACACTGTGATTTTCCCCAACTTCTTCTACACTCCATCTTCTTTTAGAATTCTTTTTCTCTCTCAAGTAAAACTTGTGATTACAAGATACTTACCACTATCTAGCTTTTAATTCTTTAAAGTTTGTTGAGAAGTCAATAAAGTGGCTTCCAAATTCAAAATTGCAAGCTGTAGAATATTTGACATTTGACAATGCTGCACCGAATGAAGAAAAATGGAAAAGTTAGCAAAATTTGTCAAATTGACGGGGATGAAAATTGACAAATTGTAGAGGAGTTAGGTACAATAATGCCATTGATTTCCCTATAAATAGAAAGCTTTTATTCATTCCATTGCATCCCAAAATTTGAGAGTAAATAACAATTCATTTGTAAAATTGTTGAGAGTGAGCAATTGGGAGGTTTTTCCTTTCAAGTATGTGTGAGAGTACTGGGTGTATTTAGGTTTTAGAAAGTGAGGTTTCTACTCAAATATTGTACTCTAATAATTGTTAGTAATATAATTATTTTCTCTTACTCTTGTGGACGTAAGCATATTGTCCAACCATGTAAAATTTTTATGTCCTTTATTCTTCTATGATTATTTGTTGCCTTCATTACGCATTCCGCACACAACAAAATTGAGGTCTATTTATGATTTCTTAAGGATACCATACTCCAAAGACTAAGTTTCATCATATAATTAAAAAATTATAAAAAATAAAATAAACTAGAACCATCTAGCGGTGCTAGATTATGGGCCTGGTGGCCATAGGGTATCGTAGGCACAACTTTGAAGTTGATAATATTTTTTTAAATAAACTTAATTCACAAGGTATTTATCAAACCCAAAAAGTTTTAATTTAATAGTATGATTTGATTTAACAACATTACTTTATTTTTTATTTTAAAAAATTAAAAAAAAATTAGTCTAGTCTAGCCTAGTAAAAGTTCTTAGCTTCGCCCCTACTTATGGGTTCCTCCTTTTATTAAACTCGACATTTCTCTTGTTGATGAAATGGCTAATGACTATAATAATCTTTTTGTAGTCTGTCAATATGTAAGAAATTCTGACCATGCTGGTTAAGTGTAGTATTTATCTTTTCTACTATAGATGCTAAGTTAAAGAAAATGATGAGTATTACTACATGCCTATCAATCTTATAAGTGTCTATATCGTTCAGTTCAACTAAAAAGATCTTTTGAGATGTACTAAAAATTTTCGTTGTTGACATCAATAGACATTTTTTAACTTAATAAATCAAATAAAATCATTGTGTCTATCTGTTGGTAAACTTAGTTTGTTCTTATATATACTAGAAGAATGAAGTGCCAATTTTATCTTTAGTGTTCTCCTTGTTGATTCGATTTGTTTGAGCAGTTTCCGTCTCTATCCAGCCAAGAGTAAATGTCGCTGAAACTTCGACTTTTATTTTGAGTGGAGGTCAAATCCAATCTGGACCCAGTGGAAGTCAGCCGAAAGGTAAGAGACAAAAGCATCAGAGAACCAATGTCGGTTCATCCTCTGCCAGAACCAAACAAGCAGGTATTTAAATTAATTTTACTTTTATTTTTCGATTTACTACTATAATAGTGTGCTCGTCCTTTTATTTTATTTTTTCTATTATTTCAGCAACAACTTCAACAAGAGTACAAGACAAGTATAAGAAGTCAACCAAACCCTATGAGACAGAAGCCAGAAGAAAAAATAAGAGTTTCTCTAACACAACCCTCTCAAACCCAGATGCAAACAACATTATAAGAAGCAAATAAAAATTATTTCATATCTTAAATTCCTTAGCACTTTATAGTAACCTGAAATAATTCATTTACACAATATTAATTGAGAACTTATTTACTTAAAACTGCAACAATGATGATGCAGCTTTGATCGACCACTTTTTATTTGCTTTTGGGGAGAAGTTGAAGTGTTAAGAACTACAAAGCCAAACATAACCCACCTCTCTTAGTTTATTGGTTTCTTTTATTTTGTGCAAGTTGTGGCATTATTAACTAGTTTACTAGTGGTACCTTTTTTTTGGGGGGGGGGGGGGGGAACTTCTAGTGGGGGGTTTTTTTTTTTTTTAATGACATTTAATCAATGGCTCTATCAAACTTATCATTGACTTCATTTGCCAATTGCCAATACGTTTATCTTTTAGCACTTCATTGAATAGGGTTTAGAGATGTGAGAATTTTGAATGACGAAAAGCTCATCTCGTGTTAAAAGTTCAAAAAATGGTATGCAAACTACCAAGTGTGCAAATGTTACATACATGAGCTTCTACAAAAATTAAAATATATTCTTATTTTATTTTATTTTTTGGGTTAAATTGGTAATTTAATTTTTTAACTTTTTATTAATGTCCAATAAAAAAAAGAAACATTATTGTAAGAGGTAATATTATAAAGCAAGCTAAAGAATAAAAAATAACTGCAGGGTGTCAATAATTTAACGGTATGAATGTTTTGAAGTACTTTTAAAAATATAAGAACTAAACGGACACTAACCTCAAAATGTAGGAACAAAAAGACCCCCTACAAGTACAAGTGTTTACTGAATTAAATTTTCAATTATAATTGAAATTTCATCTTTTTTTTCCAAACAATGAATTTTTTTTAACTCTTTCGATTGATTATTCATTCTAAATTGAAAGTATGACAAGTTAAATAAATTGATCACCACAACTAATAAATATCGAGTCCTCTGGTGTGCATGTCTGCATGAAATTTCATGTAGACAAGCACTACTACGGTCTCACAAATGTATTTTACAACACTGAAAAATATTTTGCGAGACCGTAAAAATACTTATCTAAACGAAAATTTGTGTGGACATTCACACTTGAAAATTATTTAATAAATATTATGATTAATACCTCAAAACTTTTAATCCATAACACCGGTTTTTCATCACAAAATAAGTGTCCATTTGAGATTGCTTTTGAGAGGTTCAAAATTGATTTTGAAAAGTTAAAAGTTAATTTTGGTATTTGGTAAATTTTTTAAAAATTACTATTGGTAAAATCACTTCATCCTATAGTATATTTTAAAAAGCAGGTAAGAATAACTTTTCAAAATCTAATTTTGTGAATCAGTTTTATACTTAATATAATTCCATATACATCCTCACATATATTATAATAATTCAAAATTATCCTTATTCAATTAAGAAATAAAATTATTAAATTTAGAGAGATTATTATTATTATCAATTATATTGAGGTAAAAAAATAAAAAAAATAATATTTTAGTTATTAATTATTAATATACACAATAAAAAAGTAATATATACATGTTTATAAATATGTAAATAAGTTATATTTAATATTATGCCTATTTTAGTCATTTGTTCCTTTGTAGCAGTTCAACAATAAGATTTGCCAAATACATAGTATAGCTTTTAAAACTCACAACAATTCTAAAATGAAATTTTACCAAACGTTCAAATGATTTTCTTCACAACTCAATATTTCTACAGTACAACTAGTATCAATTATTTTTAAAATACTGTACTACCAAACTGGCCTTTTAAGTGTTACGAATTCCTCTTACACTGATTGCAAAATCTAATTAAGCATTCTTCTCTTGGTCGCTCTGATCTAATCCAAGTCAACTGGCTCACATGGATTATGCGATGAGTTTTCACTGAGCTGATCGCTCGAGTCTATTGGCTACCTCTAAATCCTCCGAATGCTTGCAAATAATCAGAAAAGTGCATTCTTTTACAAATCAGAACACGTTTGCTGCACAAAAAGTGAAAACAAAAGCAGACCAACCAACCTACCATCTACTCCCCAAAAAATAAAATTAAAAAATGGTTAGCACTTTTCACTTTTCTCTTTATATGACTCTTACTTGATTCCTTAAAATCTTTCAAAATATTGCGTTTGAAAGTATTTCAATGTCCCAAAATTAGTCTTATTTGCTGTAGAATTATAAAGAACAATATTTTGAAAATGTTAGTGGAGTAGCTTTTTAGCACTAATTACTTCTCTGCTCCAAGTCGAAAATGTGTTTTTTTCTTTTTTAATTCTTTCATTGATGCTTGATCGACCCATGTCCAGTTCCTCAAGCAGACACGCACAAGCATGTGAAGCTTGCTAAATTATTGATGGTGGTGGGGTCTTTTTTCGTTTTCACTTTAGTGTAATCAACTGAAGCCTGCTATTGGTGGATGGACTGTCTTTGTTTTCACTTTAGAGTGATTTCAATTTTGTCTATTTTTTTGAAAACATTTTAATCGCGTTTACTTTTACTAAGCTTTTTCGTTTTGCTTGACCCGACATCTGCCTTTCTGGAATCTGGTAACAGTGAGTTATATCATTGCGGAATTGCCAAATTATGAGTAAGAAATGTGGTGGCCTCTGTTTCTCTTTTCACTTTTATTATTGGAAAGGGATTTCTAAGCTTGCTAGACAAATCCTTTACAATCACAAACTCATTCTGCTTATCCATTTTCTCACCTGTTTAATTTTCTCATTTTGCTATTCACAACTCATAATTCTGTTTCTTTCTTTCTTTGCCCGAAAAACAAAAATGTCAATCATCGGAGAGGCAATTCTAAAGGCGTGCATAGAGTTGCTTGTCGATAAATTAACTTCAAAAGGGCTTCAGTTCTTTGCACATCAGGAGCAGATCCAGGCTGATCTAGTGAAGTGGAAGAGGATGTTGGTGAAGATTAAGGCGGTGCTTGATGATGCTGAGGAGAAGCAGAGAACTGATCAGTCTGTCAAGATGTGGCTTGGCGACCTTCACAATTTGGCTTTCGATGTTGAAGACTTACTGGAAGAGTTTCAAACTGAGGCTTTCCGGAGGAAGCTGCTTCTTGGAGAACCAGCTGCTGCTGCTCATGATCACGATCAAACCAGTAGCAGTCGTGGAAGCACCACAACTAAGTTTCGGAAGCTCATTCCTACTTGCTGCACTACTTTTACTCTAGACTCGATTAAGTTCGAATACGTCATGATATCCAAAATAAAAGAGATCAACGACAGATTTCAAGAAATTGTGACACAGAAAGACTTGCTGGATTTGAAAGAAAGTTCGGCTGGGGGGTCCAAAAAAGCAATGCAAAGGCTACCCACAACCTCATTGGTGAATGAAGCCAAAGTATATGGCAGAGAAACTGAAAAGAAGGAAATTGTTGAATTGTTGTTGAGGGATGATTTAAGAAATGATGGTGGATTCTCTGTTATTCCTATTATAGGTATGGGCGGGCTGGGAAAAACCACTCTTGCTCAGCTTGTCTATAATGATCATCGAGTGCAAGATCATTTTGATCTCAAGGCATGGACGTGTGTCTCTAATGATTTTGATGTTATCAGGTTAACAAAAACAATTCTAAGATGCATTACTAAGCAGACTATTGATGACAGTGATTTAAATTTGCTTCAAGAGGAGCTAAACAAGCAGTTATCTCGAAAGAAATTTTTGCTTGTTTTAGATGACGTTTGGAATGAGAATTACAGTGACTGGGTTGACATGAGCCGTCCACTTGAAGCTGGCGCACCAGGAAGTAAGATTATTGTTACAACCCGTAATCAAGAGGTTGTAGCAATCATGGGGACTGCTCCAGCTTATCAATTGAAAAGGTTGTCAACTGATGATTGTTTGTCCGTATTCACTCAACATTCATTGGGTTCAAGAGATTTCAGTTCAAATAAGTCATTAGAGGAAATTGGCAAGAAGATAGTAATCAAATGCAACGGCTTGCCCTTGGCAGCAAAAACACTTGGAGGACTTTTACGTGGTAAGCATGGCCCAAGTGACTGGGAAGACGTGCTTAATAGCAACATATGGGATTTACCAGAAGATAGATGCGGTATTCTACCAGCCCTTAGAGTGAGCTATTATTATCTTTCTCCACCTTTGAAACAATGTTTTGCATATTGCTCATTGTTACCAAAGGATTATGAATTTGAAGAGGAGGAGATAATTTTGTTATGGATTGCTGAGGGTTTCTTGGATCACGAAGATAGAGACGAGGAAAAGGAAGAGTTAGGCCACCAGTTCTTTCAGGAGCTATGTTCAAGGTCGTTTTTCGAAAAATCAAGCAATGATACATCAAAATTTGTGATGCACGACCTTGTTAACGACCTTGCTCGATGGGCTGCGGGGGAAATATACTTCATAATGGAGGGTACGTCGGAGGTTAACAAGCAACAAAGGATTTCCAGAAATCTTCGTCATCTATCATACATTCGTGGAGAATATGATGGTGTTAAGAGGTTTGCGGGCTTCTATGATATCAAATATTTGCGAACCTTTTTGTCAATAATGTTGTCAAACAATTCTCGTGGATACTTGGCTTGTAGCATTCTTCATCAATTGCTTAAACTACAGCAGTTGAGGGTTTTCTCCTTGTGCGGATATTACATTTATGAGCTACCAAATTCAATTGGTGATTTGAGGTATTTACGGTATCTAAACCTATCCAGAACTAATATTAGAAATTTGCCTGAATCAATCACCAAGCTTTACAATTTGCATACACTTCTATTGGAAGACTGTGATCGACTAAAGACGTTGTGTGCAGACATTGGAAATCTCATCAAATTGCATCATCTCAAAAATTCAAATACAATTTCATTACAGGAAATGCCACTACGATTTGGTAAGTTGACTTGTCTCCAAACGTTGTGTAATTTTGTTGTTGGAAACGACAGGGGTTCTAGGTTACGGGAGCTGAAATTCTTGATGCATCTTCGTGGGACACTTGACATTTCAAACTTAGAGAATGTAAAACACGTGGGTGATGCCAAGGAGGCTCACTTGTCTGGAAAGAAGAATCTTAAAGTGTTATTGCTTCGATGGGCACGTACAGTTTTGACTCTAGAGTGCCAGAAACTGAAACACGTGTGCTTGACATGCTGAAACCTCATCAAAATCTCGAAGAATTTTGTATCAATGGCTATAGAGGTACAAAATTTCCAATTTGGTTAGGCGATTCTTCTTTGTCAAAGTTGGTGACCCTAAAATTTCAATATTGTGGCATGTGTACTTCCTTGCCGTCAGTGGGGCAATTACGCTCTCTAAAGCATCTTGAAGTACGTGGAATGAGTGGCGTAAAAAGATTGAGTTTAGAGTTCTATGGGAATGATTCTCCAATTCCTTTTCCGTGCTTGGAGACTCTTCATTTTGAAGATATGAAAGAATGGGAAGAATGGATTCCTCGTGGATCCAGTCAAGAAATTGAAGGGTTTCCTAAGTTGAGAGAGCTTCATATTTCAAGATGTTCTAAACTGCGAGGTACATTGCCAGAACGCCTTCCTGCATTGGAGATGTTTGTCATTCAAAGCTGTGAAGAATTGGTAGTTTCAGTTATGAGTCTTCCAGCTCTTTGCAAATTCAAAATTGATGGATGTAAAAAGGTTGTGTGGAGAAGTACAACTAAACATCTTGGATTGCAAAATTTAGTGGTTTGTGGAGATACATCAAATCAAGTGTTTCTCGCAGGGCCATTGAAGCCACAACTACCAAAATTAGAAGAATTGGAGATAAATAATATGGAAGAGCAAACATATATATGGAAGAGTCATTATGGATTATTGCAAGACATAAGCTTTCTCAGAATACTGCACATTGGAGGGTGTCCCAATCTTCAATCCTTGGTAGCGGAGGAAGAACAAGAACAACAGCAGCTCTGTGATTTGTCATGCAAACTTGAATATCTAGGATTGAGTTATTGCCAAGGCCTTGTGACGCTGCCACAATCACTGCTCAGCCTTAGCTCCTTGAGAGAGATATACATCAGAAGCTGCAGTTCCCTTGTTTCCTTTCCTGAGGTTGCTCTGCCTTCCAAGTTGAGGTTAATAACAATTTGGGATTGTGAAGCACTGAAATCATTACCTGAGGCATGGATGTGTGAAACCAATTCATCTCTCGAGATATTGAATATCGCTGGTTGCAGTTCGTTGACATATATTGCCGGTGTCCAGTTACCGCCGAGCCTTAAGATGCTGTTGATCTTCGATTGCGATAGTATAAGAACTTTGACAGTGGAAGAGGGCATCCAGAGCAGCAGCAGCAGCAGCAGCAGCAGGTACACTTCATCTCCTCTTGAGCACTTAGTAATTGGCCGATGTCCATCTCTTACATGTTTATTTTCAAAAAATGGGTTACCTGCCACGCTTGAGTCCCTTGAAGTTGGCAATCTGCCTCAGTCTCTTAAGTTCCTTGATGTCTGGGAGTGTCCAAAGCTGGAGTCGATAGCAGAAAGGTTGAACAACAACACATCTCTCGAAGTGATTGACATTGGGAATTGTGAAAATCTGAAAATTTTACCGAGCGGTTTACATAATCTCTGCCAGCTTCAACGGATTAGCATATGGTGTTGTGGAAACCTAGTGTCCTTTTCCGAAGGAGGATTGCCATGTGTGAAGCTGACTAGGCTGGAGATATCTGAGTGTGAGAGACTAGAGGCCTTACCCAGGGGATTGCACAATCTGACCTGTCTTCAACATTTAACAATAGGAGATGTCCTAAGCCCTGAGCGTGATCCTGAAGATGAAGATCGCCTTCCCACCAACCTTCATTCACTTAATATTGATAATATGAAGAGTTGGAAGTCATTCATTGAGTGGGGCCAGGGAGGAGGGGGATTGAACAGATTCTCCTCTCTGCAGCAACTTAGAATCAGAGGACGTGATCAGGATGTGGTGTCATTTCCACCGGAGGAGGACATAGGACTAGGATTAGGAACCACGCTTCCTCTTCCTGCCACTCTAACATATCTGGTGATTGCTGATTTACCAAATCTGGAACGCCTGTCTTCTTCAATTTTTGATCATCAAAACCTCACTAAATTGAAACTCTGTAATTGCCCCAAGCTCAAATACTTTCCAGAGAAGGGCCTGCCTGCCTCTCTTTTGCGATTAGAGATCTCGGGATGTCCCTTGATCGAAGAAAGGTACATAAAGGATGGAGGGCGGTATCGGCACTTGCTAACCTATATACCTTGCATCATAATAAATGGTAGACCAGTGGATTTGGATTTGAAACAGAGGAGGATCGAGTACTGAACTGTATAATTTAATTAATTATTATTACTGCATGGGTTTGTAAATTTCTTTTAAAACAGAGGACAATATCGGCATTTGCCATTTGGACTGTATTAATTAATTTCTTATTGGGGTGGGTGTAATATGCGACGGCCTCTATGTAATTCTTGATGTTATTATTGTTGATGTTGTATCTTGGTATTGTCTTGATGGCTTGGCAGACTTTGGGCAGCTGAGTTCCAAAAGATGTGCGCCTTTGTTGACCTGGTGTTCTACTGATATACAAGTATGTGGCTAGAGTCTAGTTGATAATTTTCTTTAATCTGTTGAACAGAACAGATTTTCCTAAATGAATTTCAAAATTAAAAATCAATATGAGCTTGTGCTCTATCATGCATTTTCTATGTACTTTTAATTGTTTGAGCTCATAATCTAAGACATCAAAACGTAGATTCTGTTCTAGCAACTGTTCTTCACTTTAAATTTGGGATTGATTTTTAGCTTTAAGTCCTATGACATCCCAATACATATACATGACTAAAATACCTAGTGGCCAACAGTACATAATGGATGGCCATCTAATTCCCCACGACTTACAGTAAAATTAAATAAGAAACTCTAATACCATCAATTCCGCGTTTTAATTTCAAGTGATTTAATTTTGTATATTTAATTCAGTAAAATTGTAACTTTCATTGCAGTTAGACACAGATCAACTGACTACGAATACACTTTGTTTCTCTAGTTATCTAAGTTTGAATAAAAATAAAGTTCAAGGTTGATATTTAGTGAGCGAAGTTTTTCATCCAAAATCTTCTTTAAAAGAAGAAACCAATCTCACAGAAACGAACAAAGATCCAAGAGTGAGAGGAAACTTTTTAATTCAGTTCTAGAAAAAACGAGAAAAAAAACTGCCAAGAAAAAAATCACAACGTTCGTTTTTCGAAACAATAGAAAAATGAATAATGGTAAATATTTATCCTGTCCGTTTTTCTCTTTTTATTTACCCTACCGAACTTGTAGGTTCCTTCATTATTTTCTATTTTCCCATCTTTTTTAAAATCTCAAACTCGTCAAATATTTTGATGATTACTTTGTAAAAGTCAGAAGTTTATATTTCATTGCTTTCAATTAGTTGAGCCTTAACAAACTAAACTTGTGCCTTAACTGCAGTTCAATTCTTTTCCGTACAGGATTTCACTACTTTCATTTCCTATAATTCCTTCCGTTTCTTCAATTCAATTACTTGATCAAGTCTACCCGCATGTGAACTTATGGATAGCCAAAAACGACTGATTTTCAAGAATTTATGATTGCCTCGTAATTTAATTGTGTTATGTGTGTATATAAAAAAATCAAATCTCTTGACATTCTCTAGAGTCTTCGGTCAGAATTAGTTGAAGTCAAGTGATACAATAAAGTCAAAGCATTGCATATATATATTTTACTTTTAATTGTCAATTTTTTTATTGCAAATAATATTAAATTTTTGTAGCATCATTTTATTGCCAAATATTTTTCAATAACTACCTATTTCATTATTATTTGAATATCGTTATCTATCATTACTCATTACAAGCCGCAAGATCCCAATATTTTATCCTAAGTGATGTGGCAATAATTTCTTAAATGGATTATGATATAATATAATAATTCATTTGGAACTTCTAAAAAATTATTAATGATTTAATAAATTATACATCACTTATGCTACATGATTAACACTAGAATTATACATTTAATAAATTTTAAAATTATCATTTTTCACTTACAATGCCAATGACATTTACAATTTCATCACACTTACAAATTCCTAACCCATTTTATAAATTGTCTGCTTTTATAAATTCTTAAGTATGATTTTTTGTGTTGTGTAGGTAAAATCCTAAATTCATGATGCTTGGATTGAAAAAACAAATGTGAAATTTGGATTCGAAAACTCATAAGCTTTTGGAAGAATTGCTAGCCTTCAGATCCAACATTAATTCTGAACGACTAAGATACATGTCTGAGCTCGCATGCACCTCATTACACTAGATTTAACACGTCTATCAATCTAGTAGTTCAGCCACCTTGTCAAAAGATGCAATAGAGGGTCCTGGTTTGATTTCTTTTGTAGCCATTGATTATCACTGCAAAAAAAAAAAAAAAGTAATAGATAACTGGAAATAATTTTCATAAAATGGGGCGCATGACAGACAATTTATCTGTTATCTATGTCACTATCATAATTTATAACAAAATATTTTCCATTATGAATTCATGATGGTTTTTCATAGTCATATATCTGTCACACAATACTTTAATGTAAAAAAATAATTCAATTGAAATTTAAAATTTTGGCCTTTTTTTAAAAATTTTTGGCGGGAAATTAAATTATAATTTGTAAATTCATTATTCGATTTTGACAAGAAATTATTTATGACAGAACGTATGCGACTATTTCCCATCATAAAGTTTTGATTTTTAAAAAAATTATATTATAATTATAATTGGTTTATGAATTCCTGTTTACAAATTTAATCAATTGATAAAACAAATATTATTAAAAAAAATTAATATTAATTAAAATCCATTCAATCTAACAAATTAATTTTAAAAGAAATATAATTAGTCTCCAATGTGATCGCCACCAATACATAATAAAACATTTCAATTTGAAAAAATGATCCCACAGTATAAAATAACGATTAAATTCCAATCAAACTCCAAGAAAAGCAATTAAAACTCCAACCACCAAGCCAAGGTATCCAACAAAACTTCCGAAGATTAATGCAAGTATTCCAACAACAAGCCTTCCAGCAAAACTCTCAGCTAAAATACCATATTCCAGCAGCCACACACCTAGCAATACTCCAACTCATACGCAGCAATTGCCATCTTCCAACAACACTCTAATTCCAGCCATATACCCAGCCACATTCCAACCCAAATCCAGCAAACAGGTTTATGCAGAATCAATCAACCCAATTTATAAACTTAATAAAAGGCACATTGCATAATAGCATTCGCATATGAACTTTACATGCATAATCAAACATGAAATGTTAAAACTGCATAATAGAAAAAATGATTGGAATAAATACGTGAACTGATACAAACTACAAGCATTATTTAAGAATATAGTAAATTAGAACAAGGCACTTCTTTATTTAAATTTTTTAAAATATGGATGTCCATATTTTCTGGATTGCTTGAATTCTACAGAGTTCCAAGTGCACACACCCAAAAGTTCACATTTTGTGAAATGCAAATATCTTCACAAAAGACTCACTCCAAACATTTATAATTGAAGTTAGAAATGCAGAATTTCACATGCATTGAATGGACAATCATTATTCAAAAATGCAGATTTTCAATCCCTTAAAACAATAAATTAGATCTTTCATCAATTTAACCCAACAATAGAACAGTAAATTAAAGGTTTTATTAACTTGTCATCACATTAAAATATTAGTGTTCCAAACCCATTATTCAAAAATTATAGAGAAAACAAAGGAAACCAAACACGCTCTTTGACTTTCAGCTTTTTATCTCTACAACAATGTTTCTTTAGCATGCTTAAGAAAACATGCAAAGAACCTCAAAGCTCAAATTTTGAAGTAAATAAATAAAAAGATAAACACATGTACCAAGAACATTTGCCTAAAAAGTAAAAATCTTTTTCCCTTTTGCCCTTTTTCTCTTTACTCTTGAAGCTTCTAGCCTCCAAACAAAGTTTTAAGCTTAATAAAAAAACACAATAGAAGAAAGAAAAGAATGTGAAAAAAAGGTAGAATAAGTTAAAAAAATTAAATCAAACATTAAAAGAAAATTAAAAAAGAAGAGACAGCTTTTTCTTACACAATAAACCTTCAAAAGCGAATGTATAAGCAGGGCTCACAATTGCTTTCACTGTAGCAAAATGCTCTCATAGATACATAGTTTTTTATAAGATGGTGTTTCAACTTTGTTGCATGTCAAACGAAAGAATTGCCACTTCTTACACATACAAAATGAGACATCGACTGTACTATATGGATGGGATAAAATATATGGGTTCTATTTTGGTGTCATTGAGTTCACTATAAAGGGGACATTCATTATCCAAGTTCATCAAGTTTGTACACAAGTTAAGACCACTGCAAAAAAATGATGTTGTCTGTTAAATGTGTTCCTTGCATTTTTCAAGTCCCTTAGTTGCATTTAAAGGTAGAAACTCTCATAAATAAAAGCCTATAACGGTTTTTATTATTTTAGGCATTCTATCAAACACTTGCTAGGCATAACTCTGAAAAATATCATAATTTCATTCCAGAGCTTATCTTCAAGTGAACTCAAAATACAAATTCTCTAAGGAGAGAGAGAGAGAGAGGGAACCCAACATACTCAATCGGGAGTTGAACCTCAGCGATCCCTGTAGTCCACTGCGTAGAGCTTTCTTCTGAGTTTCTTTTCTTTACCTGAAAAAAACAAGAAGTGTGAAATTTGAAGGCACAAGAATAATATTCCTGCATATAGAACTGAAACAGAATAGTGTAGAACTACCAACACAACCACTCGTAAAGAATGCAAAGAACAAGAAAATTAGAATTTACGAGGACACCTTTTTCTTTTTTTTAAATGACTAAATAAAACACACTAGTAGGCATCACTAAAGCGCTTTGAAATCATAGATAGATGTGCGCACAAAATTAAAAGAATGCGCAACCGGTCAACTGCTTATAGTGGTGGTAGTGGGGTTTCAGCACTGAGTATTGAGTGTTGAGTGTTCGGTGGTGGTCATAATATCTTAAAGCTTATTGCCGGTGCTAGAAATTCAATTGATAAAGTATGGGTTTGACCTAGGGTTTTAATTTGAGACAGTGAGGTGATGACTGGTGAGGATAAGTGTGTAAATGGAGTTAGAAAATTTTTGGGTGCTTTTAATCTAACACTATCTAAACGCACCGTTCGTTTTTTTCTTTTTAATATTTAGTTACAGTAAAATGCAACACTTTGATTTTTTTAATAAATATAATAATTTAAAATTTAGTCAAATATAGTCAATCCTAGATTTCTATCACAATTTTCTTGATATAAATAATTTTTATCACCATTCTATCATACATTTATGATAGAAAATAATTTTATCATAAGTCTATCGTTAATTCTTGATGGACAGTAATTCTATCATGAATCTGACATTAATTCTTGATAGACCTGTAATTCTATCACGAGTCCATCATAGTTTTATGACATAAGCCATTTTTTCTAGAATCTATCATAAAGTGTTTGTCATCTATTGCCATTTTTCTTGTAGTGTATGTTGAATCCAACGTTCCATAATAGTTGCACTTTTAGAACCATGGATTGCATTTAACGGAGCAGCATAAGGGAAGCGAAATTGATAGTGAAGTAAAACTAGATATCGTTCTAGTGCTGGACCAAGCCAACGCAATTAGGTTACGCTCTAATAAAAGCGAGACTAGATCTCGTTTTTAACCCAAATGACTCAATGAGATTTTTAATAATGTATAAAGTGAAATTAGATGACATTCTAATCCAAACAAATTTGCAAGAGATATTTTGATAGATAATTACAGAGGAAACTATAAAAGAGGGGATTTTATTAATTGATCAAAGGTTGAAGTTACAATAATAAGATCTCTTTATTTATAATAGAATAAACTTGTTTTCCTAAGTTAACTTAGGAAGGGAAACTAAATCACAATTATAATGGAAATAAAATATTAAATCACATACTATAATGGACTCTAATTAAAATAAAAAAATAAAATTCTAGAATTCTAAAATAACGTAATACATCAGTATTAGTAAAGCTAATTTAAAGATTGTGGTTGCAAGTTCACCAAAAATATGACGTAAAGGTACACACTTAGTCAACTCAAAATTTGAGAGAGTAAAGGTAATAGAGAATTTGGTGGAAAATTGGTGTAAATCTAGAGTGAATTTTAGGGGAAAATGTAGTTAATAAGAAGAAATTCTTCTCTTCTCTTTTGTTTTCAATTTCCTTGTATTGTACTTTTAGAAATTTATAAAATAAAATGAGTGTTTTGTTAGCCAATATGAGTGACTAATTTTCTAAGTAATGATTAAGGGTGAAGCTCAAGGATTCAATTGTGGATTTAATTATTCTCTCAAGTGAGTTTTAAGTTTATTATTTTTAATTACATGTCTATTAGTTATATTTTCTGCTAGTTATTTTCATTTTATATTAATTTATAGATCTAGGTCTCCTTAGATCGATATGGGTATTTAAATCTAATGTCGACACACCAATACGATAGTGGTAACACTCCAATACAACTGTGGTATAATATATACTTAATCCATATAGATATATACATTCATAGAGTGGTTAATTATTGACTAAGTCATATAATATTCCAACTAGTAAAAGAGATGCAAAATATAAATATGAGAGTATTATGACCACGATTTGGATACTAAGAGTGGATCTCGTAACCTTAGCACTTGTTTAATTTAGACTATTCATTATTAACTTATTTTTTCTCAAATACTTTTATTTAATAATTAATAAGCATATTTTTAAATTCCTTTGGTCTGACCCTAAATTCACCGACGTATATTATAACTAAGCTTTCTTATACATGAGAGTAACCAACTATTTTTTATGTCATTACTCAATACTCTTCTTTGCATGTTAAACAAATTCAAATAAACTATTATTAATATGTAATTACGGAAAATTAGGAAATCAATGTTTTTAATCTCATATCATCAAAATTGATTGATGATCCAATGTTGATGTAATGTTGCATGGTTATGGTACCATGCCAGTACGATTGATAAAGTCATATTTTCTCAGTTGTTGTGGCTATTGCTTATAGAATTGATTAGTTGTTTCTTTTGTTTATTTGATCTGCTTAATTTGCAGTGTCTTTACTATTTGTCTATTTTCCTAGTATTGTATCAACCTCAATGACACGACCTGCCCTGACCTATATGTCGGATCCGAGGCGAATCATACAGATTAATAACTAAAATTTATGGAAGAAATTTAATTCATATTTATATATGGTCTCTGATATAAACACATAACAACCTCTATATCTTATTTGAAAATATACATTCAAAACTTCACAGTTCATGTCTCTCTATACATATTCACTATATATATATATTATATAAGCACCATAAATGTGCTCAAAATGCAAGACATTCAGCAATGCATCTCGTGGCCCAACCTCAATTGATTAGAACTAAGATGCACGAAATCCTGTGGAATCCTAGGAGAAAAAGAGGTAAAAAAGAAAATAATGAGCTTGCAGCTCAGTGAGTTGATGCAATTATATAATAATAATAATAATAATAATAATAATAATAAATGCCACACTGAATATCATACATCAATTGAAATCAAATTCATGCATACATACATGACAAAATTGCACCAAATAGTACCCAAGGGAAATAACTCTTAGTACTCGCTGGGATCATCATCGTACAAGTAGAGCGGGGGAAAAACCTCTCAATACCGGGCGGAATTTAACTGCATCGCACGGGTAGAGTAACCTAACTCTCAATACGCATGTGCAAAGTCTGCGAGGAAGGGTACATATATAGTGACTAGCAATAATATCTCATGACTCAATCAAACATATAATATGCGTACATGTAATTATAATATGATATTAAATCATATTATCAAACATAAATGCTTCACAGAATACATAATAGTAATAATAGTATCCACTCACAAATCCTGTTTCACTCCGGGGTTCGTTGGGGCTGTTATGGGTCTTTGGATTCTTGGATTTCTCCTAGAATACAGGGTTAAAAAATTAACGATTAGAACTGATATAAAAACTTATACGTATGATGTAAATTAAATCATAACTACTTAATTTCCATAAATCTGTTACCCACTAATCCAACGAATGTAATTCAATTCCCGTAACTCTGTTATTTATTTTTCTTTTCTTTTACTCTCGGTCTCTCTTTCTTTCTTCTTATTTTCATTTTATTTTCTTTCTTTCTCTCATTTTATTTTCTTTTCTTTTTCCTCTCAGTCTCTGCCTTGGTCTCGGTTGTAAGTGAATCTATTAACAAGCAGCTCTTAATTTATATATAAACATTATCACTGCCTCAAACAAGTGGAACATGCATGAGGTAAGCTAAGAGGTGAAGCAAGTATGTGAAGAAGTGGTGAAGCAAACAGCTTATATTGCATGCAATAAACAATTGGCTACTTAATTTATTAAGCATGTGTGGCTTCTTTTTTTTTTTTTCCCAAGTTGTGCATGACAATTCCTCCCAACTTATAAAAATTTCGTCCTCGAAATTTACATATATGACTAAAATAAATATGGGTATTGTGATCGCATTTGCTCTTCATGCTCCCAAGTGGCTTTCTCTGCAATGTGACCCTTCTAAAACATGACAAGGGTCAGGAATACACTTCCACATCATCAAAATATGAAAAACATCATGGACTTATGATGACTCTAGAGGTAGAGCCAAACGGTAAGCAAGTGGACCAACACGCTGAATAATCTCGCATGGGCCTATATAACGAGGGCTCAACTTTCCTTGTTTTCCAAATCGAAGAATGCCCGTCTAAGGAGAAATCCATAAGAAAACTTTATCACCCACCGCAAACTCAAGTGGTCTCTGTCGCTTATCTACATAACTCTTCTGTTTGTTTAGCACTGCCTTTAACTTTTCTCTGATGATATTAATCTTCTCATTAGTATTTTGGAAGATTTCTAGCCATAATAACTGTCTTTCCCTAACTTCATCCCAACAAATTGGAGTCTTGCATTTCCTCCTGTACGAAGCCTCAAATGGTGCAGAACTTTGAATACTAGACTGATAGCTATTATTATAAGCAAACTCTATCAAAGGCAGGTATCTAACTACCTCGAAATGACATGACACATGCTCAAAGCATATCTTCCAAAATCTGAATAACCCTCTTTGATTCTCTGTCCGTCTGCGGATAAAAAGCTGTATAAAATTTAATTTAATACCCATAGCCTACTGTAGCGATGGCCAAAACTTGGAAGTAAACCGTGAGTCTCTATCTTAAACAATAGACACATGAGCTCCAAGCAAACACACTATTTCTCTTACATACACATTCGTCATCATAACACTATGTGCTCTTGTATGGTAAAAAGTGAGCAGAATTTGTGAGACGATCAACAATAACCTATAAACTATTATAACCACTACTAGTACGAGGAAGTCCTATCACAAAATCCATAGTGATGTCTTCCCATTTCCATTCAGGAATAGACAATGGTTGAGATTCCCCCACAGGTCTTTGGTGTTCTGCCTTAACTTGTTAATAAGTTATATAATGTGCTATGAACTAGATTATTTCTCTCTTCATCCCCTACCACCAATAATGCTCCCTCAAAAGATGATACATCATCGTGCTACCTAAGTGCATAGCATATACTGAACTATGTGCTTTTTCTAAAATTTGGTTCTTGAAATCTAAATTATTCGGCATACAAAGTCTACTACCCACAACTAAAGTACCATCATCTCTAAGTAAAAAGTAGGTCCGCAATCTGGTCTTCACATCTTCTTTTATTTTAATCAATTTCATATCTTGATCCTACATCTGTCAAATCTGATCAATCAAAATATGTTAACTTGTATATGTTCATAATATTAATTTTGATGATAACAAACTTTAAATGACCTTGATTAAAATGTTGGAACTATTCATTAATAAACAAAAGCCTTATAATCATTCCAATTATGTTCATGAAAAATGGATAATTGCTAAACTCAAATTGAAAAATGATTCCCTGCAATATTTGGCTAGCTAAGTGATTTTGGAAATAAACGGTGAACCGTTTTCTTTAAAACGGTTAACCGATAAAATCCAGAAAGGAAATATTGCTTAAGCTCTAACCAGTTAGCCAAAACAGAAAACACAAATATGTTGGGAAGGTCACTGGAATTAAATGGAGAACCGTTTAGCAATAAACGGTTAACCGATAAATTCTATATTGGAAGCATATACTAATCTTGCACCGTTTAACGGAAACGGATAAGGCTATTTCAGTTTTTTGAAAGTTACTGGAAATAACCGACGAACTGTTAACTACAAATGGCTAAGCGATAAATTCCAGAATGTCATTCCTTACTAATCTTTAATCGTTTAGTGAGAACGGATAGCTGGAGTTTGTTTTATAGGTCTCTGGAATTTAACAGCGAAAGGGTAATGACAAACGGTCAACCCTTTTTTTAAATTTTGGCTCAACGATAACTTTGACCAGAATAAACAGTTAATGACGATCCGTTTATGGGCAGACAGTCAGTAACGATTATTTTTCAGCACCAACTATAAGTAAGCTCATTCAAATTCAAACAGGGTTGATTACAACACTATCATTGAGCTTACAATCGAGAATACAACTTTTATAGAGCATTAAACTCATTCTTGCTTCATTTATTCACATATTTAGCATTGATTTGTAATCTTAAGTATTGTGTGAGTGAAGAACAAAATTTATAATTTTTGTTTTGAGTGATTGTAAGTGTTGGGATACACTTGGGTTAAGAGATTGAGGATAATCTCTTGTTGTAAAGGTTTATTAACACCTTTGAAGTCAAGTGTAAGCATTTGAAGCCTTGGAGGCTTGCTTAGTGAAA
Organism: Citrus sinensis; assembly: GCF_022201045.2. NCBI lineage: Eukaryota > Viridiplantae > Streptophyta > Magnoliopsida > Sapindales > Rutaceae > Citrus > Citrus sinensis. The sequence continues at coordinate 11,711,766 of NC_068560.1, forward strand.
TCCTCAAGCCTGGAAAGCTTAGAGGCGTGGACTCAGGCGAGGTTGGCTGAACCACGTAAAAATCTTCGTGTTTGAATTTCTCTTCCCTTATCTTTTTATATTTTGGTTGATTTATTTGTTATTGCTTTAAATTAGTTCAGATTTACATTTAGTTTTGTTCTAGAATTGAATAATTTTATAATCTCAATTCACCCCCCTCTTAGGTTGCATATTAGAATTTCATTTGGTATCAGAGCGTGGTTCTCTTGTTAGGACTTAACCGTTCAGAGTAAAAGATCAATGGCAATCCAAAATGACTCAACCTTTAGGGAAGGACAATCCACAACTAGACCACAGGTCTTTGACGGAAATGACTACCCGTATTGGAAAACTAGGATGAGAATTTATTTACAAGCACTAGATTATGAAATTTGGAAAGTTGTATGTGATGGTCAATTTATACCTTTGACTAAAAATGAAGTCGGGGAAGATATTCAAAAACCTTAATGGGAATGAAATGAATTGGAAAAGAAAAAAGCCTCTCTAAATTCTAAAACTATGAATGTCTTGTTTTGTGCACTAGATTAGAAAGAGTTTCATAGAGTGTCTAGTTGTGAAAGTGCAAATGAAATTTGGCACAAACTTGAAGTCGTTTATGAAGGGACGAATCAAGTGAAAGAGTAAAAAATTAGTAGGTACACTCGACAATATGAATCGTTCCAAACGGAACAAAATGAGAGTGTATATTCTATGTATACACAAGAGATCTAACAATGGAGACCTAAGAGGACTGCTATTGAAGAGGCCAAAAATTTAAATATTTTACCTCTTGATGATTTAATTGGCTCTTTTATTTCATATGAAGAAGACTTAGCAGCAGAGAAATGACATGAGGAGAAGAAGAAAAGTATTGCTCTTAAAGCTTTAAAATATGAGAGTGATGGGGAGAGTAAACCGGATGATGAGGAGTTGGCCATGCTAGCAAGGAGGTTCAGAAAATTTTTCAAGAAAACCGGTGAGCGAAGAAACTTTAAAAACTTCAGGAATCAAAAGGAGAAGAAAGAGGTTATCATATGCTATGAATGCAAAAAGCCTGGCCATATAATAATATCCAGGAAACTTAACTTACGATCAAGTAATACTCTATTAATATCCGCTAAGACATGCCCTTTTGCTGCTCTATCTTAACTGAAACTATTAAATGGGTGGTCAACCGAAATAACAGTTATATTCATAAAAACTACTAGAGTAAAATGCTACAGCAATGCCGTAACAACATATAAGAACAGTCAAGAACCCATTGAATTATTTGTCACTCAACTACAAGTAAATTTAATTCATAATCTGAATGAGAAAAATAAACATAAATATATTGATCTCGGTATACATCAAAATAATTAAAGGAAGAAGATAAGTATAAGTTGAGCACGGTGAAAGACAAATCCAAATAATTTTGCACGATTCTCCAATGTTGCCGACACAACACTCTTCAATTCTGATCTTGTTTGTTATCATCAAAATCAATGTTATGAATACATTTATATCAACATTCTCCTCTTTTGATGTTGACGAACCTTACATGTATTCATAGTACAAGTGATTTAAAAATACTAGCTCCCTCTAAATATAAGCTTCCCCTAAGTATTTTACAAGTTTTAAAAGGTGCCAATATAACAAGTTATGCCCATTTTAACTAATTCAAAAGCATATCACCCCTTTCGTGTGTGCGTGCGTATACAATAATTTTAACAACACAACTCCCCCTAAGTAAAAAGCCAATTTTAACAAATTCAAAGTTCAAATACATTTCATCATCAAAAAGAAAATTTAGTGTTAATGGGAAGGAAATGCAATGAAAAGCCAAACTTTTACCAATGTTGTCTGAGTTGAAATTGTAGTAGAACCTCCCTCTATCAAAAAGTATCATCTTAAAAATATTTTTAGTAACATTACACCCAAATCATTAAAGTACAGAAACCAACATCTTAGGATCAAATCATCAAAATCATCACAGATCCATCAAATATCAAATCATCATAAAAACCAACATCCAATCTCATAAATTAAAATAAAATGTAACATAAAGTTAACATAACAGTAAATGATAAATGTCTGTACGAAAAGTAAAGTGATAGAAAGTAAAGAAAACTATTGCGGTGGATGTGGTGGAGACCTAGGAGTTGGAACATAGAGTGCAGAAAGAATGTGCTGCTAGCCATCTAAATGCTACTGCTGCTGGTCGAGAATGCACTGCTACTAAAGCTGGAAAGTAGTAAATTGATACTAGAGCTACTGCTGCTGCCTCAAAAGTGTCCAAACCTCATAAACCAATTGGCTCACAAGATCCTTAAGAACTGGAGGCCTCTTAGGAACTAAAGGCTCATCAATGTCTATGCACTACAACAAATATGATTTATTATAACACTAATTTATAGCATTTTATATCGAATGTCATCACAATCATACATTTTATAGCATTTTTCATAAAAATTGCTATTAAACTGAAATTTTATTAGATGTATAACATTACTATTATGACATTTTTTAAAAGTTATAAAAATGTTAGTTAGCATAGCATTTTGTTAAAAAAGTTATAAAATAAATTGTTACTTAATAGTTTTTATGACATTTTTTGTAAAAGCTATTGGAAAAAACAAATTATAACATTTTTAAAATGCTATAGAAATAAAACAAATTCATTAAAAAAATGCTTTTTTAGGCATCAAATTTCATTAGATTGGCACCGATATTATAACATTTTATTATGACATTTTAAAAAAATGCTAAATAAATATGTACTTAGGATAGCGTGATCGTAAAGAAGTTATAAAATAAATATTGAAAAGTTACTTTATAACTTTTTATTAAGTGTAATAGAATTTATTATTTAAAAAAATCTCTAAAATGGCGCTAACTTTTCTATATTGGCGCCCATTCTTCCCATCCCAAGAAAAAGCCCAAAAGCTTTCTGTTATTTTTTTGCCAAATCCCTTTTATCTTTTTCTCTCAGCAGCTCTAAACTTTCTCTTTTCCCCTTTTCCTAACCGGTCAAAAGTAACTGAATTAAAGTTCATCTTCTCAAATCAATCCATCAGGTATGTACAAAGCTTTAAGCTTGTTACGTGCTTTAAAATACAAAGCTTTAAGCTTTCTATTACTTGCATTTTTTTTCCTTTTGGGTGTAAAAATAATAAAAATATCCTTTCTTTTTTATATATTTCATGGTTCTATGGTCTCAGGTCAAGTGAGGACTTTAAGATGATGGACAAAACTTGGATTCAACTTAAAAGGCTTTTTAACTCGCCAAATAACAAGTATATATTTACTATTTTCTTATAATGTTATTAATTTTAATTGATATTTTACGTTTATTTTTAGAAAAAAAAAGAATATCGTGAAAGAGTAAAAATGTTTGTGGAAAATGCAACATTAAATGTAGAAAACCAAGGTTTAGTGAGATGTCCATGTAAAAAATGTCAAAACCTATGTCATCAAAATGGTGAAACAATTGTATTGCATTTGTTGAAAGACGGGATGGATATGTCTTACACTACTTGGATATGGCATGGGGAACAGTTAGGGAAAAAAGGTATTGATGTGGAAATGACTAATACATATAGCATGTCGAGAGATGTAGATGACCATTATAGAGGTATTCAAGAAAATGTTGATGAGCAGCAAGATAACTGCCCAATGAATTTTGTAGAAGACGCTGAAATCCAATTGTACCCAGGTTGCTCAAAGTACACTAGGTTATCTACAGCAGCTGTCTTATATAAGCACAAGACTATGTACAGATACTCAAATAAGAGTTTTGATAACCTCTTGGAGATTTTGTGTGATATGTTACCTGAATTAAATACTATTCTGAATTCTACTCGTTCAGTTGAAATGTTATTGAAACCATTTCAACTAGATTGTATAAGGATACATGCTTGTGTTAATGACTTCTAGATGGAAGTTAGATGGTCGAAATAAAAAGATTTATAAAGGAAGTCCAGCAAAAGTGTTGACTTATTTTCCCATAATACCAAGGTTTAGAAGGATGTTTGAGTCACAAAAAATGGCAGAACAATTGAGATGGCATTATGATCATAAAAGTAATGATGATAAAATACGGCACCCAGTGGATAGCTTAGCTTGGAAGACAATTGATAAAAAATGGCCTTCATTCTCTAAAGATCCTAGAAACCTAAGGTTAGGTCTAGCAACGGATGGGTTTAATCCTTTTGGTATTCGTAGTTCAACATATAGTTGCTGGCTAATAATGGTAGTGACTTACAATCTCCCACCATGGTTGTGCATGAGAAAAGAATTTATAATGTTGACATTGTTGATTCCAGGGCCTAAACAACCTGTTAATGACATAGATATTTATCTACAACCGCTAATAGATGATCTACAACAGCTATGAGAGAATGGTGTAGAGGTTTATGATGCATTCACTAGGACAGCTTTCAACTTGAAAGCAATTTTAATGTGGACAATTAAAGATTTTCCTGCATATGGCAACTTGGCAAGATGTGCCACAAAAGGTAAGGCAGCGTGTCCTATATGCAGTTCTAATACATGCTCAAAAAGGTTAAAATATAGTGAAAAACTGTATATATGGGTTATAGATGCTTCCTTCCTTCTGGCCATTCCCTTCGATTCAAAAAGTCGTGGTTTGATGGTCATGAAGAACTTGATGAAAGACCTAGAATAATGTCTGGAACACAAATTTTAAATGAGGTAAAAGACATAGAAAATGATTGGGGAAAAAGTTCAAGAAAGAACAAAAGGAAGATAAAAAAATACTCGGTGTGGAAAAAAAAGTCAATATTTTTTTACTTACCATATTGGCAGGTATGATTCTATTGAATAAATTTTCTGTAATTATGTTGATAATGCCTAAATAAATTCCTCATGATACTCTTATTGTTCTTGATTTTTCAGCATCTTTTATTGCGTCATAATTTGGATGTGATGCATATAGAGAAGAATGTATGTGATAGCATAGTTGGGACTCTGCTCAATATAAAGGGAAAATCAAAGGATGACCTTCATTCTAGTATGGATTTGAAGGAATTAAAAATAAGGAAAGATTTACATCCAAATGTGCGTGAGAAGAGTACGTTTCTTCCACCAGCACCACATACATTATCAAGGGTAGAAAAACAAATCTTCTGCAAAAGATTGTTAGATTTGAAATTGCCTGATGGTTATAGTTCAAACATTGGGAGTTGTATTTCAATGGAAGATTGTAAAATTTCAGGCCTCAAGTCTCATGATTTTCATGTGTTAATGCAACAATTGTTGCCTGTAGCTTTACGAGGCTTACTTCCAAAAAGACCAAGGAATGTAATATTCAGGTTATGTGTATTTTTCAATGATCTATGTCAAGGAGTCCTTGACCGAGAGAAACTTGAGGCACTTGAGGAGGATATTGTTGAAATTGTGTGCATGTTTGAAAGGTTTTTTCTTCCCACATTCTATGATATAATGGTTCATTTTCCAATCCACTTAGGACGCGAAGCAAGATTGTATGGGCCGGTTCAATATCGTTGGATGTATCCTTTTGAAAGGTTGTCAATATATATAAATTAATAATTCTTTTGTCTTAGTTTAAGTTAAAAGCCTTTTGTGTTGACATAATGTTTGATTGTATTTATAGAGAAATGAAGAAGTTAAAAGGATATGTTAGGAATTGTACAAGACTAGAGGATTGTATTGTTAAATGCTATCTTGCCGATGAATGCATGAGTTATTTTAGTAGATGCATAGAGCAAGTAGCAGATATGGATTGCCACTAAAGGAGAAATGAAGAGTACATGCATGATATGATACTTGAAGGCCGACCAATCTCTAAAGGATCAATAATTGAGTTAACAGATGAGAGATTGGAAAGTGCTCATCGATATGTGTTATTTAATACAGCTGAAATAGAACCATATTTACAGTAAGTCTTTTAATTTAAACTTTCTTTAGATGAGAAGCCAATAATCACCTTTTTTAATTATCTCCTTTCTTTTAGTTTGCACTTAGCTGAGTTAAAACATTCGGATAAGAGACTCTCAAGAAATGAAGGTTTACTTTGGAAGCGATATTCAGAAGAGTTTTCCAGTTGGTTTGAACAAAAGGTTCCAATATAGTAGCATTTTGGGATCTATGCTTTATTTTATTTTGTTTCTTAAACTCCCATTAATTGATATTTTTTAATTTCTAAACAGATTGAGGAAGAAAATAGAAACGACATATCAATGACATTAAAATGCCTTGCATGTGGTCCTCAAAGGCAAGCTGTGAGCTATAATGCATACATCATCAATGATCAGCGTTATCATATAAAGGATGTTGAGAAATCTACACAGAATAATGGTGTTTTAATTGAGTTAGTTACAGTTTGTCAATCTAGTTCAAAAGATACAAATAGTTGCATCGATACAATTACGTACTATGGTGTCATAAAAGATATTTTGTTGCTTGACTACTATACTCTGAAAATTCCATTGTTTGACGGTAATTGGACTAACATTAGAAATGGTGTCAAATTTGAGGATGGATTTACTTTGGTTAATCTGCATCAAGGACAACATCAGTTTGCAAGGGACTCGTTTATTTTAGCATCTCAAGCAAAACAAGTGTTCTATTCAAGGGAGAATGATTCGTCTAGTTGGTATGTTGTATTGAGAGCACCTCCAAGAGGATTTCACGAGTTGGATAATTATGCTGAAAATTGTATTACAACCTTACGACCATTAGATGTATCAAGGCTTGATAACAATAAAGAGGGTGAAGATGGTAGCTCCCGCAGAGAGAATTATGAAGGGATCTATATTTAACTTTCTTTGGTAACTGTAATACATATTCTGTTATAGTTTTGATTACAATAAGCAAATTTATAAATAACTTATTCTAGTTTCTTATACATAGTAGTAAGCTAATTAAATGTTTTTCTTTTATGCAGTTCATTATAAAGCATGTCGTACGAGGACTTATTTTGATTCATTTCAGCAATTTTATGCGATCACTTTTATTAGGTATGGAAACACTCGTACCTAGCAAACTTTTGTATTTGTCATGTTAAGATAATGTATACAGAATTGTTTATGTTTTTAAAGTTGACGCTGTAGTTCCAAAACATTAACAAAGAACTTACTGACAGACCTAGAAACAATGAATAAAGTGTATTGGTTGGGTACATTTTAGAGTGATTCTTGAATACTTTTGCATTCTAGACTTATGTAGCTTTCATTTAAAAGTGATTTCATGTCAATATCATTTTTGTATAATTGTTTGTAATTTTTTGAAGCTGGCCCTGTATTTTAAGAACTTACTGACAGACCTGGAAACAATGAATAAACTGTATTGATCGGTTATATTCTAGAGTAATTCTTGAATATTTTGGCATTCTAGACTTAATTATATTTCATTTAAAATTAGTTTCATGCCAATATCATTTTTGCAGAATTTTTTGTGATTTTTTTAATTCAACCCTGTATTTTAAGAACACCGACAAAGAACTTACTGACAGACCTGGAATCAATGAATAAACTGTATTGATCGGTTATATTCTAGAGTAATTCTTGAATATTTTTGCATTCTAGACTTAATTGGCTTTCATTTAAAATTAGTTTCATGTCAATATCATTTTTGTAGAATTTGTTGTGAGTTTTTGAATTCAACCCTGTATTTTAAGAACACTGACAAAGAACTTACTGACAGACCTGGAAACAATGAATAAACTGTATTGATCGGTTATATTCTAGAGTAATTTTTGAATGTTTTTGTATTCTAGACTTAAGTAGCTTTCATTTAAAATTAGTTTCATGTCAATATCAATTTTGTAGAATTTGTTGTGATGTTTTGAATTCGAGCTTGTATTTTAAGAACACTGACAAAGAACTTACTGACAGACCTGGAAACAATGAATAAACTGTATTGATAAGTTATATTCTAGAGTTATTCATGAATATTATTGCATTCTAGACTTAAGTAGCTTTCATTTAAAAGTAGTTTCATGTTAATATCTTTTTGTAGAATATTTTGTGATTTTTTGAAGTTGACCCTGTATTTCGGGAACATTGGGGAAGTACCATGTGTGCCTCAGAGGTAAATACTTAATATTGTTTTGAAGATTACTATATTTATATATGTTAAAAATGAGAAATTATGCCAATTCATTTTATATATGGTCAATAGAGTTCTCGACAAGCTTCCAAAAGAAAAAGGAAGGAAAGTTTATCAAGTAGGTCTGAGTCTAGAGATGCACCTATTACCGAGACACATTTAACTAATGAAGATCTCAATGATGTCACATCCGAAAATCCGTATCAATCTTGTAATGAAGAGAATTTGACAAAGAAGAAATGTGGCCCTACTATATGTCATGATGTGGCAAATGAAGATGGGAAGAAGATAGCCTTAGAATTGAATAATTTGGGGCAACCTATTGGAAAATCATCTGTGTTATATTCATCATTTTATGGCAGTTTGGTAAAGGAGGCTGTGTTTATAAACTGTGATGATAGGAGATATGTTCCAAAATAGCAAAAAGCTTTGTTGTTGAGAGCATTCGAGGTAAATATGTACACATCGATTTTTAGCGTGCAGTTCAAATTATAACACGACACTAACATTAGTTATTTTTTATTTGCTTGAAACATTCAGCAAAAATTTGTTTTGGAAGGAGATGCAATCAAAAAGTATACGCTACAGATGATGGGAAAAGTCTGGCGAGCACATAAATCAAGATTGACAAAAAAGTTGGATGCTCGACCTAGTCTTGTTAAACCTGCCGAGTGGGAGACTTTTATTAAAAAAAAGACCTCAAAAGCCTTCAAGGTATGTATGCTTATAGTCCTAGCTGAAACATTCATTCATGCATATTTTATTTTATTTAGAATCATGTAATTAATGTATATTAAAACATGATGAAAGCAAGGTTTTTAAGGAAATGAGGGCGAAGCAAGATATTCCATATACCGGAAGTCGAATCGGATATGCTCGTATGCAAGATAAGATGGTAAATCTTTAATTATATTCAAACAATATAGTCGTTATCTAGCTAACGTCTATTATTATTTTGAGATATATATATAGTTAATTCTAACTTAAAAATATTTTCATTACGGAAGAAAAACAGTTCAAATCCATCAGAAATAACTCGAATTGATGCTTGGATTAAAGCACATACTAAAAAGAATGGTGAACCATCTAGTTCAAAAGTTGTTGAAGTGAAGTTATGTGTCAAATTTATTGATGATAACTTAGATATGCTAGCAATTATTATTGGAAATATTATAATAAATAACTCTTTCTTGAGTTTAGGAAATGTATGAAGCTGAAAAAATTCAGATTTGTCAGAAGTACAATCAAAATTTGTTAAAAATGATATACTTTCAAAGTTTATTGGACCTGAGCAAGGAGGCCGTGTTAGAGGTCAAGGAGCAGGAGTGACGCTAACTAAATTAGAGGCAATATCTCAGCAAACTAAGAAAGAAGCCAAAATGCAAGAACAAATTGACACATTACAAGACACAATGAAGCAAATGCAAGGTTTCATGGATGATCAAAACAAACTCATACAAAGTTTAATGAACAAACTGGTAATAGCAAGTACCTTATTAAATGTTACGTTAATTACTTGTGAATCTTAATTACTCATACAAAGTTTAATGAACAAACTGGTAATAGCAAGTACCTTATTAAATGTTACGTTAATTACTTGTGAATCTTAATTTCATAAAATGGTGAAATCAACTTCTTTTTTTAATTTCGTTTTGTACTGAGTGAAGCATCAAATGATGGACAAAATCAAAATCTATCTACATCAACTCAATGTAATAGTACTTCACAAGTAAAGTTTAAACTTATACAACAATTTATGCTGTCATAATTAATAGTTTCGTAACTATTAACTTAATTATAATTAGAAATGTTATTTTCTTTGTTTTGCTTATGAGTACAACATGTAAGCCCAAATCGGAAAAGCCAAAAGTACAAGTTGTTGAATTGGCTTGAAGTAGATGAAGTAGTTGCAATAGGGCATTGGGTAACAAACGATCCTAATGCAATGGTGCATTGTGTAGCTCTTGGAAAAAATGCTTCTCATGTGTGGGTAGATGAGGTGAAAAATCCTTCTGCTGAGTTGTGGAAAAAATATGTAGATATGGAAACAATAGAATATGCTTTGGGAAGTTTAATTGCATGGCCAACATAAGTGATTATTGTTATGGAAGATTAATTTTGGTATGAATGGTTAAAAGTTTAATTGAAGACAATATTTTGACTTAGTGTTTTGGTTAGATGATTTTGATGGGTCTAAGGGTAGTGTTTTGGTTAGATGATTTTGAAGGGTCTAATGGTATATATCATTGTTGGAGTGACTATTGGTATTTGTTAAACTTGGCATTCACAGTTTTGAATGATGTTTATTGTAATGCTAGGTCTTCTTTTGGACATTAACTTTAGTTTGCCTTTGTATATGTATGATATTAATTTTTTCACTTTTAAAATAACTTATGGTATTTGTTGTTCATGAATTAATGAAATGTAGTTTATTAGTTTTGTTAAAATTGTTAGTTTTAATTATAAATCATATTGTATTCGATTATGTTATAAATCTATGATAAATGCTATAAAGTAAAAAAAAATTACAAAATTAACCAAGCACAATAGCATTCCAGAAAAGATTAATATAGCATTACCAAACTTCATAAAATGCTATCAATAGTTTGTAGCATGAAAACATGTTATGGCGTTTCGGCTAATGCTATAGACTCTTCAACTAAATTATAACATTGATATAAATGCTATAAATTACTTGAATAACAATTATTCCTTTAGCATTTAAAAAACGTTATAAACAAATAGCACTCCAAAAAACGCTCTATCATGATATTTGATTACATTAAATAAATGCTATTATAGTTTTATAATAGCATTTAAAAACTGCTATACATCGATAGCGGTTTTTAAAAATGCTATAGAGAAAAGATAGCATGAGCAATCATGGCATTAAATAAACGCTATAATAACGATAATATAACATTTTTTGAGTGCTATAAAAAGTCATATTTGTTGTAGTGAGGTCATGTCCTTTAAAGTGCTCTGGCTCCTCAACATGTGTTGTTGTTGCTTAGCGAGGTATTTGAGGTCTAGCTTTTAATCTAAAATCTGGTAACTAGTCGACTGAGTAGACATCGATGAGGAATCTATCATCCTCAGGGGCCACTAGAGTATCCTAGTTCTTAATAAATGTGGTCTTAACCAATTCCCCGTTCCTCTTATGAAATCCTAATGCAGTAATAACCTCTTCCCCTAACTTCTTGGACTCCTCATGGACTAGCTCACGAAGGGGTACTCTAAAATACCATAGGATTTTAATAATAATACAACGTTAAGGAAGCAACCGGCAACTCACCCTAAGAGTACGCAACATATGTCTCATAATCACATACCTAAGGTTAACCGGTCGACGACGGAGGATACAATCTAATAATCCAACACCCAAATGAGTAACCTCATCAGTATATCATTTCCTAAGAGTAATTATATGCTGAAGAATGTTGTGAAGTACTTGAATCTACAGGGTTATAGAGTTGGGAATAGAAAGAAATGTGGCAAATATCATCACACAAATCTCTCCACCTACAAATGTTTCTAACTACATTAACAAGAAGAAAATGGTTGAACATAAGTTCTTTCTTAGCAAAACCCTTATTCTTCGTTCCTAAAATCAAGTTTAGATCCCCCACATCAAATTCTATTGATATTCTACCCACATTAGAATGAATCCTATCTTCTCTAGGGGCAGAGATCTCCATGTTCGAAGAAAATACTCTGTCGAGATTAAGATATACATTCTCCTCAACGCTCAAAGCATTCTCCTAACCTACTATCTGTAAACATTCTCCTAATACTTCTACCACATATAGAAAGTTCATCAAAACTACCCATATCAACATATTAGGAGGAAATTACATGTCGGGACATAAACCTAGAGTGGAATCGTCTGGCCAAGGGAAGGTTTGGAAAATAAGTTTTGTCAAACTCAGGAATAGTTCTATGACTTACTAGACTCCTCTTTGCCATTTGCTTTTTCCTCTTTCCTGTTCTTGATGACTCAACACCGGCCATTTATACTAAATTTGGGAATTTTGGTGTTTTGGAAGAAATTGAATCGATTAAAGTGAAGATGCAAGGTATATGAAGTAATGTGGGTGATCAATTTGGCCAAAATTTGGTGGGGTTGGCAAAAAAGACCAGGCTGGTGTAGGCATGCTGGCCTGAAGCCCAGTCCGCGTGGGTTGGACCGAGATATGGGCCGAAAAATAAAAAAGCCCGCATGGATTGGGCCTAGGAAAAAAGTCGAGCTTTAATTTAAAAATAAATTTAAATTAAAAACTCAAAATATTAAATTGATAATTTTTTATATTAGTATTTATGATTTATTATGTTGTATTACTAATATTTTGTATATTAGACTATTATTCTACTATGTATTGGATAATTATCTTTAATTTAATTCTTTTTTACTTTATAAAAAAATTATTTTATATTTAATGAAAAAGTCCAAGCCCAGCCTAAGCCTGATGTTCAAACTTGGAGGGGCTTTTAAAGAGGCTAGGCTTATTATCAACAATATGGGCTTGGGCCTGAGCTTGGAAAACCTGACCGTTCAGCTCACAAGTAGAGTTTCAAATGGGGGATTTTTTATTTTGGCTTTCAAATCTTGTTTTCATGATAAAAAAAAAAAAGAAGTTTAGGATGTTTATAATGATTGTCCAAGTTCAATTTTGCAATAAACACTCAAGAAAATGATGAATTTTAGAGAGATAAAGCACAACTGCCAAGGTCTAGAGTGAAAATGTTGAAGGTTAATGTAAATGAGAAAAAAAAGCTAGGAACAATTATTCCATTTTCTAAAATTGGCTAACTACGATTTCACACATTTATTTTAATCTTTAGCCAATTTTTTATCCACTCCAAGGTCATATCATGAATCCAAAAGATCTCCAAGACCATTTTATTGCATGATTCATGGATGCACGCATAAGCACAAATTTCAAATCAATTAAATCAATTAACAAAAACAACCTACAAATACAACACATAACTTCAATATGATATATAGGCATGTTAATGTCAAAATTTCATGATCCCAAGTTCATATCGAATTTTGATAAACTGGTCCTCACTAAGGGGTTTCGTAAAGATATCGGCAAGTTATTTTTCAGTTGAGACAAATTCTAACATAATATCCCCCCTTTTGAACATGATCTCACGATAAACGATGTATAATCTCTATGTGCTTGGTCTTAGAATGTTGATTGGGATTCTTTGATAGGCTTATAGCACTAGTATTGCCACACATAATGGGTATATGATCAAGATTAATCCTATAGTCTCTAAAGGTTCATTTCCTCCAAATGGCTTGTGCACAACAACTATCAACAACAATATACTCAGCCTCAGTAGTTGAAAGTACAACCGAATTTTGTTTCTTACTAAACCAAGAGACAAGGGAACGGCCTAGAAAGTGACATGTGTCACTAGTATTTTTTCTATCAACTTTATAACTAGTAAATCAACATTTGAGTAACAAGTTAAATTTATATGAGTTCCCGTAGGATACTAAAGACTAAGATCAATTGTTCCACTCAAATAACGAAAAATTCTTTTCACAGCAAGCAAGCGAGATTCCTTGGGACATGATTGAAATCTTGTATATAAACATACACCAAACATGATATCGGGTCCACTAGTAGTTAAGTAAAGTAAAGATCTAATCATACCTTGATACGTTTTGTCGTCAACTTATTTACTTTTTTCAACTTTATCAAGCTTGATCGTTGTGCTCATTGGAGTGCTTTTAGTCTTTAAGTTATCAATGCTAAATCTTTTGAGTGGATCTTTTACATATTTGACTTGAATGATGAAGATTCTTTCTTCATTTTGTATGATTTGTAGTCTAAGGAAATACTTCAATTCTCCCATCATGCTCATCTCAAATTCTTTACTCATACAAGATGAAAATTCTTTATATAAAGCTTCATTAGTAGAACCAAAGATAATATCATCAACATAAACTTGAACAATGAATATATCTTCATCTTTATACTTAACAAAGAGAGTAGTATATGCCTTGCCCACTCAAAAATTATTTTTAAGTAGAAATTTACAAGCCTATCATACCATGCTCTAGGGGCTTGTTTTAAGCCATATAAAGCTTTAGAAACTTATAACTATGATTTGGATATTTTTCATTTTCAAAACTAGGGGGTTATTTCACATAAACGTTTTCTGTAATATAGCTATTTAGGAAAGTACCATTAATATCCATTTGGTACAAAATAAAATCTCTATGACATGTAAATGCTAAGAGCATTCTAATAGATTCCAATCTAGCTACAGGTGCAAAGATTTCACTAAAATTGATTCTTTCTTCTTGGTTGTATCATTGAGCTACTAATATAGCTTTATTCTTTATAACCACACCAGATTCATCTATTTTTTTTTCTAAATACTTATTTTGTACCTATAACTAATTATTATTTTAGTTTAGGAACAAGTTTCCACACATTGTTTCTCTCAAATTGATTTAACTCTTCTTGCACTGTCATAATCTAAGATTCATCATTTTCCGCTTCCAGAAAGGACTTTCGATCAATTTGAGATATGAATGCAGTATGTTCACATGTATTTCTAAGTGATGATCTAGTAGTCACACGTCATAAAGGATCACCTAGGATTTAAGTTTTTAAGGTGAAAAGAGACATACCTCTACTCTTTGGGGAGTGTCTAAGAATTACTTTCATTTTGACCCTATTGAGTTTGATCTTCTAGTTACACTTCATGATTTTTGTCTGCCGAATCATCTTGTTTCTCTTTTAAGGAATTCTCGTTTTGTATTTCATCACTTGCATCATCATCAACAACAAATTTCTCTATAGAGGAAGGGTTAAACCCATCAAATGTTACATGCATAGATTCTTCAACAACCACAGTTCTTTTATTATACACTCTATAAGCTTTCCTTGCATTTGAATATCTAAGAAACATACCCAAATCAGATTTTAGATCAAATATACCAAGATTATTTTTAATATTCAATATAAAATATTTACATCTAAAAACATTGAAGTAACCAATGTTGGGTTTTTTATCTTTTCAAAGCTCATATAGAGTTTTAATGAGGTAAGGTCTAATTAACACACGATTTAAAATGTAACAAACAGTGTTGACAACTTTGGTCCAAAAATATTTTGGTAAAGCATTTTTATTCAACATGATTTTAGCCATTTCTTGAATAGACCTATTCACTTTCTCAACAACTCCATTTTTTTGTGGAGTTCTTGGTGATGAAAACTTATATTCTATGCCAACGTTATTGCAAAAATTTTCAAAAACATGATTTTCAAATTCCCCACCACGACCACTTCTGATGCAAGAGATTGTATACCCTTTTTCATTTTAGACTTTTTTACAAAAGATTTTAAAAGCATCAAAGGCATCATCCTTATTTGCTAAGAACAATCCCCAAGTGTGTCTAAAGAAATCATCAACAATCACAAATACATAATACTTACCACTTAGACTTGCAAATGTAAAAGGTCTAAATAAATCCATGTGAAGAAGTTGAAGTGATTTTGAAGTGGAAAAATGATTCTTTCTTTTTTTTAAGGAGGTTTTGATTTGTTTTCTAAATTGACAAGCTTCACAAATTCTATTTTTCTGAAAACCAATTTTTGGAAGACCTTTAACTAAATCATTTTTAAAAATTTTTGCAATCAAGTCCATCTTGCATAACCTAGTCTTATATGCCATAACTAACTATCATCATGTAATACAGAAAAACATTTGTGATGTGATGATACACAATCTATATCAATGGTATATACATTTACACATCTTTTTCCAACAAGCAAAACTTTGCTATCACATGGATTATCAATGTCACATTTTGTTTTATAAAAAATAACTTTATAGCCTTTATCGTAGAATTGACTAATACTAAACAAGTTGTGTTTTAAATTTCAACTAAACCCACATTTACAATAAAGGTAGAAGAATCTTTTCCGACATTACTAATAACAATAATATTTATTTTTGAATTATCTCCAAAGGATACTTTTCCATCATTTTCGATCTTGGTAAAACTAAAAAATCAAGAGTATTTGTTCTTTTTCTTTTTTGAACTTCGCAGATGAAATCTCAAGTTTTAGGTACCTAAAGCTTTTTGGGCCCTAAAGTGTTAGTAATGGTTCCCTTTGGAACCCAAACAGTTTTGATTCCAAAAGATGCATTTTTGTTGATCGAATATGCATAACTTATGTGACCATTTCGATTACAGTAATGACAAACAATTTGATGATTACTAAAGGAGGTAACCTTAACAAAGTAATTCTTGTAATATTTTTATTTCAAGCTAGGCTTGCAACCGATGCCTCTTTTGTCAAAAACACATTTATGTGAACTAAGTAGTTTGCTCTAGATTCTTTTGTCCATATCATAAAGCTCATTACTCTTTTGCCTAAGCATTTCATTTTTCTTTTTCAATCTTTAACAAGAAATCTCGCATGTCTAGATGAAACATTTTATTTTTCTTTAAAAAAAGCAATTTCTTCGTGCAAACTTTTGTCTTTTACTTCCAGGCACTTAATCTTTTCATTCAAAGTATACTTTCTCTTTTGAAAGTTCTACATTTTTCTTTTTAAGAGAAGCATTTTTCATTCTTATTTTCTTTAATTCATCATGCAATTTAGTACATAAGTGCTAGATTTGACACTTCATGTGATTCCTCCTCATCTGAGGTCTCTTTATCGCTATCATCTTACGTTGCCACTATAGCTTTCTTTTTTGCTTTGTTGATGAGAGGACATTTTAATTTAATGTGTCCAGATTTTTTGTATCCAAAGCACATAGTCACTGCCTTCTTTTCGTTCTGATTTTTAAAGTTCTTGAATTTTCTTCGCTCACTGGATTTGTTAAAGAACTTCCTAAATTTTCTAGTTATCATAGCCATGTCTTTATCTTCGAACTCGCTTTCGTCGTCGCTTTCATATCTCGAAGATTTTGGGGCAATACTCTTCTTCTCTTTGTTGTTGTCACCTCTTTTAGCTGTCAAATCCTCTTTATATGAAATAAGAGAGTCAATTAAATGATCAATAGATAAATACTTAAGTTATTGGCTTCGTCAATGGCAGTTCTCTTAGGTCTTCACCTTTTTGGAAAAGTCCTAATGATTTTCTTTACCTTCTTGCTATTTAAAAAGGTTTTTCCTAAGGCTCCTAAAGTATTTAATATCCGTAAATCTAGTTTACGTGAAGTGAACATTCTCATTTTTTTCTATTTGGAATGATTTGTATTGTCTAGTATATTATTGATTTTATACTCTTTGACTTGATTTATATGTTCATAAATAACTTCAAGTTTCTTCTAAATTTTATAAACATTAGAACAATCTAAAACTTTATGGAATTCTTTCTTATCTATGGCACAAAACAAAGCATTCATGAATTTGGAATTTAAAGAGGTCTTTTTCTTTTCCGACTCACTGCTCTCACGTGAAGGTTTTGGAATTTCTTCCAATTCTTCATCTTTCGTAATGAGCATGAATGAACCATCACTAACAATTTTCCATGTCTTATAATCTAGAGCCTACAAATAAATTCTCATCCTAATTTTTTAATATGGATAATCATTTCTATTAGAGAATGGTGGTGGTCTAGTAGTGGACTGACATTCCCCAAAGATGGAATCGTTTTCGGTTGCCAAGGATATTTTACTCTAAACAATTAAGTCTTAAATAATAATAATAATAATAATAATAATAATAAAATGAAATTTACAAAAGCTAGAAACTACATCATTTAGAGAACACACACTTGACAAACCTAAAGTAACTTTAAGTGCTCTGCACTCAATTAAGGCTCTATTTGGTACAGCGTATTAAATAAAGCTTATAGGATTAAAGCTTATATCAACAGAGCCTTTGACAAAAAGTTATTAAATGTTTCAATTAGGAAAGCTCTTTTTAAGCATTAGACTATTTGATTCTGGAAAAATGAAAGTACTTTTGTGTAATTAACTTAAGTTTGTTTCATGATTATATAACTTGTGACAAAATGCATCCAAGCTATCAATTAATAAGAAAAAATTAGTTCATCTATTTCTTTAATACTTAAAATTAAAAGCACATCAATAATAAATTCTATCAAATGGTGGAAATAATTTATATTGTGGTGGGTTTCATATAATAAGTAAATTAAAGTGGCAGCCATATCATCAAAAAAGAAAATTAAAGTCACGGCAATATGGTTTTTTATCAAATGGATGCAATAATTTTGTAGGTTTTGCATATAAATAAGGGTATTATGTAATTAATGAAATGTTCTTATGGTACTTTTGATATTACATATATTTTGGAAAAGCTCTCTACGCTCTGCTCTAAAATATCAAATTTTGGGCTTTTACTAGTAGAGGTAAATTAGCTTATTTAAGCATAAAAATCTCTATTAAAAACAATCAAACATTAAAAAATAATTAAATTGCAAAATAAGCACTTATGATTATTAGATTAGTCACAACAAACGAGCAATAGAACCCACACACCTTACACTCCCCGCCCTCATTGTCACCACTCATGAGAAACAAAAATAAAAACTCTTAAGTCAAGATAAATCTGTTGCTTGCTAAAGGAGAGGAAACTGTGCCGAAGTTTCGATTCTCTTCTAAACACGCTGCTCGCTACCACTTTAGATGCACAATATCAAACCCTAAATCATTGAAACCCAATGGGTCATAAAAAAACATCTATGTTTTCTAAATAACTAGCTGAGCAAAGACTATTTCATAGCCAAAACAGCTATTCATCATCGGATTGGAGGAGTTTGGGTGACGGTACAAGGTGGTGGGTGTTGGGTCCATCTCATTTGGGTGGCATAAAAGCCTAAAGGCTTGCTTGGTACGCAATTAGCACTAAGTTTTGGACTTGGATGAAATTTGCCAATAAAATTAAGTTTGTGTACTGCATTATATAAAAGGAATAAAGCAAGCGGCGGCTATGATTGTACAATTGCACAAAAGAAAAGAGAGTAAGAAAAGAGAACAGTGGCGAGTTTTTTGAATTTTGACCAAGGATTTTAATCTTTGATTATACAATCGGACAGTGAATTTAACTCCGTTTACTCCTAAATTTTGAGAGTAAGTTCTTAACATCGCTATCTACAATCTTATTGGTCTTTATTGTTGCTTTATCCTCTCATTGGCTATTATTTGAGATACCCACTTGCTCGAGAGACAAATATTAGGCTATTACTGCAAGCCAAAATTGTTAAGATTCTTGATGTTGTTAGCCTTTAGTGTTATCTAAAGGAGAATTTGTGCTATAATCCCATTTTTCCCAATTTGGGTTGTTCATGTAAAATTTGTGTCTTTTATGATTTATTAATTGCTTTGGATTGTGTTGATTTATTTTCTATCTATTTATTTATGGTACACATCTTATTTTTAATCACAAAAAGAAAGAAAGAGTTTGTTTTCACTTAATTTGTAATTGCTTGCATGGATTCCTTTCCTAACAGAGTGGTATCAGAACGTCAGGTTGTATATTTTTTATTACTTGTGTGGTTGAGATAGAGGAGTCTTCGACATACATGATTAATTAAAGTCATGAAATTATGGAATTTGAAAGTCTAGGATAGAAGATTTGTTGTACATGAAAGATTTACATGAACCCATTGAAGGTGAAAAGCTAGACCCACTGATTTATATGATAAAGTAGGCTCAATTGAACCAGAAGGTCATGGGTACTATTAAGTCATGGATTGATCAAATTGTATACCACCATGTCGCGAAGGATTCCAAAGCTAATGTTCTTTGGAGGAAATTACAAAGAATATAAAAGCAACCAATAGTACCGAACAAAGCCAATTTGATGAAATCACTTATTAACTTGAAATATAAGGAAAGTCACAGTATAACTAAACACACTAGTGAGTTTTAGGGCTTGGTTGATCAGTTGATTACTATGAAGATTATTTTCAATGATGAGTTACAAGCATTGTTATTGCTTAGTTTTTTGCTTAACAGTCGGGAGGCATTAGTGGCACCAGTAAATAATTTAGTGCTGAACGAGAAATTAACTTTGTACATAGTTACAAATAGGCTGTAGAATGAAGAATCCAGAAAAAAAGAGTGTTGAAGCAATTTCCTCTGAGCTAGGTGCACTTGTTTAAGAAAATTAAGAAAAGCAGGGAAAATGCCAAAGTAGTAATTCCTGCCCATAGAATAATAATAACCTTAGAGGAAGATCTAAGTCCCATAGGAGAATTGTCGAGTGCTTTCACTATCCGAAAATGGGTCATACAAAAAGAGAGTGTAGATTGTGGAAAAGAGAATAAGCGAACAAAAAGGCTAATGGTTAGAAAAATGACAGAGAGAACAGTACAGTAATAGTTGATGGCGATATAGGTATTGCTTATGATGAGAGCTTTGTAAATCTCACTTGTTATACCAGTGATTAGGTGATTGATTTAGATACCTCATTTTATGTTATTGCACATCATGATTAATTTACATCTTATATTAATAGTGATTATGGCCATGTTCAGATGGGAAATGAGGGGGCACATAAGATTGTGAGCATATGAGATATTTTCTTAAAAACTAGTATGGCCTGTAAGTTGTTGCTTAAAGATGTAAGGTATGTTACCAGTCATTCGTCTTAATTTGAACTCCACAAGCAAGGTTGATGATGATGGCTATACTAACTAATTTAGTAAAGGAAAATAAAAGTTCACTAAAGACTCCCTAGTGTTAGTTAAGGGGAAGAGAGTGAACACTCTCTGTGTGATAAAAGTTAAGATCAAGAAAAAAGAAGTGAATATCGTTGTAAAAGATTCTTACATTAAGATGTGGCATAAAAGGCTTAGTCACATTGGTGAGAAAGGGTTAGAAATTCTTGCCAGAAAAAGATTTCTACCCAACCTCGTAGGTATGTCCCTCAAGACCTGTGTTTATTATTTAATTGGAAAGACACACAAAATAATTTTTAAAAGTTTTTCTCAATCTAGAAAGTCACATATCCTTAATTTGATTCACACCGATGCTTGCATGATGCAAAGTACATCAATAGGAGGTGCACTATATTTTGTTACATTTGTTGATGATTATTCTAGAAAAGTGTAGGCTTTTGCTTTAAAACCCAAAGACCAGGTGCTTGATACACTTAAGTTTTTCCATGCTTATGTTGAGAGAGGGACAAGAAGAAAATTAAAATGTGTCAGGACAGATAATGGTGGTGAGTATAGAGGACCATTTGAGCAATATTACAAATCCTATGGAATCAGACTTTAGAAAACTCTACCAGAAACCCCCTAACAGAATGATGTTACAGAAAGGATGAATAGAATAACTGAAGAAAAGATTAAGTGTATGGTTTCTGATGCCAAGCTTCCAAAATCATTTTAGGTAAAGGCTATATGTATTGCAGTTGGTTTGATTAACCTTTCTCCTTCAGCTCTTTTAGATGGTGACCTGAGAGAGTTTGGATACGGAACGGTGTTTCTTATAAACACTTTAAAGTGTTTGATTGTAGACTATTTGTTCATATCTTTAAAGATGAGGGATCGAAGCCCTATGATAAAGCCACATAATGTATTTTCTTAATGGACATGAAGAATTTAGGTATAGATTACGGGATCCAGTGGCAAGGAAGCTAATTAGAAGTAAAAATGTTGTGTTTCTTGAAAATCAAATAGTTGGCGATGAAAAAAAGAGTGATGAGTCTCAATCATCACTGAAGATTCCTATCATTCTAACTTCAGTTTCACCACTTGTAGCTCATGATAATCATGGGGGAGCTACAGGGGATAATAATGATAGTCCAATAGAACCAATTGAGCAAGCATCTCCAGAACCATCTGCACCACCAGTTGAGCCAAAATTAAGAAAATAAATGAGAGAATGGCGACCTTCCACAAGATATCATTCACCTGAGTATGTGATACTTACAGATGGAGTGAAGCCAAAATATTTTAAAGAAGTATGTCTTACCAGCATAAAAATGAGTGGGTTAAAACCATGCAAGAGATGAAGAAATCCTTAAACGAGAACCACACTTATGATTTAGTAAATCTTCCTAAAGGAAAGAAGGAAATGAATAATGTTAGATTGGTTATGAAGTTTTCAGTCAGAAGAAAGGTGTTGATTTTAAAGATATGTTTTCTCCTATGGTGAAAATGCTTCTATCCGAGTTGTTCTGGGATTAGCAGCTAGCTTGAATTTCGATATTGAACAGCTTGATGTAAAGACAACTTTCTTGCATGGTGACATAGAAGAGGAAATATAGATAGAGACACCTGAAGGGTTGAGTGTGAAAAATAAAGAAGAAGTTGTATGCAAGTAGAAGAAAAACATGTATGGGCTGAATCCGGCACCAAGATAGTGGTACAAGAAGTTTATTTCTTTTATGGAGAATCATAGTTTTAGCAAAATAATGTGATATCATTTTGTTTTTGGGAAGAAATTTGGTAATAATGATTTCATCATTCTTGTGTTTTATGTGGCTAACATGTTGATTGGTTGCTAGGATGCTAATAAGATTGATAATCTAAAGAAAGCACTTAGCAAGTCTTTTACAATGAAAGACTTAGGACCGACAAAACAGATTCTTGGCATGAAGATTTCCCGTGATAGAAAAACTGAGAGGTTATGGTTATCTCAAAAAGCATATGTTGAAAGAATTCATGAAAGATTTAACATGAGCAAGACAAAATTTGTTTGTTCTCCACTTGCGGGCCATTTCAAGCTTAACTCCAAGTATTGTCCTACAAGTGAGAAAGAGAAGGAAGAAATAAAAAGAGTTCCCTGTATTTTAGCACTTGGCAGTTTGATGTACACCATGGTTTGTACAAGGCCAAATATTGCTTATGTGGTTGGTGTAATTAGTCAGTTTCTCTCTAATTCCAATAAAGAACATTAGACAGTTGTAAAGTGGATTCTCAAATATCTTAAAGGCATTTCCAAGGCATGTTTTCTGCTTTGGTGGTGACAAACTTGTGTTACAAGTGAACACAAATGCAGATATGGTAGGAGATGTTGATTCTAAAAAATCTCTATTAAGATATTTGCTCACCTTTGGAAGGGGAGTAGTCTCATGGCAGTTTAGCATTATATTGCTCTATCTACCACGGAAGCAGAGTATATTGTACTCACTGAAAAATTTCCTACAAGAGTTAGGTGTGAAGTATGACAACTTTGTTGTGTATTGCGACAGCCACAATGATATTCACTTTGCAAAGAATTCAACATATCATTCAAAATCCAAGTATATTGATGTGAGGTATCATTGGATACGAAACATGCTTGAAAAGAAATAGCTGTAGCTTGAGAAGATTCATACAATGGAAAATAGATCAGATATGATGACAAAGTCATTGCCTAAGGAGAAACTAAAAAATTGTATGTAAAGAGCAAGTTTAGTGGTGCCCCCTACAAGATCTGGACGGGGAGATTTGTTGGGTCCCTCTCATTTGGGCGGCCCAAAACCCCAATGTACAAAGGCTTGCTTGATGTGCAATTAATACTAAGTTTTAGACTTTGACGAAATTTACTAATAAAAGTATGTTTGTATAGTGCATTATATAAAGGGAATAAAGCAAGTTATGATTGTACAATTGCACAAAAGACGAGAGAGTAAGAAGAGAAAACAATGGTGAGTTTTTTGAATTTTAGGGAAAGGATTTTAATTTTTTTATTAAACAATCAGACGGTGAATTTAACTTTATTTTCTCTCAAATTTTGAGGATAAGTTCATGGCATCGCCCTCTACAATCCTATTATTCTTGACTTTTATTTTATCCTCTCGTTGGTAATTATTTGAAATACCTACTTGTTAGAAAGAAAGATATTAGGTTGCTATTGTAAGCTAAGATTATTGAAATTCTTGATATTGTTAGCCTCTAGTGTTATCTAGAGAAGAATTTGTGTTGTAATATCATTAATATAGTTGGAAGATTATATCGGACTATGGTCCCATAGTTTTTTCCAATTTGAGTTTTTCATGTAAAATTTATATCTCTTGTAGTTGATTTATTGTTTTAGATTGTGTTAATTTATTTTCTCTTTATTTATTTGTGGTACACATTCTATTTTAATCACACATAGAGGAAAAGAGTTTGTTCTCGCTTAATCTGTAGCTGCTTGTCGGTTCCTTTCCCAACAATGGGTCAATAGGGGGTTGTTGGCTGGTCTTGGGAGGTGGAGGCACGGCTGCTGAAGCATGCAGCTAGATCCACAGCTTGTCGCACATGGGTTTGGAGATTTGGAGAATATGGTTTGTGATTGGCATGGATGGGTGTTTTGATCTGGGTGGGTGGAGTTCGGCATTAGGAGGCGGCAATGTGGGAAGCGATGGTAGTTTAAGTGGCAGCGGTTTTGAGTAAATGAAGGCTATTTTGGCTTGGATGGGGATTATAGGGTGCCCAATGGTGGTCAGTAGAGGGGCTAGTGGAAGTGTGCGGATCAACAGAGGAGCCGACAGTGGCAGAGCATTGTTGTTGGATATCGGTATGGCCATAATTGCTGATTAAAGAGGAAGTTATGGTTTGGTGAAAAAAGGGTATGATTTTTATAATATTTTATTACAGTATGTATTTCATAATGGTTTATAATATCTAATTCGTTATTAGACCATTAATATCATTTACGTAGTTGTTGCTATGTTTATTCCACTTCAGGTTAGGTTTACATTCATACTGTGCATGACTATTATTGTTGTTCTTGTTTTCTGATTTATTTTGTAGTTAATGCTTGCATGCTGTTTTTTTAATTTTATTTTGCGCAAAAATTAAATGCAATGGCTTCTTAAAAGGATTGATTAGACTTCATTTGCTTTCTAGGTGTGATAGCTTTATTGGTTTTGGCAATAGATGTTGTTTTGTACCTTCTTTGTTCTTTTCCTTTGGTGATAAGCGGATACAATTTTTTTGTGAGGTACTATCCAAGCTCGCTTTTAATTCTTCGTCAAGAGGTAGTAATATAAACTTAGACCTTTTTTTTTTAGTGTATAATAGATAGGTATTGAATGTCATATGAATGATGTAGTTAAATGCTTTTTTATTGTCTTTATTTTGGAAAATGTATTCTCATTTATTATCAAATAGTTATTTTGTATTTTGAAACTACATGATTAATATATTCCTCACTTTATAATTTTATGGATCAAGAGTTACACCAAGGAGTTAGAATTGGTTGGATGCAAGTGGGCTATATGTACATGGGAGCTTGCTATTACATATGACATGTGATTGGTAAATTTGAATTAGTCTATAAAATTAATAGTGATTTGGTACTTCAAAGTTTGTAATATTTGTTGTTTTATATATTAAAATATACTAGTTTGAGCAATAGAGAATGAAAGAATTTTTAAAATATTGTGTTTGCTAAGCTAGAAAGTGATAGAAAATTATAAGGAAAATGTAACTAGCAGAGACAAATAGTAACTGAAAAATTTATGGGTGTTATTTTGTAGCTAAAGCAACACCTAGAATTTTTAGGTGTTGTTTCTTCTGTTTTTATTTTATGTACATACTAATTCTTTTTTTTATAGTAACCAACAGATTTTTGCAAGACAACATCTAAGCACGTTTTACGGGGTAGTAAACTTCAGGCTTAAAATGGTATAGTTATGAAAATTTTGATGCAGAAGCTAATTTGGATTTTGTTGTAGGTTAATGACTTATAAAGCTCATTTGTAAAGATATCTTTTGTATTTGAGACATTAAAGTGAAATGAATAGGAAATTGCAATTGAACCATAAGCTTGAAATGGTTCTTAAATTGCAAATTATTATTTATTATTTTTATTTTTTTGTACTCAAGAACAAAAAGATGACCGTTATTACATAAAAACCGTCATAAAAAATATACATTTAATGATGGTTATTGATAAAAATTGTCAAAAATGAAAAAGTGTAATAAGTGACTATTATTTAAATAACCATTATTAAAGGTACCCTTGTAAGACCTACTTTTTTTATAAATAAAACAAGGTCATTAAAACTTATGTAGATACTGCAAATAATGATTATTTAGTAAAATCATCATCATAAACACACATATGATGGTTAATAAACTTTCATAAAACATATTCCCCTTTAGTGTCAATGTCTAAGATGACAGTTTTAAAATAGTTATCTTATGTCGTTTAAAACCGTCATTGTTGACCAATTTTGTAAGATTGGTGCTCTCGTTTAGGTATGCTACACCGATAGGGAAACTTTCAACGACAAAATCTAGTGGAAATAAGATTGTCTATAACAAAATAATAACAAGAGGTTACCTATATTTCAAAAAAGATAAACTATTTACATCGCCAATAAGGATTTGTATAAAGAGCAACAACAATTCTGAATATCACAATTACATATGATGTTGTAAAAGTGATAAAGAAATTGTCTGTGTCAATTAAATTATCATCTTCTCCAATACTAGTTGAAGACTGCAGCACAGTTGTTAGTGGACCATTTTCATTGCAAAGGGGAAATGACAATCAAAAAGAAAAGGATTTCCACCATAGCTATTCTCGTTGAAGGTTGCAAATTGTTCAGTCCACTCTGGGATGGTTGCCTGATAAGTTATTATGTGCACAATTAAACAACCAATGTATTTAACTCCACAAGTTGACTAGGGATTCCATTCAATTTGTTATAAGGAAGATTCAAACTGTTTCAAGTCTGAAAATGTTGATGGGATTGATTTTTCAAGTTGTGTGATAGATTCAAAGTTTGAATCTTGGATAAAATTCCAATTTGAGGAGGAATATGACCTATTAGCTTATTACAAGAAGATCGAGTCCTAATAGGTATCGAACTACTCTTCCTTGGTAAGTGTAAGCAATGTTCATTGTTGTGAATTCAAAAATGAAACAACCTGAACCGAACCCCCAAGGCGAGTCTATCTAATTTCATCAAAAATTGATTAACAATCATCTAATTAGTAAGGATTTTACCGAAAATTCGGTAAAGTCTCCTTTATAAATATAACACTCCCACTCCACAAATATGTAAAAAAAGCACTCCCAAAATAATTCAATATACAATCAACTCCAATGATCAACACCCTCAACAAAAATACTAAATTTTACCCAAAACATCTCCAGGGCATCAAAAGATTATATTATAACTATTATTAATATACATTGGTTTATCAAAAGAATAATAGAACAAAATTATACAATCCCAAAAAATGAGATGATCAAGATGTCTTAACAAAAATCATTTATATCTTCTAACACCATCACGTGGCTAAAATTCAAAATATCTACAGTCATTGGGTCGATTTGATGTACATGCAACCTCCTGTTAGGGGGGAAAATATATTAAAACATGATGAATATAAAACTTAGTGAGCTCAGTGAGTATATAGTAGTTTGAAAATAAATTTTTACTTTAAAAAAAATCATATCATTTCTAAACACAATTTCATCAAACCATATACGAGAAAACATTAATAAATCATTTAAGATCTAAATCAGATTACTAACATTGAAGAGCAGATTTAATATCAAACGTAATAACCACGGAAATCATATCACAATATCATATAAAATACACAAATTTGAAATCATTACTAAACAAATAATCAGGGGAATAATCTCGTTGTGTCCGAACCTCAATAGGCGGGCAATAATGTACTATCTAGGTACCATCATGCCCCAGAGCTACACTGATAGACAGGGAAATGCCATCTTATATCTCGTCATATATCTCATTATATCTATGCATGCATAATCTAGTACCCAAAGGACAAAGGCGCTCAAGCACATGGCCCAAAGCCTTTGTGTGTACTCAAACAGGCTCGTATCTCATCTGTATCTATATCATTGTTATCATCATATCACATGCATATGCCCTTAAAAGGCAGAAGCACCCAAACACACGGCCCACAACCTCTATGTGTGTTTAGACAGGCCCTAAAGGCCTCGTCATATTTGAATTATTGTAACTGGGTAAGGGTACTGTCCAATGATTTTGTAAACAACCTTTTATACACATAAACATAAACATATAATCATAATGCAAATCTCATTTATGTTCTACTTAATATACTTAAAGTCCATTTTCTTTTCATTATCACATCTAAATCCACCATTCTTGCCTTTAAAATACTATCATAATTTATTCAAAGTCGATATGGAAAACCATTAACCAAACATTTTAATAAAATATCAATGCGTGAATAAAATTCATTTTGCGAAAATTATTAAATCAAAACATTTAAAATACTTATTTCGCAAACATGTTTTACTATCATAATTAACTATAAAAATACGTTTTGTATATTCCACTCACAGCGACGATGTTCAGACTCGATTATTGTCCCCGCCCGCTGTTGAGTGTTAGAAAATGTATATTTATAACGGAGAAAATCGTCATTTTACACTTTAAGTTTTACTAACACCCTTACTTTTATGTACTTAAACTTCTTGTCATTTAATTATGTGTGTTGTATTATAATTAAGTATTTTATGTATTTTAAGGGCATCATAGTCATTTCATAATGAACGAGAGATCAGACGGCAAAACGGACATCACTTTTGAACTCAGGACGGTCGAAAACTTTAGGAGGAGCATAAAAGAAAAAATGGTATTGTTCACATGTACGGTACTGTCTACGTTACTGTTCACGACACTATTCACATAGACGGATCGATGAGGTGGCATTGACCGATGATGTGGCATTGACTGATGAGGTGTCACGATCCTATTGGACTAAAATTCTTATGCACTGTTGATCGATGACGTGGCAGCATATCAGTGGACCAAAAATCTCGCATACAGTACATGCATTACACAGGATTATTTTCAACCAAACTGCGTCACTGTTCAAGCCAAGTCAAACTATGTTACTGTTCAAACCACGTGGTCAAACCGCGTACTGTTGACTGATGACGTGGCGCAATCCTGAGCGTCCGAAATATTGTTGATTCGATGGCCATGATTTACTCAATGTGTCTATAAAAAGAGGGCTCTCCCCCCTAATTTGAGATCTCTGAATCTATTTTTTGACTCCATTTTCTGTAATTCCTTCTCCATCTTGTATTTTCTACGTATTTAAATAAATTCCCATTTTGCCCCTAGTTCAATTATGAGTAGCTAATTTTCTTTCAAGCTTGGGTTGAAGGTGAAGTCTCAACATGTGTCATGGGCTTTAATTGGTAAATTTACTTTCTCTTCCCCTCTAGTTTTTGTGGATGTTTTGACTTTCCGTCGACAAATAATAATAATCTTGTCTAGATACCGCCCTAATTTCACCGGCTCCCTAGTACAAGGTTATTATTATTTGACACGATAAGCCCTTAGCACCATATTGATTAGAGTGTGGTTCATGAGATGTGGATTCCCCCCTCATGATTTAATTGGCATTAATAAGGAATATTTAGCCCACGGTGCATGTTGATACGGATCCAGATACCCCAGTACGTCATTTCAATAGATTTCTATTCAATTTATTCTCGCCATTTAAAATCCAATTTTAGGATAATCTAAACTCACTTTCACCACAAATCCAACCTCCCTCATACAAAATTAATTCTACATATAATTAAAATCCATCTCCTCGTGGGATCAACACTCGTCACCATTAATCTATTCTACAATAGATTCGTGTACTTGCGAGTTCAATAAAATTTACACAACAAGTTTTTGGCGCCGTTGCTGGGGAGGTAAGTTATTTTAATTCGTAGAATTAATTTTTGAGAATAATTTCTTTTATTTGTTTTCTTGTATTTGTTTTTAAAAGAAAAAAGAAAGAAAAAAAGTAAATATGCATTTAGAGGTAATAATTTCTTTTCTTTTTCTCTTCTTTAAAGTTTTGTAATTTAATTTTCAAGTTATTTTTTTGTAATTTTTGTTTATCTTATTAATTTATTTTTAGTTAATTTATTTCACAGATTTGTTTTAGTGTTTTTATAGAAAGGTTTTAACAGTGTGATAAGGTTAGTACTATAATTTCTCCTTCTTCTTTATTTTTATTTGTTTTGTTCTCATTTATTTAAATTCTTTGCATGCTTGGTCGAAGGTCATTATTACCTAATCTTGAGCCTATAGATCTTGAATTAGAAAAAACACTACGCACACATAAACACGTTAAAAATAAAATGGATTTGCAACAACACGCACCACAAGAGAGGTCATTTAAGGACTACTTTAGTCCCTTAGTTAATTTGAACACATCATGCATAAGATACCCAAATATAGCTGCTAGGAGTTTTGAACTAAAACCTAGTGTGCTAAATTGTCTCCCAACATTCTATGGCCTAGAAAATGAGGACCCATATAATCATTTGAATGATTTTCATGCTGTTTGTCAAACATTTAGATATGAGAATTTTTCAGATGATGATGTTAAACTTAGACTATTCCCATTTTCTTTAAAAGATAGAGCTCGCTCATGACTTAATACATTGCCTGCTAATAGCATTACATCATGGGAACAAATGGTAACGAAATTTTTTAATAAATATTTCCCAGTGCATAAAACCAATGCTATTCGCAGGGAAATTTCAGAGTTTACCTAGAGAGAAGACGAGCAGTTTTTCGAAACATGGGAGCGATTCAATGGGCTACTCTTGAAGTGTCCACATCATGGGTACGAGAAATGACATCAATACCAATACTTTTTGGAGGGATTATTGTCGAATGTGTAAGAATGGCTAATGGCAACAAGTGGAGGAGACCCAATGTCAAAAAGTGCATCAGAGATTTGGGAATTCTTCCAACAACAAGCGGATAATTCCCAACAACGGAGTCGATCGCTCAGGAATACTAAAAGAATTAAAGGAGTGAATGAGGTTCACATGGGCGAGTCAAGTTCAGAAATTAAAGAAGTCAAAGTGATAATTGAAGGTCTTTCTCGACAAATATCATCGTTATCAACTGCTAAATCAACAGAACCACATGACCATGACTCATACTCAAATCAAGCCAATGCTATAGATATAATGGGAAAACCATCAAATTACAACCCATACTCCAATACATATAACCCTGGATGGAGAGACCACCCAATTTTTCATGGTCTCAAGGATTCCAACAGAATGGACTAGCAGCTCCGGCTCCACCAATGCAACCAATTCCTCAAATTCCTCAAGCCTCTCAGCCACCATTTAGACCATACAATCAGAATTAGAACTACTCTCGACACAGACCATGGGAGGATGCATTCTAGAATTTCAAAATGTTACTCACTCTACGATTGAGCAACAGAACCGCACCATTGATGGACTACGAAATGAGTTGAGAGCAGGTTTCAACTCACAAGCCCAATAAGTTTCAAGCCTTGAGAAGATGGTAGGACAACTTGCTTCTTCAGTTCAGACCTTGGCAATGACTGTTGAGAAAGGTAAATTTTCAAGTCAACCAGTGCCTAATCCTAAAGGAGTACATGAAGTAAGTACTAGTTCACCACAGCAGCATGGAGAGGTCAAAGCAGTCATGACTTTGCGAAAAGGAAAAGAAGTCGACAACAAAGTGGAGATGCCAGTGACAAAAGAAAATCAAATTGTACCTGTGAATGTTGAGGACTCACCATTGGAAAAGAAAGAAGAAACCAACCTACGAGAATATGTTCCCAAAGCTCCATTTTCTCAGAGGTTAGCTAAAAGAAAGAAGGGAAAATCCACAAGTGAGATTCTTGAAATCTTCAAACAGGTAAGTGTTAACATCCCTTTACTTGATGCTATAAAACAAGTTCCACCTTATGCCAAGTTTCTTAAAGACCTTTGTACTAAAAAGAGAAACATTCATGTTCAAAAGAAGGTATTTTTAACAGAAAATGTTAGTTCTATACTCTAACACAAAATTCCTCTGAAATGCAAAGACCCAGGCTCCCATACTATCTCATGTAGTATAGGGAACCACACAATTGAGAATGCTTTGTTGCATTTAGGAGCTAGTGTAAATCTGTTGCCTTATTCAGTATTTGTGAAACTTGGACTGGGAGAATTACACACAACTCCAGTGGTGTTACAACTTGCAGATCGGTCCACGAAAATACCTCGTGGTATTATGGAGGACGTGCTTATCTAGGTAGACAAGTTTTATTTTCCTGTTGATTTCATTATAATTGACACTCAACCAATATAGGATTCAAGGAAGCACATACCCATTATCCTAGGCCGACCTTTCTTGGCAACTGCGGATGCTCACATTCAATGCAGAACTCGAAATATGCAGTTGTCCTTTGGCAACATGACTATGGAGCTGAACATCTTCAACATTGCCGAACAACCTCACAATGCAGATGATGGAATTGTTGATGTAGATTTAATGAAGCATTAGTTGATAATCCTTTTGTTTCAAACCTTAGTAATGACCCTTTACAAACATGTTTAACTCACTTTGGTTTGGATTTTGATAATGACAGATCGGTCGATGAGGTCAACGCCCTACTTGACTCAGCACCATCCATGGACACTAATAAATGGAAGTCAAAAGTTGAACAACTAGCACCATCAAAGAAGAAACGCATCCCATCATCAGAATCACCATCGAAACTCGAGCTCAAACCATTACCCAACACTTTGAAATATGCATTTTTGGGAGAAGAAAGTACTCTACCGGTAATCATCTCATCATCACTCAATGACGAACAAAAAAGAATGTTGTTGGATGTTTTAAAAGAGCACAAGGGAGCATTAGGATGGACCATAGCAGACATAAAAGGTATAAACCCAGTAGACTGCATGCATTATATTCACCTTGATGAAAATGTTAAACCTACTAAGGAAATGCAACGTCGGTTAAATCCTTACATGAAAGAAGTTAGAACTGAAGTCCTTAAGCTATTAGACGCAGGTATCATTTATCCAATTTCTGATAGTTCATGAGTCAGTCCTGTACAAGTTGTCCCTAAAAGGTCAGGAGTCACAGTAGTTACCAATGCTGATAATGAATTGATACCAACTAGAGTGACTACAGGATGGCGTGTATGCATTGATTATAGAAAGTTGAATTCTGTCACACGTAAAGACCATTTTCCTTTACCATTTATAGATCAAATGCTTGATAGATTAGCAGGCCATAAATTTTTTTGCTTTCTATATGGCTACTCAGGATATAATCAGATTCCCATAGCACTAAAAAATCAAGAGAAGACCACTTTCACTTGCCCTTTTGGTACTTTTACATATAGGAGGATGCCATTTGGATTATGTAATGCACCTGCTACATTTCAACGATGTATGTTAAGTATTTTTTCTGATATGGTTGAATGATTCCTTGAAGTCTTTATGAATGACTTTTCTGTCTTTGGTGATTCATTTGATCAATGTTTACATCATCTAACACTAGTTCTGCAGAGATGTATCGAGAAGAACTTAGTCTTAAATTGGGAGAAGTGTCATTTTATGGTAAAACAAGATATTATTCTCGGTCACATCATTTCGAACAAAGGTATTGAGGTTGACAAAGCTAAAGTGGATCTCATTTCTAATCTTACTCCACCCAAAAACCCAAAATAGTCAGAGAAGTAAGATCTTTCCTTGGGCATGCTGGTTTCTATAGACGTTTCATTAAAGATTTTAGCAACGTTTCTAGACCCTTATGCAATTTACTTGCTAAGGATGTACCTTTTATCTTTGATGATTCATGTCTTGTGGCATTTGAAAAACTAAAGCAATTGTTGACATCATCACCCATCATTCAGCCCCCAAACTGGAGCTTACCATTTGAACTCATGTGTGATGCATCTGATTATGCAGTAGGAGCAGTGTTAGGAAAAAAAGGTAATTGAATTCCCCATGTCATTTACTATGCTAGTATGACATTAAATGATGCACAGTTGAACTATTCAACTACTGAAAAAGAAATGCTAGCAGTAGTGTTTGCATTGAAAAAATTTCGATCTTATCTCATTGGTTGTAAAATAATTATATTCACAGATCATGCTGCTCTTAAATATCTTCTCACAAAGAAAGATGCAAAAGCTAGACTAATTCGTTGGGTGTTACTTTTGTAGGAGTTCGACTTAGAATTTAAAGATAAGAAAGGAACAGAGCATGTTGTAGCTGACCATCTCTCTCGTCTCCATTTTGACACAATTATGGAATCATTACCATTGAATGAGTCATTCCCAAATGAACAATTGATAAGTGTGGAAGTATTACCGTGGTATGCTGATATCATTAATTATCTTGTTACAGATCAACTTCCAGAGCATTGGACCAAGCAAGACAAGGCCAATTTTTTTGCGGAAATAAAGAATTTCTTTTGGGATGACCCTTATTTATTCAAGTATTGTGCAGATCAAATTGTTAGACGATGTCTCCCAGAAAGTGAAATTCAGAATATTCTTTCATTCTGCCATGAACAAGCTTGTGAAGGCTATTTCAGTGCTAAGAAAACAGCTACTAAAGTTTTACAATGTGGTTTTTATTGGCCAACTATATTTCGAGACGCTTACACTTTTTGTTCTTCATGTGATAGGTGTCAACGAATAAGGAGTATTATACGAAAGAACATGATGCCACTAAATCCAATTTTAGTAGTTGAGATTTTTGACGTATGGGGTATCGACTTCATGGGACCCTTTCCCCCTTCTTTTGGCCATCAATACATATTGGTTACTGTTGACTACGTATCGAAATGGGTAGAAGCAATTCCATGTAGAACCAATGATCACAAGGTGGTGATAGGATTTTTGAAAAGCAACATTGTTTCACGCTTTGGATTTCCTCGAGCAATAATCAATGATGGTGGTGCCCACTTTTGTAACAAAGCATTCAAAGCTCTTTTGACGAAGTATTCCATCACTTACAAAGTGGCGACCCCATATCATCCGCAAACCAGTGGCCAAGTTGAGATCTCCAATCGAGAAATAAAACACATATTAGAAAAGACGGTGAAGCCGGACATAAAAGATTGGTCATTAAGACTTGATGATGCATTATGGGGATATAGAACGGCTTTCAAGACCCCGATTGGGATGTCACCCTACAGGCTAGTGTATGCAAAAGCTTGCCACCTACCTGTGGAACTCGAGCATCGTGCATATTGGGCCATCAAAAAATTCAACTTTGACATACAGCAAGCTAGCTCAGAAAGAAGATTACAGCTGGCAGAACTTGAAGAAATTCGCAATGATGCATACGAAAATGCCAAGATTTACAAGCAACGAATGAAAGTCTTCCATGACAAGCAAATTATGAAAAAATCGTTCACTCCAGGTCAAAAAGTGCTTTTATTCAATTCTCGCTTGCACCTATTCCCAGGTAAGTTACGCTTTCCATGGTCTGGTCCCTTTATTGTTCATACTATTTTTCCACATGGGGCAATTGAAATTAAGGACCCAAAGAACGGTGTCACGTTTAAAGTTAATGGTCAAAGATTAAAGCCATATCTAGAGTACCAACCACATGGAGAAGACACTGAAATAAATTTGAGTGACCCACCATATTTGAATTGAATTTTTTTCTTTCTTTTCGGTGATTTGATTTTTTTTCTCTTTATTTCTTTTTATTATTCTTTTGCTAATTGAAATTATTTTTGCACAACTGTGTTTGTTTAACCATTAAGTTCTCTCTTATCATTGTTAATCATGAGTACCATAGCTAAACAGTTCCTCTTGAACATTCTTAAACCACTTCAACGTGTAAAATCTCATCTCAAAAGGCAGATTCAATTTTGTAAAATACATCGTATTTGGGCTCTGCAACCACCAGAGTTAGTATCATATGTTGAAGATTTAGAAAGCCAACTCAGAGACATTGAGAGAAGTGTCTACAACATCCAGTTGGAGCTTGAGGTAAATTCAATAAGAGGACGATTTTAATTTTCTTTGTGTGTTTTAATTTGTTTTTCTGTTTGTGTGCTTTAGTTTGTTACCCCGGTGAAGTGGCGGATAACAGTACTCCGTGACAATTAAGTTGGTTACTTCAATTTCCCATAATAACTAATATTCTGAGGCGAAGGTATGGACCGAAACGAGATTCTAGCAAAGCTTCACAATCGATTCCCTTCACTTCCTCAGAATGCCCTCTTTACAATCTATAACGCTCGGTCCGAATGCATGCGATTGCTTATGAGAAATAATATACCTGCTGATATCCGCTGGTTAATCGAAGCTAAAGTACGACTGGCAGGTGAGTTACCTCCAAAATTTATTGCATACATGCCTGGTTGTGGTAAAGGAAATTATGCAAGAAAATGAAGAGCTCGAAGAATTTCTGTTGCTTATCATAAATGTGCCAAAATAAGATGCAATAAAAACCCATGTTCTTTAGGAATGGTGTTTGATAATAGGGAAGATAAGATTCAATTCATTAGGGATGACTTGAATAAGGAGTCATTGGATGATATCCTTTTGTCTTGTGAAACGCATCCCAATGGATATGTGCAAGGAGCGATTCTCCAGTTATGGCCATTATTCCAGAAACAGCATGCACGATATAGTCGCAACTACCTGTAAATATTCTTTTACTTCACTGTTATTTTATCTTTCCATTATTGTCTTTAATAATTTTATTTTATCATTGTTTCTTTTTCTTTTTACTGTTTCCTTTTTGACATGCGATCCATGTACTTTACGCGTTATTTGACACTGACATGCCACCTCATACACAGTTGTGACCCACTGTCACCAAGATTCTTAAATATGACTTTTTGTTAAGCACTCACAAATTATTTTTGAGAAATATTCCAATGGCAGCTACTCCCAATAGACAATTTAAGAACATTTGTGTGCTTTCTGGATTTAACTATGGCAAACATAAAGAGTTCGTTGAGGCAGCCATAGATCTTGGTCGAAGCATAGCAGAGAGAAAATTATACTTGGTGTATGGAGGAGGTAACCGAGAGTTATTAAAATTGGTCTCAGAAGCTGCTTTTGTCAGAGGAAGTCAAGTGTTAGGCATCATCCCAAGAGACCTAAAACCTTTGGGCAATTTGTCTAACCCACCGATTAGAGAAGAGTTAGTCGTCTTAAATATACAAGAAAGAATAACGGAAATGCTTAATCATGCTGATGCTTTTATTTTCCTTCCAGGAGATCTTGCAACACTAGAGGCACTTATCACACTAGCATCTTGGGCCCATCTGCACATTCACCAGAAACCCATCGATTTGTTAAATGTCAATAATTTTTATGATGGCTTTATCGCATTTCTTAACCATGCAATAAAAAACTATTTCGTTCCTTCCAATGCGAAAAAGCTTTTTATTTGTGCTCACACTGCCAATGAGCTACTTGATATGTTACAAGCTTATAAATCGGAGCCAGACCCCTGGACCTTTGTGTTGGAGCGTCTAAATAATGACGGTAACAGTAGCCGCAGTAAGAAGTACAAATTAGATTTAACTCTCTGCCTGTAAATATTTTCTTCTGTGTTGCACCACCCAGCTGATATCTTCTAAACTCTACTTCTTTCCTTTAAAACATTGAGGACAATGTTTCGTTCTGGTTGGGGGGAGGGAATAGTCAACAATTGTAGAATCTTGGTTAAGTTTTTACTAATTTTTTGTTGTAGAAACTAACTGTTGCTAACTTTTTGTGTTGAAGATGGCTGAATATGGAGTGTAGTTATTCTAGAAACGCATCTTTTTCGTTAAAAAAAAAAATTCCATATATTTTCTTTTTCTTTATTATTTTTTTTACAATCATTTTTCTTCTTCTTTCTAATTTCTCCATTATAAATATACACTTTCAAATTTTTTGAGTCGAAGATGGCTGAATATGGAGTGTAGTGCCTCTAGAAACGCATTTTCTTAGTTAAAAAAAAACATTTCTTTTTCTATCATTTTAAGTGTAACTTTTCTAATTAGTTTTTCTGAATCATTTTCACATTTCTGCATGCATATTTTCCTTTCATATTTAGAATAGGTTGGGGGGTAGAATGTTGTTTAAAAAAAAGAAAAAAATAAAAAACAATTGTGTGATTTGTTTTAACATTGGATGACATGATGAATTTCAAATTTTAGTATTTGTATTATCTTTGGTCTTAAGTGATGTTACGCTATGTTTGCTACTCTACATGTTGATGTCGGAGACAAATATGAGTTGCTTGAAGGAATGAACATGTCATAATAAGTACCAAGTGAGTTTTTGAGCCTATCATTTTTCTTGGAGAGTAACTCTTTTGCCCATTTTTTATACAGCTTAGCATTTTATTATTTTATACATGATCTCTAGATTTCTTTTGAGTTAACCCTTAAAAAAATTGTTGTAAAATTAAAAAAAAAAGAAAAAGAAAAAAATGTGTGTTGCTACATCTGGAGGCCCATCTAAGTAGTAGATATGAAAGATTCTTTAGAGCCCTAAAAAATGATGGAAAGACCATCTTTGATTCATTTGAGCCTTTCTAGCCATCCCTTTTGTGAAATATCCATAGTTAACCCTTTTGAGCCTTAAAACAAAAAAAAAAAAACTTTTCTTTGTCAATTTATCATCTTGACCCACTCCGATTTGGAGTATTACCCGATATCTTATAAGTTCCATCACCTATTTATGTTTGAGAAAAATGTAAATAATTATTTTGTTCAGTGATGTTGTGCCAAACAAAAGCAAAAAAATAATAAAAATTGTTGTTTAAAAAAAAATTAAAAAATAACAATAATAGGTGAAATCCACCTTGCAGCTTTCAAAAAAAAAATAAAACAAAACAAAAATCTCTGCATTTTTCTCAAACATATACTTTGTTTTCCTTATTTCCCCTCCTTTGTTAGCCATGTCCCTAGCCTACGTTATATCCTAATAAAAGTCCTTCTTGATTTTAGGGAACTATAGTCTGAAGTAGAATCTAGTTATATGGGCTAAAAAGATGTAGTGGTGCATAAAAAAAATAATTAAAAAAATAAAAATAAATAAATTGGGTTGACTAGCATTTTTATTTGACTTGAGAGTGTATTATTTCTAAGCTGAGGGCATATTTCTTTCATCTTGGTGAGAGTATGTGATACCACTTCTTTATTATTTTCTCTCAATTACCATTCATTGGAGTGACTATTTTTATTGAGTTTAATTTCTTTGTGAGAGTGTCACTACTTCCAGTGAGATTTTGGGGTTTGACATGTCATTCTTGAAAGTAGCTATGACAAAGTTTACTAGGCTGATTCATGTGGATGGTTGATGTGGGTGTGATGTTTCTTTAGACTGGAGATAATGCTTATACTTTTATTTGATTATTATCATTAGTCTAATTGAATAAACATGATTGTTAA
The DNA here is from genome assembly GCF_022201045.2 of Citrus sinensis. NCBI lineage: Eukaryota > Viridiplantae > Streptophyta > Magnoliopsida > Sapindales > Rutaceae > Citrus > Citrus sinensis. The sequence goes on from NC_068560.1 coordinate 11,750,947, forward strand.
AAAAAAATCATTTTGGATTTGAATTTTGTTTTCGCTTTATTTGCTAGGGACTAGCAATAAGCTGGTTGGGGGATGTGTTGAGTTTAGAAAATGTATATTTATAAAGGAGAAAATCGTCATTTTACACTTCAAGTTTTACTAACACCCTTACTTTTATGTACTTAAACTTCTTGTCATTTAATTATGTGTGTTGTATTATAATTAAGTATTTTATGTATTTTAGGGGCATCATAGTCATTTCATAATGAACGAGAGATCAGACGGCAAAACGGACATCACTTTTGAACTCAGGACGGTCGAAAACCTTAGGAGGAGCATAAAATGAAAAATGGCACTGTTCACATGTACGGTACTGTCTATGTTACTGTTCACGACACTGTTCACATAGACGGATGATGACGTGGCATTGACTGATGATGTGGCATTGACTGATGAGGTGTCACGATCCTGTTGGACTAAAATTCTTGTGCACTATTGATCGATGATGTGGCAGCATATCAGTGGACTAAAAATCTCGTGTACGGTACATGCATTACACAGGATTATTTTCAACCAAACCGCGTCACTGTTCAAGCTCGGTCAAACCGTAATACTGTTCAAAGCGCGTGGTCAAACCGCATACTGTTGCCTGATGACGTGGCGCAATCTTGAGCGTCCGAAATATTTTTGATCCAATGGCCATGATTTACTCAATGTATCTATAAAAAGGGGGCTCTCTCTCCCAAATTTGAGATCTCTGAATCCATTTTCTGTAATTCCTTCTCCATCTTGTATTTTCTACATATTTTAATAAATTTCCATTTTGCCCCTAGTTCAATTATGAGTAGCTAATTTTCTTTCAAGCTTGGGTTGAAGATGAAGTCTCAACATATGTCATGGGCTTTAATTGATAAATTTACTTTCTCTTCCCCTCTAGTTTTTGTGGATGTTTTGACTTCTCGTTGATAAATAATAATAATCTTGTCTAGATACCGCCCTGGTTTCACCGGCTCCCTAGTACAAGGTTATTATTATTTGGCACGATAAGCCCTTAGCACCATATTGATTAGAATATGGTTCATGAGGTGTGAATTCCCCCCTCATGATTTAATTGGCATTAATACCGCCCTAGTTTCACCGGCTCCCTAGTACAAGGTTATTATTATTTGGCACGATAAGCCCTTAGCACCATATTGATTAGAGTATGGTTCATGAGGTGTGAATTCCCCCCTCATGATTTAATTGGCATTAATAAGGAATATTTAGCCCATGGTGCATGTTGATACGGATCCAGATAGCCAAGTATGTCATTTCAATAGATTTCTATTCAATTTATTCTCGCCATTTAAAATCCAATTTTAGGATAATCTAAAGTCACTTTCACCACAAATTCAACCACCCTCATACAAAATTAATTCTACAAATAATTAAAATCCACCTCCTCGTGGGATCGACACTCATCACCATTGATCTATTCTACAATAGATTCGTGCACTTGCGAGTTCAATAAAATTTGCACAACAATCGCAGACTGGTTCTCGCTCGCAAATCCTCATAAATTAAGGAAACGACATAATTATTTCCCGTAGATGTGAAATATGACTAAATTTACACAATAATGCTCAAAACGAACATCTGTCCATAATTTACAACTCTCGGTCAATAAAATTACTAAAATACCCTCAAATTCATAAATTGTTAAAATACTCCAAATTGTAAATCACCGAATTACCTTTGGAATCGTAATTACAACCAATCCTCAATTTTAGAAATTACTAAAATCTCTACAGGGTCAGAAATTACAAAATTACCCTCAAAATGTAAAATTATCAAATTGCCCTCACCCGTCAACAGTGATCAAAATTCAAGCAACAGTGATCGAGAAGCTCGGGTTAGATACTCTTGGCCAAGCTCAGTTTAATGGTACCGACGGTGAGCTCCCACGCATGGTGACGGCATCGGAATTTGGCTCGACAACCATGAAACTTCAACGGTTAAACGGCGGGAAATCGGTGGCTTTTCAGTGGCTGTGGATAGTCGAAAATGAAAGGTGGTGATGTGAGGAGTAAAAGCCAGCCGATGGCGTGGCCTAATTCCAGCAGAATCAATGGCAGTGCTTATGGGTTTTGGCCGCAACTTTTCGTGCTACAAACAGCAACGTTTCAATCGGTTTTTAGCAATGGTGATGGCAAGGAAGTGATGGCCGGCTCAAGAGCTTTCGTTTGCTACCTTCCATGACTGGTGAGGTGGCCGAAAATCAGTGATATGGCTGGGTCGATTTTGCAAGTTCGGTTGGGTTTTCAGGTCGGTTTGATAGCTTCCTCTCTCTCTCTCATATGTGGTCTCTCTCCTCCAAACCTTTTTTTTTCTTAACCGCCTTTCCCTTTTTTTTCACATATGTTAAAATCCTTCCCACTTATAAAAATTTCGCCCTCGAAATTTACGTACCTAATAAGAAAAGATGGGGATACTAAGCTCACTTTAAGTCTTTGCATTCCCAAGTAGCCTCTTCTTTTGTGTAATTCCTCCAAAATACTTTTAGTAGAGGAATGGTCTTAGAACGCAGAACTTGATGTTTCCCTTCCAGTATCTCTATTGGTTCCTCTTCTTAAGTCAAGTCTTCTTTCAACTGAATCGGTTGCTTCGATAACGCATGGCTCGGGTCATATATGTACTTCTGGAGCATTGAGAAATGAAACACATTGTGGATTCTGGATAACCCTGGTGGCAGAGCTAATCAATAAGCTAATGGACAAATTTGCTCTATGATTTCCCAAATTGAAGTACCCCTTTACAAGGAGATATATGTATAAAAACTCTATCATCAACTTCGAATTCAAGTTCCCGCATACGCTTGTTTACATAGCTCTTCTGTCTATTTTGGGTCACTTCTAATCTATCCCGGATCAATTGTATCTTCTTGTTAGTATCCTGAACTAATTTTGGACTAAATAACCTTCGCTCACCAGCCTCATCCCAACATACTGGAGTTCTGTATTTTATACCATAGAAAGTCTCATATGGTGCCATCCTAATACCAGCTTGATAGTTATTATTGTGAGTAAACTCTATCAGAGGTAAATAATTGTCCCAATTACCTTTAAACTCTGTAACACAAGCTCGCAACACATCCTCCAAGGTTTGAATAGTATGTTCTAACTGACCATTAGTTTGTGGATGAAAAGTTGTTCTGAAGTTCAATTTGGTGCCTAAAGCATTTTCCAAGCTGGTCCAGAACTTAGAAGTGAATTGGGAATCTCTAAATGGGACAATGAACGAACTACCTCAACCACATAAATACTCCCCAACTTGTCCATCGAATAGATGGTTTTGAATGGTAAGAAGTGAGCAGATTTTGTAAGTTGATTGACAACCACCCAAACAGTATCATGTCCCTTCTGAGTACGCGGTCGTCCCACTATAAGGTCCATAGTGATATGCTCCCACTTCCACTCAAGAATAGGATGCGGTTGAGAATACCTTGCAAGCCTCTGGTGTTCAACCTTAATCTGCTGACAGACTAAATATCGAGAAACAAATTTTGTTATCTCTCTCTTCATGCCTTGCCACTAGTAATGATCCCTCAAGGTACAATACATATTCGTTCTTTCAGGATGCATCACATAAGTTTAACAGTGAGCTTCTTCCATAATCTCTTCTTTTAGACCTTTAATATCAGGTGCACAGAGTCTACTACCCATGACTAATATTCAATCATCTTTTACCACAAAATCTATTCGTAAACCTTTTTGCACATCCTCTTACAATTTCATTAACTGCAGGTCTTGAGCTTACATTTGGTGAACTTTGTCAATCAAAGTCGGCCTAACTCAAAAATTAGATATTAAAGCTCCACCATTGTTAGTGTTCAACTCAACTCTCAAAGATCTCAACTCGATCAATAAAAGGCATATACACTACTCACAAGTAGGCTTTAGAGCTGGAGGACTTCCTACTTAGTGCATCACCTACCACATTAGCTTTGCCTGGGTGATAATCAATAGTGCACTTGTAGTCTTTAATTAGCTAAATCCATCTCTTCAGTCTCAATTTTAACTCTTTTTGAGTAAACAAATACTTGGGACTATGATCGGTGAAAATCTAACACGTTTTCCCATATAAGTAATGCATCCATGTCTTGAGTGCAAACACCATGACTGCGAGCTCTAGGTCATGTATTGGGTAGATTTGCTCATGCTTCTTAAGTTGTCTCGAAGCATAGGCCACCACTCTCCCATGCTGTATTAGCACACAACCCAATTCTTGTCTAGAGGCATCACTGTATACTATAAATCTTTCATTACCAGATAGAAGTGTAAGAACTGCTGTTGAGATCAAACGTGCCTTAATTTCTTGAAAACTCTTTTCACACTCATCATCCCACTAGAACTTAGCGTTCTTTCTAGTAAACCGCATTAGAGGAGAAGTAATCTTAGAGAATACCTCTACAAATCTACAATAGTAGTTAGCTAACCCCAAGAAACTTCTAACTTCTATGACATTTGTAGGTCGTTCCCATTTCACTGCTGCTTCAATCATTTGAGGATCAATATAAATGCCTTCAGCTGATATGACATGGCCTAGAAATACTACTCTGTCCAACCAGAACTCACACTTACTAAACTTGGCATACAACTGCTTTTGCCTTAAAGTTTGCAAAACAATCCCCAGATGCTCTACATGCTCCTCCTCGCTTTGGGAATAGATCAAGATATCATCAATGAATACAATTAAAAACCAATCTTGGTACGGGCGAAATACCTTATTCATAAGATCCATAAAACTTGTTGGAGCTTTTGTCAACTTGAATGGCATCACTAAGAATTTATAGTGTCCATAATGAATTCTAAATCTTGTTTAAGGAACATTGGCCTCTTTAATTCTAAGCTGATGATACCCCGAGCGCAAATCAATCTTAGAAAATTCTTTCATCTCCTTAAGAAGATCAAACAAGTCATCAATGAGCAAATTAGATGAAGTCATCAAATAAATTGAAGTGATGAATAAGGTGTTTGAACTGTCTTAATGGGTGCTTGAGAGGATTCAGTTCCTATTTGATTTGTAGCAAATTTATGGGTTCGATTTGGTGGTTGAACATCCTTTTCATGAAACTTGTGTCCAACAAGAAAACCAATCAAATAGTAACATTTGTCTACTGTATTGAGTGGTGCCATCATAGTAAGTGCACAGGAGCGGTTTCTTAGACAAACGGGAGTTGGACTGGTGTTGGGAATCAGATCCTTATTATTTGAAATTTGATTGAGTTTTGACATTCAAGGCATGAGTTTGATCTATTCCCTTGTGTTCAACTAGCCCTCATTGCTTTTCTTCCTTACAGAGAAGAGAATATGCTTTCTTAACTGTTGTAAAGGCTCCATCAGCATGATTTTCCCTCGACAGCTGAATATGTTTCATTCAAGCCCATAAGAAATTGTTTGAGCATGACTTTTTCATCTCTATCATTTAGATGTTTCATTCCTCCACAAGTATAAGGAACAAGTGGGGTAGACATCTTCAATTCATCCCAAAATGCCTTTATTTTAGTGTAATAAGTGAAAATGGAATCTTGGTTTAGTTTCAATTAAAAAATGAATCATTGAACCTGATAATGATGAGAAAAATCATCTTGTGAGAAGCATTCTTGTAGATCTACCTAAATTTCTGAAGGCGTTTCCGCGTAGAGAACATTGTTGGCAAGGTTTGGGCTTAATGAGTTGAAGATCCATGAGAGAACCATATCATTACAGCGTTGCCATATTTGATATGTAGCATCAGTCTCATTTGGTGTAGGTATGGTTCCTTTGATGAACCCCAATTTATTTTTGGCACTAAGACTTACCAATATTGATCGTCTCCACATAGGATAGTTGGTTCTATCAAGAACCTTTGGAACAAGCATCATCCCTGGATGGTCAAAGGCATGAATGAAGAGTGGATCATATGGATCTATGGATGGAAGAGACATGACTTGATCAATGAGCCTTTGAGTTCCTTGGCCAATATTAGAATTTGTAGTTGAAATAGTTTGGATGACACTAGTAGAATTAGTATCCACCATAGAAAAGAGTTCCAAAAACTTTGTTTCAAAGGCGTTAGGATCAATGCTCTGATACCATGAAAAATTGAAAAAGATTCCTCTTTCATATGTTTACAGGAAGTTATTACATGAATGTATAACAGGGCTAATAAGCTACATAAAGTAATGAATAAATCTAATATCTAATTCCTATATCAAAGGGATTAAAAATAAAATAAACACAAAAAGTCAAGGGAATCTCTTGACAGAAATTAATTACCGAAATTAAGGAAAATCAATCTTAAGTGATATTAAAACGACAGTGCCATCATGCTGTTTTAATTCTAAAAATCACGTGTCACACGTGAAAACTTAATGGCTTTAGATGACCTAAACACTAATGTTGGTTTGGCTTCAGCAACATAGCAAAGTACAAGTTGTATGAACTCCTTTTTTCCAAACGAAATGCCGGTCACTTTAGTTTGAATTCATATACATCAAAGAGCTTAAGATATAAAATTTTAAAAGAGTAATGTAATCATAAGCAAATAATTAAATTAACCTTTCAAAGTTGAGGGCAATAGGGGCAACGAAAGTTGTAGCAAGCATCATTCTATAGGCAACAAGGATCTTCAAATTCATTCCATCATTTGCAGGTAGTTTGTAGAAAATATTCAACCCAGCACATGCAATTTGAACCACCACCATCACTATTATTGGCTTTAAACCATCCAAAATATCGCAACTTTGATTCATGGTTATACAAATTTTGCAGCTGATTTTTTAATATATATATATATATATAGTGCTATTCCAATCCAGAATTCCGGATTGGAACAATGTCCAGGAGGGAGGCTGGTGGCCTTTGGATTCAAATCCAAAGGCCACCTGTGGCTACACATGGTGGGCTCCAACATGTACAGCCAAACCAAAAAAATTAATAGAGTGTTGTTCCAATCCGAGACTCCCGGATTGGAACAGCCTCCTATATATATATTGTTGGGAAAATATGCTCTTTAAAAGCATATGTGTTTATTTAATTGTAATAAATAATTTTTCTGATTAATAAAATAAATGAGGTATTTTATTCAAATATCTTAATTGCATTAATATTTGTATTAAAGTCCATTTAATCACATTATATGTATTTATGTGATCACCATGTGGATTCACAGAAGACATAAATACAAGTTATCTTATGATTAAATAAATTTAGTTCGCAATTGATAAATAAAGTTGGGCACTTTATTTAGGTATAGACTGTAATAAATTCATTGAATGATTTGTCTTAATCATGTATGAATTTATTGATGTAGTACGACTACATTGAACAGGATCACATATGAGATTTAATTAACTTTGTAATAACTGTCAGACTTATTAAATCTCATAGGCGTTGATTTTACTGTAATCTTAATCTTAAGTTAATTATGATTTCATGATTGTAATTGTTATTCCATTTGAGTTACCAATGGGCACGACACATCCTTGTAGTCAAGATTACCCGGTATCTTGGTGGAGCAATTATGAGTATTGGAGTTATGGATTAACAATATAGAATTTGTACAACACATCTCTTGATGGGTTTTCGGCACTTGATCATAGAATTCTCTGGCCAGAGTGTGTCAACATATTTAGTATGTTGAAAATGATCATTAGAGAAAACCAGTAAGGATCAAGGAATAAGATGTTATTAAATTGATTGGACAGTTGAGATATCAATTTAATTAACGATGTGGTACAAAGGATTGTGCAGTAAAGAAATCAATATGGCTTAGGACGAATTATTATTCGAGCGTACAATTATGGAGGTCAATTCCAATCTTTTAGTGGAGTAGATTTGGAATTAAATAATTAGGCTAGTTTAATTACAGGCCTAATTGTTATAGCCACTATTGTATGTTTCCAAATGATCCCCGGGTTAGCTCATTTAATTGACTGCACCACTACTGGACTAATAAGCAAGATAACTAGTTATTTGGGTCAAAAGCTTAAATATATCATTTAGTGGGAGGCTCCATTTAATTAGCTTATGTGTAAGGGGCCTTATGTTATTTTACATGGTGGGTCCCCTATTAAATGAAAAGTAACGTGAGTTTTATTTTGGGCATTATTTGGAGCCTAGGGTTTTCACTAAAGGGAGATATATAAAGCTTATTTTCTCTAAAGAAAAAGTAGATAAGCCATTTTATACAGATCTGAGAATAAGATTTTTCTCTCTATTGTTGAGAGAAAAATTTTCTCGTGCTAGTTGCTTTGGTAGTGATAAAGGCGCCCACACGTCAAGTGCAGATCGAACTTGAGTCATAACCTGGAAGATCATTGGTGACAGTTCGTGATCTAACAAGCGTGGTGGTGACGGATCATGATCTAACAGGAGTAGTGGTGGCAGATCGTGATCTAGGAGCCTAAATCACTTCAACGAACAAAGCCAAATCAGATTTTCAAGGTACGATTTCTAGATTACAAATTCTTATATATTATATGAGAGCGATCCTCAAAATGTTTTATAAAAATTTAAAAACCTAATTTTTCCCCAACATATATATATATATATATACACACGCACACACACATATATATACATGCATACATACATACATATATATATATATATTTTTAATAGAAAACAATATTTGCATCAAGGAAAAAAAAAGTAATTTTTCTTAGGAGGAGAAGGTTCCTTCTCTTCCTGTCTTGGTTCATGTTGACTGCTAGTATAGATTGGGTGTGGGATACTAGTGGTATAGTCAACAGAACGTATGGAAGAACTAGGTACATCCGAGGTGGAAAACCTAGGTTGACTCTTTACTGTTTGATAAGGGAGATTTATGACAGAAGGAACTTTTGTAAATTTCCTTTCTAATGAAGGAATGCTTGAGCTTGACTCTTTATCAGAAAATCTGGATGAAGTAGATCTCCTGAAAGACAGTTTTACTCTACCATCAGAATACTGAGTCACATTTTGCAACTCCGTATTAGGCTCAAGTTGTTTCGGAATCGCTGGAGGAGCGGCTCCTTCAAGAATCCATTCTTCTGGAAGATTGACGTCTTTCCATTGGATTGGTTTTGGAATAACAGTGTTGGCTTTGGACAAGTCAGTCTGCAAGAAAAGAGTCTCATCTCTTTTTTACTGGAATTTGTGTTGCGTACTAAAAGCAGAAATCATGGCTTTATAAGAAATTTTAAAAATTAATGCTACTGGGACAGATCCCTCAATCATATTATAATTGTGGGTTTTAATTTGTAAAATCATGCTTTTCAAAATGTTTTTGTCTTTAAGAGAAATTGTTATGTTTGGATAACAATCAAAAGATATGGGACCTTTACAGAGACTCGATTCAATACTACTTAGTAAACAATCATCAAAAGAGATGAATCGGCCATCTCTAAGGACAGCGAGGATAGAAGTATCCAAGCCTTCTTTGGTTAATGGTTTTATGCCTACTTGGATCAATCCTATATGAACATAATTAAAATTCTTTTCTTTTAATTTCTTTAATGAATGTTCTGAAAATAATTGGATTGTTTCAAATGGCTTTGAAAGAGTTATGTCACTTTCTTTAGTCTTTATGACATAATCATTTTTGAAAAAATCAAGCTTTTTTGTTTTATAAATCTTTTCTTTAGAAACTTTTGGAAGTTCCCAACAATCAATTGCTTTATCAAAGTTCTCAACAACGAATTCTTCTGAACTCACAACATGCTTTGAATCACTAGTCAGAGTCATCGTGTTTAAAGACTTGTGTTTTATTTTGAAGTTTTGTCGTGTGGTGAATTTCTTACTAGTAGTAAGTCCCGTTTTAGGATAAGGATTTCCGCTTAGGGCTATAAAACCATACTTGTAGCCATCCTGACAAGACCATAAATAGACCATAGGTTTTTACCCATGGACCCTCTACTCTGTAGAACATCATCATTTTCTAGCTCTTCTTCCGGGAAGACTAGTGATTCAAAGCATGTTGTGAGTTCAGAAGAATTCGTTATTGAGAACTTTGATAAAGCAATTGATTGTTGGGAACTTCCAAAAGTATTACAAAAAGTGTTGTTCTCGGAAGAATATATTTCGAACCAATCAAAAAACAATATATGAACTTGATGCAAATTGGATTGTTTTTTTTTTCAAAATAAAACAATTGGATTGTTTCAAATGGCTTTGAAAGAGTTATGTCACGTTCTTCAGTCTTTATGACATAATCATTTTTGAAAAAATCAAGCTTTTTTGTTTTATAAATCTTTTCTTTAGAAACTTTTGGAAGTTCCCAACAATCAATTGTTTTATCAAAGTTCTCAATATATATGGCTTCGTGATTTTTTGTGGGTTATTTTAATAAGTTTAGTGCAACATGGCTGAGGCAATAGAGAAACTTTATTTTGGCTAACAGAGTTTTTGTTTGTTATGTCTTTTAATGCATCAATCACTTATTCTATTAGATATTCGTTTGTGATAGGCTTTTAGCAAAACTGAAATCAGTGCAAGTTCTCTCGGAATTTGATTCTCAAGCTAATAGCAGTGTAAAAATAACGCTTAATATAATTTTCAATACTAAGTGCTCTTCCTATTTGATTTCTTGCATTCTTTTGGCAATCAGAAAGTAAAGTTTCGAAAGTTTTCTCTGCTATTACATTAAGGCTTTATATTTATATATATATAAGTCAATGATCAAGCGATCGAGGGCAAAATTAATGCACGTACATGATGCTTACCTACAAAATTTAAAAGGATAAAAGTTATATAAAGCTAAACGTTATTTTGGTCCAGCGATAGGCACCGCTTTGCCTCGAGATACACGTGCGTAGATCAATAATGCTACTGTAATTGTGATATTTAGTTTGTAGGGTAAAAGTTTGTTTAGTCCTTATATTTTAAGATTAGTATCTATTTAATTTCTGTATTTTTAAAAATGCCTCGAAACATCCCTGCCATTAAAGTATTAATACTCCTACCGTTACTTTTTATTTTTTTGGCTTACTTTTACAATATTATCCTTTTATAATAATTTTTTTGTTTGGACATTAATAGAAAGAAAATAATTAAATTACCAATTTAACCCTAAAAAATTTATATTAATTTTTAATTGTCAAAAATTGTATGCAAACTACTAAGTGTGCAAATGGTGCTGGCAAAAAAATTAATATATATTAATTTCCACAAGGTTTTTAAAGTTTTGTCCCCAGTCTCATGCTGACTTTTACCAAGGATCCTGTGCATCAGAAAACTTTAGATAATTTCTTATCTGGTTTGATACCCTGTTTTAGATTAAAGAAACGTCTGTTTTGGGTTATATAACCTGAAATGAAAATGTTTTAGAGTTTTCTATTTTCCACTTGAGTATATTGGCTGGAAACCCAAGCATGCGGACTACTGGTTCAAAGGACGATCTTTTCGTCATTGTTTTGGTATAACAACGCCACGTACTTAATGTTTGAAAGAAGAACTGATGGAATTGTCCGAATGACATTTTGACCTCCACCAACAGCACCAGAAGAGCCTCCACGTCTCTCATTCACTTATTCTGCAATGGTTACCATTGTTCAGACAGCCCATAAAGATATCCTGTCTATCCTACCAAACTTAATGGCCACTTTCTTTAGGATTCCCCAGGATCAGGAAATTGTGACCCAGATTGTCCCTGTTGGGATGATTGGGACAAAGATGATGATGAACCGCAGCGGAGAAGAAAACCAAAAAAGAAATTACCTAAAACTCTGTGTTCACACCACCAACATAAACCACCTCATAATCCTCCACCACCACCAGCTCCATTACCCATCTACCAAAAAGAACTTAGCTGGATTGCAAAGAATTGCAAAACTGACATCTTATCCAATATTCAGCATTCCACACCACCCATACAACCTATGGCTTGTATGATGTTCTCATCCACCTCACAAGATTATTCCTCCAATTTTCCTGCTCTAGAAACCCATACTAATCCACAACGAAATGTCATAACCAAACCCTTTATTCCTTCAACTATAACTCCCATAGGCCACTTAGAAGACCCTAAACCTTTTGAAGCTGTTCTCAACTGGCAAACATAAAATGCCAGAGTTCAAAATGAAACCTTAGTTGATATCCATAAGAAGGTTAATCATATCTGTTTACGAACTGATCATCTTGAATCTAAGATAGATTCGATCACTTCCCAGATGCAGGAAATCTACCAAAATCTTCAATCTAGAATCTCTCAACTGGATTCAGAATTACGAACCATGCTGAGTCATAGATACTTTGGCCCAGAATTTTATCAGAAAGAAAAAGAGATCAAAAAATTGAAAGCCAAACTTGAACAGATTGAGTCAGAAAGGCAAAGGCCAACATTATTTACCACCTCTCCACCATTACCTCCCCTTAGTCCAGCATTCCATCCCTTTACACCTATACTTTCTCCCATAAAACCGCAAGACCCATCCAAGTTATTTGGCATGACACATACCTTGTTTAGAAATAATCCTCTGCCAAAACCATCTAGATCTAAACATCATCTTCAACCAAGACCAGAAAAACAACTCTTTCAACCACCTTTGTCCATTTCAGAACAGCACCAGCCTTTCTATCCCCCACTTCCTCCTCAACCAACACCGACTCAGGCCAAAGATAAATCACCCCATGCAACAATATAGTGCACAGATAATCCCAGACCCATCCGATACAGACCAAACTTCTGATTCAAATCTAGTCGTTTCAGCCGATTCATCTGAATCTGAAACCAAATCTTCCCTCGAATCTTCCATATCATCTAGTGATTCTGAAAAATCCTATGCTGACATCACTAGAATCCTTATGGCCCAACCTGACGAAACCGAACCCGCTCAATCCTCAAGAACTGACCCATTCTTTGACATACCCTCAGATATTGAGGAAGATCCACCAGACGCAACCTCAGTCCCAACCCGGCCTGCCCCAACTTATCATAAACCTTCAAATGGTCCATGGTTCACTTTTGATGATATTCCTGCTGCTAAATGGAGAGACAGATTATCTAAAATGGCTGCTTGGACAAATCTCCAAATGTTAAGAGCAAATGCTACTACCACATCCGTCCTTAGAGAACTTGCTACTCATTTTACGGGATCTTTAATAGATTGGTTTGATACTTTAGGAGAGTACACACAATTACAGTTTGTGCAACTACCTAATGTCTCATCTCCTCTTTCTATCATTCATGAGCAATTCATTGGAGAATCAGCCGCAGTCTTTGAAGCTGCAAGACGAGACTACCTCAATATGAGGTGTTACTCCCTCAACTCTAAAGATTTTGATTTCCATTACAAACGAATGTCAATCCTATTTTATAAGCTCAATGGGTTCAATGATCCGACTCTCAAACATGTCTTTCTAGCATCATTACCTGAAGAATTGCAACCAGAAATACAGAGGCAGCTTACGAGTCTTAATCTCACCATAGACAACATTTCCTTAGGAAAGATCTTTCAGATCGCCAAAGGATGCTTGGAAAAACTATGTGAATAGAAACAGTTCTTCAAAGAATTATTAAAAAATAAAGAGCCTTTCCGAAGTGCATGCAAAATGCCTTATTTGCAAATCAAATGCAAGAAAAAGAAAGATTGTGATTACAGCACCAAAAGGAAGAAGCATTTCCGAAAACTCAAAAATTTAGATTTCTTTCCTATATCAAAATCCAGTCGAAAATCATACAAGTTTTTTAGGAAAAGATCTAGTTCTTTCAGAGAACAAAAAAGGCAAAAGTCAATCTGATGCTTCATCTGCAAAAAGAAAGGCCATTATGCTAAAGAGTGCCCCAATAAAAAAGACAATGCAATCAGACTTCTTGAGCATTTACAGGCCACTACTGATTATTCTCCCCACAAAGATGAAATTGAGTTCTACTTCTCAGAACAAGAGGAGCCTACTGATGAAACAGTGTTTGCACTACAAAACTCATCCGACGATTCTGAAAATGATGAGTTTCAGACTGTTTTCCACCAACAACTATTGTCTCTTGACACTACCATCCCTATCCCTTCCATAAAACTCCACATCTTACCCTCCAAATTCCAAAGACCAATTCCGGCCATTGGTCTTCTTGATACAGGGGCCCAACGAAGTATGTTAAACCCTGACATACTTCCATCTCAGTTTTGGCAACAATCTGAAGAAAATTTCAAAGCAATCAATGGAAAACTCTTCACCACCACCTTAATTACTAGAAAACCCATTGGTATTCAAATCTTTCCAAATTGTGTTATCTGGACAAAAGTCATTAGTTCCCATCTGCCAAATAAGAATATCTTGTTAAGATTTGATATCATTCACTAGATAAAACACCTTCAAATCATTCCTACTGGAATCCGAGTTAAGTCCATGTTTAAACCATTCACCTATATCCTAAAGCTTTATGGTTTGTCTGAAACCTCCCAGCCTTTCCAAGACATTTCCACAAGGTTTTTAAAATTTTGTCCCGAGTCTCATGTTGACTTTCACTATCCCAATCCCCGTTGGTAAAATCCACAATTCTTTATTCAATTACCTTTCAAGTTGAATGAAGATGTCAATCCAACCAAAGCCACCCATCCAGGAATGAGTCCTTCTGACTTAGTCCTAGCCTAAAAAGAATGTTCTCAGTTGCTGGCCCAAGTACTTATTGAACACACTAGTTCTCAATGGGCTTGTCAAGCTTTTTATGTTGAAAAACATTCTGAGATTGTTAGAGAAAAAAAATGATTGGTCATAGACTGTCAGCCTCTAAACATGTTTTTACAAGATGACAAATTCCCTTTGCCAAAAAGACAGAGCATGTTCACTTACCTCAAAAATGCTCAAATCTTTTCAAAATTTGATCTTAAATCCGGATTCTGGCAACTTGGCATTAAACTATCTGAACGTTACAAAACTGCCTTTTGCATTCCCAATGCCCACTATCAATGGACAATTTTACCCTTTGGTCTTAAAACAGTCCCATCCATTTTCCAAAAAACTATGGTCCAAATTTTCCAACCCATTCTGCATAGTGCATTGATTTACATTGACGATATTTTGTTGTTTTCAGGTACACAAGATGACCATCGCCATTTGTTAAATCAATTCTTTGATATTATTCAGTCTCATGGAATCATGTTATCAGCTAAGAAAAGCACAATTGCCACCAATAACATTGAATTCCTTGGAATGACTATCAAAGATGGCCACTATCAGCCAAGAAAGCACATTGCCCAAGAGCTCATCCACTTTCCATATCAGAATCTTTTAAGCAAATTCAGCAGTTCCCTGGTATTATCAATTATATCAGGGATTTTATTCCTCATGTTGGTCACCACACCCGCCAGCTGTCAGCTTTACTGAAAAATAATCCACCTTCGTGGAACACCAACCACACACTTGCTGTCACAACTTTAAAGCAAATTGCGCAAAATTCGCCACCATTAAAGCTCATCACCGATGGCAGACGAATATTGCAGACTGATGCAAGTGACGAATCATGGGGGAACATCCTCCTTGAAGAAATAAATAGCAAAGAACACTTTATTGCCTATGCCAGTGGACACTTTTCTGACACACAAATCCATTACCACAGTGTATTCAAAGAAATTTTAGCTGTGAAGCATGGTATTCAAAAGTTCGAGTATCATCTTATCGGCTACCACTTTCTTGTCAGAATGGACAACTCAGCTTTTCCCAATATCATGAATTTCAAAGGGAAAAATGTTCCAGAAAAGATGTTGCTTAGGCTAAAAGACTGGTTTTCAAAATATGATTTCTCTGTGAAGCATATAAAAGGAGACCACAACCTTATTCCTGGTATGCTCTCCAAACTTGCTAAGCCAAATAAATCCTTGTTTTTCATATCTTCATAACACCATTTTCCTATCATTTTCATGGCTACTTCACTCCCCTCACAAGCCCTTACCTAAAAAACCTTTCCCCTTGGGAAAACTTTCACCACCGTCTTTGCCATACAAGAGTTTGCAAAGAAAGTTGTCTTTAGGTTTTTCATGAAAGCCTATCTCTTATCAGACTCATTTCCATTTTCCACTTTCCATCCAGAAAACTTGTTTCTTATAGGATTAACCCTGGATCCCTCCAGATACATTTTTGAAGACGAATTATGGTACGTCTGGTGCCTAACTGTCCTCTATGCCACCAAACTGATTGTTCCAGTAACAGCCACCTTAGAACATTTGTTCAATCCTGAAAAATCAACCTCCCTCATTTGGACACTCCTTGAATGGTTTTCTCCAATTCCATGGTGGAGAATGAAACTCCAACAATTGTCCCAATTCCATAATTTGAAACGTATGCCCGCATCAGAAGCAAAAATGTTCACATCTGTGTTCATTATTCATAGACCATACTTCCAACATCCCGACACAAACTTCTTCTGGATTCAAGACCAAGTTTTTGAATGGTTCACCACACCACACCCATCCATTCTGGAACAAGACGATAAAGTTCAAAAGGAACTCTATAATTTCCTTTGTGAACTAAACCACCAACCTGCTCCACACAAAGACATTTCTCACACCTCCCTCGGTCCACAACATGATATCATCATGATCCCCACTCCTTCAGCCATTTCAAAGCCTAAATCCACGGGTATTATCATTAAGGAAGAAAAACCAGACTTCACTGATTTTCTATACCAAGATGCACAAGACCCACGGGAAGCATTATTGCCATTAAGCCAACACCTCCAACAAACTCCTCCATCGCATGCCTCAGATGATCCAACAACTAAAGCCAGTTCCAGCAAACCATCCGAATCCAATGACCACCCCTCTTCTGATTGGCGCAAGATATTTTGCCCTTGGCCACCCTGTCGCCCAGATCATCAACATCCACCAGAAACTCCACGTCCATCACTCAAAGTCCTCTTTTCAAGAGATAAATATACAATTGACAGCTCGTCCGATGAAGATTACATGAATCTCTCATCTTCGTAATTCACGCATTTTGGCATCTTTTGCTTTTTTTCAAATTTGGCTTGTAATAATTAAAGCATGAGTCATGCTTGTCATGTTTATCTTTTTCTTTTTCCCGTTGGCCTATTGTTTTTCATTATGTCATTTGTAAAGTGATAGGAGCCCTGTCTTATCCTTGTCCTGCTTGCATTTGTCAAAGTCTTAGTTGGTGTGCTTTACTTTCTCAAAAGGTGTGCTTTACTTTCCAAAAGCATGTGCCTATTTGTCGATTATAATCATTCAAGGGGTCCTGTCCTTGATGATTTTCTATATAAGGCACCTCAGCCTCTCTTTGTAAGAAAAAAAGAAGCACAATATTAATAAAATTCCTCGCCTTCTCTCATCATTAGTTTCTAACTTCTCTTTTCTTTCTGTTAATGAAGCTCTAAAAGGTTTAAAAATAAGAAGAAAACTTACATCTGTTCATTTTGAAATTAAAGGAAGTATGCTCTGCAATTGCCTCTGGCAAGGATCCTGTGCATCAGAAAACTTTTGATAATTTCTTATCTGGTTTGATACCTTGTTTTAGAATAAAGAAATGTCTGTTTTGGGTTATATAACCTGAAATGAAAATATTTTAGAGTTTTCTGTTTTCCACTTGAGTATATCGGCTGGAAACCCAAGCATGCGGACTACTGGTCCAAAGGACGAACTTTTCGTCATTATGATCCAATTTTTATTAGAGCCTTTAGAAACAGAGAGAATTCTTTCTTTATGGCATCAACCTCCTCCAACGAAGCTTCTCTTTCTTCTCTTATCACTCTCGTTTCCCTTTCTTCTACACTCTCTTTACCAAATTGCTGAATTTGCTTTTGAGAAAGATTCTGATCTGGAAAGTGGATGAGCTCTTGGGCAATGTGCTTTCCTAGAAGAATTGTAACCAGACATACAGAGGCAGCTTACGAGTCTCAATCTCACCATAGACAACGTTTCCTTGGGCTTGCATTTGATCTGCAAATAAGGCTTTTTGCATGCACTTCAGAAAGGCTCTTTTTCTTTTAACAATTGAGTATATCGGCTGGAAACCCAAGCATGCGGACTACTGGTCCAAAGGACGATCTTTTCATCATTGTTTTGGTATAACAACGCCACGTACTTAATTAGAGCCTTCAAAAACAGAGAGAATTCTTTCTTTATGGCATCAACCTCCTCCAACGAAGCTTCTCTTTCTTCTCTTATCACTTTCGTTTCCCTTTCTTCTACACTCTCTTTACCCAAATCTTGCTCCAAACACATTACTAGTAAAATCAAAAATTTAGTTGAATATTCCTATATCCTTGAATCTGCTCAAATCAATGAATCTTCTTTTCCTCTTCTTAGTCCTTATCATCTCTATAAACATCCACACTCCTTTACTCGTAGTATCCGCACTCTTATTTCCACCAAAAGACCCCATCCAAAAGAATATATCCAGTCATCTCGATTGGATCAATGTTCCCTTCAGGCTACCACAACTGAACAATATGTCACTCTGGAAATTTCCTCGGACTTGATTTCCAACTGAAAAAGAAAAGGTTATACTCATCTCCATATCGGCGGCGTCAGACTCATCCTAACCTTACATGGTAGGAAAGGATTACCAGTCACAGCCCGAATTGCTATGCTGGATACTCGGTTCACACATTATCAAGATGTTGTTATTGGTACTGTCTTAACCACTCTTCATGCTGGAAGTGTTTTACTCACTTTCTATCCAAATTTCAACCTTTCTCTTCAAGACCCTAATCTTTCCACTACTCTGCAAGTTTAAGTGCAAATTCAAGGTGCAGAACAAATCTCTTCTGCAAAAATTGCAACTCTTCACCACCAATTAGTCTATAGGCTTCAGAACCATGCCTTAGATCTTCCTACACCTAAGCACTATTCTGACGCCCTCATGGTGTTAGCAGACTCAGATCAAATAACAACCATTATACAAATTCCAAGATAGATCCTCAGACATGAACTCATCAAACTCATGCCCTTGGAATGGATTTTAAATTATGAGAAGTTCCACACCAATTCTTCTCCTATCCAGACAACAAAAAGTATGTTTGAAAGAAGAACTGATGGAACTGTTCAAATGACATTTCAACCTCCACCAACAGCACCAGAAGAGCCTACACGGCTCTCATTCACTTATTCTGCAATGGTTACCACTGTTCAGACAGCCCAAGAAAAGCTACCAATTACAAGATTCAATTCAAAAGGATATCATGTCTATCCTGCCAAACTTAATGGCCACTTTCTTTGGGATTCCCCAGGATCAAGAAATTGTGACCCAGATTGTCCCTGTTGGGATGATTAGGACGAAGATGATGATGAACCGCAGCGGAGAAGAAAACCAAAAAAGAAATTACCTAAAACTCCGTGTTCACACCACCACCACCAAGATTCGGTTTCAGATTCAGATGAATAAGCTGAAACGGCTAGATTTGAATCAGAAGTTTGGTCTGTATCTGATGGGTCTGGGATTATCTGTGCACTATATTGTTGCATGGGAGATTTATCTTTGGCCTGAGTCAGTGTTGGTTGAAGAGGAAGTAGGGGATAGAGAGGCTGGTGCTATTCTGAGATAGACAAAGGTGGTTGAAAGAGTTGTTTTTCTAGTCTTGGTCGAGGATGAGGTTTAGATCTAGATGGTTTTGGCAAAGGATTATTTCTAAACAAGGTATGTGTCATGCCAAATAACTTGGATGGGTCTTGCGGTTTTATGGGAGAAAGTATAGGTGTAAAGGGATGGAATGCTGGACTGAGGGGAGGTAATGGTGGAGAGGTAGTAAATAATGTTGGCCTTTGCCTTTCTAACTCAATCTGTTCAAGTTTGGCTTTCAATTTTCTGATCTCTTTTTCTTTCTGATCAAATTCTGGGCCAAAGTATCTATGACTCAGCATGGTTCGTAATTCTGAATCTAGTTGAGAGATTCTGGATTGAAGATTTTGGTAGATTTGCTGCATCTGGGAAGTGATCAAATCTATCTTAGATTCAAGATGATCAGTTCGTAAACTGATATGATTAACCTTCTTATGGATATCAACCAAGGTTTTATTTTGAGCTCTGGCATTTTGTGTTTGCCAGTTGAGAACAGCTTCAAAAGGTTTGGGGTCTTCTAAGTGGCCTGTGGGAGTTATAGTTTAAGGAATAAAGGGTTTGGTTATGACTGTTCGTTGTGGATCAGTATGGGTTTCTAGAGCAAGGAAATTGGAGGAATAATCCTGTGAGGTGGATGAGAACATCAATTCAAAAGGATATCCTGTCTATCCTGCCAAACTTAATGGCCACTTTCTTTGGGATTCCCCAGGATCAGGAAATTGTAACCCAAATTGTCCCTGTTGGGATGATTGGGACAAAGATGATGATGAACTGCAGCGGAGAAGAAAACCAAAAAAGAAATTACCTAAAACTCCGTGTTCACACCACCAACATAAACCACCTCATAATCCTCCACCACCACCAGCTCCATTACCCATCTACCAAAAAGAACTTAGCTGGCTTGCAAAGAAATGCAAAACTGACATCTTATCCAATATTCAGCATTCCACACCACCCATACAGCCTATGGCTTGTATGATGTTCTCATCCACCTCACAGGATTATTCCTCCAATTTCCCTGCTCTAGAAACCCATACTGATCTATAACGAAAAGTCATAACCAAACCCTTTATTCATTCAGCTATAACTCCCACAGGCCACTTAAAAGACCCCAAACCTTTTGAAGTTGTTCTCAACTGGCAAACAAAAAATGCCAGAGCTCAAAATGAAACCTTGGTTGATATCCATAAGAAGGTTAATCACACTACAAGAAAAAGTATCTACTATGACAGTCTTCTGTGTGACAGTTTTTGGTCTGGAGGCCTACAACAATAGAATCGTGATAGATTTATTTTCTGTCATACACTTATGACATATTTGTGATAGAAATATCGTTTATCAAGAAATTATGATATATTGGTGATATAAATATCATATATCAAGAAATTATGATAGACTAGTGATAAATTATTTGACTATCAAGAATGAAAAACTGATTTTTTATGTTGACTTTAATTGCGCGGGTTTGACTTAATTTTTAAAAATATTATATTACTAAAATAGAAGTGAAACGATGTCGTCTCAGTTGTATGTTTCGCAAGTTTGAGGATAACAGACGTAAATAACAAAAAACAATTAATAAAACGTTGCGTTTTGTTAAGGGGGGAAACATTTTTGTGAGAAAAGAGGGAAATTTTTTTCTAAGTGTTCAGAAAATTTGCAAGCGTTATTGTGGAATCTCAAAATCGATTAGCACACTTGGAGCAAACCCTCAAAGGCCAGCCATAGCAAACTAACGACACCCAAACACCCATAGTTTCAAAATCATTCTGGTTGTTTCACTGAATCATCTCTCTTTGCTGGGACGAAGTCAGTGCTAATCGAAACCCAAATTGGAATGAGAACAACATCCAGGGTACTTTTATTGACTGAAAGAAACCCAATAGCTTACCATGAAAGAAGACCCAAATCGTTGTTGCCGAAGTTGAAACCCTAGGCTTGACGGTGAATTGAAGCTTCACGCCCACTGGTGAGTCATTGCTGCATTTGCATGTATTTAATTTTGACTATTTATTGAACTTTTATGTAAAGTAGTAAATAATTTGTAAAAAATTGAAATGTATTTGCATGTATTGCATATATTGCATATATTTCGGTAATCAATTTACTAAATAATTTCCCAGGAAGATATAATGTTGTTAATTTTGAGTTCTGTTTTGAGTTGTAATCGTGCATTGCATAATGCTGTTAATTTTTTTTATTCTAGGTAATTCTGAATTATATTCATGTGTTTGTGTGTGAATTTTTTTTCTAGCTATTTCTGATATTGAAGCTTCGTTAAGTTAAATGAGTGTTTGTGTATGAAGATGGTGATATTGGCCTGAAATGTCTATAACAAAGCCTGAGGAGGGACTTTTAGTAACTGATTCTGTTATGTAAAATTGAGGGATTCTCACATCTCATTGTCATCTACCTATGCATGTGGTGTTGTAGCTATTTTGCATCTGGTGGTATTATTGTTACTGTTGTTGTCTTGAGTCGTAACATTTGCGTGTCAAATATAAATAGTTGTGATTGCTGCATAAACATGACAGTTCGATGTTCTTGATTTGTTGAAGGCATTGTATTAAGGTACTTAAAGCTTTTCTTTGTGTTTGCTTTCATTTTTGTTCTACTGATGTATATTATTTGAAGTTGTAGTTTATTATTTCTTCTTAGGCTTACTCATATGATTAATGTAATTTATTGGTACCTTTTTAGCCCTCTTGAATCCAAGTTTTGGAATTTTATCAACTAATCATTCAAAATATATTTCAGTAATCAATATTGTTGCTGGATTTGTACCTGGAATTGGATATAACAGCAGATTGTTGTGTTTAATTTGGTAAGTTCCATTTCTTATCCTCTATTATTTGACGTAGATTGAAGTTGTTATACACTTGCTTAAAATTTACATATCTTTAAATTTATAATTATGATACTATGTAATGTGTTTGTTGTGGGGTCTGTCTTATTTATTATATTTATAGTATAGTAGGAGAGTGAACTTTTGAAAAGTATGAAATTCAGTTTATCAGCTTTCTTGGTTGCTATATTTGTAATTTTAAAATTTGTTTAGTTCACATGGTGTTATAACATTAGACAAATATTCTAAGTATGTACATTCTTTCTTTGTTTTATGTATATGTCAAGAACATTAATTATTAAGCCCGAAATGGATAAATCTTGGATTCAATGTAATCGACTGTCGACAGAATATGAAGAGGGTGTCCAGAAATTTATAAATTTTGCTATAAAAAATGCTGCAGGGAGTAGCGTCATTAGGTGTCCATGCGTTGATTGTGGGAATTTATCATTTGAAACACCTACAACTGTAAAAGATCATTTATATATGCATGGTTTTGATGTGAAATACGACAATTGGTTTTGGCACAGGGAAGAGATTCGTAAGAGTTCTTCTCCTCAAAGAGAAAACCATTTTCAGCAACAAAATATAGAGTTTGACAATGGTAATGAGTTAGAAATGGTTAATGATGCTTATAAGGGTTGTTGTGGGGACCCTAAGGCATTTAAAGAGTTGCTAGAACAGGCTGAGAAACCTTTATACCTAGGATGCACAAAATTTACTAAGTTATCCTTTTTAGTGAAATTGTTCAATGTGAAGGGTAGATTTGGGTGGTCTGACAGTAGCGTTTCTGCATTGTTGAGTGTTTTAGCAGACGCTTTCCCTAAAAATAATGAAATTCCAACCTCTATGTATGAGGCCAAAAAGACAATGTCAGCTTTGGGTTTAGAATATGTTAAAATTCATGCTTGCCCAAACGATTGCATACTCTACAGAAAAGAGTATGAAGGTCTTTTGGAATGTCCTACTTGTGGGTTATGTAGATGGAAGAAAAAGGATGGTACTGTAGACCAATATAGGAAAGGGGTTCCTGCAAAAACTTTATGGTATTTTCCTTCTATACCTAGGTTTAAGCGCATGTTTCAGTCATCTGAAACTGCTAGGGACTTGACTTGGCATGCAAATGAGAGGATGGTTGATGGTAAACTCCGACATCCGGCTAACTCACCATCTTGGAAGTTAGTAGATGAGAAATGGCCGATCTTTGCATCCGATCCTAGAAACCTTCGCCTAGCTCTATCAGCTGATGGAATCAATCCACATAGCTCTCTTAGTAGTACATATAGCTGCTGGCCAATAATTCTTATTACTTATAATCTTCCACCATGGTTGTGCATGAAACGAAAATTCATGATGTTGTCCCTCTTGATTTCTGGTCCTCAACAACCGGGTTTAGATATTGATGTGTATTTGCAACCTCTTATTGAGGATTTGCAAACTTTATGGGATGTTGGGGTGGAGGCATATGATGCCTACAAAAATGAGTACTTTAATTTGCGGGCTGTATTACTATGGACAATAAATGACTTCCCGGCATACGGAAATTTAGCAGGATGTACTGTTAAAGGATATTATGCCTGCCCATATTGTGGTGTAGAAACACCAAAATGTAGACTTAAATACAGTGGAAAAAATGTATACATTGGGCATCGGCTTTGGCTTCCTCATGGTCATAAATTTCGGTTCCAAGCAAAAGCCTTTGACAATAGTGTGTGTGATGAAACCCCCCCAAAATTGTTAAACGGGGAGGAAATTTTCCAGTTGGTCGACTCTATTGATAATAGATGGGGGAAAAGCAACAGTAAAAAGCATAAAAGTGCGAACAATGATGATCTCGTGTGGTGAAAGAAGAAATCTATATTTTATAATTTAGAGTATTGGAAGCACTTGCTTGTGCGGCATCAATTAGATGTTATGCACATTGAAAAGAATGTGTGTGAGAACATCTACGGTACACTGCTACATATTCCTGGAAAGTCCAAAGATGGACTGAAGTCGAGGATGGATCTCTTGGAAATGAAAATTAGGCCCACCTTAGCACCACAAGTTAAAGGAAACAACAATCGTACATGGCTTCCTCCTGCTTGCCACACCTTAACTAAGGAGGAAAAAGCAAGATTCTGTGCAGCTTTGAAAAGTATCAAGGTTCCTACTGGATACTCTTCAAATATTAGGAATCTTGTTCCAAAAAAGGACTTTAAACTCCAGGGTCTTAAGTCTCATGACTGTCATGTTCTTATGCAACAACTTTTGCCAATTGCCGTAAGGTGTGTGCTGCCCAAACATGTCAAAGAAGCTATCATTAGGTTTTGTTTCTTCTTTAATTCGTTGTGTGGGACTGTGATTGACGTGACAATGCTAGATGAATTGGAGAAAAACATCGTAGAGAGTTTGTGCTTGCTTGAAAAATGTTTTCCCCCTTCTTTTTTTGACATAATGGTTCATCTTACTATTCACTTAGTGAGTGAAGTTAGACAATGTGGTCCCGTATATTTTCGGTGGATGTATCCTTTTGAGCGATACATGAAAACTCTAAAAGGCTATGTTCGAAACCGTAACTGTCCTGAGGGTTGCATAGCGGAGAGTTATATTGCCGAGGAAGCATTAGAATTTTGTGCAGAATACTTGGAAAACATGCCCACAATTGGGGTTCCACCTGGACATGTGCAGAATTTAGAAATTGACAAGCCCATGAGTGGTGGACAAATGGTGGAAGTTGATCGAACTTCATTAGATCAAGCACACTTGTATGTTTTGCATAACACTGAGGAAGTTCAGCCTTATATAAGGTGATGTTATCTAACTTGTGTTATTTTAGCTTTATATTTGTCAGGTTTTGGTAGTTTAGGAACCTGAAAATTTTATCCTTTTAACTGATTTTTAGAGAGCATGAGGATTGGTTACAACTTTGCCATCCACGAAAAAATGAGAAGTGGTTGCAAGATGAACACAACCGAACATTTGCAGATTGGCCAACAGATAAGGTTTTGATAACATTAGTTTAATTAATTCCTTTTTTCCTTTCTGTTTCGGTTTGTGCTTGTTTAACATTATATTCCTGTTGATTAATAATAGGTAAATATGTTGATAGAGAACGGTGACGTTGTTACTCAAACAATCCGTTGGTTATCCCAAGGGCCTCGTCCTTATGTTTTCCAACATCCTGGATATGACATAAATGGTTTTCACTTTGTTACAAGAGATCGAGACTTAAATAGAGTTACTCAAAATAGTGGAGTGTCATTGGTTGCACAAACAATTTCAGTCGCAAGTTCAAAAGATAAAAATCCTGTCACTTCTAACATCACATACTATGGAGTGATTAGAGAGATTTGGGATCTAGATTATGTTATCTTTAGAATTCCAATAATGAAGTGTGACTGGGTACATACCAGAGGTGGTGTTATGAAGGATAGACTCGGATTTACTTTGGTAGACTTGCAACGAATGGGTCATAAATCTGATCCATTTATTTTAGTTTCTCAAGCCAACCAAGTTTTTTATGTACCTGATCAGCTTGATAAGAAGTGGTCAGTTGTATGCCAAATGCCTAGAAGAGGTAAACCCACACAAAGAAGCGAAGATGCAGTGGAATACCCTTCGTTGACTACTGAATTTCCAAGTGCTGATAACATAAACTCTATTGACGATGATTCTGAAATGTACGCACGAGACAGCAAAGAGGGAATTTAGATTGGACCTTGAATATCGTTTCTGTGTTTGTTTGCATGAGCTGTTTGTTGAGTCCTTCTCAAAATGATATATGTTAAGGTTAATACAAGAAGTATTTATGGTATCTATTATTATTTTATTTTATATTTTTTGGCAGTTTTTATATGGTAATGTATTCTCATCATTTGATTTTGTTCTGCAGTTGTGATATTCATCATGGATAAGGGAAAAAATGTCCCTGAGAGTTCTTCACCTGAGCAATCTGATGCCCATTTCGATGAGTTTTTAGATGAACAAAATGATGGATTTGTTGGTGAGGAATCAGAGTACCATGAGGCACTTATCCGTGAAGGATATGATCCTGAAACGCCCCTGGCCGATCATGTCCCTGATCTTGATGAGTTTGGAGATGGGAACGAGGATGAACCTGAGAGCAGCAGTAAGTGAAGCAGAGGTGGCACTGTTGGGTCAGAACAAAACAAAAAGAGGAAAAGAAGTGGAAGGTTTGTGGTTAAATACAACAGCCTTGGTGTTCCAGTTGGTGAAGAAGCCATTGAGCTGGCTACGTATATTGGTGTTTTGGCTCGTACATCAATTCCAATCCTCTACAACGATTGGCGTAGAGTTCCAGATGATACGAAGGAGCGTCTATGGGAGTCTGTTAAGGTATAAAATAATTTCCTTAAGACGATTACTCTAGTTTTATTGTGGCTGGAAAAATCTCACATTTTGATAATGAAACTTGAAGGTGTACTTCGTGGTTCATCCTCGAAGTAGGAAGCAAGTACTACAAGCCATCAGAGCTGCATTTCGGAACTTTAAGTACACTCTAATGAGGAACTATGTTTTACCATTTGTTAATGACCGTAAAAGGCTTTTCAAGCCACCAGCACGGTACAGCACGATTGCTAAGGAAAGTTGGATTAAGTTTGTAAAGGAAAGACTATCTGAAAAATTTCAAGTGAGTGTCTAATTCAAGTGTTAATAATATATCAATGCTTATGACATTTTTCCTTATGGGTTTATCCATTGTTTGTTTGGTTGTTTTAAGCAGAAAGTTAGTGGTGTGAATAAACTTAGGCGGGCACAAAACAAGTTTAATCATCGCCTAAGTAGAAAAGGTTACGTTGGGTTAATGCAGGAAGTGGTATGTACTGTTAGTTAGTTGCTAACATTTTACTGTTGTTTGGTTAATGCAAATAATGATTGTTACTAACATTTTAACTTTTTATTAACCTTTTTACAGTGCTCAGAAACAGGCCTTACTGAAGAAGAAGTGGACAGGAGTGTTCTTTGGAAGAGAGCTCGGCAAATGAAAAATGGAGGATACCACCCCGATGTTGAACCAGTTATTAAAAAAATCGTAAGAAAGTTTTTGCTTACTATTGTAATTCTATTTGTGATTACTTATACTTTGATAACATTGGCTTACTTAATTCATTTGTGTGGTAGGATAAACTGGAGATGGAAGCTAAGAAAGGAAAGATGTGGTCATCTGGAAAAAATGATATTCTCGCACAATCTTTAGGAAAAGCTCCAAAATGTGGTCATATGCAAGGAGTGGGCAAGTTTGTGACCCCGTCTCTGTATTTTCAAACTTACCAGAGGCCTGCTGATAGAGACAGGCAAAGAGAGGACCGTCTATGGAGGGAATCAATTAATCGGCAGTTGGAAGAAATGAGAAATGAACTAAGAAAAACACCTCGTCATTCAAATATAGCAAGTTCCAGCTACCCTCGCGTGCCTGGTGAAAACAATAATGTTGTTGGAGATGATGGCATAGAGTCTGTTCAAGCTGAAGCAGTTGCTAAAACAACAAAGGTCAGTTTGTTTACTATTTTTCTTATTATTTCTAGATTTAGTCTTTTGCTGGATAAGGGTTGTTGTAGTTACTGTTCTTACATGTTATTTGTGGATTTAGTTTGCTGTATGTTTACTATTTATACATATGTTCTTTCTGGGGTGTCATTTGATATTGTTAACTACTTTGTAAGAGAAATTTAGAGTATTTAGAAACTATTTATGCCAATCACACTGAACAATTATGTTTGTAACAGCCTGATCATTTGAAAAAAAAGAAGCAAGGGACACCTAAGAAAGAGACAGACATAACAAACAAAAACAAGAATACACCTGCCAAAAAATTCTCTGTCATTGCAAGAAAGAGTCCAAGATTGAACCCAACTGAAATTCCAGTGGAGATGCCTGATGATTTGTTACAGGGAAAAAAAATAGCAATCCTAAACATCAAGGCACAAAAAAACATTTGAACTTTGAATCAGCACAACATCATAATGATATAATAGAGATAGGACATACAGATGCTGTAAAACAGACCAAGGACGAGGGCAAAAAAGTTGCAATGAAGCTTTTGCCAACAAGGAGGAACACAAGGCATGCAGGAGGAGTACAACGAAACAAGATTCCGTTGCTGCAGTTGTTTGGCACAATGTGTGAAGCTAAGATGTCAAACCAAGAATGGATTCCATATCTACTAGATGATGGTGTTTTCCATTTGGAAGGGATTAGAGCTCATATTGGAAGGCGTGACTGCAGTGCAGTTCTGTCAATGGATGCTATAGGAGTAAACGTAATCGAAGTCTATATTGCGTAAGTGATTCATAATCATTCTAGTTTTATGTGTACTTTTTATGGGAGTCCCAATTAATGGACTTTAACATTGTTTGTCTATTGTTTATCAGGATGTTGTATGCTTCCATTCTCCCTGGGAAAAGAGGAGTGAAACCATTTGGATTCATTCGTCCAGGTCTGGTTTCACTAGGCGAAGAACGTAATCCTACTGCATCATTTGACCTTAGGGCACGTTGAGTTTGTGATCGATTGAAAAAAGCAAAGAAGGGACAATTCATCTTTATGCCTTATAATCCCTAGTATGCTCTTTTAATACTTTTCAACTCATATTAATTTATTTTCTTGCCTTAATTTACTGAAAT
The DNA here is from genome assembly GCF_022201045.2 of Citrus sinensis. Classification (NCBI taxonomy): domain Eukaryota; kingdom Viridiplantae; phylum Streptophyta; class Magnoliopsida; order Sapindales; family Rutaceae; genus Citrus; species Citrus sinensis. Next base: position 11,779,908 of record NC_068560.1, read on the forward strand.
TGCTACCTTACTGTTCTTTCTTTTATTATAGTTATCATTGGGTGCTGGTCATCTTTGATGTGTTGAAAAAAGAAGTTTATTATCTCGATTCTTATGGGGGAGATCCTGATGATGATTTAAAAGAGCTCATTAAAGTGTATGTTCAATTTTTTTTATTACCATTGTCAATATAAAATTACTTTTACATAATTTACAGATACTTTGTTACAATTTTTTTTTTTTTGTATACAGCTCTATGATAATGTTTATAGCACAAGAGGGTAAGGAGAAATGGAATTATAATAAGATGGTCAGATCCGTAAAGGTTTGAACTATTACCTTAACTATAATTATATATTACCATGCTTAATTGTTATTAAAATGAACTGTACAATTGCTGATTGTGAACAGGTCCCACAGCAACCAGCAAGTTCAGTCGTGTGTGGATTTTACGTCATGAGATTCATGAAAGACTTAATTAATGACTTCTCTTTACTAATGAACAATGTGAGTTCCTTGATCATAATTTGCTTCATGAAAAAGAACATGTCCTGTTTCAAAGTTTCACTAAATATTTATTTTTCATAAATAGTTCAACGGAAAGACAACATATTCTGATGCTGAATTAGATGAAGTCCGTATTGAGTGGGCAAACCATTTTTCTGGAGTACTTGCTGTTATGTGAGGTAACCCTTACCTATTATGTTGTTATTGTGAGTTCATTGATGAAATATATTTTACTTGGGCAGTTATCTAGCTTATTATACTTCTATGTTGGATTATGATGAAGATGGTGGGTACTGCTGGAGTTCGCTAGTTTTTTTCTTTGTTTGGAAAATAGCTCCTGGATATTGATGCAATTTTACACATTTCGGTTGTTCTTAGGTTGGATTTTCACGTTTGGGAACTGCTGGCCTTGTCTGATCAGTATTTTTGGCTCCTCTTATGTTGCTGGAAGTGTTGCTGGAAATGTTGCTGGAAATGAACTATGTTGTTGCCTTTGTTCATGTTGGTAGAAATGACTCTGTTGTTTGGCTTCCTTATGCTACTGGAATTGAACTGATCATTGTTAATTTGTGTTGTACATGCTGCTGGAATTTAGTTCTTAGGTTGTTACAATACTCTTCTTCTATTTATGTTGGACTTGTCACTCTCGAATTTGATTAAATTATGTTTGCTCACAATTATGAAATCTTAGTCAATGTTATCCATTTCATTTTCTTTGTCAGTTAATTTTTAATTGCAATATTAATTTTAATAATCTAATTAATTAGCTAATTTATGAAATATTAATTTCTACTAAATCAATTGCAGGATTGTTATTAAAATGATAATAATTTCATGGTGCAAAAAAAATACCCATTTTTTATTAATTATAATTTCAATTTTTGATTTAATTGAAAAAATTCATTTAATTATAATTTGCATTTCGCGCCAAATTTGATTTTCCCGCCAAAAATTCAAAATATGGCGCACAAATTTAAAAAAAAAGGGGCCAAATTCAAATTTATTATATTCCTCTCTAAATAAAGTTATGACAGTTATGTGACTAAAAATATTTATCACAGATTATGACTGGTATTATTCTGTCATCAATTCTTGACGGTGGCTACAATGACGGTATGAACAACCGTCATCCACCCCCTACTATGACAGATTTTGCCTGTCATGGTAGGCACTTTTTCTTGTAGTGTCATATCAGTTTACGAACTGATAATCTTAAATTTTCTTTTTATTAATGTCCAAAAAAATTATTATAAAAGGGTAATATTATAAAAGTAAGCCAAAAGAAATAAAAAGTAACGGTATGGGTATCAATACTTTAACAGCATGGATGTTTTGAGATATTTTTAAAAATATAGAAGCTAAATGGACAGTGATTTTAAAATACAGGGACTAAACGGGCATTTACCCTTAGTTTGTATTTTAATTGATGTGGTAAATGATGTGTCACTATCTAACTGGCTCAAATGATAAATGATTATTAAACCTTATTATTTTTAATTCTAATAGTGAATTACTATTGATGACATATCAGTTAAGATAAAAGAAAGTATCCAAAGTAAGCATAGCATTACTTTATTTAGACTATAACATTACAATACTGATTTAAGAGGATCTGATGCACTTCTAAAGAAACTTGCCTGCACATTGTAATAAGTTAGAATTTTTTTAGATACAATCTCAAGAAACTTGCCTCTTCTAATGATAATTATCTGTGTATTACAAAATATATGTATTACTTTCCTAACATTGTTTGAGACAGTGGTTTATTTTGTAAATTTTTACGATGATTTAGCATATTCACAACACTATATAGATATAATTATTTTTAAAAAAAAACTATATCTTTCTTTCTTTTTTTTTTCTTTTTAATATCAATGTCCATACATTAGATTTGATATTCTCCATTAATTAATTATCAACGTAGCATATATATACTTTACCTCTATATCACTTGAGCTAAGGATAACTAATTCAAAATGATAATTTTTATAACAACATTTTTTTTAATTTATAACCTCTCCATAGTCATTAAATAAGTTTGGTCCTATCATTATGAGTTTATGACTATCAGAAGGTTTTACCGTACATTCTATTAGCTAGAATCATGATTTTTTAGTGTACACTTGAGACTTTTTTTGTATAAATGTATTCAAAATATACGGCTAGTTATTATTGTTTAACATTCTTTGTAGATCAAATAAAATCTGCGGTATGTAGAATTTGTGGCCGAGAAAAGAAACGGACATAGAAGAAGAAAAGAAATTTGAAATATTGCAGTGATAGCATTTTTTCATGCCTTTATTCCATTAGTTCCAAACTACGTATATAGCCTCTGAAACTTTACATTCTAAGCTAGGAAATAGAAAAACAATAGAAGAAAAATCTAGAAAATAACTATACTATTCATGCCGAAGACTGGAAGATTTGCAAAACAAGCTGCAAATTTTGGAGTTGTGATCAATATTTTGAAGTTTCAAAATAAAGTTTGATGCGACTTGGGATTTTATTCAGCGCTTAAAGGCTTGTTGAGGTAATTAAGGTGCTACCTGGTTGCCTGCTAGGGTAACAATCAAATACTGCAGCAGTCACTTACAATCTCACTAACATTTTTCTGATATTATAGAGTCATGTTTGTTGATCTTGCCCGCCCTCTTGTTCAACAATCATGGGATAGTGACTTTGGCCTGGGGATGAAGGACTGCAGCAATTTTAATGAACATTCAAGAGCGGGAACTCCACCTCAAGTGACATTTTAAGCATAACCCTGTTTCTTTGTCCTAGCTAGAAGAAGACAAATCATCATGTCCCCAACACGTTGCCAATTCTTTCCGTAAATAAAAATTGAGCAAGACAAATCATCAGCTTGACACTAATTAATTAATTTTATCTGCCGTTCACTTTTTTTTTTTTTTATTTACATACGAAGGTGAAGCCTCTTATCGATCCAGCTGGTTCTGTCCTTCTCTTGGAGACAATGTCTATGCATCCATCTGATACAAAAATTATAATACAAGATTCTTTATGTAATAATCAGTGTTCATGCATTCTTTTTAATTAGCATAACATGATAACATTGAGCATAGCCTTTATTTTAATTTTCATTTCTTCATTAAATTAATAAACTACAAGAATGCACGAGCGTTACAGAATCGTGTTCTTTCTACAGGGAACAACTTTTTATATTGTTGCAGAGGCAATAATTTTAATGATCAATATTAACTTACCTGATCAAGATATATATGATTTTGGAGCTTTAAAATAATAAGCTGACCACCTAGTGGGAGGAGACAATGCATAAAAATAGCTGATATAATGTGTAGATCAAGATCGAAATCATGTTGCTAATTGATATTTTTAAGAAGATAAGATTCCTCTTGTCCCCTTCATCTGTTGATATATATAATGTGCATATGGTAACCAAATGATGGCAATACTAGTTCAACTTGTAGCTTTCTCGTTCACAGCAAGAGAAAAAATGGCAGCCTTCTACCATGTTCGATCAAACAGTTTGCCGACTAAATCACACCCATTCACTTCAGAAGTTGAAGAGACTGAGCAGATTAAGGTCTTCTCAAGCTGCTTCAACTATAGGCCGTAACGTAAATGGCCTTCAAGATTTACATGATTGTGTTGATAAAATCTTTCAACTGCCCCTCATTCAACAAGCTTTATCACAAGGCAATAACAGGAATTGGTTGATGAGCTATTGATACTTGCAGCATTGCTCAGAATGCATTGCTGCAATCTAAGGAATCCATACAAGGACTTCAATCAGTTTTGCGCAGACGAAAGGGCGACGAAACTGAGCTTAAAAGTGAGATTAAGAAGTACTTAACCTCTAGGAAGGCAGTGAAAAAGACAATCCATAAGGCCTTGTGGAATTTGAAAGGCATGGAAAATAAAAGGTCGGCTTCGATCAATGACGAACGTGTTAGCATGTTGAAAGAGGTTGAAGGGGTCACCATCACTGCATTTGAATCCTTACTGTCCCTTATCTCTGGGCCAAGGACTGGATCAATGCTAAGCGGCTTCTCATTGGTTTCAAAGCTGATCCGCCCCAAAAGAATAGCATGCGAAGAAGACGAAAAAGACATTAATGAGTTTGACAAGGTGGATGCTGCACTCATTGGTCACAAGACTATTAGATCTGATAACATCTTTTGCTTGCAAAACCAGCTTAAAGAATTGGAGTCCAGCATTCAAGATCTTGAAGAAGGACTCGAATCATTGTATAGGCGTTTGATCAAAGCTCGAGTCTCCCTTCTCAACATCCTCAACAATTAGATTACAAAAATTTTTTGCCTAATTCATACTTGTAAATGAGAATTACACTAGTACATCAGTCCAATCATATAATTTTCAATACAAACACTAAGTATTATGTGATATATTCCGGAATATCTTCAATTTTTTTGTTTAATTTTTTATTTACGATCATCTTTTTAATCTCGGGAGCGAATGAATGATTCAACATATAAATGGGTTAAATTTTAAATTTAGATCAAAAGAATTAATCTTATTGTAAAACCTATGGATCAAGTTTTACACACATACTACCAACAACAAGGACTTCAAAGCAATTCAAAAAATAGACATGATAAATTAAGTTGTCAAGATCCCACTTGTCTCTTGGTATATGATAGGATAATACCAATTAAGGAGATTCACATGCGAAATGTAACGCAAAATGCTCTCGCTGTCTGTTGATTTGCACGAATCATCTGCATATGTGTACACGGAATCGTCAAGATTCCAGTTGTGTACAGATCAAAGAAGATCAACATAAGCAACTTTTGATGATCTTCACATGGTAGACTTAGATCTCGAAGGCTTTTGAGTGGTAAAAAACGTGCTAGTTGTCTCTCTGTTAGATCAAATTTCATTTTCCTATTATATAGAAAAACATGTAACAGCCAAGTATAGGAATCTTGTCTTCTATTGCATGACAATCATATTTAAAAGCATTGATGAGCATAATTTGCAGATCTTGTGTGGCAGTTGCAAAGCAATCATATGATGTGTCTGCAAATTTAAATTGATTCATCAATCTAAAAAGTTTAGCGTTAAAATAATTTTACACACGTTTTACACGATTATCTACAAGTAGCAAGCCTTTTCTTGCATGTCAACGTCACTTGTGCATTTGCACAATCTGTAGCTAAAATGATTATTTTCATGTGGGAATTTTAGAAGGTATTGTGCATGGAACAGCCCCCTTGTACATTGTACAGATGCATGCATGTCCAGCTCTGCTATTATCTTTGAATTGTTATGAATTTATTAAAATAAATGTGGATGTTCATAACATATATTTTTTAGTCTCCCCACTATCTTCCATTAGCAACCTTTAGCTTCCCTATAACTCCCACTATCTCACAAGGAATTATGATTTATAATTTTTCCATTAATTTCATGGAGTGATTATGTAACTATAAAAGGAGAGCTCATCTCTTTGTTTTGTACACACAATTGGAATGAAAAAAATCACTCTATAATATATTGTTCTCTCATTTTATTCTTTATCTTGTGTTGCTTCTTTATTTGTGTTGCTGGCTAATAGCTTTTCTAAAACGTTATCAGCACGAGACTTTGTTCAGGTACTAATTCTTTTGCTTCTCATATCTAGCAATTTTAATTATTATATACCTATAATTATTCATCACTAATAACATGTCATATTATCTATTATTATCATGTATAAGATTAACTTCTTAAGGATGTATGTATATTACTTGTCTTCATTGTGTTTCTTGAAATATGCATAATTGATGGTATAAGATTTGAAATGAATTCTATGACATGAATAGTATGATATATAATTATTATAGAACTTTATTATTATATTACCATGAGTGATTATATGACATCTAATAATTACTTGTTAATAATGAATCAATTATTTATCCATGTTTAGATTGTTTTATAGCTATCTGAAAATGTCGAATCTCGCAAAACTTGAATTTGTGGCACTTGATATCTCTGGCGATAATTATCTTTCATGGGTCTTGTGTTAATATTTATGTGTCCATAATGTTAATTTTGATGATAACAAACAAAATTAAGAATGATTAAAATTTTAAAAACTCAAATTATTTTTCATACATTTTAATAAATCATTATTTTCATAATATAAAGGTTTTATACTTAATGAAAAAATAATTTTATGAAATTGGTTATTTTCAAGTTAATGGTTTAAATTGAAAAAGTTTTGAGAACTTTGAAATCAACAAGTATTGTTTTGAAATTCTAGAAATGAACCTATTTAAAATATTTTATAAAGTTTTGGGTCATAGTATAATTTCAAAAAGCTTTGGAAGTCTTTGAAACTCTAGAAATGGACCTACTTGTAAAGTTTTATAAATTTTTCAGCCATAATATAATTATATAAAGTTTTAAGGTAAAACTATAATTTTAGAAAATAATTTCACTATAGTAATCACTGTATCAAATGCCTAACCGTTTTGGAGATAACGACTAACCAACATCTAATGGAAACTAACGGCGATCTGACATCTAGAAAACGGTGATTCGACTTTGCAGATATTGCGTGGCAGTTGTGAAGCAATCATATGATGTGTCTGCATATTTAAACTGATTCATCAATCCAAATTTAGACTAATTCATCGTTGATTGATTTACACTTCCACAACTAATAAATTAGTGTTAGTTTGGGATTACAGTGGCTAATAAAATAAGGTGCTTCTACTTTGCAAAAGAAATTAGTTGCTAAATGCTGTGAGTTGGAAAAACAAAGTATGTACGTATATTTGGTAAATTTCATTATGAACGCACTATGTGTGTGTGTGTGTGTGTTTAAAGTTCCTTTTATTTTATACTAAGTTTAATAATTTTTTTAACCGTGGTTATGAAATTTTATTTGAACTCATGATTAGCTTTCATATGAAAACTGTTCATAACTCATCAAGAAAATTTACACAATCAAATGCTAGTCTTGTTGATTCTTATGATTAAAAAAAAGTATAAGTAATAAATGAATATATTAACTTATAAGATCAAAACTTTCATATTGGTGAATATGTATAGACTGTACGGTATTGCAGTTATGGTTATATGATATTTAGGATTATAATTTATTTATTAAGTTTTATGAAAAATAATACATAATTGTCTTTCGTTAAAACGTAAGATTATAATAGTAGCTTGAAAAAAAAGTTTGGTGACTTATTTAATAAATTGTTTGTTTTAGCAATCCCCTTCTTACTTTTAGAAGAATTGTCAAAATAGAAGAACTTATGAAATAAGCATCTTTTTGCGTTTTAACCTCGATTCAAAGGGACCATAATTCACAAATTTATCTAGTATTAGGATTAAGAGCATTAATCAAAGTGTGGGGTAATTCCCCTATAATCCTTAAGTTTGAATAAATTGCCCAGTTAGTATTTATTTTTCAAAAACTACCCAGTAACCGATAAATTTAACTTTTTAAAAGTAAAATATATAATAAAACTTAAAATTCAAACAAATTTAATAATATGAAATAGGTGAAAAGTAGAAGAACAATTAGCATATTTTATCAAAAATGGATATACAATAGCGACGTTTAGGTAATTTTTAGAAATGCTTACCTAACTTTGAAAATAGCTCAAATTTGAGGGACTAAACGAATATTTAAATTAATAAAGTCTTGAAGTTTGATATAAAATTTGGGATGAGGATATTTCCACCCCACTTCTAAAAAATAATTACAATGAGTTCACAATATTCTTAAAAAATATAAATTAATAAAAGTTTTGTACAGTTAATCAATTAAATCCTTCTATTAATTTTTTTCTTAGATTTTTTTACCATCTTTAATCATAAATTTTAATATAAGTTTTATTTTACTATTTTATTATTATGATATAAAAGACAAAATTACCCTCATAAAACATCAGTTATTATATCTAATAATTTAGGTATTTAATTTTTTGACTTATAATCTAATATTTTTAAATGAAACCTAATTATTATTCACTATCCTTACATGTAAATTACATAAATTTGACAGCCTAATAATTTACATGAGAATTGTGCCATAAAGACACTATGTTAGTTTAATTAAAAAATAATAATTATACTAATAAAGTAGTATTAGAAACAATGAGTTTGGTACAAATTAGAAAAATATTGAAGTTAAATAAAATTCTTGATAATTTTACAAAACAATCTTTGTAATCAAATATAATAAAAAAATCTAATTCACAAAAAGTGAATTAAAATTGATTTAATTAATTAATTCTCCAAAACTCTTCTTGATTTTAAAACTTTTAAAATAATGTGCAACTTTCATAATTATTTTTTGAAAATGGGGTGGATTCACAGAAAAGGTAGGGTGAAGGTATCATCACTCTAAAATTTGCTAGATGTTATACCGAATACGCAGCTGTATAGTGTAATATCCCAAATTAATTTCCACTCCTTCCATATTTATTTGTCCATGCATATATAATGCAAGAACAAACACATTGGATTGATCCCATTAAGGACATTAGAGTTGTGCTCTAGTAATTACTCATTTTAGTCTTTCTTTTCTTATTTTTATAGTAGTGAATTTAAATTATAAGTTTTCTATTTTGTTCGAATTCTGGATATAGGGAATTTATTCTATCGTCCACTCACTTTCGATCGAAAATTTAAAAAAAAAAATAATTATTCAATCCGAATTATAAATCCGATCTCAATCCATTTTAAAGGTTCAGAGTTGGATTCAATTCGCATGAGTTTTATTTTTAGTTTAGGGAATATATGCTCGTTACTACCTGTTATATCCCAATTAAACCCGACTTGGCACGTCAGCAAACATTCCAAACTGGGTCAACCCACTTCACATTAAGACAAATCTTAGTAGGACAACAATTCATTTACAGATGGCAATGGCTCAGCCCGACCCGATCGGGTCGGGGTCGAGTCAGACTTTGGTCTTGTCCAAGACCAAAGTCTATAATTCTTTTTCATATTTTTTATATTTAAGTAACTTAAATTTAAAAAAGAACATAATCTCTCATATATATTAAAATTTAACATAAATGTAGAAATTGCTCAAGGTCTTAATCATATAATTATATCAATAATAAAATAAGCATATTTCAAAATCATGTCTTCTAAAGTTATACAAATAAAATCATTTTTTTTATTTTTGAACTTCAAAACGGGTCTAGTCAAGCTAGGTAGGGCCGGACCTTGACCCGAATTTAACCGGACCCTGTATTGGGACAATTAAAAACTATCACATAAGGGTATATTTGATAGTTAAAAAGTGTCAAGTATGCTTTGTCAAATATACTTATTTGACAGCAATAAGGGGTAGTGTAACATTCCACTTTTTAAAAGTAATTTATTTTAAAAATATTTATAACCTCATTACTTTTAATATAACTACGAATTCTAAAAGTTTTACATACAAGAAAAACTTCCTTACAAAATGTTAGTATATATCTCAAAAACTTATTATTAGATAATGTTAAGATATTTATTAATAGAAACAAAATTGAGCCCATCATAAAACCTAAGGTTTGTTATGCCTATATGCACTTCGCCTCAGTTGGGACTCGGTGTCAGCTTGCCCTACTAATCGTTACCTGGAATGTATGGACTTTATGAACTAATGTGCAGTAAGATAACACTTAATTCATGTATAAATTATTATGCATATAGATGACCATATTAAGTTTTTAATAGAAACATAGAAATACATAACAACTTTATTACGACCGTAGGTATGTTGCACTATAAGGCTATCCCTTTTATTCTTTAAAACAACATGCCTTTGGGCCTAATTAGTTGATCTTTTGGACATTATGTATCATCGTCCCCGAAAGATTACCTTTTACTAAGTTTGGAGGGCTTACCTTCTTTGGGAACTTTACCACCTTGTAGTACAACAACCCAGTTTTCATAAATTCATTTTCTAAAACGTCTTTTTATAAAGTAATTCATGAAATACATGTGTTCAATGCAACTTATATCATAACATGTGAAGTTCCTAGAGGTACAATAGAATCAACACACAATGGTATTTAAGGACAACAATCTTTAATACAGGTGGCAGTGTCGTCCATATAAAGATTAAATAAAATGGGATTATAATAAGGCGGTAGCATAATTAAGTAAAAATATCACAGAATAGGCGACATAGACAACCATACAAAGAGTATATAAGAAAATATCATAATATAGGCGGCATAATCGACCACATAAAGATAAGCAAGAAAATATCATAACATAGGCAGCATAGTCGTCCATATAAAGATTTAGATTATAACCAATCACATCATAGTAACCATCACAAGATAAAGGATTAGTTAAAGCTGAAGTTAAGTATGAAAAGAATTTCGGCCCTACATTGCAGTTGAAGTGTTACTTATCTCTTAACCTTGACTTCTCTATACCTTTTTAACTTGAGAATTTCTTTACTCTTGATGTTATGACTTAGAATAGAAGAGGATTGAATTTCTAGGGTTATATCAAAAATGAAAGGGCTATGGGGTATTTATAGGATTTCTTAAGACATAATGGATGGCTAGGATTTTGCCACCATAACTCTTGATTAATGGTTGAGATTATTCATCCATAAATATCTTAGTAAATTCTAGAATTCCTATCTCTACAAACATCTCTTATTGCATCATTACTTATGTCATTGCTTATGTCATTATCACTTATGTCATTACTTATGTCGTCATTACTTATGTCATCATTACTTTTAGAATTAAATACTTATATTAATTATAATTATTTTAATACTTAAGGGGCTTGTTAGCTTAAACTTAAATCTATTATATTCAAGTGAGAAAGTTGTACCTCACATTAAGGTATGCTAACCCTTTTGTTTTGGATCGGTGGGAGAACGGCAAATTGCTCAAGTGGACTATTCGCTTCTAGGTCTTCTTTGAGTTACCAAATGATCAATTACATTTGTCATTTAAAATTTTTCAAAATTCATTTTACATCTTTTAACCATCAAACATTGGTGACAACATAAAATTATCATTTGAGTATGATAATTTATAGTAGTCATATATTTATGACTTCCAAGAAAATGTCAATTACATATGACTTGTTAAAAATATCAAATTTTACACATTTTTAAAAAGAAAATTACAATAATGGAATGTTTTTTGTAGGCTTCATGTGATATAAATTATATTATTAAAAACCTGATAAAACTCCAAACTAAACAATAAAATAGCAAACTCAAAATCATATTAACATGAACTGTATAGGAATATATACATTTAATTATCTAAAGTATAAAAGGACAAACCTTAGATGTTTGAAATGTATATATAAAAAATAAGATCATGTTTGTGAAGCTATATATTTATCTAAGTTCACTCCACACTTTGAACGTAAAATCATTATCAATGAATCATTTTCAACACCAAAAGCAATGCTTAAATCAGCAACAACAATTAGTACAATTTAATCCTTAGTTAGCTTTCCACCATCAATCCTGAATGTTTTCATGGGAATTCCCTATATGTATAAATAAGATAATAAGATATGAGAGAGTACAAAATTATAAACAGTGAACTAGAGAGATGAAGATGCCCCAAAGAAAGGCCAAAATCTTGCCTTAGTCATATGCCATGCATATTTACACCAATTGTCCAATATATCTTGCAATTTAAGTAAGCTACAACAAATTAACCAAATCATGAAGGTGCTTTACATTTAATTTTTGTATAGGGAATAATAATCAAATTAAATATTGCTTTACATGCATGCTAGCCTAATGAATAAACAAAACCATTCTTAATATTCATAGTTAAAGACACAATATACTAGTGTACTTCAATCAAATCATCTACTCTTTACCTACATTATTTGCCCCTTTTGTACTTTTTTTTTTTTGGTCAAATCATGTCACTAATAGAAGTATTCCACTCAAAGTGAATTTTGTTGATCTAACATAAAAACCCATACTTGTTTGTCACTCATTCAGTTCATGCACATCATTTTAACCACATTTCCTAATATTTACAACTAGTTTAAACTATGTTAATGATCTAACCTTTTACAAAGTATACCTTGATCTACAATAATCTCCTTCTTGAATCTCATGGCATTGTAACCACGTTAAACATTAACAATCTACATAGGCACCTTAACATTATTCCATTTCAAATTAATCTTTTTTACTTGTTGTCCTTTTTTGGTAAGAAACATTAAAATCCCACTACACAAAAAAGAAAAAATCAAATATGAAATATTAAACACAATAGTTATATATATATATAAAACTAGCAGTATGCCTATTGCTAAATATCTTTAATCTAATTATGTGGTTACAATCTTTTTTAAATCACAACTGATTTCATTTCTCACTGAATTCAAATAATGAAAAACCATTTATGAAAGTTGATTACAATCACAATCTAGTGATAACTATTATGTATATATAATTAAGAAGTAAAAACTAAGAAGTAGATAAATAAAGATATTTAAAGCAACAAAATAAATAACCTAGGATTTTATGGTAAGAAGATAAATTGTTTTTCATTCAATTTGTGGAAGCAATCAGCAAGAGTTTTTGCTTTCTATTTTAAAGTACTCTTATCCAAAAAAGAAAGGGTGGTAGGATGAATGAACCCAAACTTTTCATTAATTAGCCAAGCCTTCATTTCAGCACAAAGATATCTAGTATAGAAGAAAAAGAAAGTGCTAGGTCAATTGAAATGAAACAAGAATTATGGAGAACATTTTAAGTGTTATGAAAGTCTCATACTTCGTGTATAGCAATACAACTTTGTAAAAGTTCTTGCATGTCAATAAGACCTTGGATTTCCTCCAAAATGAGATATATATGCAACTTGTAATTGAATGTGTCCTCAAAATCAACCATAACTTTGGGATTTCATAACTTTCTTTACCATTTTATCAAAACTTGTCTTAATAGGCTTTTTAGATATCTCTTTTTAACTGTTGAAGAGTTTACTTCCTCATTCACCTCTAATTGTCCCTGGGAAGGCTTGGCAACTGATTTAGACACTAGAAATGCAAATAGTTTTCAAACATGATCATTACTTACATTTAAAAAAAAAAAAAGAAATAAAACCAGAATTAAAGCTAGTAATATAGACCAAGTACAAGTACCATTGCAGTTTTTACTTCAGCATTTACCTCAAATTTTCTGTTGGGAGGCTTCATAGCTAATTTAGACATCTAGAGACTGAAGCATTCAAATTTGGTTACAACTTTGAATTCTCAATTAAGAAATAAAAGAAGAAAACAAGTAAAATAAGCCAAATTCAATACCATATTTACTACAGCAACAAAACAAGCTTTTATGACCATAATATGTATTGTTTTAACCCATCAGTTACATAAAACAACTCACTAGTCTAGATCGAAAGATTGGCAACGGGAGCTAATACCATATCAATTACAACTAAAATATTCGGCTTGCTATACTCCAAAATAGTTCCAGTAGCAACAATAATTTCTTTATATCCCACAGCCAACCAACAAGTTTGATCCTAATTAACCAAAATAGTAATAAGGTTATTAAATGCACTTAAAGCATAAATTTTAAAGATTAGTCCAATAGGTTGAGTATGTACCCTTTTTTTTTTTTTACAAAACTGGATTTCTTTTCTTATTTGTCTCATTAGACATATCTAGTGATCCAAATCTGTTGCTACAAACATTACAGTGTCTTGCATTTGGTGAATATTTTGAGAAATCATTGATAGTAGTTTTCATCCTCACTATTTGTTCATTCAACAGCCTCTTCTCGCTTAGTATCTCAAATTCCGAATTAACAATGTGAAAGGAAAAAGATGGTTTACGCCTCTTCCTTTCCCCATAACATGCCCATTACACTTAGGCTTCTTTAATGCTTGGGTCAAAATAGCATTCTCACCAGATGTGGTTATAACCACTGATTTTGTAAGTTGGGTCAACTCATCCTACGAGAATATAAGAGCATTTTTCATGCTACATGTAAGGAATTAATGGAGGATTGCTCAAAGAATACTATACTTACAATCATATCCACAGTAGGTGTATATCACTATTGGATGATATACACCATTTGGGTTTCGAGAGCCTTATTCCATGCTATACTTCCATCCACTTTCAAATTGGGCTTTTCACATTCTTATTTCTAATCACAATAAAAATATGACCAATGTAAATATAAATCGAGTGTTAAAAACAATTAAATCTTTTTATGAAAAAAATTCTTACTATTTCTCCTTCTAATCCAATATAACCTTTTCGGCCAAGGTGGTAGTTGTAAAGATTTAGACTCGTCTTTATGTTTGAAGGCCACTAAGTTTCTAATGCATATCATTCATATATTTATTAGCATTGACATAAATGAAATTATAAGAAACAATTTTAAAAAGTAGTATTCATTATAATAAAAGATTACCTTAAATTCTTTATATAGTCGATCATTAACAAATGCATCCTAATAAGCCCCCAAGGGCGTGGTCGGGTTGGTAACAGCATCAAACTTGTAACAGCTGACGCCCAGGTTCCGGTCTTGGGGGTAATAAGGGGGAAAAATAAAAAACCTATTTGGGCTTTACCCACCTCCTTACGTTAAAAAAAAAAAATGCATCCTAATGACTTTTATGAACAAGTACAATAGTGGTGGTTACTAAAGCAATTTGGATGGGCTTTATATACTGCTTTACGTGCCGTGTGAGAGTATATCTAAAACAAATATAAGAATTTTTTGCAATTTTCAAACATTGGTTTTCAAATCCATCATCCATATCAAACAAAACACTGTTGAGATATGTAATATAAAAACAGTTTTAAAATATTTCTCATATCTAAAAGAAAAAACATATTTTTTTATAAAGTATAGCTGAATATATTCTCATATATTATCTTTTGAATTCTTTAGTAATTTTCTTTGATCCATCGAAAGAATAGACACTATTGTCTTAACGACTGCACCAATTGTATTAATAAGATTATTGTTGCATAAATTAGCAAGTGTACCAGTCAGCACAAATAATATATTGTAGAGTAGAGCATCATCCCACAGAGATAGTATATCTTATTAGTTATAGAAATTATTCTAGCACAAATTTATTTGAACAATTGAATAAGAAAAATTAGATTAAAAAATAAAATAAAATAAAGCAACTAAAAATTAAATAAAGATGCAAGTAGTTATGAAATCACCAAGAGGCTAAGACATTAGACCATCTAACTTTACCATTACCAATCCAATTTAATCATCTATCTATACTATTAAAAATTATTACTAATGTTGACAGTTGATACTTATACACTATATCTCTATGTGCATTACAATATATGAAAACTCATTAAGTTTTGTGGTATTCTTAGATTAACTACCTCAATCATATTAGTACATCTTTGTCTCCCATGTAATTCATAGCATCCATTACATAGAGTAAAACCACATAAATCTCCTCTCGCGCTCATTATGTATCATCAAATCATTCAATTATTAGCTAGATATTTAAAAGCATTAAATATAATAATAAACATTCAGTCATTAGTATAATAAACTAAAAATAATATAGATTTATGAAATTAAATCTTCATAATTAGACTACATTATAGCCATAGAAAAATAAATTATTTTCTGAGATCACAAAGAAAATCCATAAATTTAAATAGGAATATTCAAGCAAAGCAATAGAAAAAGAAAATAAAAACTCAATTCAGTCTTCAATCAGCCTTCATTGCTCTCGGTTTCTCTCGTGCGGCTGTTGTTTCTTTTTTCCCCCCATTTTCAATGCTGCCGTGTGTTAAGTGTTAGAAAATGTATATTTATAAAGGAGAAAATCGTCATTTTACATTTCACGTCTTACTAACAACCCTTACTTTTATGTATTTAAGCTTCTTGTAATTTAATTATGTGTGTTTTATTTTAATTAAATATTTTATGTATTTTAGGGGCATCATGGTCATTTCACAATAAACAAGAGATCAGACGGCAAAACGAACATCACTTTTGAACTCAGGACGGTCGAAAACCTTAAGAGGAGCATAAGAGGAAAAATGGCACTGTTCACATGTACGGTACTGTCTATGTTACTGTTCACATAGACGGATCAATGACGTGGCATTGACCGATGATGTGGCATTGACTGATGAGGTGTCACGATCCTGTTGGACTAAAATTCTTATGTACTGTTGATGGTGACGTGACAGCATATCAGTGGACCAAAAATCTCGCGTACGGTACATGCATCACACAGGATTATTTTCAACCAAACCGCGTCACTGTTCAACCCGGGTCAAACCGTGTTACTGTTCATCCACGTGGTCAAACCGCGTACTGTTGACTGATGACGTGGCGCAATCCTGAGAGTCCAAACTGTTTTTAATCCGATGACCATGATTTACTCCATGTATCTATAAAAAGGGGGCCTCCTCCCCTAATTGGAGATCTCTGAATCCATTTTTGGGATCCATTTTCTGTAATTCCTTCTCCATCTTGTATTTTCTACGTATTTTAATAAATTCCCATTTTGCCCCTAGTTCAATTATGAGTAGCTAATTTTCTTTCAAGCTTGGGTTGAAGGTGAAGTCTCAACATGTGTCATGGGCTTTATTTGGTAAATTTACTTTCTCTTCCCCTCTAATTTTTGTTGATGTTTTGACTTCTCGTCGACAAATAATACTAATCTTGTCTAGTACCGCCTTGGTTTCACTGGCCCCCTAGTACAAGGTTATTATTATTTGGCACGATAAGCCCTTAGCACCATATTGATTATAGCGTGGTTCATGAGGTGTGGATTCCCCCCTCATGATTTAATTGGCATTAATAAGGATTATTTAGCCCATGATGCATGTTGATACGGATCCAGATACCCAAGTACGTTATCTCAATAGATTTCTCTTTAATTTATTCTCGCCATTTCAATTCCAATTTTAGAATTTATTCTTGCCATTTCAATTCCAATTTTAGAATTTATTCTCGCCATTTCAATTCCAATTTTAGGATAATCCAAATCATTTTCACCACAAATCCAACCATCCTTCATACAAAATTAATTCTACATATAATTAAAATCAACCTCCTCGTGGGATCGACACTCGTCACCATTAGTCTATTCTATAATAGATTCGTGCACTTGCGAGTTCAATAAAATTTGCACAACACCATGTCTCTCCTTTTTATAACACCTTTTATTTTGCATCATAAATCTTTGCATTGAGAGGATTAAAACAAAAGCCACTGCGGCAGTGGCACTGCCTTTAGTTCTTAGGCCTTTATATTTTGCAAACACAAAAGCGCAAATTCACATGCATGCTTTCCTCTTTTAACATTTTCATGAGATGCTTCTTAATTAAATATTCCAATTGATTTATTTTAATTTAATTTCTTTATTCCTTTTCCTCTTTATTTTTTGTTCTTTATTTCTTTCCGAATGCTTTGATTTAGTTTCTCTTTAACTTTATTTACTTGAATAATCGCCAAATATACCTACAATAATTAAAGAAACAATTTATATGAAATTAACATAAAATTAAGTTAGGAATACATTAAAATAATATATAAATTATAAGCACTTCAAATACTCCCAATCTTTACATTTTGCTCGGCTTCAAGCAAAAACTAAAATAAAAACTATGAAAAGAAAATCCTAACTAAACCACTTTTGCAAGTGATCTCTATTGCAATTAACGTATGTAATAAGCCTTTAAACCCTTATTTAGCCCTAATGAAAGAGTTACAGTCTCATAAGGGTTTTCGACCATGATACCCACCAACATCATCAAAGATGCCTCAAAGGATGCATAAAGTAAACAATTCAAAGAAAATTATAAATATTGATAAAGTGCTAACTTTAGTTCAATAGTCAGCCTATTTCACATTAGATTCTTGTGTTGAGCATGTAAATTAATTCAATTAAGACTTATTCTCAAAATTTTCAATATCAGCCCTTGTATTGAAAAATAAATAGAGTAGGTCAAATTAACTTTATCATCTTGATCTTTTTTTCCCTTATAGGCAGAAAATTTGCATTTCTTTTGATTTTTCTTAAAGCACATGTTTTTTTTTCTTTTTCTTTCCATTATGAATATCTATCGTCAGGAGCTTTCACTCTACCCCTTAAGGTAAATTTTTTCTCATGGTAGATTTTCCTCTAAATACCGATGATACATAGCCCCAAATTACTCAAGGATAACTTCACCCTTAAGGGTTATAGGTAGCTATTTCTAATTATGGTACTTGTATAAACTAAGTAATAGAGAATCAAGGTAAACGATCATTTACTCATTTTAAAGTTCTCAACTCAGGATACACCAATCTCAAATCTCAAGTCAAAATTCTAAAAGAATCAATATAAGTATTCAAGATATTTAAAAAAATCTCAATCAAGATGAAACTAACACAAGAATTAAGTATTATAAACTAAGGCAATATTTATCATTTTCTAATAACCATATTCATTTTCAACCATATACTCAACATCGGCAATAAAACAAAAGTTTTTTTATGTTGTTATTTTTTTGTAGTTTTTTATTTTTGTTTTCATTTTTCATTTTCTATCTTTTATCTTCTTATTTTTTAATAAAATGAAAGCAAATATTCCCACTGTCGAAGTTGAAATCAACATTGTCCTCAATGTAAACAATCTCGGGTTTTGCACTTGAAGATGTGAACTTGTAGTTGCATCATTGAAGGGCTTGTGAAAAATGATGTGTGTTGACCCCCAAACTTGTGCAATAACCTAGATCACACAAAACAAAAGAAATAAAAGAAAAGACAAACAAAAGAAAGTAAAAATAAAGACAAAAATAACAAAAAAAAGTTTAGAAAGCTTGGGATGCCTCTTAAGAAGTGCTTAGTTTATATTCATTTTCAAGGAGGATTATGACTTGCAATTTGGCCTCTTCCCACAAGAATGAGGTGAGATCGTCATTGATATACTTCTTATGTATTGTATAAACATCAGGATGTCAAATGGATACTTATCCTTAAATACTTTGGCTATTTTTCTATCCACTTGTCGACTTGAAAACAATCTTTAGTGTATACTTTATAGGTGTGAACACATTGAAAATGACTTTCTTATTTTGATCTCTCAAAATTAATTTTTCTTCCTGAACATCAATCAAAGCTCTTCCTATAGCTAAGAAATGTCGGTCTAGAATGAGAGGTAACTCTATATCTTCGACTATATCCAAGACAATAAAATATGCAAGGAATATAAACTTGTCAACTTTCATAAGTAGGTCCTCAATTATGCCCCTTTGATACTTTATAAAACTATCTGCCAATTAGAGGGCAACAATTGTTGCCATGGGTTGTCTCAGTCCCAATTTCTTAAAACCAAAAAAAGGTATCAAATTAATACGTGTCCCTAAATCAATAGTGCAACATATATTAAATCTCCTTGGATCTTTCCGATTTGGTGGCAACTTATTTTTGCAAGATGGCGATGTAGTCCTTAATTAGCATTATAGTTTCATGCTGCTCAAACTTCCTCTTGTTGAATAAATTTTGTCTCATAAATTTGGCATAAAGCGGCATTTGTTCTAAAGAATCTACAAAAGGAATGTTAATATGCAATTCCTTAAATACAGTAAGAAATTTTAAAAATTACTTATCTATATTACTTTTTCAAAGACACTAAGGACATGGGATTGGAAGAACATAGGCCTTCACTGGTTTTATTGCTTAAGGTTGTGGTATTTATAAACTTGCTGCTTTGAAGCCTTGGCAATGTCTTCTGCTTGTTCTTTGTCAATTTTCTTTGCTTTGTTTTGTTGTTCGTCAAGTTGCTCACCACTCAAAAGTACAATTGCATTCACTTGTTCCCTCAAACTTATATTAGTGTTACTAAGTAGAGAGCCTCGTAGTCTATTAGATAATAAGTTTGCAATCTAACCCACTTATACCTCGAGGATTCATATATATGCAGCTTGATTTTGAAAAGATGTTTCAGTCTTGGTCATGAACTGATACATATTTGATGTAAGTTGGATAGAAGCGTCTTTTAAATTTGAATTCTTTTCTTGTGGTTGGAACCTTAGAGGTGGTCCATTGTATTCTAAGTGTTGTTCCATGATAGATTTAGATGGTTTCTCAAACTAAGATTGTAGGTATTTGAATATGAGTTATTTTGTTACCTTTGGAAGTTTGATAAATAATGAGCTTGTTCAGTAGAAGATGGTTCAAAAGGACTTACAATTTGGCAATGAACAATGGCATGATTCCCTCTATACAATTCACACACTTAATTTTGAATAGCATATTTAGTTGTTCTAGCTTATTAGACAGGGTAGTTATAACAGCCTAAGCCTAACAATCAAGTAGTTATTACTCGCTTTGGGCCCACAACCTGTCACGATTTTGTTATTAGACATTATAACCCAAAACGTATCTACTTAGTTAAGAGAGCCTAAGGCTTGTGAGCTAGTTGAGGAACTCTTTCGCTAACAATATAGGATGTTACATTCTTCCCCTTTGAGGACCTTGCGCCCTTGTGAGGATCATTGGAAACATAATGGAATAAAACCATATCATTAACATATCCATCCACACATTGAGTTGCAACCTGACTGATACCAATTGTAACAACTCAAGCCCAACAATTAAGTAGATATTGTCTGCTTTGGGCACACAACCTGTCATGACTTTGTTATTAGGCTTTGCAACCCAAAGTGCATCTGCCTAATTAAGAGAGCCGAAGGCTTATAAACTAGTCCAAGAATTCTCTGGCTAATGATGTGGGATGTTACAGTAGTCATATGTGCAGATAAAACAATGACAACATTAACATTATAAATCCACAAGGAGGGTTTCAGAATAACGAGTCAATTTTTAGGAAAGTAAAATTTAATCTAAACTAATTGTAAATCTATCCTAATTGTAAAAAAAAAGATTTTGTTTGAGAAAATTAAAACTAAAGATGCAATTAAAATTAAAACGAGCAAATTAACACAAGAATTCAAGAGATTGAAGCTTGCAGGGTTTCAGAATGCACAACAGTTTAACTTAACAATTATCTAATTACCAATTAATGCCCAATTTTGGAGTGACACCTTGAAATCAATCTATTTCTACTCATGAATTTAACAATTAAACCTAATTAAAATTAATCTTAAGTTTTTTTCTTAATAGTATGATATCTAAGCATCCCATGTAAACAAAAGATGACAGATAGTTTGTGGCGGATTTTGAGCAAAGTAACTTATATCATTATAATATGACCGAATCGTGGTAGAATTTTGGTTTGTCACGAATTGATGATGGTTTTGTGATAAAATTATTGTCTACCAATAATTTGTGATAGAAATGTTTTCCATCAAGAAATTGTGATAGAAATATTAATTTGACCATGTTTGACCAAAATTCTAACTTAATATTTTATTAAAAGAAAATGAAAACAATGTGTCATAATTTAATTGATAATTTAAATTATATAAAAATAAATAAATAAAGGAATTAAAACAGTGAGTTTTAGCAAAATTCTACAAAATATCGTAAGTTAAAAAAGTCAACTTTCAAATCCCACCCATACGGCACTTAGTCGACATTCTACCAGTGGTTCTCTTCAATTCTTGAGTGTTTGATTGAAAATTATAGAAGAGCCGATGGTGATTCTTGGCTTTAATTCTAACAAAAGGTGAGGCGGCTGGAAGAGGGAGGTAACTAGACATATATAGGTAATGATGAGTAATGTGTTTGTGTTTGTGGTGGTGGCTGGTGACCTGTGCTGGAAGATAGTGAACGACAATGGAGGTTTCACTGCTGTTTGGTAGTTGTGTTTGGTGATTCTTGCAGCAAATCAGTGGTACTTATGGTTGCGATTTGATGGGTGGCTCTTTATGGTTCTGATGGTGGTAGGGATCGACAGAAAAGATTAAAAGCAATGGCGGTAGTGGCTTTTTATTATGTTTTAGGTTTGAATCAATAATTTTGATTTCAATAGTATAGCTATATATTCATCTATGTTTTCAATTTTGTGTTTCGATTCTGAAAAAGGAAATAAAAGAATAAAAAATTAATTTTTTTAAAGAATTCTACTATTATTTTTTGTTATGAATATGGCACCTTTCATTTTGAATGAAAAAGAAGATGAAGAGACTTTTAAGTTCAACTCGTGAATATGGCACCTTTGATTTTGAACAAAACAAAAGATGAAGGGTTTTTTAAGTTCAATATCAAGTGCTACTCCTAATTAATTATATCTATTCTTTACTAATCATCATGGATAACAAATCTACATCACCAAAAGCTAGAAATGTTATAAGATGCAAAGCTCTTATATTACAGCATATTATTTTTCTATAAGTAAATACTAGCCATTTCATGATTATTCATATCATTATTTTTCATGTTGATCACTGGATTGTTGGGTCATGTGTGTTTATATAGCTGCAATCTCTAGAATCACAAGGAAGCCACCAGTGATAAAGGAAATTCAAGTGGACCCACTTAAAACTTGGGAGGTTTGGATCAAGATTCTAGATGCTGAAAAATGACCTCGATATCTAAATTTATTTTCAAGGAAAAGAACAAGAATCCTAACCAAACACTAAACCGAGCGCAACTATCCACACCTGCGAACCACAAAATATGGTTAGGATATGTTGAAGGGGTTCTGATATAAACCTCCGACACTTAATTTAAATATTTAATATATAGGGAAAGGAAAATAAATTGACAAAACTAGAAATAAGCCGAAGTTCAAAGGATTTTGGGTGGTGTTAAAGATCATGTAGAAGGTAAAATGGTCAAGTGGTTGATGGCCAATAGAGTTTTTAGTTGAATTTGCTAACCCTTTCCTTTGATAACTTGTTTGGTTCAAATAGGTTCTTCTTAGTGAGTAGTTGTATCCTTGACTCTGCCCACTCTCTTAGCAGTTGCACGTGGTTTTCATCAACTTTGGATGGTTACAAGGCTACGTTGCTTACTCAATTTCCTTAGTAATAGGGTATGTCTAGAGCACATTTCTCCGAAGTGACTCGGACAAGTAGATTCCTAAGTCGGATAAACGAACTTTTAGATTGAAGTATTTGACTTCTAGAGTAGCTTGGTGAATTTCCAAATCGCCCACATAGATTTCATGTTGTACTTATAAATTTGGCTCAAGCGTTGGATTCTAAGTGAGTTCAGGCCTATTGTATTCCTTCACGTTAATTTTCTTGATAATAGGACACGTCTAGAGCATGTTTCTCTTAGATGACTGGAACAAGTAGATTCCCAAGTCGGACAAATGGATTTTCGAATTGAACTACTTTATTTCTAAAGTGGACTGGTCATGTGAATTTCTAGGTTGCCCACATAGATTTTAGGTTGTACTTATTAGTTAGCCCAATAATAGTAGATTCAAAATAAGCTCGGTTGTGAAATTTGATGCCAAGAAAATCCAAGCTAAACGGTTGTGAAATTTGATGCTTCACACAACCTGTTTGGAACCAAATTTAATCTAAACAGAAATGTTCAATTGAATTTAGATAATATTTACTGATCTAATCAGATTTGGACCTGTTCAGAGTCACTTAAAACATATTTGAATTCTGTTTTCTCGCCACTATTCTGATAGATACAAATTCATATCTTAATTGGATTTATCCGGAGTGAAAACTTCTACTTCTAGGAAAATTCAATTGGATCAAATCTCAAAATTAAAAAATAAAATTAAAAATAATTCTTCCTAAAATTAAACAGAAATAAAACTTGATTTCTAATTCCAACAAACCCTTTCAAGATTAAAAAAAAATAACACACACAACCAACCACATTGAGCCATCGACTATTGATTAATAGCTCCACTACGTCAAGCCAACAAGGCACGAAAAGCCACTACACCGGCATCGCACCTAGCCGTCATGGCTAGGCCAGCCCTTACCATTGTTCAGCCGTTCCTTCATCATTCATTTATTGTTCACTTTAGTATGACTTCTGGAGATTGTTTTGACCATTTTCTATAATCTTATTTGAATACAATACATGCACATTCATTTAATAAAATGCTTAGTAGTTTTATGTTCTAATTTTTTTTTTGTATTATAGTTCGAATTGAATCTGAACCGGAATTTCCCTACCCCTTAGTTAGGAATAGCAAAATTACTAGCCAAAATAAAGCACGCAAGCAACCTTCCCCGCTCCCTCTTTTTCTACCCCCAAATCCGTTTGTAAAAACCCGCCCACTACAGGTAATTTTGCAGTTTTAGAACGGGTTTGGTATTTCGAATTGAAATCTCGTTGCTAGTTGCGGTCAGTTTCATACTAAGAAATCCACTTGATACCCGAGTGGGTATACGCCAACCCATTATTTATTTTAATTATTTAGATGTTTAATTTTAATCATAAAAATTTACGTTAAAAGATTTAACCATAAATACATGTAAGTTAAAAGTTATTAATTCCTAAACTTAACATATCTCACTGCTACACACACATATACAATAAGCTTTTAATAACTAGAATTTTATAATTTTTAAATTTAATATTACTAATATTTTATTTTAATTTATTGATTTTATTTGTTTTACTTCAGTAACTTGAATCCAATGATTGTTTACCAAAGTTGGGTTTGTTTAAGGGTACAATCTTCATTTGAAAATTGTTTGTTTAGTGTTTGTTTGATTTTGTTTGTTTAAGGGTACAACCTTCAAGTTACTAAAGTATCATTAGTTTAGTATCACATGATGTGAGATCAGTAAGTTACAGCTGGCTATAACTCAACATTTGCCTTTATTTAAGGTCAGCATTTGCTTTTATTTAAGGGTACAATCTTCATTTGAAAATGCTCTCGGTTGTTTCTTTGGGCCAGAACTATCTTTTAAAACAAAGCCCACCGGCTGACGGGCTTATTAGCTCGAAAGCTAAAGAGAACTGAAACCCCGCGCTCCAAATTTGCGGTACCACGCTTCCCGCAGGTATCACCGCTCCCGACGGTGACAACCTATCACCAAGCCGTCGAGCCCGCCACGCCACCACCGTCGCCCCTCGTCAACCAGCCACAGGCACGGAGCCACTGGTTCACGCTTTGGTTTCAACAATATCTTTGGTGAGTTTATTTTTTCTTCTTACTTTTTTTAATTGATATCTTTATTTATTTAATTATTTAATTTTGTTTTCTTTAATGTTTAATCTTTTAATTTTGATCTTTAGTTCCTCTTGTATTCTTTCTTACTTAGTTGATTGTTAAAGGAAAAGAGGAATATATAATACACTCTATCTAATGCATAGATATTGCATTAACAGTCAAAATAAAATTAGTAAAATAACCTGAGACTTTAATTGTTTACGTTTAAATATAACAAATTCAGTTACTAATTCTACTTATCAGTTTGCGCGGCTTTAGCTAAAAACTGTTCATCCATTAGACTTGTAGAAACTTGGAATTCTAGTTTGATAGAGATGTTTAGTCACTAGTACATTTGGATTTTATTTCTATTTAATTTTCTTGGTTCTTCATTAAAAGACTACATTTTAATTTTGGCAGATTTTATCTTTTAAGAAACATGGCTGTTGACAAAGACAAGCCTCAAGATGAAGCTTCAATATTCCGATTCTGCAAAATCATTCTCGGTTGGGATTACTTTCGCCTGGTCAAAGAATCCCAAGTACACAAATATACTTGCTCTCTCCATTTTACTTTTATATCTTGTTAATAATAGAGTTCTGATTTTTTTCTATTTATGTCTTTGGCAAAGGAGAGAAATGACAAAAATAGTAAGAAAGTTGACAGGGGGAAATTGGGTTTAAGAGAAGTAAAGGATACTTATAAAGATGTTGATGATTATTTGGCCACTTTTGAGCCACTTTTGTTTGAAGAGGTCAAAGCTCAGATCATTCAAAAGAAAGACGAGGAAGAAGGTATTTCTCTTTTGTAACTTCTGTTTTGTTCCCCAGAGCGTTTGAGAATTTAAAAGGAGGAGAATTAACTTTAATTGTTGTGTTTAATGTCCTTTTAGCGAAAATTGGTACATAATTGTTTGAGGTAGAGAATTACACTTATTATCATGTAGTAGTTTTTCGGTTCTAAAGAGAGTTTGCAATTAGAAATGAAATGCAATTTCAATTTCAATTTCATTGTGTTATGTTGTTTGGGTGTTGTTGCCACAAAAATTGTTGGTACTATGCTGTTGAGGTGTTTTTTTACATTACATTTCTTTCAATTTTTTTCTTGGTAATTATTTTGAGTTCTATTTCATTATTCTTCTGGGCAATCTGAGATCTAGAATCTGACCCAAAAAGCTGTGTTTGGTAATTGCAGTGCAAGAATGGAAGCTCAGGTTGGTCATGGAATGTGGTGAGGCTGATGGTTTTCACTTGCCTTCAGTTACTTATGAAGCTGATGAGGTGGAATCAATATCGCCGAATGATCTTTTACTGCTTTCCAAAGAAGAGGTAACCAAATCAACAAAAAAATTTCCAGCATTGTTTTTGCCCGTATACTTAGAATAGTAAATGACGTAAGTTTTAGATCTCATGTTATGTTTTAAGGAAATAATCAATAAAACACAAACAAGGAAACTCTAACTTTGGTTCCTAGCTTATGGAAACTCAAGGAATTCATGCTTTTTAATATAATAACATGATTTGACTTGAGATTTTTCTCCTTCTTTTTTAATTTATTATTTTTTAATCCAAATATAATTCTAAGTAGGTGGTTTTGTTTTTTTTTGTTCTTTCTTCCCTTTTCTAGATCATGTTCTCTTATTTTTTTCCCTGCATGTTTCTAATAAAGGTACTATAGCTTCTGGTCTTGACTGTTGGGAGGTATATTGCTCATGCAGTTCAAAGAAGGTTCAACATTTCCAACAACATATGCATTTGCACTGGTGGAGCATTGCCAAGCAAATCTTCTAAGACTTAGAATGTATTTAGCTGGAGAGGTCATACACATAAATAAAGATGCTGTTAAATCTCAAAGGCTATTGAATATACATTCGCTTATCACTTCTTCCGTCAGTGCAGTAGAGAAACGTTTGTTCAGTCTAAAGGTAAGTCAGTCTCAACATGTTCAAGAGATCAATCATGTTCTTTTAACTTTTATCCCCAGCTGTGTTGGACTTTAATTTTCTTGCATTTATATGTTTGTGTTTTATTCATTGTGTTAGTTACAAAACATAAGAGAATCTAAATTTCAAGATAGTCATGTAAAACATTTTAAACATAACCTGTAAAACATTTTAAAAATTACCTAACTATTATGATTTTAAATTTGAAGAAAGAAATGTGATTTCATTTGTTGTTTGGATATCATATAGTGAGTGAAGACTAATAATTAACGATATGGGTCCATCTAATAGGAAATGGAGATCATTGGAGAAAGTTGTTTGTTGTTTGTTCTTGTTTCTCTCTAACCTTTCTATGCTAACCAAGTTCTAAACTAGAGATTGCTGGAAGTCCCTAGAACCTTGGTAATTAGGAAACTTATGTGATCATATCCCAGGTGGGTGTCCCAATGGTTTGAATCTCTAACTCGTGATTGCAAACTGAAGGTCTCAACACTGTTAAGAAAAAGTGGTAACTGATTATGCATGTTTTCTGTATGGTGCTAATCTTGCATAGCTTAACCATTTACACCATTGGCAAATGCTGTTGTATACACTGACATGCTTTTGGCAACGTTATTTAGATGGAGGATTTTTAGTGCTTTTTAAGTGAAAAGGTTAAATGGGTATGGAAATCAAGAAACAGTTTAAATGGGTATAGCAATCAAGAAACAGTTTAAATGGGTATAGCAATCAAGAAACAGTTTATTGATCAATTAGAAAATTCTAAGATTACTTTTCTCATCCCTTGACAGGGTATGGACATCCCATGATCAAGCCAGCTATTTTATTTTAGGTATGACAACATAATTTTCTGGAAGTACCATCCATAATATGTCTTTCTTCATCTTGGTGTGTGATTTGTAGGAAAAATAATCAGACTAGTAATTATCTTTTTCTTCATTGTAATGTAGATTCAAGATTGGGGCTATAGTGATGAAAAGGCCAAAATTCATGGGTCATTTTGGTTTCATTTAAGTCCTTGTTTTAAAGAGTGTGATTGCCTTAGAAAAATGGAAGAAATTAATGCAAGTTTTTTTTTTTTTTTTTTGTAGTTTCTTAGTAAAAGGAAATGTTGACATTTAATGGATGTAATATTTAATGCAGATTTGCAGTTTATCAACTATTGCTCGTGAATATCTTGCTCTGAGATCAGTTGGCTCCCTCCCTTTCAAGGATTTGATATTATCAGCTAGCGAAAAAAGCTCTGGTTCTCAAGACCAGAGTTGGAAAATTCCTGGACTGCTACATGAATATATCAAAGAAAATCATAATGCCTCTCAACTCGAAGCGATACATGTAGGTTCTTTCTTGAATTATATTTTTATTCTAATTCCAGATTTACATAAATCTTACCGCACTAGCCCATTCTGCTCTGCATCTCTTCAAGCTTGCCTTTACTAGACTTTAAAATGCTATTGTTTATTGCAGGAAGGTCTATTGCGTAAAGCCTTTGTCCTGATACAGGTTTGGTTTGTGTTCTTCTTGTTCTTATGTGACCAACTTTATTTTCATCTTATTGTGTCCACTAATGGAATAATTGTCAATTATTTTGTTACCAAATATATTGAATTGAATTGATCTAATCTTAGTTACTTGACCTGTGAAAGTGTCTGAGGATGTGCTAGATGAGATGCATTTGTGAATTCTGGGAATCTATTCAACCCTTTAGTTATCAATGATATCTTTTAGTGTGCAGTTACATGGCAGTTTCTTTTACTTAAATTTGGGTATAATCTGATTACAAATTAAGTTTATTAACTTTGGAAATTGGAAACTGCCTGCATTCCTTTTTTCCAGGGGCCACCAGGTACTGGAAAAACACAGACCATTCTTGGACTTCTTAGTGCTATCTTGCATGCAACTCCAGCTAGAGTGCATTCCAAGTATGATAATATTTTTTCATGTTCTTACCATCTTTGATTGACTGAAATAACTGTTAGTACTTCTATTTTGTGGTGATCCGGAGAAATGCAGTAGGGGATATGTTATGCATTTTCCATTGTTTTCCTCCAATGTTAATCTTTGTTTGTTGTTTATTTTTCGTGCAGGGGTGGATTGCGTGAAATAAAGCGGGGACCAGAACTACCGATGCATGAAAAGTAAGTCATAGCTGCCAATTCAAGTGTTCTATTTTCACGATCTTAAGCACTGCTTGCACTTGCTCAGGGATTGCTTGAGTGACTTCTATAATTTATTTTTTACAACGCATCTAATAAAACTGCTTTAATATAATTAGTACATGGGTTTGTAATGTTTAAATATTTCACAGATATAATCATTGGGGACGGGCATCCCCATGGTTAGTTGGTGCCAATCCTAGAGATAATATAATGCCTATTGATGGTGATGATGGTTTTTTCCCTACCACTGGAAATGAGTTGGTAAGTTAAGAGTTTATATTGAATAGATTAGATGCCAATGAGTCATATGTCCTAACCTAAAGTAATGTACAGAAACCAGAAGTGGTTAATTCTAGTCGCAGATATCGTGTACGAGTGCTGGTATGTGCCCCATCAAACTCTGCGCTTGATGAGATTGTGCTGCGCCTCTTAAACACGGGTACAAGTTTCTCTAGCACAATGATCCGTGCTTTTTGGAAGTTTGGCTGCTTTTCTTCTATAACACCAAGCTGGATGTTCTTTGATCCTTTTGTGGTATTTTCATTTTGATTGCATCATTCTCTGATTATCCTTATGCATTTTTCGGGATTTAAATTTGTAATAAAGATAAATAAATAGTATAGTAAAGTTCAGTGTATATTGGGACCTATGTGTATCTGCTTTGGTGGACTGGTGATGCATTTTCCTTGTAAAATTTAGAATGAGAAAATACATTATTATCTACCTTTTAGCTGTACTAATAAATTTCCATGCATCTAGTATTGGTGATATGCTAATAGCCGAAATAATAATATTTTGCTTAAATGCTTTTCTTTTTTATCCACAGGGATTCGTGATGAAAATATCCGCTCGTATACTCCGAAGATTGTGCGGATTGGTCTTAAAGCACATCATTCTGTCAATTCAGTTTCCATAGATCACCTTGTATGTATCTGGCAGCATTCAAACCATAAGCAGCAATCAAACCATACTGCTTTATCGCTATTGTAATTTGTTGTTAATTTTGTTTGTGCTGACCCGGTGGAACATTCAAACCTTTTGCAGGTGGAACAAAAACGTGATGACTCGGCTGCTGATAAACAGAAGCATGGAGCCACAAGAAAGGATAGAGATAGTATTCGCTCTGCTATTCTGAATGAGGCTGTAATTGTAAGTTATTTTAGCCTTATGTTAAAATTCAATCAATATGTCATATTCTCCATTGTTAACTTTTGTTTTATTGGCAGGTCTGCTCCACCCTTAGCTTCAGTGGTTCAGCACTACTCAGTAAATTGAATCATGGTTTTGATGTTGTTATAATAGATGAAGCTGCCCAAGCTGTAAGTGCCAGTAATTTAACCTACTCTTATTGACAATTGATATTTAGTATGAATTATCTGAATACTGTTGTCTTGGAAATTGAGATGTGTTTGGGTGTTCTTGGATTCCATCAGTTTCGTACAGCATGACGAAGGATCAACTTAATTTGTATAGCCTTACAACTAAATATTCTCTTTGACCTGTGACGTTCGAAATTAATAGAAGAATATATTGTAGAATCACACAGCTCAATTGAATAGTGAATATAGTTATGCAAAACTGTCTGACACACGAGGAAGCTTTTATCTAATGCTTGACTTCTCAAGTCAGTAAGATGGTAGCATTTAAAAAGTGCCTACAGTGCAGTTTAGAGGTTTAATATATTAAGCACAGCAATTACTGGTACATTTTCTCTACCTACTAACAACATAAACTTTCCCTCAGGTCCTTTTATATATTTTCATGGAGGGCAATGAGGAAAGCATGCATTTATTCTCTTTTGTGTTTGGAGTCTCGCATTTATTTAGTTTCTCAGTTTATCACCATCGTGCATTGTCAGGTGGAACCTGCGACTCTTGTTCCCTTGGCAACTGGATGCAAACAAGTATTTCTGGTATATTTATGATGATAATTCTTGTTTTTTATTTCTCAATCATTACCATTATACAATTACTCATCTTGCTGAACATGTATCTGTAGTCAAATATTTCTGCTTCACGGGTGCATACAATGGCCAATCTGCTGATTGTTGTTCACATTTCTATATTTGTACCACTGCATGTACCGTCGATCTTTACGCTGTAGTTAATCGTATTAATTCTGTGAATTTTTTGCACCATTTAGGTCGGTGATCCTGTTCAACTTCCAGCCACTGTTATTTCTCCTGTTGCTGAGCACTTGGGGTAAAACACTGTTTTCTTTAATGAAATTGCTTTATTGATTTGTGGCTGATTTTTAGAACGCAATTAGTGTTGCTCTCATGTTTCTTTGTTGAAGGTACGGCACAAGTTTGTTCAAAAGACTTCAAAGAGCTGGTTATCCAGTGAAGATGCTGAAGACGCAGTACAGAATGCATCCAGAGGTTAGATTAGAAAATCCATAACTGGTCTTTGTTAAGATTGATTCATAAATAAATTTTACAAAAATTTCAACTGAGTTGTGAAAATCGTTACTGGCCATCTAAGGATTTCAATAAGCATACACCCAACTATAGGTCTAAGCAGATCCTAGATTAGTGGGTTCTGAATAGCATAGACCTTGTAATCTTATCTAATCTAAAGTATTCCTTCAGTAGTAACATTACAGCTTCAAGGTTTTGTACGAGTAACTCAAACCTTATACTGCTATTACTTCTCTCTCTCCGCCGCCTCAACCCCCCTCCGCCTGGGTGCGTGTTTCCTTTTATTTCATATTCCCACTGTCCTCTTCCTTTTACTGAGAGGTACTAAAGAGTTAGCAGCTGATTTTGAATTGGAGCCACTCAAGTCATCTCCTGTTTGGGAGCATATTTTTGTAATAGATGTCTGGTTTTTTTGGTTTGACACATCCCAAACCCTACCAACTCATATCTTGATTGATAATAACTATCCCTGAATAGTTGGTTACTCTTTTGTTTATTTGTCCAAATATATTTATGAATCAGGTAAGAAGCTTTCCTTCAAGGGAGTTCTATGATGAGGCATTGGAAGATGGGTCTGATGTCGAAGATTATACTACTCGTGACTGGCACGAGTACCGCTGCTTTGGACCATTTTCCTTCTTTGATATACACGAAGGAAAAGAGTCCCAGCCTGCTGGAAGTGGATCATGGATAAACATTGATGAGGTTGATTTTGTCCTCCTCCTCTTTCATAAATTGATTAGCATGTATCCGCAGCTGAAATCAAGTTCTCAGCTGGCGATTATATCCCCCTATAGACATCAAGTGAAGCAATTCCAAGAACGATTTAAGGAAACTTTTGGAGTGGAGTCGCAAAAAGTAGTGGATATAACTACTGTTGATGGTTGCCAGGTGATGTGGCTATTCTTCTCTTCTTTAAAAACCATCCTTATCTGGTTCCTCTTCCCTCTGTGAAATTTACTTTTTAAATCAACATTTGATTTCTGCACTGAGATGGTCATGTTTAGCCATGCGTATTTCATGCACGTGCACACTGCATGCATGCGTACTGCAGCTGAACTATTGGCCCTGTTTCTCACAGCTGAACTTGAGGCTTTTATTTCTCTTTCTAAGTTCTGGACTTTTCTGCCAGTATATGGAAATGGTTCAAACTAATCTGTTTTGATTTCTTTTCCTCCTAAAAGGCCGGAATTTCAATTTCTACAGACTCGGCTTTGCTTTATTTTCTGGAATTCTACACTCCTTAATTTTCTGGTATGTCTGTTTGGCTATGCAACTATTGTGTCATTGACTATGAAATTTAACCCAAAAAAGTTATCCTTTTTTCAGGGTCGGGAGAAGGATGTTGCGATTTTCTCGTGTGTTAGGGCAAGTGATAAGAAAAGCATAGGATTTCTTGCAGATTATCGGCGTATGAACGTTGGGATTACCAGGGCAAAGTCTTCTATACTGGTAGGGCATTATAGTAACAAAAATCAAGTTGTTTTAGGACCTGGCTTTTGACAAATCATGGAGTTGACCCTCTCATATGAGCAAATGTCCGTTTCCGTCTTTAGGTGGTAGGTTGTGCATCAACTTTGAGGGAAGACAAGCATTGGAATAACCTAGTTAAAAGTGCCGAGAAGCAAGATTGTCTATTCAGGGTGAATATTATCTTTACTTTTTCCTGGTATTTTTGTTAAGTCAAATTACACTCGCATAAAAATTAATAATAAATCAACCATTGATACTGAAATCGTCATTGTTGACACTTGTTTCCAAAGAAAACGGGATCTTAATGTGCATCATCTTCCTGACACGGAAAATTGGCGAGAGATAATAACTCTCACAAATCAGAAGTCTAAAGTGATGAAGTTCCTCTTGCAGGTGTCAAAGCCCTATGCTTCGTTTTTCAGTGATGAAAATTTGGAGTCCATGAGGAAGAATGCCACGACAGATAATGTCCAAGGGGCAGATGGGCATGTACCCCATGATGATGAAACTATGCATTATGCTAATACAGGAGATGCCGACCAGGGGCAAGCAGATGATATCGACAATGCAGATGGAGATGCAGAGATGTACGATGCTGATGAGTGACTCCTATCATTTAAACGTGACATTACTCTTGTTTTATGTCGTACAGATGCTTGCAAACCTTGACCACTTCGCATCTTCTGTGGTCTGTTAACTTATCGATAAAAATATTTACTTCAATTATGAGAAATGGGGGATCTCTTCAATGCCGTTGTATAGGAATGTAATTACTGAAAATTGAGCACCATTCATTTTTTGGTGAAGTTGGAAATATGATCGGTTGAAATTTTGGAATACCAAATTTTGTTTGTTGTTTTAACCTTATTATGTTTATTTCAATTAGCCTTTTCTAATTGCCTCTTTAAAAAATGAAAACAAAACTGACCGATGTACTGGAATGTAGTTAATGAAAATTGAGCACCATTCATTTTTTGGTGAAGTTTGGAAATATGGTTGATTGAAATTTTGAAATGCCAAATTTATTTGTTATTTTGACCTTATTATGTCAATTAACCTTTTGTAATTGCCTCTTGAAAAAATGAAAACAAAAGTAACACAAGAAAATATTGGTTCACCGTTACTGCTGGAAAATTTGTTCGTTACAAATGCCAACAAACGTGATGCCATCAACGCGTTCAATTTACATTGACAAAAAGTTTTACAATTATTCAACAAAATAGCATGAAAAATAAACCCAATGCAAACGGCAGCGTTTAAGTTCAACACGTGTCCATCTGCAGGTGAATGTGATCAGTTGAGTTACGTGCAAGTGCAGAGCATACGATCCTGATGATGCTGACGTGGCCGTCCAGATCTCGACCATTTTCTTCATCCGACGGCGCAGATTTCTCCACCAACAAAAACCTCTCTGATCTTCCGAGATCTTTTCAGATCATTAGTCATCGGCGCCGGCGATGGTGAATCCAGAGTCAAAACATCTTGATTTTCAGCCGGTTCTGCCAGAAAGTAACCGAAAAGACTAGCCGATCCCCGTGACGGAGCAAGAGCTGGAGGCGACACAACAACCGCGCTATCAATCGGAGAGGAGGAAGCCGGAATTGTCTGCGACGGAGAAACAACTGTGTGGTGGTTAACGGGAGAAGAATCTGTACGGTTCTTGCGGTTAGTTGGAGTTCTTGGAGCATTCGCTAGTGGAGGAACCGGAACGGTGTCGTTAACATTGGAAGAACTCGTACGGTCCGTGTCTTGCTTAGCCTTCTTGTGCTTAATTGGCTTCCCCGTCAAAACTACATGACCTTCCGGCGATTCCGCCGGGGTATAGCCATGAAGACCTTCAGGTCCTGGTGCAGGAGAAAGAACCGGAAACGAAGCTGGTATTGGCACCTGCGACGGAGAAACAATGGTGGGATTAACCGGAGAAGGATTTGTTTGAATTCTTGGAACTAACGGCGGCGGAGGAAAGGCGGCGGTATGATTAAGCGGACGAAACCAAAAGTTGCCGTTTGAGTGATTATTATTAATCGGAGAGCGAAAAGTGAGAATGCCAGCTAAGCCGTGAACTGCCATGTAACTGCTGTAGTACAAGCCGGGCATGACGACCTGGACGCCGCCGACGAGGAGAGCACCCGAGTCGCCTCTGGTCACGTGCAGGTCACGTGAGGGAAGGAGAGTTGGGAGACGAGAGGAGTTGTTGTTGTTGTTTGAGGGGGAGATCAGTTGGAGGAGCTCGGTCCAAGACAGGCGGAGAGGGAGGACGTGGAGGCGGAGAATGGAGAGGTAAAACGGCGGCGTCTGGGTCATGTCGACGGCGAAGAGAGAGGGGTCTGTGGGGGCGAAGAGGGTTAAGGAAGGGAGCGAGAGGAGGTCGAAGAGGAGGTCGGAGGTTGCGATGGCGTTGGCGAAGAGAGTGTGGCCGCCGGCGTGGAGGAGGAGGAGGACTGCGTCGAGGTCGCTGGTGGGGATTCCGGCCGGGGTGGTCGGAAAACAGAGAAGGATTGTGAGAGTGAAGAGGATCGTCGTCATCAGAATCTTGTGGGTTGCCATTTTGTTGGGTATTAAATTGTGATTTGTGAGTGTGTGGGAGAGAGGGAGGATTCTGTTAAATCTGTCGTAAGTGAAGCAGAGAGAGAGGGTGGTTAGTTTTGGCGGGCTTTCATTTCAGAAGGTATATTTATCTAATGACGATAGTACCCTTGGTTCTTGGAAGTTATAATTTATTTTATAAATCAAGTTTTATCTAACGCAACAAGAAGAAGAGATTGTTTTCATAAGGCAATTAAGAGATAATCGGTTAAAATAAGGAGAGAAAAAGGAAAAAAATAAATCTTAACCATAAAAAATTCACAAAATGGTCACGTGTCACAATATATAACAAAGGCCAGCAAAATCTTAGATAAGCACCGAATCCAAATCCATATTAATATGTGCAGCAGAATTAGTGTTGTGTAATATACTTATCAGGAATTGATCATGGTACTCATTATTATCCAAGGCAGCAATACTACGAACCAGCAATGGCCCACCAATCAGGTACCATCTCAAGATCTGATCATGACCAAAACATATATCATATTCATATGTATAGTCAAAATAAAATAAAATAAAATAAGACCTTAGGATATGGTTTTTGCATATATAATATCATAAACATTGAGGGATCTTCCATAAAATACATCTTCATAAGATCAAAAGATCGTTGAAGTTCAACATCAGCATTCGAATCCATTATCAGTATCCTCAAGAAATTATTATTTAAGAACAAATTAAATTTATGAATGTGTGTATACTTAGAATATTATTGTTGAATAAATTTGGAAACCCAATTTTGTATATCCCTTTATTTGAAGGATGGATAATATCAGGAGTAGTGCTACACATCCCAATCCTAATTTTTTTATCTCAAAAAATTATCCCAAATGATGTGTCATTAATTGAGTAGTTGATAATATTTCTTTATTCCGCTCATCTATTGTGTGTTAGTTAAATAAGTAATTTAGCATCTAATGGATAAATAAGTTATACTAATTTAACAATTAATAGATAAGTTAGTAATTTTAAATTTAGAACCACCAGCCCATATGTTAGCTAATTTATTAATAACACAAATAAAATACACCTCCATCATCTCCATGAGCACAGGAGAATTTCTATAATATTTTAGAGTTACCATCTCAATCATATAACAAGTAAATAATATTATGATATGTATATATTTATTTTAAAATACTGACATGCAATTGATGATTATATAAAATTTAAATATACATATTTTACATGTATTAAATCAATTGATGATTATATAAAATTTAAATATACATATTTTACATGTATTAAATGATCGTGCTACCTCTAATATATTTTAAAAATTTTTAAGTAATGGACAATTATCCCACTAGTTACTTAAAAGACGGAGGGGTAGCGAGCCCATTCTTAAGGAGATGGAAAATACTAAGCATACAATAGATAAACATACAATAATATAGAGTTAGATTCCATTAAAATATCTTATATTCTCTACTTTAATCGAAGTGTGGATCCTAATTTAGTAATTTAGACCATTGCATTTATATTTAATGGCCTTTTTTCTTTTCTTTTTTTTGTGAAATCTGCAAATGTTAGGGCCTACTATGTGTAGATTTTAAAAGCTATTGGATCCAACGGCTCCAATCGAATTTGTACTTTAAGTTAAAGTGCGGGATGGCTTAATGAAATCTACTCCAATATTATGAGTCAGGGCCCGCCATTACAATGTTGCGTTTTTTGCAGAGAGTCGGAGTACTCTTCGTACGTTTGTTGATCGAATTTTTAATCAATCCAAAAAATCTAGATCATACGACAAAGATTATGAGCAAATAGATTATTAAATTAAAAGGATAGACATATTGGCGTATTTGGTTTAAAGTCCATAATCTCCACAGTTCAAGATATTTGATATTTACATCTGCTAAATATGAATCAACAATTTCTTGTAATTATTCCATGAAATATATATAGGAGATTTTATTTTTATAGTTGGACCTATCAGATTTAATGATTTTTACATTATAGCCCATTCAAAAGTGATCGTGCAATTATAAGATTTGAATTCAATGGTGAAGAATTTTCATTGGATTCAGTGCTAAAAAGATCAACACTAAAATCATTTCAGCCTTTAATCCAAATAATAGTCATAGACATCTTAAGTTTTCTATTCCAAATTTCATTTATCGTTTATTAAGTAGTTGATTTTTTTTTTATAACATATGAGTAAGTTAATTATAATATTTCACCAACTGGTTGATTTATGCCCCATTATTTAGTATAGTTTTCTGCAATAAAAAATTTGAAATAGTGAATTAATTGTAATTCTAACCTGTATATGAATAGTTTCACATCCTTAATTTAACTTATTAAAATAAAAAACTAACTAGAATCCTAACTTAGAGGTTGTTTGTTAAACATTTGAGGTTTAAGATTTTATTAATTTTAGACATTTTTTTAAATTTACTTGTTTGTTTTTATAATTTACGTCTGATTTCAAACATTTATATTTGAATTTTATATATGAATTCTATCTAAATGCGAAAAAGTCTAAATGAAAAGTAAATATTATATTCTAAAAATTTAAAACTATAAAATTTAATCTTTTTTGTTTTGATTTATAAGGACATAAATGTCAAAAATAATATTTTATTTAAATATTAAAAAAAAAACATATCATTTAAATTTTTGTACTCATACCCATTGAAAATTTAGATGTATTCAGATCTGAGGGGGAAAAAACGCTACCTTACTAGGTTTGAAAATTTCCAAACTTGACTTACATGATGAATAGGAACTTTATCTTATTTATTTTAAATTATTTCAAGTATAAAAATTTTATTCAGAATTAATCTCTCCTGTTGGGTGATCTTGGATTCTCATACCCTTTTGCAAGAAAATATATATTTAATACTTATACTAAAACCGATTCTTCCATTAATTAATTTTTTTTTCTCTTTTTTGGAGTATTGATTTATATTTTTACCTATGTTTTGTTCAGAAGCTTCAACCGAAACCTGGTATCCATACCTCGTCGTGTATTGATCGACCATATTTCTGGCGTTACATTTAGGAAGGAGTACTGCTCAAAATTTCTGCCGAAGGTAATTAATTCATTTTTGTTTCTCTACTTATAATTTTTGCGATTTAATTAAAGTTAAATTTATAGGATTTTATTGATCTTTCAAAACTAGAAGGAAATAATTTCATTTATATGTTCTTGAGAGTCACGTTTTATATCAGTAAATAATTAATCATATATACAAGGGAAATATTGCAATTGCATTAGGGCTACTAGTTTGCTAACATTAATTAGAGAGATAGTTACACCGATTTCTGTGGTCTTCTCACTAAATCCTCGCGCACAGCTTGTTGAATGAAGGTTGATGATTGCAATTAAGGGCAAATTTCCTTTAATCTTTAGAGTTTATGTCAATTTCTCTGGTAGCATACGTATTTTTAAAAATGACACAAAAGGTCACTTTCGTTACTTCCATATCTCTTGAATCTAATTTTTCAAAGAGTAAAATAATATCTTTGTATGATATGACTTTTTTTTTTAAATAAAAAATTGAATGACAGAACTTAAATTCAATGAAGTCTCAGCTTGAATAAGTGAAAAGTAGAGATAATTAAGTATGCTTTTAGGAAAACTTATATAAATAAAACCTTCAAAGAATAAGGAAACTTCATTAGATTTTAAAAAAATTTTAAAAATAAAAGGACTAACTGAAAAAATTGACTAAAATTATAGGAATTACAAGACCATTATTTGCTCCAACAATTAATCCATATATACGAATAAGCCTTGGGGAGTAGGGAGGAAGATGTTCCCTATTAATTAGAATACAGTAACTCAATTTTGATTCGCTCTTGTAATGACAATTCTGTTCACCTATACGAGCTGCCATTATGAGTGTCTCTATATTTGTCTTTGAGGTTGAAGGCTGAGTTTCTCTCTCTCTCTCTCCTGATCTTTAATGAAATTGGAATCCTTGTGCTAGGTTTATGGAGATGGACGTCATATTTTCAAAACGGGAAGTTACAGTAATCGAGATAGGACCTATTAGTCTAGTTTGCACTGGTGATGGAACTAAGATGTTGAGTGTACGGAAACTGTTGGCAAAGCCAAATGCAGAGATGTCATGAAAATATATTATTGA
Organism: Citrus sinensis; assembly: GCF_022201045.2. Taxonomy (NCBI): domain Eukaryota; kingdom Viridiplantae; phylum Streptophyta; class Magnoliopsida; order Sapindales; family Rutaceae; genus Citrus; species Citrus sinensis. The sequence goes on from NC_068560.1 coordinate 11,820,062, forward strand.
AAAATATGTAATTGCCACTTGATTTGGCGAAAATGGTCAAAATTTTGTACATAATAAATGTTTCAACAATTTTGGTCATTGCATCATATATTGAATTTTTTTTTTAATTTAAATAGAAATTCTTCTGTAGACCCATAATATAGGCTCATGATGGTTTTATATAACTAATCTCTTTATATTACATCAATTTGTACACATTAATTTGTAGAAAATTGTTTGTGGCTCTATTATTATTATTATAAAGTAAAGATTATGTCTGAAAAATTGACATCTAAAATAATAAATGGAACATTTTAAAACTTTATAACATGATTTAACTTTTGTTGTGGCGAAGATGATAATTAGCAAAAGATCTGGATGGGCCCATACGAAAGCCCAAGATTTGAAAACAAAGGTCTGGCCGGGCTTTGGTCCAAAGCCTAGGCAGCATTTTTTGCCCGATATATTAATTGAAAATTAATACGCGTATTTAGTTTTCATGTACCAGGTGTGTCTTTGGTTAAAATGCGCCGTTAATTAATTAATACGCGTATTTAGGATCATTCTCCGATATTTGGATGGCGGTAACAAATTTAGGAAACACACAAAACTTTGGATTCCTAAAGCAATTCGGAAACTTTATGTAATCCTAATTACTTACTGATTTCTGGTTTCCTAATCTTAACCGGACACCAAAATAGAAGTAAAGTATATAAACAGAGCCTTTGAATTAAGATACCCATTTTCATATTTGTCCTATCTTCGCAAATATATTTAGTTTCTTCTTCCGGTTTCACACAACAGAATTAGAATCCACCACCATGTATGCTACAATGAATTTTAACGGTGTTGTTGCCAACAACAAAAAGTTTTGTTCTTGGACTGGTTCTGATTCACTGCCACTGCAGTTGCCGCTACTTTCAGTTTCAGAGGAGCACACAATATGTCCACATGCCACCATTCTCAACGGAATGTGCGTGGTATGTGACAAGCTTATGGACGATTCTTATGGCCTTTGTTTTGATTATATTGAGAAGGGTTTGAGGTACAGCATCGATGAAATTTCTCGCTTGAAGAAAAGAAACACCAAGAATTTGTTGAGGATGAGGAAACTTCACCTTGTTCTTGACTTGGACCACACGTTACTTCACTCTCGATTGATTGGTAAGTTAACATCTGATGAGAAATATTTGGAGAAGGCAGCAGCAGCCGCAGGAGAATTTTCTTCGGATAAGATTTCGAGAGGGAATGATCTTTTCAAAATCAAAATTGGTGATAATGTTCTATTGGTGAAGTTGAGGCCTTTTGTTAGATCTTTTCTTGAAGAAGCAAGCAGACTGTTTGAAATTAGTGTTTGCACACTGGGTAACAGAGAGTACGCCACCAGGGCCGTGAAGTTACTTGATCCGGATTGCAAGTATTTTAATTCAAGAATCATTACACGTGAAGATTTCAAACAAAAGGAGAGGAAGTACCTGGACTTGGTGTTGGGACAAGAGAATAGCATCGTCATCGTTGATGATACCGAGAGTGTTTGGGGTGGGCGTGTGGAGAACCTGATTACCGTGGGAAGTTATGACTTCTTTAAAGATAAAAAAAAGAACGATTGCAAGTCTTACTCTGAACAGATGAGCGATGAAAGCGAGAGTGATGGCGCTTTGGCTAACATTCTCAGAGCTCTGAAAGCGGTTCATGCGTTGTATTTTGACAATCCGGGTAATCATGCTGCAGGCAGAGACGTTAGAAGTTGCTTGGCAAAAATTCGGAGCAGGATTCTGATGGGGTGTACTATACTGTTCGGCGATGATGATTTTGAGGAGTTACCATTAACATGGTCAAGAGCAGAAGAGATGGGAGCTATTTGCACATTAGTAACTGACGCCTCGGTTACACATGTGGTTTCATCAAATACACAATCTGAGACTTTTGAATGGGCAGAGTAGGAGAAGAAGTGTTTGGTGCATCCGCAGTGGATCAATGATGCTTATTTTCTCTGGTGTAGGCAGCCGAACGATGTATCATTCTTTTAAATGTACCCATTTATGTACTAATTCAAGTGTAGCAGTAAATGCACTGATTTTTTACCACTTAAGGATTCTTTTTCTCAATTTTATGGATAATGATTCAATCAAGCACCAGCTGTTTTGATTCTAATTCTCAGTCCCACCGCTGTATCACAAGGCTTAAATTCCGATGATTAATAATGAAAGAGTTTAAAGTGCCGATAATTGATTATTTCAGCATTAAGTTTTACAAGTAGTAGCTTTGCCTATTGTGCAAGAACGTGTAGGAGTAATACAGGCAGCTGTTATAATTTGATCCAACTGCCACAGATCTAATCTACAAATGACTCATCTTGTGCATTTAAAGCATGCTCCGGGACTTTCATCAAACTTCTTGCTGTTTTCATCTAACATTTATCTAGCTTGCGAAAAACATTGGTGTCCCCAGGTGAAATAGTTTCCAATCTATTTGCTTGCTAATTGGGTCAGCTTAAAATCAGCTTCCTAATCAATCCAATGCAATCGCAAATCCGAAAACACAAAACAAGTGTTGTTTAAATTGATCAGTTATATATTGGTCTCTCATTCTTTGAAATTAAGATTAGGATTTTTCAATAGAATAGACTTTGGTGTTTTTATGCAAATTTCTTCAGAGATTTAATTTCCTGATAAGAGGATGTATTGAATGGTTAATTTTTCTTTAGTTAGTAATGATTTATTTTTACAAAATGAACTGGAAAAACATTGATGAAACGAGTCAGTCCTGGGTCTGTTTAATCCAAAACAGGAACAACTAGCTCTATTTTTCATGTAGTTGGAAACTTTCATCTCAGGGCACGAACAGCCAAATAACTAAAATATTAAACAATTTTTTATATATCGCCTATAATGTACCAAATTATCGAAATTTATTGCACTTGAAGAAAATTGATAAGTGTTGTCCAGTTGCAAAACAAGAAGTGATGACAGCAAAATAGGAACGGGAACAGAAAATGAGATTCCTCACGTCAAGAAAAAAGAAAATTGGGCATCCAAGTTGGGTGAAAGGAAAAAATCCCGTGAGTAACTTTGAGCATGCATGGAAGTGATAAAGAACTGACTTGAGTTCTTCTTTGGCCATCAATAGTTGTACTGAAGAAGAAGGGAATTGCATTTTCATAATACAGAACAAATTAGATCTTAAATCAGTATGATTTACGAAATAAATATGATTGGAAAAAATGTGATGACGCTGTAAAGTTGGAATTTTAAGTCAATAGGCCTGCACTTTCTTGCACTATTGTAGGGGCAAATCTTAATGGAGACTAGAACGGGCTATGATCCCTGTAAAAATTTTAATTTTTTTTTAATATATATGAGATCCCTTAAATTATAATAGAAGTTAAAAAATATATACATTATTCACTCCGGCCTCAATAACCAAAGTTTTCAGTTTTCATCCCTGCACTATTGTAGTTAAGATATTCAGAACTTATCAATAAAATAGGGGTTTTAACAGTTAAGCACAAATCTTGAAAAGAACTTATAAATTCTAGACAGAGGAAAGAAAGGAAGAAAGGTGTCTTATTGGTCATTTGAGCACACTATTTGTTTTTCAAATTAACTGGTTGCCTAAGCTTATGTATCTTTCTTTTTTGTGTGTGTGTGTATAGATATCATTTGCAACCTATTAGATCTTAGATACTGTTGCTACGCCTTTCCTTAGAGAGCTTAAACGTTTATCTAGGCTATAGTAGTTCTTAAAATGGCATCAAAGTCAAGTTGTGTAGTCCATATATCTTATATGTAAGTATATGTGAGTAGAAATTTAAATAACCCTGTTAGACGCTGAATTAAGCACAAGCTCAAGCTTTTGGATTCTGTGATTACTTGAAATAATCTATAATTAATTTTTTTACGAACTCATATTCACTGGCACTCCTTATGGTGAAAAAAAGTGATACCTACAAGGAAAAATCCTTAATATAAGATATAAGATTCCATAAAAAGAATGCAAAATTTTATAGTTGATACGTCTTATTGTATGAGTTCATGAAATATCAAAACCCTCTTGTCAAAACTATCAAAACCTGAATCACATAGGTGAAAACATATCCAATGCCTTCTTACCTTGACCATCCATTCCATTACCCAATATCATAAAATCCATGATACCACATGATCTTTTTAGTTCATGAACTGTCGTACATATCAATCAAGGCATTCATAACTCAACACACATTGAATCATACCCCATTTTCACTACAATTCCATGAACCATCTCCTATTGTTGAAATATCCGGCCACTTTAAAGGACGGACAAAACCTATTCATTAGAATATATCCTTTAGTTAAAAAATTTTTAAAATACATCAGAGGTAATATAATAAATTAATGCATGAATGACATTTGTAGTTAAATATAAGATAACCACGCCTTGTACGAAATTTTCTAAAACAAGCACATATATCATAGCATCATTAACTTAGTACATGGGTAACATAGTACCTTTAATATATCCTTCTAAAATACCCACCCTCAGTAACCATCATATTCCAATAAAGAACATCTATCGGCCACATATTGCAGAGAGGCAACACAAATGGCGAGATTAAAGGAATAGTTAAAAATTTGGTTTGCGGATGAAGTGGAGAAATTGAAACATTGCAAAATTGATGACTTTTTTTTTTTTTCCTTTAACAGGGCTTATTGTTGTGAGTTGCTTTATGTTCTCAAATGTCACCTGACTCCTCTGTAGCGAGTACAACTATAACACTTGAGTTTTTCTTCTAAATATGTTACGATCAAATGGTTGCTTCAGGCTACTTTGGCAAAAACTTCTTAGATGAAAATACGCCATACGAGAATGCCTGGTTGCTTGTAGATGCCATAATCAAATAAAGTCAATAATAAGATAGCTAATTCGCAAACTTTACTTGTCCACCAAATATAGTCACTATTAAATTTCAATACAATCAACCGTCAAATTCACCGAAACAGGAGATATCATGGCCTTTATTTTAGAAAAGAAATGAGATAATCGCAAGAGAAATTAAAAAAAAAAATCACAGCTCAATTTACGCCAATAAGAAGGAAAATTACTAGAGGTTGGCAGCTTCAAGTCCAAATCAATTCGATCGAATAGCAAGTCGATTCAGACTAGTGAAAATTTCATTTGACCTAATACGAACTAGGGGTCGGCGATTCGGTTTCCGAACCCATTCGGATTCGTTTTAGCTGTAAAATTAACTAAAAACCGAACTTATTGCAATTTATCATTTCATGATAAAACAATAAATATTGTCTAATTTCAAATTAATTTTTATTACTTTCTTTGCAGTTATTTGATATTTTTATGAACTTCTTGAATCTTTGTTAGTGTTTCACGTTTTATAAAAGTTTTTGAGGTAAAGAAGAAAAAAAGTGGAAAGGCTACAAATTGGTGTGAAGAATTGGAAAAGCCCAAATAGTAAGATTTCAGCTTCATGGATTTTGATTGCTTCTTGAATAAATTTATGGACTTTATTCACATCATTGAGCTATATCAAAATTGTACTAAAGTTAAGGATCATATTTGACCCATAAATATTGATTCTTGAATGGCTGGTCGAATTTACTATTTGAGCCCACATTAAAAATGTATTTTAAAACTATTTTAACACATACGCCTACTTTCTAGGGTCCAAGTCCTATTTTTATTAGGAAAAGGTGAGCTAACACAAATTTTACAAGTCCTACGAGTATTAGAACTAAAGATCTATATAAATCCTCGTTAAAAAAAGTCTTGGCATAGAAAAAAAGTGAAGTATCAATTTAGAAGAAAGAACTAGGCGAATTAGAGAGAAGAGATGGTTGTCATAACTTTAATTCAATCAATAAGTCTTTCTTTCTCTGGTCTTTTGTTAGTTTTCTTTAATGGAATTAATATTGAATAATTTAGACACGTGTGAATGATCTTTTTATCAATTAACGTTGATTTCAAAATCTTAGACATGGATTTTTTTTGATAAAGTTTCAGATTCATAATTTCTTCATCTTTCTCTAGAAAATTTTATATTTCATTAATTTTAGTGTTCAATAATTGCTATCCTACTTGTTTAGGTGGCCAACTAGATAATTTTATGGTGATTTGATTGCTCGTTCAGGGTTTTGATCCATAATTGTCAAGAACTATACCTAAGTGGCAGATTATGAACAAATTTATGAGTTTTTGTTCGATTGCATGTGGGCTCAAGATAAATACACTAAGCTATTTGTTTCACAATTCAGCCTATATCTTTTTTTATTTTGATGCTTTCATTAAATTATATTTGGAGAACTTATTCTAGGTTATTTCATGGAAAGAGATTGTTAAAGAGCGTGTTTTACTAGATAGCTAAATAAAGAAAGATCAAGATATTGAGCTTGTAGTTATATTAGGATTGTTTTTCTCAAAAGAAAATTAATGATGATTCAAATAATTGACTAAAATCCAATGTTTAGTAGTGGAAAATGATTCTTTGAACCATATTTCACATCATATATAAATCTCTTTAAAATTGTTATCTACAATTTTCAGATTTTCACATCATATATTGCAAATCATGTCCAAATCTCCTCTCCACAAAATGCTATGTATATGTTCATTAATATGTCCTAAGTAGATTTGGAAATTTTGAGTTAATTTCGTTAAGTTTAGATATGATTTTTATTTTAATTTTTATTGCAAGTAAGTTTATGTGTTTTGATTAACAACTTGTTAATTGGTAATAACCTTCTATGAGAATGATCATTGCTTGCTTTTATACTCAATAATGTAATATTTAAGGCAAAGATTAAAGTGATATGCTTTCAAGCGTCATTGTTTTGACATTAAAATTTGGTCTAGTGGTTATAATTGAATTTATAGAACGGAAAAGTTACAAATTTTTCATTATTGCATAAATTAGCAAGTGTACTAGTAGGCACAAATAATATAATGTAGAGTAGAGTATCGTCCCATAAACATTATATATCCTATTAGCCATAGAAATTATTTTAACCCTAATTTATTTGAATAACCGAATAAGTGAATTTAGATTAAAAACTAAATAAAATAACTAAGAATTAAATAAAGATGCAAGCAATAACAAAAATCACCAAGAGATTTAGACATTAGGACTTTCAATTTCACCATAAGCAATCCAATTTGGTCCTCCATCTATATTATTAAAATTATTACCTATGTTGACAGTGAATTTCCCTAACCTGTTTAATAACCTCTCTCAAGTAATATCAAACACATCCTCATATATTAACTCACTATATCTCCATGTAAATTTAAATATATGCAAAATTTTGTTAAACTCTATGGAAATTGTTAGATAAAGTTGCACGAATTATGTTGGCATATCTCAATCTTTTGTTCAATCCATAACATCTATTATATAGAGTAAAAACACATAAATCTCCTATTAGTCTCATTATGTATCCTCAATTCATTTAAATATTAGCTAGATATGTAAAAGCATTAAACATAATAATGAACACTTAATCATGGAATAATAAACTAAAAATAACATAGATTTATGAAAATAAATCCTAATAGTTAGGCTACATAAAGTCCTAGCAAAATAAATTATTTCATGGGAACATAAAGAGAATTTATAAATTTAATTGATAACATTCAAGTAAGACAATTGAAAAAGGAAAAGAAAAAGGTAAGAGCCAGAAAAATTTTGGGTGGGCTAATTTTTTTTTCCAAGTCCAAATGATATCCCAATTGAAAATATAAATCTTAATGAAAAATTCATTAATATATAAGAAAATACATCAAATCCAAAAAGTAATTCAATTACAATTAAGTATTATTCAGTTGCGTCTACCGATACTTTCGAGAATTAAAGTCATCTATTATCGAATCTGAATCGATAGTGTCTACAAATCCTCTTTCAATGTAGATAACCATACAATATGATAAAAACTCATTCTCCATCTTATTTCGAAGTGGTGTCTTGATAAACTTCATATATGAAAATGCTCGTTCAGTCGTTGAAGTTGAAACAGGAAGAGTTAGCTAAACGAATCAATATGTTTATCAAAAAGTAAATTTAAGACTTTCTTGTCTTAATTAATTTTCGACATAATTCAAAAAGTGAAGAAATACAATGAAACTCAACAAGACGAAGCACATCAATTTGAAAACATTCTAACTGTCTTCTCAAAGCAAGTATCTCAAATTAAGTAAAATCTCGAGGATAAAATCTCTCTGCAAGATTACAAATATCATCAACATTAAATCATTTGAAAGAATTAACAGGATTCAAAGCAGAGCTCAGAGTAAGAAGTTTCATCATCTGATCTATAAATCTATTATTTAACTCCATCAACTGAAAATCTATTACAGCATTAAACAAATCAATTTGATAATAATGCTCCACTGTAACATAATATTTCTACTGACAAGAACGCATCGTACCATTCATATGGCGATCATTCATTCCAGGCACATCAATATGATGACTTTCACATAATGGTACCAGACTCTTAATAAAAGTATCCCAACCATTCTCCATTAAGCTTTGAAGAAGTGATTTTGTAGCTGATATTAAATGTATAACATTTAAAATGTCTTGAGATTTCATTTGTAATGCTTGACAAAGTAAATCACTTATCCCTAAAACCTTATTCATCAAATGCAAGATGAAAACAAATTTACAGGTTGACATTACATCATACACACCTTTAGCTTCCCCTCGTATGTCATTATTCGATCCATTGCAAATCAACTTTTCAAGATACTCATGAACAACACCAAACATACTAATCAACCTACTGACCGAAGCTCCAACGAGTTGCTCCAAGTCGTTGTAATGAACAAATTTGATTAGCTCTTGTACCAGTTTCAAGGTCCCCAGAGGCTATCAGATCAATAATTTCAACCTCTCTGATAAGTGCATATTTTCCATATATTTTACTATTAATTTCTCCATCTTTTTCTTGTTTTGGTCTTAAATATTCTAGTTATTTTAGTTCATTTTTAAATTATACATATTTTAACCTTAATTATTTAATTACTAGTGATTTTTATTTGTTATTTTTAAATTTTAATTAATTGAATTATTTTGTTGAATAAGGAATTAATTGAAGATAAAGGATAAAAAGGGCATGGGAAGTTTAAGTTGGGAAGAAATAAAAATTAAATTGAAAGACAAAAATGCGGCCAAGAATTAATGGAAATCAAGAAGACCAAAATTAGAAATCAATCTCTTCAGAGCATGAACGGTGGGCATGCATTTGGAAAGCAAAGATTTGGCAATTTGGAATGCATGTGCTTGGCATTAAAAGAAGAAATCATTAATTGGCCTTTTGCTTTTGTGGTCAAACGTGTGGCTAGCTTTCAAAGTTTAATAAGGAAATAATTTAAAAAGGGCTTGGTGAGTGGGCTTTGTAAGTCGGTGGATGGCTTTGACTTATGATAAGTTGTGAAGAATTAATGCAATTAGAATCCAATAAGGATTAAGCAAGTCAGTAACATTATATAAAGGCCAAGAGGATTTGAGGAAGGGGGAGCCGCAAGAAGAAAAAAAAACAAAGGAGAAGAATTCGGGCAGCAAGAGACTTTGGAAGGGGCAGATCCAATTCGGCAGCAAGAGAAAAATCAACAGCCGCTTGAATTAATCTTCATAATTGGTTTTATCAATTCTCTTATTCCCAATTCAATTATGTTAGGCTAGATTTTTATTTGGTTGAGGATGAATTTAAAACCCTAAACATGCTGTGCAATTAAATTTAAATTCTATCATTTAATTTATTTAATTGAGATTGTTTATGTTCTTCTATAATTAATGTTCATGGTTTATTCTTGTTTTATTTGAGTGGCCAATTAGATAGGACTTGAATAAATTTTATTGCTAGATTAAAATTCTTGATCCGTAATTGTCTTGATATTTTAATCATTAGTAGCATGTTGGAATTAGTGATTTCAATTGAAGAACATAATCTAGGTTAAATAATCCGAGCTTGTGTGTTTATTGCCTAGATCAACCTAATATCTTTCTTTGTTTAATGCTTCTATTATCTTAAATTTAAAGAGCTTGTTTTAAATTATTTAATGGTTAGAGATTAGGTGAAGAGCTTATTTTGCCTAACGACACACTAAGGAAAGATTGAGACTAACAGAGCTTATTGTTGTCTACGGTTGATAGTTTCAATATAAATTGATGATAGAATTAATATATTATGTGCATGTTTGGTGGTGGCGAATGATCCTTTAACCAAAGTTTTCATCATTATTATTTCTTTCTCATTTAATTAGAGTTTTTATTAAATTCTTGTTTGTAGTTTTAATTTCTTTACTTCTTACTATTTAGTTAAAAATTCATAAACCCCCTTTTATTTTTAATTGGCATTTTCTTTAGTTAGATTAATTACTATTATTATTATTATTACTATTATTATTATTACTATTACTATTATTTTATTTTAAATCTTGCTTTGGAGTTAATAATAAATATAACTAGCATAGTCTCTGTGGGATCGATCCTTACTCGCTCTGTACTAATTATTTATATTAATGGTAAGGTTTTAAATTTGGTGCACCTTAACGACACCACCACTCTCTAATAGATTTCAACTCAGAATGACGCTTAGGAGAGAAACCGAAAACATTGACAATGGAATTCAAAGTTGAAAAAAATATCCATACATCAGGCACATCTTTGGAAACTTTCACTGATGTAAGTTGCAGCCGATGAGCAAAACAATGTACATAATATGCATATGGATAGTTTTCTCGAAAAAATGCTTGCAATGCATTCCATGCCCCTCGCATATTACTAGCACCATCATATCCTTGTCCTTGTAAATCTTTAACCAAAAAATTGTAACGAGTAAGAACATTACATATTTCTTTTTTAAGAGTGGATGCACTGGTTTCTTTCACATTCACAACTTCAAAAAACCGTTCATGAACAAATCCATCACAATCAACATATCTCAAAATAATAGTCATTTGCTAGTTTTTTAGATTCATCTTGTGCCTCATCAATAAGAATACAAAATTTTGCATCTCCAATTTCTTCACGAATCTTTTGCTGCACTCTATTGCCAATAATATCGGATGAAGTATATTTTACATTGCCCGGAGCATTTTCCAAGACAACTTCAGCAATATCTTTATTCATCCTTGCTGAATACTTTATTATTTCAATAAAATTTCTAGGATTAGAGAATTTAATGGACTCATCATGGCCTCTAAAAGCACATGCTTGCTTTGCAAGTCATTTAACAACTTTTATTGAGGTCTGAAGCTGCAATCTATTCTGTAAAATCAATTGTGATGATTGTGCATTCATGACTCTATCTATATGTTGAGATGGATTCTTTAAACCACCCCACTTTAGCATAGCCTTAGTATGATGTGAATTAAGCCCCCCTTCATGATGCAAAAAAGAACATCTCTCTCTATTATTAATTCTCTTCCAACTCCTAAACCCTTCAATTGTAAACTTAGGATATTTTGCTTTTTTTTTTCATCAAAAAGAAAACATGCAAAACAATATGCAGCATCAATTTCTTTAGAGTACTCAAGCCAAGGAAATTGTGCATACCAAGTGTATTGAAATTGACAAAATTGTTGCCCATCAAATGAAGGTGGAAACTCTTCTAACTTTGGTTGATATGAACCCATGCTGATATACATTCTCCTAATGTCATCTTGTTGATTAACAGGATATGTCCATATTGGTTTACGTAACTTCGGATCATGTTTTAATGGGGCAATATTTTCACTTTGAGCTTCAACTCTTCGAGACTTATATGTGGGTTGCTCATCTAATTTAGGATCATCAACGTCACATGGAACCTCACTTGACGACTAACCACCATTTTTTTTCTTAAAAATGCAAAAAGAGTTTTTCTAGGCTTTAATGATTGATTGTTTGACATTAATTAACAATTGAAAAATAAAGAAGTAAAAATATAAAAGCAATTAAAAAAATCACTGATAAGTTTAATTAACAAATTAATAAAAGCATAGAACCGTTAGTTAATCACAATAACACATTGACACTATTCAAAAGCCAAAAAATAAGTTTAATTGACAAATTAACATTATATTTGGATTGAATTTATGGTCTCCATTTGACCTAACAATAATTTAATCTTATACAATCAGTTTTTCTAATCAAGTATAGTTGCGACCCCTATATAGTTCTTCTAACTGAGATAATTTAGTTTTTACTACCTCACAGTGTATAAATATATTGTAAGTGAATAAACAAAAAATAAATTTTCTTACCAAGAAAAAGATGAAGAATTGAAGAAGCCAAGAAAAAAAGAACGAAGAAGCCAAGAGAAAAGGTGCACGTTCTGGAATCTAGAACCTTGAAAAAGAGAATTTTTTTTTTAATTTATTCATATGAATGGACCCTTTTATTTAATGGGAAAATATCCACCGTCCACCTATTTTTTCCAACTTTATCAAAAATACATAATTTTTTTTTTTTGCTGGAATCCACCTAAACTTACGTTTTGTTTCACCTCTCCACTTCCGTTTTCTGCCCGTTACGAAAACTAACAGATTCTTAGTTAAATGACTATTTTGCCCCCAGAACAAAAATAACAATTTCACCCTCAAAAACAGCAAAAAATGGCAGTTTGTTATTGTAGCCGTTAGCTGCCAACGGCTACAATTTGGGGCATATAAACACAAGAATCAGCATGCATGAAGAGGCCATTCAACCATGCAAGCTACTCCCAACCAGGCATATAAACCTCCTCATACAACCATAATCCATAACACATTATAACTGTACCATTCATCATAACACATTGAAACATTACAGCCACTCAACCATTCATTCATTCAAACTCAAGACCTGCTCAACCATCATCCACACATCACTTGATTAGCCATTCATTGAAACACATCATCTACACATTTAAAATGGCATCAAGTTATAGTTCAAGTTCTGCAGCCAGTGGACAGCCACAGAGAAAAATTAAATGCATTCCCAAGTACTGCTGGTGTGGCATGCAGGCGTGTGCTATGGTTTCCACTACACCACAAAATCCTAATGCAATGTTTTGGTCATGCAGGTTGAACAAATGCAAGTTTTGGCAATGGTTTACTACTGAAGCTCTCATATACCCTAGTAGAAGTGATCAAATGGTAGATAATCAAAATTTGGAGCCAAATGCAGTAAACTTTGGAGCTAATGAGATGGTGAAGATAAAGAAAAGGCTTAGGCTGATTGAAGGAAAGCTTAAATATATAATAATACTGCTAGTGTGCCTCTGTGCAATTGTATTTATTAAAATGTAATGTATCCTATAAAACATGCATTACTGAAATAAAAGCTTATTGTTGACAGTCCTAGTATTTATCTTTGCAATTGCATTTAAATACACCCTAAATAACATTTTGTTAACCACAATAATTGGAAAATATTATCATATCATAGTTATCCAAAAGTACAACCAAAATAATCATTAATCATATCATCAAAATACATTGTAAATGACCTTTGACAGCCACATAATTATCCAAAATAACCAGTAATATGCCAAAATAACAACCAAAATGGCAAGTTAACAAGTTTAGTTTGTTTAAACAAGTTTAGTTTGTTCCCATTACAAAGAACCTGTGATAATTGAAGCTTGAGATGGATTTTGGGATTGGTTCAGTCCTGGACTTGATTGTCTTTCCCTTGTTCCAGCACCTCGAAGAGCCCTTTTTTTCTTTGATCCAGCATTCGAACTTTGACCTGGGCCACTAGGTATCTAAATTATATATTATGTTAGTTTAAGAACTTGAACAAAAAATACAAAAAGATACAAATATTGAACCAAGATAACACCTTTCTTGATGTTTCAGATGCAGTAGCTGCTGGCTGGCCTGAACCAATTGACTTTGCTGCTGCCGCCTATAAAATATGTTGATTTGTAAATGAATTTTATATTATACATAAAACAAACTATGAAGGCACAAACGAACTACTAGCAGCACCTGTTTTCTTCTCAATCTTGCCTGCTGTGAAGCATTTAATGGCTGGCTTGATGTTGTTGATGCCTACAAACCATTATGATAGTAAACATAACGACAGTATAAATATATTAAACATAATAAATAATGATAAACATAATAAATAATAATAAACATAATAAATAATAATAGTATATTAAATATACCTGAAAATTATTGTTCCTCGCCCTATTTGACCTTGCAACAGATGGCCTCAACGGACAGCTTCTCACGTTGTGATTAGAACCACCACAAAATGAGCAAATGACAAAGAATTTTCTTTTCTCTTTCTGAGGCTCATTTGTTGCTCTTTTTCTGGATTTTTTGGGCCTTCCAATCTTTCTTTCAACAATTGGTGGGTCAATCAATGGCCTTCCTGTAGGCTCCCATGTACACTGATCTGGAAGGGGGCTGAACATCACTGAATAAGTGCTAAGGTAAGCTTGTCTGCTAAAGCAAGTTGGAACATATTCCTAAACTTGATGTCTTGCATATCCCATGGCAGCCATATCATGTTGACAAGGGAGGCCAGCAATTTCCCAATAACCGCAATCACATGTTCTAGATTCTAGCTTCACAACAAACCTCCTAGGTGGATTATAGCCTCTATCCATGACTTGAAAATTAAGATCACCAGAAGCTTTTACAATCATCTTCTGTGCAATCTTATTTTTTTTGTCCAAGTCTTTCAAAACCTTAGGGGTCAGCTGGTTTTTCCAAGTGGCTGCCTCATTTCTTCTTTTTGTAAACCGTTTCATAAGTCTACATCTTATTTCTTCAAGCATTGTCAAGCAAGGTCTGTCTCGGTAAGCTAATATCCAGTTGTTGAAGCACTCCGATGCATTGTTATCGGTACGATCTACCATGCAATTTCTGTCATATGTGTGCATCGACCAATTATAACTATGTAGTTCTCGTTCCAACCACTCAAATGCAGCTTCTTTTTCAGCCTTGATCTCTGCCATTGCCTCGTCAAAATCATGCTTGTTACTACTCTTGGCAGCTTTCCAAAATAATTGTTTCAACTGTGCACCAGCAAACGACTTGGAAAAATTAGCATAAACATGCCTAGAACACGCCCTATGATAGGCAGTAGGCCAAGTGGTTGAAATTGCATTAATCAACCCCTTTTGTCTATCACTAATGAAAGTGACTTGCCTTCCATCATCCAAATAATTATTCAAGTTCTCCATAAACCATCCCCATGTCTCTGTATTCTCAATCTCACAAACACATAGCGCTAAAGGGACAATCCCATTATTACCATCTATGCCAATAGCAGCTAACAACACTCCACCGTACTTACCTTTCAAGTGACATCCATCTACCCCAATAAAAGGTCTACAGCCGTTAAGATATGCATTTTTTTGTGCTGGAAAGGCAACAAAAAACCTCTGGAATAATACCTTATTAGGAATAGAAATAGCATCACATAACACCTTGCATATTGCTCCTGGATCAGCCTTGTGAATGGCAGCAGCATAGTCAAATAATTTCTGATATCCCCTCGAATGATCCCCAAATACCTCAAGTCTTGCCTTTGCTCTAGCCCTATACAGTGTCAGCTTCCCAATCTTTAAACCATACGTCTCTTGCATATGATTCTTCAGAATATCAATCTTGACATTAGGGTCAACAGCAACCTGACCCTTTATTTTAGAAGCAACCCAAGCAGATGTAACTTTCACTGTCTTGTTAGTAAGCCTACACTCGTGGTTTTTGTTATATTCTCGCAATATAAAACCAGTCCCATCATTCAGCTTTGCACCAGACACGTACCATGGACAGTTAGCTTCTTTACAAGTACCTACGAATCGTCTTGGCTCACTATATACTGTTTTAATGGCAAACCTTTTTCTAACCATTACCTCATGCAATATCTCCCTAAAATGACCAACATCTCTAAATACATGCCCTAATTTAAGCCTATGTTTCCCATCGGCACCTACTTTGTACTCATGTTGCTGTAAGTAATTAGTTAATTGGACAGTGCCTAGCTCAACATCATCATCAGAAGAATCAACCAGTCTTCTTACCTCTTTATTAGCATCAGACAGATTGTCATCTGAATCGGATTCCAAGTCGCTGCTTTCACCCCTCTGATGATCCCCATTGTCCTCACTACCCTCGTCAATAATAGGTTTAGGTTCAACAGCACCATCAAATTCAGTTTCCATGAATTCCATATTAACATCATCATCATCACTATCAGCTCTTCTGTCTGAATAGTCAGATAGCCATGCATCCTCATCAAATTTATCAGCCCCAACAGCAACTTGTTCCCCAACAGCAACTTGTTCCCCAACAGCAGCTTGTCCACCAACAGCAACTTGTTCCCCAACAACAGTTTGTCCCCCAACAGAAGCATTTCCATCAACAGATTCATTCAACTGAGTAATTAATTCATCAGGCAACACAACTCCCAGGTTCGTTAATAATGCTTGCAGTAAGGAGGAATCTTGAAACTGAGGGTGAAGAACTGGTACAACTTCAACAGTTAAAGTACTGACACCCACAATCTGATGAATTTTACGCAAAAATTCGAGTGCAAATTCTGAATCCAGTGCAACTTTCATCTTATTCTCCGGGTTCGTGGCATTCAACATAATTTTGGAAGTGGAGTCTAATCCATATGGACTCGTAATGTTTACAGCAGCCTCTTTTATCTTCGCAACAGTACAGTCAGGTTCAAGCAACCCTAAATTCTTCCTCGTGCCTCGAAAGAATATCACTAACTCTAGAGGTGGCATCCTGAATGTCCAAAACAAACGATCAGATTCACCAAAGAAACAAACATCCTGGAGGACTTTGTCAGATTAAAAATTATAATCTGTGAGAGATTCAAATTTCACATGCATATGCGAAACCTTCACCAGGGGGGCTAGGGCATATAGATAAAAATTTTCTAAAAATCACGACCCATAATGTAGCAACTACAAATTTTCAAAAACCCCAAATTTTGTAAACCACGTGCACAAGTACATGAGTATGCAGGGGATAAACATGCATTCAACCATGCTAGCAACAATCTTTCATGCATGTGCTTCTCACCAGCCTTAAAACAACATATTACTTCTCAATTTATCATTACCATAAAAAAACGGACTCAATTTACTATAAATCAACTTAATCTGTATTCTAGGGTTTCATCTGAACAACGATTAACAATGTTCTCGATACAAATCTTAAATAACATTATTTCATACGAAAAATAAATGAAAATTAATAAATAAAACTAAACTTACTTGATACTAGCTTCAAACCCCAGAAAACCTAAGTGTCGAGATTTCTAAACCGCTCACAGCTTCCCTCAATACCTCTGAATCTTTGACTTAACAAAAGTTTTGATACTCAAGCGTTGTTTGTTGATGAAAATCGATGGAAATTACAGAAAGAATGGCGGGAATTTGTTGGTTCTTCATGCAGGGTGGTGGTGGGTCACTCGTGAATAAACATGGCTGTTCTCGTTTGCTTCTCTGGACCACTTTGTCTTTTCTTTTTTTTTTTGTCCAATTAAAGTTGTAAACGACGTCGTTTTTGGCTATTATGCTGAAATGACCGATTTACCCCTACGACATCAGTAATGTTATAACGGGTAGCAAACGGAAGTGGAGAAGTGAAACAAAACGTAAGTTTAGATGGATTCCAGCAAAAAAAAAAAAGAATTGTGTATTTTTGATAAAGTTAGAAAAAATAGGTGGACGGTGGATATTTTCCCTTATTTAATACACGGAATCCCTTTTTTCTTAGTTTATTTATACGAATAGGCCGAATGGTAAAGTTGTAAATAATGGAGTAGTTACAGCTGTAAATAAAAATGCAAATAATGATAGTTTTGTAAACTAAGTCAATGGTATTTTTGTAAACTTTTAAAATTTTGGACGGGCTATAGCCAACCCCAACCCACACATAGCCTCGCCCCCGGAATTAACCTCAGCGTCTTCCTCCAAATTGGTCCTGCTGCTCTCGACTTTTTCTTCTAATTAGTGCGGCTGCTGCTTATCTTTTTTTCTCTTCTTATTCGGTTCTGTGGCTTCTCCTCTTGGCCTCCGCTCGTGCCCTCTTATAATGCTTCAATTGTGGCCTTTATATAGTAATTGCTAGCCGCCTATGTGATTCCTCAGCCAACAAGAGTTTTTGAAGCCCATCACATGCTTGCTATTTAATCTATCAAAGTGCTCTCCACGTCCATGCATGCATAATGGTTAATTCCTTTATTTGTTTAAATTAAATTTCTTTATTCCCTTCTCTGATTCCTTCAAACAGATTTCTTCTTAAATGTTTCGATTTGATTTTTCTTTAATCCCATATTATACTTAAAAAATAAAATCTAAAAATTAATGTAAAAACTAACAAAATAAAATATACATTTAACATAAAATTAATTTAGGAAAATATTAAAATAATATATAAATTATTAGCACATGAGTCATCTTTGAGTCATGTATGTTTGGCATAATTTATCTAATAGATATTTATTTACTTCTCAGAGTTCTTCTAAAAATTTTTGGTATTATTTGGTTATTTTCAAATAGAACTTTTTAAGGTCAAATCAATATGGCAAAAATAAATCTAATTCGGATATAATTATATAAGACCCATATCTGGATCCACATTAATATTAATGCATCTAGATGCGAACAATATCTGTACAGATTTCAGATGGATTTTTTTAAGATCCCAATATGGATGGAGCAAATTAAAATGCTAGATTCATGAATCGATGACGAAAACAAATCACTACCCATCACAGCAACTGATTCATTTCAATGTCTTTGATAAGCATCGAACTTCATGTTGTTGTCACTATGTAGGGGTGGCAAAACGAATAAACGAATCGAATTCGAATCAAATCGTAAACGAACTGGGTCAAAATTCTGCGGATTCGAATTTGATTCATTTATTAAACGAATTGAAATTTCAGGATTCAGATTCGATTCATTTATTAAACAAATATTCGGTTCGATTTTTTTAATTCGTTTAATATAATTGATAAACGAATCGAATCTGAATTCGTTTATTATTCGTTTATCCTTAACGAATCGAACCGAATCAGGATTCGTTTACAATTCGTTTTAAAAAATATAATTAATAAACAAAATTAAGCAAAATAAAATATAAAAAATCACAAATTTAACATCCCACAACAAAATAAAAGTAACTCAAACCAGATTATGTAGTCATCTAAATACCAAATTACAAATCTCTAATAATACAAATAACAATAATTCAAATTCAAATTATAAAGTAAGGTAATTTCTTTAATTCTCTTCCTTTGTCTTTTTCACCTTGAAAACAAACATCCTACACCAAAAAGTAAATAAAATGTTATTAACAATTAAACATACTGCAATATTGATAATAATCATTGTAAAATTTTAAAATATCAAATATATAGTAAATTTGAAATATTTTTAAGGAAATAATAATTAAACAAGACAACTTTACTTATCACACTCACACAAATCCAAGGATTTGGAGCAGTGGCAAAACGTAGCACTTGCTGGATGCAAAAATTAAAACGAAAAAGAAAAGGATTTGGAGATGGAAATGAAGGGAAAGAGATGGCAAAATGTAGCAGTGGCGGCTGAGTTGCTAGGAGATGAGGCAAAAGTGTGTGTGAAGTGTAAAATTAGGGTTGGTCTTTTGGCTTTATGTGTTATGCTTAAAATTACAATATTAACCTCATATTTTAAAAAGTTTTTAAATAAATTTAAGGACAAAAAAGTAATTTAATTAAACGAATAATAAATGAATTTTAAACGAATCGACCTGTATTTGATTCGTTTATGACCCGTTTATTAAACAAATTATAAACGAATAAATGAATCAAAATCTTCAAACCCTCATTCGATTCATTTAATTAGCAAATCGAATTGAATTCACTCATTTATTAAACGAATCAATTTTTTCAAACCCAAACTCATTTAATTCGCATCGAATCGAATCGAATAAACGAATCTTGACCCATATTGCCACCCCTATCACTATGTTGGTTAAAGCTGAACCCGAAGTCGAGCTGAGTTCATAAAGCCAAAGCTTTTGGCATTAACTAGAGATGTCAATTTGTGTAACCCTATCGTTTTTGTACCATGTTTTATTAGTGTCGTGTCAAATCTACAAACATAGATACCAGTCATTTATCAATTATGTCAAAACATCAAAATATAGATATGACCCATTTAACATATTTAATAAAAAAATAAAAATTAATTTAAAATTGATAAATATGTCAATATTATTTATAAAAATAATTAACATAACATAAATATGACATGAATAAATTTATAATACAATATGATATGACACAAATAATTAATTTACTGTTCAACATATATATTAATTGCTTTAATAATAATATCACATATTAACTAATATTCATGTTATAAAAATATAATCGAGTTGAGGTGATCCAGTATGGACACAATACAGTTATTTATCATGTCATATTGTGTTAACCCCTTTTTAATTGTGACAAATTTGTCAACAGAAGTATGAAAAAAATTGTGTCATATATGCATCATGTAATCATATCATAACCCATTTTGTGAGCATTAACCCCAAAGAGTTATGATTGGAAAATTTTCCTGAAATTAAGGGAGTTGGATTTGATAGTTGCTTGGAGGAAAATAGCTATCAAAATCACTATGACGTTAACTTCGTTTTGAAAAAAGCATTGAACTTTGATTAAAATTGTAGCAGCAATTGCCATTGGATTATTCAATTTCAATTTTGTTTATTAATTCGTAAAAATAGTGCGGACTCGGAACTTTCTGGATCCAAGTCATGGGATGAATGGATCATGATTCCAAGAATTCAATCCACATGTTCTAATAATGGGATCTTTGCTTACTTGAGTCGGATCCCCATTTTTACTTTAAAAAAAAAAAAATTCTACTAACACATCTATAAACAACTCTTAGAACCCCTTTCCTAAAAGGAACCCATAAATAATAAAAAGGTTTTTTTTTTTAACACCTTTACTTTTAGTGCCCTAAATACTCTTAATTCATCCTTTCCTAACAAAGCCCCATATTAATGTGCTTCTTCCCCTTCTTCGAATAAAAAAAGTGTTTTTTTTTCTCATTTTGAAAGAAAATTTGTTTAAAATCAAGATTATTATTCTAAAGAAGAAGCAATCTGAGAGCTCTTTTACTTGGGAATTGTTGTATAAAACAACTTTTATTCTAATATTTAACCATATCATTTATCTTCTAAAAGTAAAATAAACAAAAAAAAATCCATTTCTTCCTGATATATATGATATATAGTAAACAATGCTAGAGGAAAATTTACAAATTAATGTAAATGTGATTCCCTCAGTATGCAAAAATGGTGACATTGGTGTCTCGTGATAAAAGTTAGGAACGGGGTGGAGAGTATTTGTGAAATAATAAATTTATTTATTTGTTCGATGAAGTATTTTCAGAAAAGGATTTTATAGGAATTTGAAGACGTGCTAATTGTCCTAGGATTAAATAAATTAATTTATTTTTGCTAAGATAAACTCAAATTTTGAAATTTTGGCAATAGCAGCGGCTAGAGAGATTTTATTTAAAAGTTAAATTATTTAAACTGTTTATTATTCTTTCACAATCTTATTATTTTTTTGAATTTTTTATTTCATAATTTTTAATTCCTTTTACAATAAATTTAAAACTTGTCTATTATAATAATTTTTTAATTTTCAATAAAAGTTCTTTTAAAAAACAAAAGTACTTGTAAAAACTCTATTAACTTATTTAAAAAATTATATCAAATAAAACTTTAATTGTCTCCCGGACTTCACTCCAATAATGATCGCAATCTCACTGGGTCAGGAGGGGAAGGGGAGTGTGGTCAATTAGGACTGGCAAGAAATGCCAAGGCCCAGGCTTCAAGTACACATGTCCACAATGGGTTGGCCCTAAACCTAGGCTTCCATATGGAAAAAAGAAAAAAGGGTTCTTCTATGATGCTGTAATTTTTTTACAACATCAATAATATTTTTGATTGTGAATCATTGAATTTAATCAATGGTACACAATATTTGTAGGTAAAAATAAAAATAAAAAATAATGGTAATTGGTTAACAAATATGTAAGGGGTGGAGAATTTTGTAAAATAACTATGAACACCCTTAGAGTTTGAAATAATTTCACTTAAATAACATATTTTATTTAAAATTATTTTTCAATCCCCCTTTAAATTTAAAATGTGATAATCTTTTTTAAATAAATCTTCCAAAATCTATTACCATTAAGTATAAAATATAATGGTAGGTTATTTAACACAAATTAAATAAATAAGTTGCAATTGTAAAATTTATATATGATATAACACTAATAAATAACACAACTAAGTACATATAGTTAAGTAAATGTCATAGTTACATCAATAAACTCATTGTTGAGATTACTTGTAACATAAAAATTACTTGATCACACATGTTTTAATAAAATTTAATACCGCATATTAAAATACTCATTATTTTATATAATATTAAGGACCATTGTATAATTGATCATAAAGTATGTATCATTTTTAACACCCATTTAACATACTTATTTTCTGTACTTTATATTTATCTTACAGTTAATATCCTTACATGGTGGGAGTTTTAAGTTTTATAAGCTTATATATTTTCATTTTATTTTCAAACATCACTTTGTTAATTTTATAAAAGTTAAATCGAATATATATTCCTAATGAGTTTTAGTTTATGAATCGTGAAAGATTATTTTATTGATATCCTTGGATTGTAATTATAAAATTTTATATTATGAAGAGTCATTACTTTTGTTATGATAGTTAATAGTGACAATAAATAAAATATTGCATCCGATAATATTTACGTGAGAAAAAAAAGTGAAAGAAAATCATTTATATTTTTAGATTTTTATTGACATGGTAGAAAATTATCTGAGCCTTCTAAAATTTAACTTTCACAAGCTTGTTTTCATTTTATTTTCAAATGTCACTTTGTTAATTTCATAAAAGTTAATTCTAACACATATTCCTAATTAACTTTAGTTTATGAATAATGAAAGATTATTTTATTGTTATTTTTTTATAGTAATTATAAAAATTTTATGTTACGAAGAGTCATTACTTTTATTATGATAATTAATAGTGGCAATAAATAAAATATCACATCAAATAATATTTAATGGACAAAATGAGAAAAAAAATCATTGCATGTTTTTATATTTCCATTATAAAGATATGGTTTGGATACTTTAACTTAAAATTTTGACACAATATTTGAGCCACTAATATATCATAATCTAATGGTTGATATTGAAAGTCAAAGCAACATTTCATAATGTTATATCCTCCACCATTGAATTGCATGAAATAAATAGTTTAATTTTTTGTTAAAAAATTAAATCAAAATATTTCTCACTCTATAGTTATATAGACATATATATTTTCCAATAATAATTGGTGAATAAAATATTTCTCATTTGTTGTGACTCATATAGTATTATTAATAAAACACATATAAAATAATTTATTGAAATGCCTTCTATTATCATTATTGTTTAGGTATTAATGGTTTGTAATTAAATTCATACAATACAAATTATTATAAGACTTTGTGTTAAATAACCTTCTTGATATTATATTTTATACTTAATGGTAATTGATTTTGGAAGATTTATTTAAAAAATATTATCATATTACAAATTTAAAGGAGGGCTGAAAAGTAATTTTAAATAAAATATGCTATTTAAGTGAAATTGTTTCAAACTCTAAGGGTGGTCACAATTATTTTACAAAAATTCTCCACCCACTTGAACGGTTAACAAACTGTTTATTATTATTTTAAAATTATTTTTTAGTACAAATATTGTACATCATTGATTAAATCTAATGGTTCACAATTAATACATTATTGATACTGTAAATTTTTTACAGCATCATAGAGGAACCCAAGAGAAAAAAAAAAAAAGGCCAAAGCATGGCAAAAGTTTAAAAAATATATATATCTTTTTTTAACTAACTGCAAATTGCTTTGCTCACGTAATAAATTTCTTTTTCTTAATGCATCATTGATTTCCTCATGAAAAATTATATTTAGCCCAAAATTTAGTTAAATTAAATTTATCAAATCCTTTTTGTCTAGGCGATGGCCCATTTCTCACTTCCTTTGAATTAACGGAAAAAGTTAATTTCGGTATTTTCCATAGACGAAATTTTGAGCCTACTTTAAGTATTGTTTACTTATTCACCCCAGCCTATTTTTTAAAGTACGCATATTATAATTTTCCAGTGTTTCAAATACACCAAAAATAAATAATAATAACAACAATCGGGCCTGACCCTGTGCTCAAGCTTGGCCAAGCTAAAATGGGCCTGGCCTTTCCAACAACACAAAGACCTGGGCCTTCACTAGTCCATCTCTGGCCCAAGCCATTTGCCAGCCTAGCCCATCACTATTAAGATAAAAATAGGTCGGGTCGGACGGGGATCGGATCTGATGGCCCATGGGCATGGCCATCCCCTGCCCGTTAACCCTATTGTTAAAATTTACGTTTGTTCTTTAAAAGATTTTTTAATATTTACTGTAACCGAAAATAAAAACAGGAAAGTATAAGAAGGCCAACAATTTCTCTCTTGGTCGACAGGCATGCGAGATTAGGAAAGAAAGTGGAGTTTCACACGCAAAGTGGAGAAGATTCCATTCATACTTTGATTGACATTACACGGCACCGAAAAAGAGACCACGTGGACCATCACGCATACCCCAAAATTATTTCATCAATCAGTTTGTTAATAATCATCTTATGTCCATCTAATGTAAAAATTTATCTTCGGTGAGAAAAATTGATTATTTTACTGTCTCAACATGTTTAGTTTAAGGGAGTCCCTATGTTACAATTAATGTAACATACACACTCAACAACAACCACACAAATAATGGGTCCACACAATTTGTGTGGTTGTTGTTGAGTGTGTATGTTACATTAATTGTAACATAGCATTTGCCTTAGTTTAAAAAAATATAAAGAGAGGAGAAAAGAGGAGAAAGAAAAAAGAAGAGAAATATTAATTTCATTTTCAATCAAATAATAAAAATGTGATTGATTCTTCTTTTTTTTCTCTTTTTTTCTCCCCTTTCTTTTGCATTTGTCTTCTCTTTATCATTTCTTCCAGCCAAACATAAACTAAGGGAATAGGAATTGTTTATTTTTCTAAGTCAATGACTTAATTGACTTAATTATAATTAATTAAGTCATTAAGTCTGTTTATTTTTTCAAATTAATGAAAATTTCCAGTCATACTCATTAAGATATTAAGCCAAATTTTTTTTATTTTCACTTAATCTAAAAATTCTAAAATGACATCATTACAACATATTCTCCAAAATGTCCCTGCTCAAATTAATTTATTTTCATCTTCGCCTAAATTAAACTTATTCGTTAGTGTTATTATTCATCTCTATACCTTATGATAATATAGTGAGAGATTGTGTTTATTTTTATCATTATATTTTCTTCAAGCTAACATTATTTATCTTTGTAAGTTTTTATGAATATTTTTCATACAAAACATCATAAACTACAATAAAATTGATCATCATATTCTAGTTTAGATTATTAAAGGGTGATATTCATTGGAACTTAATGTATATTATAATAAAATACTATATTATTTATATTCTTTGAGATGTTTATTATTTATTTAACATTAAATTTATGTAAGGGTGCAAGTGCAAACTTACTTGATTTTAGATTTTTTTAAGTTAAAAAAAATAACTTGGTACTTATTTTCAAACATTAAGAAAATACAATAAATGATATTCAGAATCAAATAGTCAGGTCCATCCAAAATTCATACCAATTCAAATATACTCAAATTTCAGACCAAAAGAAAAAATGCTACCTTAGTGTCTCGTCCCGTGACATTAGGCTCTATTATTTGGAAAAGCAATAGATTTTAATTTAAATATACGAACATTTTAAAATAAAATTTAGTGAGATTTACTGATAGTTCCATATTAGGACTCACTACTTTGCTTCATGGTAGAGTACGTGTGGCAAAGGTGATGATAGCCTATTCATCTAAATATTGATTAAGATGTTAGAAATAAAAGTTTTAAGGTATAAAGCATGAGGATTATGTACATTGAATAATTGAATGTGGTATATAGATGTTCAAGTAATTATGTAATATTGACTTATAATTAGTAGTCCTCAATAGCAATTCATTCAATGAGTATTTTTGTAATAAAACTTTTATAAAATTAGAGCGTTTATAGTAATTTTTAGAGTACAAAAAGCCCCACCCATTTTTTTGTTATAAATTATTAATTATTTGTTACAATTTATATTTGTAAGTATATTGATTCTCTATTTGGGGGGGGGGGGGGGGGGAACCCCCTGTCACAAAATATATGAGTTTATATAGAATTTCTTATAAATAAAAAATCTTGCTCTTGCTGGGCATGCTGGTCTCTTTTCAATAAGGATTTACCTACAATGTGTCATCTTTAATTAATAATAACCCACAATCTTTTTAAAACTGGTAACAAAATTTTTCGTATTGGTAAAAATATTTTTACGACCCTTCTCAAATGTTTTGTGATACATCATGCATATTGTGTGAATCTGATGCATTGATAGATTTGATTGAATAAAAATAAATTTTTTTATACCTAGTAGTGGTCTAAAGAATATAAATATTATTTTTATAATATATTTAAGAGTGGTGTAAATAACATAATATAACAGACATTGGGTCATTTATACTCTAAAAATTATTTTAAATACCCTTATTATATAATAAGGATGAGCTTATTTGAATCCATCAAAATACGAACTAAACCCACAATTTAATAAAAATTCATATTATTAAAACGCCCACAATATAAACTACTACTATAGGCAAATAATTATTATTAAAGAAAAAATTTTACTTTCTAGACCATATTTAACCCTATCTCTGAAATTTTTCACAATGAACATTCATATTTTCATAAACTCTTAAGTAATTAGTCAGTTTAAACATTTACATTCATTTCGAATTGTTCAAGCCTTAGCGAAATTGGACAAATGTTTCCTCAATTTCTGTTCAACTAAAAACCGATAGCCTGCAATTGCTTAGAAGTAGCTGAGCTGGTCAACAATATAAAGGGCAGCAGAACAGAAATCTTTTGGGTAATCTCCGAAATTCAAAAGCAGAGAAGAGATTTGCGGGAAACTATGGTTCATTATGTTCTTAGGTGCTGTAATGCTGATGCCCACTCTCTAGCAAAATTTACTCTTAGAGAGAATACATATACTGTCTGGTTGGGAACGATTCCAGCAGAAATTGAAATTGTACTTGACAGTGTGGTTGATTAATGAAAGATTTATTTTCCGTTCAAAAAAAAAAAAAAAAACCGATAGCCTGCAAAGTGCAAACCAGACAAAGAGAGGGCTTACCATAACATCAAGTCATCAATCATGCTCTTGATGACAGGCTTTAATAATAATCAGAAGCTATTGCCCACATACTGCCTTTGCCCAATTATCTTCTACGGGTATTTCAATCTGGAATTTGATATCATTTGCAATGAAATAACACTAGAGATGGAAAGAAAATTTATCTTCATCATTTTAGACTTCTCTAAAAATTGCCCTACTTAAAAAATTAACACAATAGTAAAATAGTTCTACTAATTTCTCCATGTCAATTATTTGACCATTTGTTTGGTTGCTTGATATCAAACGTGTAAAATGAACTCGGTATAATCAATGACTGCAAAAATAATTTTAGTGGGTTCGTTTGGTAAAAAATGTCGAAATAAGAATAAAGCTATTAGAAGGCATATTTGGTATTTCAATCAGTTTATTGAGTAATTTTTTTATTTTTTTTATTTTAAGGATTGATTTCTTTAGTAAATGGGTATAAAGTACTTTGGTGAGTTGAAATATCACCACCCTTATAATAAAATGATTTATTACAAAGATACCCATAATGAGAATTATTATTTAAAAAAAGTCTCTTATGAATCAATATACCATAATAACTTTGAATACTTATCTTGTACATCCATTTGTTTTATAATTACTTTCCTTAAACATTTCTTTTTGAATCTTAAACAATGCTGAGTTGAAAAATTTGCAATCCCATTTTGATTCTTGAAAATAATAATAATAATAATAATACTAGATGAAATTTCTTTGAAATTATTTTTTTAAAAGATTTTTTATAGCCGCACATTGAGACTACGTGAGTAAAGAATTATGCCGTTCAATACTTCAATTAGCTCACCGACATATCAATGGCTGTACGTAGCAAGCAAGCAAACAGACCAAGATGAGTTTTTTCTTATAAAAAGTCGTACCAAATCAAGCTCCTATGCCCTAATTAATCCGTTCACAAGTAGATTTGGTGTTATTACTCTTCATTTTGGGAACAAAAATTAATGCTTAAACATCTAAATCTCCATCCAATTTTAATTTGATTATCTTCATGTGGATGTGTGGAATAGTTTGAATAGTTTTATGATTGTGTAGTACAAATAAAAATTGTCAATCTAATATTTTTGATATTTTAAAGAGTATATTGAGTAAAAAATTAGTTAATGAGTAATATGGTATTGAAATAATTTTACGGCGTAAATAGCACTATTCATATAGCAAAAGCAAGACTAATAGATTATAGTATTTTCTTAAAGTAATGATATAACTCTTATACAAATTGATGTGGTATAACATTATTAGTTGAATAAAACCACTCGTGCCCCACATGATATATCTTTATTATTTTTATATTTTTAACTTAACTAATGATATAACACATCAGTTTATATAAAAATAATTTGTATAAGATTTTGTGACTCTATTACTACTAATTTTCTTATTTCTATTACGTTAAAGCTAGTATATTACGCAATTAACCATATATTTCACTGATAAATCATATCCATGGTAACAGGACCTTATAGGTGATGCGATGTAATGGGGATGGCAATGGTAATTTTGTAGGTCATGGGTGGGTTTGGTATTATAAATTGAAATCCACACTAGGTTACGGGTGGGTTTGGTATTAGTCAAATATCAAACCGCAACTTCTTTTTAATTATTTTTTAAATTTAAATTTAATTAAAAATATTTAAATCTAAAATATATTTATATACTTATTACAATTTTGATTGAATTTTTTTAACTTAATGCATGAATTATTTCATTATTATAATTTTGTTCTTTGGATTAATATTTAAAATGCATTATTCTTTAGAGAATATTAATCTTAATCATTATTGTTGGAATCGTATTGGATGGATGCTAATGGTGGTGATGAAATGAATATATTCTCTTGGAACTTGTGTTGAATGATAATATGAAATGATAATTTTTATTTTTAGATATTAATTTGTATTTTTTTAATGAATTTGCGTATTTTATCCTTAAATTTGAGAGTTTGTGTTGGATTTATGTTGAAATTTTAATTTTCTATTTACATTGGTTAAATTTAGAATTGAGTATGTTATATGGAAGTTTAGGTTATTATCATAAGTTTACATATTAGACATTTGTAATTTAAAATGTGGAAACCCACAAAAAAATCTGCTAAGTACCATTGTGGCTTTGGTAATTGTTAAAATCCGCAGCATGTGGGTTTTCTTGAAAATATTAAAAACTGTAGCGGGTTACAAGTGGATTTGATAATTTAATTTTTTTGCGGGTACAAGTTTAGTAATAAAAAACCCACTGCAAACGGTATCCATTGCCATCCCTACAATGTAATCACGCCCTTTGACTAACTAATGGGGATGGCAATGACAGTTTTTGCAAGTTATTGCACAAACTGAAAACATTAGCTACTTCTTACAAGGAATATATTTACTTTGAAAGGAAAAAAATGAATAATTATAAATATCCCATTTTGAATTCTATAAATTTTATTTTTAAACCATGTATCATTTATTGAATGTTAATAATTTTTTTATAAAATTTAAGTGAATCAATTATATTATCTTACTAATTAAAAATATTACATCATTTATGAAATTTTTTTAAAATTTAAAATTTAAAATGTGTAATACTATTTTAAGAAATATCATAAATTTCGAGTTTTTATTAAGACATATCCTTGATAAATAATAAAAAGGAAAAGAAAAAAAAGAAGCTATTAAATGATGTCACGCACCGATAACGGAGCGAACCCGTCTCCATACGTGATTTTGCGTTTCCATAGCTTTTGTCTTGTTTAAGGAAGATTGTGGCACCAAATGATGGCATTAGCGGATCTCACGTAAATTGTAGTTTTTTTTTTCTCCTTTTAAATAAATCCATTTTTTTTTAAATAATAGTCAGCGAAACACAGGGCCTTGGATTTGGGATTCAGACAGTGAGAGAGTACACAAGAAAAAAAAAATCTGCTAATTAGATTCCGCTAGGAAGGACAAGGACGGCAAAGAAAGTAAATTAAAAAAATTAAAGAACTTAATTCTAACATATTTTTAAATTATTAATTATTATTACGGTATTTATAAGGGTAATATACCTGTACAATTTGGTCTCATAATCAGATAATTTAAATTTTTATTGAATTTTTCTGACTTATCTAACAGAGTCATAGTGCTAGGACTGTGGGCTATGTTACCCTAAGATAACTTATTGATTGTATCCCTAATTATTTGACTTAATTCCAATCAAATCTGTAGTGTCTGGAGACATTTTTCAATTAACTGATTCTCTTTCTAATAAATAGGCAATCGCCGACCGAAAAACAGAGAGAAGTGGGCAACCTGAATCGGTAAATCTAGTCACTTTCCTCACGTTATAAATGATTTGGATAAGATTGGAACAAGTGTACGACGACTTAATTATTAAATCAGATCAGTCATCCACAAGCTTCCAACTAACTTTTTCCGAGTTGGCAGGATAACGGGCGACTTCGCTTAGATAAATATCACAAACGCTCACACGTACTCGCTCGATGGCAGCCTCCGCGTACACAGTTGCCACAATGACAAAATCACCCTTATTGTTGAAAAGACTAAAATACCCCTCCATCTTCCACGCGTTCGATATTTCCGCCGTCAGCTAGTATTTATCTTCGCATCTTATGCTGGTGGTGGTGGTGAGTAGGATACTTCTTGATTCTGATATAAAAAGAAAATATCTTTTGTGCCTTTTTTTTTTTATCTTTTCTGTTTAAGTTAAATTTTATAAAGGAACGAAAATTCAAGAGGCGAAGAAGGAGAAGAAGAGGTGTACTTGCGCGAGAAAATTGGGGGAGTTTTTTTTTTTTAATTGAAGAAAAAATGATGGCGTCGTCGAAGGTTATGGCGACCGCGTCAACGACCAATACGGATCTGCCATGTCAGCAGCAGCCATCATCTATATGTCCTTCCTCTCTCTCCAGCATGCTCGCCGATGATCCGCCAAACTGCTTAGGCTCCATGAACATGGACGATCTTCTGAAGAACATATACGCAACGCCGACGCCGGATCAGCTCGCACTCGGCAGCGGCGCCTCGATTCCACGCGACGTCAATGACACCGGTAGTGCCAACGATAATTCTGGTACTAATAATAATAACAACAACAATAGTAGTAATGATGATAACAATAAATCGGTGGATGAAGTGTGGAAGCAGATCGTGGCGGGAGGTAGCGATCAGAGACGGGCGGGTGCAGCCGATGAGGAGATGACGCTTGAAGATTTTTTGACGAAAGCTGGGGCGGTTAGAGAGGAAGACGTGAGACCCTACGGAAACAACAACAATAACAACAATAATAATATTAATAATATTAATAGTAATAACAATAATCAGTTGGTGGTGGTGGGGCCAGGGGGAGGGGGAGGGGGAGGGAGAGGGAAGAGGCGAATTGTTGAAGAGCCACCCATGGATAAGGCAACTCAGCAAAAGCAGAGGAGAATGATCAAGAACCGAGAGTCTGCTGCAAGGTCCAGAGAGCGAAAGCAGGTTCTTTTTTTTTTTTAATTTCTTTTAATTACAAAATTTATGAAACTTCAGATTAATTCGTGTTTAATTTTCATACGAATTAAGGAATGAATAATTGGAAAAATTATTAGTAAAGCAATATATTGCGCCGACTCTGTTGTTTAACTAGTTACAAGAACATTTGTACTTCTTTACGCGAGTGTTTTTAAACTTGGGGATTTTAAGTAGTTTTTCCTTTTTTCTTCTTTATGATCAGGCGTACACAGTTGAATTGGAGTCGCTGGTGACGCAGCTGGAGGAGGAGAAAGCACGGCTGCTGAGGGAAGAGGTATTTATCTTATGATAATTATGAAGAATTCTTTGCTCTGATTACCATAATTTGATCGTTCATAACATGGCTGTCTGCTGAAGTTGAAGGGCATTTGAGTTTTGTGAACCCATAATTTGATAAGTTAATAATAATGGTTATCTTGCTTTCCATAGAAGTGCATCATGGATAAGCTTTTTTGAGGATCATATAATCAGTTCATATGTTGGTCAAGAGTTCTGCGTATGAGATATGACCTTGATCTATTAATTGGCTGACTTCTTGAACTTTGTTAATTGAATCATCTTAAGAATGAATTTTAGCATCTACTATCTGCTTTATATGCGTTAAGGTCTAATTTTATGTATAAACAAAAACTTTCTTTCGCTGTCTTTTCCCTTCTCTTGTTCATTTGTTCTAAATTATATCCTACGTAATTTTTGAATGGATAAGCCTTATGTTCTTCAGGATCTAAATCCTCCCTGGACATGACTGTGCCAACAGTAATCATTCATTTGAAACTTGAATGGTTCCAGATTTCATTTCTTGCATTTCCCTCCTTTTGTACTCAATTCCCCCTCCCCCCCCCACGCGCCCGTTTACAAGCTTCTTATGAGTTGAATTTATAATTGCAGGCTGAGCAGAACAAGCAGAGGTTTAAGCAGGTGTGTATTCGGCTGATCTATGCTTGTGTTTCCTAACTATATAATCCAGGATTTGATATAGACATCAAACAGAAATGTCATTTTTAACACTTATCATGCATTTGTATGTTTATGCACGAAAATGAGAGATGACATTATTGATCTTTTTAATGGTTAATTTTGATTATTTGTGGATATGATTTTTTTTGTCTGCATAATGATGTGCACATGTTTTGTATGCCTATTGTAGCGTCACTGCATCAGTCCTTTTTCTTGGGCAATCAATTTTCCAGTTGTCAATTTTGACTACCAACATGTCTAGAATCTAGATGCGACTTGGGTGGACAGAAATCATGCACACGCTTTTTGTTGACTTATTGTGCATGACTTGACCATATGCAAAAATCATCTAGATAGAAATTGATGAACAAAAGTGTTTTCATGAGCCAATATTTCTCGAGTTTATCTTCGGGTTGTCGAGTTATGAATTGTCGGATATAATAGCCAACATTCCAAGTTGTGTACGCAAACCCAGTTATCTTTGCACCATCCATGTTCAGGTTCCTTGTAAGGGTATCTGAAATGACAAATAAACTGGTTTTTATTGTTTTATTGCCATTATGAAGTGTGGAACACTTTGAGGAGTTATGAACTTATCCATAAACTTTGTCCAAATAGAATGGCTTTTTAATATGACTACTAGTTTGCTGAACTAACACACTCGTGGTTCATTCTTTGGTTTCATTTGTAGCTCATGGAGAATCTTATTCCTGTTGTTGAGAAGAGAAGACCACCTCGTGTTCTTCGAAGAGTGAACTCATTGCACTGGTAGGTGAGGTGTGTTATCAACCGTCAATTGTTAGCTTAGACTAAAGAAATAGTCTGGCTTTGCAGCTTACGCAGCCTGCCATTGAGACTATATCAGATAGAATAAGATGAAGATGGGGGGAAATGCTCGGGATTAATTTCCCTTTGGTAGCTGATGCAGCCAGAGACTTTAAATAATTTAATCAAAATTGAAGATGGATGTTTAAATCACTGCTTAATGAGATCCCTGACAAAATTTGTAGTGGATTATTTTAATTAGGGCACTGTAAAATTTGTTTTCTTTTTCTTAATATCATTTTAGGAAAGCTCGGGATCTCTTTATTTTGCTGCAGGAAGGAAACCCCAATTGATCTGTGTCCGCCTGTACTAATTAAATGTGTCGACCTGTACTAATTAAATGTGTCGTGTGTTTGTATATGTATATAAATCGATGACCTTGTTTAAATATTTTTATGTGGTGGTTATTCTAATCGTTTTCATGATTTACTACTGAGTTTAACTATACAAAACATCATTATATATAAACCTGGACAGATTTGATCATTTTCTTCTGATACAACCTTGATTTTTTAAAATTCCCTTTTTTCTTTTTAAACAATACCATTTACATATAGATATATATAGACACAGTACAAGTGGAATAATCCTAGATCAATGAATTTTTTATACAAACTAATTTGATATAAAGATTTTGATGGGATGAAAATATTACATGACTAACATGATTTATTTTCATTGTGCGACTTCTCACTCAATTAATGCTGTCATATGATATTAGTTTCTACAAAGATTCTTTGACTATAGCTTTAAGGCCTTATTCTCATTTTCAAGCAATTTTGATGAATATTGACTAAGTAATACAATTCCTCTTCCGCTTCCCCCCCCCCCCCCCCCCCCCCCCCCCCCCCCCCTCTATATATATATATATATTTTCTTACCGCACTCCTATATTATATCTCCCTCTTCCATTAATGTTATTTTTGAAGGGCACTCGTCCAAGTCAATTATGCACTATTGAATAATGTAAAATTTATAATATCGTCTAATAGAATAGAATTGAATCTAATAAAATGCAATGCGACACATCAAATAAATAGTGTTTTTTTCTTTTTTTATTTAACACATCCACACGAGCAAGACTCGAATTTAGGATGCAAACTTTTGGAAGGTCGATCCTTATCTCTCAAGTTGGATCTTGGACTCAAATATAAAAAGTATTTAAGTTTTAATGATCCTCACGCATAAAATTGGCCCAAAAAGTGAGTTAATTGTTTGCTAAAATATTCACATACGTTATTAGAAAGAATAAAAAAATGATTATGGTGCTTAAAAAAAGAGTTGCGCTTATTCAATTTAAAAACTTGTTTGTATTTCAACCCGTGTATCACTAACAATAATTCACTTTTTGAATTAAAAATAATAATTTATTAATTATCAATCACTTAAACTAATCAAATAGATACATATTATTTACCGCATCAGTTAATATACAAACTAAATAATATTCATATTTTGGTGATGATAAACCCACTTATTTTCTAAGATATTAGATAAATATAGAAGAGTAAAATGATAAAACTTGTCTTTTTAAACAAAAGTAAATCAATGAATATATAATTTTAAAAATATTTTAATTATTTTGTGTTTTCTTTTTAAGAACTCGACCGGTCAATTCTGATCCAATCCATGCGACCCAATTATTAATTCGGATCCAACTGTTTCTTATAACGGGATGTCGAATGTGAGACAAAATAATGTAAAAGCAAACACAAAAAGAGAGTTAAAAACAAATCACGGGCTTAACACACCCGGGTGTCGTCACCGATCCGACACCATGGTTTATTTTTCAATAAAAAGACAAAAACAAATTTCATTAATTTCTCTTTTTCTCACACTGCACAGCAGCTTATCTTAGCGATCATCATTACTATAGCCTTTCATTTTCATCATTATTACTATTATTTGTCAAACTGAGAAAAAAATAAATTAGTTTTCTTCAAATGAGCCAAAATAAAAAATAAAAAACCCAAAAAAAAATTTAAGTTGTTGACTTGGTTGCTTAAAATTGTTTGTTAATTTCTATGAATAAATGGGGAGAGTGTGAGAGTATGAAATTGAAAGCTTACATATGTTTCGTAGATTAAAATGGTTCGTTGGTAAAAATTGGTCAACAAAGAGGTTGCCAAATGCAGACTTCCCAAACCCTAATTTGCCTCCGCCGCCGCCGCCGCCGCAGCCAACATCGCCACCAGCATCAGCAATAGCGTCGGCGGCGGCGGAGGCGGGGTTTACATTAGATGCTGTGCATGAAATCGCCATTTACATTCATAGGTTTCATAATCTTGACCTTTTCCAGCAAGGGTAAGTAGTAAGTTCATGTTATTTATTTATTTACTTAGTTTTGGATGTTTGATTAGTTGTTGTTTTGAGTTTTAATTATAAAATTGAATGCTAAATGCAGGTGGTATCAAATTAAGATTACTTTGAGATGGGAAGATAGTGAGTACAGTAGTAGTGCTGTGGGAACACCGGCAAGGGTTGTTCAATATGAAGGTTACTTATTACTTGTAGAAAATGTGAAGCTTATATCTATCCTTATATCTATAATATTCTTTAATCATCCATTTTTAGCTGTTAGTAAACTACCCACCAACTTAAATCTTATAGTTGTTGATTTGCGAGATGCATTGTTTATTTTGGGTTGCTAATTGATAGTGTTATATACAAGTTGAAGTTTTCAGTGTTATGTTCTCAAGACGCATTGTGGTGAATCACTATTTAATTGATTGAGAAGTTCTCGCGGGACTAGTGGTACGCTGATATTCTCCTTTGTTAGCAAGTTTTGGGAAGGGCGATGATGTGATTCGGTAGAAACTTAGTAATAGCTAGCTGTTTGAGATTCAACCAAATGATTGAAAGGAACAAACACTCACCCATCAAACTCCATAGGATTAAAATTAATGATAAGACTATTTATTTTAATGTTCTGCATTTTGTCATTGACCCGGTGAAGAGAGATATTTTACTTTGAACAAGAATGTTTGATCTTGCTGAGAGCTTGTTGTTGTCTTTTGAATTTTAATGTTTGCTTTAGATAAATTGAAAAGCTAAGAGATGCTGCTATTTTTTTTTATCTGCAGCTCCTCAACTGGGCTTTGATGATTTTTATGGAGTTTGGAGAATTGATGATGCAGAAAATAGTTTCTCAACACAGCCTTTTCGGATCAAATATGCGAGGCAGGATGTGCATCTATCAGTTATGATTGCATTCAATTTATCTGTTAGCAAATATGAGGTAGTTGACTTCTTTGTTCTCACTCGTATTTTGCTTTTTAAACCATATTTCTGACACGAGTTGAAGCTTTGGAGGTATCAGAATAGCAAACAAGGTAACCCAAAAAGATTAATGCTCTATGTACCAAAAATAGCACAAAAGTTAGTGCAAAAGGCAAAAAGGAGCCCCAAAAAAAAAAAAAAAATTCTTGTCTGATACTGAACCTTTTTCTTTTTTTGGGTCCCGTAGTTAAATTTTTTTGGTCTTCCCAACAAAAGTTGAAGTAGCATATACAGGATACCAAAAATGAATAGGCATGTAGAAATTGAAACAGCTTATTTGTCCAAATGGCAGCAACTCACAAGGCCAGCTTATGCCTACATTAGGATTATTACCTTCCTCATTATACAAGGCTAGCTTAATACCTACATTAGGATTATTACCTTCCTCATCATACACAAATTTCGATTATCACATATTTTTATGGCAAATGGAGGGAAAAGAAGCTCAAACTTGGAGTAGCTTACAACATATCTATTTTCAAAGAAAAAATAATGGATGAAACATAAGTATTTTTATGATTTAAAAAGAGTAGCAAGTTGTGAATCCAATGTAACCTCGGTTTTGAAAGAATATCCATCTCAACTTCTTGGCATGTTCCTGTATACTGTTAGATTTTGATGGTTTTCATAAATATCTTGGTAATTGATATAACATTAGTTTTGCAGGTTCTATCAACATCTGCTGTCATTTTGAAGTTTGAGCTGATGTATGCTTCTGTGCTGGAGAACAGGTTAGTTGATGAAACTATTTGTTTATTGACTATTGAAATGAAGTTAAACACCAATTTGAAGGAATGTTATAGCCATTCAACAGTTCTCTGAACCTAAAATGGTGATTTTTAATGCCCTATATGCAGCCCTGACTTGCAGTCATCTCTGGACGCTTGCCCTGCTGCAGTTCATGAATTTCGAATCCCTCCCAAAGCACTTCTAGGGTTGCATTCTTATTGCCCTGTTCATTTTGATTCTTTGCATGCTGTCCTTGTTGATGTTAGTGTACATGTCAGTCTACTAAAAGCTAGTTCTTCCACGGCTCCACCAAAGGTACCTAGATTTCTCAGAGTTCTAGTTTTTTAAGTTGATGAACTGGTCAAAACTACATGTTCATTTCTTTTACACATTCCCGCAGTTACTAACATTTGGTCTTGATTTCCAAGTCTGTTGTGGATCACGTGTTTATCAGAATATTGCCAATTGAGTAATTCCATTGAGTATTGATTGGGTTACTAGAAATATTCCTAGTGAAGATTGTGATGGTTCAAAGTAGATTCTGTATCTCACTATCTCCTTGTGTATTATCTTTAATTGAATTCTTTGTCTTGTATTCCTGGTCAGAAATTTCTTCATGATTGTCCATGAATTTTTGAATAATTTTTTTTTTTTGATAATGTAGTCTGCTTTTCTTGGAATTTTGAGATGAGATAATGTTATACCGACATAGCAACTTTCAACATTGGAGTTCTTTTATGAGCAGAATATGGGATTGCCTCCACCCCTTATTCCTTTCCCCTGTCTTTCACCAATAGAACACCGATTTGTATTGCCTAATTCCTATAATTTTGACCCTAGGCACAAAAAAGAGGGAGTAGAGGCAGAGTGGAAGATTGAAATTCTTAAATTGACCAACACGTGCTCCAAACATATGTTGTTTGACAAAGAAATTCCCCCTAAAATGTTTGATGGAATGATTTGCACAAAAAGTGAAAAAATGAAAATGTTATAGCTCTCTCTCTCTCTCTCTCCCCCTCTCGCGTTTCCCTCCATGCTTGAAACATAACTTTTAGGGAGAAGACGTTGATGTATATTTAATGAAAATAAACTCCTTCTAATGAAGATTTCTGCATGGTTGCATTAATTAGTTAACATTTTAAGAGTATGGTCTTGAATCTTGATGTGTCATGCATGACCTGTGACTGAGCACTTGCCCAGATTATGAAACAATGTTAGTAATGATCTGATTTTTCAAATTTTAGATTATTTGAGTGTACAAAATTTGGCTTATTTCTGTTAAGAATTACATAGGAGGTCATTCCTGTCTGCTGTAAACAACCGCCAATATATTCTCTAACAACGCTTGTATCTTTCTGCAGTGGGACTGTTTATATCTTTTTAGAAAGTGGCATGAATAATGTTAAATCAAAATTTTCTTATATTATTTAGAGATGAAATCAAATAAGATATCTAATTTGATTTCATGGGTTTTTGTGTGTTTACGCTATTTTTGATCTATATAGTTTTTTGAGTGTATTGATGGGACTTCTTGTCCTAGTTTTTGTGGATTTATAGCCCTATCAATCTTTGTGCATATATCATATAGTTCTAAATCTAATCTTTTGTTTCTTCGACCAAAAAAAAAAAAAAAAGAAATCAAATAAGATATTTTGATATGTAAACAGGCAATTAGATATGGTTGCTTCTGGAATCAATAAGCTATTCTGGATCTGGACACTTTCGGACTTTCCCAAGGTTTTCTACTCTTTATTTATCCAATACAGGGCAAGAAAAAAGAAAATCTTCTGGAAGCCAGAGTAACCAATATAGAAATGGAGTAGGAGTTGAGATAATAGTATACAAAAGGTCCAAAATGATATGTGATTTTTAGAGGACAAGTAATTGAGAGCCATGTGTAACAAAATCCCTCAAGTAGTCATATTGACATATATTATGAGGTGACACAATGCATTTTAAATCCCTATCATTCCTCTCTATGGATAATCCACATCAAGCTAGGTCAACTAACATTTGAAGCTACAGCAGCATCTTGCTTCCTGACACTTTCATAACATAAGAAACCTCAAATGTTAATGCCATCTCCCACCTATCTTATGCTTCCTTACGCTGAAGGAAGATAGAGTCAAACTCTTCACTTCTGTATTTCAATGCAATACAGCAAGAAATTTTTTCATGACATCTGCAGTGGATTTGCTTGGGAGGGTTTGGAGGTTACAAAGAGAGTGGAACTTGTAGGCTGCAATGACTAAACCTATATGATATTAACTTCCCGTAAAGTCTGTTGTATCTTTGAAGATCTTTTTGTGGATGGTTCTGTCTAAGCCATGATTTTCTCGAATTTATTTTGTTAAACTGTTTAATCCATATATTTATTATGAAGCCTTTTGGGACTTTCCTTTTTCCTTTTTTACTTTCTTTCTTTATTTTCATTTTTGTTTATTTATTTATTTTTTAATGTTGGTCTTAGTTTCTATGTAGCCATTGCTCAACCCTTTTTTCTTACAGTCTGAGTTTGTAGCCCAGAAGATATGGAGTCAATTGGCTTCTGTAGATTCCACTCAGCTCATGCTTATTAAAGCCCTATTTTCTGCTCGTGACATTCTTCTTGAAGATCTAAAAGAAATTAGTAAAGCAATTGACCAAGCAATTGATTTGGATGATATGTTGTTTGGTTCAATGGATGGTGAAGTTCCAGTGCAACTCTTGGGCATGCCACAGAATGGTGTTGAGGTCTTTACTTCATTTCTGGCATTGAACTACTTTTGCTTCTTTTATAGTGATTTCATTAACACTTATTGTTTACCTTTCCTGTCCTTCAGCGGAAAGCAGATGGTGCAAAAGATCTTCAAAGTGATGGTTTGTCTCACTCCTTACCATGGGATGATCTATTAAATGCTTTCCACACGTTGGGCAATCAAATTCTGTATTTGTGGAATACATTTTTGATGTTTCACAGGCATGCTTCTGCACTGGATTTAATTGATTTAAGAATCTCCTGGTTTTCTTAAATTTCATTATATTTGCTTTTATTTTTATTTTGTTTTGTCATATAACTTGAGCACCTTTTAGTTAATTACTTATGTATGCCTAAGTTAGCTCTAGAAAAAATTAATTAAGTTTTATTAAATTTTATCACGTTATGCAAATCACGCTTGCGACAATAGAAATTTGATCACTTTATTTAGTATTTACCCATTCATGCCCTAATGGCTCAACAAATTGTTTTACTTTGATTAGGGCGTGGACTCTGATATAGAGGGTTGGAGAAGAATCACGATACTTGTTTTGAGCAAATAAAAACTAATAGAGTTCTATTGATTCACAATTCTAGCAAAAGATAGTTTCTTAGTGCAGATTTACTACTGAGTTGTAGTCGAATACAGCCCTCAATAAAAAATTTTTGGAGTCATGTTACCCATGTTAATTAAAGAATACAATTTTTATTTTTATGGATTTTTCTGCAGGTATTTTAATTTCAAGAAATAAATTTTTTTGTGAACTGCCTATGAAATAAGAATTGAAAATACTGTTTATAAATTTACTAATGGATTG
The DNA here is from genome assembly GCF_022201045.2 of Citrus sinensis. Classification (NCBI taxonomy): domain Eukaryota; kingdom Viridiplantae; phylum Streptophyta; class Magnoliopsida; order Sapindales; family Rutaceae; genus Citrus; species Citrus sinensis. The sequence continues at coordinate 11,861,292 of NC_068560.1, forward strand.
ATTAATAAATACATTCTTGAAAGATGGTAAGAAAAAAAGTTAAAGGGGTTAAGTTCACTAAAGATGAACTATTTATCCATGCTCCAGAACTGCCCTCCTGGAGTCTCTTGTTGTCATCATTTCATGAAGTATCTCGTAAAGTTTACGCTCCCTTGCCATATATGCTCGGACTTCTTGACAAATAAATTGCTTGTGATGCCCTTGACTAGCTGATGCATAAGTTGCATGATTATCATCAGAATTGGTAATAATTACATGTCATATGTTGTTCCAGATGACATTTGAGCTTTATATATTTACAAAAACTCCGGTCTATGCTCTCAAAATGTCTTTATATATATGTTCTTTTGACAAATTTTAAACTAGAAAAAGTAATGCAACTTGTTGACATTCTAATGCAAATTAAATTCCTAAAAAAACTCTTTATCTTATCTCTTTATGAAAGGCTTGGAAGTTCCTTTTCAGCCTGAATGAACGTCTTCAGATCTCCTTTATTGATGATTGATTGATACCATACTTATCGTGGTTACTCTTAACTTGCTGAATCTGTTGATTTTGTGCTTAAGCATCATCTGTTCTGTTTCCTAAATTGCTCACCTCCAGGGCAAACAGAAGAAAGATAATGGAATATCTGCGTGATGCATGGGCTAGTGACCGCAGGGCTGAATGGTCAATATGGATGGTGTACTCTAAGGTTGAGCTGCCTCATCATTTTATCAGTAGCAGAGTTGATGAGTCTTCATACCCGGGTACCCGAGGGAAAGCTTTGAGTTTGCGGAAGTTTGGCATCAGCGATGATGTAATTAACATCATTTCTTATTTTTGTAGCATACATTATTGACTGCTTAGTCTTTTAATCTGGATCTTTTCCCTCTCTGGACAGCCTGCTCAAAGTGCAGCAATGCGTGCTGAGCTACATCGACGAAGCATTGCACAGATGAGAGTAAGATATTGGTTTTTAGTGCTTCATTCTCATATTTTTTGCTCCTGGGAATTTATGAATTGGTGTTGCTTCTGGTCAGATCAACAATCGGTCACTTCAAGACATGTATATTTTTGGAGATCCTTCAAGCATTCCTATTGTAATCGTAGATCGTGTTGTGCAAGCACCATTGCATAAAACCAGTGGAAATTCATATTTCTGTCATCCAGACCAGAGAGATAACCCAGGTGTACATAGTGGACATAGCAGTGAGGCTGTGAAAAAGTCAACTGGAGCTAGCTCACAACAATGTGGCCGGGTTTTGAAAATAGTTGTATTTGTACATGGGTTTCAGGTTTGTCTCATCTAGAGCTGGAATTTCTACTCTTCCCTAGCTTGAATTTGTTCATACTTTTTTCTTTCTTCTGTTTAATCTCTTTTGCTTCCTAATTCTCCAATTTCAGTTGGTTAGAAATAGTTACTAAGAAGATAAGGAATCCAATAAAATATTTTCATGAAATGTGGGAATGAACTCTACAAAATGCGTGCATAGAGTTATTCCTCTCTCAGCTCGTTATGGGGATGTAGATAGTTGTATCTGTGCATGTAAAGAAAGTGGATTGAAGAGTATGGATTCATTAGGAAATGGCCCAGGTCAAAGGAGACCAACTTCCCTTTTCACCACACTAGTTTCTGTATTTTAGATTGATGGAGAAAGGATATGATACCTTATACTTTCTAAAAGCAAATTCTAGAGTGGCTGATACATATATGTTTGTTTTATATATGATGTTTTTATACTTTTCATAAGGCAACAAAAGACTTTATAGCTCGTGAATTCTGTCCATACAAATTAGGTTAGTTTGTATAGTTAGTCCCTCTGTTGCGCGAAGTTATATTGTCTAAAAGGTATATGTACTAAATGAAGACCAATTTTGTTTTAAATTCTGTCCATACAAATTAGGTTAGTTTGTATAGTTAGTCCCTCTGTTGCGCGAAGTTATATTGTCTAAAAGGTATATGTACTAAATGAAGACCAATTTTGTTTTAAAATCAACCAGAAGAGCCTAACAATAATTATGACAATAATGGAGAAGCTTCAGTGAGGATAAAGTTATATCCTATAAATCTTAGAATTGGGATTCGATAATTTACATTATAGAATTTGTGAAATGATTCCCCCCCCCCCCCCCCCCCCCTCCTTTTCCAATGGTAAACTTCAATTAATCCCTATTTAGAATGACAATTCAATATACCCCCCAAAATAAGTTATCCCCTTTACTAGACCAAAAAATGGAAAGAGTCATCAATGTGCCCCAATTTGCCCTCATCTTTTAAACGAAAATGGTGGTAAATTGAAGTTTTTACACTTTTTAGGGATAAATTGAAGATTGTCTTTCTATCTGGATGATAACTTGAATTTTACCCTTCTTTTTCTTCAATAAGAAGTATTTAGGCTTATTTTGTAATGGTCTCCTCCTGAGAGTGTGTCTATATTATATGATTAGTTGATTTTCTTATATAACCGTTATCCATTTTCTTACTTTTTAAACTTAGTTTGTGTCTCTTCTCAAAAAAAAAAAAAAAAAAACTTAGTTTGTGTCTCTAAAATTATTTAAACATGCATGGTATATTTGGATTATAACTGTGGTATTGAAGATCTCACTTCATTTCAAGTATTACATGCCCTGTTACCCTTCCTATATCACTCTTGATTTGATTTCTGACCTTTATTCTATGCAGTCCCCTTCATTTATGATTGGTATCACTTTAGTTTTCGTGTTACTGATAGTACTCATCTTGTTTCATACATCAATAGGGACATCATCTGGATTTACGGCTTGTTCGGAATCAGTGGCTTTTGATAGATCCCAAGATAGAGTTTCTTATGTCGGAGGTAAATGAAGACAAAACATATGGAGACTTCAGAGAAATGGGACAACGACTGGCTGAGGAGGTGATTTCTTTCGTGAAAAGGAAAATGGATAAAGCCTCTAGAAGTGGTAACTTAAGAGATATCATGCTTAGCTTTGTTGGGCATTCTATTGGGAACATTATTATAAGAGCTGCATTAGCAGGTGTGTACACCATTGCAGGCCGTATGCTTTTTTGTACTAGTTTGTGATTGATTGCTTAATGTGTGCTCATGTATTGCAGAGAGCATGATGGAACCATATCTGAGATTCTTGTATACATATGTTTCTATATCCGGTCCACACTTGGGTTATCTGTATAGTTCAAACTCTTTGTTTAACTCAGGGTTGTGGCTCTTGAAGAAGTTCAAGGGCACTCAATGTATTCATCAACTTACTCTCTCAGATGATCCAGATCTCCAGAACACTTTCTTATACAAACTCTGTAAGGTATTGAAAGGATTGCAAAAAGAATTCTGCCTACCTCTTAAGATATTTTGCATTTCAAAGCATAAGCTTCTAAAGCTAGTTTGTTACACACTGAAAACTGCTAAAACCTTCTTCCTCCCCTCCCTCATTTTCTTGTTCCTTATTTCAGCATAGGACATTGGAGAACTTCAGAAATATAATCCTTATCTCTTCACCCCAGGTATTGCTCCTCTATTGTAACCTTATAATTGGACAATAGATAGATAAATTTGTTCTGATTGTTTAGAAAAGTTTAATGTTAGTCATCTTTCCTGCTGCCAATGATTTTAACATGTGAGACAATGCCTCTCAGGATGGTTATGTTCCGTATCATTCTGCTAGAATTGAGATAGCCCAGGCATCTCTTTGGGATTATTCGAAAAAGGGGAAAGTCTTTCAGGAGATGTTAAATGATTGCTTGGACCAGATACGTGCCCCTTCATCTGAGCATCGAGTCTTCATGCGCTGTGATGTCAATTTTGATACCTCTTCTCATGGTAGGAACTTGAATAGTCTCATTGGACGGACTGCCCATATTGAGTTTTTGGAGTCTGACAGTTTTGCGAGGTTCATAATGTGGTCTTTCCCTGATCTGTTTCGTTAATTACATCTGCATGGGTCCACCTGTCATTTTGCTGTCTCCAGCCTGATTTTCTTGTAGTATTGTCACTTCTAGGAGAAGTTGAGTTGTTGATAAACCAGTCAAGTGAGTCTAGAAACACTGCAGTCTTTGTTTGGCTGTATTTAATCATCTTCGGGAGTCCTGATTCAGCCTAGGTTTTAGGCTCGATCGATCTCTAACCTCAGAACTAAAACGCTTCAGGTCCAGGCTAACTAGGTGGTGATATTGAGACATCGGCAGCTAAAAATTATTAGCTTGAAGCCGATTCACTGCAGGAGAATTTTCCTTCTTACCCATGTGAATTTCAGTGATACTGCAAACCTTTTAATATTGTGGTATCTGTTGTATTTTTAGACACTGGATGTCAAAAGCAGGTCGGATTTCGGGGATTAGTATTAGGTTTGTACGTACACTATGCAAATGAAATGTAATATTTTTGTAGCCTTAAATTTGCTTGCACTAGTTTCCACTACAGGTAATAGACCTTGCACTTGCAGTAACCTAAATTGTAGGTGGGCTTGTAATGCATCCCGCGAGATCTTTGTGGTAATATGATTAGCTTAAAGTTGTAAATGCATTTCATTTGGGGTGTTTTGTAACGGGTATTTTCTGTACTTATTTTATTTTAATTGGACATTTTTAAAAATAGAAATGCATGTTATCTTGTATCATATTTAGTAGTAAATGAAAACAGCGAATAACATTTGATTGGTTTGTCAGTTATCAGATTATTGATAAGATACATGGTTATGGCTGTTACTTCATTTGAATGCTTTATTGTTTATTACTATTATTTTTTTTCTTTTTTTTTTAAGTGCACTCAAAGTATTCAAAGACAATTATTTTATTTAACAAATTAACTAACTAACAAATTAACCACCAGACCAAAGAGCATACAGCTGCTAGCAAATCAAAGTGATGTGGGAATAAAGGTATATGTGAAAATTGATCCTCTCTCTTTGCTAAATGCTATTTGTCATCAGTTTTATACAATCACTCTGTAAGAATAAAAAAGGTATACTTTTCTTAATTTTTCTTTTAATTTAATAAGGAAACATAACATTAGCTTCATATGTGCAATCAAAGTAATTAAAGAAAATTATTTTACATAACAAACAAATTAGCTAGCAAGAGCAAAGAGCATACTTGTGAAAAATGAAGGAAAATGGTAGATACATAGAAAATTGAAGGAAGTTGCATTCTAATAAACATGAAAAATGAAGGAAGTTGCTAATTGTGAAGTTATCTGAAAAAAGTTTTGTAAGTTTTGTTTATTTAAAATTTCAATGATTGGTTTTTTATATTCTATACTCTCATTTCTTTTTTTTTTTTTTAATAATTATGTTTATCAGTTAGATACATAGAAAATTTATATTTTTCTTTATCTTTTTAATCTAGTATACGTGACAAATATATACTTATTTTAATCTTTTTAATTTAATAAGAAAACATAACTTTAATTTTATATTATCATCTGATTTTTCCAAGAAATGGGTAGGTTCAATGGAATCTATTTTAGTCTATGAAAATTGTTGATCAGGGAAGAATTGAAGAGGTTGATGCTGATAGACCAAAAGACGTATATAGCAGTAGTTTATGACCCATATTTTAAGATTAAGTTTAAAAATGAGCATCAATAAGAGAAGTTAGTATACGGTTGATTGAGGCAACCAAAATAGACCTGTTTCCGAATAATGTTGACAATGAGAGGAATAAATTAGCACATACATGTAATGGCTGCTCTCAAATAAAAATAATGAAGGATTAAAGATATATGTAAAATAAACGTATACTTTTCTTGATCCTTTTAATCTAATATACGTGAAAAATGCATACTTATCTCAATCTCTTAATATAATAAAGAAAGATAACTTTAATTTTTTCTTATCATCTGATTTTTTTAAAGAAATGTATAGACATCCATTGTTCAATGGAGTACTTCTTTGTCTTGCGAATGAATACAACTCCAGTACACGTGCATCGAAATTGTTGAGGAAAGAGTTGAGAAGGTTGGGGGTGGTAGACCAATGGAAGAATACAGTAGTAGTTTAGAACCTATGATTTAAGATCAAGTTCAAGAATGAGTATTAGCAAGAGATGTTGCGATACGGTTGATTGAGGCAACGAGAATAGACTTGTTACCTGATGATGTTGTCAAAGAGTGGAATGAATTTCCAACTATTTTTCTAAACAAACTAATTAAAAATCATACTAAAGCGTATAAATGTAATGGCTACTATCAAATGAAAATAATAAAGAATAAAATATATATGTAAAAGCCGGTCCTCTCCCTTTACTGAACAACATTTTTTTTTTGTCTTAATCACGAGGTATTTTGGGGAGGGCCTCAACTGTGGGAGACATCTTTAAATCCGTACCACAACTCAGACTAGAAGTCCCCGCTCGAACACGAGGTATTCTGGGGAGGGCCTCAACTGTGGGAGACACCTTTAAATCCGTACCACAACTCAGACTAGAAGTCCCCGCTCGAACCGGGAGGCAGGTTGTCCCAACAAATGCGACTTCCCTGCAACTTGAACTGATGAGCAAACCCAGTCAAGTTACTTAAGGGGACTCCATTTACTAGTGAAACCAACACTTTGTTGGTCCTTTACTGAACAACATATTATTACAAGTTTTACACAATCACTGTAGACGTCATAAAACCACGTGAATTTTATTTTAAAATAATAATACATTTGTTGAAATAAGTGTCAAATCTCTACTCAGAGATAATTTTGTAAAAAATATTGGCTTACTGAACCTTCATGTAATACCAAGAAATAATCTAGAGGTGTAAAAATAATTATAGGCTTACTGATCCTTCATGTAATACCAAGAAATAATCTAAGAGTGTAAATGTTAAGTTTGAAATTTGCTTGTTAATTCGTGAGAATGTTTGTTGGGGAGTCACGACGCGACCAACAAAATTTGTTGACCAAAGGTTTTGACCACCTGGGTTTGTTCATCTGCTTATTCGTTCATAAGACATAAACAGACTCCTTCAAACAAAGAATGTGTATTCATTCATTCGAAAAATAAGATGATAACGTTTGATTTGAATCCTTTACAAGCTCTCTGAAGCATTGATAACAAAGAGTAGATAACTTCTTTTGGTATGGTATATAAATGACAGCCCTATATCTGAACTATTGATATCTAAATCCGAAATGGACTTTAGACGGGAAGATACTTCATTTTGCATACCGACCCAAGTCTTGGTAAGCTATACCGAAGTCTGGAAAAACTTAAGACTAAACCTTAAAGAAAAAAAAAAAGAAATGAATAAAAAAAAAATTTAGTAGCTCTGTGTTTTTACCTCAAAGAGACATTAGTTGGAAGCTGTTTGGGATTAATGGGGCTGTGTGCTGGGAACGACCTCATGTTGGTTGGGTTAAATGCAATGTTGATGCTGTTGTGTTTTCTTCTCAATCAAAGATCAGTTTTGGCTGTTTGGTTCGCAATTCTGATGGCACTTTCTTGGCTGCAAAGTGTGATAGTTTTGCTGGCGGTTTTAGGGCTAGAAGAAGCAGAAGCGTTTGGAGTTCGGGAGGCGCTTAGTTGGTTGAAGAATCTGCGACTTCCTCGTGTGGTAATTGAATTAGACTGTCTTCAAGTTTTCAAGGTTTCAAGGTTTTAACTGAGAACCGGTCAAGTCCGAATGGCTTTGGACTCATAGTTGAGGAATGTCATTTTTTAGCTCAAAATTTGGGAGAAGAGGAATTCTCAATTGTCTGTCGATCTGCGAACGCTGTTGCCCATAGTGTTGCTAGGGTGGGAGTTTTATGTCAGGTCCTAAAAAGTAGAGTATTGTTCCACCTCAGTTGGTTACTGAAGAATTTGTAATAGTTTTTTGTTTAATGAATTTCTCTTAAAAAAAAATTAATATAACTATTTATTTAAATAGTTATTTTAACTTCATTAAATTAAATTTTACATAGTTATTTTAACTATTTAATATATGAAACAAAAGATAAATCTATACATATAATTCAGATTCAATCTAATCTTTACTTTCAAACGTAGCTATATCAGACAATAATTATCTGGGATTGGCTTTGAAATGTCTAATAAAATCCAAAACTTGAAATGTCCAACAAAAAAATTTCTATTCCTCGCTAGACGACATTACAATGAAAGGGCCAGACCCTCTTCCATGATTCATAAAAAGAAGAAACAGAAACTCAGGCGATAGGCCAAAGCCGAAACCCAGTTTTGGTCGACTCCCACTAAAAAATTCTGGTTGTTTTCTTGGATTCATCTGTTGAAATATATAAACAAAACAAATACTTAATTCTAAATTTCAAAAAGGAAAAAAACAAGATGGGAAAATGAAAAGGAGTCAAGACTCAGAGAGACGGACCAGTCTCCATCAAAAGTTGGATTGCAAACTTTCAGAATAGTTGCAACAGAAATTCCAGTTCAGCTCGCTTCAACACAGATGTAACCCTCTCAAAAAAGGCAGGTTCCTTTTCCTTGATATCGTCAAGTGTCCTTGACTCATGTTCATCTGCCTGCAGAGAACAAAAGCAAATGCTATGCTAGTTGGTCTTTGGAAATCGAGAAAAATAATTAAGTGCAAAATAAATACCATCCTCTCATCAGGGGTGCATTTGATAACTTAGAAGCCCCTTAGGTTTTAGCCTTTAGGGGAAGGGAAGAATAAACAGAACCCCGTCACTGACTACAAGATGCTCTCTTTCTCTATTTATTTCCTAAGATACTCCAATAAGTTATTTGTTCTCTCTGTGGAAAGAATAAAATGCTTCATCCTGCCACTACGTTTGATGCCTTAACCTAACCAAACATAAACTGATATCGTGGCTCTAAGTTCTCTCAGTTTTGACAAGAGAAGTTAAAATATATGAAGCTATGGATTTTGAAAAAACATGGAATATATTTAAAATCACAGTGATAACATTAAGGAACCATGCTTGTAACATGACAATTTTGTTCCAGACGGGAAACAACAATATTCATTTCTGTGTAAGTGGACAATAAAATTAGGAATGATTCAGTTCAGCTGCAGTGATAAAATGCTTTTAAGAATTAATAAAAAAGAAACAGTACACCTATATGGTGTATCAGCTAGAAAGTAATTAGATTATGTGGCTTTCTAACAAACTATTTGATAAAAGATCAAAGCAACTACCAGTGCAGAATAGTTGTGACACAACAAAATAGTTAAAATCAATTAAACTTATATATGAATTCAACAGGAAATATAATTGAGTAATATTACGACAAACAAGCATGCCTTTTAAAATCTATTGTAGCTGTTTAGAGATAGGGAAGCTCCAAGATACCTCTTTAAATTTCAAAAGAACCAAGTTTGATACAGTTGCTGGTTTTTCTCGGTCCCACCTGAATTTAAAAAAAAATGAATAAACTAACAATGCAATGCCAGTCAATGTCACCCTTAAAAGGACAACAATTTCATTGGGATACATATTGCACAGCCATAACACTAAATTCATAAACAGCCAGTCAGCCACTGTACCGAGAATATCGTGATTGGTCAGTATTTTGACTGTAAATGATACTAGCTGAAATTTAAATGAGATCACCGAACGCAATTATACTCTTATAGTGGAGAAAAAATAGTTATTAGAAATTCGTGTAGGCATGTGAAGATTTAGCACTTTAATTGTCAGTTGGTGCTACAATACAGGGTTCTGAAGGTCTCTACACACTTAATTAGGGTTTCAAGAAACACAGACTATAAGCAAGCAAATGCGCAAGTAAAAATAGCTTCAAGTACGTGAGACACAAAAGTTGAAATCAAGTGAAAGTGGTGACAGACATGGTCATTGCCTGGCTATTCCAATTTTATTTCACTCTGTTTTCTCAAGACTTCCAGATCTTAGTACTAAATTGACAAATGTTCCTCACTCATTTAGCAAATTTTAGGACCGACTTTCAGATGAGTTCACAAGTAGTAAAAAATCTCTCTCCTTCGTCTCGCACAGTGGAGGTCCAATTTAGAACGCAATTAAACATTTTGCCGATAATATCTTATCTTCAGAAAGCCTAAATCATCAGGGAGCACAGCAACAAGCTCCTTGAGAATATACTATAGATACTAGCTAGGTCATCTCAATAGGTCAGGTGCAAAAGATGTCACTAGAAGAGTGAGAAAAATGCATCACCAAGGTCTACACGGCTTAGTTTCTGATAGACACCTCTTTGGTCTTGGCAAGATTCAAGTCCAATAACACTGAAACGGCCCAGGCCCACCACGTAGATATTGTCTGCTTTGAGCAAACATTCTATCACTGTTTTGTCATTGGGCTTTGCAACCCAAAACGCGTCTATTTATTCAAGAGAGCCCATGGCTTGTAAACTAGTCCAAGAACTCTCTTTCTGGCAATATGGGATATTATAAACTAGTCCAAGAAATCTCTTCATCGAATGCTTAACGTTGTGCAATTTGATTTCTTTGGTTGTATTTGCAAGTCCTTCACCTGTTACCACACCATGATAGCATTCACCTCACTTGTAACTGCCAATGTCTAGAATGATCAACTTCAGCATCTTCTTTAAAGTTTCTGATCTAACCAAACAAACCAGTAGACACACCTCATATTTGGGCTCAGAAGGATTTTAATATCTTTAACACATTTTGAAGAATAATTTTTAGTACCATAACCAGCCAAAGTTGAGACTCTTTCAGCTGAGGGGTATTGATGGATAATGATGTTACAGCCATTCACACATAAAATTATTTTATCTTTAGAGGTTAAGGGATTTTATTTGCTTTAATTGGATTCTTCTATTGCTTTTTCTATATATTCATTTCCATCTATCCATTTCTTTCCCCCATTGTCTCTTTCTATTCACAGGTCCAACCAACTGGCTGGAGGAATTCAACTTATTTTATGCATGCTGCCTAGGAAGGCAACATCTTAGAAACCTTTTGCCTGTACCATCCGTTTTATGTTCAATTTTGATGAAATTTTCACAGGAGTTCATTGTTAACCAAACTAATGTAACCCAAATCAATGATACTACAAGAAGAGTTCAATGAAGCAATGGAAATGATAAATTCTCCAACAAATATTATGTCCATATAAGAAGAGAGACAAGACAGGTAGCAAGAAAACCTAAAATTATTAAGCACATAAAATCACAACATTGCCATCATCAATATATGTACTTGGAGCCTACAAACTATAAGATAGTCCAGAAGGCCAGAAAAGTTATCAGATGTTCATAATTTGACCTTAAACCCTACTCTATTCCTTAATCCTACCATACGATTCTTAGCATTAATCTCTAAAACTGAAAACAGTTCAGAGAAAAGCTTAATCCCTGAACTTTCTGTTATGCATTATTAACATTCACCATATGTAAAAGATCACGTTGATCATATTATTTATGATGAAAAGAAACAAATGTTACCTCACAAGCATCAACTCGTTGACTGATCGCCACATCCCACGCCCCACATCTTTTGCAGAATGCTCCCAAGCACTTCGTCCATGCCACAGTTCTTTTGCAACATACATCACTTCCTCAACATCTACCTGTAAAAGATAAAAGCCTGGTAAGTAATAAGGTATAATTATATGAACTTATTACATAAATGGTCCATCGTAGCTTTGAGTTTGAGAGTAGTTGAGCAACTTTCACTGAAAATGAAACAAAGACATTAATGGCTCTATTGACTCCATAAACACAATACAACTAGCTTAGAATCATTGCTAATAGTGAGTTTCAATTATCCATTAATTTTCTATATAAGTGGTTTAAGAAAAAAAAGAAAAGATTATAACAACCAAAATATACATACGATAAGATTAGGATTTTCACTCCATAGGAAAAAGAAGATTACAGCAACCAAGGTATACATACGACAAGATTAGGACTTTCAATCCATAGGAAAAAGAAAAGAGGATCTAATTATCCAATTCCATTCAATATCTCAAACTACTATTCAGGCACTGATTACATGAATGACATTAAGGCAAATGGTAAACAAGAGTGCCCTCGTCCGCTAAATCTACTACATATTGCAAATGTGCTATGTAATAGGTTTCTATAGAACTTTTCAATCTGTTTTATGCACAAGGATTAATATTTCCAGAAAATCAAAATCCATGACCTAGTGTGCAGTAGCAAAGATCCATAAATTGGTATCAAAGCCAAAACCTTTTATTTAAAAACAAATAAAAATAAAAACCTTACACTTATTCAACAAGTAATGTTAATTCTAGTGCTATTGACTTTCAATTACAATTATAAAATAAGAGATTTCTTCCAAGTACAAAATAAATAGATGAAATTTTAGCAAGAAGTTTTTTTTTTTTTTTTAAAAAAAACAATCTCCAAATGCCCAGAAGCACAAGCAATGGAGCAATAAATGTAAAACCTATATCAACCTATCATCATAGTCAGCATATATTCTAAACAGAGTGAAAAGGTGCCAAACATTTTACTTGGACAACAGATGGAAAAATAATCTAAAAAACTACAATTATCAGCCAACACAAGTGTAAAGGAATATTTTCATACCTGAACTTCCTTGGCTGTGCCATATAATGACTCCTCATGCTCAGTAAGGCGTTGATGAAGCAGACGGTAATGGTCGACATCCATATTTACTATAGGCTCAGTTTGGACTTGCAGTTCTGCCAGTTGTGTCACAACATAGGAGGCCATGACCATTCCAAATATTGCAGGAATGCTACCCAGAACAGGTATGATGCGAACCCTGAACCCGGGCACCATCTGTAAATAAGACAAGAATTATGAATGTGAATGTATTGCTTGATATATATATGTTTATGGATTTTGGTAAATGAGAGCTGAATTATCAATATCAGTACTAACTAAAAGCAATAAAATAATTCAGAATAGTAACTAAGCATCTTTACTTGATAATCTGAAGGGTTTTCATCTTCTCCACTGGGACCTGTGAATGGAAGCAGCTTTGCCTTAGGTTTCTCTAACGAGAAAACAACAGGAATACCGCCTTCAATGCCATAATCTTTCCTCAAACGATGCCTTACCTGAAAAATAGCAATTCCATTAGGTACATAAAACTCAAGTTTTCTGAATATAACATTTCTAGTTATTATAAGAAATAAAATTTAGGGTTTAGGGTAACTACCACAGCATATATACTTCTACAGCCACATAAACGAAAAATTAAAAGTTCGCGATACTATTTGGGAATTATGAACTAGCATAAGATTAAGGGTATCAGCTTCAGTTTTTTCTCTTTTTTTCTTTTTTTGGTTTTTTCCTTCAATGATATAGAAAAGAAATTGTAGACTTCTATTTAATAAACAGTGATATACAAAATAGAGAATTATGCGGACACCCCCCCCCCCTCCCCCCCCGCGGACGATATACAAGAGAAATTGTAGACTTCTATTCAATAAACGGTGATACACAAAAAAGAGAAAAATTATGCTACAGGAATCAGGGACATCAACAAATTATAGCTCCACATACTCTTGATGCACCTCATAGCTTCATGCATATTCTTGGTGCAATGGCCAAAAAAAAAAATGAAAATAGTGCTATCTGATTAAAAAGGAAAAAGAAAATCATGATATAACAATTATATAGCAAATTCATTCATGTAGGCCAAGGAAGGTCGACTCCAAAACCACTGGTGGTATATTGTTGAAGAAGTTGCGGTTAACCCAGGTATCTCTGTACTTACACTTCTATTTGCAAATGAAGCTCAAGTGCCAATACCAATGAATTGTAGCTAAGAATGTGCAACGAAATTTCTAACAGTTTAACATAGTTCCATGACTTCATAAAATTTAGAAACATGAAAATTCTTACGTTTGATGAGAATTTCAAAGTCATACGAGCTTTTATATCTAGAAAGAGTTAGGAAGCCTTCAGAAGAGAAAGATAGAAAGAAGAAAATAAAAAAGACGAAGCTTCAAAGGATTTTATTGCCAGTGGAACAACAAGGATAATTGAGAGTACACTATCTCATTTAGGCCATTAATTAACAATACAGGCAACTGAGATTCACAACAGAAAAGAAAGGGTTTTAAGAAACTTGTTCATAACAACAGAATTATTGTTTCTAGCCACATCATTTTGTAAAATAGAGATGTTCATAACATTCGCGAATCCCTTTTACATGAAAAATTCACCAAACATCTTTTTCTTCAAGTTGTCCTGATTTTATGTGTTTGTGTGTGTGTCGTGACTTTAGAAAAATGGAATTCCTTATTTTATTAAAGTAAAAGACAAGTTAAAAAACACAGATTTCAATAAACTATATTAGAGTGCGTATTTTTTTCGTCTTTTAACCTATCCCTTACAATAAAGTAAGGGATTCCCTTATTGTAAAATTACTCTATATATATATATATATTGCGTGTCCTAGAATATGACAGATGGACCAGCTTTACACACATCATTCATGCTTATGAAAATAATTTATTCCCTAATATATTTATATTCACTAACAGCAAAAATGCATCAGGTTGCTTGGGAATATCTGCAAGCAGGAACTATAAATTTTAGCACCAAATGCATATATCGGCATCCTTAATTCATAATGAATTATCTAGGCAACAAAGCTGTAGGACCAAAAAGACAAGCATTTAATACTTTGCCAAGCACTTAAAGAGATGCAAATAGAAACAAGCCAGATACATTACAGCTCGGGATAATGGATCATTTGTTGACTCTCTTAAATCAGCCACACGGATTCTTGTTGGGTCAGCTCTAGCTCCAGCTCCTGTTGCACATAGAACCTTTAAACCCCTACGTACACATGCAGCAAGAAGTGCCACCTACTATAGATAAAATTTCACAATTTACAATGTGAACATCACAATTTAAACATACCATGTTAAATAACTCTTAATTTCAAATGTTTAGGATCAGAAGAAAAGACCCAATAGTAATTTTAATATCAAACCCCAAATATACATTCATGGCCGACTGTATAAGCTTGTTCTTGCAAACATAGAATCATCTTTAAGATCGAATGACCGAATCTAAAGTTGATTCAAGATTCAAAACAAAGAATTTCATAGTCCAATAATACAATTATTCTATGTGGAATAGATATTAATCCCAAAAGCTTAAGTTTTTAGGAGAGTCCCCAACAATGGTATTCAAAATCTAACAAGATATCCCATTAATAAGCAGTCTACTAAATCTAAAACAAAAACATATCTCAACATAAGTTTTTAAGATAATATGATTCGATCTATTTCTTTGCTAAACACTTTGCCAATGACATTTTCATCAAAGTAGAAAAACATAAAATTTCTCATTTTCATTCTTATGCAAAAGCGAAAATTGATTATATTAATATTCAATAATAAATTTCTAATTTTCATTCTTATGCAAAAGCGAAAATTGATTATATTAATATTCAATAATAAATTTTTCTCCTACAACACCCTTTTTCTTGACTTCCTTAAAACCTCATCTTGCCTGCCATGCCACAATCACCATGGCTGCCACTTAAGGGGAATATCAAGAGTTTTAAATACAATTTTTATCCTCCTACCCTACATAGCAACTTAAGCTTTTATATGTTTAGATCTATCTAAAGTTGCAACTTCATATATCAAACTTAAAAATCAAAGTAAAAGTTGTCCAGTTCCATTCATGCCCAAAAGGCTAGGTATCATAACTTCAGATGATTATAGGAATTAATCGGCCATGCTGTTAGACTAATGAAAACTTATGTTAGGCGCAAATATAAAGGGGCAGGGGCAGTTTGGTAATTTTAGGGGCAGGGGCAGTTTAGAAATTTTATTTATTCGTTAATTAGGGCTCATGTATAAATAAGAGATTAAGGAGTCATTTAGGGTTTATGCTGAGTTTTGTCTAGTATTAAGAGTAATTAGGAGTTTTGGGAGAGATGAGCTACCCCTCAAATTATAGGTCAAGATTGTTCTTTCTTTTGATTCAATCAATAAAAACCAGCCCGAATTTAGCCCTAAGTCCTATCACAAGCATACAATATCAAAAGAGCAAAAAGAAAGATCATCCCTAACTCAACACGACAACTATAAAAAGAAGACCATGTATGAAAATATAGTAAATATCTAGCATTGAAGAAATAATTCTGGCAGTGATCAAAATTAGTTCTAAACTTAGACTTTAAGCAAGAAGAGGTACCTTTGTATCAATGTTATCAATGCAATCCAAAACAAAATCAGGGTGGCCAGACAAAATTTCTTCTTCAGATGATGCATCATATAATAGCACTTTTGCATCTATGTGGCATTCTGGGAAGATTGAAGAGAAATGCTTCTTGAGGCATAAGGCTTTCGGAGTACCAACATCTGCTCGTGTTGCAACTGCATGCCGATTAAGTGATGAAACTGATACCTTCTCACATAGCGAACAAATTATAAGTACCTTTTGTAGGAATACATACAATTTGAATACAATTGAGACCTCTCTTCAATGTCTCTTTTTATTTTATCTTTTTTTTTCCTTTTTTGAAAAAGAAAAAAAGAAAAGAAAGTTAAAGCAAAACTATTACTCTACCTTTGCTAGCAATAACTTTCATGTATTACTACCAGAACGATTGAGAGGCTAGGATGGCCAAAGGCAACAACAAAAATTATAATAACAATAATTAAAAACTGAAAAAATAACACCATATATAAAATAGAAAATTCATTGAATTCAAATCAATGGTAAAATGTTACCATGCAATATGTTTATGGTACATAACATAAGCATGGACACATGGTTCCAGGTACAGCTAAATGTAAAGCAACTAGGTTAAACTGGACTCTCCTATCAATATTAAGGATGACATAACATCCGACCAGAGTACCCTTTGAAGAAGGAAAGATTTTTCATTAATGAGTGGCATCTGTTAGCTACAAAAGTATCTAATATATTGGTAACCATAGCATGCCCATAGATGAAGACAAGTATCCAATATATTGGTAACCAATCCATATATTCAAGCAAATACCACAATGCACTAAAAGCATTCAAATGAATTCATGCAACTTCGATGGCAGATCAAATAGAATAACCTTGAACTTCAAAGTTACATGTAATGCTTTTATTTTGGAAAGCACATGCAAAATATTTATTCTCCCAACATGTCGATTTCAAATTTCGGAATATAACTGCACTAATACAAACAATGAAACATAATGTTTTATTGCAAGGTAGGCTATTTCTGACACATGCATTTCCTTCTTCTATCACAAGAAACTAGAAACTCATAAATGTATAGCTTCCCAAATTTTTTGATGGCAGAAAAAAGTCACCAAACAGGAAAAAACAGAGAGAAATTAAAAAACAAAATTCTATCAATGGCTTGTTAATTTTCTAGAATAAGAAAGAAAGAACCTTGAATTCATAAGCGAAGCAAGAAACTAACTATGGTTCCACAAAGTTAAACTAGTTCTTTCCAGCTATGATGATTGAGAGTACACTGTCTTATTAAGGCCATTGATAAACAATAAAGGAAACTGAAATTTGCAA
The DNA here is from genome assembly GCF_022201045.2 of Citrus sinensis. Lineage (NCBI taxonomy): Eukaryota > Viridiplantae > Streptophyta > Magnoliopsida > Sapindales > Rutaceae > Citrus > Citrus sinensis. Next base: position 11,878,669 of record NC_068560.1, read on the forward strand.
CAGACAAGCAAGGTTTTTAAAGAAACTTGTTCATAACAGCAGAAATATTCTTTCTTGCTTGCATCATTTTGTAAAATTGAGATGTTCGTGACATTCCAGAATCTCGTTTACATGAAATATTCACCAGATATCTTCTTTCTTCAAAGTTGTCCTGATCTTATATATATGGAAAGAGAGAGAGTAAATTAATAATAATGCTGATCTTATATATATGGAAAGAGAGAGAGTAAATTTATAATAATGGAATCCAACAGCTAAAAGACATAAAAAAACACAGATTTTAATACACTATAGGACAAAATACACTGGATTCAAGTGTGTATTTCCTTTTTTGTCTTGTAAAGTCAAAAAGAAGAGTAAAAGTCATTGTAAAGCCAGAAACAGATTTAACCATTTAAATTTTTAGTTCTTGCACTTGGTGAACTGGTTTATTATTTCATGAAAATGGTAAGAGACCCTAACCCCAATTTATACACTTGCAAAGCAAGCTGTATCTACCCTCTTTGAGAATGTTTCTATGAAATTTGTAGACTTTATTAGTTTTTTATGTATCAATAAAGTGCAAGGTTTAGTTGTTCTTTTGTTTCAGTTCTTTTGTTTATGTTTTTTTCCATTGATTCCATGGAAATATGGCTACATATATTCAGGTTTTTTCTCAAGTTTTGAAATTAAAGCCGTTTGTTAAATTCAAAAGTTTATAAATATTATGATAAACATGTATGTATTTCAGATTTATAAAATATATTTAATTATTAAATAGACATAATTTTTAACACTGAATGCTGGATGTCATTAAATGATTAACGGAAAATTTATTGCATTAGAAAGCAAAGTGCATGACAAAGATTAAAAAGTTGATTCTTCAACAAAACTTGACTATACTTATTAAAGGTGTTGTGGGTGAAAAACTCTAGGAACCAAATGAGGAAAAACACTAACAAGATAAAGCAAGATACTAAAAGCTATAAATATAGAATAGCATACCAACCTGGTCAAAATCAACAAGGAGGAGCCTACCGACACCCGATCTCAAGAGCATGGCAGCAGCATGACTCCCAACCCCTCCAAGACCAATGACAACAACATAAGATCCAGACACTTTCTGCTGAGACTCGACGCCAAAGAATTGAATATTCCTAGCAACAATAAATAAATAATAATATAGAAAACTCACCTAAATGCTGAAAACTTAGCTTCATGGTAAAGTTAAAACAATAATTAATTAGCAAGTGAAAATAATGGCACCTGGTCAATTGTTCAGAAACTACTTCGTCTTTTAAAAGATCCAAAGCAGGTATCCCATTATGTGTCATGCAATTGGGTACATTTTTGAGGTGTGACCTCGCTATATTTCTGCAAATAACAAGGGGAAAAAAGGAATGGTCACAATAGGGATTCAGGGGAGCTTGTAATTAACATTTACCCAGGCTTCCATCATCTTAAGATCAATACAATACATTTGTTTCATATAATATATATCCAAAAATATATTTTTTTAATTGATTTTCAAGGGTAACTCATATATTTACCTTGAAAGAAGCTTATAAAGAAAGACGGTAGAAACAGAGCCCAAAACAGCTCCAGTTCCTAACAACGCTAAGCTCTTGAGTTTCCCTGTCTCCGCCATTTTTGCTGCCGTCGTCAGCTTTTGCAAGTCGCAGCTTCAATTGCATTTGGCGGCGGTTTTCGCTTCTTAAGTTCCAACAGTAATAACGCTAGGGCCCTCGAAATTTGTATATTTTTTGTACTAACCTAACGAACTTTATACTTTGCATAGTTTGGCCCATTATAATATCACATTGACTGATTGACCTCTCAAGTTTAGGAGAGCTCAAAATTTATAGTTTCACAATTATGACCAACTTAAGTATTAGTTCCGCCGTTTGCACTATTGCATTACTAGGGCTGGCCATTGTAAGTATAGTGATATGTTCAATGGTACGTGTCCGTCACCAAGTTATTATTTTTTTTGTCGACTCCCATATTAAGTTTATGAATTTTACCGAATGAATAATTAGATGCAAAAAGTTTTTTTTAGTTGATGTGCTTACAGTCAATTAACTCCTATTACTTTTTTTTGTAAATTGTAAAAAGTGAAAAATAAAGGGAAAAAAAATCTGATTCTCTCCCCCATTCAGTACCACGAAGAATCAAATTATCACTATACCTTTTTTGACCTTTTTTTTTTTGCCCTTTTTCTACTCCTTATGAATCCTAGGGACTCTGGGTCTTTTTATACCGATTGGAGCCCTATTTTTTACGTTCAGATAGCATGAGAGCAAATTTATTCTTCTTATACCAACCTATCAATTACTTAAGCCAAAAATGAAGAATTGTGTTTAATGGTTAATCCATTTTTGTTACATGACGCTAATATTTCGTGAGAAAAAAATGGGAGTTTTCTTTTTCTTTGTTTATCTGTTTAATTTTGATTAAATAAAAAGGGTAGTTTTGATATTAAACCAAAAAAGTAGCAAGAGCTTCGTTCTTTTCAGCTTTCTTTCAAGTTACAAGGGCACAATTGGGAGCTAAGAGCTGTTTATTGATGGAGATTTATCGCCATTTCCTTATGAAACTGGCGATAATAACATTTGAACAGTAATCCTTCTTGGTTATGCTTTGTACAGTCACTGCGTAGCCTTGTTCCTTTCTTCAGGCAAAGCTAAGGATCTAGCCGAGTTTCATTGATCCGCAGAGCGTGAAACACTTCGCTAGCACACTCATATCAGCTTCATTTAAATTACATCATCAGAACAGCTAAAGTGGAATCATATCTCATAACCAAAGCAAAACAAACTAGACAATCAGAATATATTAACTAATCATGTATTAGCCAAGATCTGTCCAGATATGTCCAAACTCTGGTGAACAAGTGTTCTGAAACATATATATGGTGCCACACAGAAATTGACTTGAAACTGTAACATCTGAGTTTCCAAGCATGGAAACTATAAGAGAAAAGAAACCAATAAAATGATAAGAAATAAAACCGGAAAAAGCAACTTACAATACAGATACTATGTTCTTTACAGAAAATACAAAAATAAATACAAGAAAGCTACCTGTTCAAATTTTATTGTTGCCAACCATCTCCAGTCAGTCATCCTGCTTGCAAATGGCTAGCAACAACTGTCACAAATTTGTACACTTGATGCTCACTAGCAAGTTACTTCTTAAATTACTCCTTTCCACTGAATTACTCGCTTCCACTACCCAAGAATTCAAGACCCTCAGTTCTCATATTCATGATACTGCGAAACACTTCCCTCAGTTGACGTTCCAGTGGATCCAATTCGTTCTTCAACACTTCACAAACCAAAGTTAACTCCTGAATTCCATGTTCGAGTTCAATTTTTTGCTCCTCTGGCAGCGGAAACTGAGCCACATCCAACAAGTCTGTCAATTGCCGAGCACATTTGTCAATCAAATAAATTTCATATAGTAGCCCATTGGAATTTCGTCGCTCTCGCTTCTTAGATTCCTCTGTAATGCGCTCATGGAGTGATAAGAGCGGAACGCCCCATGAGAATTGACGCAGAATTGAAAAATGTACATTTAAGCCTCTATCCTGACAAGGGATTGCAGCAACAAGAGTCCACAATACAAACAAGAGTAGGGAATTCATTGCAAAAACAGGGACCACAAGCCCATTTGTAGCTGCAATGTCATTTCCACGAGGTGGTGCCAAACTGTTAGCAATTGACTGGAGTTGCTTAGCAGCTGACCAAGATCGAGAAACACTCCACGAGAGAGAACGAGAATGCCCTGGCAAGCAATGATGGTGATCTTTACTGGTGTTATGGCGACCAAAGGACCGATTTCTTTGTGAAAATACTGACCCAGAATCCTTCTCATCAAGCATTGTGAGAGCCAAATCCATCAAAGCTTTTCTTGCTCGACGGGACTGACCTTCACTGATTGTCCTCTTATGAGAATCCAGGGCACATTGAACAATCTCCAAATGCTTTTGCCACAATCGAATCTTTTCGATTCCATCACGAGTTGCATTAAACATATCAAGCGCCTTCAAACTTCTTTCAAAAAATTCAGCAACAAATCGATCCAGTGGTGGTTTCGACACTAGTGCTTTGTCTTTCAACAAAATAGCCCTGAATTCCTCCTGGCAGCAAACAAATGCATATAAAAGCTTTTGTATCCATGCAATAGAGAGCAGTTCATCATCAGCAACAGCTGATAGCGCATTAAAATGGTCTGCAATCTGTCTATGGAAGGATTCAAGCTCCAACTCCTCAGCACTGGAATCATGATGCCCTTCTACAGAATGAACCTGTTCGCGCCTAATACTCCAAATTGAGCGACCAAATGAGTGAAATGGTGAGGAAGAACCCTGATTATCAGTAGACGGCATTATGACAACTCCCAGATAGACCTCTTAAGAATACTCCAAAGATTCACAAGAGCTACCTGAAGTTTTAAAAAATGCATCAAATCCCAAATATGAATACAGTTTAAGCTCATATTGAACTCAATCAAAGATCAAAAGCCAAATATTCCCAAAACCTGTACTTAAAATATCATAACATTGTTTTAGAGAACCCATTGACATTGCAAGAATCTCAAGAGTTTCAAACAACCATCTATAAATACAATTAAGAAAATCCAAAAATTCCAAAAAGGAAAAACCCCACCTAGATATCCCTAGAAATTTTAACAAACCCACCTCTAATCATCAACAACTACACAAACATCAGAAACACAGAGAGCATATCATCCGAATTTTCAAGCAAACCACCTAAATCAACAAAATTTTCAATGCCCAGATTCCAAAAATTGTTCCATGCACAAAGTGTAATCAAACCATTGAGCTGAGAATAGAAACAAAACGCTATTGATACTGAGAATTTAATCCAGGCATAACTTATTTATGTGCATTGAAACAATAAGCTTAAAAGTCGAGATTTAAAATTACATACATATGCAGAGCAGATAGAGAGAGAGCAAAATCCAAGTAAAATGGTGGATCTCGAATTGAGAAACCCTCAGCTGAGGACTTGATAGCCCATCGCCTTGGTAAGAGACTACTGGCAAGACCCACAACAAGTCACAAAGTTAAAGCGCACCTTAAAATATTTCAAATAAAAAATAAATGGTTTTGCTAAGCAGGCGTTTGTATTTACCTTATTTATGAATTTTCCTTATTACTCAAACGTATAGCCAAAACCCCCCTTAAAAGCACAAAAATTAAAATATTTTAGATATAGATTTAGATCCGCAATCGAATTTTGTTTATTTATTTTTAAAAATATGATTGATAATTATTGAATAAGAATATTTTAATTTTTAAAATTTTAAAATTTATTTTAAAAAAATTCTGATCAATAGTCATTAAATAAAAATATCTTAATTCTTAACCACGCCTAAATAAAAAAAATGTGTGGCACAAACTAGTTTAACGAACCATTATATTATTATTGTTACTAGCTAATGTTACATGGATTTTTTTAATGTACTAATAAATTTATTTTCCACAACTGTGAATCATAAGACAAAGCAACTCAATTGAAATGTCTCAACATAATTGAGTCAAATTTAAAGTAATAATTAATGATAATGGTTAAAGAGCACATAAATTTTAGTAAAATTACAGTATCTCCCTTTTGAAACTTTTCTCTCTCATCGGCCTTCTCTAAAGATTAGTTAAGCCTTTATCTATCCATGAAAAAGTTGATTTTAATTATTTATCTTATTTCCTCATTGCGCGAAATAGGGCTAGGCATATGGTTCGATTCAGTTCAAATCAAATCAAACTAAACTATATATATATATATATATATATATATATATATATATATATATATATATATATATATATATATATCTATATATATATATAATAGTTTGATTTGGTTCTGTTCATACAACAAAAACTAAAAGGTTTAAAAATATCTGAACTAATTGGTGCTTTTATTTGGTTAAGTTTAAAACCAAACCAAACTACCAAATTGAACACTTCAGAGAAAAAATTTAAAAATAGAATTTATGGAAATAAAAAATAAAAATTGAAAATCCTAACCTAAACTAGATCAATAATAATAATAATAAAATGACTCATGACATGGTTGAAGCATTGATATTGACATAAAATTGGCAATGAGGTTATGAAGTTTCTTTTGTAATTTGGGTAGATTTCTAGACTATTTTTGGGCTTTATTATGTTATTTATTGTTTCTGAATTTATGGACTCAAGATTGTGGTTATAGTAATAGTTTATTACTATTATGTTGTTTCTTTATTAAATATAAAAGATAAAATTACTCAAACCAAATAAAAAAAACCAAAAAACTGAAATGAACTAAATTGAATTAATTTAGTTAAGTTTGGTTTGTTCTATTGTTTGGTTCGTATTTAATTAAAAAAATAATGAACCAATTAGTTTAGGTTTGGTTCGATTCTGAACCTATACCAAACCAAACTAAATGGTATCCAACCCTAGTGTGAAGGTAGCTTTTCTCCAACAACGTTTTAATTTATGATTTTTTTTTTTTTGTTGTTTTGGTGTTGCCTAACATGGTTTTATTCTAGTTTGGGTTCTTCATACCTCATATTGAGAAGGCTTTTTTGTGATGAAAATTTGCTAGTGCAAAATGTTCATTATTGCATCAATTCAAACATCTAAATCTAGTGGCACAAGGTTATTTAAAAGAGTAATTCTAATATATGTGTAGGCGTCACATTTTATTATAACCTAATAACACGATATTTGTCCATTCTAAAAGACTCATCCAACCATAGACCCTAATAATGATGGTTATGTATCTTTGCGGCACCATCAAAGACTTGAAATAATGGCCTTTATTAATATTATCATGCGTTACAAGATAACAAGCAATAAGTGACAGAAATTTGTAATAGATTCTTAGCAAAATAACTTATATCATAAAATATAATAAATTTATGATAGAAATTCGATTCTGTCATGGATTAATGGTGGTTTTATAATATAATTATTGTCTATAAAAAACTTACTCTATGAAGATATTAGGATAGAAGTATGATTTTGACCATATTTGACTAACATAGATTGGACCCTCCCATTGACATCGTTCCAAACTTTATTATTTTTATTCAACCACAATCCCCAGCAAACCATAGCAGCCAGACTACAATCATCAATATTACACCGAGTAAACAAATCCTCCAACCAATGAACAAAGCTCAATCAACTCCCATTAAATCCAATCACAGAGGATAACCAGCAAGCTTTAGCAAAAGGGCAAGTAACCAAGATATGGTATACAGATTCAAATGAAGTGTGACAAATGGGGCAGAAAGCTTGTACCTCTACTCGACGCTGCAAAAGGTTGTCGGCAGTTGGAATAACATTAGCCATTGCTCGCCAAAGAAAGTTTTTAACTTTTGCCGGAACAAGAAGTTGCCATAAATTATGCCAAGCACTACTACTAGGAAGTTGCCATAAATTGCTCTTTCCCACGAGATTTGCTCCCATCCTTCGCGAATTTTGTGGCCTCATTCTAATCCACTACCATAGCAACCCCTGATTTTGAGCAGTTGCCAAGATTGCCTTCCTCTATCTCTGGTGGCGTTGTCCTCAGCCAACGCTCACCGGAATTCATCATACCTTGCCTAGGCGATACTTTCACCCATATACCATAGGGTCTAACAACATTACCATCCACACTATCATACAAAGAAAGACAATTGCACTTAGTATGGCCTAGAAGACCACAAATGAAACAAAACACATTGAGTCGTTCATACTTGAAATCCACCCAAAACCATTCCCCTCATGTTCATTTCAACCGCATTCGTCGCTTGCAAGGTTTCCTTACATCAAGAGACACCTTCAGTTGCATATAATTTCGCCAAACACCTTTGAGATTATTATCATCTGACTCTAGAAAAGAACCAATATAATTGCCAATACTATGCAAGATCCGTTTAGATTGGAAACCAAGTGGCAAATTATAAACTTGGATCCAAAAGGTAGTATGGAACAAAGGAACATTTTGGGGTTGCTCATCAGCACCTAATATGTGAACAAGGAGAATGTGTTGATCAAATATCCATAGTCCAGAATTGAGAACCCTCCTTACATCAATGTCATGAAAGAATTGAAACAAGAATAGAGTATGAGATAAGTCCTTGATACAAACACCCTTTCCCGACCTCAATAAGGCCGCCATAGTATTCTTCATAGAGCAAAATTGATCACCTTATCAGTTAGGAAACGTCCCACAAGGCAATAACGAGAATCAATTTTAACTCCCCCATTATCTTCATCCTCCTCTCCAGCCACCTCAAGACCACTCTCCTCCTCTTCATCAAGTTACAAACGTGCACATTCAATATGCAAATCAACTGCTCCACGACGACTTGAACCAGCCATAGAGGAACGTAAAAACAAGGCTAGTGAATGAGAAATGAATAGCAAAACCAACTAAGAGACAATCTGACTTGTCAGTGAGACAAGACGAACAAACTTGTCAAAAGACAAGACTAATTGATCTCTATTTATACTTAGCTTTTAGACAATTATATATTGAAGAAATAAAAATTCATATGATAAAAATACAAATGTTGATTTGACGGCTGAGGATTTCAAAAGCCTGGTAAGTTCACCGCTATGTATTAATTTTCCTTTTAAATATTTTACATCTTTTGCTTTCTTAAAAGCTTATTTAATCTTCGAAGCTTGATAAGTTCATTGCTATGTATCAATTTTCTTTTCTTTTTCTTTTTTTTCAATATTTTATATCTTTTGCTCTCTTGAAAGCTTAATTATAGATCAATGTTGAGAGTTTGATCTCCCTTGGACATATTGAATCAATGATTACGCCTTGAACATAGGATGAGTAGATGGGACCTATATGCAGTTATCTGTAAAGATCTTGTTAGCATACTAAATTAGTATGTCATTTGAATTATTACTTCTAATTGTTAAATTTATGGTTGAAAAGGTTTATAGTACTTTCTAATTGTCAGGTTTCAATGTTAACATACATTGGCTGTTGAGTAATGATTAGTCACACATGCTTTGTGCCTTTTATTCTCTTTTACTATTATTATTTCAATAGTTCAAGTTCTAGCCCCTATTTCATGCTAGATGAAATTTATCTAAGAGCATGAAAACTTCTACACTTTGGAATTTTTTACAGTTGGCTACTAATGTTTTGCAATCTATCACTTATGGATTGATAGCACAACTTTGAATTCTCTTATGTTTCTTGCACTATAATAGTGTTACTCTTATTTTCCTTAGTTACATTCTTGCAACTAATAAATCTAACCAAATAATCAAAGTAAAAAAAGTGAAGACAACTTAGTGCTTGTGCAAGTTTATTGGAATATAGTACTTATTGCATCTCATTATGTGCATCCACAATTTTTCTTCCATTGTTTTGTTCATGTTTTGATTTCAAATTATAATGCATTCTTTTTATCAATGCCACATTAGTTGGTGTCTCATTGTTTAAGTCACTTTCTTCTAGGAGCATATTGTTGGGTCTGGATAATTTGCTTTATTGCATTTCTAGGGTTCTTCTTTAGTTTAGGATTAGAAGTCAAGTTGCATATGATAATGTTGCTGGAATTAAATTGCAGTTTGCAGGAAAATTAAACTACTTGATGGTTTTGTGTATATGCAAGTGTTGTTGCAATTGGTGTGCATCTTTGTTTAAAAGTTAATTTCAGGATTGATAGAAAATGATTCTGCGGTTTTGCTTGCTATTGGGCTGGAATTTGAACATGCAGTTGCTAGACTTTGGATTGTTTATTGTAATGTGAATGGTAGGAATGGATATATAATTTGTTTAATTGCTATACTGTAAAGCTATGTAGTGATACTGGTAGTTATAACTTTTAATATTACGTTTTATATTAATTTCATATTTAAAATTTTAATTTTTGAAAATAATATTACAGTTTGAGAATTTATAAAATAAATAATAAAAAATACAATTCAAATAATAGTAAGTAAGATTAATATTAATTCAATTCAAACAATAATAATAAAATTCTAAATATTATCAATAATATAATTTTTATATTAATTTTAGTTGAAATTAAATCAATTTTTAGCTGCAAAATTTAAGAAATGCAAAAAATTTGAAAAAAAATTGAATTTCTATCTGAAATTAAATGTGACATACGTATTATTATTAAAAGTTATCATAAAATCATGATAGAAAAAATTCGGTCATAAATGAGTGCACTGACATAAACGATGGATAAATTATTTGTTATGTACTTTCTTTTGTGATGATTATTTTATGTTATTTATTGTCTTTTTTTTAACATATCCTGACTCTAATATGACACGTGGCACAATTATTGGGGAACCAAACCCATCTCGATCTGAGCATTTATAAAATGCGAGCTCAGCTTGCTATTTGACATTTATGCTAATATTCTTGTATAAGTTGAGAATATGAATATTAAATGCCTACTAAGCAAGCACTTAAAATTATTACAAAAGGCAAAGCAAAAGCACTTAAAATAAAAATGATCAATCATTAATGAATGAGTATTACTAATCACCGGAAGCAATTGAACATGTGGCTGTGACAATGAACAATGTAAGCAAAAATTAATCCAGATGAAAGCAATTGCTCAATATTGTATCAATATAAAACTAATTAATTAATAATACAGACAATCACCTGGATTATTTGAGACTAACAATTTGTTAGCCTCTTTTTCTTATTTTTTGTCAAGGCTACCTCCAAACTGCTCTTGAATCTACGTCTTCCACGAGATGACTCTTTCTTCTTCAGACCTTTTACTTTGACAGTATCTATCTGCTGAGTCAAAGGAGATTCTTGAAATTTTTCTTGCACACTACCATCCATTTCCAAACGTAAAATATCCTAAATTAATCTTGCCAAATCCATGGCATGCGCATTTGCTAGCTTATATGCTTTTTTACTTTCGGAAGCCCAGCTAGATATCTTGGTAAATATAGAGCATAAAGACCTATATCGACACGTCTGTTCCAACTTAGGATCTGCTTGGATTTCACGCCTGTACATGTCTTTGATACATTCCGCTCTTGCTTGTTTTGTCCACCCTTTTAAAATATACCCAATAGGAATTTCTTTGACATCTATAACATCTCTAAGAACATTGATGATATGGCTACATAAAACTCCCCTCATCTCAAACCTCCTGTAGCTACAAGCCAATGTGCCATCATTCTCTATTTTGACACATCCCTTTTCAAAATCATCCATACCAACCGTACATACTAAATATTCACCATCCCTAGAGTCTTTTTTCACAAATAAATTGATAGACTTTTCAAATTGGTCTTGAAACTCTTGAAAAATTACCTTTGTGTAAATCTCCCTTGCATGGGCCAACATTTTAACTGACATTTTCATATTGACCAACTTATAACATAATTCATACTCTGCTTCTAATTTCTTGTGCCATTTATCATTGACCATCCTTTCAAAGTGCATAAAAAACTGAGGCATATTAAGATTTGATTTCAAGTAATCTTTTAGAATTGCATTAAAACTCTCACTAAGTTGAGTGCTCTTCATTCCAGCAGACCATGCTTGGCTAACATATGCGTAAACCCATTTATGCCTTAACTCAAATATTCTTTTTAGCCAAATATTACCATGTACATCATATTCATCAAGCACGTTATCCCAAGCAACTAGAAACTCATTTTCATCCTCAATACTATCCATAAATACCGACAAGACACTTTTCATTGTACTAGTACCTTTAAACACACCATTTACATGCTTCAAGGCATTTTGCATCATATGCCATGTGCAAAGCCTATGGTATGCATGTATCCGGCATGACATTTAAGATAGCCTTGGCCATTGCAACATCTTGATTAGTGAAAATTGTTTTTGGAACCTTTCTAGACATAGCCTGCAAAAATGTTTCAAATAGCCAAATGAAGGAATCAGCAGTTTCATCATACAATAATACTGCACCAAAGGTAACAATCTCTCGATGATGATTCAGTCCAACAAACACTGCAAATGGCCAATTCTCTTTATTAATTTTTTAAGTCGTATCAAAACTTACAACATCACTAAATTGACCATAATCAATTATCATTTTAGCATCAGCCCAAAATCTATTTGTGATTTGCTCTTCATTATCTAATTGTATAGAGGAAAAAAATGAAGGATTTTTAAATGTTGCTCAGAGAAATAATTTAGAATATACCCTGCTTCTCCATATGCCATTTGCTTTTGTCTTCTCGTTCTAATGTAATTCTTTTGATTGAGTCATGTGTATCCAAGAGATTTTCTTCCACCCACTTGCTTTACCATTAGCTCATAAGTAGACTTAAGTGAAATTCCAAATCCATCTGCCAAATCTACTTCCATTGCTTGTGAACTGGATATTCTTCTTTGAGAAGATAACATATGAGTGCACTCTTCCATTACAAGAGAATGATTATGTGATTCGACAAAATGATAAACAAAAAAATTGTTCTTCTTCCTATCTAATTTAACACATAACTGAGCACCACAACCAATTCTCGTCTCTGCTCTAGGTTTTACAGTTAAATGATCTTGTTTATCTTTCGATCACATGCCCGCTTTATCACAAACAAATTGCCTAGAGGTGATTTCACCTGTACGTTTATTCTTACCAAAGGTTTCTTTTCTAATACTGAACCCCACTTTTGACCCATACGCATTGTAGAAATCATATACTGATTCATCAGAATCAAAATCCATCCCATATTTAGGTTTCCAATACAATTCGCTAAAATTTTCTAAAACAACATCAGTTGCGGCCATTTAAAGAACCAATGAAAACTAAAACAACAAACCTGTAGCAACCATTAAAAAAAAATTATTAACATTATATCAAGTTGCTGGGGATAAAACTATAGTGAAATCAAGAAGCGTTATAGAATCATAAGCTAACTCGTTGGATTATTATTGTTGTTGAAGTTCACGTTCAGCGGAGTAAACTAGTTTTTTCAATTTTTTTCTTACCACAATTGCTAATTATTTAGGAGATGAAAAGTTTTTGATGGTGAGAGAATAAATTGATAGGAGCGGGAATTGAAAGTGTAGCGGGAAAACATCTATATAAAAACACATCATTTTAAGAAGCTGTGGAAATAATTTAGTTACAAATAAATCTTGGCCATTGAATTTAATAATGACACATGTCAAAAGATCATTAAAAGCTCAGATAATGATCAAGTCAGGAGAGGAGGATCTCATTCCAAAATCATCATAGGAAAAATTCGGTCATAAATGAATGCACTGACATAATGATGGATAAATTATCTGCTATGTACTTTCTTTTATGATGATTATTTTATGTTATTTATTCTCTTTTTTTTGGTAAAATATCATGATTCTAATATTACACGTGGCACAATTATCGGAGAATCAAACCCATCTCTATCTGAGCATTTATAAAATGCGTGCTCAGCTCGCTATTTGACATTTATGCTGATATTCTTGTATAAGTTGAGGATATTAAATGCCTACTAAGCGACCTACTTACAAAATTATTTCTTAGCTGAAAATCTAACATGAGCAGTCTCTTTAAGAGTACACTCCCACGCTCTGGAACAACCAGCACAAAAGAGAAAGTTCGCTATTTTTGTGAAGGCAAAGAAAAATACTTCAATATTGATGGGAAATCAATATCATTCGGTAAGAGCAAAGTTATGGCGAGCAAAGGTATGGCCCAACACGGTCCTTGGCCCAAGTTGCCCAACAATTTTTAGCACCTAGTTGGATACTAACATTCGTTCTTACTTATCAAATAAATTTAAGGGAGAGGCTTGGAATTGGTTTCTTCTTTATAACTAAATATAATGCGAATTACCTATTTATAGAGTAGCTCAACGCGATCGTAAATTTAATCTGACAATAATCTTAAATTTTTTTAAATAAAAAACATATATAATACCAATATTGAAAAAAATTAAAATAAGCTACTACTAATAAGCTAGAATCCAAACAGTTCATTATCATCAGAAAAAGCTAGTACTTGAACTTTATATTGTCATGAACGAAAGCCCACAATATGTTCATGTTGATAAGAAACCAATTCTTTTTATATTTTCAGCTGTGAATCAGAATAATCGATAGTGAACTCATGATGTTGTTATTTTTATTTTTAATTTATTTGAAAAATAGGAGAGTGAACAAAGCCCGAATTAATGTTTAACCCTTACCTCTCTTACGACTTAAATTCGGTGGTCAACTAAACAAGGTTGTTCGAGAATCAGTCAGGCAAATGCCGCGGGGGTAATGAACTCATGTTTAATAAGCTTCAATATTCATTTTACTTAGTATAGAATGCATCTTGCTATTACAGCTAATCACTTGTTGGAAGTAATCACCAATTTTTATATCTTTATTGGATGCTGTAGCCAAGTTTTATAATAGAGGTTAATCAGAATCAAGCGTAATAATGTGTGATTAGAAACTCATAAAAAGGTTTCTATGAAATGTAATATTTGGGACTTTTAATATTGCAGGACTGGGCATAACCTGGATAAATTAATATTTCCAGAATCAAGAAAAATTTATTAACTAGCAAGCGATTCTCCATATTTTATGGCATTTCTTTTTTCCAATACTAGATGCACATATCATGTTGAATTTCAGCTTTTGTCATCCTAGTGAATGTACAACAATTGGACTTCGGACATTGTGATTGCCATCAGCCCATATCAAGGAAGTAGAAACAATTGTTCCATTTGACAAGCCTCTTCCAGTGACAGTCACACGGAAAGACTTCTTCTCATTCAAGGACTTAAAGGTGAGAGCTTGGGGGACAACTTTGACGCCAATTTTCGAATTTTGCAAGATTTTTGCCTTGTAAGTGGTGTTTGCAATGCCAACGTTAGTAACAGTCCTTGAAAAGTTGATTGTGAAAGACCTTCCAGGTGAAACTTGAGCTGCCATTGAAGGGTAATTGAGATCTCTTGGTGTTGCTTTATCTGAGCCTTTAGGACAAGTGCTGAAATTTCCAGAAATTTTGCCAATATTACCCTCATCATATCCCATGCTGCAGAGCATTATTATGTAATCTTGTTCGAAAGTTTCATACACAAGTCCTGGATTCACAGCTTCAACAGGATTGATATGCCCCGAACCAAATGCAAATTCAGCATCTTTATTCTTGGAAGAATTCATGGGCCGTGCTACAGAATCAACAAAATTTGGTGATCTAAGAAGGCTAACTTGCAAATTAAGTTATCCGATCATTATATGTTTTGATGATATAGATGATTAGATTACCAGTAGTCATTATGGCTGATTTGATGGCAGAAGGAGACCAGTCGGGATGGAACGATTTAACATATGCAGCTACTCCAGCAACATGAGGACAAGACATGGATGTTCCAGATAGTATACTGTAGGTAAGTTGCCTCTTAAATAACGGATCGCCAATAGGTACACCAAAAGGTGAAAATGCAGCCAATATATCTACACCGGGGGCGCTTATATCCGGCTGAATGATGTTAAACAACCATCAAATCAACATGAAGTCATATAAATATTTCTATATGAGACAACACTATGTTTTAAAAGAATATATATATATACCTTCAAGATGTCTGGTGCAATTTCATTTGGCCCGCGTGAAGAAAAGCCAGCGACAACAGGAGCATCAGAATCCGTAATTGCTTCAGTAGTTAATATTTCTGCTTCGGGCTTTCTGTAACCCAGATAAGGTTGGATTATTTTTCTTGAATGAAATTAAAATCGAAAGAAATGGCCAACGTATAACAGTTAATACAATACTTTGTAGATTTCAAGTAGGAGTAAATGCTGGTGAAGTTATCCTTGCTCACAGCCACTGATGGGAATGAAACAACAAAAGAAACTTTTCCGATTTTGTCATCATTTAATGAGACTGATCCTCCTGCACCAGATCTGAGAACCTCAGAAAACTCGTCTCTTGATTGACACATCAGAATCTTTCCCTTTGCTAAGGTACTATCAAGACACCCTTGGCCACCGGTACACACCCTGCAATGCAAGATGAATTCTAAAGTTCTGTTTTCTTGTTCTATGAGGAATTAATTAAGGAGTTGAACTGAACCAGTGTTAGGGAACCTACTGAAATGCCAACGGCTGTTTGCATGGTCTTGAAACATTTCTCCCATCTACCAGGGGAAACTTCTTCCCTTTCATAGAGAAAGTATTAATCGAATAACCCTGTTCGTATACTGATTGTCAGAATACTTACTAATAGAGTATTTGTGAATACGAGGGTTGTGATCCATATCATACCACTAATGTCTGTCCGCTCCCAAGAACAACTTTATCAATAAATAGGCGATCTGTGGTGCTGGCTGCTACAGACATCAACCACGGCGCTAAGCTAACTGTGGAGCTCAGATAAGGACCACTATTGCCAGCCGACTGTAAGGTCAGTACTCCTTTTGCCATAGCGTGAAAGGACCCAATTGCAACGGCATCCTCAGTAAAGTTTACGGGATGCGTTCCTCCAATTGATACTGTTATAATGTCAACCCCATCTGCAATAGCATCGTCAAATGCAGCCAATATGGCTTCTTCCGTGCACCCTGCAGGAGAACAGACTTTATAAGCAGCAACTCTTGCCGATGGAACTCCCCCTCTGGCAGTGCCTTGTCCCACTCCGAAGAAACTAGTATCCTTTACTTCATTTCCAGAAGCTATAGAGGCCGCATGGGTTCCATGACCCTCGTAATCCCTAGCAATATTATCATACACAACAGGTGTTGGGTAATATCGGGCTCCAATTATTTTGCTGCAATACATCAATCCGTGTTAAAATGTTATTGCTCAAATTTGTTATGCTTCAAAAGGCTAGCTATACCACAAAGTATAGAAAAACATTACTTGTTGCAAGGGAAATTTATGCCGCCTTTGCAAGCGCCTTTCCACTTCTTGGGAACAGGACCAAAGCCTTTATCGCTGAAACTCTTGCTTTCAGGCCAGATTCCAGTGTCTATGACGCCTACTATAATATCACTCTCGACACTACGTTTTCTAGTAATAGATTGATTAAAACCCATGAAATCCCAAGACCTTGTCGTATGGAGTTGGAGTGTTCTACTAGGAAAAACCGATACAACTTCTTCCATGCCTGCATGTCACAGTTACAAAAATAAAAGCCATAATTCAAATATATATATATATATAAAAGAAAGTACTCTGCAATACTTACTGGCCAGCTTTTGTCTCTCATGATCAGTGAGATTGGCTGCAAATCCACTGAAACTCCTTTTGTAACTTCTAACCAGTACATTTTCCACTGGGCTGCTCTCACATATTGAGATGGAGGGAAGAGAGTTTAGAAGAGAATTTAAGCAGATATTTCGACTTAACTTTACGAAATACTACCTGCCCTCAACAACTTCTTGCAAAATACTCTGATGCTGTGATGATGTTTCATATTCCCCTCTAGAAAGTGAACCCAAGTAGACAATATAGACCTGCATCATTTATAATTGTTTTTAAGACGAAAAGGAAAATGGCAAATATATATAGTTCTTAGATTTAAAATTATTCGCAGCTGTGGACGTCTGCACTCGCTCGATTGCACGCCTTTACACCATTGTAAAGTTCATATTGGCAATTTATAAAGTGCGATTTCCGCTCCAAAGAATATTTTGGAGGAAAATGTATATATGTTCATTAATCATCAAGAAATTCAGAGCAACTAAGGCTGAAGAACGAAGATCCATACTTGCCTTTCTATCGTCACGAGTAGTAGTGGCACCACCCAATACGCTCATTTGGAGGAAAAGAATGAAGGGTAAGAAACTGATGAGAAGGAATCCGTTCTTAGCCATTTCTCTACTCTTCATGTTTAATTAAGTGAAACTCACTCTATTTATCTTGTGAATTGTGACTTAAGAGAACTGACATGTTCAAAAAGCTTCCATATTCTTTTCCTAGATATGGAAAACACCTTGAAATCCGAGCTAATCACATGTTGGAATTACCAATTTCTATACCATTATAGGATGAACTTATAAATGTTTTCTAATAGAGATCAATAAAAATCTGGCGTAACAATGTTTAATTGCAAACTAATTAAATATTTTACCTGTGTATTGCAATTAAGGCATTACACATAAGATTATGAACCAATACAATGAACTGTTATATTTTGAAGTAAATGCTAGAGTTTTCAAAATGCATTTATCGGGTCTAATTTCCACGTCAAGGAAAATAAATTCCCATGCATGTCTATACCATTATTGGGTGAACTTAGATATTTTTCTAATAGGGATTAATAGGAATTAGGTGTGATTAGAATGTAATTAAATTTTTTAACTGTCTATTGCAAATAAGGAAGCACACATAAGATTTTGTATCAATGCAATGAACTATGATATTCTGAGTTAAATGCTTGAGTTTTCTTTCTAATCGCATGCGCTTATATAAAACATGATATGCATGCTGGAGAGCATTTGGATGAGATGTACATGAATTATTAATCAAATTTGAGTTAAGGTTTATTAATTATATTATAACAAACAGATTTTAGATGTTAAGGTTTATTAGTCAAATTTGAGTTTCTATAGAACATGATATGCATGCTGGAGAGCTTTTTTAAGTAGTCTTCTTTGGAAGCATCATATACAGGTCCCGAATTTACAGCTTTAACCGGACTGATATTCAAACGCGGCTTCTGACTGCTTATGGGGAAAAAAAAAGGCAATGAAAAAAAAATTTCCCACTTTTTTTTTCTTTTTTGTTTGGTTTTGCGTTACTTTATTAGACTTCATATACAATGAAACAACAGCAAAAACATTTAGATGCATTCAACTTGTCACGATTGATCCTGTAGCACCCGCTTAATAGACCTCAAAATCTTGGTGTATTGTATCCATGGCATTATCTTTCTGTTCACTATCTATATTGAGACAGAGAATAGAATAGTCCCTGCAACGCAAATAGTTTCAGACCTTTCATTATTTTACATTTTCAAACAACTTATGAGCCGAATCGATTCATTAATTGCAACCTATTTGTTAGGAAATATTTCTCTATTTTTCAATAAAGATTTGTATCATAATTATTAGGAAAATGTTTAGGACATTTTCTTTATTTAAGAGGATTCCTAATTAAGGAATAAGTAATTTTCTCATAAGACTTAGTTTATTCAAGGAAGAATTCAATTTGTATAAGAAAATGAATAATTCTCCAACAAGAAACAATAAATAAGTAGGTTAGGTTCACTCGTTACCAAGGAGTTCAGTTTCTCTTTAACCTGACAATTTTTAAGGTGAGAGAAACGGTAAGTCTATTGAGAGATTAGGTGTCACTAGAGTTTTCAGTACAAGAAAAATACTAAAATGATTGCAATAATTTTTCATATAATGGATTTTCCTCTCATCGTCCTTGGCGGCCATGGTTTTTTTTCTGGTATAGAAGTTTTGAAGGTAAATTCTTGTGTTATGTAAATGGTTTTATTTTTCATCTATATTTTCTATTGATTGTTTGTTCAATATTTTTGCTTGTAAAGTCTTTGGTGAGACTAAAAGTCCCCAACAAGTGATATCAGAGTTAGTAAATGGGAGGTATTTGAGCTTATAAGTAAGATATTTTCCTCCGCCCAATAAATTATTCTTTTAAGTAAGATATGCAATAATCTTAGACTAAACCCTTACCACTACTTGACCTCTCAGAGCAGTTAGTTAGAACACTATGTGAAAGGGCCAAAGGATATTTTTTTTCCCCTTCCATAGTGAAAGTATTAACTGAATAACCTTGTTTTAGAAAACTGATATTATATGAATAACCCAATTTCACATAACCTATAATTAGTGCGCATTGTAATTTCATTGTGTATAAAATGTTAATAAAAGAGTCTATGGACCAGGTCGGCTCTAGTGTACCGAGGCCATTAGGCAAAAATTTTTTATAAGGTCTACTTACACTCCTTAGCTCCAACACTCAAAGCAACATAAAAGAGCTCAAAATTCAATTAGTTTTTAACTATATCTCAAATATCAACAATCGAGAAGATACTAAGAAATTTCAAAAAAGAAAAGCAATTAAGAAAATATTTGTTTTACTTCCTTTAGAACTATTATTTCAAGAAATTATTTTTTGTTTTTACTTCAAAAGTAAGCCAATAAATACAATAAATTTCTTTATAGAGAAGACTGCAAGAAATTTTATAATATTAAATAACTAAGGTTTTTTTTTAAACCGGATAATAAAAGAATTTAATCTTTTTCTTAAAAGCTACTAATGGATTAACAATTATACAAAATTATTAATTATACTCTTTAATATTAAATTTGTCAAATATATAATTTGTATAAAAATTCTTAATTATAAGATAAGTACTAATTACAGAGAGACCTAAAAAATAGGCATTCCTACTATAAGTAACTTATTAAGTACATCGAAAACATTATTTTAAGTCTTTCTTCTACAATACTTTTTTCTCTCTAGAAAAAGTGCTAGAATGAAAGGCGATTGAAGCATTCATGGCTTGATTTCTTCACTCATTTATCGAGTGTGTTTTGTTTTAGGTCTTTCTTTTTATTTTATTCCTTTCTTACTTAATTCACAAAAACTCTGTAATAAGCTAGCCATCTAGAAACTCTTTAAAAGCAACTAGGGGAGTTAGGTGTGAAGCTTTACTATTAAAGAGAGTACAATAGACAATGGATACAGAGGAGTTAATCCGAAATGTTAGAAATGTTGTTGATGTGTTTGGTAGATAAGAAAACGATAGAAAGAGAAAGAAAATAACAGAGAATATACTGATATCAATGAATCTGTATTCAATGAAGTTAATGAAAAAGATTACAAGTGTTTGTTTATATAGTAGCTTAAACGAATCTTTCTAACTAATTAATGAAGCTATTGGAATATGTTATTTACAATTGAAATCAATTTGTTACACGTTAAGCAACATGTATAACGAATATTGACACGTCAGCTCTTGAGCTGGAATCCCCTGCTCTGTTACTCACATATGCTAACATCCCCCCTCAAGCTGAACTATGTAGGAAATATGTTCAGCTTGCTTCTAAGATAACTGAATTGTCCATAGGTCAAAGCTTTTGTGAATATGTCTGCGGCCTGATCTTCACTAGGCACATAGTTAACTTCAATTTGATTAGCTTGGACCTTTTCTCGAATGAAGTGTATATCTAGCTCAATGTGTTTTGTTTTGGCATGATACACTGGATTCATAGCCAAAGATATTGCTCCCTGATTGTCACACCACATAATAGGTGTGTGATCAATTTTAATCTTTAGCTCAGTGAGTAACCTTTTTACCCACATAACTTCAGTTGTTGCCAGAGCTAAGGCTCTGTATTCTGACTCTGTGCTTGACCTGGAGACTACATGTTGCTTCTTTGAAGACCATGAAACAAGGTTAGGTCCAAGAAACACAGCATACCCTGCTACTGATTTTCGATCATCTATGTCACAAGCCCAATCAGAGTCACTGAAACAATTTATTTGCATATGCTGACTTCCAGTTGAATGAAGTTGTAAGCCATAGTGAATTGTTCCCTTCAAATATCTGAGTATCTGCTTACATGCTTGCCAATGTTCTTCTGTTGAAGCTAAAAGAAATTGACTCAATTTATTAACTGAAAAAGCTAATTCTGGCCTGGTCAAAGTCACATACTGCAGAGCCCCCACAACACTCCTATACTGAGAAGCATTTGGAATGATAGCTCCTGAGTTCTTAACAAGTGAATGAGAAGTGACCATGGGAATTGGTACTGGACTGCAAGTGACCATTTCATGCCTGTTCAGCAAATCAACTATGTATTTGCTCTGAGATAATTGAAGGCCTGTCGAATTTTTAGTAACCTCTATACCAAGAAAATAGCTAAGCTCTCCTAAATCTTTAAGAGCAAAAGTAGCTTGCATATCAGAGATTACTTTCAACACATTATTTTGATTAGAGCCTGTAATGATAATATCATCTACATATACTAAGACCAGTAGAATATCACCTGCATCCCATCTGTAAAATAATGAGGAATCTGACTTTGAATGTTCAAAATGCCACTGAGATGTCATAGCTCTTCTGAACCTGTCAAACCATGCCCTTGGAGCTTGCTTGAGTCCATATAGAGCCTTTTTTAATTTGCACACATGATGAGGCTTTTCTGGATCCACAAAGCCTTCTGGTTGAGCCATGTATACATCTTCAACAAGAATTCCATTGAGAAAGGCATTATTAACATCAACCTGCCTTATTATCCAGTTGTTTATCACAGCTAAACTCAATATCACTCTCACTGTTGAAGCCTTAACAACAGGGCTGAAAGTTCCATTGTAATCGATCCCATATGTTTGATGAAATCCCTTTGCAACAAGTCTTGCCTTATATCTTGAGATTGATCCATCTGAGTTGTATTTAATTCTGAAAATCCATTTGTTTCCTACTACTTTGACAGGAGCTGTAGGAATAACTAAATCCCATGTTTGATTGGCTTGAAGAGCTTTAAACTCCTCCTGCATAGCATTAAACCATTTTGGATCTTGCAGTGCTTGATTTACTGAGTTGGGTTCAGATGGTTGGGCTAAAAGTACAGTGATGTATGTTTTAGGTTTAAAAATTCCAGCTTTGGACCTGGTGATCATGCTATGACCAGGTGGCTGAAAATTGGGTAACTGATGGGCAGGAACAAACGGAACTGGAATGCTTGAATGTAAAGAATCTGGTGAATTGTGATTTGAGGAAGAAGAAGGTAAAGAATGTTGAGATAAAGGTGAGTTGAAATTACCAGAAACTTCTTGTGATGAATGTGGAGATTGAGCAGGAACCTCTGTTGTTAAGGGAGGTGCTGAGAGAACTTGTATAGAAGAAGTGGACTCTGGATTGTTTGTACTTGAACAAGACATTGACACAGAGGAAAAATCAACACTAGGCTGGTATGGGAAAGAATTCTGATTAAACACTACATGATTGGATATATATACCCTTCCTGACGAGTGTAAACACTGATAGCCCTTATGGTTTGGACTATATCCAATGAAGATGAATCTACCAGTCCTAAACTCTAGCTTATGTTTTTGATAGGGTCTAAGATAAGGGTAATAAGCACAGCCAAAAACTCTTAGGAATGAGTAATCTGGAGTTTGATGAAAGAGTTTGAAATAAGGTGAGACATTATTCAATACTGGAGTTGGTAATCTGTTTATAAGAAACACAGTAGTGTGGAAAGCATTCCACCAAAAAATAAGTGGCAAATTTGATTGAGCTAGTAAGGTAAAACCAATGTCAACAATGTGCCTATGTTTTCTCTCTATTTTACCATTTTGATGGTGAATGTCCACAAGGGTGTCTGAAATGGATACCAGAGGCTGTTAATAATGAAGAAAATGATCTGAATTCCCCTCCCCAGTCTGTTTGGACAGTCTTAATTCTTCTTTCAAGATGTTTCTCAATGAAGGTTTCGAAATCAGTGAAAACTTGTAATGAATCAGACTTGGCTTTTAAAGTGAAAATCCAAGTGAACCGGTTGTAATCATCTAATATTGACAAGTAATAGCTGTAGCCTTGAGTGGAAGCTGTATATGAAGGACCCTAAAGATCGGCATATAATAATTGCAGAGGTGCTGTTGTTTTGGTAATGACAAAATCAAAATGTTTAAGATGATTTTTGCCAAACTGACATGCATCACAGAATGCAATTTTTGGAGTTTTATTAATTCCAGCAAACAAATTACAAGTCTTAATAACAGTTTGAAGTGTGTGTGAGGCTGGATGTCCAAGTCTCTTGTAAAGTAAATCAACACCAACTGATGACACAGACATTGTTGAAGCTGCTGGATTACATGACTCAAAAAGAGAGGGACTGAAATTGACTGAACTAGAGAGAGTAGCAAACATTGATACATGTTTATTTATTTTACTATGACACCAAGAACCTTGAGAATCTTCACTTGACAAATCTTCTATTTGATACAAGCCTCCAGTGGCTACTCCCTTAAGTAACAGAGTTCCTGTTTTCCTGGCCTTAATGAAACAAAGAATTCCAACAAATTCAATAGTAACATTGCTGTCAGCTAAAAGTTGTGAAACACTTAATAAATTCTTGGTGATATTTGGAACATGTAAGACATTTTTTAGGAGTAATGGTTCAGTTGTCAGTGTATCAAGTACTGCAGATCCAATATGTTTAATTTCTAATGCATTTCCATTTCCAACTAGAAGTGATTCTGTACCACAATAAGGCTGCATGTTAAAGAGTTTACCTGAGTCAGTTGTGATGTGAGTAGAGGCTCCACTGTCTATGTACCAGGACGGATCTTCCACAATTTCAGGAGAAGAATCAGTATGAAAGCTTGTTGATGACTGAAACTGAGAAGCATTAGTTGTTCCATTGAAACAATTAAAAGCTGTTGGATGATCAGAACTAGAGTTGTGAGAGTTATATGAGGAAGATTGAGAGTTAGTTATATTTGGAACATGGTATCAGAGCCAATGGCTAACTCAAATCAAAATTCTCAATCTTATAACTTTGTCACTCCGATCAAATTGGATCACAACAACTTCATGGTGTGGAGGAATCAAGTTCTGGCTTCAATCAAAGGAAACGGTCTGGAAGGTTTCATCAATGGAACTAATCCGTGTCCTGATCAGTACCTTGATCAAGTAAGTGAGGCATCAAGCTCAGCTCAAGGTAATTCTAGATCTAGAACTGAAAACCCTGTGTTTGCTTTGTGGATTAGAACTGACCAGCTACTGTTAAGCTGGATGTTCTCGTCTATTCAAGAAAATCTACTTACCTCAGTAATTCAATGTGTTTCTTCTCAAGAACTTTGGGAAACTCTTACACGCATGTTCATCTCTCAAACTCAGGCAAGAATTGTGCCACTAAAAATGCAGTTACAGACCTCTAAGAAAGGGTCTATGTCAATGAATGTTTATTTTTCTAAGATGAAACATCTTGCTGATGGTTTAGCTATTGCTGGAAAGCCTGTTGAACACAATGATATGATCTCATACATTCTAACTGGTTTAGACTCTCAGGATTATGAGTCACTAGTTACTATTCTGCTTGCTAGAAGTGATAATCTGAGTCTAGATGAATTATATTCCTTGTTATTGAGTCATGAAATGAGGATTGAGCAAAAGAAAGGGAAGATCAGTGCTGATGTAATTCATAATCTCTCTGCTAACATTGCACAAAAGAATCAAAATCTCCCAAGAGGTGGATCTGGTAATTTTGGTTTTCCAAGAGGAAATAGAGGTTTCAGCAATGCTAATCAAGGAGGAAATAATGTCAATCATGAGTCAAATATAGTGTGCCAAATTTGTTTCATTCCAGGTCATGGTGCTACAAAATGCAGAAACAGATTTAATCCTACATTTGTACCTCAGAGGAATTTCGGCAGAGGTAACTTCAGACCTAGTTTTGGAAACTATGGCAGAGGCTTCACTCCAAATAATTTTCCTCCAAGACCTTTTAATGGTTTTGGAAGAAATAATAATAGTCAATATGCTGGATCACCAAGGGGTTATGGTTTTCAAAGTGGCTTTCAAGGCCATGTCACTTATCCAAATTCTAATGTTGCTGGTGCTAACTCTCTGATACCATGTTAGAAATGTTGTTGATGTGTTTGGTAGATAAGAAAACGATAGAAAGAGAAAGAAAATAACAGAGAATATACTGATATCAATGAATCTGTATTCAATGAAGTTAATAAAAAAGATTACAAGTGTTTGTTTATATAGTAGCTTAAACGAATCTTTCTAACTAATTAATGAAGCTACTGGAATCTGTTATTTACAACTGAAATCAATTTGTTACACGTTAAGCAACATGTATAACGAATATTGACACGTCAGCTCTTGAGCTGGAATCCCCTGCTCTGTTACTGATGCTAACACGAAAGAGTCAGGCGGTGGCTCTAAAGGAAAAAGAAGAAGATATAGTAACTGTCATGGGAAGAATGAAGATAAAAGGAGAAAAGCTGGCGGCCAACTGTCTGATTGGGAAAGTACTACTCACCAAAGGAATAAATAGGGAAGGCTTGAAAGCAGCTATGCAACAAGCTTGGAGAACAGTAAAGGAAGTAAAGATAGAAAGCATGGGGGACAATGGCACTTTGACAGAGCTCTCTTGGTGCTGTCTGAACCAACCAGTATTAGTGATATAAAAAGCCAATCATTCACACATGCATCCTTCTGGGTCCAAATTCATAACATTCCAATCATGTGTATGGATAAAGAAGCCATTCAAAAACTAGTTGAAAAAATTGGTCAAGTAAAGAAAATTGATACCGACGAAGCATGTGAATGCATAGGCCAGTTTGCTCGTGTTAAAATCTCAATTGATATAACATAGCCATTGAAGAAAGTAGTGTTTGTTCAAGAGGATGGGATCACAGTTCCAATGCCAGTCCTCTATGAAAGATTACCAGATTTTTGTTTTTACTGTGCACATATAGGTCATCAATTCAGGGAATGCTTGAAGTATAGAGGCCAACCAAAAGAGGAGTTGCCTTATGGTAGTTGGATGACAACAACCACACAGGTAGAAAAGGGGAAACATAATAGGAGCAGAGAGAGGTTCAGCCATGATAAGCGCAAATCAAAAGCAGAAGTAACATGAGTTAATACCCCAATTCGAAACAAACATTAACATAATCCGAATGAATCAAAAGGGCTAGTTCCAAATGAAACAGGTTAGAAGCAAGGGGAATGTGCAGAACCGATGGTTATTAGTCAAGAGGATGGTGTAAGCAAGAAGCAATTAATGTTGAGTGCTACTGAGTTGGAAAATATGTTGAAAGAGAAGGAAAGAATTGGCAGAGAGATTAACATAGAGCAGAGTAGAGTAGTTGGCAATGACAACTATTCTAGGGACATGAGTTCACAAGCGGGAAATGAAAATTGGAGGGAAAAACATATTAGGAAGGCTATAGAAGGTTTTAAAGTAACGGAGGAATCTAGAAACACAGATGATGGGCGAAGCAGATAAGATGAAGAGGAGGTAGATAACGGGCCAAACAAAGTAAAGGAGAGGCCCAAAGGGAAAAAAATGGAAGTCACAAGCAAAGGTCTTAATTAAAGCCGGAAAAAATGTTGACAAATGGGCCAACAAATGGTAAAAGGCCCAGCAGTGAAATCAATTGGCCTAGCCTAAAAAGCCAAAAAAAAAAACTTATTAAGTACGTTAAGGAAAAAAAAAAGTCTTCCTAATACATGAGGTCTAGATGACTGCCTTCTTAAAATATGGGATCTTATGCAATTGTCCAAATCGTCTATACTTAAAGTCACCCCTACCACGGACAATGATACGTACAATTATTGTCTTTTCACTCCCTAACACCCTTGTCTCTAAAGAGTCAGTCTCTGGTGCTGGCTGCAACAGGCATCATCCATGGAGACACACTAGCAATTCATCAGTTATAGGGACCACTATTGCCAGCAGAATTTAAGGTCATCATAAATAGATTCATCTCTACTGTTCAAAGAATGTGCATGCCCTATTGAAATTGTTATAAGAGCAACTCCATCAGCACTAGCATATATCAGACTTTATGTGCGACAGTTCTTGCCAAAGGAAGACCACCTCTTGCAGTACCTTGCCCCAGTCCCTATAAAACTAACATCCTTTACTTCATTTCCTTCAGTTGTAGAGGAAGTATAGGTTCCATGATTCTTAATATCTCTAGTAGTATAATTTCCAGCTTCTGATGAAGGGTAATACCGAGATCCAATTATCTTACCGCAAAAAAAAAAAAAAAAAAATCATTCAATGCCAATAATCAAATCAGCCTTCTGTGGGGGAAAAGATATAGCAACAGGTCATACTAGCTGAAAATTAACAACCACTGAGATGATATTTTACAGTTTAATATATTGAGGAATCACATTACTTGTTGCAAGTGAAATTTTTGCCACTATTATAGCACCTTTCCACTTCTAAAATCAGGGCAAATCCCAGAGTCAATAAGGGTTATTATAATATCACGCTCAGCAGTGCAAGTTTTGATAAGTGGATCCATTGAAATGTACAAAATCCTAAGATCTCCTTTGTGAAGCTGAAGTGTATTCCCTGAAAAAAGAGAGACAACTCCTTTCATTGCCTGCATATCATAGTTTGAAAATGCATGTTTCAGTTTTAAAAAATCTTCAAAATGTATCATATATTCAAGTGCCATCTAGTAGTAGTACTGTGAAGAACTTACCAGCCATATGTTGCATTGAAACTCCTTCCGTAGCTTGTAACCAATATAGTAAAAAGCGCATAAATTAGCTGGCATAAAACTGTTATAATTTAACTGAGGTTCTCGGTCTGAGGTTAGGAAACTACATTAAATATTTGTAGGGAGAATTTTGCCGCCTTAGTAGTCTGTAAAATCACTAAGTGACCACATGACAAAATTCTTTTTTAGCTCATCACTTTTAGACACTAAATTAAAAATCTTACTTGAGCGCTGTCTTCGCAAGTACACCCCCACGCTCTGGAACAATGAGCATAAAAGAGAAAGTTCACTGCTCTTGTGAAGGCCAAGAACAACTCGCCATCAATATTGATGGGGTATCATATCATACTCTGTGGTGATTCAGAATTATTCAGAATGAACTCATCTTTAACAAGCTTCCATATTCATTTTCCTTAACATGGAATGCATCATGCTATTACAGCCAATCACCGGTTGGAATTAATTAGAAATCCCCAAATTTTTACATCATTACTGGATGCATGTAGTCAAGCTTTATAATAGAGAGATATCGGAATCAGGTGTAATAATATGTAAATTAAATACTGTTACATCTAAAGATACATTACTATTGAAATATGCAAGATTGGGACATAAAACATAATCTCGTCAAAATTTAATACACACAACGAAAATAAATTTATTGATTTAAATCGATATTAACTAATTGAATCAATAATTGTACATATTTTAAAGGCGTATTTTTTCCCAATACTAGTACAATATGTTGAATTTCAGTAGGGTCACTCTTGTGAATGTAGGGTACGTTTGAAATATTGGATTATATTATATTGTATTGTGTTATTTTAATACTGGTGTATTGTATTATGCTGTATTATATTAACACTGTATTATAGTAATGTTATATAATATTTAGTGCTATACTGTATCGTATTAATTTTTTGTGATTAATTTAAATTATATATTATATTATATTAGTATATTTAAATTGTATTAATATTTTATATTATTATTAATTTTTAGTTAATATTATTCAAATTTATTCATATTTAAATATTTATTATTAGTTCTATTAAATTATAAATTTATTCCCGTAAAAAAATATAAATTTATTAATAGATTATAATGTAGAAATAAAAAATAAAAAATAATATAATATTATATCAAATTAAAAAGTTATATTTATTTATTATTATTATTATAAAGCAAAAGCAATTAATGCTGCCCCTTTAATCCATTCTCATGGTCTTCCAAATATATCATTAGTATTAATTTAATGCGAATAATATTTTAATACCCGTAATGCAATGCGTAAAAAATATTGGTACAACAATTGGACTTCTGACACTGTGATTGCCATCAGACCACATCAAGAAGCAGAAACAATTGCTCCATTTGGCAAACCTTTTCCAGTGACAGTAACACTGAAAGACTTCTTCTCATTCAAGGACCTAAAGGAGAGAGCTTCAGGCACAACTTTGATACTAAATATTTTCGAATTTTGCAAGATTTTTGCCTTGTAAATGGAGTTTGCAAGGCCAACGTTAGTAACAGTCCTTGGAAAGTTGATTGCGAAAGACTTTCCTAGGGAAACTTGAGCTGCCATTGAAGAGTAATTGAGATCTTTTGGTGTTGCTTTATCTGAGCCTTTAAGACAAGTGCTGATTTTTCCGGATATTTTGCCAATATTGCCCTCATCGTAACCAATGTTGCAGAGCATTATTATGTAATCTTGTTCGAAAGTTTCATATACAAGTCCTGGATTTACAGCTTCAACATGATTGATATGCCCAAACCAAATGCAAATTCAGCATCTTTATTTTTCGAAAACTTCATGGGCCATCAACAAAATTTGGTGATTTAAGAACGCTAACTTTCAAATTAAGTTATCCGACCATATTATGTTTTGATGATAGAAGATTAGGTTACCAGTAGTCATTATAGCTGATTGGATTGCAGAAGGAGACCAGTCGGGATGGAACGATTTGACATATGCAGCTACTCCAGCAGCATGAGGACAAGACACGAATGTTCCAGATAGTATAGTGAAATTACCTAGCCTCTTAAATAACGGATCGACATGAATTACACCAAAAGGAGAATATGCAGCCAGTATATATATCTACTCCGGGGGCGATTATATCCGGCAGAATTATGGTAAACAACCATCAAATCAGCATAAGCCATATAAATATTTCTATTATGAAGCAACACTATGTTTTAAAATAATATATACACCTTCAAGATATCTGGTGCAATTTCATTTGGCCCGCGTGAAGAAAAGCCAGGAACGACAGGAACATGAGAATCCTTAATTGCTTCAGTAGTTAATATTTCTGCTTCGCGCTTTCTGTAATCCAGTTGCAAATGTTGGATTATTTTTCTTGAATGAAATTAAAATTAATCAGTGTTAAAATGTTATTGCTCAAATTTGTTAAGCTTTAAAAGGCTGGCTATACCATAAAATATAGAAACCATTTGTTTGGGGGAATTGTGGAAGCAAATGTGGACCAATTGCTGCAAAATGGAGTCAAACAATTGAAACCACTACAATTAAAACAGAGTGGTAGGACAGCTAGAGGAGGACTAGGAGGTAAGCTCTTTGCAAAGAGCGGCGATTTCGGAAAGACATGATATGAAAGCGCATAATTAGAACTTAGAATTTTGGTTATTAAATGCACACGTAAACAGTACATGCTATCATTTGTAAAATAAAAAATATCTCACCTTTGGTTAAATACAAGGAACTGATAGTGAGAAAGATTCCTGAATTAAGTTAATAAATAAGCGCCACGTCAGCTATCCTCTGAAGTGGTCTAAAAAGCAGTAAGATCACAAGATGGAGGTAATGCCACATGTATAAAGCAAGGGAGCAAAAGGGTGGTTAGTGGTTTGCTTACTTCCCAAGTTTAGGAGTATCACTATCTTGAGACTGCTAATCCAATTACGCAAATGTCCTCAAATGAGGGAGGGAAGCCACTAATTAAGTGCCATGTGTACAAAATTACCAAATGGCCCTAAGGCACACTCCACATAAGCATAAGGTTCGTTCTAACAGTAACAACTATCCATCATCTCACATTTTTGCTCATCTTCTTCTTCTTTCTCTGAACTTGTCCTCCATTGTTTAAGGCTTTGAGATCCCTTGCGACTTTAAACAGCCTTTTGTCTTTTATAGTCTGACTTGAGCGTCGGAGTGAGGTCACGACCTCCGGCGGCTCCAACCCTAACGCTAGCATCTAGCTTTGTTTTGCAGGAGTCGTTTGGTTCCAACTTGGTCCTCTTCATCAATAATCACCCAACACACTTAACCTCCTCCGTTTGGGTGAGAACACTTCAGACATAGTTAGGCAACCTCCAACATCAGTTCTCCTTTCCTTTATTTTTATTGTTTGGTTGGTCAGGTTAAAGTTCAGCACAAAATCACTACTTGCTGCAAGCGAAATTTATGCCACCTTTGCAAGCGCTTTTCTACTTCTTGGGAGCAGGGCCAAAGCCTTCATCTCTCCGATTCGGGACATATTCCACTGTCCGTGACGCCAACTATAATAGCACTCTCGATACCATATTTTCCAGTAATAGATTGATTAAAACCCATGAAATCCCAAGATCTTGTCGTATAGAGTTGGAGTGTTCTACCTGGAAAAACCGATACAACGTCTTCCATGCCTGCATGTCACAGTTACAAAAATGAAAGCCATAATTCAAATATATATATAAAGTACTGTGCAATTCTTACTGGCCAGCTTTTGCCTCTCATGATCAGTGAGCTTGGCTGCAAATCCACTGAAACTCCTTTTGTAACTGCTAACCAATACATTTTCTAGACGAAAAAGAAATTGAAATTAAATCAATTTTCGACAGAAAAATTAAGAAAGGCAGAAAATTTGAATAATTTTGAATTTCTCTCAAAAATTAAATATGACATACATATTACTATTATAAGCTATCAGAAAATTATGATAGGAAAAATTTAGTCATTAATAAATGCATTGATATAAGCGATAGATAAACTATTAGTAATGTACTTATTTTTATTATAATTATTTCCTGTCATCTTTTGTCTTTTTTTTTAGTAACATGTCGTGATTCCAATATGACACGTGGCGCAATTATCAGGAATCAAACCCTTCTCGGTCTAGAGATGGCAAAACCCCGGGCCGGGTCCGGGTATTGCCATGACCGGACCCTGCCCGGATGCAACCGGTCCGGGTCCGGGTCCGGGCCGGGTTTTAATCCGGGTACCCGGATTTTATATTTTTTAATATTTTATGTGTATATATTTTTTATTTTTTGATAATTTTATAAGTTTTAAATTTATTTCAATAAAATTTGACATGAAAATATAAACTTTAAGTGTTTAAAACTTTATATATGTATAATAAATAAGTCAAATAAATATAAAATATTTAAAATAATATATATTTTATAATTTTTTTTAATAAAATCCGGGTTCCGGGTTTATCAAGTGATGCCCAAGATCGACCCGGCTTCATAGTCACCCGGCCCGCAACACCCGGGTACGGTCCGGGTCCGGACCGGGCGGGTATTTTTGCCACCTCTATCTCGGTCTGATATTCTTGCATAAGTTGAGAATATTAAATGCCTGCTAAGTGAACCCCTAACAAAATTATTTCTTAGCTTATCATTTTTAAAAACTTAACTGAAAATCTTACATGAGCAGTGTCTCTACGAGTACACTCCCATGCTCTGAACAACGAGCATAAAAGAGAAAATTTACTACTTTTGTAGAGGCAAAGAAAAATACTTCAATATTGATGGTAGGGGTGTTCAAAATCCAATCCGATCCACTCAATCCGTCCGATCCGCTCAATCCGATCCGTTGATTGGTGGATTGGATATGGATTTACTTCTGTAAATCCGCAGAAATCCGTGAATCCGCAAAATATATATATATTTATATTTATATATATAATTAAAAAATTATTATAAATTTAATTAAAAAAATTTATAAATGTGACATTACATAGTTACATAAGCACTATAACATATCTTAGCCATTACTCAATAATAATATAAAATGAAAAATAATTAAATAATCAAATATACAAATATAACTTGTAAAAGTTGTAAAACAAAATAAAAGCAAAGTCACACGCACTAGCAAAAGAAAATAACATAACGTCAAGTCACCAACAATTTGCAAAGTCACCCAAAAGCAAATTAACATGACGCCAAGTCACCAACAATTTGCAAACAAAAAACCCTAAGCTCCCCCGCCGTCACACACACTAGCAACACTTAATACTGGTTGGATACACTCTCGACACGGATCGGCTGCGCGATTCTGGCGAGAGCAAGCCATCTTCTTTCCCAAGTCCATCGAGCCACTTCATATTCACTGGTTCCAGTTGAACAATTTCACTATCACAACCTTCAAGATCGCCACCCGTACGGCTTCTCCTGGTTCCCATTGTGGACTGCTCCGTAATCACCACTTTTCGACAGGCGCAACAGCCCTGATGAAGGATCAAATTGTGTTTGGTTTTCGAAACTTCGCAATTTAAATTAATTGTGGCTTTATTTGAACAGTTAATTTCGGTGTTATATTAACGTATTATTGTAACTTTATTTGAACAATTAAGCTTGGTGTGTTATATTTTGAAACTTTGAACGCATTATTGTAGTTTTATTTGAATAATTAGTTTCGATGTATTATATTTTGAAACTTTAAATGTATTATTTTAGCTTTATTTAAATAATTTATTTATTTAAATTTTATTCAATTTTAAATTTAATTGGTAGCAAAATTATTTTTATATTACATTTTTTTTATTTCATTAGTTGGAGAGAACTAAAAATTTTTAATTCAAAAACTAATGTGCAAAATTGTGGATTGGATATGGATTGAGTCAAATCCGCATCCGATCCGCAGATGTATGGATTGGATTTAGATTGAATTTTATCAATTTGTGGATTGAATTGGATTGAAAAATTATAATCCGCAAAATCATGAATCGGATATGGATTGATTTTCAATCCGTAAAATCCGATCCGTGAACACCCCTAATTGATGGGATATCAATATCATTAGGTAAGAGCAAAGGTATGGGCCAACATGGTCCTTGGCCCAGGTAGCCCAACTTTTTTTTTTGCCCTCTATGTTGGATATTAACATTTGTTGTTACTTATCAAATAAATTTAAGAAAGAAGTTTGGAATTAGTCTCTTCTTTTTAACTAAAATATAATGCGAATTATTTATTTAAAGTAGCTTAACACAATCAGTACCTCAACACAATCGTAATTTTAATCTGACAATAATCTAAATCTTTTTTTTTTTTAAATAAAAACGTTTATAATACCAATCCTGAACAAAATTTTAATTACATGCATGGCTGCTTGTCGTTTGGAGACATGTTAATCCCCACCCCTTACAACCACTTTGTCCACAATGTCAAAGTCTTTGAGAATCGCTAATGGTTTCTCCAAGAAGCGTCTTCGACTAATGCCCCCATGCTTTTAACCAGTATCGTGAAGAGATGTGAGCTGTAGCAAATGGGTTGGTCTCCCCTCTGGGGAAGTACATTGAAGAGTCGAGATGCAAGGATTGAAGTTCAGTAAGGATTGTTTGAAGGGTGGCGTCAACTTGGTCAAAGCTAGACTCGTGTCTAGCAAGTTAAAAGATATCCATCAGGTACCATTTAAACCCACAGCTGATGGGCTTTGTTAAAAGAAAAAAAAACGAATAAATAAAAGCCACAATGAATTTGATAATTAAAATATTTTTACAGATGCAGCTTTTGGTAATGTCAAACCCGTACCAAATCCTACCCGTTAACATCCCTAACTACATTGCAAACAACAAAAGACATACTAAACAATAACGGGAACATTGCACGCGTTGTTTGAAATAAACTAGACTAATGTATAGCAAGGATTTCGTGAATCTCTTCGCGAAATTCAGCATTTGATTTGTTGCGTGTTGCCATGGATCATTTGACGGCTCGAATACCACTTGATATCTAATTCTAAGGATTTGATGCTACAGCAGTAGGGGAAAGAAAAGGATCACACAATGATATTTTTTATTAATTTCTTTTTTCAAGAAGACATGGTACACAAAAGTAAATAAAGAAAATCTCTTGTATATCTCAAGAGATTTTATAAGTTGAACTAAAACAAACAGAGACACTCATATAATTGACAGGTATTAATAACCCATCATTTTATTTAATTGAACATAATACAAAAGAGTAAGATAGCATTTAACCAGTGTGATCGAGATTTCTTCCATATTGAGGGACGACAATAAGATCCAGATTGTCATTCACGCTCTCATCATTAATAATGCTGTACATAGTTATTGGGTTACCCTCAGACCATTCGTTCTTACCTGAAAAAATCATAACAACAATTGTATTCATAAATACATATATTAAAATAAAAATTATAAGTGACATTCAGCTGAACATGGCCTAAGAACCTGGATAAGGAGTTTCCATATTCTTCAAATTAGAAAAGATATCTTCTAACTTCTGGTGAACCGTATTCAAAACTTCAGTTGCTTTTGCTTCTGGTTTTATAATATGCTAGCTCCAGATATATTTATATACACATTCACACAAGTAGAGGACGTGGGTGATTGAGGACGTGCATGCATTGTTTGTCAGCATGATAGTGCTTGTCGGCAATAATTTAGTTACAAGACAAACTAATTGCAATTATAAGGCTAATAATTGCAATACTAATAATAATAATTTTTAAAATAAAAATAATCACAGTTAATACTTGTCGGCAATAATTGAATTACAAGACAAACTAATAGCAATGATAGAGTCATAATTTTCTTCCAGAACATCAATTCTTTTGAAAAAGAGTTGAATCAGTGGCACTCCTATGAAATTCTTAACCCCTCTCATATTGCAATTACTTTAAAGAAAAAAAAATCTAATTATACACTCTATTTCTCTATCTAACTCTTTACATTCATGGAACTACATCAAAGTGTTTTATATTTTTTTTCTCACAAATACTTTTGCATTCTAAACTTTTTTTTTTTTATGGCTTACAAGGAGGCTCAGATTCTAAACTTTTCTTTAATTTAGAAAAAAATAACATAATAGCCATTTGAGTGCACTTTTAATTCTATTTAGTTCATATATATGATTCTCTTTAGTTAAATTTATATGATTTAATAATTCAAAATTTTATAAAAAAAAATTGTAATTGGAGTTGTTTGGAAGAAACAGATTTTTTTTTTTTTTTAATTTTCTTGAATCAGAAAGAAACTAAAAAAATGGAATAAGATATTTTGGAAAGTAAAATAGGTTTTGACAGAGAAGAGCTTGAAAATAAAATTACAGCGGTGCTAACAGTCCCAATCTTTGAAAAATATATATGGCCAGAACTGACAAAATGCTGATCAATTTAATTTTTGATAACGATGATAGTACTTGTCCATTTCTCCTTAGCTCTGTCACTTACCTTGATGCATACATTACTTGAAAGCTCCATCTTCCTCTAGCTTCCTTTTGTGAAATCGTACTAACGAATAACAGTAGCCTATTAACGAATTAAGATATAATCCAATATCTTTGAGTAGAAATTCGAATAATCTCATTTTGACTTTGAGCAAGCTTTTTAGTTTACTTCATTTCCAGAAGCTATAGAGGCCGCATGGGTTCCATGACCCTCGTAATCCCTAGCAATATTATCATACACAACAGGTGTTGGGTAATATCGAGCTCTAATTATTTTGCTGCAATACATCAATCAGTGTTAAAATGTTATAGCTCAAATTTGTTAAGCTTCAAAAGGCTGGCTATACCACATAGTATAGAAAAACATTACTTGTTGCAAGGGAAATTTATGCCACCTTTGCAAGCGCCTTTCCACTTCTTGGGAACAGGACCAAAGCCTTTATCGCTGAAACTCTTGCTTTCAGGCCAGATTCCAGTGTCTGTGATGCCTACTATAATATCACTCTCGACACTACGTTTTCTAGTAATCGATTGATTAAAACCCATGAAATCCCAAGACCTTGTCGTATGGAGTTGGAGTGTTCTACTAGGAAAAACCGATACAACTTCTTCCATGCCTGCATGTCACAGTTACAAAAATAAAAGCCATAATTCAAATATATATATATATATATATATATATATAAAAGAAAGTACGCTGCAATACTTACTGGCCAGCTTTTGTCTCTCATGATCAGTGAGATTGGCTGCAAATCCACTGAAACTCCTTTTGTAACTTCTAACCAGTACATTTTCCACTGGGCTGCTCTCACATATTGAGATGGAGGGAAGAGAGTTTAGAAGAGAATTTAAGCAGATAATTCGACTTAACTTTACGAAATACCACCTGCCCTCAACAACTTCTTGCAAAATACTCTGATGCTGTGATGATGTTTCATATTCCCCTCTAGAGAGTGACCCCAAGTAGACAATATAGACTTGCATCATTTATAATTGTTTTTAAGACGAAAAAGAGGATGGCAAGTATATATAGTTTGTAGATTTAAAATTATTCGCAGCTGTGGACGTCTGCACTCGCGCGATTGCACGCCTTTACACCATTGTAAAGGTCATATTAGCACTTTATAAAGTGCGATTCCCGCACAAAAGAATATTTTGGAGGAAAATGTATATATGTTCATTAATCATCAAGAAATTCAGAGCAACTAAGGCTGAAGAACGAAGATCCATACTTGCCTTTCTATCGTCATGAGTAGTAGTGGCACCACCCAATATGGTCATTTGGAGGAAAAGAATGAAGGACAAGAAACTGATTAGAAAGAGTCCATTCTTAGCCATTTCTCTATTCTTCTTGTTTAATTAAGTGAAACTCACTCTATTTATCTTGTGAATTGTGACATAGGGGACTGGACATGTGTAAAAAGCTTACCTTGAAATTCCAGTTGTCACTTGTTCGAATCAGCAATTTCTGTACCATTATAGGATGATGTTACATAAGTTTTAGATAAATAAAGATAGGTTTAATACTGTGTAATTACAAACTAATTAAATATTTTGCCTGTGTATTGCAAATAAGGCAGCACACATACAAGATTTTGTACCAATGCAATGAACTGTGATATTTTGAAACAAATGCTGAAGTTTTCAAAATGCATTACCAGGTGTAATTTCCATGTCAAGGAAAATGGATTTCCTTGTAAATTTCTATGTCTATACCATTATTGGATGAACTAAGATAAGTTTTCTAATAAAGATTAATAGGAATCTGGTGTAATTAGAAACTAATTAAAATTTTCACCTGTCCATTGCAAATAAGGAAGCACACGTACAAGATTTTGTACCAATGCAATAAACTTTGATATAAAATACTAGAGTTTCCATTCAAATTGCATGCGCTTATGTAAAATGCATTATGAGTTGTTCAGTTTAGTTTCAAAAGTCTTAATGCTAATTAAATTTACTGCAATTTTTTTTAAGACATTGTTGCAAAATGAATTGAGATGTTCTGCATGCTGGAGAGCATTTTTAAGTAGCCTTCTTTCGAAGCATCATATGGAGGTCCCGGATTTATAGCTTTAACGGGATTGATATACAAATTCAGCTTCTGGTTGCTCGTGAAAAAAAAAATGGCAACGAAAAAAAAGATGTCTCTTTTTTTTTTTCCTTGTTACTTCATTAGACTTCATACAATGAAACAACAGCAAAAACATTTAGATAGATTCAAGTTGTCATGATTGATCCTGCAGCACCCGCTTTATATGAACCTCAAAATCTTGGTGTGTCGTATCCATGGCATAATGTTTCTGTTTATTAAGCTACTGACTACATTGAGACGGAGAATAGAATAGTCCCTGCAATGCAAAAAGTTTCAGACCTTTCATTATTTCAGATTTTCAAACAACTCAGGAGCCGAATTGATTCATTAATTGGAACCTATTTGCTAGGAAATATGTCTTCATTTTTCAATGAAGATTTGTATCCTAATTGTTAAGAAATTTTCTATGATATTTTGTTATTTTGGAGGAATCTTATTTAAAGAATAAGTAATTTTCTCTTAAGACTTAGTTTATCTAAAAAGGAATTCAATTTATATAAGAAAATGAATAATTCTCCAACAAGAAACAATATATATGGAGATCAGGTTCACTTGGTACCAAAGAGTTCAGTTTCTCTTTATGCAAACAATTACTAGTGTGAGAGAAACAATAAGTCAATTGACATATTGGGTGTTACTGAAATTTCAGGTGGAAGGAAAATAATAAAATGGTTGCAATAATTTTTCTTAAAATGGTTTTCCTCCTATCAGCCTTGGCGGCTGTAGTTTTCTCCGATATTGGAGTGTAACACTCCAAATTCACCCAAGAATCTCAAGAGCAATTTGAAATGAAACTGACATGAATCTTATTGTTATTTCTAAAAGAAAATTAATAGTAACCATAGTTGAAAAATAGTCTCTAAAATAATAAATATAACAATAATTCTCCAATCCAAAATTTAGCTCTAAACAATAACCTAAATAGCAAAATTTATTTATCTAAAAAAAAAAGCCAAGCTTTTTCAGCTAGCAAATCATTTTCTCTAGACCAAAAGCCCACATCTCTAAAATCAATCTGTGAAATATTAAAGATGAGGGGTGAGTCGTTAACTCGGTAAGCAAACTCATGCATAAAGTTACTAATAATAATAAAATATATAATAATCATTATGATGTACCATAGATAAGAAAACAATAATAATTTCATAATCTAATACATATACATGGTAAAATATAATGAGCTAAGTCATAACACAATAATCATTTGCAATAAATAATCATTTAAGAATTAGTTTATCAATAAAAAATTTTATTTGTTCAATTAGCTCATACCACATAGTGTCATCTGTATTCCCGATGACCTAGCCAATAGTTCATTTAGGGTGTTTTATCCTGTAACAATCGTCAGTAGGTGCACACAAAATAATTAGATGTTCACTTGTATAAGTAACAGTAACTACGAACTATGAGCCAAAACCTTAACTATAGTTTTCGGTCTTTCAATTTCAATCTTTCAGCAACAAAAAGCTCTTATAAGACACTGAATTGACCAAGCTTTATATATATATATATATATATAAGAAAACCATTTATTGAAAAACAGGTATTTTAACGTTATTTGTAAAAAATTTAAGAAAACATTTTAAATAACTTCAAAATCTTAAATTGCCAATCCATTTGGACAACATTATTTTATTAATAAATATTTACATATATACTTATAATTAACATTATGCATGAATTTACTTACCTTGATCCAAAGCAATTGACAATAACTCCAATCACACGAGCTCACTCTTGGCCTATAACTATCAAGACAAGATTCTTATCAATATCTTATTCAATTCTAACTTATGATAGGAAACCCCCCCCAAAAAAAAAGTTCTTAAACCATGAACTCCTACTTAAACACATCAATTCACTAAACCATTGTACAAGAGCTAATTTCTAACAAGCTATAACTATGTCAACAAAAATTCACAAATATTGCAAAAAACTACTTGAACATGTTAGCATTCAATATAAAAGTTAATAAGATTAATTAGAGTTCTTATACATCTCTAAAAACTGATTTTCTACAAAAACATCAAAACTATCAAGTGACGATATAAATAGAGGATTGCTAATTAAAAAATTCATAACTTTAGTTATACATATTCAAAAATAGTGATTCAAGTTTTGACAATCAAAGAGACAATAAAGAATCAGAATTAAAATTTATAAGGCATTTACTAATGAAAAAGTAACCCAAACTCGCCTCAATATCAGCCCTCGCAAATTCTATAAAACAGTTTCCAAGATTGTGGCAGCCCAACTCTATGATTTTTAATGATTTTTATAAAAATCCAAAAATTACGAACTTAAATATAAAGCAACTATACATATGCACGTACTACAATAAAAATTCCCAGAATTTTTAGAGGTTGTTTGGGTTTTAGAATTAATTATACAAGTGAGAATTACTGTTAAAAATCAGAATTTTCCAGCACCAGTGTTCCAAATTTGAAAAATTGAAACAATTAATATACAATGAACTTTTAAAAGATAACCATATGCTAAAAAGATAAATATGTCTAGTTCAATTAACTATAGTTTTATACATGAAACTAAATGAAAACAGTAGTCGCATAATATCGAATCTATACTGTTTACAGTTTTTTGGATAACAATAGCACTACTTTCGCTCAATAACAACATAAATCAATACATGATCATGCTTTCATAATTCTATCAATATAACACATAAAAAATCATTCAGTTAATCACATAAAATCACAAATAAAACTAGAAGTTTAAAGGATTATAAATTTTACCTACCTTCAAAACAAATTCAAAACTCAAGATCTTCTTTACTGGAAAACAAGAACACAATCAAAATCTTCCCCTCTTCTTATTAGAAAACGTGAGTTTTATTCTTGTGTTTGCTGCTATATATGCCAAGCCTTTTAATATTCTTACCCATTAGGGATTTTATTTCCTTTTTTAATAAGGTATTTAATAAATTCAGAAAAAAAATTAAGTCATTTTAAAATTTAAAACACACATCATTAACATAGAATACTATAGTCTATAATATATATATATATATATATATATATATATATATATATATATATATATCAAATAAAGTATTAATAATAAGAATAATACAAAATACAAGTGTTACATGGAGTTTTGCACGTAAATTTTTGTGTTATGTTATTTGAGTTTATAAGTGAGACATGTTACTCCATCCAATAGACTACTTTTTTGGGTTGAATACCCAAAAATCCTAGAGTAAGCCTCTACAACTACTCGACGTCAAACCTAGAGCAATTACTTGGAACACTATGTGAAAGGGCTAGAGGATACTTTTTTCCCTTCCACAATGAAGTATTAATTGAATAACCCTATTTCACAAAACTGATATTAATTGAGTATATTTCATAAAACCCATAATTAGTGAGCATTGTAATTTCATTGTGTATAAATGTTAATAAAAGAGTCTGTGGACCAAGGCCAACTCTAAAGTATTAGGGGCCTTAGGTGATAATTTTTTATGAGGTCTTCTTATATTAAGTAATTTCAACACTCAAAGTACCATAAAAGAGCTCAAAATTCAATTAATTTTAACTATATCTTAAATATCAACAATCAACAAGATAATAAGAAATTTCAAAAAACAAAAGTAGTCAGAAGATATCCTTTTTTATTTCCTTTAGAACTATTATTTTAAGAAACTATTTTTTGTTTTTACTTCAAAAGTAAGCCAATAAATATAATAATTTTCGTTATAGAGAAGAGCACAAGAAATTTCATAATGTTAAATAATTAAGTTTTTTTTAAGAATCATATAGATAAAGAATTTAGTATTTTTCTTGAAAAATATTAATGAATTAGCGGTTAGACAAAATTATTAATTATGCTTTCAATATTAAGTTTATCAAATATAGAATTTGCATAAAATTTCTTAATTGTAACATAGTTATTAATTAAAGATTGAACTTAAAAATAGACTTTCAAACTATAAGTAACTTAAAAATCTATTAATTTGAGTATATGAAGGAAATTAAAAACAAAGGGTCTTCTTAATATATGAAGTCTAGGTGTCACAATAGAGCCTTCCTAACAAATGAAGCTTAAGTGACTACCTAATTCACCTATTCTTAAAGTCGCCTCTGCCATGGACAATGTTACATACAATTGATATGTGCCACAATTCTTGCCAAAGGAAGACCACCTCTTACAGTATCTTGCCCTAGGCTCCATTTGGTATAGTTTTTCAAATAAAGCTTATTTAAGTAGAGCTTTTAGCCAAAAAACTTTAGTTGTTTGGTTGTCAATAAGAGTTTTTATTAAAAAAATATAAAAAATTATTTTAACAGGCAAACTTTTTAAAGTTATATTATGAAAATAATAAAATAAGATTGTTAAATAAGTAGAGAATATTTTAGATATTTAAACATTTAAAAATAATTTTTCAACCTCTACTCTTAAAAGCCCAAAATTTGATCTTTTGGTAGTAGAGGCAAAATAACTTATTTAAACTTCAAAAGCTCTATTAGAAAAACAATCATTCAAAAGCTCTATTAGAAAAACAATCAAACAAGAGCAAAAAATTATGACAAGAGAGTTTATGGGATCAAATAAGCACTTATAGTCATTAAATAAGTCATACCAAACAAGCATCTAGTCTGGAAAAAACAGACATCCTTTACTTTGTTCCCTGCAGCTGTAGAGGAATCTGGGTTCCATGGTCCCCAATATCTCTATCAGTATAATTTCCAGCTTCTGATGAAGGGTAACACCGAGCTGCAATTATCTAACTGTTGGGGAAAAAAAAAAAGATCAGTCGATATCAATAATAAAGTCAGCCTTCTGTCGGGCAAAAGACATAGTAACAGGTCATACCAGCTGAAAAATCACAACTATTGAGATTATCTTTTATATGTTTAGTATATTGATGGTATCACGTTGCTTGTTGCGAGAGAAATTTTTGCTACAGTTACGAGCACCTTTCCACTTCTGATTCAGGGTAAATCCCAAAGTCAATAAGGGCTACTGTAATATCACTCCCTGCACTGCAGTTTTTGATAAGTGGATCCATTGAAACGCACAAAATCCCAAGATCTTGTTGTGTGAAGCTGGAACGCTTTCCTTGGAAAAATAGATACAACTCCGTTCATGCCTGTATATATAGTTTGAAAATGCAAGTTTCAATTTTTAAAAATCTTCAAAATGTATCATTTGTTCAAGTGACGTCTAGTAGTAGTACTCTGAAGAACTCACTAGCCATATTTTGCATTGAGACTCCTATAACTTGTAACCAATGTATATTTTACAGACCTACGACGACACTAAACTAAAAATCTTACTTGGCGGTGTCTTCGCAAGTACACTCCCAAGCTCTGGAATAATGAGCATAAAAGAGAAAGTTCACTATTTTTGTGAAGGCCAAGAAAAACTCA
Source organism: Citrus sinensis (assembly GCF_022201045.2). Classification (NCBI taxonomy): domain Eukaryota; kingdom Viridiplantae; phylum Streptophyta; class Magnoliopsida; order Sapindales; family Rutaceae; genus Citrus; species Citrus sinensis. The sequence goes on from NC_068560.1 coordinate 11,922,717, forward strand.
CCTTCAATATTGATGGGGTATCATATTATAATCTTTGGTGAATCAGAATAATCCAGAATGAACTCATGTTCAATAAGCTTCCATATTTATTTCCCTTGACATAGAATGCATCTTGCTATTAAAGCCAATCGCTGGTTGGAACTAATCAGTAATCGCCAATTTTTATATCTTTATTGGATTCATGTAGTGAAGTTTCATAATAGAGAGATTAATCGGAATCGGGTCTAATAATATGTAAATTAGATACTGCTACATCTACGGATACATTATAATTGAAATATGCAAGATTGGGATATTACTGCTAAATTTAATACCCACAGAATGAAAATAAATTTATTAATTAAATGGATATTAACTATTTGAATCAATAATTGTACATATTTTTATGGCATATTTTTTCCAATACTTTATTGGATTCATGTAGTGAAGTTTCATAATAGAGAGATTAATCGGAATCGGGTCTAATAATATGTAAATTAGATACTGCTACATCTACGGATACATTATAATTGAAATATGCAAGATTGGGATATTACTTCTAAATTTAATACCCACTGAACGAAAATAAATTTATTAATTAAATGGATATTAACTATTTTAATCAATAATTGTACATATTTTTATGGCATATTTTTTCCAATACTAGTTGTCCAATCACGTTGAATTTCAGTTTGGTCACTCTTGTGACTCTGTGAGTGTACAACAATTGGACTTCTGACACGGTGATTGCCATCAGACCACATCAAGGAAGTAGAAACAATTGCTCCATTTGGCAAACCTTTTCCGGTGACAGTAACACTGAAAGACTTCTTCTCATTCAAGGACTTAAAGGAGAGAGATTCAGGCACAACTCTGATACTGACTATTTTTGAATTTTGCAAGATTTTTGCCTTGTAAGTGGAGTTTGCAAGGCCCACATTAGTAACTGTCCTTGGAAAGTTGATCGTGAAAGACTTTCCAGGCGAAACTTGAGCTCCCATTGAAGGGTAATTGAGATCTTTTGGTGTTGCTTTATCTGAGCCTTTAGGACAAGTGCTGATATTTCCCGAAATTTTGCCAATATTGCGCTCATCATATCCCATGCTGCAGAGCATTATTATGTAATCTTGTTCGAAAGTTTCATACACAAGTCCTGGATTTACGGCTTCTACGGGATTGATATGGCCCGAACCAAATGCAAATTCAGCATCTTGATTTTTGGAAGAATTCATGGGCCACGCTACAGGCAGAGAAAAAAAATTGGTGATTTAGGAATGATAACTTGCAATTAAGTTACCCGAACATTTGTATTTTAATGACAGAACTTTACCAGTAGTCATTATAGCTGATTTGATGGCAGAAGGAGACCAGTCGGGGTGGAACGATTTAACGTATGCAGCTACTCCAGCAGCATGAGGACAAGACATGGATGTTCCAGATACTACGTTGAATTTAGCTTGCCTCTTATCTTCTGGGTCGTCAGAAACTGCACCAAGAGGTGAAAATGCAGCCAATATATCTACTCCAGGTGCACTTATATCTGGCTGAATAATGTTAAACAACCATCAAATCAAGATAATTCATATATATATATTTCTGTCTGAGACAACAAGTTTTAAAACAATATATATACCTTCAAGATGTCTGGTACAATTTCATTTGGTCCGCGTGAAGAAAAGTCTGCGACAACAGGAGCCTCGGAATCCTTAACTGCTTCAGTACTCAATATATTTGCTTCGGGCTTTCTGTAACCCAGATGCAAAGATTGGATTAGTTTTCTAGAATAAAGTTAAAAATAAAAGAAATGTCCAAACTTAATGTGGTTAATATATAATTATATCTATTACTTTGTAGATTTCAAGTAGGAGTAGATGCTGTTGAAGTTGTCCTCGTTTAGAGCCACTGCCGGCAATGAAACAACAGAGGAAACTTTGTTGAATTCGACATCATTTAACGAGACGGATCCTTCAGCACCAGCTTTGTGAACCTCATTAAACCCGTCAAAGGATTGACATATCACAATCTTTCCCTTTGCTAACCTACTATCAATACAACCTTGGCCATCGGTACACAACCTGCAATGCAAGACGAATTCTAAATTTCTGTTTGTTTGTTTTATGAGGAATTATGAGGAGTTGAAACGAATCATTGAAGAGTTAGTAAGCCTACTGAGGGTCGAAATCACTTTTGCATGGTCTTGAAACATCCATCCCATCTACCAGGGGAAACGTTTTCCCTTTCATAGAGAAAGAATTAATCGAGTAACCCTGTTGGTGTACACAGATTGTCAGAATGCTTGCTTATAGAGTATTTGCAAATACAAAATTATGTGATTCATATTACCACTAATGTCTGTCCGCTCCCAAGGACAACTTTATCGACAAATAGGCGATCTGTGTTGCTGGCTGCTACAGACATCAACCACGGAGCTAGACTAACTGTGGAGCCTACGAAAGGACCACTATTGCCCGCTGAATGTAAGGTCAGTACTCCTTTTGCCATAGCGTGAAAAGAACCAATTGCAATGACATCCTGGGTAAAGTTTAGGGTATTTTGTCCTCCTAATGATATTGTTATAATGTCAACCCCATCAGCAATAGCATCGTCAAATGCACCCAATATGGCTGTTTCTGCACACCCTAATTCAGGAGAACAGACTTTATAAGCGGCAATTCTTGCAGAGGGAACTCCCCCTCTGGCAGTGCCTTGTCCCACGCCAAAAAAACTAGCATCCTTAACTTCATTTCCACAAGCTGTAGAGGCCGTATGGGTTCCATGACCCTGTATATCCCTAGCAGTATTACCAGATATATCATCTGTTGTGTAATATCGAGCTCCAATTATTTTGCTGCAATATCATCAATAAATGTTAGAATGTTTTTGCTAAAATTTCTTAAGCCTCAGAAAAGGCTGGGTACACCACTAAATAGAGAAATACATTACTTGTTGCAAGTGAAATTTCTGCCACCTTTGCAAGCACCTTTCCACTTCTTTGGGGCAGGACCAAAACCTTCATCGCTGAAACTCTCCGATTCAGGCCAAATTCCACTGTCTATGACGCCTACTATGATATCACTCTCTACGCTACGTTTTCTAGTAATAGATTGATTTAAGCCCATGAAATCCCAAGATCTTGTGGTGTGGAGTTGGAGAGTTCTGCTTGGAAAAACAGACACAACTCCTTCCATGCCTGCATATCACAGTTACAAAATAAAGCCATAATTCATATATATATGTCTATCTATACATAGTGCAATACTTACTGGCCAGCTTTTGTCTCTCATGATCAGTGAGCTTGGCAGCAAATCCATTGAAACTCCTTTTGTAACTTCTAACCAATACATTTTCTACTGAGCTGCACTCACATATTGAGAACGAGAGAGAGAGAGAGTTTAGAAGAGAATTTACGCAAATATTAGACTTAACTTTTAGGAATACTACCTGTCCCCAATAACTTCTTGCAAAATACTCTGATGCTGTGATGATGTTTCATATTCTCCTCTGAAAAGTGACCCCAAGTAGACAATATGGACCTACATCACTTGATACTTATTTTCAGATAAACCCAAAAAAACCCAAAAAAAAAAAAAAGCAGAAGAAGAAGAAATAGAAGAAGCAAGAGTATAGTCTATTACACGCCTTTCCAAAAGGTATAAAGTGTGGATATATGCACTAGAGAATGACTTGTTAGATTTAAATATCCAAACTGGCCATTGTCATTAGTTATCAATTAATATATAGGCATCATTAACCACCAGAAAATCAGGAAGAATGCCGTTCATATAAGTATATATGATTCATTGACCATGAGGAAATTCAAAACAACTAATGCTGAAAAACAAATATCCATACTTGCCTTTCTATCATCCTGAGAAGTAATGGCACCACCCAATATGCTCATTGGGAGGAAAAGAATGAAGGACAAGAAATTGAAGAGAAGGAATCCATTCTTAGCCATTGTTAGGTGCTTCATGTTTATTTAGGTGAAGGTGATACACACTATTTATTTTGTGAACTGTGACTTAAGAGAATTGACACGTTTGATAAGCTTCCATATTCATTTTCCTTGATATGGCAAACATCTAGCAATTACAGCTAATCACTTGTTGGAATCACTAATTTCTATATCATTATTGGATGAGCTTAGGAAGGTTTTCTAATGGATATTAATCAGGATCAGGCGTAATAATGTGTATTTAGAAACTAATTAAATTTTGCACCCATTTATTGCAAATAAGGAAGCCACATATGAGATTTTGTACCAATGCAATGAATTGAGACATTCTGAATTATATGCTAGATTTTTCTTTCTGATTGCATGCACTTATGGAAAAAGCATTGTCAGTTGTTCTAATTATTCCACTCCTTGTAAATATCCGAAAGTCGTAATGCTAATTTTTACTTCAAAGGGTTTTTTTATATGTCAGGCAGTGTTGCAACATGAACCGAGAAGTTAAGGTTAATTAATCAATAACAAATTCTAATTTTTGTTTCTAGACAAAATCATATGAATGCTGCAGAGCAATTTTAGGTAGTCTTCTTTGGAAGCATCATATATGAGTCCCAGATTTACAGCTTGACAGGATTGATATGTAAAACCAGCTTCTGGCTGCTTATCATGCAGGTAAATCAGGACATGAAAACTTATAATGACAAAAGATTATCAGTACTCATTATAGCAGATTTGATGGCAAAAAGAGAGCAATCCAGGTGGAATGATTTAACATATGCAGCTACACCAGCAGGATGATATTTAGCACGTCTCTTATCTACTATATATGCTGTCCGTAAGGGAAGCAATTGATGTATTTGCAGCCAAGATATCTACTCCAGGGCAGCTATGCCTTGCTGGAGGACATTTGAGAATCAAGTCAGAAAATTAAATAGGATAAAAAAAAAAAAAAGTACGTTATACCATGGATGAGAGAACTTCGGATTTTGGACATCATTCACATTCATAATATCTGATGCGTATATATTTTGCCCACGTGATGAAAAGTCAACGGCAACGGGAAAATTTATGTTTGAAGGTCTCTGATGAACCTCGAAATCTTGGTCGATAGTATTACATAGCATAATCTTTCTATCTACTAAGCTACTATTAAGACAGAGAATAGAACAATCCCTGCAATGCGAAGGCTCGGACCTTTCATTGTTTTACATTTTTAAACAAGTTAGGAGCTAAAATGACTCACAGAACCGATAATTAGTGAGCATTGTAATTTCATTGTGTATAAATGCTTATAAAAGAGTCCATGATACCTACCACTATTGTCTTTTCATTCCCTAACAACCTTGTATCTTAAAGACTTACAAGTGATGATATGTGGTGTTGGCTTCAACATGCTTCATCCATGGAGACACACTAGCAATTGATCAGTTCTGGGACCCCTATTGCCAGCAGAATTTGAGGTCAGTATACCATTCTTCATCGCATGAAATGAACCAATAGAAATGGATTCATCGCTAAAGTTCAAAGCATGTGCATGCCCTATTGAAATTGTTATAAGGTCTACTCCAACTGTAGTGGCATCATGCATCATCAAAAGCATCTCAGAGATTTGCTTCTTCACATCCAGATGAAGAGAAGAATATCAGACTTTGTGTGCCACAATTCTCGCCAAAGTAAAACCACATCTTGTGCAGTACCTTCTTCCTGTCCGGAAAAAACTAACATCCTTTCCTCTCTTTCCCGCTGCCGTAGAGGAAGTGTAGGACATCTGTGAACCCTCAATTTCTCTGGCGGTATAATTTCCAGCTTCTGATGAAGGGTGACACCAAGCTCTAATTATCTAACTGTTAAAAAATAAAAAAAAATCATTCAATGTCAATAATAAAATCAGCCTTCGACGGGGAAAAAGATATAGCAACAGGTCAGGCTAGCTGAAAAATAACAACCATTAAGATGATATTTTATAATTTAGTATATTGAGGAATCACGTTATATGTTGCAAGTGAAGTATTTGCCATCATTACAAGCACCTTTCAAAATTCTGATTCAGGCCAAATCCCAGAGTCATTAAGGGCTGCTATAATAGCACTCTCAGCACTGTAGTTTTGAGAAGCGGATCCAATTGAACACCAAGAAATCCCAGGATCTTACTGTGTGAAGTTGGAGAGTTTTTCTTGGAAAAAGGGAGAAATTAAATGGAGAAAGTATATTATTCCACATAATCCTTCTATAGAGTAGATGTCCGCACTTTCTAAAATGCAGATTCAAGATTTTACAATGTTGCAAAACGCTAAAGTCGTATTTTAAAAAATGCAGACATCCGCAATTTAGAATGATTTTTAATCCCTATGAATTACCTGAAGTACAATTTTGAAACAAGGGCCAGTAGTTCTGCTGTTGTACTCTCAGAAACACACATATTGATACAGGGTTCACGAGTGCATGTGCACAGAATTTAGAATTTTACATGGCTAAACATGACCATAACTTTGCAGAAATCAAATGCTGATTTAAGAAATACATTTCCCAGAGGAAAAAGGAAACAGATAAGGAAGGGTTTTTAAGAAGAGAAGCATTGCCATATTACCTGGCAGCCATCAGTAGTAGACTCTCCAAAAGTTTCCCTAAACCATTCTTGGAATTGCTTGACCTGATGTCTATAAGGGGATATGAACGCCAGCTGAGAACTTGACATGAGCTCTGGATACAAGCTAACCAATTTATGAAACAGGACAAATTCAACTTCCAGTGGGCTGAGGAAAATGGTCCAAAGCAGTTGTATTTGTGCCAGTCACGAGTAGTAAAATCTTTGAGATCTTATCCAGCTTCCAGTGCCTCATCATAGAACTCTCTTGAAGGTAAGATAGTTATCTGTTTCAGATGAAGGAATATTTGAATACGGATTTGGAGGAAGGCATCTGTTAGGCCACAAGTCAGCATCCTATGTTTTGCAAAAAGAGTAATGATATGCTAATAATGAGTGAAAGATAAAGAAAAAAAGAATTATTGTTGAAAATATACCAAAAATACTTGCATCCGGTTCCCAAAGGAACAAGAGTTGCAGGTCCCACCTGACAATGCAAGACGACCATAAACCTGGGAAACTGAACCAATTTGAGAGTTAGACAAGCAAAAGCCACACTAAACCAGACTTATATCATAATAAAGCATTGTGATTTAAAAGCCTAGAAGAAGTTTACTAAAGAAGTGCTGATAACATTAGCCAGTAGCCCACAAATGTATTTCTATTTTATACCACTAGCCATTTAACCTAACCAAGAACATCATGATTATAAGAATTGTGTTATAAACCTTCAAAACAACTTTTTCTTAAGCTTATTTACCCCATGACAGCTGAAATAAGATGTGCAATAATCTCTGTTCTATAGGCACCATTTTTTAGATGCCATCATCAAATGAATTGTGAAGCCAAGCATTAGATAAAAGCGTCCTAATGTAGCACACAATTTTCATAACTTTATTACTCTCTATTCCATTGAGATGTGTGATTCTTAAATATATTCTTCCATTAATTTTGAACAAACCTGATCACATACAATTTATAGTTGTAACTGAAGACAAGGGATATGCTGCCTTCAAATTGTTGGCCATGTATTGGGAATTAAAGAAGATATAAATTGCCATTATTAAAGAAAATTAGTTAAGAATATTCTCTTTCTTCTGAAAAGCTAAGAAAGAAGGATTTATTACATAAAACAAGATAGCAGATACGGAAGAGTTTTATCATACCACACAGAGAAACAGAAAGAATAAAATAGGAGAGGGAAACCAGTAAACTGAATAATGCAATTCATTAATTCAAAAATCAGTAAATCTCTTCACAATTCATTTCAATTATCATAATAATTTTGGTCAATTTGTAGCATTCAGTAAATTTCCACCAAGGTTAAAACTTTTAGTCCAGCAATTGTTTCTAGTCAACTCTTTATAGTAAGAACATCAATTGTCTAGTCACATTACCGCACTACCACCACCCATTGCGAAGTCTTTAACAAGTAAATTACAGATTCGATGCATATTCTTTTATACAATACGGTCAAGTAAACAAAGATCATAATGGATGGTTCTTCCAGAAGCTAATGTTGTCACACCTAAAACAAAATAGCTGGCTTGATTACCAAATGTTAGTGATCTGTCAAAGGATAAAATAACTAATCTTACCATTCCCAATTGATAAGTAAACAGTTTCTTGATTGCCATACCCACTTAACCTTTCCACTTAAAATGTACTTCAAACCCGGCCCCCTTCTAAGCATGTCAGTGTATACAAACAGCATTTACCAATGGTGTAAATGGTAAAGGCATGCAATAAAGATTAGTGCCCCACAGAAAACTTGCATAATCAATTACCAGTTTTTCTTACCATTTTTGTCATTTCCCTCCTTTGCCAAAAAAAAAAATAGAAAAATGAAAGCACTATTTACAATAACTATAAGTGAATGTAAGATGTAGACAAATCTGGTTGCATACACAGGATTCTTTGACCAGGAGAAAGTAATCCCAACTGAGAGTGATTTTGCAGAAACGTAACATGGAAACTTCATCTTGAGGATTGTCTTTGTCAACATCCATGTTTCTAAACAGATAAAATCTGCCAAAATTATAATGCAGCATTCAATGAAGAAACAAGAAATTTTAAAAAAAAAAATCCAAATAAACAAAAAAAAAATTAAAAATGCAACATTTATTAAACATTTCTATTATACTAGAATTTAAACAATTATTGAACATTTCTGTCATACTAGAATTTAAACATTATTAAACATTTCTATTATACTAGAATTTAATGGACCAACAGTTTTAGATTCAGCAGCACAAACTGGAAAAGCAGATTCAATAACGCGATTTGAAAAAAAAAAAAAAATAAACGATTAGAGTCTTGGATTATTTTATTTTAATCCTTAATGTAATAACGTCTTTGTTTATTTAAAAAAAAAACATTAATTAGCAAAAGAAAATGTAAGAAGAACAAATAAATTCACCAAAGTATTGTTAAAAGCCAAACCGGGAAACCACTGCCTGCTTGGCTGTGATGGTAGACTGTCACAGTCGGGGACCCAGACGGTGGCGGGAAAGCGAGCGACGGCAAAGGGTACGTTTGGGATTGAGGTTGGGCAGCTATAGCTTAAAAGCTACAGCACTAAAGTGTTTGGTAAACACTAACTGCTGTAGCTTTTAAGCTATATTGATATGATTTTTCACTTGTACAATACAAAATCTATTATATCTTTAATAATTTTATCAAAATTATTATTTAAAATTTATATTTACTATATATTATTAATTTTTGTTTCATAATTACAGCTTTTTTTTCACAGCAGCTGTAGCTTAAAAGCTACAGCACCTCAATCCCAAACGCACCTAAAGTCGGAGAGGGGACTTCGGATCCCTTCCTCCAGTCTTTGAAGTCAATAAGGAGTTTCTGAGAAATGACGATTGTACCCCTATAAGGTCAAATGACAAATAAAATTAAAATTGAGAAAACTAGACATTTGCATCTCTCGTGTCTCCCTGCCGAGATTTACATGGAAACAAATTCATCTAGTATAAGCTTACCACATCTAATTCCCAAGAAAATAGATTGTTGAACAATTTTTTCATTGCGCTAAACTTTTTTCCGATGTATGACATGCGAAATTTTAAATTAATTCTATAACATTAATTAATGTGATCGCAGGGGATTACTGACTCAAAATTTGTACTCAGCTAACCTCTGCTGTAATTACCTTTATTCTGGTTATATGTGTTTCTTTTAGATATCATATTAGTATTTCAAAATATTAATGTTTCATATTGAAGGGAAGTGAGAGCAATTACTTTTGCATTTGATTCGAAATTAATTATGTGTTTGATTTAATTACTAATTATAGTTGAATAAATCAAATTTACATATGATTTGGATTATTTAAATTGAATTAAATTAAAAAAAGTGGGTGATTATTTGAAATTAAAATAGGAAAAAGTCTTAAAAGGATTTCTCTGTACAAGAGGGACATACAAAATCTCCAAGTATGCCTACTATGATAGTAAAGAGAGAAGATAATAATCCGATTGTTTTAATGTCGCTTATACTTCTGTCTGATGTTTTTTCATCAATTTACTTTTGCTATTCTATATTGTTGTGAGATAATAATCCCGAGAACAACAGTATCATTGTATCATAGAAATGAAACCATTTTCTTGTCCTTCTTGAATTAGGAAATCTTTCTTTAAGGTACAGAAATTAGTCTTAAGGATAGTGTTTCGCACACGCCTTGACGAATTTGGATTTGTTGATTGATGTCTCTGTTATAGTTGATTTTGAAGTTCAAAGAAGCAATATTAACTCGTATTCTCAACAATAATAATCTATGTAAATTATATATGTGTGTGTGTGCGCGCTACTAGTTACCAGTTTCAAAACAAATAATTTGAATATATACAACTAGAATGGCGAAATTGGGATTGGAGAAGCTAACGAAGGCAGAGCAATGTGCTCACTTTGTATAAGTTAAAAGAGCAGAAATTAAGAAATTTCCATAGCCATGCATCCCATCAAATTCATGTATCATCCATAAAGCAACATTGACATATATAATGGAAGCAACATCAAATTTGACAACACACAAAAAGACTTGCTGCATTTTCAAAAATAAAACAAGCTTCCAGTATCCCCACATATCATCCAACATCTAATTATAACATAAAAAAAAAGTGAATTTTATTTGGTCTATACTATGAAAGTATGAATGTCCCAGAATTTAATTTACTTGGAGAGATAGCTCCGTCAAATCTGCACCATAGCTGCTCAAAATTCGGTGATCAAACATGTTTTGAATTTAGCTACTTTGTACCAAAGAAGGTGTGGTGTGTGTACTCAGGCTGCCTTTCATGCACTAGTGGATACTGTAAGAACTCTAAGCAAGGACTTGTAAAATCATTATTTATCCAAACTAGCCTTTGATTTTCCTTTCGAACTTAGTTGTAATCTTTGAGTTGGTTTTGGATCTGGCGATCCAAAACCAGATGAAGAACTTCCAGAAAGTTGTTGTCAATCACATTCCAAGACATTGTAATGCTTATGCCCATTTCCTAACTAAGCTAGCTTTGGGGAAAAACTCTCCCTGTATATGGCTGGGAAATATTCCAGCCGAATTATATGATGTACTCAAGGTGTTGTGATTAATGAAAGGCTTACTTTTTTTTCAAAAAAAAAATGAAACTTTATTTCTTCCTAATTTAGGCACTACATACCTGTTTGTTAATTAGAATATATTAGTAGTGTGTGCGTGCATGTGCGTGTGTGTAAGCCCCCTCTTTGTTGATGCAAACACGCTCTTAAGACATATGGTTTAATAAAATTAGTATTCAATTAACTATAAAACTATATAGCTTAATAACAAATTTGTAATATCCCAGATCTTCTAAGAGTATTTAAGTCTTTTTAATTTTTAGTGATCATTTTTACCCTAGTATAAATAGAACAAGATGTCTTTATTGTTGATGCTGAAATCTGCTCGCTTTTAGATTGACCAGATTCTTTCACCAACGTTATGTTTATCAACTGTTGCTCGAACCGCGGGGTTTGGAATCGCCCTCCCTTTCCTTACTAGACCTGCGTTCACCAAAAACGGATCAGAGACGCCGGTGGTTTTGCCGGCGTAAACCCTTCGATGCCTAAGTTAGCACAAGGTGTTTACGGGAAAACAATGCAATTTGGATTCGAGAATGGTTTTTGTTTTACTCAAAGTTTGTAAGAAAATGGTCTGGTTGCAATTTGGCAGCGTTTCCTCTCTCTCAATTTTTCTCTCATTTTCTTCATCGATTTCTTCTTCTTTTATAACCGCTGCCCCTACTTTCCCGTTTGCCCTTCATCCCACCTTTTTTGGGTAGTGGCAGCCCCTCATAGGACTCTAACTGCTGCATTATGGGCAAACGTGGGATCTCGCGTCTCCCGCAACGGTTCTGGGAAAGCGCAACTACCGAGATTCTGTGAGATCGTGTTTCCGCTTTTTGGGGGACGGGTATCAGCTCGGTATATACCTCTGGTCAGTATTCGTCTCTGATCGGCTCATGTTGCCCCCTGTTCTGCTCGTACCATCTGGCTGAGGTGATTCATGCCGGGGTGGAAATAGTAGCATGGCCGACCTGGTGCTTTTATTTGCTTAACACCAGTCCCCCAGTTTCTGGTCTTGTGAGTGAAACGAGTCAAGAGTAGAAACTAATAGTCAAATCTCACTAACCCGGGGAGCTTCTCATCTGGTCTTCTGTTTACTGGGACGGAGCTGAGGTACCATTTTTCTTCTGGGGAGATTCCGACCTGAGCATGGGCCTAACTGAACCTGTCCATTGCATATCTGGGCTTACATCTATCCGGGCCTCTTGTAACGGTTAGTGACGTGGCATCTCCAGACTCTTCGTATTTGAAATTTGTAACGACGGGCTATCTGTCCTCGATATTCGGTGAGTGAGCTGGCATCCCCATCACTTAAATGCTTTCATTTTCCCTTTTCATTTCAAATCCCTAGACTTATGTCTTCATCGTTTTGGTTATTCATCTCCCCGTCGTTAATTAACCCCCTCTCTGAACTTTGCTTACACTTTCCGTGTTTGGAGTATCCACTTGCTGGGTCTTTTCTCTATCACGGCCGCACCATCAGTGCCAATTCAATCCAGGTATTGCTTTTAACTTCTCCTCTGGTTGTTGTTGGTTGGGTTCTGTGTTGCCCTTTTTATGTCCATATACTCGAGTTTTCTCTGTTTTCTTTTGGGATTCCGGTATGTCAAATCGGAAGAGGAAGTTAATTGCTGATGAGAGCGACGAAGAAGTAGAGGATTCAGACCTTAACCTGTCCATACCTACTGATTTTTTACACCCCTCTAGTAGTGTAGGCCCCTCCCATGGTAGGGATACCCTTGAGTATCCACGCCCCTTGGCTGTTTCTCCTTCCCCCAAACTTTAGCTAGTAGGGAATAGAGGTGGACCTGTGTCGGGTTCTGGTGAGGATCATAGCTTCGGTGGGGTTGGGGTCCCCGAAGGAGTTGGTGATGGTGAGGGGAACAGTTCCGGACCGAGCGGACCCTCTCGAAAAAGGAACATTGGTCATAGGGTAGAGGCGGATTCCTATCCTATTGACTTCATAGCTTGTGCCACCACCCAAACTGATCTGTTCAAGCTGAAGAACCTTTACAACATTCCTGAGGAGGTTCTCCTGGTGGTTCCTAGGAAAGGTGATGTTCCTAGTCGGCCTCCGCGGGGGTATGTAACGATGCACCTGGAGAGTTTCAAATTAGGAGCTCGGCTGCCCCTTCAACGCTATTTTGGTAAAATACTGGGCGGTATGCACCTGGCCCCAGGTCAGCTACATCCCAACGGATGGAGGGTTTTCTCAGCTATATATGTGTTGTGGGAGAGGTGTGGATCAGAGGAGCCCTCCCTTGTTGAAGTGAAGCATCTATACCAGCTGAGGAGTAGCCCGAAGGAAGCAGGCTGATATTATTTCATGTCGAGCTCTGCGAAGAGAAAACCAATCACCGGCTTCCCCTCTTCGTGCAAAAATTGGAAGAACAAATTCTTCTTTGCTGGGGGAAGTTGGTGTCCTGCAGCTCATTCGTTGGGTGGTGATATTTACCTTCCAACACATTTTGTCACCCCAGGTCGTTCATTTTTTGCCTACATTCTTAATCAAACTGCCACTTATTGGGTTCTTTAACCTTCTTTGCTATTTCAGAGTCGTGGGGTTTGCTCAGGGGGCTTGAGGACCGACCTTTGCTTTAGGTGGAGACTTCTCTGGTGAACGCGTCTACCTGTCAAGACCTCCTGTCACCAACAAGCCTGTTCGGTTCGGGTTTAGTGGACATAGCGGCTGGAATGGATAACAAGATCCTCAGTGCGCTGACCAGAAAGCGTGGTCAGGCTCCGAGCAGCTCCAGCAACCCTCCTCCGCCCCCGAAGAAAATCAGTGCTGACCCTTGTACGGCTTTCGCTCCTGCTCTGCCCTCACCTCCACCTCGTAAGAGTGTCGGGGAGAAAACAACTGACAAGCGTTCTGAGGTCAGCTCACGCTCTGGGGACCGATCCTCCCCTCTTCCGGTCCGTGATCAGGGTGATTACCTGACCCCGTATCAGAGGGACTATGGGAAATCAGTGGGACCTAAGATGGTCCAGGACATTGAGAGCATGAATCTTAATGAACTAGCTGGTTCTGTCCAAAGGGTCTCCTTCAAGTTGGCCACCATAGTATCTTGTTACAAGAATTGGATCATGCGCCAGGAGAGGAAGCTCCAAGCTGAGAACCAGGATTTGAAGAAGAAGGCTGAGTTTGCTGATCGCACGAAGGAGAAGCTGGCCGAGCTGAACAAGCTGGTTGCGGAGCTAGAGGAGAAGGTTGCAGTTGCTGAGTCCACTTCCTCCAAACTGGAGGGCGAGTTGGGCGACCTGAAGTCTGATCTTCAGGCTACCCAGAGTGAAAGAGACACTTTGAAGACCGCCCTTGAGGGGGAAATCAGATCCCTGAGTGAGCAGCTGGCGGAGGCGAAAGGCAAATCTGCTGACGTGGATGATCGGCTGGATGCCGAGTACGACTCTGGGGTTGCTTTCAGCTACAAATGCATTATGTCCGTGCTTAAGGAAGAATATCCCGAACTGGACATGAGCAAGCTAGAGGCTGGGGTGGAGAGGTACATGCTGAGGCCGGCCAAGGAGATAAGGAGCAGGGTGAGTAGGATCAGGTGGAGGCTCCTTTGGATAAGGTGCAGGAGGGAGAAGCTGGGCAGCGAGTTTTTGAAGTGGGACAGGGGTCCGCGTCTCCTCCTCCCGGTATTGTTGATCTTTCACCTCCCGAGTTAGCTGACCCTTCATCTGTTGAGGCCGTTGACCCTCCTAATCCTTAGGTCTATTTTTGTAAAGACTCTAGATTTTCATTTGCTTTGTAAACGTTTATAAAAAATTTTTTTAAATGCTCTCTATTGGCTTTCTTGTCTGGTTTTGCTTACGGGTTGCTTCTGCGAAATAACTTGACAATTTATCTGATTTTGCCTGTTGGTTCATTAGTGCATCGAGCGGGAATAGACATCCATTTGCCTTAGTAAAATTTTTGCAAAATTGCCTGCTGGTCTTCGGTGACCGATCAGGAGCAGACACTTATTTGCCTTAGTAAAATTTTTATAAATTTAGCTGCTGGTCTTTCGTTGCCCGAGCAGAAACAGGCACTTTCTTGCCTTAGTAGAATTTTCGTAGGATTAGCTACTGGTCTTTTGTTGACCGAGCAGAAGCAGACACTTTCTTGCCTTAGTAGAATTTTCGTAGGATTAGCTGCTGGTCTTTTGTTGACCGAGCAGAAGCCGGCACTTTCTTGCCTTAGTAGAATTTTCGTAGGATTAGCTGCTGGTCTTTTGTTGACCGAGCAGAAGCATGCACTTTCTTGCCTTAGTAAACATTTAATGGGCTTGCTAGCAGAAGGGTTCCATACTGAATTCATCTTTATTGAATTTCGAATGCGTTACAGAAATGTGGAATATATGTGTGTCACAAATCACCGTGCTCATAACAGAAATAACTTATCAAAATGAAAACTAGTAGAGCACTTTGCTTACTGGAAGTACTTTTTCAAGTGCTCGGCGTTCCACGACCTCTTCACCTCTTGTCCGTCTGGATACGCCAGCTTGTAGGCTCTTGGTCCAGTTGCTCATATCACCCTATATGGGCCTTCCCATTTCGGACCAAGAGCTCCATGGTTGGGATCCCTGGTGTTTTGGTTCACCTTCCTGAGCACCCAATCTTCTGCTCGGAACTGCCTTACGCGTACGTTCTTATTGTAATAACGCGTGACCCTTTGCTGACATTAGGCCACTTTATGCGAAGGCCCTTCCCTTTTCTCCTCCAGCAGGTCCAGGTTCAAACAGATCTGCTCGCCATTTTGCTCCTCATTGAAGTATTCCGTCCGATGTGTTCCTACTCCAATTTCTGCTAGGACCACCGCCTCATGACCAAAAGCTAAGGCAAATGGGGTTTCCCCTGTAGCAGTTTTGTGAGTTGTCCGGTAAGCCCACAGTACCCCTGGTAGCTCGTCAACCCAAGCTCCTTTCTTCTCTCCCAGTCTAGCCTTCAGGAGTTTCTTTACCACTTTGTTGGCTGCTTCCACTTGTCCGTTTGCCTGGGGATGTGCGGGGGTACAGAACTTCAGGTCTACCCCTAGGTTCCAGCAAAACTCTCTGAAGTTGTTGTTGTCAAATTGCCTCCCATTATCGGTGATGATGGTATAAGGAATTCCGTATCTGCAGATGATATTCTTCCAGATAAAATTCGTTGTCTTTCTCTCCGTGATTTGGCTAAGGACCCCCACTTCTATCCACTTGGTGAAGTAGTGTACTGCTACAATTGCATGGGTTGCCGCTCCTCGGCCTTTCGGTAACGGACCAATCATGTCGATTCCCCATTGAGCAAAAGGCCATGGGGATGTCATAGTGGTCAGCTTTTCTAGGGGTTGTGTAGGAACCTCAGAGAAGCTTTGGCATGTTTTACAGTTTTTTGCCATCTTTTTTGCATCCTGGTGCATGGTTGGCCAGAAGTATCCATGCCGGAGTGCCTTGAAGGCTAAAGTTCTTACTCCCGAATGATTTCCGCATATCCCTTCATGAATCTCCCTTAATACATATTCTGCCTCCTCCTTGTCCAGACATCTCAAAAGGGGCAAAGTGAATCCTCGGCGGTAGAGTACCCCATCGAGTAGTGTGTACCTCGCCGCTCGGCATTTTAGCTTTCTTGCTTGCCTTTTGTCCTCTGGTAAAACGCCATCGCAGATGTATGCAAGAATCGGATCCATCCAGGATTCTTCAGTGCTTACTCTCATTACCTCTACTTCCTCTCCTATACTCGGTGAGGTTCTCACCTCTAGTGGAACTGATTTAGGTAATTTGGGATCTACAGTTGCGGCCATCCTAGCCAACATGTCAGCTCGGTAATTTTCATTCCGGGATATCTGCTTCACCTCTACCTCATTGAAGAGTTCAACCATCTGTTTCGCCTTCTTCAAATAAAGTCCTAATTTCTCTTCCCTTACTTGGAATTGATCGCTGAGCTGGTTACATACTAGCTGGGAATCTGCTCGGATTTCTACCCTTTCTACTCGTAGTGCATGTGCAAGACCGAGCCCAGTAATGAAGGCCTCATATTCAGCTTGGTTATTTGTAAGCTGGAATTCGAACTTTACAGCGTAGGATACCTCGACACCTTCTGGGCTTCGTATTATAATTCCTGCCCCGGATCCCTATTCACTACGTGACCCATCAACCATTACCAGCCATATCCCCTTTGAATCCTCATGTTCTGCTGGTTGTTCCTCTTGGACCTCTTCCCCTGGTTCAACACGGTCAACCATAAAATCTACCAGGGCTTGGTCCCTGATTGTTCCTCGGGGCCTGTAGGACAGGTCAAATTCGCTCAGCTCCAAGGACCATTTTACTAACCGACTAGACGCATCTGATTTTTGAAGCACTTGCCGAAGGGGCTGGTCAGTCATCACAACGATCTGGTGGGCTTGGAAATATGGTCGGAGTTTACGTGCTGCCGTTATCAGAGCCAGCGCCCACTTCTCCATTAGTGGATATCTGGTTTCTGCGTCTACCAGGGCCTTGCTTGTGTAGTATACCGGGTGTTGCTTCCCTTCTTCTTCCCTGACTAAGACCGAGCTGGTAGCCCACTTAGAGATTGCCAAGTACAAAAGCAGCTGGTCACCCTCTCTCGGAGTTGATAGTAACGGGGCGCGGGCTAGGTATTCCTTCAACTGTCCAAATGCCTCCTCGCATTCCGGTGTCCATTCCATCTTCCTCCTTTTCTTTATGATTTGGAAGAAAGGGTGACACTTATCAGTGGCTCGCGAAATGAATCGGTTCAATGCTGCCAATTTCCCCGTAAGGCTCTGCACCTCCTTAACTGTTCGTGGGGACCTCATTTCTATCACCGCCCGTATCTTTTTCGGGTTGGCCTCAATCCCTCGATGGCTCACCAGGTATCCCAAAAATTTGCCCGAGCTGACCCCAAATGCACATTTCTCCGGGTTCAGCTTCATTTCATACCTCCTCAGTAATTCGAAGGTCTCTTCCAAGTGCTTCATATGATCTCTCGGTTCTCTTGACTTGGTGATCATATCGTCCACATATACTTCCATAGTGTGACCGATCAATGGTTTGAAGACCTTGTTCACTAACCTTTGATAGGTAGCTTCTGCATTTTTCAGGCCAAAGGGCATCACCCTGTAACAAAACAAACCCATATTAGTTATAAAGGTAGTGCTTTCCTCATCCTGCTCGTTCATGGGTATCTGGTTGTATCCGGAAAAGGCATCCATGAAACTGAGCAGACTATGACCTGCGGTTGAGTCCACCAACTGATCTATTTTTGGTAGGGGAAAGCTGTCCTTCGGGCATGCCTTGTTGAGGTCCGTGAAGTCTACACACATTCTCCACTTCCCATTGGCCTTCTTTACCAGTACTACATTGGAAATCCACTCTGGGTACTTGGCTTCTCTTATAAATCCTGCTTTCAGCAGCTTTTCCACCTCGGCATTTATGGTCTCGTACCTTTCATGGTTGAAGCACCTCATTTTCTGCCTCACCGGCCTTGCCCCTTTCTTGATTGCCAGCTTGTGACAAGCTACCCCGCGATCAATACCTGGCATATCCTTATGAGACCAGGCAAATATGTCTGCATGGGACTGTAGACACTTCACCAGCTTGCCTTTTATTGCTTCGCCCAATTCTGATCCGACCTTAACCACTCTGCTAGGGTCACTCCTGCTTACAACAACTTCCTCCAACTTCTCAACAGGTTCCTGGCGACCATTTTTTGAATCCCTTCGGTTATCTAGAGAGGTAACCTGCAGCGTTTCCTTGGCCGCTGTAGCATAGCAGTTCCTGGCCATTCTCTGGTCGCCTTTTACTACACCCACAACTCCATTTATTATGTACTTCAGCGCCAGATAATGCGTGGACATTACACATTGGCTTATCCTCATGAACGGTCTCCCCAATATCATCTGGTAAGGACTTCTTTCCTCTACCACGACAAAGTCCAGCATCATCGTCCTTTCAAATGGCTTTGTCTCCACAGTAATCGGGAGTTCAATGACCCCCATGGGAGTTAATCGTCCCCCTCCAAATCCCTTCAAGGATGTATTCGTCCACTCCAACTTTAAGTATGAAATCCCCATATCATCTAAGGCCGACTTAAACAGAATATCGACTGAGCTGCCCGTGTCCACCAGTATTCGCCTCAATTCTGTACTAGCTACTAATGCTTTAATCACCAGTGTATCCTCATGAGGATACAAAATGCCCTCCTCGTCATCCTCCGTCCACATAATGGGAACTTGCCGCACTCTTGCCTTCTTGGCTACTGGCAAATTTAGAAGCACCTCTTTGCCAGTCATGGCGTATCTCCCATAGTTCTTCTGTGCTCTGTTCGAATCCCCGGCCAATGTTGGCCCTCCTGCTATCACACGGATGGTCGGCTGTTCACGTTCCAGATCCCTCTCAATTCCTTTATCCCGTGTGTACTGTGATTCCATGACAGGGGACATTTCATCTACATACTGGTCCAAGTATCGGTTCCTCACTAAATCCTCCACCTGAATCTTCAGGTCACGACATTGGCTGATAGTGTGACCGTGAGTGTCATGGAACTTACAGAATCTGCTCTTATCCCGTTGGTGAGTCGGTTTAGTTATTGGGGCTGGAGGGTACAGCAAACCTCGTCCCTCGATCCTCTCATACAATTCCTCCATGGAGATCTTTAATGGAGTGTACTGTCTATATGCCAAGCTCTGGTCTACCAGTTGAACTGCTCGGCTATCATGAATGTCACCTCAGGCTGGCACAGTCGCTAACTGATCTGGTCGTCTAGCCCTGGAATTGGTTGCATGTAATGCTCTGGGAGTGTTGTGATAGGGTTGGGCGGCCATCTGCCGGAATTCTCACTGCCGATCCGGGAATGGGGGACGCGGAGGTTGAGCCCGGTTGTGCTGGAACTGTTGTGATCTCGGAGCTATGGGGTAAGGGCGGGACCCAGCTGATATTCTGCCCATCACTGAAGATTCTCTAGCTCATTTTCCCGACCCGCTCCCTGTCGGGGCTCTTCGTTCCTTTCGCTTCAGCTCTTCCAGCTGTTCACTTTTTATTCTTGCCGATTTCTCCTCTTCGATTTCTATATCTCGCCTCGCCTGCTCATACTCCGACAAGTAATTCTGTACGAGGGGGCTTATTAAGTTATACCACAATCGGCCGATTCTTACACCTACTTTTAATCCCCTCAACGCCTGTGGGTGATTAAAAGCTCCTAGATCCAGCACGGCTCGGTGATATCGTTTTACAAAATCTCAAAGGGATTCATGCTCCTCCTGTTTCATCCCCATCAGTCCCACCATATTAGGTTGGTCTGCGGGCGGAGGGATTTCCTCGACTCTACGCCTCCGGAGGCTGGGTTCTGCTCCAACTTCATCTCTTCCCACGGGGGTTTCACAATCCCTTCTCCGCTCATCCCTCAGCTCAAACAATACGGCCGCGAGAGTCTCCATTTGTTTCTCCATCCGCTCCAGTCTATCTTGCATCATCCTCTCTCGGGCTTCATTTGCAATTTCCCGGAGAGTGATTGTCTCCACCGTTTCATTGTCCTCCCTTAAAGTATCCTTTCTTGACACATCCATATCCAATCGTTCGCTGCTTCTCCAGTGCTTACTAATTTGGTGGTAGCTTTTTATTCAACTCCCTACAAACGGCGCCAAAATGTTGATGCTGAAATCTGCTCACTTTTGGACCGACCAGATTCTTTCACCAACGTTATGTTTATCAACTGTTGCTCGAACCGCGGGGTTTGGAATCGCCCTCCCTTTCCTTACTAGACCTGCGTTCACCAAAAACAGATCAGAGACGCCGGTGGTTTTGCCGGCGTAAACCCTCCGATGCCTAAGTTAGCACAAGGTGTTTACGGGAAAACAGTGCAATTTGGATTCGAGAATGGTTTCTGTTTTACTCAAAGTTTGTAAGAAAATGGCTTGGTTGCAATTTGGCAGCGTTTCCTCTCTCTCAATTTTTCTCTCCTTTTCTTCATCGATTTCTTCTTCTTTTATAGCCGCTGCCCCCACGTTCCCGTTTGCCCTTCATCCCACCTTTTTCGGGTAGTGGCAGCCCCTCATGGGACTCTAATTGCTGCATTATGGGCAAACGTGGGATCTCGCGTCTCCCGCAACGGTTCTAGGAAAGCACAACTACCGTGATTCTATGAGATCGTGTTTCTGCTTTTTGGGGGACGGGTATCGGCTCGGTATATACCTCTGGTCAGTATTCGTCTCTGATCGGCTCATGTTGCCCCCTGTTCTGCTCGTACCATCTGGCTGAGGTGATTCATGCCGGGGTGGAAATAGTAGCATGGCCGACCTGGTGCTTTTATTTGCTTAACATTTATCATTACAAGGGAGAAAATAAAAGAAAATAAAAGAAAAAGAGAAGAAGAAAGTCTTCATCTTCTTCTTAGTTTTGCCATAGGCAACACATGGGATCAAGTTGTTATTGTTGGGAGAAGTTTTGGAGGTAAGTTTTAATCTTGGTTTTCATTAAATTGTTGTGGAGAAGCATGATTGCAATAGAAGTAGAAACCTAAGATTTTACAGAAATATGCTGACAGTGAATTATTACGAAAATCATAGTACTTTGTACAAATTGATTTTGATTTTGATTTTTGGGTATGTTAAACTAGACATCGTCTAGAATGTTTTGAAACTCGTTTCAAGTTAATCGGATGAGATTTCAATTAATTACGAGTTTTCAAATTCAAGTCTAAAAACCTGGAAATTTATTATTTCAGTGGATAACGTGATTTACGAAATTATTTTCACCATAGATAGACTTCTTAAAAAATTATGAAATTTGGACCAGTGATTTTTATATATGTCTAGTATGATTCTGGAAATTTTCATGATTTTATAATAAAGAAATAAATTGTTTTGTATTTTTAAAGCAAGTGTGTTCAAAACAGAAAACTGTTTGACAGTATTGATGATGTCTAAAACGTCAATTATTTTCAATAGTTTTTGAAGAAATTATGTTATGAAATTTTTATCAATGAACTTTCAATGTGTCAGCATATGGTCTGTAAAATTTGAGATTCTTCCAATAAGGAAATAATTTATTAAAAATCGGAGAATATGGACTGTTATGTTTTGAGGGCCAATTATCGAAGACATTTGAGGTTGAGCTTAGGAGTTGTTTAAATTGAGATGTTTGAGGGCATTAGAGTTTATGATTGAGATTTGATTTAAGGTTAGAGATGATATTGATAAGGATATTTTTATGATGATTATAGGACGTTGGTGAGTTCGTTGGTTTGTTCTTGAAGTATTGAGTTGATTGTTGCGGAGCGAGGTAAGTAGATTCATGCATGATATGCTTTATAATAAATGCAATTTTTGTTATAAGAATTATGTTTAAATGGAAATTTTTACAAAACTGATTTCTAAAATATTTAAATGAATTTTGTAAAATAAAAATGTTTTTAAATGAGTTTATATAAATGTATTTTAAAATGAATTTTTCTTAAGAAATTAGTTTTCTTAAACAAAATGTTTTCTTAAAGAATTTTCTAAAAGAATTAAATGTTCAAAGAAAAGTTCTTAAATGTTTTAGAAGATTTTAAATGCTATTTATGAAAGGATGTAAGGTGAATTCAAAAATGTTTTGGCTCATGGTCCGTAGTAATGTATGCAATGCAAATGTTATGATGTTATGTAATGCTATGGCTAGCTTGCTGGTATGATGATGATCTTCTGCACAAGGATGTTACGAACAATGTGGGGTATAGTACCCTGAATGAGGAACAATGCGGGGTATAACACCCTAAATGATGAATGATGAATGATAAATGATGATGACTACGAGGCATGAGCTACCAATGTTTACGCTTTAATGTTTTCATAAATGTTTTAATGTTTTTATATGTATCCACCCCTTATGCTAAATGGAGATGTTGTTATAAAATGTTTAACGGTACATGACAAAGGTTTTCAAATATTGTGTATAGATTTGCTTACCGAGTTGACGGCTCACCCCTCGTCTCCAATATTTTGCAGATTGATTAGAGATATGGCTTGGGTTCTTAGATGGAGAATTTTTCTTAGTGGATCTTTGGAGTTGCTTTAAAAGATTAAATTAGGCTAGACTTCCTATTTTGCACTAGAGACTTTTCTTTGGAGACCTTATTTCATATGTTTTATGTAAGGATTCACTTGAAGTATGAATAATGATTGTCTATCTTGAGATTTATTAAGAAGGATAAAAGATGTGAGGTTTTCATTCCAATTTTACCCTTGTGTTTTCTTGGGAAATTTTTTGGGTGTTGCAAAATCTGCATAAAAAAATAAGTAAATGATAAGGGCTCCCATACCTGTGAATACATACATACATACATAAATACATACATATATATATTAGTAGTTTTCTGGTCTGAGATCATAAAGTGCTGGAAATATTCGGGAAAACTTTAAAACCGCAGGGTTTTAAAGGTTTAAAATTTAAAGCGCTTAAACCGCACAGTTTATGCGTTTTCCCGGACATTCCCACACTTTAAAATTCTGGATTGGAACATTTCTCTCTCTCTCTCTCTCTGTCTATATATATATATATATATATATATATTGTAAAAACAATCCATGCTTCCTTAGATTAAATCTAACCCTAAGATCGATGAAGAACTCCCAAGACAAGATCATTGTATGATCATTTATACTAAGTTACAACACAAAGAAGTATGAATGAACGAAGAAGAAATTATATCAAACAGAGCAATTGACTAGAATAGAAAACATAGTAGTATGAAGCAGACACAGAACAGTAAAATTTTGAACTAATAATGGAGCCTCATACCACTTTATAAAAGAGTAGCTTAGTTGGTCTATACGTTTTTCATATATACTAAATGATAAATATAGTGAAGAAAAGAAATGAGAGTATAAAATATAAAAAGGCAATCAGTGAATTTTTAAATGAACAAAACCTACCAAACTTCTTTTTGAAGAACTTTATAATTAGCAACTTCCTCGATTTTTCATATTTCTTAGCGTACAAGCCCTTAATTGTAAACTTTCCATTCATCTAAACTTTACTTCCATCTCAGACTTACCACAAACATGATGCTCAAACATAAGAGATGGGCGAACAAAGCTCTTAAGATCAACTTCATTCCCTTCTGCTTCTTTTCTTGTGTCATCTATGTTCTCCTTACACATGTCAACCTAACTTTTGATGCCTCCGAGGTGAATCTGATAAAAGTCCCTTTAACCATTAAGTTCATACTAAATTGCCATTCAGTTTTATGACTTTAAATTGTTGCTCCTAACAGTCTTTAATACAGCCCAAAAAAAACTTAAAGCAACATTAAAAAAAGCCAAAACTATAGAAAATATTCCATATATATGTTATCTACTTGTATCAGTAATGACAATAATAAAATTCACATTGACTAGCAAAGCTTATAGTTTTACAAAATCCCCTTACATAAAAGAGTGATTTTTAATTGCAACACAAAAGTGTCCAATCCAAACTTATCTAGGACATTCTCCTACACAACCTTATTAGAAGGTTCTTAATAAAGAATCATGCAACTACTAATAAAGAACCATAAAATTACTAACCCAATAAAGAATCATGTCTTTAAATTAATTTACTAGTATGAATCAAATTAAAGATATATTATCTAATAAGCTACTAGTATAAAATATAAATTACACTTTCCCGTCGATCTTGACCTCGTAGTCTTCATGACCATTTGAATCATCTTCCCCTCCATGTCAATTGCACTTGGAAGAAAACAAACACAATAAAGAAAAGAAATGAGAGTATAAAACATAAAAGATCAATTAATGAATTTTTAAATAAAAAAACATACCAAGTTTTTTTTTAAGAACTTCATTATTAGCAACTTCCGCATTTTTTTTTTTTTTTTTGAGGTTTGGACATTAGAACCTGAGATATTGGGGCTGCTACTTGGTTACTACACCAAAGGAAATTATCTATTCTTTGTTCTCTTGAGCTTAAGAAATAAAGAAAGATTGCCTTTATTTGGAAGTTAAGGAATATAAGTGGAGAAAAAAGATGAATCATCTTCTTGATCTATCAATGGAGGCAACTACTTTGTCTTTGAGCATTTACACTAGCTAGTTAATGTGAAAAATCACCACTCTAGATTGAACATTGGGTGGCCAACTGAAAAGTATGGAAAACAGTTCTCACAAGACCTTATTATATGATTTTTAAAACAAATGAATAAACATCCATTGTTCAAAGGAGTCTATTTTTGTCTCATGAATGAATAAAATCTAAAAACACGTGCATGAAAACTATTGAGGCAAGAACTGAAGATGTTGATGTTGATTAACCAAGCGAAGTAACAAGCAGTAATACAATATCTTTATTTTAAAATCAAGTTCTATGAGCATGAACCTATGCATTTGAAATGGCATAATTGTATGATTTCATGGTGCTGATCTTTTGAATAAAAAGCACCATACAATTCTTTTGAACCTTTCATATGGGACTTTAACTATTATATGGTCAAACATTTTGCACTAATAGGGCCTTAATCATTACATCAGCCACTTGATCTTGGGTTCGAATATATTACAACTCTATTTCCTTTCCTCCTACCTCGTTTATATATAACATATACATAATTTTAATATATTTAGTTATACCTTTATATAAGCAGGTTCCTTGCTAGAGATATTGCACTCTTGATTGTCATATAGAACCACTGATATTTTTATTCAGAGGTGTAATGGACATGTCTATCTATAAACAATTCCTTTTGACTCAAGTTGAGTTTTCAATGATTTACACAAAACTTTTGAATCACTTTGAGCATATTTTATCTTTTTATCTAAAGTTCTATCTATATGTTGCACATCTTGCAGAGGAACTTTGCTAGTTTGAGAAGATTTTATTGCTCAGCTACTAGTGATCTAAATGTCAAATTAGTAATATATCCAATCTCAAACACCCTTTTGCTCAAGTCTATTTAGTGTAAAGATATAGAGCTTCTTTATGTTTTTTTTTTGTTTTTTTTACTTGTTTTATTCATTTCTCATGTTTTCTATTTATTTTATATCTTGAGGTCTAAATTCTTGCAAAGTATCACCAAGACTTTATTTTTAAACAAAGTGGCAAAGAAAGCATCTCCCCACCCAAGCAATATCCAATCCCACACACCCTTGGCTCATGTCTATTTATGGTAAAGAAATATAGTTGCTTATTTTTTTTTGTTATTTTTTATTTTTTTATTCATTTTTCCTATCCTTTTTATTTATTTTGTAGGATGAGATTTAAATTCTTTTCAAAGTATGGTGCTGCTTAACAAAACTTCGTAGAAACGAAGTGGTGTATAAAGCATCTCTCCACCAAACGTCCATTTTGGTTCTATTTTAGTTGATAAAGTTATATTTCCTTATTAAATTAAAAACATTGAGAAAATTACACGTTTTTCATTTATATTAAATGAGAAACACACTGAAGAAAAATAAAAGAGAGTATAAAAGTTTCATTAATAAATTTTTAGATAAACAAAACATATCAAGCTTCTTTTAAAAAAAACTTCATAATTAGCAACTCGCTTGATTTTTCAAGTTTATTAACATGCAAGACTATAATTGTGAACTCTATGTTTATTAACACCCTTAAGCTATCTTTTATGGTAAAGAGATAGAGGTGCCTGTTTTTGTTATTATTTATTTATTTATTCATTTCTCATTTTTTTAAATTTGTTTTGTAGGCTGATGTAACACTCTAGATGAATCCCATATCGGCAAAGCACGAGAGAGATGCTGAGCTTATAAGAGGTGATCTATACCCTAATTGGCAAGACGCATTTTGGGGTGTATGGGCACCCCAAGAACAAAATCGTGCGGGTCTTGTAAAGGCCCAAAGCGGACAATATCTTATTAGGTCTGGGTTGGGTCATGACATTATGGTATCAAAGCGGCTCCGTGTGTCCTCTTGAGCGATGGTGGGGCAAACCTCAGCGAGGATACTGAGTCCCTAAGGTGGGGTGTATGTGACACCCTAGGTGAATCCCACATCGGCAAAGCACGAGAGAGATACTGGGTTTATAAGGGGTAATCTATACCCTAATTGGCAAGATGCCTTTTGGAGTGTATGGGCGCCCCAAGAACAAAACCGTGCAGATCTTGTTGAGGCCCAAAACGGACAATATCATGTCGGGTCTGGATTGGGTCATAACAGCTGAGGTTTACATTGTTCAATAGTATGGTGCAACTCACCAAAGCTTCGTTGGTAAAAAAAGTGGTGTATGACGCCTCTCCCACTTAAAGTCACTTTCAGTTATGCTTTCATTGATAAAGTTATGTTTCCTTAAGAAAAGTATACTTTTTTCTAAGGGTGGCAAAAATACCCACCCGGACCGCACGCAAGCGTTGTGGGCCGGGTAGCTCTTGGGCATCACTTGATAAACCCGAAGCCCGGCCCGAAACTTGAATTTTATTAAAAAATTATAAAATATATATTATTTTAAATATTTATATTTATTTGACTCATTTATTACACATATAAAGTTTTAAGCACTTAAAGTTTATATTTTCATGTGAAATTTTATTGAAATAAATTTAAAACTTATAAAATTACCAAAAAATATAAAAAAATATACACATATATTATTTTAAAAAATACAAAATCCGGGTACTCGGATTAAAACCTGGCCCGGTACCGGGCTTAAAAAACCTGACCCAGACATCTAAAAATTACATCCAGGCCAGGACCGGACATTGCGATACTTGGACCCGGCCCGGGTTTTTGGCAACCCTACTTTTTTCATGTATACTAAATAAAACAAATTGAAGAAAAGAAATAAGTGGAGAAAATATACATTAAGGAATTGTTATTATCATGCAAGATCATAATTGCCCTATGTTTATTAACACCCCCAGGCTATCTATTTATGGTAAAGAGATAAAGGTGCTTTTTTTGTTATTTGTTTTTTATTTATTTTTTTAATTTTTTTTTGTAGGTTGAAGTTTAAATTGTTCCATAGTATGGTACAGTTCATCAAAGATTCGTTGGTAAACAAAGTAGTGTATGACGCCTCTCCCACCCAAAGTCTATTCTAGTTATGGTTTCATTGATAAAGTTGTGTTTCCTTATTAAAATAAAGATGTTAAGAAAAATATACTTTTTTCATGTATACAAAATAAAAACATATTAAAGAAAAGAAATAAGTAAAGAAAATATACATTAAGAAATTATTATTAACATGCAAGACCATATTTGTGAACTCTATTTTTATTAACACCCTTAGGCTATCTATTTATGGTAAAGAGATAGAGGAGCTTTTTTTTATTATTTATTTATTCATTTCTCATTTTTTTTAATTTTGTTTTGTAGGTTGAAGTTTAAATTGTTTTATAGTATGGTGCAGCTCACCAAAGATTTGTTGGTAAACAAAGTGGTGTATGACGCCTCTCCCACCCAAAGTCTATTCTGGTTATGGTTTAATTAATAAAGTTATTTTTCCTTATTAAAACAAAGAGGTTAAGAAAAATATACTTTTTTCATGTATACAAAATAAAAGCATATTGAGGAAAAGAAGTGAGTGGAGAAAATATACGTTAAGGAATTGTTATTAACATGCAAGACCATAATTGTGAACTCTATGTTTATTAACACCCTTAGGCTATCTATTTATGGTAAAGAGATAGAGGTGCTTTTTTTGTTATTATTTATTCATTTATTCATATCTCGTGTTTTTCTTAATTTTGGTTTGTAGGTTGAGGTTTAAATTATTTCATAGTATGGTGCAGCTCACCAAAGATTCGTTGGTAAACAAAGTGGTGTATGACGCATCTCTCACCTTAAGTTTATTCTGGTTATGATTTTATTGATAAAGTTATGTTTTCTTATTAAATTAAAGAGGTTAAGAAAATTATACTTTTTTCATGTATATTAAATAAAAACATATTGAAAAAAAGAAATAAGTGGAGAAAATATACGATAAGGAATTGTTATTAACATGCAATACGATAATTGCGAACTCTATGTTTATTAACACCCTTAAGCTATCTACTTATGGTAAAGAGATAGAGGTGCCTTTTTTTTGTTATTGTTTATTTATTCATTTCTCATGTTTTTTTTTATATGTTTTGTAGGTTGAGGTTTAAATTGTTCCATAGTATGATGCAGCTCACCAAAGATTCGTTGGTAAACAAAGTGGTGTATGACACCGCTCGCAACCAAAGTCCATTTTGGTTATAGTGTCATTGATAAAGTTATGTTTCCTTATTAAATTAAAGAGGTTAAGAAAAGTTATGTTTCTATATTGAAGAAAAGAAATAAGTGGAGAAAATATATGTTAAGAAATATATGTGAAAAAAGAAGATGAATCGACTACCTGATGTACCAACAGAGGAAAATTATTTTGTCTTCGCGCATCTATACTAGTTAATAAAGAATTGCTTGAAGTTGGTTTCTGCTGGCCAACTAGAAAGTGCAGAAAAGGGTTCTCGAAAGACCTAGTTATCCAATTTCTTAAACGAATGGATAGACATACACTGCTCAAAGGGGTCTATTTATGTCTTGTGAGTGAATACAACTCGAGTACATCTGCGTGGAAGCTTTTAACGAAAGAATTGAAGAGGTTGATTGTGACTGACTAAACGAAATAAATAATAGCATTTTAGGACAGGCGTTTTAAGATCAAGTTATATGAGCATGACCCTATACACCTAACATAGCTTAATTGTATGATTCATGGTCCTAACCATTTTAATTAAAGAAAAAATACGGTTCATGATTGCACTGTAACTTTCTTTTCGACTGGACTTTAATTGTTGGATTGTTAAAAACTCTGAATTAATAGAGCTTCATGAATATGTCAGCCACTTAATGTCTGATTGGAATGTATTACAGCTCTATTTCCTTCACTACAACTTTATTTTTAATAACATGAACATAATCTCAATATTTGTAGTTCCTTATTAGAATTATTGCGCTCTCGATTGTCACATAAAACCACGGGTACTTTTGGTGAGATGTGTATAGACATGGCAGTCAATAACAATAACATAATCTCAATATTTGTAGTTCCTTGTTAGAATTATTGCGCTCTCGATTGTCACATAAAACCACGGGTACTTTTGGTGAGTTGTGTATAGACATGGCAGTCAATAACAATTCCTTCTAACTCAAGTTGAGTTTTCAACGATTTACACTGAATTCCTAGATCACTTTTAGTAGATTTAATCTTTTTATCTAAAGTTTTTTCCATCTGTTGTACATCTTGCGTAATAACTTTAGAGGTTGGAGACGACAACAGTGTTCAGCTGCTGGTGTTCTGAACGACAAATTAGCAATATCCAATCCCAAACACCCTCGATTCATGTCTACTTATGGTAAAGCGATAGAGCTACTTTTTGATTTTTCATTTTTTTTAATTTATCATGCTTATTATTTTTTTTGTAAGTTAAGATTTAAATTTTTCCAAAATATAGTGCTGCTCACAAAGACTTCATTAATAAATAAAGTTGCGAATGAAGCATCTCCTAACTGAAGCCTATTTTGGTTCTAGTTTTATTGATAAAGTTATGTTTCCTTATTAGATTAAAGAGATTAAGAAAAGTATACGGTTTTCATGTATACTAAATGAGAAACACAATAAAGAAAAGAAATTAAGTAGAGAAAGTAGAAATTAAAGAATGTAAGTAGAAGAAGAAGATTAATTAGATCCTCGATATACAGGACAAAAATTACTTTCTCTCGGAGCATCTACACTAGTTAACGAAGAAAAATCACTACCTCAAGTTGGGCATTTGCTAGCTAACTAGAAAGTCTAGAAGAAGATTCTTACAAGATCTTATCATACGATTTCTCAAATGAATGGATAGATATCCATTGCTCAAAGAACGTATTTTTCTCTTTTGAGTGAATACCTCAAGGACACGTGCATGGAAGCTTTAGGAAGAATTGAAGAGGTTGATGGTGACAAATCAAGCGAAGTATCTAGTAGTAGTTTAGGACCTACGTTTTAAGATCAAGTTCTATGAGCATGAACTTGTGCACTTAGTATAGCATAATTGTATGATTTCATGGTCCTAACCGTTTATGATTCCATTATAACTTTCTTTTTTACTGTTCATATAAGACCTTTTATTGTTCATATAAGACTATTGGCTACGATTTCAAAAATGTTTCACAATAAGTAGTATTTCATGATCAAATTTAAAATTGTTGTAAAAAAATATCGTCTTAAAAGGTTAATTTTTTTGCGGTGGTGATTTATGAAGCATCTCCCAAACAAATGTCCATTATAGTTTTGGAATTGCGAGTTCAGATATTGGAGTTGGAATTGGGTTACCACACTAAAGGAAATCATATAGTCTTTGTTATCTTGAGGATAAGCATATAAAGAAAGATCATATTTATTTAGAAGTTAAGAAACCTAAGAGGAGAAAGAAAAACGACTTTGTTGTTCTAAACTATTGTTTGGAGTGCAGCCTCACAACAGTGTCAGTGTATCCTGAAGATCAAACTGCTTTGTTTGTCCTTCTTGTACTAAGAAATCTTCCTTTGAGGTGCACAATTGGGTCTTACGGACAAGTGCTCTTGCATACCTTGACAAATCCTCTACTTGCTAGTTGGATTCTACTTTGTGGTGAAACAACTATATTGTTATTCTTAAACCATTATTTATTGATGTTATGTTTGCTAATATGACTCACTGTTTGGCTTATTTTGGAGTTCAAAGAACCAATATTAACTCATATTTTCAACCGATTGTACTGTAACCAATAAATTAGAATATCTTAACCATACCATCTCCCCAAATTCTTTATGTATTCATCATACTTATCACTGAAATGTGCCTCGAGGATCACTATAAACTCGTACTTATCCTCATTCTTAACTTTTGTCAAACACAAGACAGAAGCTTATCTTCTTATCCTTATTGCTTTTTCAATGCATCTTCCTGCACAAAGCAGGTAGCAAACAACCACATTGATCAGGTCCACATCGTGTTCCTTGTTCTGTTCGACGAGGTATATCACATGGTTCAAGCATGAGGCTTAATTCTTAGTTTCCATGGTCTTTCCTTCAGCCTCATTCAGCTTGAGCTCTTCAAATTAATATATGTTCCTTCTTGGCAGCTTTGTCCTCATGCGTTCAAGGCATAGGCAATTGGTCTCAGTTCAATGATAAAAGTTTCATGTTAAATGGTTAAGGAGTTTAGTTGAACATTTCATGCTTGGCTTTTCATTTATGTTGATTTTTATTAAACCGCTAGATAATATATATGATTTGCCGTTATTAATCAACTATAAATAACTTACGAAACTATTATTCTTATGATTATTATCCAATTAAATATATTTGTTCTCCTAGTTATATTTAATTTTTTATACATATCATCACTACTATATTAACCAACATGATCAATTAATTGTGATAACTTGTGCGGAAAGGTTATAACATATCTATTTAACACCCTTATTATTGATGTGTTATACAATATACCACTGGAGTATGTATTTAATTATTTTCCTATCGCAATTATTGTTTGGTTTTGTACTTATATGTGCATATCAATTCTTTAAAGGTGTGTTTATTAAACAGTAATAAGAGTGTGCTAAAGTTAGAATAGGCTGGAATCAAAATGAAAATAAGAATCAGAATAAATTATTTATTTTAGTTGTATGAATCGAAATCGAAATCGAAATGAGTTGTATTGTCATTTATATATTTGCTTTGTCTTGTAATCAGAATAAATTGTCGCAAGTTATTAACATGACCTTAGTTGATTATTGTATTTATTTATTATAATAATTGTGATTATTATTATTATTCAAAATGATTATTGTTAATGATGATGATGATGATGATGAAAATGAAAACAATAATTATAATTATAACTTTAACAACAACAATTATTATTATGAAATTTACTAATTAATTAATAGTAATTAATTGCTATTATTAATGATTACTATTATTGTTAAAATTATTACTATCATTATTAATTTTATTATCATTATCATTATTATTCTTATTATTATTATTTAACAAAAAACAATCAAACAATAACAATAATATAAAAATATTTGAGGATAAAAGTGAAATTATAAAATTTAAGTGGGTAAAATAAGAAGTTCAAGGAATGAGAACTTGATTCCCTATCCCTTATGGTAATCAAGTTCCCATTCTTTAATCCCCAAAAACATGGGGACAAAAGTTCTCATTCCTTAGTTCCTAAAAACATGTGGGTCTCCTATGTTTTATTCTCATTTCCACCTCTATTTTAATAAATAAACACCATCAATCATTTGCATTTTAAATTTTGATTCTACAATCCGATAAGTCAACACACCATAATAGTTTTCCTCTATTCATAATGTAGTTGTAAAATGGCTTATAATTTGAAGCTCACTAAGGGCCAGTTTGGGATTGAGGTTGAAATTCAATACGTTGCTTATTTCATAATTTTCTTCATTTTGTCAGTAGCTTTTAAAAGCAGGTAGATGTTTGCTTATTCAATAAGCTACCACACCTTTTTAAAATTCTTATTATAACCTTATATTTTAATAAAAAGAAAATTGTATCTTACATATCGATAAACCCTAATATATAAATTATCATTTATCATATATAATTAAAACTTATATATGAAGTAGTTTTAATTATAATAAAAGCGGGATGAGTATAAAACTCAGTGAGATCAGTGAGTGGATAATAGTTTTTAAAAATTATTTCTAGTGGATAATAGTTTTTAAAAATTATTTCTTACTTTAAAATAAATAATCATATCATTTCCAAACATGATTTCATCAAACCATATGCAAGACAAGGTGTTGGAAAATTTTCAAAATAAATGGTGTCTTATGGTAAAGACAAGTCTGTTTAATTGTGCCTTATAGAAAATGTATCTTTTTACTAAAGAATATAACTTTTCATGGTAACATTTCACTTAGAGATGCATCATTTAATGGTGACATTTTATTTGAAATGGTGATGATTCAATTTGGACCATTGATTAAAATTAAATCTAGATCCAATAGCCATGAATGAAGGGGTATCATGAAAAATGACAACCCGAGTGAAGGGGCACAAGTATATCTATAAATAGGGGTCATGTTTAAGCCATTTAGACATGAAATAATGATCTCACACCACTCTTTTCTTAGCCTTCTTCTCTAGAACAAATTTCAACATAAACATTCATTTCTTTTGTGCATTAAAAGTCCAATATATTATTTTCTGTATGAACAATATATTGTTTCTTGGCAAGCTTGCAACATTCAAGAGTATTCTGGTTTGCTTTCGTCGATGCACAACGCAAGCAAACAAACAAGTGCTTCATTGTATCTTGGAGGTGTATTTGCTTAACCCATGTGCATTACTTAATTGGTTGGGGCAAATAACGTCTTAAGGAAAGCAACATTTGTAACGTGCCTTGAAGTACACAAATTTTCTGCGGTTTACTTATTACTATTATTTTTCTTCCTACATACAAAGTTGTAAACACATTACTTTATACAATAAAGTTCCACCATTATTGTTGTATTTTTCTACATTTTCCTTTCCCCACAATTAGTATATACCACCGACACAAGGTAACTTGCTAAACTCTTAAAGTCTTCTCTATACGACTACACGAGCATAGTTTTTATTAGTTTACATGGTAATTCCTTACGTAAGCATAAAATTATTGTAAAAACGTAATATTATAAAAGTATATTAAAAGGAACAAAAAAATAACGGCAGGAGTGTCAATAGTTTAACAGCATGGTTGTTTTGAGGTATTTTAAAAAACACAGGAATTAAACGGACACTAATCTTAAAATATAAAGATAAACAGACTTTTACCGCCAAGGTAATTTGAAGTTGTTAAACTTCTGTTTGGTATTCAGGTGCTATAACTTTTAAGTAACAGATGATGTGAAAAACTTATATTTAGGAAATAAAAGTCAACAATATGTAGTAAATACAATTTTTAAATAATAATTTTGACAAAATTGATAAAGATATAATAGATTTTTCATCATACAAGTATAAAATCAAATCAACTTAGCTTTTAAATTACAATAGTTAATATTTATCAAATACTTTAATATTATCGCTAAAAGCTACAACTATCTATTCTGAATCCCAAGCAGGACTTATATTTATTCCTCTACTTCGCAAAATTTATAGTTAAATCTATTGAAGTTGAAGCAATCCAATTATAATTAAGCGACCTACAGGGAAGTTAAACAATTTATATATGCCTCTATGCTGCAAAGTGTTTGGTTTAATGATTGGCGATCCACTCAAAAAATTATACGACCTGTAGTATCCTGAACCCACAAGATGTTTGGGTCGTTACTTGTAGCTGGAAAAGAAAGGCTATGTAGTATTGCGGCGTATATTGTTTTAGAATTGCCATTGACATGTTGAAAGCAGTTTATTTAGGACTGAGTAGGAGTTTATTGTTTTGGATTTGAGTTTGGGGTTTTGAAAATAGTTTATTTTATAAATTTTTAATAGATAAATTGTTTGGTTAAAGTTTTTAAAATTAGTTTGACAGTAATTTTTGGGAGTACACATGTTTTTTTAATTTAGAATTAAGATTAGCTCTTGATGCAAGTGCTTCCGAACTTTAAAGATCTTATGTATCTATTTCTATATTTTGACTTGTTAACTACCAATTATCATGTGAGCATCTTAATCTTATTCTTTTAAAAAATTTTATTAAGTCATTTAATAATTTTTTCAACATCCCAACCCCACTATCTCTGTTCCAAAAATAAAAGGAAATTTTTAAAAAAATTCAAAATACCACTTTTCTCTCAATTTTACTGTTACATGTTATGGAAAATTTTTGAAAATAAAATAAAAACCATTTTGTATTGTTTTTTAAAATGATTATATATATATATACACACACACACTGTTTAGGGAATGAAATAGGGTGACCAATATAAAGGTATTTGCTCATACATTATCGTGCTCTCCTCCAGAGTAAAAGCGAGCAAATGGTTGAGCAGATCACCTCGACCAGGATGTTATTGGTCACCTTGAGCAGATCACCTCGACCAGGATGTTATTGGTCACCTTGAGCAGATCACCTCGACCAGGATATTATTGGTTACCTCGACCAGAATAATATGTGGTGACCTCGAGCACATCACCTCGACCAGGATATTATTGGTCACCTCGACCAGAATAATATGTGGTGACCTCGAGCACATCACCTCGACCAGAATAATATGTAGTGATCTCGAGCACATCACCTCGACCAGGATGTTATTGGTCACATCGACCAGGAAGTTACCAGAAAGCACGATTCAGTCAAAACATTTTCCCCGAAATATTAGGGACCATAATCTTAGTGGGCTAAAAATTAATAGTTTTCTTAATAATTCTAAGAGAGTGGATGAAAACCGCTATAGTTTTCTATAAAAACCCTAGGAAGGGAAAGGAAATGGGGGGATTCTTCTAGCTCTCTCTCCCTCTCTCTCTCTCTCTCTCTAAGTAACTGAACCCATTGGACCCTTTTCTCTATCTACCACAGAGAAATTTCTCTTTCGCCTGTGATTTCTTTAAGATTGATTATTTTGAATTCTTCTCCTTTAAATTTACTTAAAAGCTTTTTGTTTAAAGCAATCATAATTAAGCCACATGAATTGTGGCATGGGTTTTTCCAAGTAAGACCCGAATCGCTGACTTGAGCGTCGGAGGGTTCTCACCGGAAAAACTTTCGGCACCTCCTGACTGTTGGTTGTGGTCACAGGCTCACAAGTTATTTGCTCATGGACCGTCTGCTCATGGGTTGTCTGCTCATGGGTTATCTGCTCATGGGTTGTCTGCTTATGGGTTGTCTGCTCATGGATTATCTGCTCATGGGTTATCTGCTCATGGATCGTCTGCTCATGGGTTATCTGCTCATGGATCGTCAGCTCACGGGTTATCTGCTCATAGATTGTCTGCTCATGAGTTCTTTGCTCATGGATTATCTGCTCATGGAACCTCTGCTCATGGGTTATCTGCTCATGGATCGTCTGCTCATGGGTCGTCTGCTCATAGATTGTCTGCTCATGAGTTCTCTGCTCGGATCGTCTGCTCATGGATTGTCTGCTCATGGGTTGTCTGCTCACAGAACATCTGCTCATAGAAAATCTGCTCATGGTGCTAACTAATCATCAGCTTCCCA
This sequence comes from Citrus sinensis, assembly GCF_022201045.2. Classification (NCBI taxonomy): domain Eukaryota; kingdom Viridiplantae; phylum Streptophyta; class Magnoliopsida; order Sapindales; family Rutaceae; genus Citrus; species Citrus sinensis. The sequence goes on from NC_068560.1 coordinate 11,959,877, forward strand.
CCAAACAAATTCAATGATGATGCAAGGATTTGAGATCTAACCAACTTATCCAGATTTTGGCATCAACATTTGGCGCCGTTTGTGGGGACCGGTACGAGAAGCCAATTTTTTTGTCTCTATCAATTTTCATCTAGTCGAAGCAAATCAGAATGTTACAGTGCATAAATGGATGAGCTTGCTTAAACAAGGAAGCAAAAACCTTAAATGAGAGCACATTGAAGGCACACGTTTGTAGAAATCAGAATAGGTCAGAAGTTAAATTTTTATTTACAAGCAATTTTTTCATGAAAATTTAATTATTTCTCTAAATCCTGCTATGTGAGATGAGGATACCTTATATTCATTAAATTGATTATACTCATATTAGGGCTGACGGTATAACTTAGTTAACTTGATTTCTTGAAAGTTACTCAATATGAGAATAATTTAAGAAATAAGAGCTAGGCTAGCGTTGAGAAGCCAAACGTGCCAGGATCTGCTCGACCAAGCGGAGGCGAGCAGACCCTCAAGTGTTATAAAAATTCCTAAGGCATGCAAAGGCTCACCAAGTCTCAAAGCCTGTTTTATGGCGATATCAGAAGCCAAGCGTGCTAGGATCTGCTCGACCAAGCGAAGGCGAGCAGACCCTCGAGTGTTATAAAAATTCCTAAGGCATGCAAAGGCTTCAAAGTCTTAAAGCCTGTTTTATAGCGAGACAGGAAGCCAAGCATGCCAGGATCTGCTCAACCAAGCGAAGGCGAGCAAACCACCAAAGTTTTCAGTCTTGATTCGTTTCACTCTCAACACTAGAAACTGGGGGACTGGTGTTTAGGGAATGAAATAGGGTGACCAAGATAAAGGTGTTTGCTCATACATTATCGTGCTCTCCTCCAGAGTAAAAGTGAGCAAATGGTTGAGCAGATCACCTCGACTAGGATGTTATTGGTCACCTTGAGCACATCACCTCGACCAGGATATTATTGGTCACCTCGACCAGAATAATATGTGGTGACCTCGAGCACATCACCTCGACCAAGATATTATTGGTCACCTCGACCAGAATAATATGTGGTGATCTCGAGCACATCACCTTGATCAGGATGTTATTGGTCACCTCGACCAGGAAGTTACCAGAAAGCACGATTCAGTCAAAACATTTTCTCCGAAATATTAGGAACCATAATCTTAGTGGGCTAAAAATTAGTAGTTTTCTTAATAATTCTAAGAGAGTGGATGAAAACCGCTATAGTTTCCTATAAAAACCCTAGGAAGGGAAAGGAAATGGGGGGATTCTTCTAGCTCTCTCTTTCTTTCTCTCTCTCTCTCTCTCTCTCTCTAAGTAACTGAACCCATTAGACCCTTTTCTCTGTGTCTACCACAGAGAAATTTCTCTTTCGCCTGTGATTTCTTTAAGATTGATTATTTTGAATTTTTCTCCTTTAAATTTACTTAAAAGATTTTTGTTTAAAGAAATCATAATTAAGCCACATGAATTGTGGTATGGGTTTTTCCAAGTAAGACCCGAATCGCTGACTTGAGCGTCGGAGGGTTCTCGCCGGAAAAAATTCCGGCACCTCCTGACTGTTGGTTGTGTTCACATGCTCATAGGTTATCCGCTCATGGACCGTCTGCTCATGGGTTGTCTGCTCATGGATTGTCTGCTCATGGGTTATCTGCTCATGGGTTATCTGCTCATGGATCGTCTGCTCACGGGTTATTTGCTCATAGATGGTCTGCTCATGAGTTCTCTGCTCATGGATTATCTGCTCATGGAACGTCTGCTCATGGGTTATCTGCTCATGGATCGTCTGCTCATGGGTCGTCTGCTCATAGATTGTCTGCTCATGAGTTCTCTGCTCGGATTGTCTGCTCATGGGTTGTCTGCTCACAGAACATCTGCTCATAGAAAATCTGCTCATGGTGCTAACTAATCATCAGCTTCCCACCAAACAAATTCAATGATGATGCAGGGATCTGAGATCTGACCAACTTATTCAGATTTTGGCATCAACACACACGTACACATACATATAATCATTCTTAGTCGTGGACGTTCACATTTTTTTTAATACGGATACATTTTTAAACCGTACGGTTTAAAATAGTTAATTTTTTAATGAACTATCATAACCGTAGGGTCCTATGGTTTTAAAGTACATTCACATAAAAATAAAATGAGAATGTCCACACTATAGAATAATATATATATAGGGAGAGAGAGCATTTTTTTGTTTTTTTTTTTAATTCTTTCACAGCTAGTGGGGACTGTTTTTGTTTCGTTATTGGTGTTGGCGGGACTGTTTGGTTGAAGCATAACAACAATTTAGGGCAGGAATTTAAAGTATTTCTGTTGCCTCAAAATAAGCCGAGTCCTCCGTGCTTTTAAGACAAAGACATGGTGCTTAGCTGATTTTTTATTGTACACTAAATCAATGATTGTCAAATAAAAAAAATGTAAAAATAATAAAAATTAAAAAGGATAAATCATAATGGTTAATTCAATACTCAATAGTAAATCATAAATAATTAATTGTACTTCTTGTTGTTTGTTTTAGCTAGTAATAAAAAAGAGATAAGTTTTGAGTTTAGCTTGCTTTATTTCTAAAGTTAAGGTAGATAAATTCCATTTTTCCTTTTTATTCTGTATTTGAAGAAAGCAAGAATTGACGAGGCTCTCTCAAAATTTTGAAATGAACCTGAAGCAACGTGAAAGTGTGAAGAGTATAGCTTTCAAGATGAGGCAAGGATTGGTACAGTCTCAAAAATAATGTTCAATTAATCATGTGAAGCAAAGGTAAATTTTTCCTGGGTGCTTAAAATTTTTAAACTCAAACCAGTAGAACAAAATTCTGGCGTCAACTAGAAAACAAAACAGTAAAACTAATGGGATAAGATAGCATTAGGAATCATGCTTCCTGCCTCTCAAACATTGTTGAAGATTCATGGTTTTCCAAATCTCGAACGCCTATCTTCTTCAATGTATCATCAAAACCTCAGTTCATTGAAACTCTGGAGTTGTCCCAAACTCAAATGCTTCCCAGGCAAGGGCCTGCCTTGCTCACTTTTGGTACTAGATATCTGGGAATATCCGTTGGATGGACGAAAGGTGCAGAGAGTCAAGGACAATATTGGCATTTGTTAACCCATATACCTCACGTCAGTATAAAATAGAATGGATTTTGACGACTGAAATGCTTTTTTTTTTTATTTGGATGTCAAGAATGTAATGGCAATCTCAGTTGAAACTTCCCTTCTGATAATTGTTTTTATTGGGATTTTTAATTTTTTATTGCAATAAATCTTCATTCGTATTTTCAGGTGGGATAAGTATGTATATATATGCATGCTCTTTTAATTAATTGAAGGGACGCACTTGAAATTTTAGAATGATTTATTCATCAGTTGTGTCCATCAATATCATTGATAAGATAATATAATTAATTCATTTAAATTTTATAGAGAATTATTCACTACTCAATTAATGATACGTTATTTGAAATGAAATTTAAGATTTTTATCATTGATCTTTAATATTTTTTTATTCATATTCCTTCGATCAAAACAGGAGTCCAATATGAATTCGTCACTTCATCTTAGCAAACAAAATTTATCAGTTACAGGATTCATGAACTTTAATTGAACAACAATTAAAATAACTTTGGATATCCAATCTAGGGATGGCAAAAATCCCCACGGGGACGGATACCCTCGGGGATTTTCCCCATTCGGGGAGGGTATGGGGATAATTTCATATCCAATTTCTTATTCGAGAAGGGGACGAGGATGAGGTGGAATTCACATCCCCTACCCATTTCCCCATTTTAATTTTTAATTTTATTTTAATTTTTTAAAATTACTAGTAAATAAATAATAAAATTTAAATTATAAAATTATAAATATAGGTAAAAATAAAAAATATCAAAATATTTATATTATTAAACTTTTAGGCCTAATTAACTAATTAAAGTCCTAACTTTTGCTCCGATTTAACTATTGTGTTGTAAAGGGAATAGTCTACATTTATAAAGTGCCCACGCCACCATTGAAAAAGTTAATTTTGAATCTAAATTCGATTTTATTTGTAAAAATTTTGTATTAAACTATTAATTTGTTTATGATAGTTTGTAAAAAAAGTTTGTATTCCTTGCATGTTGCGTTACTTACTAATTTAATGTATGTGACTTTTGTAATAGATATTAATGTAAGATATATTTCGAACTTTACTTTTATTTGAATTTTTTATTTTAATATGATTAACTCAAAATTGAAAAAAAATGTATTAGTTATTCGGGGATCGGGGACCCTCAGGGATCCCCTGTTATTATTCGGAGAGGGGATGTGGATTCTCTCAAGTAATTCTGACGGGGACGGGGAGGGGACGGGAACATACGCAAAATATCGGGGATGGGTACGGGGAGATCGGTCCCCTCCCCTCCCCTCCCCATTGCCATCCCTAATCCAATCCTTTCAAAGACAAAAAAATTAGCACTTAATGTTCAAACGATTATAATCGTTCTCAATTACCAGAGAAGTACTCCATAATTATAAGATTATAAATTGTTGGTTCGAAAGAAAATGGATCTTATGCTTTGGCAAACTATATTTTGCCAAACATTTGAGCTTGCCGTTACTCCAAAGATACAAGGGGAAAATTTTTTTTTACTTTTTCGCTGTAAAGCATGATTTCTAGTGTAGCTGAAGCCCCACCTAATCTGCACATTATATCAAAAAAATGATAGACAAAATTAATAAGCTCATACAATAACAAATGAAAGTAACAAAGTACGAAACTGATTAGCAGTTACAAAGGCGCGTTCAACATTCTTAAGCTGCATTTACTTTTTGGATTGAAGTGAGAATCCTGAGGAGTGGGAATCCTAAGATTGGGAGTGTGGAATGAGAGTGAGAGTAAGTTATTTACTTGCACTGGAATGAAAGCGTGAAATGGAGATCATAATCCAATTTATGTGTTTACTTTGTCTTGAATTGTGAGTAAAGAATTATAGTTTTTAATTACAAAGTTAATAAAAAATATATTTAATGAATAAACATTTATTTTATTATATTTGTAAATTTATAATAATTATTAATATTCTTAATTATGAACATCACATTTTTTTTAATTTTAATTATATAAATTAAAAATTGTTGATAAGGGCAATATAAATGAAATATTTTTACTATTAACATAGTATGAAATTAATATTTTCTTAGAATAAACTATTTATTATTATTAATTATTAATATTAAATAAATATAATACCATTATTTTTAAATAAATATAATAATATTATATTTTCAAATAAAGATTGTATATAGTAATATGATTAATTCTCTATTAATATAATAATATTATTTTAAAGTAAATTAAACTTAGAATCAAACCCAATTATTATTTAGTTAAATATAATAATATTATTTAAATATTTATTAAATATAGTTGTAGTAAATTTAATAAAAAGAAGGGTAAATATAAAATGAAACATTATTTTATTTTATATAATTATATTAAATTTATTAATATAATATTATTTAGTACAAAATTAATATTTTCTTATAATAAACTATTTATTATTATTAATTATTAATATTAAATAAATATAGTACTGTTATTTTTAAAATAAATATAATAATATTATATTATTAAATAAAGATAACATATTTTTATTAATTCTCTATTAATATAATAATATTATTTTTAAGTAATTTTAACTTATAATCAATGTAAATTATTATTTAGTTAAATATAATAATATTATTTAAATAAATATAATTATAAATTATTTTATTTTATTTTATTAAATTAAATTAAAAAAGGGTAAAAAAGGGAGAGGTGGGAGTGGGACTCATGGGAGTCCCACTCCCACTCCTCACTCCAAAAATGAGTGGGGCCCACAGAGTGGGATTCCCAATCCATCTCTATTTTGTTGAAGTAAACACTGGAGTGGGAGAAATCCACATTTCTCACTCCCACTCCAGAAAGTAAACACTGCCTTACAGTATCATGATGAATAAAATACTTTATGCTTTAAAAAAAAATAGCATTACCCATTCTTAATATCTTAATTTTGGATGATTAAAGCATAAAGTAGCTATGTGAGTAGTATCATTCTTTACATTTAAGTGCTAGCAAAAACATGCTTCTAGCTTTATGTTTGGTTATAATGCAAAAATATCTCCATTAATTGAAGTACGGGGACAGTAAATTGCTTGACTTTAGAAAGAAATTTCCCCTGCTCTATTTTTTCTCACCTTTTCCAGAGATGGAGGGCTTCAGAGATTTATAAGTGATCTTGATTTGACTTGATTCTTAATTATTTTAATGACAAGCTTCTCTTATCTTTGAGCAACTTAACAACGCTTGTCTTTTTGTGTTCATACTTCATATTAAGAGATACTTGGACATGAATCCTTTATCCTTGTCCTTGGGTCTAAGGAGGAGGTGCTTGCAACCTCTTCTTTTAATAGAAGATGCGGCGTCCTCATTTATCAGGTTGGAGGAGAAGGCGTTCCCATCCTCCTCTTTTGATGTAGGATGCGGCGTCCTCTTTCATTAGAGTGGACGAGGGGGTATCCTGTCTCCATTCTTTCATCGGAGTGGCAGAGAAGGTGTCTCTATCCTTCTTTTTTGGTGGAGAATGCAGCGTCCTCATTTCTGTCTTGAGAGTTAAAATTAATCAATTTCTTCCTAGACTTTGTTGTGTTCATTTATTTGGGTTTTTGTTGACCCCATTTTAATTTTGGTCCAACAGAACCTATTTTCAGAGCAAATCTCGCCAATATTGAGGAAGAAGAAAACTAGTAAAAGACTAAAAAGAAGCCTTGAGAACAACTTTTTTAATTTTGAAATAACTTGATTGATTAGTTTTAACCCCAAACCGGCAAAAAAAAAAGAATTTATAGCAGCAGCTAATTAACTAATTAATCATCAGTAAAGCTTTTACTACTGGTATGCCTATGTTGTTGAATAACCAAAACCGAACTCTTGATATCAAAATCCATAGAAGCCAAGAGATCTCCAACAACACCGAGCTCAGGACACTCCTCCCAATCACTCATTCCAGTTGTTAAAGGTGAGCAACCTCTCCTTCCTTTTCCTACAATAAACAATGAATACATATCCCCAATGTCCCTTAGAGCTTGCAATGTTTCTGCTCCATCTCTCAAATTCTTTTCTACGTAACCAATTTGACCTGATGACACATAACGCTTGTAAAATTCATCCATATACACGTCATCCCTCTTGTTTTCTGGATTTCGTCTAGCTATTGACATGAACACTTCATTGCCTAAGTTAAAATGTGGTGATGCTGTTGATGATGATACATTAACATCCTCCTCTCCAAATTCACTTGGAAGGAACCGAATCACTGTCAAGTTTAGATGATGATGCATTGCTAGTCTTTTGCTGCAAGCTATTGCCTCGCGGTCATCAGGCCCCCCAAAAAACAAAGTTGCGACACTTTGCAATGAGTCTGGTGCCAGCAGCCTTTGAAATTCTAAGCAACCTCTATCAACAAGGATCCCTACTGAGCATGGTGCATGCCTGATTATCTTCTGGTTTGTGGACCTCATTTCGTCTTTACCTTTCTCCATTTTCCCATCAATGCGTTGGTGTTTGTGAAACGGAAGGAAAATGAGTGAAACTCGCAAATCCTCAGCCTGACTACACACATCTTCATACATGGTTGGGAAAGAGGAAACAGCTTTGATCTGTCGAACAAAAATCTTTGTTTCGGATGAGAAAATGTCGACAGCCTCATTGATTTCCATCACATCATTTCCACCATATTCATCCTCATCACTGAATTGATCCCCATCTTGTAGCTGATGGTACATCAAGTTCTTTTTCTTGCGTCTTTTGGGGAGCTCAACAAGATGCATCAAATAAGGAGTAATGGCTGCACCTTGCTTGCCACGCAAGGCAGAGCAGAGACCAAGTTGTCCAGAAGCATTTCGAGGCTTATAAACGCAGCAAATCATTCGAAGTTCACTCTCTGGATCAAGACATTCAATTGAAGTTCGATTGTGAGTTAATTGTACTTCTTGTTTCCTCATTATGAAGGACACCACTGGCCCTGCCATCAATGTGTTCAGAACTATTACTGACAGTAGCAATCTCCGAATATCTTCACCCCACCATTTCTGCGATAACGATTAAAGAAAAATTAAACCTGAAATCAGCATAACAAAAGATTGTGTAAATGTATAAAATTTAGTTTTTATTCATTTTTCTTTTAAATGTTTTAAAGTTTTAAGGTTACCTCTGAATTGGGAGATGCATCGACAACAACAAGATCAGCGTGGCCTTTCAAATTGAGAATGAAAGCCAGGATGACTGCTTCAATATTCAATGGAATCTTTAAATAATAGCAAGCAAGTAGTGTCCCCAGAATTTTGCCAGCAATGCTCAAAGAGACCATAACCAAAGCAACAATTACATTATCAATTGTAGATAAAGAACTTATGTTGAATTGGAAGCCTGTGAAGCCAAAGTAACTTGGAAGCACAAAATTGTGAACAGCATAAGTAAGCTTATGTAGTAATGTTCGAGTTGTTTTGCCTTCTCTTGGAAACATCATACCAACAAGAAAACAATGAACTGTAGAGTAAAGACCACTGGATTCAATAATCATTGAAACAGAGATAAGTAAAACCAAAATGAGCAAAACCTGAGAGTTGTTGATGAATTTTTGGTTTCGGCTTTTGGTGTTAAACCAAATCACCAGATAACAATTCACCAAGATAAGTGAAGCAGTGAGAAAGATTGACAGTAACAAAGTTTTGAACATTCCATCTTCAGTGAATGCAACGACTAAAGAGAAAAGCAATGAACAAGACATTTCATTGATCAAAGAAGAAGACATAGCCAATCTTCCAACGTCTGAAGTATCTAACTTCAAATCAGCAGCTAATCGAATTACGACCGGAGAGGCAGAGTTAGCAATGATAATGATGGTAACAATAGCAAAAGCGATCTTGTTATACGAGATTGTTAATTCTCGAATGATAAACCAAGATATAGCTGCTCCGAAAATGCCACATGCCATAAAACCTCCATATGCAACGGTGGTGACTAAATGCAAATTGCGCTTCATAAATGGGACATCAAACTCAAGACCAAGCAAGAACATGAAAAATATTCGTGCAAAAAATGCATAGAATCTGTAGTACTCTGCTGAATTAGGCTTAATGAAAAATCTTTCAATCACATAGATGCGACATAGCAATGTAGGACCAAGAACCAGCCCCGCCTGTTAAAGGCAAAAAAAAAAAAAAAAAAAATTACGTACATAAATTAACAGCTCCAGCAAACTAGCTAACAATACATTAATATGTAAATTATTATTTTTGGTACTTAAGATGTGGGCAATGTACATACCAGCACTTGTGCAACGGGTCCAGGTTGTCCCAAAGGCTTGAAAATGAGATGGAAAAGGTGGGAGACGACAAGGATCCCACATACCTGTAAACATGTGGAGACCACAGGGTTAACTGGGTCTTCTTGGCACATTATATTTGCTGTTGCATCCATACTTTTTTTTTATAATTTTTTTGGGATAAAGACGAAGGATTAAGAGCAACGAAATGGACTCATCAGCAATAACTTCTCAAATTTTGAAACAAATTAATGATCATGGAAGTCTCTGGCATTATAATTAACAAAATGAAATTCAAACCTAAAGGCAAGAGCAAGAGATAGGGAGAGAGAAACACACACACAACCCATGTCTTCTCCGTTCTGTCCCCTTGAATTTTTCACTTCTTTTTTCTTTTTTGGGTCCTATTTTGTGTGGTTCTCTTCATCTGAAAATCCTATAACTTTTCTTTTCAAAATTTCTTTCTTTCTTTCTTATACAAACTAAATCAACCAACCAACGAACTCACCTGCCATTACTTATTTCCTTCCGCTATTTTTAGGCTTGTAAGACGTCTATTCGCCCACATTTTATAGAGTAATAATCTATTGGTATTCACCTTATGGTATGCAATATTTTTATATTTTAAGGTACGTATATTCTCGTTCATATTTATATATATTAGGAATTGTTTGGTTAATTCATATTTTCAGTACTATTCATAAAAAGTCATAAAATTATGTCAAATGTCGAGGTAATCATTATATAATAGGTATATATAGATCATTTTCATGTTTTGTTAATCTATATTTTCAAGATTAAAAGAGTAACAAAATTGTATCATGTGTCCATGTGCTCAACCATATGGTGGGTACCAGTGCTCACTAGAATCTAAATTATTTTCATGTCCGGTTAACTCAAACTTTCAATACCTGAACTATAATGTAAGTATATCAATTCAGAGACAAAAAGATGCGCAAGCAAGTCTATTCAACCGAGATACCAATACAAATACCGCCGGGATAAGCCAATGGGTTACCAAAGGGCCAAAGCAATCTAATAAAGAGATGCCGTTCTTTTGTGCTCCAGTATGTCACTAGATCATTTTCATGTCTCGTTAATCCATATTTTTAACACTATTAAAAGAGCCACAAAATTGTATCATGTGTCCACGTGCTCAATCATACGGTGAGCACTAGTGCTCGCTAGAATCTAAATTATTTTCATGTCCGGTTAATTCATCACGCATATTTAACATCCTTTTTAATTTATTATAGTAAATTAAAATCAATTTTGGGTAACGGAGTCAAAGAGCATAGATGTTGAGAAAGAATGTGTGACATTTTCTGAAACTGTATAGATCCTCTACCTGTACATTTGGGAAAATCTTTGGAGTCTGGCGGTTCTTCACTCCAAACAGAATTAACTTGTCTTCCGCAATGGCATTTGCTCTACATCAGTGGCGGCGAAAAGCATCAGCTGGAATACACCTTCAAATAAATTGTTATTCATAATATGACTGACAAATAAAGATAATGTCTCAAAGGTAACAATATGATTCAAGTTTACAATTATATAATTCCTGCCGCTAGAGTTACAATTGAGATTTTACAATAAATGAATAACATTAACAGCAATTCCCTATCCTGCACTGAACGTATAGGAAACAAATTACAAAGAAAAATGGGGAAAAGAGATGTCGCAGTCCACCAGACTTTTGATATCTATCATTTATTGTTCTATTCACAGGCCAGTTTGGTGTCAAAGCTGCTCAAGCAAATAGCAAACGCCTGAAATGCAGAGAGTGGATAACGATAGTCCATAGTAAACATATCTTTCCCAACCTTGCCAAACTGGAGAATGATCTTATCATGTTCAGGTGGCGCTGGTTGAGAGGGAGTGGGTGCACCGGCAGCTGGTTGTGTAGCTGCAATCAACTGAAAATTCTTAACAGATGCGACAGTCACCCGCCCCCGAAAATTGAGACACCAACACTGTAATTGTTCATGCCATCTTGGGGGCTTGTTTTTGAGGATCAAGGGTCTCAATTTGCCATCCTCATCATCCTCTCTAAGCGCACCAATTTCAGAAAATCGTGCGCTGCTGAAGTCAACAGAGTGATCCAGTGATTTTGAGAAGGAGATGCTCCGGAATGAGTCCTCAAGAGAGCGGGGAAGAAGCTCTGGCTGGCCAGGAACAGAGCCACCTACATCAATTGATGAGGCTGGGATTGAGTGCATGATGCAGTGCATCCTTCTGGGGCCTCGTGTGCCAAGCACATTGAGTTCATAAGCTATTTGGGCTATATTATAGCTGCCACTTGGGACTTTTGGGGAGACTTTTTTGGAATAAAATCTACGGCTTGTACATCCTGAAGGGGTAATATTAGCAGAGGTATGCGGTGGCTGTGTGTCATATATTATAAATTTTGTCCCAAGGAAATTTGACCTGCAGCATGAAAACATGAATTCATAAATGCAATACATTTATGGAAAACAGTTTATAGGAATTTATGTATTTGCATTAAGAACTTGCAGATAAAAATTGTTTTAAAAAAAAAAAATTCTCTCATCACATAGGATAAAAAGAGCCCCAAAGAAGAAAGAAGCACAATTTAAGTTAAAGGTAAACGGCATTCAATGACAAAATATAATCTATTGAATCTATTACTAATAAGGATGCCGAGCTCCTCATTCACCCAAAATTCTCTTTTATTTGTAATTTTTAATAGAAAAAACATGAATTATGAAAGTTACTCCAATGAAGGAGCAGATGGCTTCATGTCAAGTAAAATTATGTCAAAGGAGGATATACCAAGTCCACTAAATTAGTTGGACGAACAAAGTACCTCTAAAATAAAGGACATGGCTCTTAGAAGTACAGAATCTTCTTGTAATTAATTTATGAGTGGATATTTAATCATATCTTGAAGCCAAAATCCAAATAAACTAAAACAAAATGTGTATTGCCAGCCCATTGCACTGAGCCTCCCAGTGAGAGAAGAAAGAAAACAGGTTCCAAAGTTTCATTTTATATTCTTACCTCAACTTTCCGATATAAGTGCTGCTTGATCTTGAAATGTTGTCAGCATCCATGGAGATTACATACTCTGTACAAGTAGTTCGACGGGTCCTTTTCGCGGACAGAAGAAATTTTCCATTTTCAACTAGTAAAGCTGCAAAAAGAAAACAAAAAATGATAAACACAGCAACATAGTAGGCAAGGACTTCAAATCATGTCTAATAAATGTGCATGGACTGTTCCAAACCAGGAGAACAATAAAGTTTACTAGCATGAAGTTTCAAAAAGTATATTAGAATGAGTTAAAGTACACGTCAAATAAGAAGGCATCAGTATTAATGCACTAAGAGCAAGAGTACTTTAAAAAGAGAAATCAAGAAATAGTACGGAATATAAATTTTTTGCTAACGAACAGAAGTCCCTAGCCATGTAGGTAACTTCTTTTAACGATTGACCCACAACTGCCCTAGCACCTCTTGAAACAAGATTCATAAGCTAACTTGAGAGCAACTCATCCACTACCAGATCAACATCATCCCTAAGAAGTGGTACAACAAAATTTTATTCCATAGCTGTGATGCAAAAATCAACCACAAGGGAAACCAATAAAAGGCATTTGAAATGATATATATCCAGCATATAACAGAATAATGTTCAGTAATTTGTATCCAGCACCTCAGAAAGCAGGCATTCGAAATTAAATCGTGATCTGCGCACACATAAGTTCCAAGTATAGGAAAAAAAAAAGCATTAGAGAAAGAACCATATGAAACATAGTTTAACTAAGCTTATTTTGATTCTTCACTTTTTCTCTACTTCTCAACGTATTTTAACTTATGCAATTCACCACAGACTAGGCTCACTAGCCAAACCCTATCCATCTTACAGAGTCCCAGGCCCAAAAACACAAAGCTATAAAATGCAACTATTCTTCTTGCTAAATACATGCATAACCAAATCGTAGAAAACTAATCAACAACCTTATCCAGATGACAAACAAGGAGAAAGTAAAATCAACATTATTTTAACAAACTAGAAGGAATCTGCTCACCAGGGCTAAGACACAAAAAAAGGTGATATGTTAAATTAGATTTATCCCTCTTAATGAAACATTGAATGGTTCCATCACGTGCCCCAGGCTGAAAAATAAAAGCCAAAAGGAATTAGTAATAATTCTCTTCAAGATCATAAGAGTTGAAAAGTATATTTAAGAACTACCAGCCTTTGATAAAATGAGACAAATACTACCTGCTTCAAGGACACTGGGAAAGTAAGCTTCCCACAGAACTCTGGACTTCTAACAATTTCTTTGCACATAGCCCTCCAAGAACGGCAAACAGCAGCACACGCAACAACATGTTTTCGAGCGGGCCAAGAACTCTCACTCTCCTCCAACCTCTTGATTACATCACAAAGTAGCTCTGGTGGGAGACTAGCCCAACAACTATTTTGAATTACAATATTCTGGTCATGCAAATCGTTTGACGAACCATGGGATTTCCCTCCATGATGGCCAGTCAATCTAAAATCGAAACTTCTTCTAGATAAACTCCCGAAACTATCTCTTACATCACGTACTATGCTACGGAATGACATCTTATAAATTATCCAGAAGCAGCAGTACAAGTATATCTCCCTTTTGAAGACTTCCGATAAATTATATTCTACAAGTCATGTATTTATGGCTGAACACAACAAGAAAAGCAAGCAACTCAGTCCCCACCACAAATCCGACTAACAAAGAACTAAAGGTAGAATAAAAAACCAAAAAGGCACCAAAAGATATAAATTAAAAATGAAAGAAAAGAAAAGCAGTACAAAGCATGGACTTCTAAGTCCAAAGGTTTTCTGAATAGGCAAATTTTAATAACAACAAACCTTTTCTCTGATAGACTCAATAAATCATCCTTTTTAGGTCCTCAACCCTGCTTTAACCGAAAAGCAATCTCAGTTCTACTTCTAATAAACTAAACAATTACCATAAGAGCCTCATTAGTCTAATGTGATGGTATATTTCATTATATAGCTTGGGAAAACAGTAACTTGTAAACTTTTGAAAAAAATTAAAGTAACCCACATCAAAAAAAAATCAAGAACAAGCATTTTTCTTAGCAGAAATTAGTGATCAATTTTGAAAAAAAAAATTCACACTAGTACTGTTCATATATTTCAGTGAATTTCTATTTAAACCAGATTAAACACATGACCATGAAGGAAAAAAAATTAAAAATTTAAACATGAGAATACCAAGCATGAGATCACTAACCTGTTAAATAAAGCTGGTCAAAGACTCCAAGCACCACCAAAAGATCTGCAACCCAGGAAATAAAAATGCAAAAATATTTAAAACAATAATAAATAAGAGCAAAAAAAAATAAAGCAGAAAACAAATCAAAGAAGAGATCTGCTTCTGCTTCACCTCAATATCTGCAAAGTCAAGTCAGAAACAGAACATAGCTGGTAACATAACATAAACTAACACCCTCTTCTTTCTAGTTCTTGTTGGTCTTCGGCTAGGGGGTTTAACTTCTTGGCTTTTGTCTCTTTTTCCTTTTTTTTTTTTTTTGTTTAGTTTATAATCCGGACTCCAAACAACATTTAAATTCGGTCCAATTTGATTATACCAAAAGGTTTTTTCATTTAAAAAATTAAAATTAAAATTAAAAAAAGGAAAAAAAAAGTGACGTGGTGGAATTTGTATAATGTTTTGTATGGTTGTTTGTTTGTCCCCACTACAACAGCCATATGGTACGCAGTTTCTCGGTTTTGACTTTTTCCTTTTGTTATTTCTCTCCCTTTCTCTTTTTGAGGCTTCTCTCTTCTTTTATTTCTTTTTCTTTTCCTTTTTCTTCTTTCTCTTTCCTTTTTGTTTATGACAAAGCTCAAACTAAGTATTTTTAGCTCTTACGAACTCTCTTCTTTTAATAATCAAAACTTGCTCAATGATTTATTGTTATATAAAAAGAAATAATAAAACATAATCTTTACTAAAGAAGGAGCCATTTTCATTGTCATAAACCCAGCTGTTAAAATTATGTCTGCCCATCTAAGATTCAATGGATCTTGTTACTATCTATTACGGTCAAAATTAATGAAGCAAATTTAATGAAACAATAACTTGTACTATAGAGAAGTTTTATTTAATGAAATTACATTGCATTTCAATTATAATATAAACGACTGAATGTAAACTAATGAATACATAGCAACAAAATTATATTATAATTCTTAAAGAGATAGTGTGTCTGAAATTTAAAACTATTTATAAGTATTAATTGATTAACAACTATTGATTTATAATTATTAATTAATTAGCTATCTATTAGGTTTTTTTATGTTTTATTTTTTTAAAAGGTAGAGAGTTGGGTAAAAATCTAAATTAACATTTTAACTCCTTAACTCTCTCATGATTCAAACTGAGATGATTAGTTAAATAAAAATGTTTGAAAACTATCCGATTGAGTTTCGAGACAATTATATAGTCGATTTCTTAATAATGCATTTGAAGTTTCTATGATAAAATCCAACTTGTATATGTAATTATAATCTAAAATAAAGGTAGAAAATGCAAAAATAAATTTAAAAAAATCTAACCTATTGTATAATTTTAGATATTTGCTAATAAAAACTTTTATTATATAAATTATCTAAAATATAAACGAGAATATATAATTATGTACCCATCCAGACTCATCAACATCTTGTTAAAGGAGGGAAAAAAACACGCACATTTTAATAACACATTATTGACTTCTTCTTTTTTTAAATATTATTGACTTTTCAAGAGGGAAAGGCCGAGACTCAAGTTCTAGAGTTGGCGAAAAATTGGAATAAATAACAAAGCAAGCAAATAGTATTAATAATGTTAATCTTTATTTCCTAACTCCATCTTTTCTTCTTGGCTGCACTCACATTTTATAGTCTTGCTCTTGTTTTGACCATCCTTCACATGCCAAGTTTTTTTCATGCTTCTTACAACGAAACTTCCTACAAGGTAAAAATAGGTTACTTGCATCTAGAACCATCTTATATTTCAAAAATTGTAATTAATTTTCTTTTTATATTATAATTAGTCATTGATTCTATGACTATCATTAAGTTTTAAAAGGATAAATTTCAAATTATTCTCTCATAAATTGATTATTTTCAAATTGTTCCCATACTTTTAAAACCCTCAAATTACACTTATATTTAGTCAAAATACAAGGAAAAATGATGACAGGTTGATGATTTTTTTTCCTTAACAAAAATAGAGGGTAAATTAAAATTTTTAAAAGTAAGGGGGAGATTTAAAGATAGTCAATCATGAGGAGATAATCCAAGATAAACCTGTTTTAAAGTCATCTTTGGGTAATCATATTCATATGGATATTAAGAGGAACATTGCAAAAGTATAGTTAATTGTAACCTTTTTTTTTTTAAGTGTTAATGGAAAATATTCTCCAAAACATAACTCAACTAATTTGACCTCTTTGGGGAAAGGGAAGGTTAAGAATTCAAGGAAATAAATTAATTAGAGGTGAGAAATTGAGAATGAAAATGGTACAAATTTAACCATAAAAAACTATGAAAGGCTATTATTATTTAAATTCAGGAAGTTAATTGATATTTTCATAAATAAGAATGTCTAAGGGCCAGTTTGGGAATATTGTAACTTTTAAAATAATTATTGTTAGTTGTACTGTAAAAATAATCAGCTATGAAGAGAATCAGTTAAGTGTTCGGTAAATTTTGTTTTCAAAAGTACTGTGAATTTTGAAAGCAGTTATGAACGTTTGGTAAATTTTACTGTTAAATTGCTTAAAAAAACAAATGACTAAAATGTACATAATGTAGGATAAAATTTATAATATATTAATTTTATTTTTTATCTTAAAACAATTGATAATGAATTTATAATATAGTGAAACAAATTTAATAATAATTCGACCAACAAATTGATATTAATAAATTTATATTGATGAATTATAATAAAAATTATTAAAATGTTGATTTTGTTTCCAATTTGAATAAGGATAATTTTGGGTTTAGAAAATAATTTTAAGCATATTTATGAAATTGTATTAAAGGATAAAATTGATTCTCAAAATCATAATCTAAAAGATACTCCGTTCTTGCTTTTTAAATTCAGTTGTAGGAAGGGCTGATTTTGACAAAAGTGAGTTTGATTTTTTTTTTCTACCAAACACTAAAATTAGCTTTTAGATTTTCAAAATCACTTTTAAACCTCCCAAAAATAATCTAAAACTGATCCTAAATGACATTAACTTTAAAATTGTGGGAATAATTAATTTTAGGAAATGAACAAGCCATGAGTTTTAACTAAAATGTAGGTAAGCCCTATTAATTGTAATAACTTATTTAAAATCTCTATAAAAATTGAGAAAATTTTTTTATAAATGAAAATTATGACGTTAATATAAGTAAATAAGAACGTCTAAACGATATTAACTTTGAAACTGTGGGAATAATTAATTTTAGGAAATGGACAAGTCGTGGGTTTTAACTAAAATATAGGCAAGCCTATTAGTTCTATTAACTTATTTAAAATCTCCATAATTAAAACTCAGAATTTTTTTTTTATATAAATGAAGATTATGACGTTAATATAAGTAAATCAACATAAAATTGTTGATTAATTTTTTACACATTACCTAAGATTGTTGATTAAAAGACATATGGACCGATGATGATGAATTTTATACGCATCACCTAAGATTTGACTTTGTTAATTTGGGAAGGAGAATGATCCCTTTCACACTTTTTCAACGCTCTTCTTTTATTATGGAGACAATATTGATCCATGGAGCATCCTAAGGGACGTGGTTTCTTTTTCGACATTGAAAGTGTGGCTCATGATTCTCTCTCATGCATTATTAGTGAGGTATATAATTTCTCAATTAAGTAACCACTCATTAACCAAATGCGTAAATGCTAACAAAGTAAACAAGAAGACTTTATTTGATGATTTTGATTGAAACTAGAGTCGACGCATTGTGTGTTTAGAAATTTGAGTTGCGTCATTATTGTACTATCTACAACTTTTTCTTGCTCTAGATATCATAGGTTGGATCGGTAAGTAAATAAAATCTTGCTGAATTTTGATAAAAGAATGATTAATTTTAAATCACTCTTTTATTATATAAAATCTCTATTTATTCGTATTTTTATTTAAAAAATAAAATAAGAAAAAAATTCATCAACTCCACTCTCATATTTCCCTGTCATTTGAATAAAAATAAAATAAACTTGAAGTTTTTAAAAATAAAAGAAGTGATTTAAAGATAGATAGTCAAAATTCACGAATAAGATATTCTAAATTAACTTTTATGGTAACATATTCGATTTATTTTGTGTGTGTGTGTATTCTGTTAGGCATTGGCCCCTTTCATACTAAGTTTCATATATTAAATAAAAGAGTTGGAAAATCTCCCTCGGCCATTTCTAACTTGGGTGAATCCATTTGTTGCAGGCCATAATCAGTTCGGAGTTCTATTTATCCAAAATTCAATCAAGAATGTCAAAAAAAACATCAATCAAGAACCCTAATATTTGGGGAGACCCTTTATACCTACGATAAAGAGAATAAGAGATTAACTTTGACAGCGTCATTTCATAAGTTCATAACCACCGCCTACATCATAAGATCAATAAAATTTGACAAAAAATAAAATAGCAATGCTGCAAATTGAATCGCACCATGGGACATTTCAAATATATAAGTTGATTGCAAAATATGGGTGCAATAAAAAAGTCATACTGCATAAGATTTTCTTCCAACTACAGGCAATGGCACTTGAAAAATACACTATAATTCAGATTAACCAAAAATGCTACAGTAGAAACAGGAAAAAACTAAAAAAAAGAGGGGAGCAAAAACAAATTTTACATACAGAAGCACTGAGTCATTGACTAGATCATCCAAAATTGTCGGGTTGCCAGTAACCGCAATTAACCTGAAACCTATCAATCATCATTTTTCTTCTTCTTCTTCTTCTCCTTCTTACTTGGCACTTCTGACTCTTCTTCATTAACTTCAGAATGTTTTCTCTTCTTTTTCTTCTTCTCCCCTGCCTCAACATTCTCACCACCTGCCTCAGCTACTTGTTTTTTCCTTTTCTTCTTTTCCTTTTTAACTGATTCTTCATTTTCTGCCTCAACACTGCCATTTGTACGCTCATCATCAACTTTCTTGCTCTTCTTCTTTTTCTTTTCCTTCTTCTCTTGACCGGCAGCAACCTCCTCCATTGGTTTTTCTTCATCATCTTTACTGGCAGCATTTTCCATTAGACCAAGAATGGAATCCGCTGCAGGATTATAGGTCTGCAAAAAGCAGGAAAACAAACACACCCTTCATTATGATAACCAAAATGAATAAAAACAAAAAAAGAAAAAAGAAAAGAGAAAAATACAGACCTTGGCAGCAGTTATCATTGCACCAGGCCCCTTCTTTCGGTCCTTGTCATAAACTTCAATCTTAGGTTTTCCTTTAGCTGACCCAGCAGCACGACCCAATTCTTTGCCTTCAAGATTCCTTAGCCGTGCTTCAAGCTGCCAATAATTGTGTATAAGAAGCTCCTTTCCATAACAAAATATAAAGGCAAGAACGAAAAAAATCTTTGTAGAATACCTTGGCACGATTCTCCAGTCCCATACAGTTATCTTGGCCATCTCCAAGAGCGTCATATCGAATTGCTAATGCAGTTTTGGAGGCAAGTGACCGGGAAATTTTTCCCTTGTGCTTTGGGGCTGCCTGACCAACTAGAGACGCGTGGTAGATGAGCCCATACTTAGGAGTAGCATGCTTAGTCTTCAGTGCTCTGAAGAGAGCCTTTTCTGCACCAAGAATCTGAACAGTACTCCCAGGCTGCTTTGCAAGATTCAACAAGCTGCCTCCATGAGCAATGAGGCGAGCTCCAACAAGCTCTCCAACAAGAGCAGTTAAATTTGGTGCAACTGTATTCATTCTACTTTTCAGATAGTCATACAGTTGAGCTCTGTACTCAGCAAGAGACAGAACCTGGTCACAGAGTTCTTTAATATTCAACAAATCAAGATCACTAACTTCTGTTCCCATGGAAATCATAGCTGCCTCTTTCAGTTGTGCCTCAACTTCTTCAGGTAAAATCTGTTTATATAAGACATAAAAGTAGTCAGCAGAGTGACCAATATTAGTCATCTGTCTTCTAAAAAAAAATAAAAAGAAGGGGGGGGGGGGAGGTTAACATGGGTCTCATTGGCAGCAATTTAAAGTTTAATCAGCACAAGATTAACTTAACTACGATACCAATGCATCATAAAAAATTCTCAAACGAAGATGGTTTGCGTAGGAGCGGCCACAGGCCAAAATGTTGCATAGGCCTAAACTTAGGACACGGTACATGCGAATAAAAAAGGTTTAAAAATTTAACAAGTCTGCAAATGAAATAGGCACCATCAACACAATCGCCATATAAAAACCAATAAAGTAAATCCATCTAAACTCTACCTCAGAAAAGTCAAGCTTTGCAGCATTACTGCGATTTCCCATCAACTTCACTGCTTTGGCATATACAATATTGTCCTGGATAATCTTTGCAAGCTCTGGAAAATGCCACCCATACCACTCGCGGACACGCATGGCATATGTGTTGAGCTCTTTATCAAGATCGTCAAGCAAACCAATTGCCTGAATGATCATAGTATCCACCTGAAAAAAAATACCAAAAATACTACCATTAATGTAGACACAATAGCGATGATTTCACTCGCAAGATCAGTGATTGAGTTTTACTCCATCTACAACCAATCTATCCTCAAAAGACAATTGAATCCTCAAAACCAGACGAGTTGATAATAAGATAATAATTGTTGATATCTTGTGGACAGAAGGGAAGTAATTGTTTTCAGAAAGGAAACAGCTGGGAAATATAAAAGTACTGAAACAAAAGCAAGACGTACATTTTTAAACTTAAAGTGAGCCAGCCCTCACATGACACTCAATAATCAAGGTGCAAAACACAAGATAGGAATCTCTTACAATAGCCTAACCCACCCACAGGTGAAACCAAATAAGAACAGAAACAACTTCATAAACTTGAATAGTTTTATGGTATTCGATATTCAAAAATCATCTATTTTTTTCCTTTCGCTATTTATTTATTTATTCTAGAAAAACTGGGTTTCTTTGCTAGTTTTCTATATACAGACTCCCTGGACACTCATAATGACCAGTTTACACAGCCAATGAATTCAAAATCCACAGTATGTATCATGATAAAATTAGAATAGGCCAATTTGTGCAGATATGATCAAATAAAGAAATGGGAAGTACCTTGTCTGCACTGAACTTGAGCTTGTATCGAGACAAGCTATGAGATAAACCTAAGCTCATTGGTTGAAGATCTTGACCAGCCAGACCCGATATGAGTTCTGTCAACTGACTCCTCACACCTCTCATCAACTCCATCACAGCATTGTTGTGAACACATTCTATTTTCTGCAAAACAAAAATCACTCCAACTGTAATACAAATGAAAAAGCAAGCAGCACAAGAGTTTCTATCACAAAAAGAGTTTCACTCTAATGAGAAAAACAACTGACCAGTTTGTCCTTGATTGCATTTCCAAGCTTGGAATCAGCAACAGCCAATGTTTCACCATCACAGTGTGTGCGCAAAAACTTCCGTAGATCTTTGCTGGGTTTGCTTTCCAGCAAACATGTTGCTGCTTTCAGAGCTTCTGATGTATTCTCAAACTTCGAAAAAGCCTTCAGCTTCACTATCTATTGTAAGTACCAAGTAACAGTTAGATTTCAATCTAAAGCACTCATTTGTTTCGATCATTTGACATAAAGGGCAAGCTTAAAAAACATTGGGTCGTGAATATAGTGATTTGCAAGTTAATACACAAAGGTGGAAATTAGAGGTATTACCTGTCTTGCAGACTCCGCACTATTAAACTCTTGCCACAAACCCTGCAGCAGCAGCACAAGTTAATATCGAATAAGAACTGAAAACGGGATATGATAAACAATTGAGAGTTGAATAAATAAACGTTACATGATTGCAAGCTTAATATTCAGATTTTAATTTTAGAACTATTTACATTTTGAAATCGTAACACTAAACAAAAGTCCCAAGACAGAAATCTATTTCCTAAGCATTTGAAAGCACATGTCAACCGAGTGGTTATTTTAATGAAAACACAAGGTGGATTTCACTAATTCAACTAAGAATGAGGTGGGTACATAAATAAATGCAGGAAAAAAAGAAAAGGGTTGTATGAAATGTGGTAAGATGAATGATTGATTACCTCGACTTTAGAGAGCTTCCCTTCGTCTAATACTTTAAAAAGGGCGAAACCCGCCGGAGTTTCGAATAAGACTAACATTATTTTTCTTTTGTTTTTGCTAGCAGCTAAATCTTTACTGGCCTTGCAATTCAACTTGATTCTGCTGCGTTTTAGAGACGAAGAGAGGAAGAAGAAGCGTTATAGGGGGTTTCTAGGGTTTTAAGAGAAGCGGAAGGGTTTTATTAGCGAGCGTTGTGTTGTGTGGGGTGCGTAAGAGTTCTGGAATGGGCCGGGCTGGACCTCTAAATTTGAATTTCTCTCATTGAAGCCCATGCCTGCCTGCCAAAAAATCATTTTACAAAAAAAAAAAAATTTTCCAATTGTATCCTTCCTCTCTAAATAGAGGGAGTCTTCATTCAAGGCGCAAAAAATAGATAACGCTTGAACTATGCACGGATGTAACCACTTTCCATTTTCCAATTTAAAAAATACCACATTTCTAATTTTCTTACAAAATTAACTAATTAAATCCCTTTCGGAATAAAATACCCCTAAAAACTTATAGCATGGAAGCATCTTGATGGATGGACCCATCATCCGCTGCCATCGTCTCCCTTTGCTACCATCACCCATATGCCAAGTAAAATATAAAATAGGGATAAAATTAAATAGAGGGTAATTAAATTTATATAATTAAAAATAGAGTTTGATTAAATTATATTTTTCAACTAAAAATTTCACGTTACCCTAACTATTATTATTTAACTAAGTATAGTTAAAATTAAAATAACTGTTAAAATTAAAAATAAAACTAAATTTATTTATGGATTAAAATTTAAACTTCTAGATAAATTACAAGAAAATTAAATACAAAAGAAAAAAAAAGAAATTTTGGAAACTAAGTCTTTCGTTTCTCACACCTCCTCTGCACTTCTTCGTTGTCTCTTTGATTCTACTATTTCTTTTCTTCTCCTCTTACTCCTTTCTTGCCTCCCTTTTATCGGCAACTCCTGCCTCTTTCTCCTTTTTTTTAAAATTATTATTATTATTTAATTTTTTTATAACAATAATAAAAAGAAAGGGATACTGAGTAGTTGCCATTTGACTACCAAGTGGCTCCACCTTTTTTTTAATTATTTTATTATTATATGGCTCCACATCAGCCACATCAAGTATTTTTTTGGTTCTTTTTAATCCGTGCAATCCATCTTCTTCATCTTCTGCTTTTAACTCTGGTTCTCTCTTTATTCTAGAAAATATATCTATAATATAAAATTAAGATAAATTAATATATTACAATTTAATTTAACAAAAAAGTATATTAGGGAAGCATTAAGATGATTTATAAGTTATGAACGCATTTATCAATACTATAAGTGAAAAAATGATAATTTTAACATTTATTAAATATACATTTTCTATTGTTGTTACTAATGGTTGTTGGATCCAATTTTATTTGGTCGAGTCCTTAACAAGTCAAATCATTATAACCCATTCGGAAACTGTTTCACCCATTTTAACCATTACACAGTAAATATTAGTTATTTATAATACTTTTGTAACTCAAAATTCTAGCTTGACAAGATAAGAACACAAGACAAAACCACTAAAGCTACAATACACCTTTTTTTTTCTTCACAATAAACATTCAATTGTAACCTAAGTGGAGATTGACTAAAATATATACCCAAGTAGCTAATCAATATGTTGAAGAAGTTAGCCAAGTGATGTTTTGCCAAACTCACGGAGTTGAGGGGAATGTCTTTGTTTTTGTTTTGTTTTGTTTTGTCTATTTCCCCTCTTTTTTGGTTTTTTTTTTTTTTGAAATAGCGAAATGTCTTTGTTAATAGCATTTATTATCAAATTGTAGGATGGCAACTGATATATTTTGGAAGTTATAGTTCAATAATTTTTGAAATATGGTAACCACGTGCTATTAACATAAAGATATGAAGAAGTTATTTACTATTACCATATTATTCATTTTTAGGTAAAAAACTCATTTAGTTCCTATATTTTGAGGTTAGTATGCATTTAGTTTTTGTATATTTTAAAAATACTTCAAAACATCCCTATTATTAAATTATTGACATCCTCTTAAAGCTTGGTTATCCTATGCTTGAGGTGGAGTCGGATTCGGCTATGGTTATTTCTTGGATCCATTCTCAGGGTCCTGTTTGTTAGGATTATGCTCTTGCCGTGTTGGGTATGCTCTTTCACATCCTCTTCACTTATTCTGGTCAGGTATGTGTTTCGTGAGGCTACCTCTACTGCTATTTGTTTGGCGCTTTGGGCGTGTTCTCATCGTGTCAGTAGGCGTTTCTCTTGTTCCCAAGATCTTCCCACTAGCTTATTTGGTATTCTTCATTTGGATGCTCAGGTTGTTTCTCATGTCAGGCGCTAGCGTTGATGGTTTTCTATTACCTTTATTCTTTCTTAGCTATTCATGTGTATTTGCATTTACTCTTGGAGGTTTTGGTCTATGTTTTTCTCCTTATGTATTCATTTTATTCTTTTTTATATTTTACAGATAGGGGTCCTGCCTAACTCCCCACATTTTGGTGGTTTTTTTTTTAATTACTGACATCTCTACTGTTACTTTTTGTCTCTTTTGACTTACTTTTATAATATTACTCTTTACATTAATTTTTTTGGACATTAATAAAAAGAAACAAATTAAGCTACCAATTTAAGCCCAAAAATAAAATAAAAATAAAATAATATATATTAATTTTTGTGGAAGCTAAGATATATCCAAAAAAGTAAGATTGTAAAAAAATTAAATTATCAATTTTTGGGACATTAATAAAAAATTAATATATGAACTTCTCTGTAGGATGTTCCGAAAAAAATTAACATATATTCATTTTGTTTCTATTTTATTTTTTGAGATTAAATTAGTAATTTAAGCTCTTTCTTTTTATTAATGTCCAAAAAAATAAATATTATTTTAAGAGGTTAATATTGTAAAAGTAAGGCAAAATGAACAAAAGGTAATAGCAGGGGTGTCAATAACTTAATGACAAAGATGTTTTGAGATACTTTTAAAAGTTTAGGGACTAAACATGAATCAACCTCAAAATATAGGAACTAAACGAACTTTTACCCTTTATTTTCTATTCTAATATTCATTTATTTTTCACAATTTGTCAGGTTTTAAGGTTATAGGGTTGAGTTTTGATGGATCAATCTATTAAAATCTATGGTGCGTTTACTAAACGGGAATTGGAATGGGCAGGAATGAGCATGAGGAATAAGAATTAAAATAAGTTATTTACTTCAACACAAGGATTTGGAATCAGAATGAACTGGATTCCATTAATGTGTTTACTTTGTCTTAGAATCAAAATCGAAATCAGAATGAGTTAGACATCATCATCATCATCATCATCATCATGATTATTAAAATTATTGTTAATATATTAATTAATTATAATTTACCATTAATAACAATAAAAAATATATTACCTTTATCAATAATAATAATAATAATAATAATAATAATAATAACAACAACAACAACAACAATAATAATAATAATAATAACAACAACAACAACAATAATAATAATAATCATCATCATCAAAATAAAAGATCATCATTAACAAAATAATAACCCATTTAAAAAATAATAATCACCATAATCAGATTCATCATCATCAACAAAATAATCCATTTCCAAAAATAACAACAACAACAACAACAACAACCAAAATCCTAAATAACCCTCATCAACAAAATAATCTATTTCCCAAAAACAAATTAATAGCAATAATCAAAATCGAAATCATCATCGTCATTAACAACAACAGCAGCAACAAATCATCATCGTCGGCATCATCACCATCAGATTGAAACTGTGGCTATCAAAGACAAAATCGGAGATGAAACGAGATGGGAACGAAAGGGAGATGGAGACGAAATCAAGGTGGCCCAACGGAGACAAAACCAACAACCAACTGCTGTTCACAACCAACGGACTAGCGACGACGAGGATGGTGGATGAGTTTGGTTGCGATGGTGATGGTAGTAGCTACGATGGCGTTTGGTTGGGTGGCTTGTGTGAGAGAGTTTAGGTTTTAGGGATTTTTTAAAAATTTTTCGCTATTTATATTTTTTTATTTCAGGTGAGGGCATTTTCAGAATCATAACAAATTATTGTGGGTAAAATGAAAAATCTTGAGAATGGGAGTTTGATTCCCAAGGACTCATGGGAATCAGATTCGTATTCTTGATTCCCAAATTGCTGTGGGACCCACCAAAATAAATCTCATGCCTTCATTTATTTCACCAACTAAATGCGCGTTTTTTCTACAAATAAACACCCCACTACTTGATTAAGGGGTGAGTTTTCACTATATGCTCTATGTAAATCATATTTCGCTTGTTTAAACCTATTAGGATTTATTTAGGGGGACCCTATTTTTTTTAACTTAATAACTTAATAGACTTAATTTTAAGTTGTTAAGTCATTAAGTTTATTTTTTTTCAATTTAATGAAAATTTTCAGTCATTAAGTTTTTAAGTTATTAGGTCATTTTTTATTTAGCTTTTTACTTAATTTAAAAACTCTGAATGACATTAAGAAAAATATTCTCCAAAACTAACCCTATCTAATTAATTATTTACATCATTACCTAAATAAAATTTACTAATTATCATTATTATTTATCTTCGCAACTTGTGATAATTGAAAATATAGTAGTAGAATATTAATATTTTTATTTTTTTATATCATTCAAATTAATGTTATTTATCTTTAAATTTTTTTTTTGGATACTTTCATATAAGAGTATTGGTTTTCAAATTTCTTAAGTTAAAAAAAAAATAACTTAATACTTATTATCGGAGATTTAGACCAAAAAACAAGCATGCCATTCATATTTAGATATTTAACTCTATTAAGAATTCAAATTAATTCAAGTCTATTGAGATTTTTTAAAAAAAAAAAACTAATGCCACCTTAGTTTAATAATGAAAAAGTGAGTTTAAATTGGCTCATTTGTAATGTAATTACAGACACTCGGAGCTGTAAATTATTATTTTTTGTAACTTAAGGGATAATTTCGACTTTCATATGAAGTTAACATAAAAACTTATTTTATTTTTCATTCTTTTCTTTGTTTTGTTTTATTTTAAAATTATTGTAATGATTATTTGATTAAATAAATATTTGTATTTCGAAAAAGAGCATATGAAATTAGGTTGTGCGATCAAAATGATAAAATAATGAGTGAGTTTCTGTATTTTTTTTACTAATGAAATAAACATTATTCATATAAATCTCTATAATCATTCTTTTGTTGAAATATTGTTGAAATATTATTTTAGTTTAGCCCGGAATTTAGACATCGTGAAAAACATAAATCATCAATAGAATTACTAGCTTTGTACGTATCATACATCTATGAAATATATCAAATACACAAACAATTGGAATTTTCAAATTTCAACCATAAAGATTAAATTTAAGATTTAAGAACATAACATGAAGAAGTTTATTAAAATATTTTTTCCCTCATTACATAATATTAATTTCTTCAGAGCAAGAGTTGGTTTGGTGAGCTTGGAGAATATTAACTACACTGGATTCTCTTGGACTTAAGAAGCATCACCTGCACAAAGCGCAATTAAAATATATAGTCATAAATCGTGTCATTATGATGAGTAAGAAAATAAGTTTAATATTTAATATTTATGTAGTAAGGGTTCATTTGGAATTATTTTTAAGAGGTTTGAAAATAATTTTAAAAAATTAAAACTAATTTCGGTATTTTGTAAATTTTTTTTAAAAATCGTTTTTGATAAAACCACCTCACTCTACAACAAATTTTAAAAAAGAGAGACGTAGTAACTTTTTAAAATTTAATTTTGAGAATCAATTTTATACTCAATATAATTTCATATATATCCTTATATATATTATAAAAATATAAAATTATTCTTATTAATTAACAAATAAAATTATTAACTTTAAAGAGATTATTTTTATTATTAATAATTATATTGAGATAAAAATAAAAATTAATAATATAAAATATTTATCTAAGTTATCAATTATCATATAAAAAATATTTTATATACATATTTATAAATATATAAATAAATTTTATTTAACCTTATATTCAATTCAATTATTTACATTCCTATAACAAAAAAATAGTAAGATGTATCAAATATACATAATTGTTTTAAATGCTCATAATACTAATAAAAATAAAATTTACACAAACGTTTAATTGATCCTATAAATAACTAATTATTTCTAGAGTATAGTTAATAATTATTATTTTAAAAACTGCAACATTACTTAACTGCCCTAAAAAGGATTTAGGTGATCAATTTAAAAAAAAAAAAAAAAGAGGGCCTTTGTAAAAATTTCGCCAAACGTACCGGGATTGCATTTTATGGAGCACTTGATCTCGCATCGCTGCCTAAGTCTATCTGCATATTAAATTAATAAAACTGAAGTTGTGAATTTATTGTTATACAAACAAACCAAAAGGCTGAAAAATCGTAGAAATAGATAGATTTTATTAGGAAGAATTAACAAAACATCTATTAACCACTTAGCAGATAACGTAATTAATCTACCGTTATTGATATATTGAGCAGCACAGCCAGTGATGCAAGCGTCCAAGCAATCAAAAGCAGAAGATTCAACAACAGTTACCATATTATGAGCTGAAATTATGAAAATAACCACCAGAACTACAGCTATATTCTTCATCATCATCTTGCTTCTCTGTGATTCAGTATTCTCTGCTTGAGAATTTTTTTTTTTTTTTTTCCTCTGCTTGGGATTGGTGATGAGATGAGATGAGATGACTGGAGCTTTTATATTTATAGAGATCTTATAAGAGAAACGCCATTCGCCTTGTGCCGAATTACGAAAGTGCCACAGAGTTGAAAGCCAATAGACACGTGACATGCACGTGCAATCGGGTTTTGAGGCGGGCAGAACATTCAGACCCAATTGATTGATTATGATAGTGAACGTGGAGGAGTGTTTTTAATTGACTTTGACTGTAGGTTGGTGTCCACGCACTTAATGTTTGATCAGGGGACTTTGCTAGCTGTGATTGATTAGGAGACAAGTTTGACTCTCTCGGTCCGCGGAATTCTAAAGCAAAAATAAAATGAAATAAAATTTCAAGTTCATTTCACCTCGAAAGGATGAGCGAAGTATACAAAGTTCAGAATTTAATTTGTGGGTTAATAATAGAAAAGATGAACGTTATTATCATATTACAAAGTGTTGGTCCTTTTAGAAGTAATCTTGATTGAATTATTGTGAAACTAAAAATTATCCATAATTAAGCATCATTGAGACAAAAGAGTTTTAAAGAAATCTTAATATCTTTAACTCATAATTTTGGATGATCTTAAATATGTATAGTAGAGTCTATTTGTGGACTATTGATAATTGTTTTTCAAACTCTTTATATGTATGTGACCCATTAGTTATAAGAAAAGTTATGTCTTTTGAAGATTAGTCACATCTTTTAGTAAAATAGTTATAATTGATTTAAAATGTATTAACTTAGTTCAAGAGATACATCTCTTATGAATAAGTATGTCCACAATACGTGTATGTATATCTATATATATGTATATGTATAACGTTTATCATCTCCTATTTGGGCATCCTTATTAATTAGATATACATACAATCGCTTATGAATAAGTATGTCCCCAATAACTTTTAAACTAGGATATTCTTGCATGTATGAAACACCTAGGTGAATTTAATCCCACTGCATCTACATACTTTCCGAAACTTTTCAGATTTAATCCCTTAATCGTAGATTCAACCGCAATCTCTTGTGAAGAATTATGGTCAACTTTTATTTCTCCTCGATCCACTATATCTTGTATATAGTGATAACTGACATCTATGTATTCTTTTTGGAACTATTCACTCTACCTTTTATTAGAGAGGTTGTAGAATTATTATCATAAAACACATTAATTTGTTTATTTAGTAAATCAAGTTTCAATTCTTCAATGAAACATCCATCCATATGGCACATGTTGTTGCCATATTGCATGCTATATATTCGGCCTAATCTAGCAACACATGATTGGTTTGTACTTAACTATGAAATTGCCACATCACCAAAAAGGAAAACATGACTGCTTGTTGATTTGCGATCATCTTGATCTTCTACTAAATCTACATAAAGAAAAAAAAATCTTTTACTACAAGATCACTTTACTAAAATATAATTTCATTATTTTTATGCCTTGTATACATCTAAACATCATTTTAACAACTTTAAAATGTTCTTTACCTAGATTAGATCGAAATAGTCTGACCAATTCTACTGCATAAAAATATAAATTCTACCTGATGTCATTGCATACATCAAGCTACATGCTACTTGTTTATATAGAATTGTATTCATATCCTCCTTTTCTTTTATTTTTACGACATATAGTTTTACACAAATGTTATCCATTACATATAGGTGTGCACATCTAGATATAATAATCTAGAGGTTTAGTCCCTTATAATTTTAATTCCCAAGACATAAGATACTTCTTGGTGTAGGATGTTATTTTAGGATTCACAATTTTTATTAATTGAGGAATTTTTTTTATTTTTATTAGAGTCAATTATGATATGTGTCTTCTGTTATTATTGTGATTTAGTTTCTCTTTTTAAGTTAATTTAAGAAAGTAAGTACCCTCTATTATAAATAGAGAGATTTTGTTATTATTTTCATAAATTCAGCTTCAATTATTAAATAAAACATCTTTTATAATTCCCATTGGGATTATCTATAAAAAATATCTTTTGTAGAGTCGTTTGGATTAAAGCGTCATCTAATCTCACTTTAAGTGTTATTAAAATCTTATTGAGTCGTTTAGATTAGAACAAGATCTAATCATACTTCGATTAGAGCGTAATCTAGTCTCATTGGCTTGGTATAGTATTAAAACGATATCTAGTGTTATCTAATCCTATCAGTTAGTATCAGAGAAGTTCTGTGCAATTGCACAACTTTCCTGGCTACCCATATCCATTGTTAA
Source organism: Citrus sinensis (assembly GCF_022201045.2). Classification (NCBI taxonomy): domain Eukaryota; kingdom Viridiplantae; phylum Streptophyta; class Magnoliopsida; order Sapindales; family Rutaceae; genus Citrus; species Citrus sinensis. The sequence continues at coordinate 11,991,543 of NC_068560.1, forward strand.
AAAAAAAACCAAAAAAGCAAAAACCCAAATTTGGAACCCTAGCCGCCATTGCCCATCATCAAACTCACGTTGTTAGTCCTTAAATAACAACGTAGCCATTGCGGTAACAACCCAAATCCTTGAAGCTCTGCTGCCCAACCTTCGTTGTTCAAACGCTTTATCATTGTCGGCCACCACTACAAGAATCCCCAGCCTTCACTGACCAATACCTAACCATCCCCATCACCAAACATCGCCATAAACTGCCACGAATCACAACCAAACCACCATAAGCCACTGCTACTTCAAGTCGGTTTTTTGACCAAACCACTGAGAATCTAGCTAGCCCATGGCCACAGTCGTGGACCAAATCCAACCATCACCATACCAAATCACATTCAACAGTCACTGGCCACTCCAAACCCGAGAGTTGAGCTTTTTTATAGTTTTGCTATTGTATAAAAATTTGACCATAAATGGCAAACTACCAACTTCATCTCCTTATTTGTCATGTGCCAGACTTATTTGCAGATACTTGTCCTAAGAAATTTGTTGATTGGTTGGGCAAGGTTGAGCATTGGTTTGTGGCTTTGTGCACTCTTAAAGAAAAGCAAGTACCATTTGCTAGTTGTAAATTTTGAGATTCAATATTTTAGAATGGTGGAAATAGTTACAATATCCTTGACTTAACCAAGACAAATGCAAAATTCGATCATGGAACTGTATGAAGTGTATTTTGCTATAAGAGTTTATCTATCCTGATTGTTGTTTGGTATAACCAGGTACAAGATTAGTTTCTGATTATGCTTATGAGTTTAAACAATTTTATAGATGCAAATATTATTATAAACCTAAAAAGGATAAAGTTACAAGGTTTTTGAAAGGGGCTAAACTTTCAAATTGAAAAAAAAAAGGTGTCTATATGCACTATCTACACTTTATAACATGTAATTCTTTTAGCAACATAAATTGAATAGCAAATCAGAAGAGGAAGAAGCCAAGCATTGAAGCAATTAAGTTGACCTCATCTATAACAACAATTTAAGATCCTTAGTCCTTTCACAAGTCAGTAGCCTGGAGTGAAAGATGTTCATAAGTCAAAAAGTTCTTTTGATACCGTTTCAATCTTTTATTGTTTTCTTTTCAGTTTGGTTGTTATATCATCTGTAATTATATAATAATTGTAGTCAAGAACTTTTCCTTTTTAGTTTCAATGTACTTTTACATTTTTCTTTTACCATGTTTGCTTCGAAATCTAAAACTTTCATCATGTCTTAGGTCAAGATGTCCTACTTATGTAGGGTCATGGATAGATAGATCAAGTTACTTGGATATCAGGGATGTACCATTCTTTATCCCTTTGATTACGACATTGATTTTTTTTTGTTTCTAAAAAAAAATAAATAAAGCATATAGAATCATGGACGAATAAAAAAAATAAAGATATTAAAGAGGAACTCTGTTATTTTAATATATAGAATCATGGATGAGGTAAAACATGAAAAAAAACATCAACTAACATATAAGCTTCAAAATTTAGTTAGCATATCTTTTTCTATATGCTGCACATCTGTTACTTTAAGATTGATGACTTATCAATCTTGTCTTTTTTCATCGTATGTAATTAGTGGACAATGTACAATCATTTGATAGATGCAAACTTTTCAATTATATTCATATTGTGTAGGAGATGTTTTCTATGTAAACTAGGACGAAATACTTATTGAAGCAACTCCAGTAGCTTCTACCCTTTAAGGTTTTGGTAGTGAGGAACAAATACTATGGATTAGTGGTGAGGATAATGTTGTGGCTGTGAATGCTGAAAAGGAATATGATATAAGACTATCAACAAACATATTACTGTAATTTTAATGTCAAGTTCTATACTTTTTCTTAGTTTATCTTAGTTGGATATAATATTTCGATTCACTGAATTTTTTGAAAAACCCTATTTAGGGACATTAATAATTAACTTGGCTAAAAAAAACCTTAGGTACTGGCCCTCCATGAATTTATCATTCAATCTAAGATGTAAAGAAATTTATTTCAACCATAAGGAGATGACTTACTTGAAAATGAGCATGTTGCACAACTAAAATGAATGATTGGTTTGCTAATTCTAGATATAAATCACCTAGTATACTTCATCAACCTTGAAATGCTGACATAGGATAGGAAGGAAAACCCTTATTATGAGTTTAAGAGATTAAGAGAGTTGTAGATTTCCACTCAATTGAGTAAAATTTGACCTTATTGTCTTGTTTACATTAGAAAAGGCTATGATTTATGTGCGTTTGACCTCATATAACTTAAATTTTGTCTACTTAGCAGCGCTGACTTAATGAATTTAACATTTTGACTTAAGCCTTATAACATACTTTTTTGGCATTAAGCTACCAAATGAATCCATAGGTGGCTTTATAAAGAAGAAACAGCCAGCTGTTTTCTTCCTCAAGATCAAATGCATGTTTCACCAAATTGCTTCTCCTACTTCACTTGCTACTGCATGCTTGCCACCTCTTTTTTTTTCTTTATCGTATGAATGTATTTAAGGTTAAAATAAAATAGATGCTACCTCATTTTTCATATTTTTGGAGAAGCCGAAATCAAAGCAACACAGAGAGAAGAAAAAGAAACTAGGAGGAAGAAAGAAAATAAAAGGAAAAGAGAAAGAAAAAGAAAAGAAGAAAGAAAGAAAGAAAAAAAAACAAAGCCAAGAGTAAAGGAAAATAAAAAGGACGAAAAAGTAGAAATGCAATTGAGAGCCGAGACTGAAAAAGAAGTTAAAAAGATAAATTAAGAAGAAATTTTACAAGAAATAGAATGGCAGTTAGATCAAAATCCAGCGAATTAGTACATAACAAATCTATGAGGTTTGTGTTACAATTTTCATGATATATATTTGTTTTTATATCAATTCTAATCATTAATTTTTTAATCTTATTTTAGAAGAAATCCAAGAACCTAAAAACCCATAGGAGCCGCAACGATCTTTAGAGTAAAACAAGATCTGTGAGTATATTGCTATTATTGTTGTTATTTATTTTGTGAAGCATTTATTTTTATAGTATGATTTAGTATTATGTTATGATTATATATACGCACATTATAATATTTATTGAGTCATGAGATATGATTGCTAGTCATTATATGCATGCCATTCTCCATAGGCTCTGCGCATGCACATTGAGAGTTAGATTGCTCTGCCCATGCGATATGCCTAAATTCCGCAGTATTAAGTGGTTTTTACCATGCTCTGCTCATGCGATGATGATCGCGACAATTATTAAAAGTTACTTCCCCTGGGTACTATTTGGTGAAGTTTTATCCTATATGTATGTATAATTTCACATTTGCTAATGTAATATGTTTAGTGTGGATTTACGTCATACGATTATGTATAAGCACTAATTATATATATATATATATATTTATTTATTTATTTATATGAATGTATGTACATAATTATATCCATTCAATAAGTCGCAATCTCACTATTTTCTTATTTGCCCAATTTCTCTTAGGTTTCCACAAGATTTTGTGCAACTGAGTTTCTGATCAATTGATGTTGGGCCATGAGACATACCTTGCATTTTGAGAATGTTTATGTTTATATGCATATATTTAAAGTGTATATTTGTACAGTGAGATGCAAACGATGCAAGTTTTGAATATATTTTTAGATAGACTGAAGGAAAATAAGAAAATGAAGGAAAAAGTAGAAAGGAGATTGGGAAGCCGAGATTGAAAAAGAAGCTGAAAAGAGAAATTGAGAAAAAATTTCACAGGAACTGGAATTGGGCAGTTAGATTAATATCCAGTGAATTAGTGGGTAATAAATCTATGATGTTTGAGTAGTTGTATTATAGTTTTCATGATACGTATAAGTTTTTGTATTAGTTCTAATTGTTAATTTTTGAATCTTGTATTTTAAGACAAATCCAAGAATCTATGAACCCACATTAGCCCCAACAAACCTAGAGTAAAACAGGATTAGTAAGTGAATTCTTATTATTACTGTTATATATTCCGTGAAGCATTTGTATTTGGTAATATGATTTAGTATCATGTTATGATTATATATACGTACATTATATGACTGATTGAGTCATCATATATGGTTGCTAGTCATCGTATATGTGTCCTTCCCTAAGGACTCTGCGTATGTGTATTGATAGGTAGATTGCTCTACCCATGCGATATAGCTAAATTCCACTAGGTACTTAGAGATTTTTCCCTTGCTTTGGTTGTGCAGTGATGATCCCACCGAGTATTGAGAGTTAGTTCCCTGGGTACTATTTGGTGTAGTTTTGACATATATGCATGTATGATTTCATATTTACTTATGTAATGTGTTTCATGTGGAGTTACGTCATATAATTATGTATAAGCACTAATGCACTACTCTCTCTCTCTCTCTCTCTCTATATATATATTATATCAACACACTGAGCTGCAAGCTCATTATTATCATATTTGTTCTATTTTTCCAAGGTTTCCATAAGATTTCGTGCAGTTTAGTTTCTAATTAGCTAAGGCTGGGCCATGAGATGCATTGCTACATGACTTATATTTTAAGCACATTTATGTTTATATGCATATATTTTAAGTGTTTGTGTGTACAGTGAGGTGTAAACTATGTAAGTTTTAAAATATATTTTTAGATGAGGCACATATGTTATTATATGATTATGGTATAGGTCTCATACCATTTTTATTCATGAGTTAAATTTATGTCATGAGCTTTAGATATAAGATCGCATGATTTGCCTCAGATCCGACAAATAGCTTGGAGTGGGTCATGACAATTTGGTATCAGAGCATGGCTATAGATTTTGTAGACTATAACATGATACATGCATGTTTCCTACATCATTTAGTGACACCAAGACAACATAGCATGCGTATATGTGGCCAACCTCGCATGAAATCGATAGTAGAACTAGGTTCAATTCTATATAAAAGGATAAAGAGAAACCTTTATAAGTGAAATACATGAGTCATTTCCACATGCATTTATACATGAGATCACATAGCTTTAGCACTAGTTAAATTCAAATGTTACTTTTGGTGCTCAGAATAAGGTTGAAGTTCATATAGAGATAGAGATTATGATCTAGTGTGCAATAGTTTATAGTTTAAAACTATTCAGAGCATTATAGATTTAATGATTTTAGAGTTTTAACTAATTCGTCTGAGAAGGATTTTTCATATGATGAAATGTACCATTGAGGATGCTGACATAATATACTCACAATATTGATTTTGATGATTTTCATATATCCCTTCTGAAACGCCGTGGCTCTTCCTCTCCAGTGCGGCGTGGAACACCTAGGCTAGTGATGGTGATGTCGGTGGTGGCAGTGGTTGTCGCCGGCCTAAATCCACAATTTTAAAAGCAGAACTTATATATATATATATATATATATATATATATATATATATATAAGTATGCGGCGTGGAACACCTAGCCTAGTGATGGTGATGTCGGTGGTGGCAGTGGTTGTCGCCGGCCTAAATCCACAATTTTAAAAGCAGAACTTGTATATATATATATATATATACAATTTTAGTTTTGAATTTTCAAATGTATTTTGCTAAATTTCTTGATTTATTTTTCTTAATACTAGAAGACAAACATAATTTTTTCTCAATGATTCAACATAATAAGGCTCTAGTACCACTTATTAGAAAATAATTTTTTAGTGAAAATCATCACCTAAAATTTAGGAATATTAATATTTTATTACCAAGAATCAATAAACGAATATGTGGAAGTGTACCGGAATCCATAATATTTAATTATTCTCTAGGGTTGGGTAGTTTGTCTTTTAGATCAACATATTTTCCTAGATAATTCTTTAACTTTCTCTATCCACTCTCTCTAATGATGGGATGTCAAAAAAGAGTAGAATGTTATGTGTGATTTGGGGACCATAATCACTTGTATAGATAACTTTTATGTTATCATTAGGTATTCTTATTTTAGCCCATCATAAAAATATAAATTACCCTTAAATCTCTAAGCATTAAAATCTTACGCCCTATCAGATACATCAAAGTTTAAATTACTAAAAACCTTAATAAATCATTTTTAGTTGGGTTTAACCTTATAAGACAGTTCGTAGTACATAATCATTCACATATAAGGCCAATAATTGGATTAAGAGATCCAACAACATTAGATTAAACATTCTGGGCAGAGTTGAAAGGTCGTGGAATGGTGTTGTTAATGGGAGATTAGGGCTTGTGAGTAGGGATGGCAATGGGCACCGCCCGCAGCGGGTTTGCCATTACCAAACCCAAACCCGCACAAAATTTAAATTACCAAACCCACCCGCAACCCGCAGCGGGTTTTAATTTTTTTAAAAAAATCCACCCGCAGCGGGTTTTAACAATTACCAAACCCGCAATGGTATCCGGCGGATTTTTTGCGGGTTTCCGTATTTAAAATCACAAATGTTTAATATATAAATTTATAATAATAACCTCAAATTTCATATAACATACTCAATTTTATATTTAAACAATGTAAATGAAAAATTAAAATTTTCACATCAATTCAACACAAATTCTCAAATTTAAGTATAAATTACACAAATCTATTTAAAAAACACAAACTAGTATCTAAAAATAATAATTACATTTCATATTATCATTTAAAACAAGCTCCAAGAGAATATATTCATTTCATTCACCACCATAAGCACCCATCCAACACAATGCCTATAATAATAATTAAGATTAATATTTTTAAATACTAATTTGAAGGGAAATGCCTTTAGTTTTCTTTAGGTTATGATTTTAGAATATGAGATGGGCCACATACACACATACACAACTTTGAGCCTTTGGCTATTTGGTAATTTGATTAATGACATTATTTTCTTTATACATTTTTAGATTAAAAATTAAATTAAAAATATTTGGAAAAAATATTGCGGGTTTGGTGGATATCCATGCGGATATCCACCGGATATAAGGTTAATACTAAACCCACCCGCATCCATGTGCGGGTTCTAATTTATAATACCAAACCCGCCCGCAATGGGTAAAATTATCCGCAACGGGCGGGTTTTGGCGGGTGGGTTTGGGCGGGTTTGCAGGTACAATTGCCATCCCTACTTGTGAGGGCTATTTTGAAGTGTAATGTCTTGATTCGGATAGGTTGGTAGCCTCTGTAAGGTGGTTGGTATGGCATTAAGGTTGATGTTGGGATTTATTCTGATGATGTTGATATTACTAAGGTGGATGCCTTACGCTTTGGTTTATGACTTGTACCGCTTTGGTTTATGACTTGTACGTGAGATTGATTTATCACTGTTAGTTGTTAAGTCAAATTTGTTTCGAACTTGTTAGTTGGTGTCTAGACAATGTCGTACTTGTACAAAGCTATTTTGAATCATTTCCGAATTACACCATCTATTATCTCCAAAGCATGATTTCAGGATTCAGCAAGTGTTAGAGAAATTATAACCAGGCAACAAATATCTTGGCTGAATTTGCTCTTCATTAAGTGATTACGTTGTATGGGTGGAAAAGTTTCCATTCCACTTAGCTTGTTTTCTTTAATACTTATAATTTAATGTTAGGTTTTTATTTAAAAAAAAGAAGGAATATTGATACCATAGTAGGCTACCTGAATTATCATCCACTATGAAAACGACAAACAACCGCCCAAAGAAAAGAAAGAGCCCAATAAGAAATGGGCCGAGTTTCTCACGTGGCGTCCATGGTGATGCTGATGGTGATTATGAAAGAGGTCAATATGAGTTGACCAGATTTCAATGTTGATGCCTTTGCAAAACGTGAGCAGCAATAATAATAATACCCGAAATAAATTTTTTATGGACATAATTTCTGGTGCAATTAAGATGAGGAAAGCACGTTTTTATTGTATAAAATTGGAAATAATTATTTAAATCAAAGTCTCAAATTGAAATAATTAATTGATGAATTTGAATTAAGAATGAGGTTGGGCAAGGCTCTGCAAATGTTGCAGATGTTAAGGCTATGCTCTTCAGAAATAAATTTTGAGCCAAGGAACCACTACAAGAGAGAAGGAGAGAGAGAGAGAGAGTAAATTAATGAATTAATTAAACAAAAAAAATGCTAAAATAGTATGATTATTCTCACTTTTGATTTTGGCGATGGATTGGAGGCAAACTTACCCAAATAAGCCACAAAGAAAAAGCTTGGACGAGTACCATCGATGTGAGTTTTGGCCTATTGTTCCTGCAAATTAGATTAAGCCACCCGACAAATAATGTAAACAAAATTGGTATATATCAAAATTAATTATTAGTGAATTAATAATAATTTCGTGGTATAATTACGAATCCTTTAAATCTACATTTAAGCATCCGCAAAAGCTAGGAAAATTAAACTGACCTTTCAAAGAAGAAAGCAAGAGGAAGCACAAAAGCAGCAGCAGAAAGGAGGCGATAGGCAACAAGAACAGCCAAATTCATACCGTCATCAGCAGCTAATTTATTTAAAATGTTCATTCCAGCATATGAAGTTTGTACAATAACCATTACCATCACTGGCTTCAATCCCTGCAGTTTCAATAATTTGCAAAATTGATTATCAATTATCTTCATGATCACTCTGTATCTGTGCGTACCAAAACTCAAAACGTGAAAGAAGATTATATTTATGAGAATTGAAAAGTGCTGATAAGTGGAGGTTTAATTAATATTAGTGGATACTGTGTTTCCTTATAAATAAAACACGCATTTGTTCCCTTGAATTTTAGCCGCTTTTGGTTACTACAATACAAGAATTATGGCACGTGTTTGGTACTACCTTTGGACTCATTTAGTTTTAGAGAGCGGTGCAAGCCCTAGATGCGACTGCTTTAAAATTCTGGTAAAGTCCCACTTAATTACTTAAATTTACATTATAAGACTTTCGGTAAATAATGTTAAAAGACACAGTAGAACCTTAATAGATTAATATTCAATTGATTGAAAATTTCTATTAAATAATCGTTTTGCCGACCTGGACTTGGAACAACGTGATAATTTGATAATTTAATAAAATTATAATAATAAAGTTTAAAAAATTAATATTTTTAGGGACCCACCTTTTTCATAAATTAATAATTAATCAGTTCGAATCTAAATCCATACGATTTTTCTATATGACTTTCCATAAAATTTTTTCCAACATTAAATGCTTTGCTTCATCTTGAAACTGATTTTGCTTGGAAATCATATTTATCCAAATTTCTACGATGCGAAAAGAACTTTAAGTTGGTTTTATTGTTATGCGACAAGAAATTATTTAATATTATTATTAGTTGGACACTAGTAATTAATTAAGTAAAGATTAGTACTACCCACGTTAGCAAGGATATATTAAGGGCCTGTCTGAGATTGCTTTTTTAAGAGGTTCAAAAGTGATTTTGATTAGCTAAAAGGTAATTTTGGTGTTTGGTAAATTCTTTTAGAAATTACTTTTGATAAAATTAACCCATTCTATAGTAGATTTTGAAAAGTAGGAAACGAGTAGTTTTTCCAAATCTAATTTTGAGAATCACTTTTTATATTTAATACAAGTCAATAAACATCCTCATATATTTTATAAAAATCCAAAATTATCCTTATTAATTAGGAAATAATATCATTAACTTTTAAAAAAATTATTATGACAATTATATTGAGATAACAAAATAAAAAATAAAATTAATAATATAAAACATTTATTTTGGTTATCAATTTCATATATACGTAATAAGAAATATTATATATAAATCTTTAAATAAATTTTATTCAGCATTATGTTTAATTCAATCATTTACATTATTAGACTAATTTAACAATAAGATTTACCAAACATTATTAGACTAATTTAACAATAAGATTTACCAAACACATATATTTACTTTTGAAGATCATAGCACTTTTAAAATTAAATTATCAAAATTTTAACTGATTTTTTTCACAACCATTATTTTTATAGTACAACTAATAACAATTATTTTAAAAGTTACAGCATTACCAAACTGATCCAAATTCTTGACTCAATTCAAAACTTTTACAAAATGAACTAGCTGACATCCACAATGTAAATTGTATTATACAACAACATTTTATCTAAGGAAAAAAAGTTAAAAATTAATCAAAAACCAATTACATGTAATTGCTACATATATCTTTATAAATCAAATAAATCAAATAATCATCTGGCTGTATTATTTATTTAAACGAGAATATAAAATATAACTATAATATTGGATTATTCTTAAGTATTATCTATTCTAAGCAATATTTGAAGTTCTCCCCCCTCTACTTTTCCAACTTTTGTAGCATTTTCATAGTCTTTTTCAAATAAATCTCCATTGCGTGAGGTGCTATTACTGATATTATTGTTGCTGGTGTTGGAATTGGCTTGAATAGGAGATGAGACGACTTCAAGTTGTTTGCTTTCCGAGGGCGATGGTCGAGTGTCATCATGTTCATCTCTTTGCTTTTACCCCAAAGTACAGTATATAATTCACCAACAAATAGAACTGCTCCTAATATGCTGCAATTTCAAATCTCCAACCAATTAATTAATGGATAAAAAATAATTATTAATAATAATAGTAAAATTAGAGCGATGTATTATATTTACATTCCCAAGTTTAGCTCTCGTCTAAAAGCAAAGATACAGCCACAGCTACTAACACCAACATTACAGGGATGCAAACAATGGACCTCTCTTTTGCACATACCACGCCATAATTATCACTACTAAACCAGAACCCACCATTCCCTAAAATTAATTCAAGAATTTATTTGCAACAATTAATTAATTAGGGGCAGGATGGATATACAATATTATCTTTTACGATAATTATGCAACAAATCAATATTCGTGTATCAACATATTAATATCACAACTTAAGTTTCTATTGATATAACAACTTATTTATAAATGTCACATCTTATTAAATATTAGCATATAATCTGATGTGATTAATAACTAAGCCACATGTTGACATATTATTTCAGTTCATGTGTTCGCGCATTTATATTTCGAGAGAGACTGATAGAGAGACAAATTGTATAAGAGAGTGAGTAATCTGAGGTTCCGGCCCAATTTCCACTCATTCGAGTCTCTCTTAGTGCAAGGCCATACATAGTGGCTTGTATTGAACCCTTGCCATACATGAATGCTGTGCTCGAATAAACACATGGACATCTCTTGTTCATTTTTGCCTGCATAAATATGCATGGATCCACAATTAATTAATACTACTAAAATTATTTTCTGCATACATTTATAGCATGTGTACACTGCCGGTTCAAGACAATGTCAGGTGTTTCGCAAAAAATTCAAATAAATATTGTGATTAAAATTTATTTTGTTTTGTTAAAGTCAGCAACCGATGCTTAAATTTGATGATTGCGGCTAGGGATGGTAATTTTTTCCGATAGGATGGGATCCCGCAGGATCCCATCCCATTTGGGACGGGATTGGGACATATTTTTGTCCCATAAAAAAATTTAGGGACGGAAGTGGGACATTTTTTTATCCCAATTACATATACGGGATGGGAGTGAGATTGACAAATTCTGTCCCATCCTGTCTCATTACCGATTAAGAATGAAAATTTTTCCAATTGGGATGGGATCCCGCAGGATTTCATCTCTTTTGGGATGAGATTGGGACATATTTTTATCCCAAAAAAAATATAGGGACGAGACTGTGACATTTTTTTCATCCCATTTGCATATACGGGATGGGATTGGGATTGGTAAATCCCATCCCATCCCGTCCCATTGCCAACCCTAATTGCGGCATCAAATTTAAGCATCGAATTCGGTGCCGCATAATTAGAAAAAAAAAGGGGGGTAGGAACTGTAGCCAATTTTTGGCCATAAAAGGAGGGTGCTCCTCCTCATTTCAACATCCCTATTTTTTTTTCATTCTCAATTTCATTTGAAAAGTGAAAAGAATCTGAGAAGTGAGAGATTTAATACACTCTTAAGTGATTAGTGATTTGATATTTTGGGATGCATTGAGATTTTGGATTGTGAGACAAAATATTATAATACTTATAACTCATTTTGGTAAAAATATTTCATTCTATCTTCATCCGTGAATGTAGGCTTTTTTAGCCGAACCACATAATTTCTAGTGTCGTCTTTGAGTGCTTGTTCTTCATTTCTCTTCAATTTCATTTTAGTTGTGGTCCTGCTTCGCCAATCAATTTCTTAATAGTGGTATCAAAGCTAGTGGTTGTATTTTTGAAGTCGGGGTACTGTTCATGTAAACAACATTGTTTACAAATATGGTACAATTCACATATATGGTTACTATTCACATGAAACGGTGAAAGCCGATCCTAACAAAGACAGTTTGTGGTGAAAAGCAATGGCGGTAAAATATGAAATTGAGAATTTCAGTGGAAACAATTTCTCATTGTGAAAGTGCAAAATGAAGATGAAGGTTATTTTGAGGAAAAACAATTGCTTGGGAGCAATTGGAGAACCGGCCACAAAGATAATTGATGATGCCAAGTGGAACGAGATGGACAGTAATGCATTTGGCACTGGCTGATGAAGTGTTATCTAGTGTGGAGCAAAAAAAGACAACAAAACAACTATGAGATTTTCTCACGAAACTGTATGAGGCCAAATCGTTACACAATAAGATCTTCTTGAAGAGGAGACTTTACACTCTTCGAATGGCGGAAACCATATCAACACTCTCAAAACTTTATTCTCACAATTTACAACGTTGGGTCATAAAATAAAGGAAAATGAACATATGGAGCTTTTACTTCATAAGTCTACCAGATTCATATGATCAACTTATCATCAATCTGACAAACAACAACCAAGTGGATAATGTAGTCTTCGATTTTGTTGCTGTCTTTGTATTAAATGAGGAGAGTAAGTGAAAAAACAAGGAAGATAGACAGATGAATTCGTAGAAAGCGAAAGCGCTATTGATGATGGTGTGATCCAGAGTGCTCAGAGCATTAATTATGAGAGCATGAGCTTAGAAGATCAAGGAAGCAATACAAGGATTTGTTCAAGATGCTTTGGATGAATTCAATTCAAATTCAATTTGGAAGAGACCAATGTTAAAGATGGGCTTGAAAGAGGGGAACCAGCCTTGGTATACTTGATTAGAGACAAAGATGTAGTGAGCATCAATGAGGATGATTTTTTGAAGTAGAAGAAGAGTTGGAAAAACAATTTTAAAGCTATAGTTGCATTCCTTACGTCGAGAGCTTCGAAATGATATATTGGGGGCCCAAATCCGACATCATATGCCCAAGTTATGGTCCATCTAAAATCATTGGAGATGATTTTCTCAACTTTTTCTTGGAAGAAATTTCAACCTATCAAAAAAGTTGCTAACCTTTGTGTTGTCTTATTTAGCAATTCGGGTCCTTGAGACTTAGGTTCTTAAGAGTTTGGAATTTTTATCTGAATTATGATCATATTGGCTTTCTTGGATTATTATCAATCTAGTTGTGGGTTTTTCTAACTAGATCTAGAAGGGTTCTCATCAATTGGTATTAGAGCTTAGACATCAAGCTTAGATTCATCTATCTTTATTGTTTTTCATTCTTGTTTGAGATTTTTCATTCTTGTTCTAGTATTCTAAAAAAGAATCATGAACAATGCCGCATGAACAATTTTTTTAGGGTTTTCTTTTTATCAATTTTGCATCCTTATGGTTTATTTTCCTTAAATCCACAAATTTTACCTATTCATTTCCTTAAATTCATTCAAATTTCAGTTATTTAAGGTTTGCAAAATAATAATAATAATAATAATAATAATAATAATAATAATAATAATAATAATAATAATAATAATAATAATAATCATCATCATCATCATCATCATCATCATGCTTGGTGATCTCTTTTTTTTCTTTGTTTTGTTATTCTTGTTTCCTATTTCTTATTTTTTTTTCCATTCTTGTTTCTTGGATTTTGATTGTTAGAGGGATTATACTTTTGTGTTTTTCTTTAATTGAGTCATTAGTTCCTAAAGAACTTGACTGCAAAAATATAAGAGTGGTAAAAGGCAAAAGTGTGTGAGTACAGCTTCGTGTAAAAATCTATTTGAGTGTAAACATAAGTGGAGTGACATCTCGAGTGCAAACTAGTGAGGATTGTGAGGTTTATTAAATTTTTCTCTATTTTTTTAACATATCTTTGCAGTTTACTTCAAATAAGTAAAGTGGATGATAAAAGTGAGGTGCAACCTTCCACGGTAGACTTTACTTTAACTTTGAAAGCAATGCACCAAGTATTTGAGAAGATGACTAAGAGGTTTGAAGAGATAGGAAGCCAGTTGAGGCAACATGGGGCTGCATTGAGAGCATTCAGAAGAAGCAAACTAGTAGAGAACGTAATGGGGCTAGAGATGATAATGCAAGATATAACGGGGGAAATAATAGACGTGGATATGAGCCTGTGGATGAGTATGAGGTAGAGAATAAATTTTGGAAAGATGATCGAGCATCTAAAGTAAATAAGGATAGAGTGACATATAGAAAAAGTAGGCAAGAGAGGTATAGAAGAGATTATGAGGATAGAGATTTAGGTAAAATCAAAGCGACAATTCCTTCGTTTCAAGTAAAGAGTGACCCCGAGGCTTACTTAGAGTGGGAAAAGAAGGTTGAGTTGATCTTTGATTGTCACAATTATTCAGAGGTGAAAAAGGTAAAGCTAGCAGTTATTGAATTCACTAATTATACTATTATTTGGTGGGATCAATTGGTGAATAACAAGAGAAGGAATCATGAGAGGCCTGTAGCTACGTGGGGAGAGTTGAGAGAACTTATGAGGAAGCTGTTTGTTCCTAGTCATTACCATAAAGATCTTTATCTTAAATTATAGAGCCTTACCTAAGGGTCAAATAATGTAGAGGATTGATTACTATAAGGAGATGAAGATTGCTATGATTAGGGCTAATGTAGAGGAAGATAAAGAAGCTACAATGGCATGATTTTTGACCGAGTTGAATGAAGAGATTGCTAATGTAGTGGAGCTACAATATTACATGGAGTTGGAGGATATGGTCCACATAGCTATGAAGGTAGAGAGGCAATTGAAAAGGAAGGGTATAACTAAATATACTTTGGCATCTTCAAACCTCCTGAAACCAAAGTGGAGTAGTAATGAGAGATGAAATAAAGCTATTAAGATTGAACCACCTAAGGCAAGAGAAGATTTTAGTAGAAAAAACAAGTCCAAGGCTGAATCTCAACCATAGAAGAATCGTGACATCAAGTGCTTCAAGCGTTTGGGTTCCAGACACATTGTTTCTCAGTGCCTAAATAAGAGAGTTATTGTGATACAAGTTAGTGGAGAAGTAGTAAGTGAGAGTGGGAGTGATAGCGGAGAGATGTAAGAGCCGATTGATTCTAGTGATGATGATGGCGTCAAATACCTTGCGAAAGGTGAATCTTTAGTTGCTAGGCATGCTTTGAGTACACAAATGATTGTTGATGACATGGAGAGTTGCACAAATGAACATCTTACATACTAAATGCATTCTGAATAACAAAGGGTGTAGTATAATAATAAATGGTGAGAGTTGCATCAATGTAGCTAGTACTGCTCTTACAGAGAAGTTAAATGTTGCCCTTGCTAACACATCCCAAGCCTTATAGATTGCAGTGTTACTGACTCCTTTGAACCAGAAACAGTCTATGAGTCAAACCCATTAGAGTCCAACTCGTCTTCTTCTTCCTCATCCACAAACTCAGTCGGTACCTCCACTGACTCTGAATCCGAATATGCTGACATTACAAGCACTTCAACTGCCACACTTATTGTTGAAGATAGTTCTTCTGATGCCGAAAATAAATCATCTCCAACAGAACTAGAGCCATCAATGCCTCCACCAGTTCCTGATCACTCAACAAAACCGTCCTCAGCATCTTAGTTCACATTTGATGACATTCCCCGTCATAAATGGCCTGCTCGATTTCAAGAATTTACCGCATGGATTGATCTCCAAGGAACCAAACCTAATGCTCAACCTCAAGTTGTTCTTCGTGAATTCATGGCCCGGTCAACGAGTTCTTTGCGAGACTGGTTAGAAAGCTTGGGAGAATATAAACAGCTCCAATTCATGCAATCTCTAATTGGCACAGCACTCAATATCATCCATGAACAATTCATCAGTGAAAAGACTGAGTCTACCGATGCAGACAGAAAAGAGTATCATCAGATGAAATGCTGCTCGCTCAAAAAACACCTTTTAGATATGGGTCTGTGACAGTGTAATGGATATTTTCAGTATGGAGAAGAGACTGAAAATCTTCCCATGGATCTTGAGTGTCTTGGAATAAGACGTTAGTGTAATTAGGACGTTGTTCCATGACAAGGATTCCTTGAGGACTTGAATTGGGACCTGAAGTACAAGTTTGTGTCTTTGGGACAATTTCTAAGCTGTGTGATGGTCCAACAGAGGTGTGGTGGATGTTTGTGGCAGATGGCTGAACATTGTTGAGTTCCATTAGGTATGACTTGAGAATAGAGGTGACAAGTGTATCATGGATGAGGGTATACGGATGGGATAAGTTTTCCATTCATAGGCCATATCTTGTGTCCAGAAGTCTCTTGTTTCTGGGTGCTGGAAGTAGGGTCTATGAACGATGAAGACTGCAGTGAACATGTCTGCTTCTTATTCTGGCATCTTGTCTAATCCGTGAAAAGTACACAGAGTTTTAAGTTGTTTACGCCACCATGTGAGTGGGGAATACCATTCAAGGAGAGTCCACAGAAGATCTGGGGAGAATTCAGGAGTGGTGAGATGGCGGAGGACTGGTTGGACAGGGAATACTAGTTTTGTAGCATACAGGGTAGTAAGGCACCACATGTACCATAACTCATCTTCGCAAATGGTTAAAGAAGAAAGGGTAAGACCCGTGAGAAATAAGTTTTCCATACAGAGAGAAGGAAAACGATAAGGCTTTTTGCTTTGAACATTGAAGAAATACCGGTAAAGGAATTTCTTTGCAAAGTCTTGGATCTGGTAGGCTGAATGAAAATGAATGTTCATGGAGAAAGTTCTCTGGTTGAGAGCTTTGAAAGGAAGTTGACGGTTCATGGCTATAATTGAGATGGTGTGAATGGAGGAAATAAGTGAGAGTTTATTTATAACCGGACGTGTAAGGAAGTCTGGGATGAGGTTCTGTTTGCCTTTTATGTGTTGGACAGTAAAATCATATTTAGCAAACCAGTTTTTGAGGTTAAGCAGTTGTTTGTTAGGGAGCAACTTATTTTTTAAGTCAAAGATTCTAGGAAAAGAGGAGTTGCCCATGTTGATAAGAAATTTATGGCTGATTAGATGAAATTCAAAAGCCGATATACATTTATCTGTCAAGTACCAAAATTGAAAATCATATTCGAAAATAGTTTTTCATGATACCACCGAAAAACACGACACTCTTGGCCTTATACATCGTGGAGAGGTCAAGGTTAAGAAGCAAGTATTGGTAATGTTTAGTATCGGGGAGTATAGTGATGAGGTGCTTTATGCAATAGTTCTTATGCATGCTGGACATTTATTATTAGGGAGGCCATGGCAGTATGATAGGAAGGTGACACATGATGAATTTAGGAATAGATATAGCTTTGTCAAGGATAGGGAACTGTGACGCTTACTCTTTGAACACCAAAAGAAGTCTACAAGGACCAAATGAAGATGAGAGAAAAGAAATGACAACACAAAAAAGATGAGGCCGAGAGTTTTGAGAAGAAAAAGAAAAAGAGTGAGGCTAAAAGTGAGAGAAAAGAAAAGAGTAAGAAAGAGGAAAGAGTGAAAATGAGCTTTTCTGCAGGAGTGGATAAGATTAGGAAAGCATATAAAGCAAGCCATTTCATAGTCTTGCTCGTGTTCAAAGAATCATATCTAACCTTTGATGACACTAACCCTCCTCTGCCTAGCATAAATGCCTATTGGCTTACCACCCATTAAAGGCATTGAGCATCAGATTGATTTTGTACTAGGTGCTGTCATACACAATAGACCAGCCTATAAAAGTAATCTCAGAGAGACCAAAGAGCTCAAAAGGCAGATTATGGAGCTGATGAGCAAGGGATACGTGAGAGAAAGTATGTGCCCATATGCAGTACCAATGCTATTAGTACCAAAAAAGGATGGAAATTGGAAAATATGTGTTGATTATTGAGCCGTCAATAATATTATAGTAAAGTATCGTCATTCTATTCCTAGATTAGATGATATGCTAGATGAATTGCGTGGAGCCTGTTTATTTTCTAAAATTGATTTAAAAGGTGGCTATCACCAAATTCACATGAAATAAGGTGATTAATGGAAAATGGCCTTTAAGACCAAGTATGGATTGTATGAATGGTTAGTTATGCCTTTTGGTCTTACTAATGCACTAGTACTTTTATAAAATTAATAAGTCTTGTGCTGTGTGAATTTATAGGTCAATTTGTTGTTGTGTACTTTGATGAAATTCTAGTGTACAACAACACTTTAGATGAGTATATTGAGCATTTGCGAAGTGTGCTAGATATTTTGAGGAAAGAAAAGTTGCACGCTAATTATAAGAAATGTACTTTTTGCATGGAAAAAGTTTTTTTTTTTTTGGCTTTGTTGTTGGTGAAAATAGTTTTAATACTATTGCCACACCTCTTACTGATGTTGTTAAAAAGAATGTTGCATTTACTTGGAGTGTTGAACAAGATAAAACATTCACTGATCTTATAGAAAGGTTATGTTCTGCATCTCTTCTAGCATTACGTGAATTTAACTGCACTTTTGAGATTACGTATGATGCCTCAAGAATAGGTATTGGAGTTGTTTTGATACAAGATCGAAAGGCCATTACTTATTTTAGTGAGAAGTTGATTGGAGCAGCCTTGTAGTATCCTACCTATGATAAGGTGCTCTATATGCTTGTGAGGGCTTTAGAAACTTGGCAGCATTACTTATGGCTTATGGAGTTTGTCATATACACTTATCAAGAATCCTTAAACCATCTAAAGAGCCAAGGTAAGTTGAATCAAAGGCATGCTACTTGGATGGAGTACATTGAGACATTTCCCTATGTTATTCGGTATAAATAAGGTAAAGAGAACATAGTTGCCGATGCATTATCTCAGAGGTATGTGCTTCTTAATTCTTTAAGTACTAAAAATGCTTGCATTTGAGTATGTTAAGGAGTTATATGCCAATGATTCTGATTTTGTTGATGTCTTTGCTACATTTGATAAAGGATCATTCGGTAAATTTTATGAGCATGATGGTTATTTGTTTAGGGAAAACAAGCTTTGTGTGCCTAATAGTTCTATGCGCGATTTGCTAGTGAGAGAGGCACATAATGGTGGCTTGATGGGTCATTTTGAGGTTAAGAAAACTTTGAAGACATTGCAATAGATGCATTGCATGTAGAAAGGCCTAAGTTTAAGGTTTTACTGTATGGTTTCTATACACCTTTACTAGTTTTTAGTGAGCCTTAGGTAGATATTTCACTAGATTTCGTTTTGGGGCTACTTAGGACTCGAAATGGAAGATATTCCATTTTTGTGATCGTAAATAGATTTAGTAAGATAGAACATTTCATTCCATGTCATAAGTTAGATGATGCCACCCATATAGCTAATTTGTTCTTTAGAGAGGTAGTGCAACTGTTTCGGATAGAGACACTAAGTTCCTTGGTCACTTTTAGAACGTATTATGGGGTAAGTTAGGTACTAAACTTCTGTTTTTTACTAATTGTCTCCCTCAGACTGATGGCCAAATTGAAGTGGTCAATATAGTTTTATTTTAGCTTTTGCGCACTATCATTAATAAAAATTTGAAGCTTGGGAAGACTGTTTGCTAATTATAGAGTTTGTATATAATATGAGATTTCATTCGTCTACTTCTTATTCTCCATTCAAGATAGTTTATGGTTATAATCCATTAACTTTAATGGATTTGATTCTTGTGCTCGTTGATGCGAGAGCTAAATTGGATGGTCAAAAGAAAGCGGAGCTAGTAAAGTCAATTCATGAGCAAGCGCAGCTTCACATTGAGAAGAAGAATGAGCAGTACGTAACTCAAGTTAATAAAGGTAGTAAACGTTTGATTTTAAACCTGGTGATTAGGTTTAAGTTTACATGCAAAAGGAGAGATTTTCAGCTCAGAAGAAATCTACATTGCACCCTCGAGGATGAATCCTTTTGAAGAGAGGGGGAATGATGTGATCTAGAGTGCGCAGAGCATTAATTACGAGAGCACGAGCTAAGAAGATCAAGGAAGCAATGTAAGGATTTGTTCAAGCTACTTTGGACAAACTCAATTCAATTTCAATTTATAAGAGACCAATGTTCAAGATAGGTTTGAAAGAGGAGGAACCAGCCTTGGTATACTTGATTCGAGCTAAGAATATAGTGAGCGTCAGAAAGGGAAATTTTTTTTTTAAAAAAAGGGCTGGAAAAATAATTCTAAAGCTGTAGCTGTATTCCTTACGTTGAGAGCTTTGAAGCGGTATATTGTAGGCGCAAATATGACATCATATATCTAAGTTACGATTTGTTTAAAATCAGTGGTTCTATAGGTCAGAGCCCATGCGGCTCCGAGTTTTTAATTTTAGGGTTTTTCATGTTTTTAAGTTAAATTAGGGTTAGTCACCTTATATAAACACTCTTTTATGTTCTTTAAAGGGACTTTTGACAATCTTGAGTTTGATATCATTAGAGAGGATTTTTTCAACTTGTTCTTGAAAAAACTTTTGATTTATCAAAGGAGTTGCCAACCTTTGTGTTGTCTTATTTAGTAATATGGGTTCTTGAAACTTAGCTTCTCAAGAGTTTGGATCTTTTATTTGAATTCTGATTATATTGGTTTTCTTGGTTTCTTATCAATTTAGTCGTTTGTTTTCCTAGCTAGATCTAGAGGCGCTCTCATCAGATGATAAGAGGGAGAGATCAACGAAACGTGGCTCAAGTAGGAGTAATAATCATAGTAGATCAAAATCAATAAGTAAGAAGAATGTCTGTTCTCAAGTCATACCTAATGGAACTTAACAATGTTAACAACGCAGAGGTGGTATCATTTATAATTCTAAGTAATATTATTTGATCTCCTAGAAGAGGATTATCCAAACATGGAAGCAACTTCATCTTCAATCTCAACTCCTTCATCATCTTCCTCTCCTATTTCTCTTTCATCTACTCTATCTCTTCCAAAGTCATGTTCCAAACACATCACTTCTAAAATTGAAAATCTTGTGGAATATTCCTATATCCCCGAGTCTGCCCAAATTAATGAATCTCAATTCCCCATCATGGGTCCTTATAATCTATACAAACAAACAACCTCTTTTACTCGAAGTATCTGAACCCTGATCTCCACCAAAAGACCACTCCCAAAAGAATATAATCAATAGCCTCTCAAAGTGAGCAGTATGTCACTTTAGAAATACCCCAAGATCTCGTCACCAACTGGAAACGAGAAGGATATACACATCTCCATCTTGGTGGTGTTAGATTAATTCTGACCCTCCATGGTCGAAAAGGTTTACCTGTTACAGCCAGAATTGCTCTCCTAGACACCAGGTTCAAACAGGTACCAACATACTGTTGTAGGAACCATCCTGACCACTCTTCATGCTGGTAGTGTCTTATTAACCTTTTACCCAAATTTCAACCTCTCTCTTGAGGATCCCAATCTTCCGACAACCCTTAAAGTCCAAATCCAGCTCCAAGGAGCAGAACAAACACCCACAGTAAAGATTGCAACCCTCCATCACCAAATAGTGTATCGATTACAGAATCGTGCACTAGATCTTCCCACACCACACACTATATATGATGCCTTAATGATTCTCGCAGACACAGACACAATTCCAACCATCATCCAAATTCCCAAACAAATCCATAAACAAGAATTGCTCAAACTTATGCCTCTTGAATGGTTAACCAACTATGAGCATTTCCACCAAAACTCTGAACCAGTTCAAACAACAGAAGCCACATTTGAAAGACGACAAAATGGTCAAGTCAAACTATCTTTTCAAACACCTGAAACCAAGCATGTTTCAGCCACTTTACAACTTTCCTACACTGCTATGATTACAGCAGTTCAAACTGGTCAAGAAAAGAAACTTCCCATTCATGGTTTTTTATCAGAAGAGTATCCAGTATATCCAGATAACATCAATGGTAACTTCTTATGGGATGTTCCTGAAGCCCTTATGTGCAATCCAGATTGTCCCTGCTTGGATGATACGGATGTTGATGACGAATTAGACGTTATGAGGAGAAAGAAAAAGAAGAAGAAAAAATCTTCTCATCCAAAACCATCTTGCAAATCCTTTCCTCCACAACGTCCTACAAATCCCAAACCTCCTGTCCATCCAATAAGATCATGCCTTATGTTTTCAAGTCAATCTTATAAGGAATCATTCCCTCCACTTGAAAAACAGACAGACACACAAACCAGAGTTATCTCAAAGCCCTTTGTCCAATCCCAGTTACGGCCTCTGGGCAGCCTGAAGAACCAAAACAGTATGAAGCTGTTTTAAATTGGCAAACCAAAAATGCCAATGCTCAGAACCAAACTCTTCAATAACTCGGTAAGAAAATTGATCGCGTTGCCAATCAAGTCTCTCAGACTGAAACTAAAGTTGATTCAATCAGCAATCGTCTTGATCAGATGTACATCCATCTACAAGATCGTATCTCTGAACTAGACACCGATCTCAGACGAATGATCAATAACCACATCTGGGGTCCAGAGTTTAATAAAAAAGAAGCAGAAATTAGAAAGATCAAAGCTGAATTGACAAGAATTGATGCTGAAAAGACCCGACCTTCTCTTTTTACTCAAACACAAACCCCAACAGTACCTCCTCCGATCTTTGAATCTTATGCACCTTTCTACATACCATCCAGACCTCAACAACCTATTTACAATCAGTTCTTTGGATTCTCTCACCTTCAACCAAAACTATCTTCACCAAAAAAATCAAAATCCAAAGTCAAAATCTTAGAACCAAAGTCAAAGGCCACTTCATCTTCATCAGTTCCTTCGGCACCATCAGAAGATTCACCAAAAGCCACTCCTGAACCTCCCAAAAAAGACAAAGGCCCAATGGATCAATATTATTATCACACTGTCCAAAACACATCTTCTGACTCCTTTGAACCAGAAACAATCTATGAGTCAAACCCATTAGAGTCCAACCTGTCTTCTTCTTCCTCATCCATAAACTCAGTCGGTACCTCTACTAACTCTGAATCCGAATATGCTGACATTACAAGCATATTAATGGCCACCAAAACTAAAGATCCTAGTACTTCAACTGCCACACCTATTGTTGAAGACAATTCTTCTGATGCTGAAAATAAAGCATCTTCAACAGAACCAGAGCCATCAATGCCTCCACTAGTCCCTGATCACTCAACAAAACCATCTTCAGCATCTTGGTTCACATTTGATGACATTCCTCGTCATAAATGGCCTGCTCGACTTTAAGAATTTGCCGCATGGATTGACCTCCAAGGAACTAAACCTAATGCTCAACCTCAATCTGTTCTCCGTGAATTTATGGCCCGGTCAACGGGTTCTTTACGAGATTAGTTAGAAAGCTTGGGAGAATACCGTCAACTCCAATTCATGCAATCTCCAATTGGCACAACACTCAATATCATTCATGAACAATTCATTGGTGAAAAAACTGCTTCCACTAATGCAGATAGAAAAGAGTATCATCAGATGAAGTGCTGCTCGCTCAAAAGATACCTTTTGGAATCTCATTACAAAAGGATGAGTATTATATTTTACAAGCTGAATGGGTTCAACGAGCCATCTCTTAAACATGTCTTCATAGCCTCTCCTCCTTCTGAGCTACAACCTGATCTTCAAAGGAAACTCACAGCCACTAATCTCAGCATAGCTGATATCTCTCTAGGAAAGATTTTCCAAATGGCAGTGCTATGTCTCGACAAGATCTGTGAACAAAAAGAATTCTTCAAAGATCTCATGGAAGACAAAAAATCCTTTTCTGAAGCCTGTAAAAAACCCTATCTCAGGATGGAGTGCAAAGATGAAAAGAAGTGTATCTGTCCAACCAGAAAGAATAAACACTTTCAGAAACACTTCCATAGAAAATCATCCTCTAAAAAGCCTCTCCGATATTTCAGGAAAAATGATGCTTCCCAGTACATAAAGAAAAAGCACAACCGTTGGTTCATCTGTAAAAAATGCGGTCACTTTGCTCGAAACTGTCCTCACAAATCTGTCAAAACTGTTCGTCTCATACAACATCTTCAACATTCTTCCTTCTTATCTGAGAATGAAGATGTTGAATTAAATTTTTCAGAACAGTCAGAACAAGATGATCAGACTGCTTTTATTATCGCAGAATCTTCTGATTCTGATGATATTTCAGTCATTTCTACAGTTCAAACTGTCAACCATGTTTCAACCATTCCTAGACCTTCTCTAAACATGTTAATCCTTCCTTCAAAGTTTCATAAACCCGTTCCTGTCATCGGGTTTATTAACACTGGTGCATATACCAGTATGATTGATCCTTCTGTCCTTCTCCCTGATTGTTGGGAAAAACACTTGAAACTTTTCCGAGCAGTTAATGGAGAAACTTTTGAAACCACCTTGATTACCAAAAAACCCATTGGTATTAAATTCTTTCCAAATTGCATAATTTGGAAAAAGATTGTAGCATCAAAACTTCCAGATAAAGATTTACTTATAGGTTTTGACATTCTTCATTTGGTTAAAAACCTATTCCTCACCAGTTCTGGAGTTCGCTACAAACAAATGTTCTTGCCATATGCAGATACATTACACCTGTATACACTTTCTGAAACATCATCTCTATACAGTCATATTTCACAAAAGTTCTTAGAATTTTGTCCAGAAAACCATTCCCAGTTCCACCATCCTTCACCTCTTTGGAAGAATGATCAATTATTCATTCACATTTCTTTCAAGCTCAACGAAGACATAAACCCCACAAAAGCATCATACCCGAGTATGTCTCCTTCAGACCTCCTACTTACTAAGCAATAATGTTCCCAGTTGCTTCAGCAAGGTCTTATTGAACCTACTGATTCAGATTAGGCTTGTCAAGCCTTCTATGTTGAAAAAAGATATGAATTAGTTCACGAAACAAAGAGGTTAGTTATTGATTACCAGCCACTTAATTCTTTCCTTAAAGATGATAAGTTTCTCATTCCAAAAATCCAGACCCTATTTGTCTATCTTCAAGGGGCTCGTATCTTCTCTCAGTTTGATCTAAAAGCTGGTTTTTGGCAACTTGGTATTTCACCAGTTGACCGTCACAAAACTACCTTCTGCATCCCTGATACCCATTATCAGTGGACTGTTATGCCTTTTGGTCTTAAGGTTGCCCCTTCATTATTTCAAAAAGGCATGACAAAATCTTTAGTACTATCCTTCATCATGTTTTGGTATACATTGATGATATCTTATTATTTTCCTTTGACCATAAGAGCCACCATAAGCTCCTTTTGGATTTCTTTCATATTGTACAGGAACACGGAATCATGCTTTCTGAAAAGAAAAACAGCATAGAAAAGGAATCAATTGACTTTCTTGGCATGGTGATTAAAGATGGCCATTATCAACAGTGTCCTCCATGGGAACTGGCACAAACTGAAGCTGTCCAACAACTAAAGGTGGTAGCCCAGTCACCTCCTCCTCTCTGAATTTCCACAACTGGACAACGCATTCTACAGACTGATGCCAGTGATGATTACTGGAGTGCCATCCTTCTTGAAGAGATATATGGTGTACGTCACTTCTGTGCACATGGAAGCGGACAATTCAAAGACTCTGAAAAGAATTACCATGTGATTTACAAAGAGATTTTGGCGGTCGAGTATGGAATCAAAAAGTTTGAATTTCATCTAATCAGCCATAAATTTCTTATCAACATGGAAAACTCATCTTTTCCTAGAATCTTTGACTTAAAAAATAAGTTTCTCCCTAACAAACAATTGCTCAGCCTAAAAAATTGGTTTGCTAAATATTATTTTACTGTCCAACACATAAAAGACAACCAGAACCTCATCCCTGACTTCCTTACGCGTCCGGCTATAAATAAACCTTCACTTACTTCCTCCATCCACACCATCCCAGTTATAGCCATGAATCGTCAACTCCCTTTCAAAGCTCTCAACCAGAGAACTTTTCCCATGAACATTCCTTTTTATTCAGCCTACTAGATGTAAGACTTTGCAAAAAAATTCCTTTACCGGTATTTCTTCAATGTTCAAAGCAAAAAGCCTGATCGCTTCCTTCTCTCTGTATGGAAAATCTGTTTCTCACAGGTCTTACCCTGTCTTCCCTAACCATCTGAGAAGATGAGTTATGATATATGTGGTGTCTTACTACCCTGTATGCTACCAAACTGGTCTTTCCTGTTAAACCAATCCTCACTCACATCACCACTCCTGAGTTCTCATCAGATCTTCTCTAGACTCTCCTTGAATGGTATTCACCACTCACGTAGTGGCGTAAACAACTAAAAAATATGTGTACTTTTCACGGATTAGATAGAATGCCAGAACAAGAAGCCAACCTGTTCACTACAGTCTTCATCGTTCATAGACCTTACTTCTAGCACCCAGAAACCAGAGACTTCTGGACACAAGATATGGCTTATGAATGGAAAGCTTGTCCTCATCCTTATACCTTCATCCATGACACATCTGTTACCTCTGTTCTCAAGTCATACCTAATGAAACTCAACAATGTTCAGCCACCTGCCACAAACATCTACCACACCTCTGTTGGACCATCACACAGCTTAGAGATTGTCCCAAAGACACAGACTTGTACTCCAGGTTCCAATTCAAGTCCTCAAGGAATCCTTGTCATGGAACAACGTCCTGACTACACTAACGTCTTATTCCAAGACGCTTAGGACCCATGTGAAGATTTTCAATCTCTCCTCCATACTGAAATCCCCATTATACTGTTACAAACCCAGACCCTCCTTCTACATCAGCCCCAAAAGAGATGACTAGTGCTGATGAAGAAGCCTATTTACAAGCTGAAGCTTATCTTGATCACAAACAGATCGGTCGTGCCAAGCGCCAATATGAAAAAGAAACTGGCGATGTGTCTCCTTCACGCTACCCATCCACTCCATGATTGTAGACACGCATGGGAATCTTTAGCTTTTGCTTTTTTAAAGTTTGCTTTAATAATTAGACAAGGGTCCTATCTTGTCTAAAGTGTGTTTTCTGCTTTACCTTTTTATTTTTGGCATGGTGTGCTTTACTCTTCTACTTTTGTAAAAGATAAGGGTCCCACATTATCTCTCCTTCCTCGAGATCTCTATATAAGGATCTCTCTATCCCTTTGTAAGGCAGGAGTTAATCAGAAATAAAATTCAGTTTCTCTTCACATCATGTTTGTCTAAAAACTTTTCTCTCTTCTAGGAACCAAAGAAATTATTTAGGGTTAATAATTATATGCTCACCTTTAATTTTCTAAACTAAGTATGCTCTGCACTTGCCTTAAGCCTAAGGATCCTGTGCATCAGAAAGTTCCTGTTTTATCCTCCAAAACCAATTTTTGTAAAATGAAATTATTTTCTCACAGCGTTCACCCTCTTTGAAGGTCAAGAGTGCCGTGTTTTTGGGTGGTATCATGAAAAACTGTTTTCACAAATGATTTTCGGATTTGGTATTTGATGGATAAGTATATATCGGTTGGAAACCAAAACTTGCGGGCTATTGGTCCTAAGAACAGACTTTGTTCTATTATAGATCTGGTGTAACAACACCACGTACAGCTACCCACTGATACCAGTGGGTGGCTTCAGTTTGTGCTGGTCCCCATGGAGGACACTATTTTCGCAGCATGCGGGACAACTGGCTTGTGTGAATTGCAACTTTAGGGATAAAATCACGGACATAATTAACAATCCCAAGGAACTGTTAGATCTGCTTTTTGTTGAGATGTGTGTCCGAAAACTTTAATAATCTAGTTGCAATGTGTGGACCAGGTTGATAATGACCATCTTTAATCACCATGCTAAGAAAGTCAATTGATTCTTTTGCTATGCTGCTTTTTTTTTTCAGAAAGCATGATTCCGTGTTCCTGCACAATATGGAAGAAATCCAAAAGGAGCTTCTGGTGGCTCTCATGATAAGAGGAAAATAATAAGATATCATCAATGTATACCAAAGCATGATGAAGAATGAAGGAGCAACTTTAATACCAAAAGGCATAACAGTCCACTAATAATGGGCATCAGGGATGCAGAAGGCAGTTTTGTGATGGTCAACTGGTGAAATACCAAGTTGCCAAAAACCAGCTTTTAAATTGAACTTAGAGAATATACGAGCCCCTTGAAGATGGACAAATAGGGTCTGAACTTTTGGAAGGGGGAACTTATCATCCTTAAGGAAAGAATTAAGCGGCTGGTAATTGATAACTAACCTTTTTTTACCCAAACTAATTCAGATCTTTTTTCAACATAGAAGGCTTGACAAGCCCAATCTGAATCAGTAGGTTCAATAAGACCTTGCTGAAGCAATTGGGAACATTCTTGCTTAGCCAGTAGGAGGTCTGAAGGAGACATAACCGGGTATGATGCTTTTGTGGGGTTTATGTCTTCGTTGAGCTTCAAAGGAAGGTGAATGAAGAATTGATCATTCTTCTAAAGAGGTGAAGGATGGTGGAACTGGGAATGGTTTTCTGGACAAAATTCTAAGAACTTTTGTGAAATATGACTATATAGAGATGGTGTTTCAGAAAGTGTATACAGGCGTAATGTAACTGTATATGGCAAGAACATTTGTTTGTAGCGAAGTCACCTCCTCCTCTCCGAATTCCCACAACTGGACAACGCATTCTACAGACCGATACCAGTGATGATTACTGGAATACCATCCTTCTTGAAGAGATAGATGGTGTACGTCACTTCTGTGCACATGCAAGTGGACAATTCAAAAACTTTGAAAAGAATTACCATGTGATCTACAAAGACACTCAGGACCCATGGGAAGATTTTCAATCTCTCCTCCATACTGAAAATCTCAAGTACACTGTCACAGACCCAGACCCTCCTACTACGTCAGCCCCAAAAGAGATGACTAGTGCTGATGAAGAAGCCTATCTACAAGCTGAAGCTTATCTTGATCACAAACAGATCCGTCGTTGTTGTGCAAATTTTATTGAACTCGCAAGTGCACGAATCTATTGTAGAATAGATTAATGGTGACGAGTGTCGATCCCATGAGGAGGTGGATTTTAATTATATGTAGAATTAATTTTGTATGAGGGTGGTTGGATTTGTGGTGAAAATGATTTAGATTATCCTAAAATTAGAATTTAAATGGCGAGAATAAATTGAATAGAAATCTATTGAAATGACGTACTTGGGTATCTGGATCCGTATTAACATGCACCATGGGCTAAATATTCCTTATTAATACTAATTAAATCATGAGGGGGGAATCCACACCTCATGAATCACACTCTAATCAATATGGTGCTAAGGGCTTATCGTGCCAAATAATAATAACCTTGTACTAGAGAGCTGGTGAAACCAAGGCGGTATCTAGACAAGATTATTATTATTTGTCGACAAGAAGTCAAAACATCCACAAAAACTAGAGGGGAAGAGAAAATAAATTTACCAAATAAAGCTCATGACACATGTTGAGACTTCACCTTCAACCCAAGCTTGAAAGAAAATTAGCTACTCATAATTGAACTAGGGGCAACAAGGAAATTTATTAAAATACGTAGAAAATACAAGATGAAGAAAGAATTATAGAAAATGGAGTCCAAAAATGGATTCAAAGATATCAAATTAGGGGGGGAGACCCCCTTTTTATAGATACATTGAGTAAATCGTGGCTATCGGATTAAAAACAGTTTGGACGCTCAGGATTGCGCCACGTCATCAGTCAACAATACGCGGTTTGACCACACGGGTGAACAGTAATACAGTTTGACCCGGGTTGAACAGTAACACGGTTTGGTTGAAAATAATCCTGTGTAATGCATGTATCGTACACGAGATTTTTGGTCCACTGATATGCTGCTACGTCATCGATCAACAGTGTATAAGAATTTTAGTCCAACAGGATCATGACACCTCATCAGTCAATGCCAGATCATCGGTGAATGCCACGTCATCGATCTGTCTATCTGAACAGTGTCGTGAGCAGTAACGTAGACAGTACCGTACATGTGAATAGTACCGTACATGTGAACAGTGCCATTTTTCCTTTTATGCTCCTCCTAAGGTTTTCGATTGTCCTGAGTTCAAAAGTGATGTCCGTTTTATCGTTTGATCTCTCGTTCATTGTGAAATGACTATGATGCCCCTAAAATACATAAAATACTTAATTAAAATAAAACACGCATAATTAAATTACAAGAAGCTTAAATACATAAAAGTTAGGGTTGTTAGTAAGGCTTGAAATGTAAAATGACGATTTTCTCCTTTATAAATATGATTTTCTAACACTCAACACACCCCCCAACCAGCTTATTGCTAGTCCCTAGCAAATAAAGCGAAAACAAAATTCAAACACAAAATATATATATTTATTTTATTATTATTTTTTATTATTTTTTAAAAACAATCTTGTTTATTCAATCAGACTAATGATAGTAATCAAATAAAAGTATAAGCATTATCTCCAGTCTAAAGAAAGATCACACCCACATCAACCATTCACATGAATCAGCCCAGTGGACTTTGTCATAGCTACTTTCAAGAATGACATGTCAAACCCCAAAATCTCACTGGAAGTAGTGACACTCACAAAGAAATTAAACCCAATAAAAATAGTCACTCCAGTGAATGGTAATTGAGAGAAAATAATAAAGAAGTGATATCACATGCTCTCACCAAGATGAAAGAAATATGCCCTCAGCTTAGAAATAATACGATCTCAAGTCAAATAAAAATGCTAGTCAACCCAATTTATTTATTTATTAATTTTTTTTATTTTTTAATGCACCACTACATCTTTTTAGCCCATATAACTAGCTTCTACTTCAGACTATAGTTCCCTAAAATCAAGAAGGACTTTTATTAGGACGTAACGTAGGCTAGGGACATGGCTAACAAAGAAGGGAAATAAGGAAAACAAAGTGTATGTTTGAGAAAAATGCAGAGGAATTTTTTTTTTTGGAAGTTGTAAGGTGGATTTCACCTATTATTGTTATTTTTTTTCTTTTTTTTTTGAAACAACGAAGATATTTTTTTTAGCATAACTTCACTATACAAAATATTTATTTACATTTTCCTCAAACATAAATAGGTGATGGAACTTGTAAGATATTGGGTAATACTCCAAATCGGAGTGGTTCAAGATGATAAGTTTGACAAAAAAAAGTCTTTTTTTTTAAATTTTTTTTAAAGGCTCAAAAGGGTTAACTATGAATATTTGATAAAAATGATGGCTAGAAAGGCTCAAACGGATCAAAGATGGCCTTTCCATCGTCTTTTAGGGCTCTAAATAATCTTCAATATCTACTAGTTAGATGGGCCTCCATATGTAGCAACACACATTTTTTTTCTTTTCTTTTTTTTTACAATTTTATTTTTTTTAAGGGTTAACTCAAAAGAAATCTAGAGATCGTGTATACGATAATAAACTGCTAAGCTGTATAAAGAATGGGCAAAAGGGTTACTCTCCAAGAAAAATGATAGGCTCAAAAACTCACTTGATACTTATTATGACATGTTCATTCCTTCAAGCAATTCATATTTGTCTTCAACATCAACATGTAGAGTAGCAAACATAGTGTAACATCACTTAAGACCAAAGATAATACAAATACTAGAATTTGAAATTAATCATGTCATCCAATGTTAAAACAAATCACACAATTTTTTTTTAAAACAGCATTCTACCCCCCAACCTATTGTAAACATGAAAAGAAAATATGCATGCAGAAATGTGAAAATGATGCAGAAAAACTAATTAAAAAAGTTATACTTAAAATGATAGAAAACGAAAATGGTTTTTTTTATAACTTAAAAAGATGCATTTCTAGAGGCACTACACTTCATATTTAGCCATCTTCGACTCAAAAAAATTGAAAATGTATATTTATAAAGGAGAAATTAAAAAGAAGAAGAAAATGAACATCAAAACATAATAAAGAAAAAGAAAATGTCTGATTTTTTTTAATTTTTTTTTCAAACGATAAAGATGCGTTTCTAGAGTCACTACACTCCATATTCAGCCATTTTCAATACAAAAAGTTAGCAACAGTTAGTTTCTACAACAACAAAAATCAATAAAAACTTAACCAAGATTCCACAATTGTCGACTATTCCCCCCCCAACCAGAACGAAACATTGTCCTCAATGTTTGAAAGGAAAGAAGTAGAGTTTAGAATACATCACCTGGGTGGTGCAACACAGAAGAAAATATTTACAAGCGGAGAGTTAAATCTAATTTGTATTTTTTACTACGGCTACTGTTACCATCATTATTTGGACGCTCCAACACAAAGTTCCAGGGGTCTGACTCCGGTCTATAAGCTTGTAACAGATCAAGTAGCTCATTAGCAGTATGAGCACAAATAAAAAGCTTTTTGGTATTGGAAGGACCGAAATAGTTTTTTATTGCATGGTTAAGAAATGCGATAAAGCCATCATAAAAATTATTGACATTTAACAAACCGATGGGTTTCTGGTGAATGTGCAGATGGGCCCAAGATGCTAGTGTGATAAGTTCCTCTAGTGTTGCAAGATCTCCTGGAAGGAAAATAAAAGCATCAGCATGATTAAGCCTTTCAGTTATTCTTTCTTGCATACCTGAGACGACTAACTCTTCTCCAGTCGGTGAGTCAAACAAACTGGCCAAAGGTTTTAGGACTCTTGGGATGATGCCTAACACTTGGCTTCCTCTGACAAAAGCAGCTTCTGAGACCAATTTTGATAATCCTCGGTCACCTCCTCCATACACCAAGTGTAATTTTCTCTCTACTATGCTTCGACCAAGATCTACGGTTGCCTCAACGAACTCTTTATGTTTGCCATAGTTAAATCCAGAAAACACACAAATGTTCTTGAATTGTCTATTGGGAGTAGCTGCCATTGGAATATTTCTCAAAAATAATTTGTGAGTGCTTAACAAAAAGTCTTATTTAAGAATCTTGGTGACAGTGGATCACAACTGTGTATGAGGTGGCATGTCAGTGTCAAATAACGTGTAAAGCACATGGCTACCGAGTCAAAAAGGAAACAGTAAAAAGAAAAAGAAACAATGATAAAATAAAATTATTAAAGACAATAATGCAAATGATAAAATAACAGTGAAATAAAATAATAGTGAAGTACAAGGATATTTACAGGTAGTTGCGATTATGGCTCACATCTTCCTCTGGTTTTACGTTCAGAAGTGGTTTGAACGCCCTCTATGGGTCGAGGATAGGCTTCCCATCCAGTTTTCTTATAAGCTGGCAAACAGGGTCGTTTATAGTCAGATTCCCGAGACTATATCGTGCATGCTCTTTTTGGAATAATGGCCATAACTGGAGAATCGCTCCTTGCACATATCCACTGGAATGCGTTTCAAGAGACAGAAGGATATCATCCAATGGCTCCTTATTCAAGCCATCCCTAATGAATTGAATCTTATCTTCCCTATTATCAGACACCATTCCTAAAGAACATGGGTTTTTATTGCATCTCATTCTAGCACACTTATGACAAGCAATAGAAATTCTTTGAGCTCTTCGTTTTCTTGCATAATTTCCTTTACTACAACCAGGCATGTATGTAATAAATTTTGGAGGCAACTGTCCTGCCAATCGTACTTTAGCTTCGATTAACCAACGGACGTCAGCAGGTATGTTATTCCTCATAAGTAATCGCATGCGTTCGGACCGAGCTTTATAGATTGTAAGGAGGGCATTCTAAGGAAGTGAAGGGAATTGATTATGAAGCTTTGCTAGAATCTCGTTTCTGTCCATACATTTGCCTCAAAATATCAGTTATTATGGGAAACTGAAGTAACCGACTTGATTGTCACGGAGTACCGTTATCCGTCACTTCAACGGGGTAACAAACTAAAGCACACAAACAGAAAAACAAATTAAAACACACAAAGAAAATTAAAATCGTCATCTTATTGAATTTACCTCAAGCTCCAACTGGATGTTGTAAACACTTCTCTCAATGTCTCTGAGTTGGCTTTCTAAACCCTCAACATAGGATACTAACTCTGGTGGTTGCAGAGCCTAAATATGATGTGTCTTACAAAATCGAATCTGCTTTTTGATATGAGATTTTACACGTTGAAGTGGTTTAAGAATGTTCAGGAGGAACAGTTTAAGTATGGTACTCATGATTAACAATGATAATAAAAAAAACTTAATGGTTAAACAAACACACTTATAAAATAATTTCAATTAGCAAAAGAATAATAAAAAGAAAGAAAAAAAATCAAATCACCAAAAAGAAAAAAAATCAATTCAAATCTGGTGGGTCATTCAAATTTATTTCGGTGTCTTCTCCATGTGGTTGGTACTTTAGATATGACTTTAATCTTTGACTATTAACTTAAAACGTGACACCGTTCTTTGGGTCCTTAATTTCAATTGCCCCATGTGAAAAAACAGTATGAACAATAAAGGGGCCAGACCAACGAGAGCGTAACTTACCTGGGAATAGGTGCAAGCGAGAATTGAATAAAAGCACTTTTTGACTTGGAGTGAACGATTTTCTCATAATTTGTTTGTCATGGAAGACTTTCATTCGTTGCTTGTAAATCTTGGCATTTTCGTATGCATCATTGAGAATTTCTTCAAGTTCTGCCAACTGTAATCTTCTTTCTGAGCTAGCTTGCTGCATGTCAAAGTTGAATTTCTTGATGGCCCAATATGTATGATGCTCGAGTTACACAGGTAGGTGGCAAGCTTTTCCATACACTAGCCTGTAGGGTGACATCTCAATCGGGGTCTTGAAAGCCGTTCTATATGCCCATAATGCATCATCAAGTCTTAATGACCAATCTTTTCTGTCTGGCTTCACCATCTTTTCTAATATGTGCTTTATTTCTCGATTGGAGATCTCAACTTGGCCACTAGTTTGCGGATGATATGGGGTTGCCACTTTGTGAGTGATTGAATACTTCGTCAAAAGAGCTTTGAATGCTTTGTTACAAAAGTGGGCACCACCATCACTGATTATCGCTCGAGGGAATCTAAAGCGTGAAACAATGTTGCTTTTCAAAAATCCTATCACCACCTTGTGATCATTGGTTCTACATGGAATTGCTTCTACCCATTTCGATACGTAGTCAATAGAAACCAATATGTATTGATGACCAAAAGAAAGGGGAAAGGATCCCATGAAGTCGATAACCCATACATAAAAAATCTTAACCACTAAAATTAGATTTAATGGCATCATGTTCCTTCGTGTAATGCTCCCCATTCGTTGACACCTATCACATGAAGAACAGAAAGTGTAAGCGTCTCAAAATATAGTTGGCCAATAGAAACCACATTGTAAAACTTTAGTAGCTGTTTTCTTAGCACTGAAATAGCCTCCACAAGCTTGTTCATGGCAGAATGAAAGGATATTCTGAATTTCTCTTTCTGGGACACATCATCTAACAATTTGATCTGCACAATACTTGAACAAATAAGGGTCATCCCAAAAGAAATTTTTTATTTTCGTAAAAAATTTGGCTTTGTCTTGCTTGGTCCAATGCTCTGGAAGTTGACCTGTAACAAGATAGTTAACTATATCAGCATACCAAGGTAACACTTCCACACTCATTAATTGTTCATCTGAAAATGACTCATTCAATGTTAATGGCTCTGTCATTGTGTCAAAATGGAGACGAGAGAGATGGTCTGTCACAACATTTTCTATGCCTTTCTTATCTTTAAATTCCAAGTCGAATTCCTGCAAAAGTAACACCCAACGAATTAGTCTAGCTTTTGCATCTTTCTTTGTGAGAAGATATTTAAGAGCATAATGATCTGTGAACACAATTATTTTACAACCAATGAGATAAGATCGAAAATTTTCCAATGCAAACACTACTGCTAGCATTTCTTTTTCAGTAGTTGAATAGTTCAACTGTGCATCATTTAATGTCATACTAGCATAGTAAATAACATGGGCAATTCGATCAACTTTTTGTCCTAATACTGCTCCTACTGCATAATCAGATGCATCGCACATAAGCTCAAATGGTAAGCTCCAGTTTGGGGGCTGAATGATGCGTGATGATGTCAACAATTGCTTTAATTTTTCAAAAGCCACAAGACATGAATCATTAAAGATAAAAGGTACATCCTTAGCAAGTAGATTGCATAAGGGTCTAGAAACTTTGCTAAAATCTTTAATGAAACGTCTATAAAAACCAACATGCCCAAGGAAAGATCTTACTTCTCTGACTGTTTTAGGTGGAGGAAGATTGGAAATGAGATCCACCTTTGCTTTGTCAATCTCAATAGCTTTGCTCGAAATGATGTGACCGAGAACAATACCTTATTTTACCATAAAATGACACTTCTCCTAATTTAAGACTAAGTTCTTCTCGATACATCTCTGCAGAACTAGTGTTAGATGATGTAAACATTGATCAAAAGAGTCACCAAAGACAGAAAAATCATCCATAAAGACTTCAAGGAATCGTTCAACCACAGAAAAAAATGCTTAACATGCATCGTTGAAATGTAGCAGGTGCATTACATAATCCAAATTGCATCCTCCTATATGCAAAAATGCCAAAAGGGCAAGTGAAAGTGGTTTTCTCTTGATCTTTTGGTGCTATAGGAATTTGATTATATCTTGAGTAGCTATCTAGAAAGCAATACAATTCATGGCCTGCTAATCTATCAAGTATTTGATCGATAAATGGTAAAGAGAAATGGTCTTTACGTGTGACAAAATTTAACTTTCTATAACCAATGCATACACGCCATCCTGTAGTTACTCTAGTTGGTATCAATTCATTATCGGCATTGGTAACTACTGTGACTCCTGACTTTTTAGGGACAACTTGTACAGGACTGACCCATGAACTATCAAAAATTGGGTAAATGATACCTGCGTCTAATAGCTTAAAGACTTCAGTTCTAACAACTTCTTTCATATTAGCATTTAACCGACGTTGCATTTCCCTAGTAGGTTTAGCATTTTCATCGAGGTGAATGTAATGCATGCAGTCTATTGGGTTTATACCTTTTATGTCTGCTATGGTCCATCCTAATGCTCCTTTGTGCTATTTTAAAACATCCAACAACTTACCTTTTTGTTCGTCATTGAGGGATGATGAGATGATTACCGGCAAAGTGTTTTCTTCTCCCAAAAATGCATATTCCAAAGTGTTGGGTAATGGTTTGAGCTCGAGTTTTGGTGGTGATTCTGATGATGGGATGACTTTCTTTTCTGATGGTGCTAGTTGTTCAACTCTTGACTTCCATTTATTAGTGTCCATGGATGGTGTTGAGTCAAGTAGGGCGTTGACTTTATCGACTGATCTGTCAATATCAAAATCCAAACCAAAGTGAGTTAAACATGTTTGTAAAGGATCATCACTAAGGTTTGAAATAAAAGTGTCATCAACTAATGTTTCAATTAAATCTACATCAACAATTCCATCATCTGCATTATAAGGTTGTGGCAATGTTGAAGATGTTCAGCTCCATAGTCATGTTGCCGAAGGACAACTGCATATTTTCAGTCCTGCATTGAATGTGAGCATCCGCAGTTGCCAAGAAAAGTCGGCCTAGAATAATGGGGATGTGCTTCCTTGAATCTTGTATTGGTGAAGTGTCAATTACAATGAAATCAACAGGAAAATAAAACTTGTCTACCTGGATAAGCACGTCCTCCACAACACCACGAGGTATTTTCGTGGACCGATCTGCAAGTTGTAACACGACTAGAGTTGGGTGTAATTCTCCAAGTCCAAGTTTCAAAAATACTGAGTAAGGCAACAGATTTACACTAGCTCCTAAATCCAACAAAGCATTTTCAATTGTGTGGTTCCCTATGCTACATGAGATAGTGGGGGAGCCTGAGTCTTTGCATTTTAGAGGAATTTTATGTTGGAGTATAGAACTAACGTTTTTTTGTTAAAAATGCCTTATTTTGAACATAAATGTTTATTTTTTTAGTACAAAGGTCTTTAAGAAACTTGGCATAAGATGGAACTTGCTTTATAGCATCAAGTAAAGGGATGTTAACACTTACCTGTTTGAAGATTTCAAGAATCTCACCTGTGGATTTTCCCTTCTTTCCTTTAGCTAACATCTGAGGAAATGGAGCTTTGGGAACATATTCTCGTGGGTTGGTTTTTTCTTTCTCTTCCGATGGTGAGTCCTCAACATTCACATGTACAATTTGATTTTCTTTTGTCACCGGTATCTCCACTTTGTTGTCGACTTCTTTTCCTTTTCGCAAGGTAATGACTGCTTTGACCTCTCCATGTTGCTGTGGTGAACTGGTACTTGCTTCATGCACTCCTTTAGGATTAGGCACTGGTTGACTTGGAAACTTGCCTTTCTCAACAGTCATTGCCAAGGTCTGAACTGAAGAAGCAAGTTGTCCCACCATTTTCTCGAGGCTTGAAACTGATTGGGCTTGTGAGTTGAAGCCTGCTCTCAACTTATTTCGTAGTCCATCAATGGTGCGGTTCTGTTGTTCAATCGTGGAGTGAGTAACATTCTTGAAATTCTGGAATGCATCCTCCCATGGTTTGGGTTGAGAGTAGTTCTGGTTTTGATTGAATGGTCTAAATAGTGGCTGAGAGGCTTGAGGATTTTGAGGAATTGGTGAAGCTAGAGCTGCTGGTCCATTCTGTTGGAATCCTTGAGACAATGAAAAATTGGGGTGGTCTCTCCAATTTTTGACAAACAGCATGAAAATCATTTAAATGATTATATGGGTCCTCATTTAAATGATTATATGGAGTTGTCCATGTGAGGAGACAATTTAGCACACTAGGTTTTAGTTCAAAACTCCTAGCAGCTACATTTGGGTATCTTATACATGATGTGCTCAAATTAGCTAAAGGACTAAAATAGTCCTTAAATGGCCTCTCCTGTGGTGCTTGTAAATCCATTCCAAATTTATTTTTAATGTGCTTGTGTGTGCGAAGTGTTTTTTTCTAGTTCAAGTCTATAGGTTCAAGATTAGGTAATAATGACCTACGACTATGCATGCAAGAAACACAAAAATAAATGGGAACAAAACAAACAAAAGTAAAGAAGAATGAGAAATTACGTTACTAATCTTATCACGCTGTTAAAACCTTTCTATAAAAATACACAAAAATAAATACGTGAAATACATTAACTAAAAATAAATTAACAAGATAAACAAACAAAAAAAATTTACAAAGAAAAATAAATTGAAAATTAAATTATAGAATTTTAAAGAGAAAAAAAAATACTAACCTTTAAATGTAGATTCATTTTTTTTCTTTTTTTAAGAAAAAAATACAAGAAAACAAATAAAAGAAATTATTCACAAAAATTAATTCTACGAATCAAAACAACTTATCTCCCCGGCAACGGCGCCAAAAACTTGTTGTGCAAATTTTATTGAACTCGCAAGTGCACAAATCTATTGTAGAATAGATTAATGGTGACGAGTGTCGATCCCATGAGGAGGTGGATTTTAATTATATGTAGAATTAATTTTGTATGAGGGTGGTTGGATTTGTGGTGAAAATGATTTAGATTATCTTAAAATTGGAATTTAAATGGCGAGAATAAATTGAATAGAAATCTATTGAAATGACGTACTTGGGTATCTGGATTCGTATCAACATGCACCATGGGCTAAATATTCCTTATTAATACCAATTAAATCATGAGGGGGGAATCCACACCTCATGAATCACACTCTAATCAATATAGTGCTAAGGGCTTATTGTGCCAAATAATAATAACCTTATACTAGAGAGCCGGTAAAACCAAGGCAGTATCTAGACAAGATTATTATTATTTGTCGACGAGAAGTCAAAACATCCACAAAAACTAGAGGGGAAGAGAAAATAAATTTACCAAATAAAGCCCATGACACATGTTCAGACTTCACCTTCAACCCAAGCTTGAAAGAAAATTAACTACTCATAATTGAACTAGGGACAAAAAGGAAATTTATTAAAATACATAGAAAATACAAGATGAAGAAGGAATTACAGAAAATGGAGTCCAAAAATGGATTCAAAGATATCAAATTAGGGGGGGAGACCCCTTTTTTATAGATACATTGAGTAAATCGTGGCCATCGGATTAAAAACAGTTTGGACGCTCAGGATTGTGCCACGTCATCAGTCAACAGTACGCGGTTTGACCACGTGGGTGAACAGTAACACGGTGTGACCCGGGTTGAATAGTAACGCGGTTTGGTTGAAAATAATCCTGTGTAATGCATGTACCGTACGCGAGATTTTTGGTCTACTGATATGCTGCCACGTCATCGATCAACAGTGCATAAAAATTTTAGTCCAATAGGATCGTGACACTTCATCAGTCAATGCCACATCATCGGTCAATGCCACGTCATCGATCCATCTATGTGAACAGTGTCGTGAATAGTAACGTAGACAGTACCGTATATGTGAATAGACAAGGGTTTGTCTAAAGCGTGTTTTCTACTTTTCCTTTTTATTTTTGGCATGGTGTGCTTTACTCTTTCTGCTTTTGTAAAAGATAAGGGTCCCACCTTATCTCTCCTTCCTCGAGATCTCTATATAAGGATCTCTCTATCCCTTTATAAGGCAGGAGTTAATCAGAAATAAAATTCAGTTACTCTTCACATCATGTTTCTCTAAAAACTTTTCTCTCTTCTAGGAACCAAAGAAATTATTTAGAGTTAATAATGATACGCTCACCCTTAATTTTCTAAACTGAGTATGCTCTGCACTTGCCTTAAGCCTAAGGATCCTGTGCATAAGAAATGTCCTGTTTTATCCTCTAAAACCGATGTTTGTAAAACGAAATTGTTTTCTCACAACGTTCACCCTCTTTGAAGGCCAAGAGTGCCGGGTTTTTGGGTGGTATCGTGAAAAACTGTTTTCACAAATGATTTTCGAATTTGGTATTTGATAGATAAGTGTATATCGACTGGAAACCAGAACTTGCGGGCTATTGGTCCTAAGAACAGACTTTGTTCTATTATAGATCTGGTGTAACAACGCAACGTACAACTACCCACCGATAACAGTGGGTGGCTTCAGTTTGTGCTGGTCCCCATGGAGGACACTGTTTTCGGAGCATGCGGGACAGCTGGCTTGTGTGAATTGTAACTTTAGGGATAAAATCATGGACATAATTAACAATTCCAAGGAACTGTTGGATCTGCTTTTTGTTGAGATGTGTGTCCGAAAACTTTAATAATTTAGTTACAATGTGTGGACCAGGTTGATAATGGCCATCTTTAATCACCATGCCAAGAAAGTCAATTGATTCTTTTGCTATGCTACTTTTCTTTTCAGAAAGTATGATTCCGTGTTCCTGCACAATATGGAAGCAGAGATCAGAAAGCTCAAAGCTGAATTGACAAGAGTTTATGCTGAAAAGACCCGACCTTCTCTTTTTACTCAAACACAAACCCCAGCAGTACCTCTTCCGATCTTTGAATCTTATGCACCTTTCTACACACTATCCAGACTTCAACAACCTATTTACAATCAGTTCTTTGGATTCTCTCACCTTTAACCAACTCCTCAACCAAAACCATCTTCACCCAAAAAATCAAAATCCAAAGTCAAAATCTCAGAACCAAAGTCAAAGCCACTTCATCTTCATCAGTTCCTTCGGCACCATCAAAAGATTCACCAAAAGCCACTCCTGAACCTCCCAAAAAAGACAAAGGCCCAATGGATCAGTATCATTATCACACTGTCCAAAACACATCTTCTGACTCCTCTGAACCAGAAATAATCTATGAGTTAAACCCATTAGAGTCCAACCCGTCTTCTTCTTCCTCATCCACAAACTCAGTCGGTACCTCCACTAACTCTGAATCCGAATATGCTGACATTACAAGCATATTAATGGCCACCAAAACTGAAGATCCTAGTACTTCAACTGCAACACTTATTGTTGAAGACAGTTCTTCTGATGCTGAAAATAAAGCATCTCCAACAGAACCAAAGCCATCAATGCCTCCACTAGTCCCTGATCACTCAACAAAACCATCTTCAGCATCTTGGTTTACATTTGATGACATTCCTCGTCATAAATGGCATGCTCGACTTCAAGAATTTGCCGCATGGATTGACCTCCAAGGAACTAAACTTAATGCTCAACCTCAAGCTGTTCTCCGTGAATTTATGGCCCGGTCAACAGGTTCTTTACGAGATTGGTTAGGAAGCTTGGGAGAATACCGTCAACTCCAATTCATGCAATCTCCAATTGGCACAGTACTCAATATCATTCATGAACAATTCATCGGTGAAAAAACTGCTTCCACTTATGCAGACAGAAAATAGTATCATCAGATGAAGTGCTGGTCGCTCGAAAGATACCTTTTGGAATCTCATTACAAAAGGATGAGTATTCTATTTTATAAGCTGAATGGGTTCAACGAGCCATCTCTTAAACATGTCTTCATAGCCTCTCTTCCTTCTGAGCTACAACCTGATCTTCAAAGGAAACTCACAGCCACTAATCTCAGCATAGTTGATACCAGTGGGTAGCTGTACGTGGCGTTGTTACACCAGATCTATAATAGAACAAAGTCCATTCTTATGACCAATAGCCCGCAAGTTCTAGTTTCCAGCCGATATACACTAATCCATCAAATACCAAATCCGAAAATCATTTGTGAAAATAGTTTTTCACGATACCAACCAAAAACACGGCACTCTTGGCCTTCAAAGAGGGTGAACGTTGTGAGAAAACAATTTTATTTTACAAAAATCAGTTTTGGAGGATAAAACAAGACATTTCTGATGCACAAGATCCTTAGGCTTAAGGCAAGTGCAGAGCATACTCAGTTTAGAAAATTAAAGGTGATCGTATCATTATTAACCCTAAATAATTTCTTTGGTTCCTAGAAGAGAGAAAAGTTTTTAGAGAAACATGATGTGAAGAGAAACTGAATTTTATTTTTGATTAACTCCTGCCTTATAAAGGGATAGAGAGATCCTTATATAGAGATCTCGAGGAAGGAGAGATAAGATGGGACCCTTATCTTTTACAAAAGCAAAAAGAGTAAAGCACACCATGCCAAAAATAAAAAGGAAAAGCAGAAAACACACTTTAGACAAGACAAGACCCTTGTCTAATTATTAAAGCAAACTTTAAAAAAGCAAAAGCTAAAGATTCCTATGCGTGTCTGCAATCATGGAGTGGATGGGTAGCGTGAAGGAGACACATCGCCAGTTTCTTTTTCATATTGGCGCTTGGCACGACGGATCTATCTATGATCAAGATAAGCTTCAGCTTGTAGATAGGCTTCTTCATTAGCACGAGTCATCTCTTTTGGGCCTGATGTAGTAGGAGGGTCTGGGTCTGTGACAGTGTAATGGGGATTTTCAGTATGAATGAGAGATTGAAAATCTTCCCATGGGTCCTGAGCGTCTTGGAATAAGAAGTTAGTGTAGTCAAGACGTTGTTCCATGACAAGGATTCCTTGGGGACTTGAACTGGAACCTGGAGTACAAGTCTGTGTCTTTGGGACAATCTCTAAGCTGTGTGATGGTCCAACAGAGGTGTGGTGGATGTTTGTGGCAGGTGGCTGAACATTGTTAAGTTCGATTAGGTATGACTTGAGAACAGAGGTAACAAATGTGTCATGGATGAGGGTATAAGGATGAGGACAAGCTTTCCATTCATAAGCCATATCTTGTGTCTAGAAGTCTCTGGTTTCCGGGTATTAGAAGTAAGGTCTATGAACGATGAAGACTATAGTGAACAGGTTGGCTTCTTGTTCTGGCATTCTATCTAAATCGTAAAAAGTACACAAATTTTTGAGTTGTTTGCGCCACCACGTGAGTGGTGAATACCATTCAAGGAGAGTCCAGAGAAGATCTGATGAGAACTCAGGAGTGGTGATGTGGGTGAGGACTGGTTTAACAGGAAAGACCAGTTTGGTAGCATACATGGTAGTGAGACACCACATTTACCATAACTCATCTTCACAGATGGTTAGGGAAGACAGGGTAAGACCTGTGAGAAATAGATTTTCCATACAGAGAGAAGGAAAACGATCAGGCTTTTTGCTTTGAACATTGAAGAAATACTGGTGAAGGAATTTCTTTGCAAAGTCTTGCATCTGGTAGGCTGAATGAAAAGGAATATTCATGGGAAAAGTTCTCTGGTTGAGAGCTTTGAAAGGGAGTTGATGATTCATGGCTATAACTGGGATGGTGTGGATGGAGGAAATAAGTAAAGATTTATTTATAGCCGGACATGTAAGGAAGTCA
Organism: Citrus sinensis; assembly: GCF_022201045.2. Taxonomy (NCBI): domain Eukaryota; kingdom Viridiplantae; phylum Streptophyta; class Magnoliopsida; order Sapindales; family Rutaceae; genus Citrus; species Citrus sinensis. The sequence goes on from NC_068560.1 coordinate 12,035,893, forward strand.
GGGATGAGGTTCTGTTTGGCTTTTACGTGTTGGACAGTAAAATCATATTTAGGAAACCAGTTTTTGAAGCTGAGCAACTGTTTGTTAGGGAGCAACTTATTTTTGAAGTCAAAGATTCTAGGAAAAGAGGAGTTGTCCATGTTGATAAGGAATTTATGGTTGATTAGATGAAATTCAAACTTTTTGATTCCATACTTGACTGCCAAAATCTCTTTGTAGATCACATGGTAATTCTTTTTAGAGTCTTTGAATTGTTCGCTTGCATGTGCAAAGAAGTGACGTACACCATCTATCTCTTCAAGAATGATGGCACTCCAGTAATCATCACTGGCATCGGTCTATAGAATGCGTTGTCCAGTTGTGGGAATTCAAAGAGGAGGAGGTGACTGGGCTACCACCTTAGTTGTTGGACAGCTTCAGTTTCTGCTGGTCCCCATGGAGGACACTATTTTCGAAGCATGCGGGACAGCTGGCTTGTGTGAATTGCAAGTTTAGGGAAAAAATCATGAACATAATTAACAATCCCAAGGAACTGTTGGATCTGCTTTTTGTTGAGATGTGTATCCGGAAGCTTTAATAATTCAGTCGCAATGTGTGGACCAGGTCGATAATGACCATCTTTAATCACCATGCCAAGAAAGTCAATTGATTCTTCTGCTATACTGCTTTTCTTTTTAGAAAGCATGATTCCGTGTTCCTGTACAATATGGAAGAAATCCAGAAGAAGCTTCTGGTGGCTCTCATGATCAGGGGAAAATAATAAGATATCATCAATGTATACCAAAGCATGATGAAGAACATGATTGAAGATTTTTGTCATGGCCTTTTGAAATAATGAAAGAGCAACTTTAAGACCAAGAGGCATAACAGTCCACTGATAATGGGCATTAGGGATGCAGAAGGCAGTTTTGTGACGGTCAACTGGTGAAATACCAAGTTGCCAAAACCCAACTTTTAAATCGAACTTAGATAAGATACGAGCCCCTTGAAGATGGACAAACAGGGTCTGGATTTTTGGAAGGGGGAACTTATCATCCTTAAGAAAAGAATTAAGCGGCTAGTAATCGATAACTAACATCTTTTTACCATGAACTAATTCAGATTTTTTTTCAACATAGAAGGCTTGACAAGCCCAATCTGAATCAGTAGGTTCAATAAGACCTTGCTGAAGCAACTGAGAACATTCTTGCTTAGCAAGTAGGAGGTCTGAAAGAGACATACCCGAGTGTGATGCTTTTGTGGGGTTTAAGTCTTTGTTGAGCTTGAAAGGAAGGTGAATGAAGAATTGATCATTCTTCCAAAGAGGTGAAGGATGGTGGAACTGGGAATGGTTTTCTGGACAAAATTCTAAGAACTTTTGTGAAATATGACTGTATGGAGATGGTGTTTTATAAAGTGTATACATGCGTAATGTATCTGCATATGGCAAGAACATTTGTTTGTTGCGAACTCCAGAACTGGTGAGGAATAGGTTTTTAACCAAATGAAGAATGTCAAAACCTATAAGTAAATCTTTATCTGGAAGTTTGGATGCTACAATTTTTTTCCAAATTATGCAATTTGGAAAGAATTGAATACCAATGGGTTTTTTGGTAATCAAAGTGGTTTCAAAAGTTTCTCCATTAACTGCTCGGAAAAGTTTCAAGTGTTTTTCCCAACAATCAGGGGGAAGGACAGAAGGATCAATCATATTGGTATCTGCACCAGTGTCAATAAACCCGATGACAGGAACATGTTTATGAAACTTTGAAGGAAGGATTGACATTTTTAGAGAAGGTCTCGGAATGGTTGAAACATGGTTGACAATTTGAACTATAGAAATGACTGAAATATCATTAGAATCAGAAGTAATCAAAAGAGTAGAGACAACAAAATTGGGTCCTCAAATACTCAGGGTTGTGTAACAAGTGCTTCTGATGATGGCTAAATTTTATATAGTGAGGCAATTGCTCCATGACCTTTAAGAGAAAATAGTTTTACACATATGAACATATCTCAAAAGGATTGATATATATGGGTGATGACCATGCCTTGTAGATCATGAGTATTAGTACTTTCAAAATAAAAATGTTTAATGGTACAGTTTGCACAATTCAAGAGGTACGACATGTCAAAGGCCTGAAGAAAAATCTATTTTCTTTAAGATAAATAGATAGTCTTGCATGTAAAACTCTTCCCAAATAGGATCATAAAGATTTTTAAAGGTGCTTGTATTTATAAAGGCGGAAAATATTAGTACTAATCTATTCATGCTTAAGAAAAAATGCTACAACAAGCTGATGTATATATTGCATCAAATAGAAAAGAGTCAGCGATGATATGGTATCTCAAACTTGGCCATATGTCAGAACAATGTTTGAAGATTCTTTCTGAATGAAAGTTGCTTCTGGGGTTCAAATCGGTGAACTTACCATTTCACAAGCATTTTGTTACAACCAAGCAGTATAAATTAAAGTTCAACAGATCTGACACCATAAGTAAATGCATTCTAGACTTGGTTTATTATGATGTTTAGGAATCACCATATATGTCCTTGAGAGGTGTAAAGTACTTGGTGACTTTTACTAATAATTATTCCAGGATATGTTGAGCGTACCTAATCAAGAAAAAATCAGATATATTTTCAGTATTCAAAGAATACAAAGCACATGCATATAGTACTTGGAGTATGTCACAGAAATCAATGTTACCAATTGTCTTCTAACAAAGGATAGAGAATCATCAACTTTCGATGAAGTTTTAAAAAGCTCAATTGTAAAATGAAGATCTTTGAAATTTAAGGAACAACACTTCATGTTGAGGTAAAATTGTCCCCTCCATTTTTCAAAAAGCCATGGTCCAAATTTTTCAACCTATCCTGCTTCATGCATTGATTTATATTGATGATGTTTTGTTGTTTTCAGGCACACATGCAGAACATCGCCAATTATTAAATCCTGTATGGTTTGCTCTTGTTGTTCTATCGTCGAGATTATGGTCCTGAGTTTGACCAAAAGGAAAGAGAAATCAAGCGTTTGAAAACAGAGCTTGGGTACCAAACCAGATAAGAAATTATCAAAAGTTTTCTGATGGGGTTGATAGTCAATGACTAATCGCTTTTTTCCCCTAACAAGTTCAGAACAAACCCATTGGTATTAATATTTTCCCAAATTGTGAAAAGCCACTGATAACAAATAAGTCTATAAAATCAAGCTTGATTGCAATGATCAAATGGAGCAGTATCATGCAAGATTGGTGGTGAAAGGATATGCTAAAAAAGAAGGTATTGAATTCAACGAATATTTTTTCTAGTGGTTCGACTCATGACAGTCAGAGTAGTATTGGCAATATGTGCTATGTTCAACCTACATCTAGGGCAATTAGATGTGAAATCTGAATTTCTTCATGAAAAACTTGAAGAAGAAATTTATGTGCTTCAACCAAAAGTTTTTGCTGAAATAGAAAAGTAGACTTGATTTACAAGTTGAACAAATCTCTATATGGTCTCAAACAAGTGTTGAGGTGTTGGTATAAGAGATTTGATTCCTTCATCAAGAGTCTTGGATACAACAGACTCAATTTATACCATTGTGCATATTATAAAAGATTTAGGAATAGAAAAATCCTCCACCAATTTGGAGTCTTATGGGGCCCGCCCCAAACGAGGTGAATTTTGAATTATTTTTAGGGAATGAGGTAAGAAATGGAGAAAATAATCCTCAAATTCTTAATGGGACGAGATTTGGTTTTGTACTTCCCACCCCCACCCCACCTCGATCCCCATTATATATGAATTTTTTTTAATTATTGTTTTATCAATAATAATTTGGTTAATAAATTTTCTTTTCATTTTTACTTAATATAAGTGAGTTATAACTAAAAGAAAACCCTATATTATAATTCTTATTCAACCATAAAATATTGTTATATTTTCTTTTCTCTCTCAAGGTGTTGTCTCTTCAAACTTTTTTTTAGTTTTGATATTATTTTAAGATATTGTTTCAACCTTTGGAGATTTTTTTAAAATAATTTAAATACTTTATAATATGGTAATTATTTTATTAGATAAGTAAATGGAGAATAGGGTGGAGATGGGGAAATTATTTCCCACATAGGGATTCCCTATCCCCATCCCACTAAATTTATTGTGGAATAGGGTGGGGAATAGAGGTGAAATTTATAATGGGGTGGGGAATGAGGTAGGCCTCCCCACCCTATTGTCATTCATAAAGAAGTTTGAAGATAATGAATTCATTATTTTGTTGTTTGATGCGGATGACATGTTGATAGCAAGCCCCAACAAAGATCGAGTACAAGAATTGAAGGTATAGTTAGCTAGGGAGTTTGAAATGAAGGACTTGGGACCAGCAAACAAGATGTTAGAGATGGAAATTCACCAAAACAAAAATAACAAAAGATTTGGCTTTCTCAAAAAAATTATTTAAAGAAAATCTTCACTTTCTATTATTTTTAAATTACCCTCAAGTATGTGTTCTAGTAAGGAAGTAAAAAGGAAGAAGATGTCTCGAGTATCGTATGCATCAGCAGTAGGAAGTTTGATACTCGCTATGGTATGCACAAGACCAGACATTGCACAAGCAGTGGGAGCAATCCATCAATGCATGACGAATTCCATTGAAGAGCATTGGAAGACTATAAAGAGGATTTTGAGATACATTAGAGGAACCTTGGATGTTGCATTATGTTATGGGGATGATCATAATTTACTATCAAAGGCTTTGTGGATTTAGATTTTGTAAGAGACCTTGATAAAAAAAAAATCCAATACTGGCTATGTGTTTATAGTTGTAGAAGGAGCTATAAGTTGAGTTTCAAAACTACAGACCGTTGTGACTTTATCTACAATAGAAGCAAAATGCATGGCAGCTAGACAAGCTTGCAAGGAAGTTGTTTGGATGCAAACGTTATTGGAGGAGCTCAGGCACAAACAAGAGGAAATTACTATATTTTGTGACAGTTAAAGTACCTTTCACATTGCAAGGAATCCAATCTTTCATTCTAAGATAAAGCACACAGGAGTACAACACTATTTCGTTTGAGGAATAGTGGAAGATAGAAGTGTGAATCTGCAGAAAATTCATACCTAAGAGAACCTAGCAGATGTTTTGGCCAAGCCAATCAATGCTGATAAGCTTGTTTAAAGCAGATCCTTATGTGGCCTAGCAGAGATATAAGAAACATGACAATGGCGAAGTAGAAAATATGGTGTGGAGATTGATCATTCTCAATCAAATCTCTAAGTGGGAGAATGTTAAAGTCAGCATCGAATTGATGTTTGAATTTAACAAAGTCAGCACCAAATTGATGCTTGAATTCAACAAAGTCAGCACCAAATCTAGTGCTTGAAGTTGATGATGGCGGCATTGAATTTGATGCCACTTAATTTAAAAAAGAAATTGACATGAATAGTAGCCAATCTTGGGCTATAAGAAGAGGGTGCTCCTCCTCATTTCAGCATCTGATTTTCTTTTAATTCTCAATTTCATTTTAGAAGCAAGAAGAGTATGAGAATTGAGAGAATAAAAGTTTTAATAAATCTTGAATGACTAGTGATCTAAGGAGAAGAAGAAAAAAAAAGAAGAAGATTTGTGGTGTTAAATGAATCAATAGTAAAATTTTTGGATCATAACCTTGATCCTTACATCTTACAAGCTCAAATGATCTTTGATCTACCATGGAAGTTTCTTTGGGACTTAAGATTTGTGGTGTTAAATGTGGTAATATGGTAAGTAGAATTTATAGTGTTGAGTATTGTTATTAGGTTTGAAGTGTGGTTATGATTTATGTTGTCAGGTTAATGTATAGTTGTGATTAAGTTATAATGAGTATTTACTCTCTAAGTTAGTTAAAGCAACAAGAAGTAGTAACGCTTTTTAGTTTTAAAAGAGTTGTAAGTGAGGAGTTGTATTGAGTTTTTAAGAAAAAAGAATATTTTTTAGTGTTTAATCATCTAAATTCTCCAATAAAGTGATATCAAAACTAGTACTAGGTGCTCTACCTAGTAGTGTAGCATATCAAATTGAAAAGCTCAACTAGAAGAATGCGACACTGTAAAAATTAGTTTGATCGAAGTCCAAACGTGCCAGTAAAACTGAGCTGATTCATCGAGTTAAACCAACTGAACTAAGGTGAATTACACTGAATCAAGCCAAACTGAGATAAACCAAGCCGAAGCCAACTCAAGTCAACAGAGCCAAACTGATCTATTGACCGTTGATCATCAGCCATTGACTGTTAGCCATTGATTGTTGATCAAAATTTGAAATTTTCGTCTGAGTCCTTCGTTAGGTTTCTGGACATTTCGAATCCATCAGTGCAATCAAAAATTTCACTTTATCAAATGCCCATATAAATATGCTCTCTACGTCAAAGGAAAAAAAGGAGACAATTTGATTGTTTCAATATACGTGGATGATCTCATCTTCACTAGAAGTAATCCAAGCTTTATTTAAAGAGTTTAAGAGAATGATGACCAAAGAGCTCGAGATGACTAATATCAAACTTATGGTGTATTATCTCGGTGTTAAAGCTAAATAAAAGGAAGAAGACATATTTATTTCCTAATGAAGCTACTGTCAAAAAAGTACTTGAGAAGTTTAAGATGCATGATTGCAATCCTATAAGCATACTAGTGGAATGTGAAGTCAAGCTATCCAAATATGATAAAGGTGAGGGTATAGATCCGACATTCTTTAAGAGTTTGGTTTGAAGCTTATGCTATTTGACATGCACGAAACTAAACATCCTTTATATTGTTGGACTTGTGAAATATAATACTAAATCCAAAGACTACCCATTTTAAAGCTGCAAAAAGAATCCTTCGGTACAAATGATTTTGAATTGTGATATAGCGATAGATACTAGAGTGGAGACACAGATGATCGAAAGAGTACCACTAGTTTCGTGTTCTTCATGGGAGATACTACTTTCATATGGACATTGAAGAAGCAACCGATCGTTACACTTTTTACCTGCTAAGCTGAGTATGTTGTTGCTATATCAAGTACTTGTCATGCAATCTAGCTAAGAAATTTATTAAATGAGCTGGTCTATCACAAGAAGAACCAACGAAAATTTTCATCGAGAACAAGTCAACAATTGCTTTAGCTATGAATCCTATCTTCCATGATCAAAATAAGAATATTGACGTTCACTACATTTCATACAGGAGTGCATTGAGAGAAAGGATGTACAAGCAAAGCATGTCAAATCACAGAATCAAGTAGCTGATATCTTATTAAGCCATTGAAACAAGAAGACTTAATCCAATTGAGAAATTTGCTTGGTGTCACAAAATCAAATTTTAGAGGAGAAGGTGTTAGATCATAAACTTGATCCATACAACTTTGAAGCCTAAATGATCTTTGATCTAGCCCATGAAAGCTTCTTTAAGTAGTTAATATTTATGGTGTTAGATGTGGTAATATGGTAAGTAAAATTTATGGTGTTGAATATGGTTGTTAAGTCTGATGTGTGGTTATAATTTATATGGTGAATGGTTGTGATTAAGTTGTAACAAGTATAAATACCTCTTCTTTTAGTTGGTTTAAACAACAAGAAGTAGTAAAGTTTCTTAGTTCTAAAAGATTGTAATTCAATTGTTGTATTGAGTTCATAAGAAAAAAGAGTGTTTTTTAGTATCTGATCATTCAAATTCTCTAAAAACAATAACCCTTAAGCTCATCCCATCATTCGCTACTAATTTGAGAAAAATATTCAGCCCAACAAGTACAACCTGAATCCCTAGCATTAATATCACCTCTTTCATTATATATATGGAATAAAAAATTCACTATCATCAAATATAAATCTACCAAATCAAATGATCTCTAGCAAATTAAATGAGAAGAAAATAAAGTGAAAATTTAAATTATCACAAAGATGCAAATGTATATTAAGTGTTTTAAGTTTACGAGGCTCTTTCAATCTTTACTCTCTCGATGAAGTAGATTCTAGAAAAAATTTATATATTATTGTTTACTTTGGTTGATTATGAAGTGAGAGATAAATATTACCACTACTTAATTTATAATGCAATATCAATGTTGTATTTCCTTGCATGCATTATTAAGTTCAAAATAATGAAAAATGGAGTAGGATCGATGGTGTCTCTTTTTTACCATAAATTTTGACACAAAATCTCAACCTTCAAATTATAATTGATTCAATGACTGTCATTTTTGTGTAAAATGTTGTATTATTGAGTACTAATTTTTGAAATTTTATAAAAAAATACAAGGACTAAGTGTGTAATTCCCCAAACAATTAATAGACAATAGAGAGGAATTTATCCTAAAACCTTATAGTAATACGTTTAAGGACAAAAAAATGTCCAATAAAAAACAAACTAATAATTATAGATTTTTAGATATTGCTCTTGAGTCATGAGAGTTGATAAAACAAAAAAGGACTAAAATCAAGTTAAAAAATGAATTTTATCCGATCATTTAAGATCTATTAAATATACTCGAAGTCCTTATTTTTGTTGTTCTTTTGGATGAAAACTAATTTTGAATGATTGGCCTGATGAATTTAATGTGAGTTTCTTCTTTCGCTTTTGTTGTGATGTGAGCAATAAACATTTTGCCCAGGCTATGTAATTCCTTGTATGGTTATATTTGAAGCCTTGCTTGATTGGTAACTAGTGCTCTATTCTTAACAAGTCTTCATATTGCAATAGATTTACAATACTTTCAATACCATTATAGTTGCAAATACCAAATCGATGGTGGCTGATCTTATTACTCCCTCTTTAAGCCATTCATGACTGTAAATAAAGAATACCAAATATAGAATAAAGAAGCAAAAAGATAAAGAAGAGAGACCAAAATGGTGGGTTTACTTAAATTCAATTTAATTTTGTTTAGTAAGACAATATTAGGTATTTAGGTAGGCAAAGAGTAAAAATTGAAAATTTTAAATTTCAGTAGTGAGTTTATTTAGTAAATAGGTTTAATGAGTGGCTTAATAAATTCAAATCTTTACTCTTCAGTAAAGTCTCTCACACATGATAGCATAGTTATGATCAAATTGCTTCATATGAAAAATAAAATTAACAAGATACGACATAATATGCCACAATTTTTGGGTATCAAACTATCAATTACAAATCACATTAATATTAATAGATAAACTTTTTTGCATATTAGTTGGCATACTATATTGCATTGCACAATATTAATTATGTTACATTATGGAGCATTACATTAGGGTGTATTACATTAAGGTTGTGTTTATATTTTTATCTGAAATCTGAATGTCTAAACAAAGTTAAACTATTCACTTGCATGAAAATTTGTTTCGGAGGAGTATTAAGCTTTGTAAAGCTAATGAATTGGGAGGCTAAATGAGGACGAGTTCCCGAACTTCAGAGTGTTCCTAGGATGAAATTGGCCTCTCTTTAGAAACTGATTGCTTCTACCAACCCTTCTTATCGATTATGTTTCTTCTTCTTTCCTTTACTCGGTTTTTCTTTCTCTTGATTTCTGTTCTAAAATCTTTCTTCAGTATTGGCATACTTAGCTTTTGCAAGAATCTTAGAGTAAGAAGTGGGTGGTTTCTTTGAAACAGACCACTATAATTTTCCTATCCTAAGTCCCTCCACAATACTAAAAAGTGTTATGCCATCATCATAACCATCTACTTAGGTGATCTCATTATTGTACTTTCTGATGTAGTCTCTCAAGGAAACCATCTCTTGTTGTTTGACGGTCAAAAAGTAAGCCACTGGTTTTTCTCTTTGTTGAGCACTTCAAAGGTAAGAGGAAAATTCTCTACTCAAATCTCCAAAGGATAAGATGAAGCATGGCCTCAACCTTCGAAACGTCTTTGTGCTGCTCCTACCAAGGAAAGAGGAAAAGCATGATAAAGAATTATTTGTGATGCTTCTTGCATTTCCATGAGGGTGCAATACAATTCTACATGTTTAGTAGGATTTGTCTGTACGTCATAAGGCTCCCTATAAATAAATGGAAATTAGATGGATACTTTGCTATCATTATATCAAGAGCAAATGGTGGCTCTGTTTCCGATATTGTATCATCAAATGGTCCCCATTTCTTGAACCTTTTGTTCAAGACTCTACATTCTCTCTTATTTAGCCATTTTCTTCCTAGATCTTCACTGGTTCAAAGAATGGATGAGATCACTATCATTCAATTCTTCTCTTGACATTTTTCTAAAAGAGCTAGAATTAACCACATCACCTCTTCTTGAGTTCTTGCCTTCCTCAACTTGAGCTTAGAATTGGTTGAACGCTCTGTTTGAGTTATGAGCCAACTGAGCTACTTGTTATTAAAGTCAAACAACACGATGTTGTCCTAGGCATCTAGAATGGCGGCGTGGATTCAGTTTAGGATTTGGATGAGGATAAATAGGCATTGTGCATTATCCTCTATATCTCGTTGTCATCTTCTTCCTCGAATGTGAACTTTCTCATCTACTCTGGAATTTTCATCATCAGTCTCAAGGTCATAATACTTAGGTTTGCATTTATGGTCACTGTAGGGCTTCCAACATATTTCTCTAGAGATGGCACCAATCAGTTGATGCAAATTTTATTCCAACTTTCTTGGTGGTAATTCCAACCAAGGGTGGCCGTCTTAGGACTGAGCTTCCTCTTTGTTGGATTTAACGATGATAAATTCCTCTTTTGGGCTGACCTTAATGGGCATTTGAATTTTGTCTTACTATTCTACTTTCTTAGGAGATGGGGATGACTTTGTCCAATGATGCTCTACAAACACAAGAAAATGATCAGAGAGATAGCTTTGTTGGCGTAAATCATCTGATGGTCAAGTTAATGATTGAATTTTTTATAAACATGAACTTAAAGGGAGAAAATTTAGAAAGAGAAAGTTAGCATTTCCCCTATTGAGTCAATTTTTCTTACCTTTCAGTGAGAATAGAGGGCATATTCATAGGTGAAATTGATTTGACTTGAGTCCCAATTACTTTGATAACAATTGTCATTGTTCTTGTGACTCTAACGAAATTTGACTTCTTATGCCTATACTAATTGACACATGGATATGCAAGCTTGTCTATGGATCAAAGGAGAAAGCATTTTAATGTTAGATTATTTTTTCCTGGATTACAAAAACCATAGAACTTAAGAGGTTTATCTTAGGATAGGATCTTAGAAACTTTAGAACCTTTAGGGTTTTATCCTAGGATCCTAGGAGTCTTGGAACCTTGGAAGGTAGGAGGTTTATCCTAAATGTATTGTCCTAAAAACTGAGACTATTTGTAAAAAAGCTCTTCAAATGAGATTATACCACATTTGAAGAGCCACATCAATAAAAAGAGTTCCAAAAGACTCTCCAAATGAGATAGTGTTTCTCTCTCTTCAATATTTGTAGTCTTTAATTTAGTATTATATTATTTTTTATCTCATAATTCATGAAGAGAGAAAAGTGTTATAATTGCTATTACTTTAGAGAAAAAAGTTTGATTAAAATAATATTATACTTATTTTTATTTGAAAAGCTTTTTGGGGTGACTTCTTTTTTAACTCTCCTATTTACTACATAGGTAAGTAAATAAATATTTGAAGAGTCAAATTAGAAATCTTTTGGTAATGCTCTTAGGAGGTTTATCCTAAATGATTTGTCTTATAATAAGATCTTAACAACCTTAGAACTTTTTGGGCCTTGGAACCTTGTCACCTAAGAGGTTTATCTTAAATGGTTTTTCCATCTCATCATAGACTTTATAGGAACTATATTTAATTAGACACCAACTAAGTCTATTCTATTTTTGGTCTAGCACTTTCAATCTTAATAATTATAAATTAATTACTGAATTTTTGTTTCAAACACTATACTGGTGTTAATGTTATGGACTTTTGGATTCTCCACCTCATGAAACGTAATTTGTTTAATTACTCTGAATGGCATGTCATATGTCACGATCCATACAAAGCACCTAAAAAATGGCTGGTACGGTTTTGATGTGTGCATGTATATATGTATATATGCATATGTACATGTGTGTGTGTGTGTGTTTGTGGTAATTGTAATGCTATTACACTTGAATGAAAACAAGAGGGGCCCATAAGGCTATTTACACTGTCCGGATTTGTCTAATTATCTTCTCTTTGTTTTTTTTTTTCAATTCAAGTAATTGTCTTTGGAGAAAAGTCACTCAAACCTCTAAAGTTTGTTTAAATTATCACATAAACTCTTTAATTTAAGCAAAATTTAAATAGGACAGCTTATATTTCTTGAAAAAAATTGGATAAAACTATCAAATTAAACTCATCTTCCGTATTTACATAGTCAAATATTGTCAGAAGTCTTAGACTGAAGGAATCTTTATCCTTAGGCGACAAATATTTCTTTAGCTCTTTTTAAATTCAATTTAGATTTTTACTATCTGAACTTTTTAGTTGACACATTAAACTACAAAGTTTAAATAAACCTTGAGTCACTTGAGATGATAATGTCTACGGGTATTTGTGCAATAACAAATCTCATTAAAAATGGAGAGGAGAAAAATTGAGAATAATTTATATACTACGTAAAATTAAGCCGCCAAAAAAATAAATTGCTTTTACAAAGATTAGATCGAACATGAAACTTAATAATTCTAATTGTTAAGGTAATTTGTACGCATGGAGACGGATAAAAATTAGTCTTTTATTTTTTATTTTTTTGACACTGATATTACAATGAGCCTAATTAAGGTCTAAAGAGACTAATTAAGGTGATTAAATAGGAACCATAAAAGCGAGACTAAAATTAATCTACACGCAGTGATGAAGTACTCTATCGTAGCTCATTCCATCGTAGCTGCTAATTTATATAAGTCATTAACCGCAGCACATGCGATTTGAACCACAGCCATCAAGGAAGCTTCAACCAATCTATCAAATGTAAGAAATTAGCGTTCACATGACATATATTTACGGAGAAAAACTTACAAATTCTAGTTCTACCACATCAACCAGCAATTGATGCTCTGTCAAACCGTGGGACTATAAATGGGTCCCACATTAAGATCCATTAAAATTTGATGTTAAAAAAATTATTGTTTTTATTGTGAAATCCACTACTTTGCCAAACCCTAAAACACTCGTAGTAGGACTAATCTATATAAGTCTTTCTTCCTATTTATCGCCCGTACTGATAAATCTTGTCGGAAAACTATGCCCTTTCTTTGCCTATAACTTATTCTATCGATTAGGTTAGCACCCAAAAACTTTTACATTAAATTAACGAGGCCAAGAAAGAGATATGTATAGTTTATGTGTTCTATTGATGTGGGAATATCATGACATTCAAAAGTTTTAACTTGAATCTTGTAACAATTAATGACAAAAAAAATATAAAAAAAAAGGAAAAGTCTCTCTTCTCTCTTCCATTTTGTCTCCTAGTTCAGATGTATTGCATTTATTATTTTTAACATCAAAATTAATTTCAACCGATAATTTTTCAAACTTCAGTATCCACGCGCGGTACGCTTTCTACAAAGGACAAAATAACAAATAATGGCCCAAAAAAAAAAATCTCTATAAAGCGTTTGACCACAAGTAAAAGCAGCATGAGAGCTAAAATTAGCAGCCAAAAAAGTAGTTTTGTGAATACTACATAAAGTAAGCACATATAGAAATTGTTTCATGTTTCTTTTATCTTTTCTAAATTTTCCATTGTGCTTTTATGGATATATGGCCATCAAATAACTTTAATCTCTATCACCTTTACTATTTTCTTCACTTTCTTTTGGAAATATATGGTCTTCTTCTCCATGACGACTATCATCAATTGGAGAAGTAATAACAATTTCTATTGGTTCAGAATCTTTAGAGTTTTATCTGCTATCGGACGCTTTGGTCTTCTTCGAAATAGACCAAGTTTGCTTGTTTGTTCAGTTGCGCTGTCACGTAACAGTTTTTATGTGTGTCTGTTGATTTTTATTGATAATTAATAATTAAAATTAAATTGATATTTAACTGAATGAAAATTGTTGTAATAATCCACTGTCGAAAACCTTAGATTAGGCCTTTTTTTGTATATATATGAGCTTTTAACCCTAATTAGAAATTCTTTGTTTTTTCCTTAAAATTCCGGCAAAATTAGTATTTTGTTGGTCAACCAATGGTCAATTAATGAAAAAAAAGTAAATTGTAATATTTTATAATTCCTTTTTAGAAAAATATTATGGTGAAATACTTTTTGCACCTAATTGTTATTTTATAATAATTTAAATAGTAAAAAGACACCAAACCTACTACGTAGAAGGGAGGGATTATTTGCACTATAAAAACTACTTTGAATACTCTATTACTTTGTACACTCGTATACTAATTTTAAAAAAGTTAAGATTTACTTTATACACTCTATAAACTATTGAAATTAATTAACTTTATTTACGTAAAACACAATAAAGATATTCAACTCACCCAATTTCAAGAGATTTAATAAATTTTCACAATAAGATAATCAAATCAAGTTGTAAACAATATATTTAATAAAAATACAGTTATTAATTCTTTTTATTTATGTTCAATATTGAAGTTTGCATCCAAAATAGCTTACAATGAGAAAATAATAATAAGAAATATTCCATAAATAATGAGTGTAAAAATAAAAATAGAAATATTGATTTCATCATAATTTATCTAAGTATTGATTAAGACATTTGAAATAAAAGTTAAAGCATAGAATTATGTATACTGAATAATGAGTATGCTATACGGGTGTTTAAAGTAATTATGTAATATGGGCTTATAATAAATTATCCTTAATAGTAATTCATATGATGAGTATTTTTGTAATAAAATCTTTATTAAAATTAGAGTGTTTAGAGTAATTTTTAGAGTGCAAATAGCCTCACTAAGTAAAAAAAAAAAATATAGGTTTTACAAAGATCGGATGGGACATGGAACTTAAGAATTCTAATTGTTAAGGTAGTTTGCATGCATGGAGGTGAATAAAAATTAGATTAATGTTATTTGCCTATATTCTACACAGAACAAGCACATGATTAAACCACAATCAATATAATAGTTTGATTTGAAATTAAGGAATAATTTTCACCAATTAAGGTGGTCTAAAAAATTACAATTAAGACCCTGTTGGTGATTGAGGTTGGACAACTGTAATTTAAAAGTTACAATATTAAATAGCTGTAATTTAAAAGTTACAATATTAAAGTATTTGATAAATACTTACTGTTGTAACTTAAAAGATAAATTGATTTGATTTTACACTCTTATAATGAAAAATTTATTATATCTTTACTAATTTTTGTTAAAATTATTATTTAAAAATTATATTTAAAATATACTATTAATTTTTATCTCATAATTACAATTTTTTTTTCTATTTTAAAAATTACAACATCTCAATACCAAATAGGACCGATTAAACAGGAAGCATAAAAGCTAAGGCAAAAATTAATCTATAGGCAATGATGACTCGCAAAATCATTCCATCTCAGCAGCTAATTTATAGAAGACATTAACCCCAGTAAATGCGACTTGAACCACAGCCATCAAGAGGTAGCTTCATACCATATATCAGATGTAAGAAACTAGTGGTGCAAGTGACATCTGTTAATGTGAAAGTTTTATATACGTTGGACCAATAGTCCTACCACCTAAGCCAGTCATTAGTATTCTGTTAAATTGTGGGACTAAAAGTCGGTCTTACATTAGGACTACCCAAGATTTAAAATTAGAAAATTGTGAAATCTATCGATATATTTTATTTAAATAAAGTAATATTAAATACTCCATTGATATACCTTTTTAAATAGAACTTATTTAAATAAAATTTTATTAATAAGACTTTTATAAGTAGAGTTTGCATAAAAAAAAAAATTAATTGTTTGTTTGTCAATGAAAGTTTTTATTAAAAATTGTAAAATTACTTTAATAGGAAAGTTTTTTAAAGTTATGTTATAAAATTAATTAAATAAAATTATCAAATAAGTAAATAATATTTTAGACATTTTAACATTTAAAAAAAAAAATCAACTTGTATTCTCAAAAGTCTACAATTTGATCTCATTAAGAAAGGCAAAAGAACTCATTTAATCATCAAGAGCTCTACTGAAAAAACAGCCAAACAACGACAAAAGATTTGAAAAGAGTTTATGAGATTAAATAGATATTTATAACCATTAGACAAGTCATACCAAATAGATGCTAAGTAGAAGCCACAAAAAATTTTTTATGAATACAATAAATTAAGCATTTACGTAAATTGATTCATGTTTCTTTTGTCCTTTTTTGAATTTTCCATTGTGCTTTATGGATATGTCGGCATCCAATAACTTTAATCTCGATCTCCTTTACTATTTCGTTTATTTTCCTTTGGAAATATATGGTCTTCTTCTCTATGACGACTATCATCAATTGGTGAACCAATAACAATTTTTATTGGTTCAGAGTCTTTAGAGGTTTTAGCATCTGGCGCTAGCTGCTTTACATTCTTCATTTCCTTTCCTTTACCCCATAAAACAGCGTATAGCCCGCACACGATCAATGTTGCTCCTAATACACTGAAATATTGTGTCACATTAATTTGCAAAAATTTAATTTATAAAATAATTTTATAGAGTTACCGTTGTTGTTAAATTAAAAGAATATACACACACACACAAATACATATGCATATATATATATACATACCTTCCCAAGTGTAGCATCTCATCGAGAATTAAAGATGCAGCCAAGGCCACAACCACAAGCATCATAGGACTAAAAACAGAAGCAAATAGAGGGCCTTTCACGCGCACACACCATGATATAAGTGTCACCATAAAACCTGAAGCAACTATTCCCTATAACATGCATAGAACATCACTTTCAATTTCATTATAAAAAAGAAAAAAGCATAATTAATTAATAGAATAATGATATTTTGGTATGTTACAGTTACAATGTTTCTGTTGCCTCTCTATCACCGTTTGCGTGAAATATCACTCTACTCTAATTAACATACCGAATATGCAACGGTAACAAGTCTAATATTCCAGCCCAATTTCCATTGATCCCAATTTTTTTCCATGCAAAGGGCAAACGCAACAGCTTGAATTGCTCCCATCACACACATCAAAGCTGTGCTCGAATATTGGCATGGATACTCTTCGCTCAATTTAGCCTGTAAAAATTATAAAAAGTATAATTAATAAAGCATGAAAATCTAATTTATTAATATTAGGAATAAGGTAATAACTCGTTAGCTTATTATTACCTGGATGATCAACCACAAAGCATAAGAGAAGCAACTACCCAGAGCCAGTAACGAGCCCAAGAGGCGTTTACCGGTATCAGAAGATTGCAACGGCACTGATGCCACGTGGCCGCCGCCTCCGGCGTGGTGAAGAAGATCAACATGAGTTGACCAGATTTTAATCTCAACACCTTTGTAAAGAGTGAGTAGCATTGCCCCGCTAATTCCGATTAACGTACCCAACAATTTTGCCTTCCCAGCCCTTGTCCTTATACCAAGTTTCTCTAATCTGTAATGAACCAATGGTTGTGATGTTACTTAATTGATGGTCATCAAAATCATCAAGTAATTATCAATTAATTAGTTCGTAATATTAATGTATGATTGTCGTAGTGCATGTACCCAATAGAAGTAGCCAAAACAAAAGTGACGGCTGGGATGAGATTAAACATAGCACTAGCAAATGTTGCACTAGTTAAGACCAAGCTCTCTACGAACAAATTCTGACTTAAGGATCCCCTGCATCATGCAATTCAAGTGCATTATTATTAAGGGATAATTTCTATATACTATGTATGGAAGTAACAATAGAAACATTCTAGGCTCAAAGATTTAGACTAAATAGTTTCCAAGTAACTTCATTAGTAAAGTAGGAGGTTAATTTTTTTTTTATTTAAATAGAACCACTTTTGAGTGTGTAATTTTTAAATTACAGGGGCTAACATTATAATTAGCCTATATCCAAAGGACTGGAGAGAATTTTATGTGGGTGGGTTTATTTCCACCCCATTATTTGTATAAACCCACCCCACTTATGAAAATATTTACAATAAATTTACATTATTTCTATTAAATACAAACTAACAAGAATATTGTATAACTAATCAATTAAATCATTCTTATATTTTTTTCCTACTTAGTTTTTTTAACTATTAAAGTTGTTTTAATATAAGTTATATTCAATTACTTTACTTTATGACCCAAAATAACCCAATTTCTTGAAGAAATATGTGTTCTCATATCTAATATTTTAGACACTTAATTTTGTGACTTTTAATCTAACTTTTTAAATGAAATCTAATAATTTTTAATATTTTACATGTAAATATATAAAATTGCCATTGTAATAATTTACATGATTATTGTTTCATAAGGACATTATATTAGTTTAACTAAAACTTAATAGTCACATAAATAAGGTAGAAATGATCATTTAGGAACAAAGAATTTTGTATAAAATAAAAAAATGTTGAGGTTCAAGTAAATTTTTGGCACTTTTACCTTATAAGGGTAAAGTAATCAATTTTAAATTTAGGCTAAAACAATCTTGATAGTCAAATATAATAAAAAAAATCTAAGTCACAAAAAAATAATTTAAGATATAACAAAAAATAAACTAAGATATATTTAGTTGATTAATTCTTCAGAATTCTTCTTTATTTAAAATTATTAAAAATAATGTAACTTTTGTAATTATTTTCTAGAAGCGTGGTGAATTTATAGAATTTTTGGGTGGAAGTATCACCACCCATTTTATCTATGTAATTTATAAATTAACTTACCCAAACAACCCAGAGAGAAAACCTAGGAAGAGTATCTTCCAATTCAGTTTTGATCTGCAATTTCTGCAAAATAAAAAAAATATAATAATTATTAATAAGCACTAGAGTTATCTAATAATCCATCATTAGTTAACCTTATTTCAATTCCTTGCTATAAATATATTCAAAATGAACCTTTCAAGAATGAGTGCGAGAGGAAACATAAGAACTGTGGCGAAAATTAATCTATAGGCAATGATAACTCTCAAGCTCATTCCATCATTAGCCGCTAATTTATAGAAGATATTAACCCCAGCAAATGCGACTTGGACCACCACCATCATCAACGCTGGCTTCAGTCCATGTATTAAATTACGTATCTGCCCCCACCGCAACATCTCTAACTTAAGTCTAAGATTGCAATTGGTTGATACAGAGAATAAAAAGGCAATAATGAATTTAATTTTGATGAGAGAATGAATAATGAGATGGCTTGTTTTGCGTACTGTTTTAGTTTCATACATTTATATAGAGAGACGATGTTTCTTCAAAAACGTAAGCAAGTACGCAGTAGCTTCGAGTCATTGACGCACGTCACGTGGTCAGTTGACGTTGACAGTGGCAAGTGAGAGTGGGGGTTTTTGAATGCTCAACTATTCCAATCATATAATGTGGCTGTTTAGTGCCAAAAGAATGTTTGCCTTATTTTTGCCGCCGGAGCGTGGTTGACTGACTTTCAGTTTATTTTTTTGATACATGCTTGTTATGGACTTAGTTACAGTGCAACTGTAGTACTATATTATAGTTGCACCTAATCATTAGATCCAGTTACTTAATTATTGAATTTCTCATTATAATAGAATCCAATAACTTAGTGTAACTGTGGTATAGTATCATATTTGTACCATAGTTGGACCCTCTTATTCTATTCATAAAAAGGGTTCGCTTATAGTAGCCCCTCATGTAATACAGCCGTTTTTTTTCTTATTTAAGAAAAAACCAATCCAACGGCTTTTATATTTTACTCATGAAACCGGCTACCGAACGAAAGAATTGGGAGTGGGAACTGGCAAATATCAAGAACAATTATCACATAGCTACCCTTTTTTTATCTAAATATCACAATTATCAATTTAAATTAGGAAAATATCAAAGACCCCCTCCTCAACATGAAAAAATTGAATATTCTTATGGCTGAAAAAATTTACTTTGAAACATGTAATGCCTATATTAGTGAGAATAATATTTATATTAGTATAAATTAAATATATTTTTTCTTATTTTCCATATAACTATTGGATGATTTTCAAATAATTATAATTATTCATAGTACCAAATATCATAATTAATTGTCAAATATCGTTATTCTCAATATTAGTTGAACTAGTGACTAATATTAATGATATAAATATGTACTGTATACAAGGCATATATAACGTACCAAATATATGATATTTGGATTATACTCACAAAGATTCTCTTACATAAATTACTTCAAACAAATTTATAACAAATTAATTAAATTATTGCATACTTTGTTTATTTTTTTTTTTTTTGCTACATAATTAAATTATCGCATGTAACCTATTTGATCTTGACTTATTACTGGTACTATAGTTAATGGTAATTAAGGGAAAATGAGAGTTACCTCCTATTGCTCCCCCAATGTTATAACAACGTTAGCTTTATATATCATTTTACTATTCTACCCCTAGTCTTAATGTTAGCTATAAAATTTTAATATTTTGAAATAAAAATCAAGTAAAATAACTTATATACCCTTAATGATAAAATTTTATTTTATAATGAATTGTAAATTATAGAGAAAAATTACATGTAGGGAAAATGTTGTAAATATCCTTGATACTTATATATATATATATATATATATATAATGTCATAAATATCCTTGATACTTATATATATATTTGTGTGTGTGTGTGTCAAATAGTTTTTCTCCATAATTTATAATTATTATTAAATTTATTTAATCATTATTGGTTTATTTATATTCTAAAAATATTTAAATTTTATGGCTAACATTAAGACTATGTGTCGAATAGTACAATGATATATAAAGCTAACACTATTATAATTGCAAGAGAGTTTGGACCTATTTTAAAGCATGAGAGGGTTTTTAATTTCTCTAAACAACATAGGATAATCTTTATTTTTTTATTATTAATAACTGTAATTATAGTAGTCATTATTATGATTAAACTAAATTTAGCTTATGATTTTTTTATGATATTATATATTTTTTATGAAATGTCTTGTATAGTCTATATGATATTATTTTTATAATAATAAAAGTTTTAATAATGTTTATATATATAGTCTAATTGATTGTGTTTTTTTAAAGTGTGTATAATTTGATTTTAATTTTTAACGCTGCTTGAAAACCACTCAGTCAAGTCAACGAGGGATAATTTGTTAAAAATTAAAATTTTAATAATATAAAGCATAATTATTTAGTATTATTACAATAATTGTTGTTGACATTATATTGTACCTTAACTAAATTAACAATGTAACTAGACAACTATAATTTTAGTGCAACACCTAGAATTAAATAATTTAGGGAAAAAGATACAAACACCCTCGATATTTGAGAAAATGATCATGTAGACCCCATGTTTTCACCAAGGGACACCAAGACGCCTTTGACTATAATACAATTTGACTTTATTAATTAAAAAATTGACTTTAAAATTTTTATAAATACAAATATAATTTAAATAGTTTAATTTGTCTAATAAATTAATAATATTAATATATTTTTTAAATAAAAATTATGATATTGATTTTAATTATATATTAGTATTTGTTATAAAATTTTTAAATAACTCTTTAGGTTAAATAGATTTTATAATTAATAAAATACATCTCATGTATTAATAATATTAAATTTTTTTATACAATATTGAAAATAATTTAAATTTTTAAATATTTATTTTAATATTACATTTCTATTTATTAAAAAATTTAGTTTAATTTAATATAAGATTGTAAAGTACTAAAATATTTTTTTATATATTGAATTATTTTAAAACGTATATATTGTTACATTTATTTTAATATTATATTTCTACTTATTCTAAAAGATTAGAGTCAATTTTTTTGAATTAATAAAGTCAAAAGGCACTATAGTCAAAAGTGTTTTAGTGTCTATTAGTAAAAATTCGGGGATCTAAATGATCATTTTCCCAAACCTTGAGAAGTGACCTTTTCATAATTTATACTTAATTGCATATGTGATTATATGATTTAAGTATGATAATTAAAATTTTAAAGTATAATATATTAATTTGAGTAATACCCACTTATAAATAGATATTATATAATTCGTGTAGTAATCAATGTAAAATATGATGTATAATCAATTATAACAAATTTATTACACTATTAGTATACAATAAAATAAACAATCACTAAAATATAAAAATTAAAAATAAGGCAACATCAATTAAGGTATAAATTACATATCCAACTATATATGTATATTGCTAAATAAATTTAATTTTTATGACTTATAGAAAACGATTGCAATTTACAGTAATAAATAAATAGTTTTAAAATAGTAGTCAATATTATTGTTAAATTATAATGTTGAATTTACCTATAAGAGAAAATTTTCCTTTCAATACTTAATTTAGGAATCAAAATTATGTTTTAATATATTTTCTTTTTTATTGCATTAATTTTCTAATGTGTTTTTTCCTTTTACAAAATATTGTTTAATTTGAATTGCATTTACTGTGCTTAAAGCATTAATTAAAGATAAGTAAATGGTGACTCAGTTGAATTGGATTCAAAGTAAATACTAATTTACAAATCTTAAAATTTCAATATAAAAATTAATTTTCAATGCTCTTGGGATAATCATATAATAAATAAATAATTTATATTATCATAAACATTTGAAAAATAAAAATTTGAGCTGTACAAATTGCATATGCAATTGTTAAAAATGAAATGTTGGTTGAAGTGATGAGATATCAAAGAATTTATTTTGGAAAGAAAATGAGTACAATTAATTTGAATTAATAAAATAGGCATATCTATAATGATCAAAAGCTCAAGTATAAATAAGTTGAGTTTAAAAAATCTCACGAATTCAATAAGATCAAAAAGAGAAAAAAATGTTCCAACATAATTAGACTATGTAAGTTCTTAAGTTTTTTAACTTACAATGTTGATTGTAGTTTATAGAAAATTGAATAGGGGTTACAATAGTGAAATTTTAATATATTGTAGTAAGTTGATATGTACTAAAATAAGAGGAGTAAAATGAAATTCATCTTAATATTATTATTTATTTTTTGTACCAATAATGTTGAAACCTACTGTAGGCACGAGGAAGTTGAAACACAAAGTAGTGAACTAATCAACTGAAATAATTGAACCCATAAGTGAGAAAGTTTAACCAAAATATGAGACTAATCTAACCATATATAAAATCTAAAAAGTAAATTTGGTATCTAACCCAATTTATTAAAATCTCACATAAATAATTAGAATATTGAACACAATACTAGTAAAATTATTAGTTGAAACTCATGTACCAATAAAGGAGAAAGTTTAACCAAAAGTAGGGACTCATCCAACGAAAAATGAAATTTTCTTGTAATTTAACCCAAAATATTGGTACTTAACAAATTTAGTAGAAATATTAAACACAAAACTCATGGATTGAAAAGTTGAAATATATAAACCTATAATTGAGAAAGATTAACCAAAATTAGGGATTAATCCAACAAAAAATAAAATTTTACAAAGTAAATTTAGTATTTAACCCAAATTATTAGAATCTTAACTAGATAATAGGAACACTCTACACAAAACTAGTGGAATTATTAGTTAAAATAAATGAACCTATATGAGAGAAAGTTTAACCAAAATCAAGAAAATTATCCAATGAGAAATGATATATAATTGAAATTTAACTCAAAATATTGGTATTTAACGATTTTAGTAGGAATACTAAACACAACACTAGTGAATTGAAAAGTTGAAACACATAAACTTATAGTTGAGAAAGATTTACCAAAATCAGAAACCAATCGAACCAAAAATAAAATTTTACAAAGTAAAATCGATACCTAACCCAAATTATTGGAATCTTACCTCGATAATGGGAACATTCATCACAAAATCATTGGAATTATTAGTTGAAATACATAAACCCGCAATGGAGAAAGTGATGAGAACCATCAAGAGAATACTATTAAAACTTCAAGTGATCCTTTGCACATTCATGGAGGCTCAATTACAAGAGTTAGAGCCAAAAAGATGCAAGTTGCTTTAAATAGATTAATTGAGAAAATATGGATTGAAAATGCAATTCAAGATGCAAGACATCATGAATTGGGCTTGAACAGAAGACAAGGCATTGTGGGCATTATTCAAGTTATTGGGTAGCCAAATACACAATTTGTATCAAATGCAGAAAGGTCAAATTCGGAATAAAAACGGTATTGATTGAGCTAGAAGTAATATGTAAGCTATATACTGTTGGAAAGATAATTAAGTTAGCTTTCCAATATATTTTACAGAGCTGGATTTGGAGTTCTCTAGAAGGAGTTATGACCAATTCATTACAGCTTGTTCAGACTTGAGATTTTCAACTTCATTTGTTTGTTCTGTTTCAAGTTTGTTAATGTGTAAGGTAAGTTTACTATCAATGATAGTGGGTTAACATTAAGTTTGTCAATGATAGCATTAATTATGGTAGGCTAGCATTAAGTTTGTCAAAGATAGTATTAATTATGGTGGGTTGGTGAAGACTTTTGAAGCATCCTTTGACAAACCTACTTGGAGGGTTGTTCCAATGTTTCCATTTGTATTTTTAAGATTTTAGGTTTCTTTTAGCCTATTTAAACTCAGCAACCTTGCTATGTAATAAAAAAAAAAGAGATGAATATTATTTGAATTTGAAAGATTATTCTTTCTTTGGTTTTTTTGAGAACTAGTGAACTTATCAAGAATTTGCATTCTTGTGGCATTCCAAATTTAGACTTATCACTCACCTTCTCATCTATTTCTTGAGTGTGGTGTCAATATCATTCTCTATACTTTTGGTTGATGTTTTCTTAAGCATTGAGTCAAGCTTTTGTTTGTCTTAAATCTGTTTAGAATTTTCTTGGGCATTTGAAACTACAAATTAAGTGTGGGTTTGAAAGTTTCATTGTGAGATTCGCATAAGAAAGTTTAACCAAAATAAGGAACTATTTCAATGAGAAATAAAATTTATTTAGAATTTAACCCAAAATATTGATTTTTAACGATTTTAGTAGGAATAATAAACACAAAACTAATGGGAAATATATTAACCTATAATTGAGAAAGTTTAACCAAAATTAGATACAAATCCAACCAAAAATTATAAGCTACAAAGTAGTTTGGTACTTAATCCAAATAATTGAAATCTTACCTAAATAATGGGAACATTCAACATAAAGCTAATGAAATTATTAGCTTAAACTCTTGTACCAATGAGGGAGAATGTTTAACCAAAATTAGGAACTTATCCTACGAGAGTTGAAATTTATTTGTAATTTAACCTAAAATATTGGCATTTAACGAATTTAGTAGGAAAATTAAATACAAACTAATGGATTGAAATGTTGAAATAAATGAACCAATAAATGAGAAAGACAAACCAAAATTAGAGACATGCAAAATAAACTGGAAACATCCACCTATTAAATTGATATTTAACCAAAAAATTCGGAATATAATTATTTTTATAATTTTTTAACATTCATTTATGTTAAAAAAATTTTAAAATATTTTTCTCATTTAATTAATTTTCTGTTTCAGATTTAAAATTTTCATGATTTTTTTATTTTATTATATTTTTTAAGCATTAAAAAAATTTAAAAATTATTTAGTGAACAACGGGTAAAATATCGGTTGTTCAAGTTTTTGGCAGCGGCTGTGTATGATACAGCCCTGCACTGTAAGATGACGCAAAAAAAAAAAAAAACCGTAGGGGAGTTTATGTTAAAATACACAGAAAGAAAAAAAAAATAAAGAACATGCTGGTAGTTTTTTTTTTTTTTTTTTTTTCCATGTTGGTACGAGTGACTTTGGCTGCTACATAAAGAGGCTTACTTCATCATCATCTAAAATAGTGTATGCTTTTAATTGGAATCATCGTATCATACACTTATTTAATAGAATTTTAAAACATTCACTTTTCATTTGATATTTTTGACTTAAGTTAGAAATAGTACTGAGCACAAAATTCAATTTATAATTTGGTGTTTTGATACAATTAATTTGCCAAAACGATAAAATTGGCTATGGGTACGTAAGAGTGATGTTTTATTCGAAACATTGTTTGAATATTCAAAAAGTTTTAGAAATATATAACTTTTGGGATCTTAATACACTGTCAAAAGGTGGGCAGTTGATATGTTCAAGACGTAGGACCGTGTATTTCAAGAAAACAATAAAGGTAAAATAAATAGAATCATAAAAGAGCTCTTTGAGAACTCACCTATGCACGAAGTTAGTGACTTTCCCTACTACTTTTTTCAAAATCTTCAGCTGATATGGAAATTATTTCTTATTTAGAACTTTTTGATTATAAAATTTAAAGTAGCCATAGAGATTCTTTTGCCTCGCCTTTTGCCTTTGGCTTTCATTTGTGCAGTCCAAGTTTGTCTGCCATTAGACTTCGAAGACATCAATCGTTCTTTTCACCTTTACAAAGTCGAACCTAAGTCTTACTAGTATCGCATTAATGTTGCCTCTCTGTATTCCGTTGAAATAAAATAAAATAAAATGTGAGCAATTTTTATTTTATGTAAATTCAGAATTTGGTATGTCCTTATAGGTCCCTTGGGGGAATTCAAAACTTTTTTACCTAATTTATTTTGAACTTTGTAGACCTTCCAACATTAAATTTTGGTAGTGTCGTTAAGGTGCACCAAATTTAAAACCTTACCACTAATATAAATAATTAGTACAGAGCGAGTAAGAATCGATCCCACAGAGACTGTGCTAGTTATATTTATTATTAACTCCAAAGCAAGATTTAAAATAAAATAATAGTAGTAATAATAATAGTAATAATAATATAAATTAATCTAACTAAAGAAAATGCCAATTATAAATAAAAAAGGGGGTTTATGAATTTTTAACTAAATAGTAAGAAGTAAAGAAATTAAAAACTACGAACAAGAATTTAATAAAAACTCTAATTAAAGGAGAAAGAAATAATAATGATGAAAACTTTGGTTAAAGGATCATTCGCCACCACCAAACATGCACATAATATATCAATTCTATTATCAATTTATATTAAAACTATCAACCGTAGACAACAATAAGCTCTGTTAGTCTCAATCTTTCCTTAGTGTGTCTTTAGGCAAAATAACCTCTTCACCTAATCTCTAACCATTAAATAATTTAAAATAAGCTCTTTAAATTTAAGATAATAGAAGCATTAAAAAGAGAAAGATATTAGGTTGATCTAGGCAATAAACACACAAGCTCGGATTATTTAACCTAGGCTATGTTCTTTAATTGAAATCACTAATTCCAACCTGCTACTAATGATTAAAATATCAAGACAATTACGGATCAAGAATTTTAATCTAGCAATAAAATTTATTCAAGTCCTATCTAATTGGCCACTCAAATAAAACAAGAATAAACCATGAATATTAATTATAGAAGAACATAAACAATCTCAATTAAATAAATTGAATGATAGAATTTAAATTTAATTGCACAGCATGTTTAGGGTTTTGAATTCACCCTCAACCAAATAAAAATTTAGCCTAACATAATTAAATTGGGAATAAGAGAATTGACAAAACCAATCATGGAGATTAATTCAAGCGGCTGCCCTTTTCTTCAACTCCTTTTCGGATTCTCCCTTGCTTTTCCTTCTTGCGGCTGCTGATTTTTTCTTCTTCTTACGGCTGTTGATTTTCCTCTTGCTGCCGAATTGGATCCGCCCTGCTCTTTTTTTTTGTCCAGCGGCTGCAATCTCCTTTTATAATGCTAGCTGACCGAATTCTTTTCCAACAAGAATAAAGAAATCCTTTTTCAATTCTAATTGAAATCCTTTTCCAATTTAACGCCACCAAAAGCCATTAATTCCAACTTTTGAAAGTCAATTGCGGGCCCGTTTAAATGCTTTCCACTTTTGCAATACCATGCACGCGTACTCCAATTGCCAATTGGAAAAAATTAAATCTTTTAATTATTCAACATTTCTCAATTGGATTAATTGCTTTGATTTCTTCCACTCGGTTTTATCAATTTTTGACTGTATTTTTGTCTTCCAATTTAATCTTTATTCCTTCTCAATTTGAACTTCTTCATGCCCTTTTTATTCATAATCTCTAATTAATTCCCTATTCAATAAAATAATTTAATTAATTAGAAATAACAAATAAAATTAACTAGTAATTAAATAATTAAGGGTAAAATATGTATAATTTAAAAATTAACTAAAATAACTAGAATATTTAAGACCAAAACAAGAAAAAGATGGAGAAATTAATAGTAAAATATATGAAAAATATGCACTTATCAAATTCCCCCACACTTACCCTTTGCTCGTCCTCGAGCAAACCTAGAACAAAAATAAAAAGAAAACCTAAACTAGACCACTTTCGTAGGAAATCACGATTGCATTTAGCGTATGCAACAAGCCTTTAAACCCCTAGGCGGCCCTAGTGGACGAGTTATAGTCTCGTGAGGGCTTCAGCGATGATACCCACAAACATCATTGCAATTTTTTTTTTTTAGAACAAAGAACAAAAGAATTTAGAATAAAAATAGCCTCAAAGATTGTATAAGTCATATAGCTCAAAGAAAATTTCAAATATTATCGAAGTTCTAACTTTAATTCAATAGTCAATCCCATCTCTCTTTTGATTCTCATAGTGTGTGTGTGAATCAATTCAATTAAAATTCATTTCCAAAATCTTCAATATCAACAACCTTTGCCTCGAACAAAGAAAAGAGTAGGTCAAACTAATCTTATCATCTTGATCTCCAATTTTTTCTTCTTCTTTTACAGGCCTTTGTGTGCATTTTCTTTTGAAGTTCTTTTTTTTTTTTTAGTCAGGTGCTTTCACTCTACCCCTTAAGGTAGCCTTCTTCTCATGGTAGATTATCCTCTACATACTGGTGGTATATAGGCCCAAATTACTCAAGGATAGCTTCACTCTTAAGGGTTATAGGTAGCTATTTCTAACTATGGTGCCTGTGTATACTACACTGTATTGTGGAGATAAGAATCAAGACAAACAGTCATTTACTCAATCTAAAATTCTCAACTCAGGCTGCGTCAATCTCAAATTCTAAGTCAAAATTATGAAAGAATTGATATTAGTGCTCATGGTTTAAAGAATCTCAATTAAGAGGAAATCAACACAAGAATCAAGTATAAACTAAGGTAATATTCAACCCTTTCTAAGAACCATATTCATTGTCAATCAAATTCTTATCACTGGCTAATATTCAAAACATTTTTTTGTTTGTTTTTTTTTTTAAAAAGAAAAAGACGAAGCAACAAAAACTAAGTTCGAAATCCACCCCCCCCCCCACACTTAATTCTTACATTGTCCTCAATGTAAGCCTAAGCTAACAAAAAAAAGAATTAAACATGGGGAAATGAGATGAGACACACAAACAGAAACAAACAAAATTCAACACAAAGTGGGTAAAGTAAATGAGAATGAGAGGGAGAAAAATTAAATCTGTTATGGCGTGCTCTCAAAATCTTTTCTCCAGCCATTGGGTTGCCTCCCAATAAGCGCTTGGTTTATTGTCCTCAGCCTGATATGGTTCTCAAGTTTCACTCATCAACGTACGCAGGTTCATAAAGTGGAGCCTCCTCTACATTGAGTGTTTGAAAATTTTCATAGTAAGGCTTCAACCTATGACCATTAACTTTGAACTCTTTACCTGTCTTTACCTGTCTTTAAGCTCCTGATCTCAACTGCACCATGATGAAAAACATTAATAATAACAAAAGGCCCAACCCATCGAGAACGTAACTTACCTGGAAACAACTTAAGGCGAGAATGGAATAGCAAAACTTTCTGTCCAACTTTAAAATTCTTTCTCAAGATCTGCTTGTCATGAAAAACCTTAGTCTTTTCCTTATAGATTCGTGAACTCTCATAGGCATCATTTCGAATTTCCTCTAATTCTTGCAATTGGAACTTTCTGTGCTGGCCGGCGGCGTCCAGTTCCATGTTAATTGTTTCACAGCCCACCATGCTTTATGTTCAAGTTCCACTGGAAGATGACAAGGCTTGCCATATACCAACCTGTAGGGTGACATACCAATAGGAGTTTTGTATGCGGTCCTATATGCCCAAAGTGCATCATCAAGCCGTAAGCTCCAGTCCTTTCTATTCGGATTAACTGTCTTTTCAAGGATTGATTTCACTTCCCTATTAGACACCTCAACTTGTCCACTAGTTTGAGGATGGTAAGATGTAGATACCTTGTGAGTGATATTGTATTTTCGAAAGAGGGCTTCTATTGACATGTTACAAAAGTGAGTGCCTATGTCGCTGATAATTGCCTTTGGTGTTCCAAACCTTGTAAAAATGTTACTCTTTATAAAATCTACCACAACCTTAGAATCGTTAGTTCGAGTGGCTTTTGCTTCCACCCATTTTGAAACATAATCAACTGTAAGAACAATATAGAGATTACCAAACGATGAAGGAAATGATCCCATAAAGTCGATGCCCCCAAACATAAAAAATCTCAACTATAAGAATGAGAGATTGTGGCATTTGATTTCTAGGTCTCAAATTACCTGTTCTCTGACAACGATCACAAGATTTGCAAAACAAATATGCGTCCTTAAATAGTGATGGCCAATAAAAATCGCTCGCAAGTAGCTTAAGGGCTGTTCTCTTTGGTCCAAAATGTCCTCCACAAGCCAAAGTATGACAAAAGGTGAGAATAGAAGTAAATTCAGTTTCGGGTACGCACCTTCTAATAACTTGATCAGAACAATGCTTCCACAAGTATGGCTTATCCCACACATAGTACTTGGCATCACTCTTGATCTTGGCCTTTTGTGCACAGGTTATCTCTTCTGGTACTATCCTGGTAACTAAGTAATTGACAATATCTGCATACCACGGAGTAGCTGTACCTACATGTAATAACTGCTCATCTGGAAAGTTCTCATGCAATGGAAGTTCATATTCGTTATAGATAAGTCGACTCAAATGATCTGCCACCAAATTCTCAGAACCTCTCTTATCTAGAATCTCTATGTCAAATTCTTGCAATAGAAGTATCCATCGTATAAGGCGCGGTTTGGCATCCTTTTTGGTGAACAAGTACCTAATAGCTGCATGGTCAGAGTAAACGATTACCTTAGATCCAATTAAATAAGAACGAAATTTCTCTAAGGCAAAGATAACTGCTAAAAGTTCTTTATCTGTGGTGGAGTAGTTAAGTTGTGCATCATTCAATGTACGAGAGGCATAATAGATGACATGAGGAAGCTTGCCCACACGCTGGCCCAACACGGCTCCAACAGCATAGTCACTGGCATCGCACATAATCTCAAATGGTAAATCCCAGTTTGGTGGTTGAATCACAAGGGCCGATGTCGAAACCTCTTTTAACTTCTTAAAAGCTCTTTGGCACTCTTTATTGAAGTCAAATGTTGCATCCTTTTGAAGTAAGTTGCAGAGAGGTAAAGCTATCTTGGAGAAGTCCTTGATAAACCTACGATAGAAACCTGCATGACCAAGAAAAAAACGAACCCCCCTCACACTAGTGGGAGGTGGTAAGGAGCGTATAAGATCTATCTTAGATTTATCAACTTCAATCCCCTTTTCAGAAATAACATGGCCTAGTACAATACCTTAATTAACCATAAAATGACATTTTTCCCAATTAAGCACAAGGTTAGTGTCAATGCATCGTTTAAGAACAAGTGTAAGGTTATCTAAACATTTATCGAAAGAATCACCATAAACTGTAAAATCATCCATAAATACCTCAATGATGTTCTCCACATAATCAGAAAAAATACTCATCATACACCTTTGGAAAGTGGCAGGAGCGTTATAGAGACCAAACGACATGCGTCGGTAAGCAAATGTTCCGAAGGGGCATGTAAATGTCGTTTTCTCTTAGTCTTCCAGAGCGATAACGATCTGATTATAACCTGAGTAACCATCAAGAAAACAATAATAAGAGTGACCACTTAACCTTTCAAGCATTTGATCAATGAATGGCAGAGGAAAATGATCCTTGCGAGTGGCTACATTCAGTTTACGATAGTCAATGCAAACTCTCCACCCAGTTTGAACTCTAGTTGGCACAAGCTCGTTTTCTTCATTCTTGACCACTGTGATGCCTGATTGTTTTGGAACTACCTGCACAGGACTCACCCATTTACTATCAGAAATGGGATAAATAATCCCCACATTAAGGAGTTTCAATATCTCTTTTTTTACGACTTCCATCATTGGTGGATTAAGGTGGCGTTGTGCATCTCTCGTTGGTTTATATCCTTCCTCTAGGAAAATGCGATGCATACACATGGAAAGACTAATTCCCTTAATGTCGGCAATGGTCCAGCCAATCGCCGTCTTGTGATCTCGAAGCACCCTAATTAACTTTTTTTGTTGAACTGGGGTGAGGGTTTTAGCAATTATGACTGGAAGTGTTTCATTCTCACCCAAGTAAATATATTGCAGGTGTTCTGGGAGTGGTTTAAGTTCTAAGGTAGGTGCCTGCACAATTGAAGGTAAAAGTTTCTCGTTTAATAAAGGCAATTCAAGGTAAGAAACATTATACCCATTGGTGCGTAATGTGACTGGTCCATCTAAGATCGCCATAGCTTCCTCCACCTCATCCTCCAACTTTATCAAATTTGCATGTTCCTTAGAATCATCTTTCATAAGATTTTTGCTTATGGCAATTTCAAAACTGTCATTACCGGATAATTCAAAGAAATCCTGCACCAAAGTATTAATATCATCCATGGCAAAAATAGAATGAACATCACTGGGATACCTCATTGCCTCAAAGATATTGAAGCGGATCACTTCACCATCGAATTCCATTGTAAGGGTGCCATCGTGAACATCAATCTTGGTTCGAGCTGTCTTAAGGAATGGTCGCCCTAACAGAATAGGAGTGGGATTAGGCGACAACTCATCCTCCATTTCAAGGATATAAAAATCAGCTGGAAAAACCAATTCATTTACCTGCACAAGAACATCTTCCATAACCCCCTTCGGGTAAGCATTAGATCTGTCAGCCAATTGAATAATTATACCAGTTTTTTCCATTGGACCTAAATTCAAGGAGTTATAAATCGAATATGGCATAACATTAATTGAAGCCCCTAAATCTAGCATACATCTTTCGAATCTGGTATTACCAATAGTGTAGGGGATAGTGAAAGTACCTGGATCCTTGTACTTAAGCGGAAGTTTTCTTTGAAGTACAGCAGAAACATTCTCTCCAACACTTACCTTTTCGTTACCGCTCAACTTTCGATTGTCGCTGCATAATTCCATCAAAAACTTTGCATAACGCGGCACTTGTTTAATAGCATTAAGTAGAGGAATATTTATCTCTACTTTACGAAAGGTCTCAAGGATCTCTTTTTCTTGCTCCTCTTTCTTGGATTGTTTAAATCTGCTAGGAAATGGTGGAGGAATGGAGAGAGTCTTAATTCGAGGTGAGGGGATACTTACCTGGCCAGATGGATCAACTGGCAATGTCTAGTGGGAATCATCTTTCCTTGTTAAAGGAAGAGCCTCAGGGGAGGAATTGGTCACAGAGAGCGATGATGTTGTGGATACTTTTGATGGCTTAGCTAATAATGGTTCCAATTGCTTCCCGCTCCTAAGAGACATAGTACTAGCATTTTCCTTTGGATTAATTTCTGGTTGAGAAGGTAACTTTCCTGAAGTTCTAGCCTCTATCCTACTCATAGATGTGGCCAATTGGCCAATTTGATTCTCTAAATGTTGGAGCTGTGTCTGGGTAGTCTGTTGGAATTGCATAGAGTTAGTAGCGAGAGCTTTTACAAGATCTTCCAAAGATGTACCTTGATTTTGAGGAGGTGGAGGTGGCCGAACTTGGTAAGGCTGTTGCACCCGCTGTTGGGGGTAGCCCGGTGGTCGAGATGGTGCCACATTAGGAATGCCTTGTTGTTGGTTCCCATACCTAAAATTAGGGTGATCCTTTCACCCTTCATTGTAAAAATTAGAGTAGGGATCATACCTTTGTCTTGTTTGGCCTAGGAACCCCTCAACTGCGTTGGGTTGCTCATGTGAACCCTCTTGGATAGCAGAGCACATGTCAGTCGCATGTCCGACCATAGAACATACGCCACACGGTCTCATTTGTTGCCCTAGAGCTAATTGTTGCACCAAAGAAGTAAGATTTGAAACTTGTTTTCCTAGAGAAGTAGTACTTACCTCATTGACTCGCTTAGGTGGTGGCAGTAGATCGTTCCTAGTGTTGAACTGTTGGGAATTAGCAGCCATGTTAACAATGAGATTTCGGGCTGCTTCTGGTGTCTTATCCACGAGTGCTCCTCCACTAGTGGCATCAATCATACTCCTATCCATAGGTAGTAGACCCTAATAAAAGTATTGAATAAGAAGTTGATCACTTATCTGATGGTGAGGGCAACTAGCACATAGCTTTTTGAATCGTTCCCAATAGTCGTAGAGCGGCTCTCCATTATACTGTCGGATTCCACAAATTTCTTTTCGAATGCTGCCAGCTTTTGATGTTGGGAAATATTTCTCCAAAAATAGCTGACGCATCTCATTCCATGTAGTGACAGTACCGGAGGGAAGATAGTACAACCATTCCTTGGCTGAATCCGCCAAAGAGAATGGGAAGGCCATTAGCTTAACTTGCTCTTCAGAAACTCCGGCTGGTTTCATTGTGGAGCAGACCACATGGAACTCCTTCAAGTGCTTATTTGGATCCTCTCTTGCAAGACCATGAAAAGTATGAAGAAGATGAATCATCCCAGATTTGAGTTCAAAGTTTACCTGAGGGTTTGGATTCTCAATGCATAAGGGTTGCTGGTCCAAGTTAGGAGCTGCCAACTCTTTAAGTGTTCGGTTGTTATTCTGAGCCATTGGTTCGGGTTCTGGGCTGCTTGGCTCTATCTTCGGGAGTGGAATGTGGATGGCAAAATCGAGTTCTGAATATGATGAGGTTGCTCTAAGTTGTTCGAGTTTCAATCGAATGTCCTCTATGCTCATGAAAATCTAAATATAGAACAAAAAATAACTAATTAAAATAAAATAAATAAATAAAATGAGAAAAGAAATAAAAAAAATAAAAATAAAAAGAGTGATAATAAACAAACTAGACGCCAGTCCTTGGCAATGGCGCCAAAAATTTGGTAGTCTCGTTAAGGTGCACCAAATTTAAAACCTTACCACTAATATAAATAATTAGTACAGAGCGAGTAAGGATCGATCCCACAGAG
Source organism: Citrus sinensis (assembly GCF_022201045.2). NCBI lineage: Eukaryota > Viridiplantae > Streptophyta > Magnoliopsida > Sapindales > Rutaceae > Citrus > Citrus sinensis. Next base: position 12,071,097 of record NC_068560.1, read on the forward strand.
ACTGTGCTAGTTATATTTATTATTAACTCCAAAGCAAGATTTAAAATAAAATAATAGTAGTAATAATAATAGTAATAATAATATAAATTAATCTAACTAAAGAAAATGCCAATTATAAATAAAAAAAGGGGTTTATGAATTTTTAACTAAATAGTAAGAAGTAAAAAAATTAAAACTACGAACAAGAATTTAATAAAAACTCTAATTAAAGGAGAAAGAAATAATAATGATGAAAACTTTGGTTAAAAGATCATTCGCCACCACCAAACATGCACATAATATATCAATTTTATCATCAATTTATATTAAAACTATCAACTGTAGACAACAATAAGCTCTGTTAGTCCCAATCTTTCCTTAGTGTGTCGTTAGGCAAAATAAGCTCTTCACCTAATCTCTAACCATTAAATAATTTAAAATAAGCTCTTTAAATTTAAGATAATAGAAGCATTAAAAAGAGAAAGATATTAGGTTGATTTAGGCAATAAATACACAAGCTCGGATTATTTAACCTAGGTTATGTTCTTCAATTGAAATCACTAATTCCAACCTGCTACTAATGATTAAAATATCAAGACAATTACGGATCAAGAATTTTAATCTAGCAATAAAATTTATTCAAGTCCTATCTAATTGGCCACTCAAATAAAACAAGAATAAACCATGAACATTAATTATAGAAGAACATAAACAGTCTCAATTAAATAAATTGATTGATAGAATTTAAATTTAATTGCACAGCATGTTTAGGGTTTTGAATTCACCCTCAACCAAATAAAAATTTAGCCTAACATAATTAAATTGGGAATAAGAGAATTGACAAAACCAATCATGGAGATTAATTCAAGCGGCTGCCCTTTTCTTCAACTCCTTTTCGGTTTCTCCCTTGCTTTTCCTTCTTGCGGCTGCTGATTTTTTCTTCTTCTTGCGGCTGTTGATTTTCCTCTTACTGCCGAATTGGATCTGCCCTGCTCTTTTTTTTTTGTCTAGCGGCTGCGATCTCCTTTTATAATGCTAGTTGACCGAATTCTTCTCCAACAAGAATAAAGAAATCCTTTTTCAATTCTAATTGAAATCATTTTCCAATTTAACGCCACCAAAAGCATTAATTCCAACTTTTGAAAGTCAATTGCGGGCCCGTTTAAATGCTTTCCACTTTTGCAATACCATGCACGCGTACTCCAATTGCCAATTGGAAAAAATTAAATCTTTTAATTATTCAACATTTCTCAATTGGATTAATTGCTTTGATTTCTTCCACTCGGTTTTATCAATTTTTGACTGTATTTTTGTCTTCCAATTTAATCTTTATTCCTTCTCAATTTGAACTTCTTCATGCCTTTTTTATTCATAATCTCTAATTAATTCCCTATTCAATAAAATAATTTAATTAATTAAAAATAACAAATAAAAATAACTAGTAATTAAATAATTAAGGGTAAAATATGTATAATTTAAAAATTAACTAAAATAACTAGAATATTTAAGACCAAAACAAGAAAAAGATGGAGAAATTAATAGTAAAATATATGAAAAATATGGGCTTATGAAATTTGTAGATTTTATTGTGGGACCGTCAGACCTACTAAATAGTAGGTTTTTATTAGACGGATGTACCACGTCAATATATTAAGATGGTTTTGTATGTTACACGTAAATTTTTCCCCTTCTATGAATAAAAAGATTACATAACTCAAATTATTGCTTGACAATCAAATATATAATTAATTAAGTCTTTCCTTTGTCAGAGTGGAATTTATTGATGAAGGATGAGATTAAATTTTTTGCATTTTTGAAATAATGTTAGAGATCCAAATGTTTAAATTCTAACTTAGAATCTCAAGTGTTGTTGATTGAATTGTAGAACAATAGCTTATCTTTTAACATTTTACGCTTGAAAGCCCATAGGGATGTCATGCGGACTGACACTGGCGTTAGAGAATTAGAGAAGGGGAATTATTTTTTGAAAATGGACATTATAAGTAAACATAAGGAAATGTTTTGTTTTACATTTAACCAAAACATTGTAGTTATAAAAAAATATAAGATAGATTTTACGCTTAAAAACATTGTTTAAACTGTAGGGTGCTGAACGAAACTAGAAAGCCAGCAAAACAGCATCATTTAGTATTTCGAGTGTCAAATGCACAATTGTTTATCTCTTAAATACAAAAGTCTGTGTAAATGTACGTGTATGGATAATGAGACCTTCATTGTGTATGACTGCATAAGATACCTTACCTGACACATTGCGTGAAGCATCAGCAACCTTACCTATCCTCGGCATCCAAAAGTAAATTTCTCGCATCCCTTTCTGGTGCCTCAATAATAAGGGTTCTTAATTCCATTCATTAAAGATTTTTATTCATAGTTTAGAATTTATTTTTCAAATTTATCAGTACTCTTTTTATTATTTAAGTAGTGGTAAAACCCACAAAAAATAAAGAAAAAGAAAATAGAAGTCATAACAAATGAAACTTCTTCCATGAAGATAGAAAATAATTTGAATTGGTGAGACACCAAAATATATAGGATAAAATTATACTTGAGTATAGAAATGATTTGTATGACATTTGCTCGATAATGTTAGTTAGTAAAGGCTATAAATGCTTCCACAACATAATCTTAATTAATTAATTTAACTCAATTCAAATTAATTTAAATGCAACCTAATGGAAGGCTAAAATGAACAAGGCTAAACTTTTTTTTTCCTATATAAAGAGATAAGAATAATCGTTTTGACAAACCATCGAAACAAATGCTTAAAGAAAAAAAAAATGACAAGAAAGTCTAAAATTTAAGATTCTAATATTATATGATGTCTTAATAAGATTATTAATTTGCAGTTCCCTTCATTGCTGCTTAATTGACTTCAACATTCTTATGTTACTCTATTTTCTTTTCCTTTATCTTTAGGTTGCACATCCACTTTGTCTTTTGGCTCTGTAGGAACTGCCGATGCCTCACTCTTTGGAATCCTCCTCTGCCGCTGTCTCTGTCTTATGTTCTTGATCATTAGTTTGCTCTTCGTCTTTTGGCTCGGAAGGATCTGCAAATGCCTCAGTCTTGGGATCCTCCTCCCCTTTTGGCTCCGATAAAACTTCCGTGGTTTGCTGCTTTGAGTTGTCTTCCTTTTCTTCCTCAGTCTGCCATACATATGAATTTCAAATTATTTTGTATTTTATTATAGTTGAAAAAAAGTTTAAGGATAACAGACATGTAAAATCAAGAGCGTTCTGAGCAAATAAATATACGGTAACTAGATTTAAAGACAAAGTATAAAAATAATGATGTATGTATAATCAGTAGTACAACATCTATAAACGACAAAAAACAAAATTTGTTGTTTCTTTTGTCCTGTAGTAAACTTTTTTTGTCCTCTAATAATATACTGACTATTAAATATATCGAACAAGATTTGAAGATTTGGAGAGTACAAATATCTTCAAAAAATAACTAAAATAATTTTTTTTAAAAAAAAGTACATTCATCTACATCATTTAAGAGTGTGATGCAGCAGAATGTTGGAGGGCAAAATCAAGATTTTCAATAAATATTACTTCTATTGAACAAATATTATTTCAATTTGAAAAAAATATCAATAGATTTGTTCTGTGATTCCATTATTGATAACTAGATGCTTTTCTGTTAAATAACTTCCAAGTACAAACAAAATGAAGACTACTATGGTCTATCAGGGTCCAATTTTCTTTGGAATTCATGCATAAGATCAAGAATAGAAAACATAGAACGAATGTGAGATCAATGAACAGCGCTAGTAAATATAAAAAATGACATGCATATGTGATATACATTGAATATTGATTAACATTAATAAATAGGAAACAATTAGCATGTAAAATTAACTTTATTTAATTACCTCTTTAATTTCATGATCAGCGCCATCAACAGCCTTCATCTCCTCGCTCTGATCCGTCGGCAAAGTCGAGGTCTCCTCCACTCGCGGCTGATTGATACAACCCAGTTTTTTAAAGGTTGATAACATAGTATTTGAGAAACCCATTGGTAGTAGATGGATGTAATAAAGAGGATGAAGATTCATTTAACAGTTGAAAAATTATATATATAAAGAAACAAGCACAATTAGTAGCGGGGAGTCTAGGGTTTTTTTATAGTGAGGATTTTTGGTGGAATATTCATTCTATGGTAAAACTTTCCTTAATAACGTTTTTTTCCCCCTATTTACCTCTTTCTATTTGTTTTTTCTTTTCCTAAAAACTAAAAAGTACAAGCTGTAACACGTTAATCTAGACGAGAGAGAGAGAGATTACACCAGATCTTCTTTTAACTATTTAGGACAACGAATTAGTGAACAATTTCTCATGCCGATCGAAATCGAACTCATTAAATGTTATAATTAATACTGATACACTTACCTTATTTGGATAAAATTTTAATACGAAAAGGATATCTAAATTCTCAAAATTTGCTTAAATTATCGTATAGACTTTCTTTAATTTTAGAATAGGCCACACAAACTCTATCTCTCTCTTTTTACATATTTTTCCACAAGCTGTTTCGAATGTTATAGTTATCAATTTAAAATAAATAAATATTAAAATTAAATTAAAAATTACATACATTATATTTTTTAAATAAAATATTTAAACCATTAAAAAAGTTTAAAGTTAATTTGCAGGTTGTTATAGGGATGGCAATGGAGCAGATATGAATTGGATCTACATTGTTCCAGATCCAGATCCGTAATAAAAATTAAGATCCGTATCTACTCCAGATCCATTATGGATCTATATTTTTTGCTCTATATCTAGATCCGAAACAAAAAATAAAGATCTATATCTGATCCAAATCCAAAAAGAAAAATTAAAATCCAAATCTGCTCTAAATCCATCATGAATTCTAAATCTCAATAATAAGAGATCAATATTTTTTTAAAAAGAAAATTTAAGACTAAAATGCATTGGTAACAATTAAATTATATAATTTGTATAAAAAAATCTAATAAGTATTGTATCTTCTACTTTTACACCAAAATAAACAAATAAGAAAGATAATAAAATATCGATCAAAAGTAATTACAAGAATAAGATCATTATAATATTATAATGTCTCCTTTATCATCTTGATATCCACTGCACACCGTCATCATTCCTATATCATTAAATAATAACATATAAGTTAAAAATGATTTATTATATTAAGTGCTTTATTATTTTTATTATGATCATATTTAACTAAATATATGATTAATATAATTATTTTATAGTTGATAGCCACCATTGATTAGTGATTATACAAAATAAATAAGATTATGAGAAAATGATAGAAAAATAAACTCAAGTCTATGGATTTTCCTAACAATTAAAGAACTGATCCAAGCATTCAAATGAAGTGGAGAAGTGAGAGTAGACTGAAGAGAAAAAAAGAGACTAAATTATAGAGTGAAAAACTTAAAAAAATTAGGGCAGGCTATCCTAATTTTATTTTACACTTGATAAATTTTTGTCTTATTGTCAATTAAGTACCTTTAAGTTTTAAGATTCTTAAATACATGTTAATGAATAAATTTTATCATCATTTATAATTACATAATTGTTAAGAATTTTTTAAAATAAAATTACATTAAATGGTGAGTGGATATGGATTTGGATCTAGATATTAAGATAAATCCGAATTTGCTCTAGATCCGCCTTAGATCCACGCATCGATATCCAAATCCGATCCAATTGGATTTGGATCACATGGATCTTAGGTCAGATCCAATCCATTGCCACCCTTAGGTTGTTATAATCAAAGAAGAAGAAAGTAAAAAAAATAATAATAAAATAACTATTTGACTATTTATTGCCTCTAATGCAAGTAAGTTGACGCCACATTTTGATCTTGATAAAGATATATTTGATTGTTGAGCCACTTTGTGTGCAGGCCACTATGAAAAAATTGGTCATAAATGACAGATACTTTATGATAAATTTTAGAATATCATAAAATTACGATGAACATGTGATAGAATTTTGGTCTATTAAAAAGTAATGGACTTGCGATAAAATTATTGACTATCAATAATGTATGATAGAGTCGTGAAAAAAAGTTTCTCCATAAAAAATTTTGTGATAGAAATTTCATTTTGACCATATTTTAAAATATTATTTTAAATAAAAACAAGCAAAACGCCGGGTTTTAGTTTAACATATAATTTAAATTAAAAGAAAACATATAAATGATAAAAGCAAAATGCAGAGTTTAGAGCTTTTGTTGGAGTAAAATACATAAATTTTTCTGTGTAATATTCACTCATCACTTAACACACTCTGCTCATCACTTTATTCACTTACAACCTTGCGCTAGAAACTCAAACCTGATCAAGCTTCTGTCGCCTTCACCGCCAATCGACCTAAGCAAATGTTCTCACCATTTAGCCGCCGTTCAGACCCCACCCGTATAGCTGCTACGCTCACTGTCATTGAATACCCTTATCACAGCCTATCAAAGAAATCCTTCATCAAGCCGTTCTCTGCTTCTTAATACATGCCGTCGTTCAATGAAATCTATCACTATTGAAACCCTAACTTTTTAAAAATTAAGATATTTATTATGATTTCATTTTGTGCTTCTTTAAATTAAAATATTCATTACTATTTCATTTGGTGCTTCTTTAAATTAAAGCATTTACGAAGATTCCATTACAATCTTTTAAAGGAAACGATATTTGTCTCTACGGCTTAAAGTTGTGTTCATTCCGCTTCAAATTTTGGGTCTAGGTTTTGAAAGCCATGAGTTTTAAGGGGTTTTTTTTTATATATTTATGTACTGACAATGGTTGCATTTTTGCCCAGCTAGTTTGTTTCATTGCAATAAAAGAGTGCTCCCTTTTAAGACTCTATAATTCGGTGTTGATGTTACCATCGTTGACTTGTAACCATCCTTGCTTCTTTCTCTCGTATTTAATATATTGACATTGCTAATTCTGTTGATAGACATGAAAAAGTTCTATTGCATTTTTGTTTCTTCTTGTGTTGTGGGGCGCCGCGCGGGGTGGCGTGGGGTGGGGTGGTGGTGGGGGTGGCGCAATGCTATAAGAGTTATAATATTTAAGACGTCAACTAACTCTAGAAACCTTCCCAATTTAAGTAGCAGAAAGATTGGGGTTAGAATTTCAATCTCTACGCAAAAACCAAGCTTCTCTATTTTGTTTTTATGTTTTTCTACAGACTGGATTTACTGAATTATAAGATTGAGATAAGCCTCTGCAGTAACTAAATTTTTGGATATGTGATGGTGCTTAAATTCAATTATAAGAAGGAAAAGGAAGTTGGGTGATAGCGGGAATATAATTTAAGGGATTATTGTATGCTTTAATCAATTTGACACTAAAAGTGAACTGATCATTAACAGAACATGATTCATGGTTCAACGTGTAAGATCTTGGTAGCAAATATCGTTAGAATAATCAAACCCTGTTATCTAATATTTTTATAACTAGCTATCTAACGCATGACACTTGGCTAATTTCATTGATAACAAAATTCATTATTTGGATTTGCTAGCGTTGGGTTTATGTGCAATTTTTTTGCTAATTGTTTACGCTTTTGAGCTCTATAAAATTTTGGAGAAAGATGACTTGAAAATCATTGTTTGCTATTGGGTCTTAAACCAAGACTAAATGATGATTTCTGAATACAAATAGAATTTCTCAATAACAAAATAGATCTATTTGTTCTTCATAACTTTCCTTATCGTCTGTTTGGGTTTTCTTTGTGCTTTATGTGGTTAGCAAATTTATGCCTTCTTTGTTTATAAAAATCAAAATTATAAGCATTTACGAATGATATTTGTTGATGCAAATTTTTGTTCAATGTATAGTGATTGATTTGTGTTTCGGGCTTTCTACTAAATCAAGTTTTGTGGCTTATTTTCTCCTTAATGCGAATGTCTTAAATCATGTCTCCTTATGGTTAATTATTTTCGAAAAGGAAACAATTATCAAAGAAATATTGCGTGCTGGTGATAAAGCTTCGAAGCTCATGTCAATTCTTTTTGCTCAATTTTTAGAGAGAGAAAATTTATAAAGTGAGATAGGCTGAGTTTTTGTACCCATTTTATGCCTATTTTTCTTTTACCTTCAAATAGGTGGTCTTGGTTATTATATAGGCATCTTGAGTCAATTGGAAAGTTATATGACACTTCTCTTGTGACAAGTGTCAGTTAAAGCCCATGCTTGTTCATGACAAGTATTTTTTGAACACTCGTCATGCTTTAAATTATATTCTTAATTAGTAAATTTAATTTTTACGGATCCGGATATCCAGGATATCCGCCTGCAATCCAGACAGATGTTATCCACATCTAGATCTACAAAAAAATTTACGGATGCGGATCCGAATCCAGAAATAAAAATCTCAATTTGGATCCGGATTCGGATGTGGATGCACCTTTGCCATCCCTAGGCTTGAGCTTTAATTAAGCACTTTTGTTAGTTCCCTACAAAGAGGATTGATTTTGCAATATTTTGCCCGTAAGTGTATTTTGTAAAATGCTTATTAGCGTGTAAACTCATTTCATAGAATATTTATTTGCTTATAGGCACATTCGATTGAATTTTTGTTGCCTGTAGGTTCATTTTGTAGAATGTTTGTTAGACCGTGGGCTCATTCCTTGGAATGTTTATTTACCCATAAGCACATTGCATAGAATATTTGTTTGCTCATAGGCGCATTCTATATAATATTTATTTGCCTATACACATATTTCATAGAATTTGCATTTGCCCGTAGGCTTATTCCATAGAATGTATATTTGCGCATTTACCTGTAGGCATAAAGAATGTATATTTGCTTGTAGGCATATTTTGTAGGATATTTATTAGCCCGTAGGCTCATTCCATAGAATGCTTGTTTGCCCATAGGTGCATTACACAAAATGTTCTTTTGGCTTCTAGGCTCTTACTTAAAGATATTTTCTAAGTGTCTAAGTCTTTTTTAGTATCGAATGGAAAAGATCATTTTTTTTTAAAAGAATGGACCTTGTTCTTCTTCTTCTTTTTTTTTTTTTTGGTAATGAATAGACCTAAGTCATTTGTAGAAGAATCACGGCCTTGGCACTTTGTCAAAGACTCATCTTTTGGGCATTTTACTTGGAAATATTTTCTAATTGCCTAGGCATTCTTTCTAAGGAATGGACCTAAGTCATTCTTTGTAAAGAACGGGGACCTAGTTTGTTCTTCGTAAAGAGTTAACCTAGGTCGTTCTTTGTAAAGAATGGACCTAGGTCACTGTTTGTTAAGAATTGACCTAGGTCACTCTTTGTAGAATCATACTTTTGGCACTTTGTCGAAAACTTGCTCTTTATATGTTTTACTTAAAGATATTTTCTAAGTGTCCATGTCATTTTTTGTAAGGAATGAACCTAAGTCATTTTTTGTAAAGAGCAGATTTAGGTCGTTCTTTATAATATCACAGTTTTGATGCTTTGTCAAGTACTGACCCTTTGAGCATTTTACCTAGAAATGTTTTTTAAGTGCCTACGTCCTTTTTTGTAAGAAATAGACCTATGGATTTAAGTCATTGACCAAGGCCTGTAGAGATAAATTTTGTTATCTCTACTACTAGAAGGGGATTCTGTATCCACACGAAAATGCTCTAGTGATAAGGGCCAATGTAGTGAGCAGGGAATTCAATGGGATACTAGTGGATTAAGAAAACTCAGTGGATATAGCTTTTAAATCCACACTCGACGAGATAGGAACCACTAACTTGAGGCGTGAACACATTAACACCTCTTTAAAGGGATTAATAGAGGAAGGTTGGCTTCTTTAGGGGTTGTAGAGCTGTCGGTTACTATAGACTTGAAACCATTTAAGAAGATAATAATGCTAGACTTTGTAGTTGTTGAAGAGAACAGTTCTTATTAGATGATTTTTGGGAGACGTTTTATGAAAATCGGCTAGTCTGTCATGTCCACCCAATATTTGGCCCTTAAATATTGAGTAAATTGGGTGGTATGCATATGAGTAGTAAGAGGCTACGAGAGGATTGCCAGAAGCTATTATGCAATTGTAGCTAGAGAAACCATGCAGATAACCTCACTAGATGTCCGAGGGGGATTCTAAGAAAGGAAGGCAAAAGCCAATCGGAGATGTAAAAGAAGTAAGAATAAGGCAAGGTGACACGAAGAAAACAATGAACATTAGTGTAAATCTAGAGAAATGATTAAGGAGAAAATTGGTTGAGTGTTTATGAGCACACTCCTTGGTCACATGAGGACATCCCATGAATTGATCCAAGTATTGTGTGTCACAAGTTAGCAATCAATAAAGAGGGAAGGCCAGTTAAATAGAAGAGGAGTTGTTTTAACAAGGAGAGATATGATGCCATAAATAACAAAGTGGAGAAATTGTTGCGAGCACAATTCATTTAGGAAGTTGACTATTGTTGGTATTTTTTATAATCAAATGCTATTGATGCAATTGTGCAAGTGTACACAACAAGTAATAAAGTGATGAATATTCAAGATCGTCTCCACAAGGATTGATGTTATTAGAAATGCTACAGCAGTCACAATAGTGCAATCTACCTTAAGTCCGAAGTTTAACAAAATGTAAAGTAGGTTCTATTGAAATTGATAATTGTGAAAGAATAAAATAAAACAATGCAGTAATGAAATAAATTAAATTAAATGCGTCTAAGAATCAATTGAGAATATGGTAGTTGAATGATCAAACTCTCTTTATGGGCTGACTGCTTTTCATCAAGTTAACACCAGTTGTTACAACAATTGCTACAGCACTGGGCAGAATTAGTCTGCATCCTCAGCTGTTGCGTGTTGGAACTCTCACACCCTTAAGTATATTACCAATGACCAGTTGCTATTCTACCTACGACATGGCCTTATGAACCTTTATTCTCTCCACCCTACAAGGTGATTACCTATGTCTAGTTTGTCACAAATCTTAACTTCAAGTATAGCCCTTTTGAGATTCAAGATAAACTTAATCTACAAAGCTTAAATTAAGATCAAGTATTACTCTAATAATATCCGCTAAGATATGCCCTTTTACGGCTCTATCTTAACTTAAACTATTAAATGGGTGGTCAACCGAAATAACAGTTATAATAATAGCTACTAGAGTAAAATGCTACAACAATGATATAGCAACTCATAAGAATAGTCAAGAACCCATTAGATTGTTTGTCACTCAACTACAAGCAAATTTAGTTCATATTCTGAAAGAGAAAAACAAACATCAAAATATTGGTCATGAAATACATCAATTCAATCAACGAGTAAGGAAAAGAACAAGTAGAGAACGATGAAGATTGAATCCAAATAACTCTGCTGGATTCTTCACTGATGCAGAATTGGTTCCCTTGAATTCAGATTGTTTTCTTATCTTCCTCTCGATTTTTCCAATGTCAATTCCTTGTCGCCGTTTTATGTGGTGCGTGCCTCCTTTTATAACTAAAAACTAGGGTAAACAAAAGCCTCAGGCGTGCAGCTGAACCGCGCTAAGTTTTCTCCCTCAGTACTCCAAGATTGCTACAGAAATGGTTGCTCTAACAACGGCTATAACACTGCACTGTTCCCAGTTGTGCTTCACTTCTTTTGTGGTCATATTCTTTCATCCTCTTGCTAGTCTAATATCTCAGCATCCCTTCATGAATTATAAACTTCTGAAAACCTATAATTATGCACATGTTTTGAGCACAAATTACTTTAATTCAAGCAAAACTTATTAAGACTCAACTAAAATGAATGTTTATGAAAAATATAACCAAAATATAATAAAAACACCTCATTTACTCTCTAAGTGATCTTGATTTAAGTGTAGAATTGCTGTAATAACTCTCATTTCATAGAGTTATCACACCCTCAAACTTAAATCGTTACTTGTCCTCAAGTATTGACAACATACTAACACTTCACACACATAATCATGCAACACACAACTTAGCTCTTTTATCAAATTTGCAAAGATTCTTTCACCTTCAGATTACAATCCCAATCATGCAAAATGACCATAGTAAATCAGTTCTAGACTTAAGCTTCCTTCTGTCCACAGTGTGTGTGTGTTACTTTGATTGAATTTCAGAGATGTTACAACATTACTAAGAGATTGCATGTATTTCAGTAGTAGCACAATTTTATTCATATATGGGGTAGCCTAAATCGTACATACTCAAACTGTGTTGTCTTTAAGAATGACAACTCGAGAATATTCAACCTCCTTACTGCAACATTTATTTTTCATGTGAATGCCAATCAATTGTAATGATGACACTCAATTACTCAAACTATGCACAGATTAGAGTTGCTGTAGCAATATCTGTAACATAATCTTATCTAGAGATATCTTTTACTCAAGGCTGAACATGGGGCTCATGAACAGACCTGGCTACTTAATATTCTAGATAGAAGACTTCCTCGCATTATTGTCTTACTTTTTTTTTTCATAGCTGCTACAGCACTGCTCATAACTCTTTTTGCCTTTGGACGCAAATCTGCATATGGGGTACATACTCAGCTCTGGTTACTCAGCAACTTGAGTTATCGAAGCAAGCACAGTCAATCAAACTTTTTCTCCCCAAACTTAAGATCTTTTCTATTCTTTTGGTTCTGCTACAACAGTCTCATAAAACTTCACCAAAGTTTAAGTATCAGGACATAATTTCACTCTCCATCTATAACTATCTCTAGGTAAGGTTTTAATTGATACACTTTATAGTTTATCAAATGATGAGGGCAAAAACCAAGAAAATGAAGGAAGCATTAAATGGATTGATTGGGCACATCTCAAATTCATACCTTGTCCAAGATACTAATCTATCCAAATTAAGCATTCAAGAAAGTCAATGCTTTGTCAATATTATTCAAGCTTCTATATTTGATTGGAAGTGACTTGCAAGAAGAACAAACAAAACCTTATCAAATTAGAAAAAAATCAAGTAAAATCTTTGTTTCCTAATCTGTTTTCAGAACAAGATCTTTTATTTTCTTTTCACTTTGGTTATATTTAGCAATACAGAAAACCTTATTCCATTAGTAAAATTCAACTATATAAACCCATGTAACCCTATTGGGAATTTTATGTCAAAGTTCATAATAGCGAGAGCTTTTCTCTTTGGTTCTTCAAAAAACTTTCAGAACTTATCAATATCTATCTTGTGGCTATCTTTATTGACTTTCACTCATAATTTTCTCTTCTTTGTGGTGTCGTGACTTGTTATCCGACAGTGCAGACCAGACTAGTGCCTATTCAGGATCACCTCTGGAATTTACGTCGTCGGTTTCCCGTCGATATACTCAAATGGGGAATAAGAAAAACCTCTAAAATATTTTTCATCTCGGGTTATATAACCCAAAACAGACTTTCCTTTAGTTTAAAACAGGGCACCAAACCAGATAAGAAAACGATCAAAAGTTTTCTGATGCACAGGATCCTTGCAATAAGGCAAGTACAGAGCATACTTCCTTAGGTTTCAAAATGAACAAATGTAATTCTTTATTCTTTTTGCATTTGATCTGCAAATAAGGCTTTTTGCAAGCACTCCGAAATGGCTCTTTGTCTTTGAACAGTTCTTTGAAAAACTGCTTCTGCTCACAAAGTTTATCAAGACAAGTTTTGGCAAGCTGGAAGATTTTTCCAAGAGAGATGTTGTCAAGGGAAAGATTGGATGATGTGAGTTGTCGCTGTATATCTGGTTGGAGTTCATCTGGAAGGGAAGCCAGAAATACATGCTTTAATGTCGGCTCATTGAATCCATTAAGCTTATAGAACAGTAGGGACATGCGTTTGTAATGGAAATTAAGATCCTTAGCATTAAGGGAACAGCATTTCATGTTGAGATAGTCTCGTCGTGCAGCTTCAAAGACTGCAGAGGGGTCTCCAAGGAATTGATCATGGAGAACCGCAAAGGCACTTGAGACTTCTGGTAGATCAACAAACTGTAATTGGGGATATCGGCCCAAAGAATCAAACCAATCTCTTAGAGAACCTGTAAAACGAGTAGCAAATTCTCTAAGGACTGATTGAGTTGTGGCTCATGGACGTAGCATTTGGAGGTCAATCCAGGCAGACATTTCATTAAGGCGATCACGCCATTTATGAGATGGAAGATCATCAAATGTGAACCAGGGACCATTCGATGATTTTTGACTGGTGGAACCGGTCTGGGTTTGAGCTGGAGGAGGTTGATTTGTGGCTGAAGATTCAGGCATTTCTTCCTTAACTTCGGAGGGAATATCAACATATGGTTCTGTATGAGAGGTTTGGCCTTGAGGAGGTGGATCAGGTTGGGCCATTAAGATTCTGGTGATATCAACATAGGACTTTTCAGAATCACTAGTGGATACTGAAGATTCTGTGTCAGTCTCAGTATGGCTATCAGAAACAACTAGATTGGAATCAGAAGTTTGGTCATCTGTGGTAGAAGAGTGGGCGACTGTATGGGCACTAAACTGGTGCATGGGTTGTTTATCCTTGTATTGAGAAGGTGGTTGGGATTCAGTTGGTGGTGGAGGTACTGGTGACGATGCTGGAGTAGGACCAGGAGAATGTTGGCCAGGGATGGTAATGGATGAGGGATGGAATGTGACGGGTCGCGATTGAGGTTTAGGCTTTGGTTTAGGTTTAGGTGGTGGTGGTAAGGGATTATCCCAAAAAAGAGTATGAGTCATGCCAAATAACTTGGAAGGATCATATTGTCTGATGGGGGAAAGCATAGAGGCAAAAGGGTGGTAAGTTGGGCCAAGGGAAGGAATATGAGGTGATGTGGTGAAAAGGGTAGGTCGCTGTTTTGCAGATTCAATCTGGTCAAGCTCAGCTTTTAAACGTCTGATCTCCTTCTCCTTTTAATCAAATTCTAGGCCATAATAGCGCTGGGCAAGCATAGCTCGTAGTTCAGAATCGAGTTGGGTAACTCGGGACTGGAGATTTTGGTGGATCTGCTGCATCTGTGCAGAGATGGAGTCAACTTTTGTCTCAAGTTGTTCAGTTCGTAAACTGATTTTCTCAACTTTGGAATTGATATTCACTAAAGTATCATTCTGTGCTCTAGCATTTTAGGTTTGCCAGTTGAGGACTGATTCAAAAGGTTTGGGAGGTTTTAGGTGACCGGATGAGGTAATTGGTGAAGAAATAAAGGGTTTGGACACGACATTGCGTTGGGAATCTGTATGAGTGTCTAAAGGGGGAAAATATGAAGAATAGTATGAAGAAGTGGATGAAAACATCATACAAGCCAGTGGGGGTGTTGGAAGTGAAAGTGGTGATGGAGTCTCAGATTTGCAATGCTTTGTAATCCATTTGAGTTCTTTTTGGTAAAAGGGTAATGGAGCTGATGGAGGTGGAGGATCTTGTGGTGGTTTGGGATTATAGTGGTGGCAGGAAATTGGAGGTTTTTTCTTTTTGGGTTTCTTTTTCCTTGTGGTGGCATAATGGTCATCTTCTTCCCAATCATCCCAGCAGGGACAATTTGGGTCACACATGCCTGAGCCAGGGGCATCCCATAGGAAATGGCCATTGTGCTTGGCTGGATAAATAGGGTAACCTTCAGAAGTGAACCCTGTAATGGGCAGATCTTCTTGGGCTGTCTGAACAGCTGTGATCATTGAAGAATAGGTAAAGGAGAGCCGAGGAGGCTCTTGTGGAGCACTTGGAGGTGGTTTAAAAGTCATTCGGACTGTTCCATCTTGGCGTCTTTCAAACATGCATTCAGAGGTCTGAATTGGAGCTGTATTGTTATGGAATTGTTCATAGTTGGAGATCCATTCAAGAGGCATAAGCTTGATGAGCTCATGACGAGGAATTTTTCGTGGGATCTGGATTATGGTTGGGATCTGGTCAGATTCAGCTAAGACCATGAGGGTATCAGAATGATGTTCAGGAGTGGGTAGATCTAAGGCATGATTTTGAAGCCTATAGACCAATTGGTGGTGTAAGGTGGCAATTTTGGCAGAAAAAATTTGTTCAGCACCTTGGATCTGAACTTGGACTTTCAAGGTTGTGGGCAAATTGGGGTCTTGAAGGGAAAGATTAAAGTTGGGATAGAAGGTGAGTAAAACACTGCCGGCATGAAGAGTTGTGAGGACAGTGCCAATAACAGCATCTTGGTACTGTTTAAACCGGGTAGCAAGCATAGCAAGGCGAGTTGTAACCGGTAACCCTTTTCTCCCGTGAAGGGTAAGGATTAATCTGATACCTCCAAGATGAAGATGAGTATAACCTTCTCGTTTCCAGTTGGTGAGCAACTCGGAAGGAATCTCCAGAGTGACATATTGCTCAGCAGAGGTGGCTTGAAGAGCACACTGATCCAGGCGGGAAGACTGGATATATTCTTTAGGGTGAGGGCGTCTGGTAGAGATGAAGGTGCGGATACTGCAGGTAAAGGAGCTAGGTCGTTTGTACAACTGATAAGGGCTAATAAGAGGGTAGAAGGACTCACTGATTTGGGATGATTCAGGGATATATGAATATTCGACAAGGTTTTCAATCTTATTGGTGGTATGAGAAGTGCAAGATCTGGGCAAAGAAAGAGTAAAAGAAAGAGTAACAGGAAGGGAAGATGAAGTGGAAGCCATGAATGAGAAGTTCTCTCTGCGCCTGAAGTCTAAAGAGCAAATCAGAGATAAAAACTTAAATTATACCATTTTGAGCAAGAAAACAGGGATTTAGAAAACATGAAAGTTTCAAGGACGAGTATGGCTCTGATACCATTTAGGTACGTGACTTGTTATCCGACAGTGCAGACCAGACTAGTGCCTATTCAGGATCACCTCTGGAATTTACGTCGTCGGTTTCCCGTCGATATACTTAAATGGGGAATAAGAAAAACCTCTAAAACATTTTTCATCTCGGGTTATATAACCCAAAACAGACTTTCCTTTAGTCTAAAACAGGGTACCAAACCAGATAAGAAAACGATCAAAAGTTTTCTGATGCACAGGATCCTTGCAATAAGGCAAGTGCAGAGCATACTTCTTTAGGTTTCAAAATGAACAAATGTAATTCTTTATTCTTTTTCTTTCTTTAGAACTTCATTTGCAGAGAGAGAGAGGAG
The DNA here is from genome assembly GCF_022201045.2 of Citrus sinensis. Classification (NCBI taxonomy): domain Eukaryota; kingdom Viridiplantae; phylum Streptophyta; class Magnoliopsida; order Sapindales; family Rutaceae; genus Citrus; species Citrus sinensis. Next base: position 12,088,133 of record NC_068560.1, read on the forward strand.
AGTTTAGAAATTCATGGTTTGAGGAAAAAACACGAGTTTTATTGCTTCAAACTTCTTACAAGCTTCTATCTCTTACAAGCAAAGGGGAGATTCCTATATATAGGAGAAATCTCAGGGAAGATAGGACAGGATCCCTATCTTTTACAAAAGTAAAAGTAAAAGTTACATCATGACACACCTTTAATTATTACAAAGAGACAAAGTGCTTTAATAATTAAAGCATGACTTTGACAAAAGCAAAAGCAAAAGCAAAGTGCAATAATTATACAAGACAAAATTATCAGATTAATCCTTACCCTTCATGGGAGAAAAGGGTTACCAGTTACAGCTCGCCTTGCTATGCTTGATACCCGGTTTAAACAGCACCAAGATGCTGTTATTGGCACTGTCCTCACAACTCTTCATGCCGGTAGTGTTTTACTCACCTTCTATCCCAACTTTAATCTTTCCCTTCAAGACCCCAATTTGCCCACAACCTTGAAAGTTCAAGTTCAGATCCAAGGTGCTGAACAAATTTCTTCTGCCAAAATTGCCATCTTACACCACCAATTGGTCTATAGGCTTCAAAATCATGCCTTAGATCTACCCACTCCTGAACATCATTCTGATACCCTCATGGTCTTAACTGAATCTGACCAGATCCCAACCATAATCCAGATCCCACGACAAATTCCCCGTCATGAGCTCATCAAGCTTATGCCTCTTGAATGGATCTCCAACTATGAACAGTTCCATAACAATACAGCTTCAATTCAGACCTCTGAAAGCATGTTTGAAAGATGCCAAGATGGAACAGTCCGAATGACTTTTAAACCACCTCCAAGTGCTCCACAAGAGCCTCCTCGGCTCTCCTTTACCTATTCTTCAATGATCACAGCTGTTCAGACAGCCCAAGAAGATCTGCCCATTACAGGGTTCACTTTTGAAGGTTACCATGTTTATCCAGCCAAGCACAATAGCCATTTCCTATGGGATGCCCCTGGCTCAGGCATGTGTGACCCAAATTGTCCCTGCTGGGATGATTGGGAAGAAGATGACCATTATGCCACCACAAAGAAAAAGAAACCCAAAAAGAAAAAACCTCCAGTTTCCTGCCACTACTATAATCCCTTACCACCACCACCTAAACCTAAATCAAAGCCTAAACCTCAACCGCGACCCGTCACATTCCATCCCTCATCCATTACCATCCCTGGCCAACATTCTCCTGGTCCTACTCCAGCATCGTCACCAGTACCTCCACCACCAACTGAATCCCAACCACCTTCTCAATCCAAGGATAAACAACTCATGCACCAGTTTAGTGCCTATACAGTCGCCCACTCTTCTACCACAGATGACCAAACTTCTGATTCCAATCTAGCTGTTTCTGATAGCCATACTGAGACTGACACAGAATCTTCAGTATCCACTAGTGATTCTGAAAAGTTCTATGCTGATATCACCAGAATCTTGATGGCCCAACCTGATCCACCTCCTCAAGGCCAAACCTCTCATACAGAACCATATGTTGATATTCCCTCCGAAGTTGAGGAAGAAATGCCTGAATCTTCAACCACAAATCAACCTCCTCCAGCTCAAACCCAGACCGGTTCCACCAGTCAAAAATCATCGAATGGTCCCTGGTTCACATTTGATGATCTTCCATCTCATAAATGGCGTGATTGCCTTAATGAAATGTCTGCCTGGATTGACCTCCAAATGCTACGTCCAGGAGCCACAACTCAACCAGTCCTTAGAGAATTTGCTACTCGTTTTACAGGTGTTCTAAGAGATTGGTTTGATTCTTTGGGCCGATATCGCCAATTACAGTTTATTGATCTACCAGAAGTCTCAAGTGCGCTTGCAGTTCTCCATGATCAATTCCTTGGAGACCCCTCTGCAGTCTTTGAAGCTGCACGACGAGACTATCTTAACATGAAATGTTGTTTCCTTAATGCTAAGGATCTTGATTTCCATTACAAACGCATGTCCCTGATGTTCTATAAGCTTAATGGATTCAACGAGCCGACATTAAAGCATGTATTTTTGGCTTCCCTTCCAGATGAACTCCAACTAGATATACAGCGACAACTCACAGCATCCAATCTTTCCCTTGACAACATCTCTCTTGGAAAAATCTTCCAGCTTGCCAAAACTTGTCTTGATAAACTTTGTGAGCAGAAGCAGTTTTTCAAAGAATTGTTGAAAGACAAAAAGCCATTTCGAAGTGCTTGTAAAAAGCCTTATTTGCAGATCAAATGCAAAAAGAAAAAGGATTGTGATTGCAGTCCTAAAAAGAAACGGCATTTTAAGAAATTCAAAAATCCAGAATTTTCATCCAGACCTCGTCGATCCAGATTCTTCAGAAAAAAGTCATCCTCTTCCAGAGATTTCAAAAGACAAAAATCAAGCAGATGTTTTATCTGCAAAAGAAAAGGTTATTATGCCAAAGATTGTCCCAACAAGCGAGAAAAATCTATTCGGTTAGTTGAGCATCTCCAAGCCACTACAGATTATTCTCTAGAATAGGATGAATTGTAATTTTATTTCTCTGAGCAAGATGAACCGAATGATGAAACTGTGTTCGCTCTACAAAATTCCTCTGATGAATTAGACAGTGATCAGTCCCAAGTCATTTTCCATCAACAGTTACTGTCCCTTGACACTACTGTCCCTATACCTTCCATCAAACTCTAGATTTTACCCTCAAAATTCCAAAGGTCCATTCCAGCAATTGGTCTCATCGACACTAATGCCCAGCGCAGTATGTTAAACCCCCATATTCTAACACCAGACCACTCGATAGAATCTGAAGAACATTTCAAAGCTGTCAATGGCAAACTCTTCACCACTTCTTTGATTACCAAAAAGCCCATTGGTATTCAAATTTTCCCCAATTGTGTCATTTGGACCAAATTTATCGGTTCAACTCTTCCTAATAAGGACATCTTGTTAGGTTTTGACATCTTTCACCAGCTCAAACACCTCCAGATCATTCCCACTGGAATCCGAGTCAAGTCCATGTTCAAACCATTTACAAACATTCTGAGGCTCTACAATCTGTCTGAAACTCCTCCGTCCTACCAGGATATTTCTACCAAACTTTTGAGTTTCTGTCCAGAGTCCCATATTGAGTTCACCCATCCAACTCCATTGTGGAAAAACGAGTCTTTCTTCATTAAGTTACCGTTTAAACTAAATGAAGATATTAACCCAACCAAAGCTACCCATCCAGGAATGAGTCCTTCTGACTTACTTCTAACCCAACAGGAATGTTCCCAATTGTTAGCCCAAGGCCTTATCGAACCCACAAATTCTCAATGGGCTTGCCAAGCCTTTTATGTTGAAAAACATTCTGAGATTGTTCGAGGAAAGAAATGCCTCGTCATTGACTACCAGCCATTAAACATGTTTTTGCAAGATGACAAGTTTCCTTTACCCCGTCGACAAAGCATGTTTACTTTTCTAAAAAATGCCCAGATCTTTTCAAAATTCGATTTAAAATCAGGTTTCTGGCAATTAGGCATTGAACCCTCTGAACGGTACAAAATTGCCTTTTGTATCCCAAATGCCCATTTCCAATGGACCGTCCTACCCTTTGGCCTCAAAACAGCCCCATCCATTTTTCAAAAATCCATGGTCAAAATCTTTCAGCCAATTCTGCATCATGCATTGATTTACATTGAGGATATCTTGCTTTTTTCATGATCACATGATGAACATCACCAGCTGTTAACTCAGTTCTATGATATTGTCCAAAGTCATGGAATCATGTTATCGGTAAAAAAAAGCACCATTGCTACAGACAATATTGAATTTCTTGGTATGGTCATAAAAGATGGCCATTATCAGCCAGGAAAACATATTGCCCAAGAGTTGCTCCACTTTCCAGATCAGCAACTTTCCAAAAAGCAAGTCCAACAGTTTCTCAGCATCATCAATTACATCAGAGACTTCATCCCACATGTGGACCACTACACTCATCACCTCTCGGCTTTATTGAAAAAGAAGCCCCCAGAGTGGAATCTGACCACACAACTGCTGTCACTACTTTCAAGCAAATTGCGCAAAATCCGCCTCCATTAAAGCTGATTACTGATGGAAAGCGCATATTGCAAACAGATGCAAGTGATGAATCATGGGGTGCCATCCTCCTCGAAGAAATCCATGGAAAAGAACACTTTATTGCTTACGCTAGTGGACAATTTTCTGACACACAGAAGCATTACCATAGCGTGTTCAAAGAAATCTTAGCAGTAAAGAATGGCATCAAAAAGTTTGAGTATCATTTTATTGGACACCACTTTCTCATCCGAATGGACAGTTCAGCCTTCCCCAATATTCTCAATTTCAAAGGTAAAATTGTTCCCGAAAAAATGTTACTCAGATTAAAAGATTGGTTTGCCAAATATGACTTTTCGGTCAAGCATATAAAGGGATCCCAGAACCTCATCCCTGATATGCTCTCCAGACTCTCAAAACCAGAGAAACCTCTAACCCTGTTTTCCACTACATATCACTTTCCGATCATCTCCATGGCTACATCTCTACCCCCAAAAGCTCTCACCAAGAAAACTTTTCCCTTTAACAAAAACTTCCCCTCAGTATACTCCAAAGTATACTCCCAGAGACTATAATTGCCCTACCATGCCGTGGTCCCTCCTGTAAGCATCCAAAGCTCTCCAAAACCTTTTCCCCAAAGCATACGAACCCAGATGCAACGGACAGCTCATCCGACGATGACTACTTGAATCTCTCCTCTCCATAAAGTAGTTTGTCTTGTTGTAATAATTGTGTTTTACTTTATGGTTTTGTCTTGTATAATTATTGCACTTTGCTTTTGCTTTTGCTTTTGTCAAAGTCATGCTTTAATTATTAAAGCACTTTGTCTCTTTGTAATAATTAAAGGTGTGTCATGATGTAACTTTTACTTTTACTTTTGTAAAAGATAGGGATCCTGTCCTATCTTCCTTGAGATTTCTCCTATATATAGGAATCTCCCCTTTGCTTGTAAGATATAGAAGCTTGTAAGAAGTTTGAAGCAATAAAACTCGTGTTTTTTCCTCAAACCATGAATTTCTAAACTCTCCTCTCTCTCTCTGCAAATGAAGTTCTAAAGAAAGAAAAAGAATAAAGAATTACATTTGTTCATTTTGAAACCTAAGGAAGTATGCTCTGCACTTGCCTTATTGCAAGGATCCTGTGCATCAGAAAACTTTTGATCGTTTTCTTATCTGGTTTGGTACCCTATTTTAGACTAAAGGAAGGTCTGTTTTGGGTTATATAACCCGAGATGAAAAATGTTTTAGAGGTTTTTCTGATTCCCCATTTGAGTATATCAACGGGAAACCGACGACGTAAATTCCAGAGGTGATCCTGAATAGGCACTAGTCTGGTCTGCACTGTCGGATAACAAGTCACGTACCTAAATGGTATCAGGGTAAAGGTCTTTATTTTATGGTTATTTGAATTTGAACTGGAACGATCTTTGGCAAAAGAACCTCATTGAGTGCAGGGACTCACTTTTCTAGGTAAGCTTCACATCTCAGACAATATGCTAACCAAGTTAATATAAGCTCTTATCCCACATCGCTGGCAAGCCAAAGCTCCTGGTTGCTTATAAGCGCTGGGCAGTCCTCACCCTTTGAGAGCTCTTTTGGGGCTGAGATAGGCCCGGCCCAAATTGGTATTAGAGCCACGGCTCGAGGGCGAGGGTAGAGTGAATGATAAGCCAACGCTCTTGGTCGCTTATAAGCGCTAGGCAGTCCTCACCCTTTGAGAGCTCTTTTGGGGTTGAGTTAGGCCCGACCCAAATTTTTGATGATGAACTAGAAGTTATGAGGAGAAAGAAAAAGAAAAAGAAAAAACCTTCTCATCCAAAAACATCTTGCAAATCTTTTCCTCCACCAGATCCCAAACCTCATGTTCAACCAATAAGATCATGCCTAATGTTTTCAGGGCAATCTTATGAAGAGTCATTCCCTCCACTTGAAAAACAGACAGACACTCAAACCAGAGTTGTCTCAAAACCCTTTGTCAAATCCCCAGTTACAGCCTCTGGGCAACCTGAAGAGCCAAAACAGTATAGAGCTATTTTAAATTAGCAAACCAAAAATGCCAATGCTCAGAATCAAACTCTCAAACAACTTGGAAAGAAAATTGATCGAGTTGCCAGTCAAGTCTCCTAGACTGAAACTAAAGTTGATTCAACCAGCCATCGTCTTGATCATATGTACATACATCTACAAGACCGTATCTCTGAGCTAGATACCGATCTCAGACGATTGATTAACAATCATATCTGGGGTCCAGAGTTTAACAAGAAAGAAGTAGAGATCAGAAAACTTAAAGCTGAATTAGCAAGAATTGAAGCTGAAAAGACTCGTCTCACACTCTTCACCCAAACACAGTCCACACGTGTGCCTCCACCCGTGTTCGAAACCTATTCACCTTTTTATACACCTCCCAGACCTCAACAGCCTGTTTACAACAAGTTCTTTGGATTTTCACATCTTCAACCCACTCCTCAGTTAAACCCTCTTCACTGAAGAAATCAAAGTCCAAAGTAAAAATTTCAGAACCAAAGTCAAAGCCAACTTCATCCTCATCTATTCCTCTGGTACCTCCGGAAGATTCACTAAAAGCCACTCCTGAACCCTCTAAAAAGGATAAAGGACCAATGGATCAGTATCCTTATCATACTGTCCAAGACTTATCTTTTGAATCCTCTGAACCAGAAACAATATATGAGTCCAATCCGTCAGAGTCAAACCCATCTTCCTCTTCCTCATCCACAAACTCAACCAGTACCTCCACTGACTCTGAATCAGAATATGCTGACATTACGAGCATATTGATGGCAACCAAAACTGAAGATCCCAGTGCTTCAACTTCTACACCTATTATTGAAGACAGTTCTTCTGATGATGAGCCTAAAGCATCTCACACAGAACCAATGCCACCAATGCCACCACCAGCTCATGATCACTCAACAAAACCATCTTTAGCATCTTGGTTCACATTTGATGACATTCCCCGTCACAAATGGCCTACTAGATGTCAAGAATTTGCTACATAGATTGATCTCCAAGGAACAAAGCCAAATGCTCAATCTCAAGCTGTCCTTCGTGAATTCATGGCCCGATCTACGGGTTCTTTGCGAGATTGGTTAGAAAGCTTGGGAGAATATAGACAATTCCAATTCATGCAATCACCAGTTGGTACAACATTCAATATCATCTATGAACAATTCATTGGAGAAAAACAGCATCTACCGATGCAGACAGAAAAGAGTACCATTAGATGAAGTGTTGTTCTCTCAAACGACATCTTTTAGAATCTCATTACAAAAGAATGAGTATTCTATTTTACAAGCGAAATGGGTTCAATGAACCTTCTCTCAAACATGTCTTCATAGCCTCCCTTCCTTCTGAGTTACAACCTGATCTTCAAAGAAAACTCACAGCCACTAATCTCAGCATTGCTGACATCTCTTTGGGAAAGATTCTCCAAATGACAATGTTATGCCTAGATAAAATCCGTGAGCAGAAAGAATTCTTCAAAGACCTGATGGAAGACAAAAAATCCTTTTCTAAAGCTTGTAAAAAACCATATCTCAAGATGGAGTGCAAAGATGAAAAGAAGTATGTTTGTCTGACCAAAAAGAAAAAACATTTTCAGAAACACTTCCACAGAAAATCATCTTCCAAAAAACCATTCCGGTGCTTCAAGAAAAAAGATGTTTCCCAGTACAAAAAGAAAAAGTATAACCATTGTTTCATCTGTAAGAAACGTGGTCACTTTGCTCGAAACTGTCCTCACAAGTTTGCCAAAGCTATTCATCTCATACAGCATCTTCAATATTCTTCCCTCTTATCTGAGAACGAAGATGTTGAATCAAATTTTTCTGAACAATCAGAACAAGATGACCAAATTGCTTTCATTTTCGTAGAATCTTTAGATTCTAAGGATATTTCAGTCATCTATATAGTTCAAAATGTCAACCATGTTTCCACCATTCCCAGACCTTCACTCAAAATGTCAATCATTCCTTCCAAGTTTCATAAACCTGTTCCTGTCATCGAGTTTATTGACACTGGTGTAGATACCAGTATGATTGATCCTTCTGTTCTTCCCTCAGACTATTGAGAACCTCATTCAAAGCTTTTCAAAGCAGTTAATGGCGAAACTTTTGAGACCATTTTGATTACCAAAAAATCCATTGGTATTCAATTCTTTCCGAATTGTATAATTTGGAAAAATATTGTAGTTTCCAAACTCCCATATAAAGATTCACTCATAGGTTTTGACATCCTTCATTTGGTTAAAAATCTGTTTCTCACCAGTTTTGGAGTTCGCTACATACAAATGTTCTTACCTTATACAGATACACTGCGTCTGTATGCACTTTCAGAAATACCATCTCCATACAGTCATATCTCTCATATGATTAGTTATTGATTACCAGCCACTTAATTCTTTTCTTAAAGATGATAAGTTTCTCCTTCCAAAAATCCAAACCCTGTATTTGATGGATAAGTGTATATCAGCTGGAAACCAGAACTTGCAGGCTACTGGCCCTAAGGACAAACTTCGTTCTGTTGTAGATTTGGTGTAACAACGCCACGTACAACTACCCACTGGTATCAGAGCCACACTTAATGAAGAGGTGGTATCATTAGTAATTCCAAATAATGTTATTTGATCTCATAGAAGAAGATTAACTAAACATGGAAACAACTTCATCTTCAAGCTCAACCCCTTCATCGTCTTCATCCCATATTTCTCTTTCCTCCAGTCTCTCTCTTTCAAGATCATGTCAAAAACATGTAGCCTCCAAAATTGAAAACCTTGTCGAATATTCTTATATTCCCAAATCTGCCCAAATCAATGAATCTCAGTTCCCTATCATGAGTCCCTACAACCTCTACAAACAAAAAACTTCTCTCACCAGAAGTATTCGAACCCTTATCTCCACGAAAAGACCACTACCAAAAGAGTATATCCAGTCTTCTAGACTAGATTAGTGTGCTTTACAAACCCCTCAAAGTGAGTAGTATGTCACTTTAGAAATACACTCAGATCTCGTAGCAAACTGGAAACGAGAAGGGTATACCCATCTTCATCTTGGCGGTATTAGATTGATTCTAACTCTCCATGGCAGAAAAGGCTTACCTGTTACAGCCAGAATTGCTCTCCTGGACACCAGGTTCAAACAGTACCAACATGCTGTTATAGGAACCGTTCTAACCACACTCCATGTTGGTAGTGTCCTACTAACCTTCTACCCAAATTTCAACCTCTCTCTCGAGGATCCCAACTATCAAAGTTCAGATTCAGTTCCAAGGAGCAGAACAAACACCCACATCAAAGATTGTAACCCTTCATCACCAAATAGTGTATCGATTACAGAATCATGCACTAGATCTTCCTACACCCCACACTACATCTGATGCCTTAATGATCCTTGCTGACACAGATACAATTCCAACCATCATCCAAATTCCCAAACAAATCCCGAAACAAGAATTGCTCAAACTCATGCCTCTTGAATGGCTGACCAATTATGAGTACTTCCACCAAAACTCTGAACCAGTTCAAACAACAGAAGCCACGTTTGAAAGAAGACAAAATGGTCAAGTCAAATTATCTTTCCAAACACATGAGCCTCAATCTGTTTAAGAAACTCCAAGGCTTTCTTACAAGAAAAGAAACTTCTAATTTATGGTTTCTTATCAGAAGGGTATCCTGTATATCCTGATAAAATCCATGGTCATTTTCTATGGGATGTTCTTGAAGCCCATATGTGTAATCTGGATTGTCCTTGCTTGGATGATACGGATGTTGATGACGAATTGGAAGTTATGAGGAGAAAGAAAAAGAAAAAGAAAAAACCTTCTTCTCCATAATCTCCACCAGATCCCAAACCTCCTGTTCAACCAATAAGATCATGCCTAATGTTTTCAGGGCAATCTTATAAAGAGTCATTCCCTCCACTTGAAAAACAGACAGACACTCAAACCAGAGTTGTCTCAAAACCTTTTGTCCAATCCCCAGTTACAGTCTCTGGGCAACCTGAAGAGCCAAAATATTATGAAGCTGTTTTAAATTGGCAAACCAAAACTGCCAATGCTCATAATCAAACTCTCAAACAATTCAGAAAGAAAATTGATCGAGTTGCCAGTCAAGTCTCATAAACTGAAACTAAAGTTGATTCAATCAGCCATCGTCTTGATTAGATGTACATACATCTACAAGACCATATCTCTGAGCTAGATACCGATCTCAGATGAATGATTAACAATCATATCTGGGGTCCAGAGTTTAACAAGAAAGAAGTAGAGATCAGAAAGCTTAAAGCTGAATTAGCAAGAATTGATGCTTAAAAGACTCGTCCCACACTCCTCACCTAAACACAGTCCACACCTGTGCCTCCACCTGTGTTTGAAACCTATTTACCTTTTTATACACCTCTCAGACCTCAACAACCTGTTTACAACCAGTTCTTTGGATTTTCACATCTTCAACCCACTCCTCAGCCAAAGCCCTCTTCACCTAAGAAATCAAAGTCCAAAGTAAAAATTTCAGAACCAAAGTCAAAGCCAACTTCATCCTCATCTGTTCCTTCGGTACCTCCGGAAGATTCACCAAAAGCCACTCCTGAACCCCCCAAAAAGGATAAAGGACCAATGGATCAGTATCGTTATCATACTGTCCAAGACTCATCTTCTGAATCCTCTAAACCAGAAACAATATATGAGTCCAATCCGTCGGAGTGAAACCCATCTTCCTCTTCCTCTTCCTCATCCACAAACTCAACCAATACCTCCACTGACTCTGAATCAGAATATGCTGACATTACGAGCATATTGATGGCAACCAAAACTGAAGATCCCAGTGCTTCAACTTCTACACCTATTGTTGAAGACAGTTCTTCTGATGATAAGTCTAAAGCATCTCACACAGAACCAATGCCACCAATGCCACCACCAGCTCATGATCACTCAACAAAACCATATTCAGCATCTTGATTCACATTTGATGACATTCCCCGTCACAAATGGCCTGTTAGACTTCAAGAATTTGCTGCATGGATTGATTTTCAAGGAACAAAGCCAAATGCTCAATCTCAAGCTGTCCTTCGTGAATTCATGGCCCGATCTACGTGTTCTTTGTGAGATTGGTTAGAAAGCTTGGGAGAATATAGACAACTCCAATTCATGCAATCACCAGTTGGTACAACACTCAATATCATCTATGAACAATTCATTGGAGAAAAAACAGCATCTACCAATGCAGACAGAAAAGAGTGTCGTTAGATGAAGTGTTGTTCTCTCAAACGACATCTTTTAAAATCTCATTACAAAAGAATGAGTATTCTATTTTACAAGAGAAATGGGTTCAATGAACCTTCTCTCAAACATGTCTTCATAGCCTCCATTCCTTCTGAGTTACAACCTGATCTTTAAAGAAAACTCATAGCCACTAATCTCAGCATTGCTGACATCTCTTTAGGAAAGATTTTCCAAATGGCAATTTTATGCCTGGATAAAATCTGTGAGCAGAAAGAATTCTTCAAAGACCTCATGGAAGACAAAAAAATCCTTCTCTAAAGCTTGTAAAAAACCTCATCTTAAAATTGAGTGCAAAGATGAAAAGAGGTGTGTTTGCTCGACCAAAAAGAAAAAACATTTTCAGAAACACTTCCATAGAAAATCATCTTCCAAAAAACCATTCCGGTACTTCAACAAAAAAGATGTTTCTCAGTACAGAAAGAAAAAGTATAACTGTTATTTCATCTGTAAGAAACGCGGTCACTTTGCTCGAAACTGTCCTCACAAGTGTGCCAAAGCTGTTCGTCTCATATAATATTCAACATTCTTCCTTCTTATCTGAGAACGAAGATGTTGAATCAAATTTTTCTGAATAATCAGAACAATATGACCAAACTTCTTTCATTATCGCAGAATCTTTAGATTTTGAGGATATTTCAGTCATCTCTGCAGTTCAAAATGTCAACCATGTTTCCACCATTCCCAGACCTTCACTCAAAATGTCAATCATTCATTCCAAGTTTCATAAACCTATTCCTGTCATCCAGTTTATTGACACTGGTGCAGATACCAGTATGATTGATCCTTCTGTTCTTCCCTCAGACTATTGGAAACCTCATTCAAAGCTTTTCAGAGCAGTTAATGGTGAAACTTTTGAGACCACTTTGATTACCAAAAAATCCATTGGTATTCAATTCTTTCCGAATTGTATAATTTGGAAAAAGATTGTAGCTTCCAAACTCCCAAATAAAGATTTACTCATAGGTTTTGACATCATTCATTTGGTTAAAAATCTGTTTCTCACCAGTTCTGGAGTTCGTTACAAACAAATGTTCTTGCCTTATACAGATACACTTTCAGAAACACCATCTCCATACAATCATTTCTCCTATAAGTTCTTAGAGTTTTGTTTAGAAAATCATTCACAGTTTCACCATCCTTCACCATTTTGGAAGAATGAACAATTTTTTATTCATCTTCCTTTCAAACTCAATGAAGACATAAATCTCACAAAAGCTTCTCACCTGGGTATGTCTCCTTCAGATCTCTTGCTTGCTAAGCAAGAATGTTCTCAGTTACTCCAACAAGGTCTAATTGAACCTACTGATTCAGATTGGGCTTTTCAAGCCTTTTATGTTGAAAAATGATCTGAATTATTTCGTGGAAAAAAGAGATTAGTTATTGATTACCAGCCACTTAATTCTTTTCTTAAAGATGATAAGTTTCCCCTTCCAAAAATCCAGACCCTGTTTGTTCATCTTTAAGGGGATCGTATCTTCTCTAAGTTTGATTTAAAAGCTAGTTTTTGGCAACTTGGTATTTCACCAGTTGATTGTCACAAAACAACCATTTGCATTCCAGATGCCCATTATCAATGGACTGTTATGCCCTTTGGTCTTAAAGTTACTCCTTCATTATGTCAAAAGGCCATGACAAAAATCTTTAGTCCTATCCTCCATCATGCTCTGGTCTATATTGATGATATTTTGTTATTTTCCTCTGACCATGAGAGCCACTAGAAGCTCTTTTTAGATTTCTTTCATATTGTGCAAGCACATGGAATCATGCTTTCCGAAAAGAAAAGCACCATAGGAAAGGAATCAATTGACTTTCTTGGTATGATGATTAATGATGGCCACTATCAACCTAGCCCACACATTGCAATTGAACTATTAAAGTTCCCGGACACAAATCTCACCAAAAAGCAGATCCAACAATACCTCGGGATTGTTAATTATGTCTGTGATTTTATCCTAAAAGTTACAATCCACACAAGCCAGTTGTCCTGCATGCTAAAAAAACAGTGCCCTCCATGGGGCCCAACACAGACAGAAGCTGTCAAGCAGCTAAAGGTGATTGCCCAATCATCTCCTCCACTCAGAATTCCCACAACTGGACAACGCATCCTCCAGACTGATGCCAGCGATGATTACTGGAGTGCCATTCTTCTCGAAGAAATCAATGGCGTGCGTCATTTCTGTGCACATGCAAGCAGACAATTCAAAGACTCTGAAAAGAACTACCATGTGATCTACAAAGAGATCCTGGCAGTCAAATATGGAATTAAAAAATTCGAATTTCATCTAATCAGCCACAAATTTCTTATCCACATGGATAACTCTTCTTTTCCCCGAATATTTGACTTCAAAAACAAGTTGCTCCCTGACAAGCAACTGCTTAGTCTAAAAAATTGGTTTGCTAAATATGATTTCACTGTTCAACACATAAAAGGCAACCAGAATCTCATTCTAGACTTCCTTACACGTCCAGCTATAAATAAACCCTCACTCATTTCCTCAATCCAAACCATTCCAGTTATAGCCATGAATCGCCAACTTCCTTTTAAAGCTCTTAACTAGAAAAACTTTCCCATGAACATCTCTTTCCAATCGGCTTACCAGCTTCAAGATTTTGTAAAGAAGTTCCTTTACAGGTATTTCTTTAATATTCAGACCAAAAAACCTGACCGTTTTCCTAACTTTTGCATGGAGCACCTATTTCTCACAGGCCTCACTCTCTCCTCTTTGTCCATCTGTGAGGATGAACTTTGGTACATGTGGTGTCTTACCACCTTGTATGCTACAAAGCTAGTTTTCCCTGTCAAACCAGTCCTGACTCACCTTACCAATCTTGAGTTCTCACCAGACCTTCTATGGACTCTCCTCGAATGGTATTCCCCACTCACATGGTGGCATAAACAACTTCAGAATCTGTGTACTTTTCATGGATTAGACAAAATGCCAGAACAGGAAGCCAACATGTGGACTACAGTCTTCATCGTTCATAGGCCCTACTTCCAGCACCCAGAGACAAGAGACTACTGGACACAAGACATGGCATATGAATGGAGAACTTATCCTCATCCTTATACCCTCATCCATGATACATCGGTCACTTCCGTTCTCAAAGCCTATCTCATGGAACTTAACAATGTTCCTCCACCTGCCAAACATTAGGCATGATCTTATTGATTGAACAGGAGGTTTGGGATCTGGTGGAGATTGTTGAGGAAAAGATTTGCAAGATGTTTTTGGACGATAAGGTTTTTTCTTTTTTTTTCTTTCTCCTCATAATTTCCAGTTCGTGATCAACATCTGTATCATCCAAGCAAGGACAATCTGGATTACACATATGGGCTTTAGGAACATCCCATAGAAAATTACCATTGATTTTATCAAGATATACAGGATACCCTTCTGATGAGAAACCATGAATTGGAAGTTTCTTTTCTTGACCAGTTTGAACCGCTGTAATCATAGCAGTGTAAGAAAGCCTTGGAGTTTCTGAAACAGATTGAGGCTCAGGTGTTTAGAAAGATAGTTTGACTTGACCATTTTGTCTTCTTTCAAACGTGGCTTCTGTTGTTTGAACTGGTTCAGAGTTTTGGTGGAAGTGCTCATAATTGGTCAGCCATTCAAGAGGCATGAGTTTGAGCAATTCTTGTTTCTAAATTTGTTTGGGAATTTGGATGATGGTTGGAATTGTGTCTGTGTCGGCAAGGATCATTAAGGCATCAGATGTAGTGTGGTGTGTAGGAAGATCTAGTGTATGATTCTGTAATCGATACACTATTTGGTGATGAAGGGTTGCAATCTTTGATGTGGGTGTTTGTTTTTCTCCTTGGAGTTGGATCTGAACTTTGATGGTTGTTGGAAGGTTGGGATCCTCAAGAGAGAGGTTGAAATTTGGGTAGAAGGTTAGTAGGACACTACCAGCATGGAGTGTGGTTAGAACGGTTCCTATAATAGCATGTTGGTACTGTTTGAACCTGGTGTTCAGGAGAGCAATTCTGGCTATAATAGGTAAGCCTTTTCTGCCATGGAGAGTTAGAATCAATCTAATACTGCCAAGATGAAGATGGGTATACCCTTCTCGTTTCCAGTTTGCTACGAGATCTGAGGGTATTTCTAAAGTGACATACTGCTCACTTTGAGAGGCTTGTAAAGCACACTGATCTAGTCTAGAAGACTGGCTATACTCTTTTGGTAGTGGTCTTTTCACGGAGATGAGGGTTCGAGTACTTCTGGTGAGAGAAGTTTTTTGTTTGTAGAGGTTGTAGGGACTCATGATAGGGAACTGAGATTCATTGATTTGGGCAGATTCGGGTTTGACAAGGTTTTCAATTTTGGAGGCTATATGTTTCTGACATGATCTTGGAAGAGAGAGACTGGAGGAAAGAGAAATATGGGATAAAGACGATGAAGGGGTTGAGCTTGAAGATGAAGTTGTTTCCATGTTTTGTTAATCTTCTTCTAAGAGATCAAATAACATTATTTGGAATTACTAATGAGTTTTCTGATCTCTGCTTCTTTCTTATCAAACTCTGGACCCCAGATATAATTGTTAATCATTCGTCTGAGATTGGTATCTAGCTCAGAGATACGGTCTTCTAGATGTATGTACATCTGATCAAGATGATGGCTGATTGAATCAACTTTAGTTTCAGTCTGGGAGACTTGACTGGCAACTCAATCAATTTTCTTTTCGAGTTGTTTGAGAGTTTGATTATGAGCATTGACAAGGATTCCTTGTATATGAGGAAGGAATGGTTTCCTATTCAAAGGCATTCAAAACTACTTCTAAGGGGAGATGGACCATTTTAAGTGATTAATAGGATAAATGACAATACTTATAATTTAGATCTTCTACGTGAGAATAATGTAAGTGCAAGCTTCAATGTCACTAATTTATCTCCTTTTGATGTAGGCGAAGATTTGAGGAGAAATCCTTTTCAGGAGAGGGGGAATGAGGAGAACTAATACAAACTCTATCAAGAACTGACATGATCCTAATCAATTTATCTCCAAGATCACTTCTAAACGTGGAATTGAATGGAACCGCGACCCAATCCTCAACGAAAATACAAACTTTGGTATGTGAAGATGCCACAATCAGCTATGGATGGTCTGATTGATAAGTCAAGAATTTTAACGCCACAAAAATCTAATAATTTCAAAGAGTTCGTAAAGAACCAAAGAGAATTAACTCTCTTAACAATTGCATCAAAAACTTCTTTTTTGTTTATTGAATATGAGTACTTTATATAGGGTTGGTTACAAGAATGTTTGGAAATAAATCCTAACCCAAGAATCAAATCAGAATCCTAATATAAGTAAATAGGAAAGAATTTAAACTAAATCAGGATCCTAATTGTCTTAACTGCCTTATATCAATTAAATGGAAACTAGGCGATTAAAATAGAAATAACTAATTTGATTCCCTAATAGCCTCCTCAAGAAATAGGAAAGTATCTGAAAAAGGAAAATAATATATTTTCCCGCCATAATGTTTAAGCCAACTCCCTATTTCATGGAAGTGAGTATTTG
Organism: Citrus sinensis; assembly: GCF_022201045.2. NCBI lineage: Eukaryota > Viridiplantae > Streptophyta > Magnoliopsida > Sapindales > Rutaceae > Citrus > Citrus sinensis. The sequence goes on from NC_068560.1 coordinate 12,104,994, forward strand.
GAAACTTCAAGAGCGTAAATCATGCATTTATCATGTGCGATTCCTTCAATGGACCTCCACGAATTTGATTGAGCCCAAGTTGCTTGAATCAATCCATTAAGCACTTCTTTGAATTTCTTTGCTTGAGCTCTTGTAACAGGTCCGACGGGAACTTGAATAGGATTTGAATATGCCTCATCCCATGTGCTTGTGATAGTTTTATCCTTAATCTCATCAAATTGCATCAAAACTAATTTGTCCTTGTTTATTGGATGTGAGTAGTTTATATAGGGTTGGTAACAAAAATTTTGAAAATAAATCCTAAACCAAATAAGGAAAGAATCAAAATCAAATCAAAATCTTAATCTAAAGCCAATAGAAAAGAATCTAAATTAAATCACAATCCTAATTGGCTTACATCAATTAAAATGGAAACTAGACAATCAAGAGAGAAATAACTGATTTGTTTCTCCACTAGTCTCTTCAAGAAACAGGAAAGTATCCAACAAGGAAAGTAGTATATTTTCCAAATGGGAAAGTATCCGAAAAAGAAAATAATATATTTTCCCGCCATATGTGCAAGCCAACTTCCTGATTTTATGGAAGTGATTATTTGGAAACTTCATGAACTTGAATCATGCATTTAGTGGTCTAAATATTATGTGCGATTCCTTCAAAGGGCCTCCATGAATTTAATTGAGCCCAAGTTGCTTGAATTAACCCATTAATCACTTCTTTAAATTTCTTTGCTCAAGCTCTTGTGACGGGTTTGACAGGAACTTGAATAAGATCTGTATATGCCTCATCCTATGTGCTTGTCATAGTTTTGTTCTCAATCTCATTATTCCCCTCATCTTAAAGAGGATTTGTCCTCAAATCATTAGCTGCATCAAAAGGACTCAAATAAGAAACATTAAATGTAGCACTTATGTTGTACTTACAGGGCAAATCTAACTTGTATCCATTGTCATTTATCTATTCCAAGACTTGGAAAGGACCATCGCCTCAAGGCAATAACTTAGATTTCCTTTATTCTAGAAATTGTTCCTTGCTCATGTGTAACCAAACCCAATCCTCGGTTCAAAGACTAGCTTATGTCGCCTTTTGTTGGCTTGTTTAGCATATTGTTAAGTTCTTCGCTCGATGTTGAACTTCGCCATCTCATGTATTTGTTTAACAATTTCATCTTTTTTCTTGCCATTTAAGTTAACACGCTCAGAAATAGGTAATGGAGGTAAATCCAATAAGGTTAAAGGATTAAAACCATAAACAATTTCAAATGGTGAATACTTAGTAATAGAATGAACATAACAATTATAAGCAAACTCAACATGTGGCCAACAATCTTCCCAAGTTTTGATATTCTTTTTAATGATAGCCCAAAATAGAGTAGATAAAGTTCTATTCACACATTTTGTTTGACCATTAGTTTGAGGGTGACAAGTAGTGAAAACAACAACTACGTTCTTAACTTAGCCCATAATGTTTTCCAGAAGTAACTTAAAAATCTAGCTTCCCTATTAGAAATAATTTTCCTGTGCATACCATGTAACCTTACAATCTTCCTAAAGAATAGGTCAACGAAAATAGAGGCATCATTTGTTTTGCGGTATGGAATAAAATGTGTCATCTTAGAAAATCTATCTACAACCACAAAAATTGAGTCTCTCCCTTGTTTAGACCTGGGTAACCTTAGTACAAAATCCATCGAAACATCAGTACAAGGCACACTAGGTATTGGCAACAGGGTGTATAAGCCATTGGGCTGCATTTTCAATTTGGCTTGCAAGTCTCTCAACATCTCATTTCATATGAGGCTAACAGAAGTGTTACTCCAAAAATGCTAAAGTTTTTACAACTCTAAAATTTTCCATCAACCTTCCTCCATGGGATTCTCTCACTAACAAATCTCTCAAAGAATAATTATGCACACAGAATTCATTCTCCCAAAATAAGTAACCATCATGCCTAAAGTACTCATCAACTGTGGTCTTTTCACAAGCTTGGTATTCAACACTAAAAATCATGGTCATTAACATATAATTGCTTAATATGTTCAAAACCAAGCAATTTAGCATTAAGTGTCAAGATTAAGACATACATGTGGTAAACCACATCTGCAACAACATTTTCTTTACCTTGCTTATAACGAATGACTTATGGAATTCTACCCATCAAGCATGCCCTTCTTGTTCAGCTTGTGTTGCCCTTAAGTGTTTCAAGGACTCATGATCGATGTGAATTACGAACTCCTTAGGCCATAGGTGGTGCCGCCACGTTTCTAACACCCAAACTAATGCATACAACTCCTTATCATAAGTAATTGATCATCACATTCAATTTCAAACATTTTATTAAAGTTAGTCATCTTTGAATTCACTTTCTTCATCACTTTTAGATTTTGAGGCTTTAAGAGCAATGCTCTTCTTCTCTTGTCTTCATCACAATTTTTAGTTACCAAATCTTCTTCATAAGAAATAAGTGAGCCAATTAAATCATCTATAGTTAAAGTATTTAAATCATTGGCTTCCTCAATGGCAGTTCTTTTTGGTCTTCATTTTTTTTTGGTAAAGACCTAATGATTTTCTTTACCTTCTCACTATTTTTCTAGAGTTCTATAAATCTAGTATACATAGAATGTACACTCTATTTAGAACAATTCATAGTACTTGGTGTATCTATTAATTTTAGACTCTTTAACTTGGTTTGTCCTTCATAAACAGCTTCTAACCACTCTTTAACTTGGTTTGTCCTTCATAAATAACTTCTAACTTCCTTCAAATTTCATTAGCATTAGAGTAACCTGAAACTCTATGAAATTCCTTTTTATCTAAAGCACAAAATAAAGCACTTGTGGCTCTGGAATTAAGAGAAGCTTTACTATTTTCCAATTCATTCCATTCACATGAAGATTTTGGAATATCTTCCTCTACTTCATTTTTTATCATGGGCATGACTCTGTGCAAGTTACCGCTATGCTGAATTTTGAATAATCGGTTCACCTTTTGTAGTTGTCGGTTTGCTGTTTAATTCCAATGACTTGTAAGATATTTATTGGTTAGCCATTTGTGTTAAATGGTTCCTCTCTAGAGTTTGTCAATTAGTCATTATCTGTAAACAGGTTACCAATTCCAAAGAATTTGCTCTTTGGAATTTTTCGGTTAACCATTTTCTAATTAGCGATTCACCATTATCTTCTAGAATCAAAACTATAAAACTTCCTTAAGAAAACAATTTGCTAACTTAGGATTAACGATTATCCGTTTATTTTCATAATCTTATTTATGTCTAAGAAACTTCAAACAACTAAAATTTAATCATTTAAAAACTCTAACTTTGTTAATCCAGATTGTTGTCATCAAAATCAATGTTATGAAATCATAAAACCCATGGTTGATATGCCCATATGCACTTCATCTCAATTGGGACTTGGCGCTAGTTTGACCCACTCATCATTAACTGCAATGTAAGGACTACATGAGCTAATACCTAGTAAGATAACACATTGATGCATGTATTAATTATTATGCACATAGATGACCTTATGAACATTAGGTCTTTAAGAGAAACTCGGAAATATAAAACAACTTTATTAGGGCCCTAGGTATGTTGCACTACAAAGTTGGCACCTTTCATTCTTTAAAACAAACATTCCCTTGAGCCTACACTAATAGTTGATCTTTTCGGTGTTATGTATCGCCGTCCCCAAAAGATTATTCTTCACTTAGCCTTGAGGGTTTGCCCTCTTTGGAAACTTAGTCACCCTTGTAGTACAACAACCCATTTGTCAAAACTCATTTTTAAAATATCTTCTTTTCTCATAAAGAAATCTTAACATGTTAACATGAAATGCATGTGTTCAATGCAACCTACGTCATAACACGTAAAGTTCCTAGATATACAACAAAGCCAGCCATACAAAGCTTTTAAAAACAAGAATCTATAATATGGGCATTGGCATATAAAGATTAAATAAAAATGTAAGTTTAATATAGGCGGCATAACCGATTACATCAAAATTAAATAGTAAACAATCACATTATAGTAACAATCATAAGATAAAGAAATAATTAAAGATGAATTTAAGTATTAAAAAACAAACTTTGACCATACATTACAGTTGAAGTGGTACTTACCTCTTTGATGTTATAACTTAGAATAGAAGAGGATAAAATTTTTAAGGTGACATGGAAAATGAAAGGGTAAGGGGTATTTATAGGATTTCCTAAAAAACAGATGGCTTGGATTTTGCCACCATAGTTTTTGATTAATGGTTAAGATTTATCCTTCCATAAATATCATTATAAATATTATTACTTACTTGATTGCTTATGTCATCGTCACACTAGAAGTTACTATCATAAAAAATTATTTATTATTATTATTATTTAAACTTAATTAAATCTATTCCTAAGATAAAGTTGCACCTCACACTTTTACTAGGACATAATGTAGGCTAGAGATATGGTTAACAAAGAAGTGAGGAAGAACAAGATATATATTTGAGAAAAAATATAAATTAAAGGTGCTTTTAATTATTTTCTTTTTCCTTTATATATATATAACATTTTTGTAGTGCACCAGTTTTTTGAAAAAGAAATCCTTCATTTTTTTCTCAAACATAAATAGGTGATAGAAAACTTGGTGATGGAAAACATAAAATATCGAGTAACACTCTAGATTGGAGTAAGATAGGACGATAAGTTACAAAACAATTTTTTTTTTATGGACTCAAAAGGGTAACCATGGATATTTTAGAAAGAGAATGGCCAGAAAAGGCTCAAACAAATCGAAGTTGGTCTTTTTGTCATTTTTTTTAGAACTCTAAATAGTTTTTCATATCTACTGGCTTAATGGACTTTTAGATGTAGTAACACAATTTTTTTGTTTTCTTTTTTATTAGGTGACTCAAAAGAAAAATATAGAGATCATGTATAAAATAAAAAACTACTAAGGTATGAAAAAGGGTTGCTGTCTAAGAAAAATAATAGGCTTGAAAACTCACTTGGAACTTATTATGACATGTACATTCCTTCAAGTAACTCAATCAATTTCACTCACCAACATCAATATACAAAGTGGCAAAGATGGTGTAATATAATTCAAGGCCAAAGATAATACAAATGCTAAAATTTAGAAGTCATCATGTCATCCAATGTCAAAAGATCACATAAAATGCCTTGAATTTTATTTTTTTTAACTAAACACTAAGAATAGGAAGATATATATTCGATCATCTTCGACTCAAAAATTTAGAACAGTTTAGTAAGAATGCAAGAACACAACTATTAGTTATTCCACAACTATCAACTATTCCCCCAACCAAATGAGTCATTATTCTTGATTTCTGAAAGGAAAGAAGTAGAGTTTAGAAAACATTACATGAATGCTGCAGCATAAGAAAATATTTACAAATAGAGGATTAAATCTAATTTGCACTTCCTACTACTGCTGCTACCATCATTAGTTGACCAATCCAAAGCAAAAGTCCTAGAATCTAGCTTTAGTCTGTAACCTTGTTGATGAGATTGAGCACAAAACGGTCACAAGAACGTGGGATAAGGCATATTCAGATCCTATTCAAGTTTTCGTCGGACTTGTCACAAAGAAATTCAAAGAAACATTTAATGGGTTTATTCAAGCACCTTGGGCTCAATCAAATTCGTGGAGCCCAGTTGAAAGAAATGCATGATTTGGGCTCTTTAAGTTTGCAAATAATCACTTCAATGAAATAGGAAGTTGGCTTGCACATTATGGTGGGAAAATATACTATTTTCCTTTTCTAGATACTTTCATGTTTCTTGAGGAGGCTAGTGGAGAAACAAATCAGTTATTTCTATTTTAATTGCCTAGTTTCCATTTTAATTGATGTATTATATTCTTTCATGTTTGCTTAGATTAGGATTCTAATTTGATATAGATTATTTCCTATTCGCTTAGATTAGGATTCTGATTGGATTTAGATTCTTTCCTATTTGTTTAGATTCAGATTAGAATTTGATTTTGGTTTAGGATTTATTTCTAAAAATTCTTGTAACCAACCTTATATAATATACTTGCATCCAATAAACAAAAAAGTCACTTTTGATGCAATTGGTGAGAGAGTTCATTCTTTTTGGTTCTTAAACAAACTCTTTGAACTTATTGAATTTCCATGGCATTCAAACTCTTGACTTATCAATCAAATCACCCATAACTAATTGTGGCATCATCATGTAACAAGGTTCGTGCTTTTATCAAGCACGGGGTCATGGTTCCATTCAATTCCTGGTTTAGATTCGATCTTGGGGACTAAATTGATTACGGTCGTGTCAATTCTTGACGGGGTTCTTATCATTTGATATCAAAGCTTAGGCACCAAGGTCATATTCATCTATCTTTATCATTTTTAATTCTTATATGAGATTTTTCATTTTTGTTTTCTTTAAAAAAAAGTCATTAAACAGTGCTGCGTGAACAATATTTTTATGGATTCTTTTTTCATCAATTTTGTATCCTTATGGTTTAATTCTCCTTAAATCTACAAATTTTATCTATTCCTTTCCCTAAAAAAGGGGGGGGGGGGGAGGGTTCCCAACCTCCGCTTAAAATCTTTTGTTCATTTTTCTATTATTAGTGTCCCAAAGAGTCCAAAATTGGTTTTACTCCTTAGGTGAAAATGCTTGCCCAAGATCAAAACCCAAACTTACATACGCATTGTATTCTTAATCTTAGTGTAATCTTTGAGAATTGCTGCTGGAAGTGAGTATTTTGATGTTGGTTTGATTAGTTTGATAAGAATCGACCGAGTATTACTATGAGTGGAAAAAGGCAAAATAGTGTGAGCGTATTAGATGGTAAAAGCAAATAAATTTAAGTGAAACCGGAGTGGAATTGAGTGAATCATTTTCTTGGGTTAAACACGTAAGGAAGTGATGTGTGGTCCTTTCCACATTATTTCTAATTTTCTTTTGCAGATGTTAGCCATGTCTCACAACCCAAAATGAAACATAAATGAAGAGGATCAATTCGCAACTACTTAGAATTTGTAAATTCAAGCAGTAATGGGAGAGATGAGATCATGAGGGTTAAATTAGAGCATATACATGAACGTTTAGATCAAGTAGAGAACACACGGATCCCATAAATTCTACCCACTTTGATACATAGTCAATGGTAACCAATATGAATTGATGGCCAACAAAAGGAGGAAAGGATCCCATAAAATCAATGCCACACATATTAAAAATCTCGACTACTAGAATAGGGTTTAGTTGAATCACATTCCTTCTGTAATGCTTCCTATGTACTGGCACCTATCACTTGAAGAACCACATTGTAAAACTTTAGTAGCCATTTTCTTGGCACTAAAATGACCTCCACAAGCTTACTCATGACAATATGAAAGGATTTCTTGAAATTCGCTCTTTGGGACACAATTTGAAAATTTGATATGTGCAATAGTTGAACAGATAAGGATCATTCCAAAAGAAATTCTTTATTTCCACAAAAAATTAGGCCTTGTCTTGCCTAGTCCAATGCTCTAGAAGTTAACCTGTGACAAGATAATTAATTATATTAGCATATCATTGTAGTAGTTCCACACTCATTAGTTGTTTATTTGGAAATGATTTATTTAATAGTAATGGTTCTGCAATTGTGTCAAAATTGAGGTAAGAGAGATGATTTTCCATCGCATTTTCTGTGTATTTAGCTTTGATCTCAAGGTTAAATTCCTCCAAAATTAACACCCAATGAACTAGTCTGGCCTTTGTATCTTTCTTTCTAAGAAAATATTTTAGAGCAATATGATATGTGAACACAATTATTTTACATCCTATGAGATAAGATAAAAAATTTTATAATGCAAACACCACTACTAGCACTTCTTTTTAGTGTTGAATAATTCAACTTTGCATCATTTTATGTCATATAGCATAGTAAATGACATGGGGAATTTGATCAACTCTTTGTCCTAATACTGCTCCTACTACATAATTAAATGCATCACACATGAGCTCAAAAGGTAAGTTCCAATTTAGGGGTTGAATGATGGGTGATGAGGTCAACAACTGCTTTAATTTTTCAAATGCCTCAAGACATGAATCATCAAAGACAAAAAATACATCCTTAACAAGTAAGTAAATTGAATAAGGGTCTAAAGGTTTTGAAAACCAGCATGCCTAAGGAAAAATCTTACTTCTCTGATTGTTTTTGGTAGAGAAATGTGGGAAATAAGATCTACCATTGCTTTGTCAACCTCAATACTTTTATTTAAAATGATTTAACCGAGGATAATACCTTGTTTTACAATAAAATGACACTTTTTCTAGTTCAAGACCATATTCAACCATATAAGAAAAAAATGTTTTTCATGCATTGTTGAAATATGACAGGTGCATTGCATAATTTAAATGGCATTCTCCTCTATGCAAAAATACCAAAAGGGCAAGTGAAAGTTATTTTCTATTAGTCTTTTGGTGCTATGGGAGCCTGGTTGTATCCTGAGTAGCCATATAGAAAGCAATAAAATTCATGACCCACTAATCTATCAAGTATTTGATTGATAAATGGTAAAGGAAAATGGTGTTTTCATGTGTCAAATTTGAATTTCCTATAATCAATACATACGTGCTACCCTATAGACACTTGAATGGTATTAACTCATTGTCTATATTACTAACTACTGTGACTCCTAACTTTCTAAGCACAACTTGTATAGGACTGACCCATGAACTATTAGAAATGGGGTAAATGATACTTGCATCTAATAGTTTAAGAACTTCAGCTCTAACGACTTCTTTCATATTAAGATTTAGCTGACGTTGCATTTCCCTAGTAGGTTTAACATTTTCATCAAGGTGAGTATAATACATGCATTCTAGTGGGTTCATGTCTTTTATATCAGTGATGGTCTATCTTAATGACTTTTTATGCTCTCTTAAAATAACCAACAACTTACTCTTTTCCTTGTCATCAAGAGAAGATGAGATCATTACTGGCAAAGTGTTTTCTTATCCTGAGAATGAATATTCCAAAGTGTCGGGTAATGGTTTGAGTTCGAGCCTTAGTGGTGATTTTAATGATGGACTGATTTTATTCCCTGATGGTGCCAATTGCTCTAATCTTAAATTCCATTTTATAGCTATCCATGCATGGTGATGACCTTGTCAACTAATCTATCATCTCTATTTTAAGGTTGTTTGGTAGTGCTAAAAATATTCAACTCCATAATCATGTCGCAAAAGGACAACTATATATTTTCAGTCGTGCATTGAATGTGTGCATCAGCAGTTGCCAAGAAATGTTGACCTAGAATTATGAGGATGTGCTTCTTCTCATTCCTCACTAGTTGAGTGTCAATCATAATAAAGTCAATAGGAAAACAAAACTTATCTACCTTAATGATAACAAACATGTGTCTTAATTGATATGACAAATACTGTATTTCACATTTTCACTAGTTCTTAAAGGATAATATTTATGCAAGTAAATCAAGTGAAATTAAGCCAAGACACTCAACGGACAACGGCTTAATCAAGAACAAAGTTTAGCTTAATAAAGTCATTATTGTGGTAAATTCTTGCAAAGTCAATATAAATTAATATATGCATGGTTTAGCATTTGAGAAGCTCAAGATTTTGTTTAACAAATCATTATTTTTCGTAAACCATAAGGTTTCATATTTATAAGACAAGTATTTTGTGGATTTGAGTGTTTTTTAAATTTTGGATTAAATTAAAAAAGTTTTGAAATCATAAGCATTGTGAAAAGAATCACTTTCAAAAGTATTATGAAGATTTAGGCCATATTATAATTTTAGAAAGTTTTAGGAATAACGAGCATTATTTAAAAATTATAGAGTTGGACCTATTTGCACAAATATAAAACATAAAAGACCATAGTGTAATTTATAAACCTTTTGGGCCATATTTAATTTTTGAAAGTATTGGAGCTTAAAAATAAATATAAAAATATGGTGGGGAGAATTTTCAAATCCAAAATTTGCAACGGTAACTTGCACTTTACTAAGCAGTGATCTGGCTAATTAAGAGGCTAGTCGGCTATTTGTCGATTTTGTCTATAATGGCTAGTTTTTGTGTTTAAACTATATAAACTCAAATTGAATTCAATTTTTTAATTTTTGCAAGTAAGAAAAAGAGCATACATAATATTTTGAGCTTTTATTTCACAAATCATCATATATTAAATCTCCATTGTGCTATCATTTGTACATCCACTCTAAAAGAGAGTTGTTTGTTGTAATTTTCATTTGTTTATCAAATTTGTGAGAGTAAAGGTCTATTGATACTTTGGAAGTCAATTGTAAGAATTTGAAGCCTTGGGAGGTTTAGATAGTGAAATTTTCAAGCTTGGTTTGCTTAGAGGTGTGGACATAGGCAGGGATTGCTGAACCACATAAAAATCTTTGCATTTACTCTCTCTTCCCTTACTCTTTTATTTTTTAACATTGTTAAATTTATTGTTTTTTATTTCATTAAGGCATTAGATTGAATTGTTGTGTGGTTTGCTTAGCTTGAGTTTTAAAACCCAATTCACCCCTCCTCTTGAGTTGTATAACTAGTATTTCATTTGGTATTAGATCTTAGTTCTCTTATTAGGACTTAACCGTCTAAAGTAAAAGATCCATGGCAACCCAAAATGATTCCACATTTAGGGAAGGTCAGTCCACAACTAGGCCACCATACTTTGATGGAAACGATTATCCATATTGGAAAATAACGATGAGAATTTATTTGCAAACTTTAGATTATGAGACTTGATAAATCGTTAATGATGGTCCTTTCCTGCCGACTACTAAAAATGAAGAAGGGGAATAAATTCCAAAACCTTCTAGTCAATGGACTGAACTAGAAAAGAAAAGATATCTTTAAATTCTAAAGCTATGAATGCCCTGTTTTGTGCTTTAGATAAGAAAAATTTCATAGAGTTTCTAGTTATGAAAATGCTCATGAAATTTGGAATAAACTTGAAGTTGTCTATGAGGGTACAAACCAAGTGAAAGAGTCTAAAATCAGTAGGTATACTAGGTAGTATGAGTTGTTCCAAATGGAACAAAATGAGAGTGTCCATTCCATGTATACTAGATTTACGGATATAGTAAACACTCGAGGATCACTTGATAAGACCTTGTGAGAAGGTAAATAAAATCATTAGGTCATTACCAAAGGAATAGAGACCTAAGAGAACTACTATTGAGAAAGCCAAAGATTTAAATACTTTACTTATTGATGATTTAATTGGCTCTTTTATTTCTTATGAAAAGGATTTGGCAGCCGAAGGAGGAGATGAAGATAAAAAGAAGAAAAAATTACCTTGAGAGCATCAAAACCTGAAAGTGATGAGGAAAGCGATTTCGACGATGAAGACATGGCTATGATGGTTAAAAACTTTAGGAAGTTTTTCAAGAAATCTGGTGAGCGAAGAAGATTCAAAAACCTCAAGAACAAAAAGGAGAAGAAGGAAGTAATCATATGCTATGAATGCAAGAATCCTAGCCATATAAGTTTGGAGTGCCCACTTCTCAACAAACTCAAGAAGAAAGCCATGGTGCGTACTTGGGACGATAGCGATGAAGAATCGAGTGATGAAGAAGATTTGCAAGAAGTGTCAAACCTAGCACTTATGGCAATAGGAGATGATGAACTTGATGAGATAAATGATCTTCCTACTTATGATGAATTATGATGAGAACCATCAAGAGAATATCATTAAAGCTTCAAGTGATCCTTTGCACATTCATGGAGGCCCAATTACAAGAGCTAGAGCCAAAAAGATGCAAGCAGCTTTAAATAGATTAATTGAGAATATATGGATTGAAAATACAATTCAAGATGCAAGACATCATGAATTGGGCTTGAAGAGAAGACAAGACATTGTGGGCATTAATCAAGCTATTGGGCAGCCAAATACACAATTTGGATCAAATGCTGAAAGGTCAAATTCGGAATAAAACTGGTATTGATTGAGCCTGACCTAATGTCCAAGCTATATACCATTGGAAAGATAATTAAGTTAGCTTTCCAATTCATTTTACAGAGCTAGATTTAGAGTTCTCTAGAATGAGTTATGATCGATTCATTACAGCTTGTTCAGACTTGGGATTTTCAACGACTCCTTTGTTTTTCAACTTCGTTTGTTTGTTTTGTTTCAAGTTTGTGAATGTGTAAGGTAAGTCTACCATCAACGATGGTGGGCTAACATTAAGTTTGTCAATGATAGCATTAATCATGGTGGGTTGGTGAAGACTTTTAAAGCATCATTTGTCAACGTTTTCATTTGTATTGTTAGGATCTTGGGTTTCTATTGGTCTATTTAAGCCCACAACCTTGTTATGTAAGACAATTAGAGATTAATGTTATTTGAATTTGAAAGATTATTCTTCCTTTGGTTCTTTTGAGAACAAGTGAACTTATCAAGAATTTGCATTCTTGTAGCGTTCCAAATTTAGACTTATCACTCACCTTCTCTTCTATTTCTTGAGTATGGTGTCAATATCATTCTCTATACCTTTGGTTCATGTTTTCTTAAGGTTTTGTTTGTCATAAATTTGTTTCGCATCATTTATGGTATCAGAGCCATACCAGTCCTTGAAACTTTTTGTTTTCAAAACCTCTTCTTTTCCTGCTCAAAATGGTATGATTTAAGTCTTTTTCTCTTTTGATCTTTAGTCTTCAGGCGCAGAGAGAGAACTTCTCATTCATGGCTTCCACTTCATCTTCCACTCCTATTACTCTATCTTCTACTCTTTCTTTGCCCAGATCTTGCACTTCTCATAACACTAATAAGATCGAAAACCTTGTCGAATATTCCTACATCCCAGCATCTGCCCAAATTAGTGAGTCATTCTATCCTCTCATCAGCCCTTATCAGTTGTACAAACGCCCCAGTTCCTTTACTCGTAGTATCCGTACTCATCTCTACTAGACAACCTCACCCCAAAGAATATATCCAGTCTTCTCGCTTGGATCAATGTGCTCTTCAAGCCACCTCTGCTGAGCAATATGTCACTCTGGAAATTCCCTCCGAGTTGTTTTCCAATTGGAAACGAGAAAGTTATACTCATCTTCATCTTGGAGGCATCCGATTAATTCTTACTCTTCATGGAAGAAAGGGATTACCAGTTACAGCTCGCCTTGCCATGCTTGATACCCGGTTTAAACAATACCAAGATGCTGTTATTGGCACTGTCCTCATAACTCTTCATGCAGGCAGTGTTTTACTCACTTTTTATCCAAACTTTAACCTTTCTCTCCAAGACCCCAATTTGCCCACAACCTTAAAAGTCCAAGTTCAGATCCAAGGTGCTGAACAAATTTCTTCTGCCAAAATTGCCACCCTACACCACCAATTGGTCTATAGGCTTCAAAATCATGCCTTGGATCTCCCCACTCCAGAACACCATTCTGATACCCTCATGGTATTAGCCAAATCTGGCCAAATCCCACGACAAATTCCCCATCATGAGCTCATCAAGCTTATGCCTCTTGAATGGATCTCCAACTATGAACAGTTCCATAACAATGCAGCTCTAATTCAGACATCTGAAAGCATGTTTGAAAGACGCCAAGATGGAACAGTCTGAATGACTTTTAAACCTCCTCCAAGTGCTCCACAAGAGCCTCCTCGGCTCTCCTTTACCTATTCTTCAATGATCACAGCTGTTCAGACAGCCCAAGAAGACCTGCCCATTACAGGGTTCAATTCTGACGGCTAGCCTGTATATCCAGCAAAGCAAAATTGACATTTCCTATGGGATGTCCCAGGCTCAGGCATGTGTGACCCAAATTGTCCCTGCTGGGATGATTGGGAAGAGGATGATGATTATTCCACCACAAGGAAAAAGAAACCCAAAAAGAAAAAATATCCCGCCTCATGCCACCACTATGATCCCCAACTACCGCAAGATCCTCCACCTCCACCAACTCCATTACCCATTTACAAAAAGGAACTCAAATGAATTGCAAAGCATTGCAAATCTGAGACTCCATCACTAATCCCACTTCCAACACCACCACTGACTTGTATGATGTTTTCATCTACTTCTTCAAACTATTCTTCTTCTTTTCCTCCTTTAGACACTCACACAGATTCCCAACGAAATGTCGTGTCCAAACCCTTTATCCCTTCACCAATTACCTCATCTGGCCACCTAGAACCTCCCAAACCTTTTGAATCAGTTCTCAACTGGCAAACCCAAAATGCCAGAGCACATAATGATACTTTGTTGAATATCAATTCCAAAGTTGAAAAAAATCAGTTTATGAACTGAACAACTTGAGACAAAAGTTGACTCCATCGTAGCACAGATGTAGTAGATCCACCAAAATCTCCAGTCCCGAATTACTCAACTCGATTATGAGTTACGAACCATGCTTGCCCAATGCTACTATGGCCCCGAATTTAACCAAAGGGAAAGAGAAATCAGACGCTTAAAAGCTGAACTTGATCAGATTGAATCTGAAAAACAAAGACCTACTATTTTCACCACATCCCCTCTTATCCCTTCCATCGGACCAACTTATCACCCCTTACAACCACCACCTAAACCAAAATCAAAGCCTAGACCACAACCGCGACCTGTCACAATTCATCCTTCATCCATTTCCATCCCTGGCCAACCATCTCCTGGTTATACGCCGACATCACCACCAGCTCCTCCATCAACCCCTTTATCCCAACCTCAGACCCAATCTAAGGATAAAGAACCCATGCACCAATTTAGTGCCCACACAGTCGATCATTCACCTACTTCAGATGACCAAACTTTTGATTCAAATCTAGCCGTTTCCGATAGCCATACTGAGTCTGACACAGATTCCTCAGTATCCACTAGTGACTCTGAAAAGTCTTATGCTGATATCACTAAAATCTTGATGGCTCAACCTGACCAACCTGCCCAAGGCCAAACTTCTCATACAGAACCATATGTTGATATTCCCTCTGAAGTTGAAGAAGAAATGCCTGAATCTTCTGCCACAAACCAACCCCCTCCAGCTCAAGCCCAGACCAGTTCTACAAGTCAAAAATCATCGAATGGTCCATGGTTCACATTTGATGATCTTCTATTTCATAAATGGCGTGACTGACTTAATGAAATGTCCGCCTGGATTGACCTCCAAATGCTACGGCCAGGAGCCACAACTCAATCAGTCCTTAGAGAATTTGCTACTCGTTTTACGGGTGCTCTCAGAGATTGGTTTGATTCTTTAGGGTGCTACCGCCAATTACAGTTTGTTGATCTCCCAGAAGTCTCAAGTGCTCTTGCAGTTCTCCATGATCAATTCCTTAGAGACCCCTCTGCAGTTTTTGAAGCTGAACGCCGAGACTATCTCAACATGAAATACTGTTCCCTCAATGCTAAAGATCTTGATTTCCATTACAAACGAATGTCCTTGCTGTTCTATAAGCTTAATGGATTTAATAAGCCGACATTAAAGCATGTCTTTCTGGCCTCCCTACCAGAAGAACTCCAACCAAACATACAGCGGCAACTCACCGCATTCAATATTGTTCTTGACAACATTTCTCTTGGCAAAATTTTTCAGCTTGCCAAAACTTGTCTCGACAAACTTTGTGAGCAGAAATAGTTTTTCAAAGAACTGTTGAAAGATAAAGAACCATTCCGGAGTGCTTGCAAAAAGTCTTATTTGCAGATCAAATGTTAGAAGAAAAAAGATTGTGATTACAGTTCTAAAAAGAAAAGGCATTTTCAAAAATTCAAAACTCCAGAATTTTCATCTAGACCTCGCATATCCAGAAAGCCTTACTGATTCTTTCGGAAAAAGTCCTCTTCTTCTAGAGACTTTAAACGAAGAAAATCAGCAGATGTTTCATCTGTAATAGAAAGGTCATTTTGCCAAAGATTGCCCCAATAAAAGGGAAAAATCTATTCGGCTAGTCGAGCATCTTCAAGCCACTATAGACTACTCTCCCGAGAAGGATGAACTAGAATTCTATTTCTCTGAACGAGATGAACCTAATGATGAAACTGTGTTCGCACTACAGAATTCTTCTGATGACTCAGACAGTGATCAGTCCCAAATAATTTTCCACCAACACTTACTGTCCCTTGACACTACTGTTCCCATCCCATCCATCAAACTCCAGATCATGCCCTCAAAATTCCAAAGGCCCATTCCAATAATTGGTCTCATAGACACTGGTGCCCAACGCAACATGTTAAACCCCATATTCTTCCACCAGAATACTGGATAGAGTATGAAGAACATTTCAAAGCTGTCAATGGCAAACTATTCACCACCTCTCTGATTAACAAAAAACCTATTAGTATTCAAATCTTCCCCAACTGTGTCATTTGGGCCAAAGTTATCGGTTCAACCCTTCCTAATAAGGATATCTTGTTAGGTTTTGACATTCTTCACCAGATCAAACACCTCCAAATCATTCCCACTGAAATTCGAGTCAAGTCCATGTTCAAACCTTTCACAAACATTCTGAAACTCTACAATCTGTCTGAAACCCCTCAATCCTACCAAGATATTTCAACCAAGCTTTTGAGTTTCTGCCCAACGTCCCATTCTGAGTTCACCCATCCAAACCCATTGTGGAAAAATAAGTCTTTCTTCATTAAGTTACCTTTCAAACTCAATGAAGACATTAACCCAACCAAAGCTACTCACCCAGGAATGAGTCTTTCTGACTTACTCCTAGCCCAACAGGAATGTTCCCAATTGTTTGCCCAAGGTCTAATTGAGCCCACGAATTCTCAATGGGCTTGCCAAGCCTTTTATGTTGAAAAGCATTCTGAAATTGTTCGAGGAAAGAAACGCCTAGTCATTGACTACCAGCCATTAAACATGTTTTTGCAAGATGACAAGTTTCCCTTGCCCCGTAGACAAAGCATGTTTACTTTTCTCAAAAATGCCCAGATCTTTTCAAAATTTGATTTAAAATCAGGTTTCTGGCAATTAGGCATTGAACCCTCTGAACGTTACATTGTTTGTCATAAATTTATTTAGAACTTTCTTGGGAAGTTGAAACTTCAAATTAAGTGTGGATTCAAAGTTTCATTGTGGGATTCGCATCATTTGGTATCAGAGCTAGTTTCTATGATTTAAAAAAAAATGTAAAAAAAAAACAGATTGCAAAAGGAATCAAGTATTCCTACTTTCATCAAATTGAATTTTAGTTATTCATTTTCTTTGACATTGTTTACACACAATAACAATTCTGTTCTTTTGCTTTCTTGCTTTCTTTTCATCAATTGTTCTTTGTGTCCTCTTAATTCTTTTTCTTTGTTTAGTGTGCCACCTGGGTTTTTCTTGATTTTGTTTATTTAGTTCAATAAAGAATTGAAAGAGAGAATTAAGTGTGACTACAACAAAGGTTTGTGAGATCATTAGAGGGTAAAAGCTAATTTGTGTGTTAAACATGAGAGGTAATTGACATCAAATTGAGTGAAACACGAGGGAGTGTTGTGAGGTCTTTTTTCTAACATTCTTTTCATAAATATGTCCAAAGATCAAGAAGTTATAAACCAATCAATCATGCTCAAAGCCATGCAACAACAATTTGAGCACATGAATCTGATGTTTGGAGAGATCCGTGACAAATTGGAAAGGCAAGACACTGCCATTGCCAATCTACAAAGGAGGCAACAACCCATAGCTCCAAATGTAGGAAATAATCAGGGACGTGCTGTCATTGGAGAAGAACATAGCGATGACCTAGATAATTTTGATGACCAGACCACCGTTGACATGCGTGGAAGAGATGATAGAAGGGTAAGATGACTTGGGGAGTATCAAATTGAAAATTCCTTCTTTTCAAGGTAAAAATGATCCAGAAGCTGATTTAAGGTGGAGCTAGGATTTAATTGCCACAACTACTCTGAGGAGAAAAAGGTAAAACTAACTGCTATTGAATTTACTGATTATGTTATTATTTGGTGGGATCAACTTGTTTTGAGTAGGAGACGAAATCGTGAAAGGCCTATAAACACTTGGAAGGAGATGAATGCCATAATGAGGAGGAGATTTGTTCCTAGTCATTATTATAGGGAGCTCCACCAAAGGCTTCAAAGTCTTACACAAGGTTCCAGAAGTGCGGAAGATTACCACAAGGAGATGGAAATAATCATGATTCGAGCCAACATTGAAGAAGAATGAGAGGCCACTATGACAAGATTTTTACATGGTTTAAATCAAGATATTACTAATGTGGTTGACTTGCAGCACTATGTTGAGTTCAAAGACATGGTTCACATGGCCATGAAAGTGGAACGGCAACTAAAAAAGAAAGGTTCCACTAGAACCAATTTGGGTTCATCTTCCTCATGGAAGTCAAAATGAGCAAATATGAAAAGGTTGTTTCAAAGCCTAAGATTGAACCATTCAAGGATCATAAAGAGGGAGGCAACCAAAGCAAAGGTAAGTATGATTCCCAATACTCTAGAAATAGAGATATTAAGTGTTTTAAATGTTTGTGGACAGGTCATATTGCATCTCAATGCCTAAATAAGAGAGCAATGATCTTGAGGGACGATGGTGATGTTGAAACCGAGAGTGAATCAGATGATGATCCTATGTATCGTGCAAATGAAACAAACCTGAATATAGAAGTAACCCCAATGAGACAAAGGAGCTTCAAAGGCAAGTTGAAGAACTCTTGGCAAAGGGATATGTGAGGGAGAGCATGAGTCCATGTGCGGTACTAGTTTTACTCTGCCCAAAAAGGATGGAACATGGAGGATGTACGTTGACTGTCGTGCAATTAATAAAATCACTGTAAAGTGTCGACATCCTATTCTTAGACTTGATGACATGCTTGATGACTTGCATGGTTGTTGTGTGTTTAGTGCCTTTAAAACAAAATATGGTTTATATGAGTGGTTAGTGATGCCATTTGGGTTATCTAATGCACCTAGCACTTTTATAAGGTTAATTAACCATGTTTTGCATGCTTTTATTGGTAAGTTTTTTGTTGTCTATTTTGATGATATTTTGATCTATAGTAAAAGCTTAGAAGAACACATTGAACATTTGCAAAGTGTATTGACTGTTTTAAGGAAGGAAAAGTTGTATGCTAATTTAAAGAAGTGTTCCTTTTGTACAAATCATATTGTTTTTCTTAGTTATGTTGTAAGTGCTAAAGGAATTGAGGTTGATGAAGAGAAGGTAAAGGCTATTAAGGAGTGGCCTACACCTAAAAGTGTAAGTGAGGTAAGAAGTTTTCATGGTTTAGCTAGTTTTTATAGAAGATTTCTGAAAGATTTTAGCACCCTTGCTGTACCATTAACTGAAATTGTGAAGAAACACGTGGGATTTAAGTGGAGTAGTGAACAAGAAAGGGCATTTAATCTAATCAAGGAGAAATTAGTTTTTGCACCATTACTTGCTTTACTTGATTTTGTTAAAACTTTTGAAATTGAGTGTGATGCTTCAGGTATAGGTATTGGAGTCATTTTGATGCAAGAAGGGCATCCGATTACTTATTTTAGTGAGAAATTGACTAGACCAACCCTAAACTATCCTACCTATGACAAGGAGATGTATGCATTGGTGAGAGCATTGGAGACTTGGCAACACTATCTTCTATTTAAAGAGTTTGTTACACACTGATCATGAGTCCTTGAAGCATTTAAAAGGGCAAGGTAAGTTGCATAAGAGACATGCCAAATGGGTTGAATTTATTAAACTATTTCCTTATGTGATCAAATACAAACAAGGTAAAGAGAATGTAGTGGCTGATGCATTATCTAGAAGGTATGCACTTATCTTTACATTAAATGCAAAGTTGCTAGGATTTGAGCATATTAAAGAATTATATGTTAACAATCCTGATTTTGCTAATGTGTATTGCTTGTGAGAAAGTTGCATTTCGGGTTCTTATTTAGAGAGAATAAATTGGGTGTGCCTCATAGTTCTTTGCATGAATTGCTTGTGCGTGAAGCCCATGATGGAGGTTTAATGGGACATTTTGGCATTGCAAAGACTTTAGATGTTCTAAAAGACCATGATGTTGAAAGAATATATGAGAAGTGTATCACTTGCAAACATGCTAAGTCTAGAGTTTTACCCCATGGATTGTACAACCCTTTACCCATACCTAGCGAACCTTGGGTTGATATTTCTATGGACTTTGTTTTGGGTTTACCTAGGTCAAAAAGGGGAAAGGATTCTGTTTTTGTTGTTGTTGATAGGTTTTCAAAGATGGCACACTTCATTCGATGTCACAAAACAGATGATGCAACAAACATAGCTAATTTGTTTTT
Organism: Citrus sinensis; assembly: GCF_022201045.2. Lineage (NCBI taxonomy): Eukaryota > Viridiplantae > Streptophyta > Magnoliopsida > Sapindales > Rutaceae > Citrus > Citrus sinensis. Next base: position 12,125,209 of record NC_068560.1, read on the forward strand.
CAAGAAAATAGTCAGATTGCATGGAGCACCAAGGAGCATAGTTTCAGATCGAGATGCTAAGTTCTTGAGCCACTTTTGGAAAACTTTGTGGGGTAAGTTGGGTACTAAACTTTTGTTTTCTACTACTTGTCATCCACAAACCGATGGACAAAACTGAGGTTGTAAATAGAACTTTATCCACTTTGTTGCGGGCCATTATTCAAGAGAACTTGAAAAGTTGGGAAGAATGTTTGCCACATGTTGAATTTGCTTACAATAGAATTGTCCATTCAGCTACTAAATTTTCACCATTTGAGATAGTATATGGTTTTAATCCATTAACTCCTTTTACCTATTGATGAGTGTTCTAGTATGAGAGAATTTGTCAAGCAATTGCATGAGAGAACGCAACAGCACAGAGAAAAGAGAACTAAACAATATGCTACTCAAGCCAACAAAGGACGTAAGCAAGTGGTTTTTCAGCCTGGAGATTAGGTTTGGGTGCATATGAGAAAGGAGAGGTTGCCAGCACAAAGGCATTCCAAGTTGCTTCTAAGGGGAGATGGTCCATTTCGAGTGGTTGCATGGATCAACGACAATACCTACAAATTGGATCTTCCTGATGAGTATAATGTGAGTGCTAGTTTTAACGTTTCTGATCTTTCTCCTTTTGATGTAGGTGAAGATTCGAGGACAAATCCTTTTGAGTGGGGGAATGATGAGAATCATCAAGAGAATATCATTAAAGCTTCAAGTGATCATTTTCACATTCATGGAGGCCCAATTACAAGAGCTAAGCATGCTGCTTTAAATGGATTAATTGAGAAAATATGGATTAAAAATGTAATTCAAGCTTGGGCTTGAAGACAAGACAAGGCATTGTGGACATTATTCAAGCTATTGGGCAGCCAAATACACAATTTGGATCAAATGCAGAAATGTCAAATTTGGAATAAAACTCGTATTGATTGAGCCCGAAGTAATGTGCAAACTACATACTGCTGGAAAGATAATTAAGTTAACTTTCTAATGCATTTTACAGAGCTAGTTTTAGAGTTCTCTAGAAGGAGTTATGACCAATGCATTACAGCTTGTTCAGACTTGGGATTTTCAATGACTCCTTTGTTTTTAAACTTTATTTTTTTGTTTTGTTTCAAGTTTGTCAATGTGTAAGGTAAGTCTACCATCAATGATGGTGGCCTAACATTAAGTTTGTCAATGATAGCATTAATTATGGTAGGCTAGCATTAAGTTTATCAGTGATAGCATTAATTATGGTGGGTAGGTGAAGACTTTTAAAGCATCCTTTGACAAACCTATACTTGGAGGGTTGTCCAATGTTTTCATTTATATTTTTAAGATCTTGGATTTCTATTGGTCTATTTAATCTCAGCAACCTTGCTATGTAAGACAATTAGAGATTATTCTTCCTTTAGTTCTTTTGAGAATTAGTGAACTTATCACTCACCTTCTTATCTATTTCTTGAGTGTGGCGTCAATATCATTCTCTATACCATTGGGTTAAGGTTTTGTTTGTCAAAAATCTATTTATAACTTTCTTGGAAAGTTGAAACTTCAAATTAAGTGTGGATTTCAAAGTTTCATTGTGGGATCCGCATCAAATTGTATGATACTTTTAAAGAATTGCATAATGATATGATGAAAGTTGGTAAGAAAAATGCATGTCTTAAGAAGAAAATGCTAGAACTTTCAAATGAAAAGGATGCCTTGCATAAATACAATGATTTACTAAATGAAAAGATCAAAGAACTAGAATTAGTCAATGAAATATTGTATGATAGGATTGTACCTAATATGAGCATGAAAAATCAAATATTGATAATTTGATCAAAGAAAATGAAGAGCTTGAGAAGAAGAGCAATGAGCTCAATGAGATTGTGTTAAAATTCACAGATGGTCAAAAGATCTTAGAAAAATTGCTTAGCTCTCAAAAATGTGTATTTGATAAAGGAGGACTTGGGTATAAGCCTAACTTGAAACAAAAATAGTACAAAAATTACTTTGTTAAGGCTATCTCCACTAGTGATAATAAAATTGTTTGTCAATATTACAATAGAAATGGTCACATGAATTATAGATGCCTTGTGAAGAGAAATGCATATTATAGAATTAAATGTATTTGGGTTCCAAAAGGAACTATTGCTAACACTCAAGGACCCAAAAAGTTTTGGGTACCTAAAACTTAGAGATTTCTCCTGCAGGGATTAAGGAAAAGGAAAAACAAATGGTACTTGGACAGCGGATGCCAGTTTATAAGCGCTGGGCAGTCCTCACCCTTTGAGAGCTCTTTTGGGGCTGAGTTAGGCTCGACCCAAACTTGGCATCAGAGCCTGGCCCTTGGCGAGAGTGGGTAGTGTGAATGATAAGCACTTATCCCACATCGCTTGTGGAGATGGGACCTGGCCAGTTTATAAGCGCTGGGCAGTCCTCACCCTTTGAGAGCTCTTTTGGGGCTGAGTTAGGCTTCGACCCAAACTTGAGTGTGAATGATAAGCACTTATCCCACATCACTTGTGAAGATGGGACTTGACTAGTTTATAAGCGCTGGGCAATCCTCACCATTTGAGAGCTCTTTTGGGGTTGAGTTAGGCTTCAGCCCAAACTTGGTATTTCTGATTAATCCCCCCCTTACAAAGGAAACAGAGCTCATTATATAGAGCTCTAGTAAGGAGAGATAAGGTAGGACCCTTATTAAAGCACATCACGCCAAACTTTGAAAAATTATAAAACATGCTTTAGACAAGACAGGACCCTTCTCTAATTATTAAAGCAAGCTTTTAAAAAAGCAAAAGTAAAAGCTAAAGATTCCTTCACATGTCGGCAATCATGGAGCGGATCGGTAGCGCGATGGAGACACGTCTCCGGTCTCTTTCTCATAATGGCGCTTGTGGCGACGTATCTGTCTCTGGTCTAGATACGCTTCAACTTGTTGGTATTTTGCTTCATCAGCTTTAGACATTTGCTGTGGTTTGGATGAAGTAGGGGAGTCTGGATTTGTAACAGTGTAGTGGGGATTTTCAGTATGGAGAAGAGACTAAAAATCTTCCTAGAGGTCCTGAGAATCTTGGAATAAGACGTTAGTGTAATCAGGACGTTGTTCCATGATAAGAATTCCTTGAGGACTTGAACTTGAACCTGGAGTACAGCCATGTGTGGTCCAATAGAGGTGTGGTGAATGTTTGTGGCAGGTAGTGGAACATTGTTAAGTTCCATGAGATAGGCTTTAAGGACAGAGGTGACTGATGTATCATGGATGAGAGTATAAGGATGAGGGTAAGTTCTCCATTCATATGCCATGTCCTGTGTCCAGAAGTCTCTGGTTTCTGGATGTTGGAAATAAGGTCTATGGACGATGAAGACTGTAGTGAACATGGCTGCTTCTTGTTCTGGCATCTTGTCTAAATTGTGAAAAGTACACAGATTTTTGAGTTGTTTACGCCACCATGTGAGTGGTGAATCCCATTCAAGGAGAGTCCAGAGAAGATCTGGGGAAAATTCAGGAGTGGTGAGATGTCGACGGACAGGTTTAACTGGGAAGACCAGTTTGGTAGCATACAAGGTGGTGAGACACCACATGTACCATAGCTCATCCTCACAGATGGAGAGAGAGGAGAGAGTGAGGCCTATGAGAAACAGGTGCTCCATGCAAAGGTTAGGAAAATGATCAAGCTTTTTGCTTTGGACAGTAAAGAAATATCGATAAAGGAATTTCTTTGCAAAGTCTTGAAGCTGGTAAGCTGAGTGGAAAGAGAAGTTCATGGGAAAATTTCTCTGGTTGAGAGCTTTAAAAGGAAGTTGGCGATTCATGGCTATAACTGAAATGATTTGGAGTGAGGAAATGAGTGAGGGCTTATTTATAGCCGGACGGGTAAGGAAATCTAGGATAAGATTTTGTTTGCCTTTAATGTGTTGGACAGTGAAGTCATATTTAGCAAACCAGTTTTTTAGGCTGAGTAGCTGCTTGTTAGGGAGCAATTTATTCTTGAAGTCAAAGATTCTCGGAAAAGAAGAGTTGTCCATGTTGATAAGGAATTTATAGCTGATTAGATGAAATTCAAATTTTTTAATCCCATACTTGACTGCCAAATTTCTTTGTAAATCACATGGTAGTTCTTTTTAGAGTCTTTGAATTGTCCGCTTGCATGTGCACAAAAATTACGCATTCCATTGATTTCTTTGAGAAGAATGGCACTCCAGTAATTATCACTGGCATCAGTCTGGAGGATGCGTTGTCTAGTTGTGGGAATTCTGAGTGGAGGAGGTGATTGAGCTATCATTGGTATTGGCAATGTCGATAATATATCCTCTACTCTTATTGAAAATGTGTGTTTGGTTGAAAACTTGAAACATAACTTACCTAGCATTAGTCAATAAAGGCTATAAAGTTATCTTTGATAAATCAAAATGTATTATTGAGAATGCATGTGATGGTAAGACTTTGTTTGTAGGAAATAGATGTTAATGTTTATACTATTGATATAGATTGTGCATCTACTAATGATAAATGTTTCTCCATATTGCATGATAATGGTCGGTTATGTCATAGAAGACTAGGTCATGCAAGCATGGATTTGATTTCAAAAATTTTGAAAAATGATTTGGTTAAAGGTCTTCCAAAAATCGGATTTCAAAAAGATAAAATTTGTAAAGCCTATCAATTTGGAAAACAAATCAAAACTTCTTTTAAAAACAAGAATCATGTTTTCACTTCAAAACCACTTCAATTACTTCACATAGATTCGTTTGGACCTTCTAGATATGCTAGTCTAAGTGGTAAATATTATGCATTTGTGATGAATATTCTAAATACACATGGGTATTGTTCTTAGCTATTAAGGTTAACCTTTGATGCACTTAGAGTTTTTTGTAAAAAGGTTCAAAATGAAAAAGGGATATGATATTTCTTGTATAGAAGTGATTATGGTGGAGATTTTAAAAATCATGCATTTGAGAATTTTTTTAATGATTTTGGTATCAAACATCAAATTTCATCACCTAGGACTCCACAAAAAAATGGAGTTGTTGAGAGAAAGAATATGTCTATCCAAGAAATGGCTAGGACCATGTTAAATGAGAATGCATTGCCAAAATATTTTTGGGTTGAAGCCGTCAACACCATTTATTATGTTTTAAATTGTGTGTTGATTAGACCTTACCTCAATGAAACTCCCTACGAGCTTTGGAAAGATAGAAAACCCAACATTAGTTACTTTAAAGTTTTTTGATGCAAATGTTTTATTTTGAACACAAAAGATAATCTTGATAAATTTGATCCAAAATCTAATGTTGGTATTTTTCTTGGTTATTCAAATACAAGCAAAGCTTACAAAGTGTATAGTAAAAGAACTTTGATTGTGAAAAAATCTATGCATGTTACATTTGATGAGTCTAATCCTTCCTCTACGAAGAAAGTTTTTATTGATGATGATACCAGTCAGGGTCAGAGTACGTGGCGTTGTTATGCCAAAACTATAATAGTTTGAAACTATTCTTTGGACCAGTAGTCTGTAGTTCAGGTTTCCAACCGATATACCCTAATCCGTTATATATCAAACCAGTGGAAGAAAACCATCTCCCACGATACCACCCAAAGACAAGTCGTCTCCTAGACCTTTAGAGAGGGTGAATGTTGTGAAAGAATAATTTTGGCATATTGGTTTGAAAATAAATCAGGACTTTTCTGATGCACAGGATCCTTACTCAAAGGCAAGTGCAGAACATATTCAGTATAGAGATAGAGATGAAATGCTCTTAGACTAATGGCTCAAGTGTTAACTTGTTCCTAAAAGAAGAAAAGAACTTAGAATGACATGAGAGGATTATGAACAAGCTTTCAAATTTTTATTGAAGATGTTCTGCCAAATACAAAGACTTGAGAGCTCTTATATAAAGCCTCTAAAAGCAAAAGATAAGACATGACCCTTATCCTTGACAAAAAGCATAAAGAAAAAGTAAAAAGCATACTACACACATAGAAAACATAAAATCACACGTTAGACAGGACAAGACCCCTATCATTTTTATTAAAGCCGAAATTCTCAGAAAGCTTCTGTAGCCATGTGAAATGCCGGGAGCTTTATGGAGTGAAGGGATATCTAGATGGGGATATGTCTCCTGTCTCTGTTTCATACTATTTTCGAGCGTTGGATATCTATCGAAAGAGTAGATAGTCTTCGTTAAGCTCATCCTTTTCTGTAGTGGTTGTGGCCAGCTGAGAGACTAGCTCAGTAGAGAAACTCTGAGAATCTTGAGTTGGGACTAGGGAGTGGAAGTCAAGAGAGTGAGATGGTCCTGTGGATGTGTGACAAATGTTTGTTGGAACTGGTTGGACATTGTTGGAACTGGTTGGATCATGGTTGAGTGGGAATGGATGTGGAAATATTTTCCATTCATATGCCTGGTCTTGTGTCCAATAATCTCTAGTGACTGGGTGGCTGAAAATATGGCCTGTGAATGATGAAAACTAAGGTAAACATATTTACTTCTTGGTCAGGGTTTCTGTTTAACTGATGATGGGTTGAGATATTCTGAAGTTGTTTACGCCACCATGTGAGTGGGGAAAACCATTCAAGTAATGTCCAGAGGAGAGATGGTGCATGATCAGGAGTTGAGATATACCTGAGGGTAGGTTGGACAAGAAGAACTAGTTTAATGGCATACAAGATTGTAAGACACCAAACATATCATAATTCATCTTCTGAAATAGTAAGAGATGGATTGAGAGTGAATCCTGTAAGAAACAGGTGTTCTAAGTAAAGAGACAAAAAACAGAGTGGTTGTTTGTAGACATTCATGAAGTACCTGAAAAGGAATTTTTTGGCAAAGTTTTGGACTTCGAAGGTTGAACTGAAGGAGAGATTGAGGGGAAAAGTCTTTTGGGTTAAGGTTTTGAAAGGAAGAGAACGATTCATTGCTATTATGGGAATGGTATGGATAGAGGTGATGAGGGTAGGTTTATTTATAGATGGACAGGTGAGAAAATCATGAATCAGATTCTTATCACCTTTGATATGCTGAATTGTAAAGTCATACTTGGCGAACCAGGCTTTTAAACTGAGTAATTGCTTGTCTGGAAGCAATTTTTTCTTGAAGTCAAGGATCTTTGGGAAAGAGAAGTTATCCATCCTGATAAGGAAATTGTGACTAATCAGATGGAATTCAAATTTCTTGATTCCATATTTGATTGCTAAAATCTCCTTGTAAATGACATGATAATTCTTCTTTGCATCCTTGAATTGTCCACTTGCATGAGCGCAATAGGACTATGTTTCTCCAATTTTTCTAAAAGAATAGCACTCCAGTATTCATCACTAGCCTCAGTCTGGAGAATTCTTTGTCCGTTGTGGGAATCTTTAGTGGTGGTGGTGACTGAGAAATCTTTTTGAGCTATTTGACAGCTGTTGTCTGTTCAGGACCTCATGGTGGGGGTTGTTTCTTTAGCATGCGTGACAATTTGCTGGTGTGAACCATAACTTTGGGAATAAAGTCTCGTAAATAATTCACAATTCCAAGGAACTGTTAAATTTGGTTTTTTATTAAGATCTATGTTTGGAAACTTTATCAATTCCTCTGCAATGTGTGGTCTTGAAAAGTTGATTGATTCCTTTCCAATGCTGCTTTTCTTTTCAGAAAGCATTATGTCATGTGTTTGCACAATATCAAAGAAATCTGAAAGCATTTTTTGGTGGGTCTGGTGGTTGGTGGAAAACAACAAAATGTCATCGATATACACCAGAGCATGATGGAGGATGGGAGAGAATATTTTCACCATTGCTTTTTGAAATAAGAAAGGAGCAACTTTGAGACCAAAGAGCATTACTGTCCATTGATAATGGGCATTGAGTATACAGAAAGCTGTTTTAAGTCTATCAGAGGGTGCAATGCCGAGTTGCCAAAAACTCGCTTTGAGATCAAACTTTGAAAAGATTTTGGCATCTTGAATATGGACGAATAGTGGAAATTTTTCATCTCTGAGAAAAGCATTGAGAGGCTGATAATCAATTACCAATCTCTTTTTTCCTCGAACTAACTTAGATCTTTTTTCAACATATAAAACTTGACAAGCCCAATCTAAAGTTGTGGGCTCAATGAGACCTTGCTGAAGTAATTGATTACATTCTTGTTTGGCTAGGAAAATATCAGAAGGTGGCATTCCTAGATGAGTTGCTTTTGTGGGATTTATATCTTCATTTAACTTGAAAGGAAGTTGAATGAAGAACTTGTCATTTTTCCAAAGAGGGAAAGGATGACTGAATTGAGAAGGATTCTCAGGACAAAACTGAAGAAGTTTTTGAGCGACAGGTGCATAAAGAAGGGCTGTATCTGAGAGAGTATACAGACATAGAACATCTGTATAAGGCAAAAACATTTGTTTGAACTTAATTCCAATTGGTGTGATGTGGAGATTTTTTATCAGCTGAAGGATATCAAATCCTATGAGAAGATCTTTGTCTAGTAAATCTGAACCAACAATTTTTTGCCATACGATACAGTTTGGAAAAAACTAAATCCCATTAGCTGCTTTGAAGAATTCAATATGATTTTCCCAACTGGAGGAAGGATGAATTGTGGGACTGAGCATACTGTGTTGTGCACCAGTATCAATAAAATCAATAACAGAAATGGGTTTATGAAATTTAGATGGGAGGACAGAAATTTTGACTGAAGGGACAATAGGTTTAGAATGGACCTGGTTGTTTTCTTGAATAGTAGAAATAACAAAAATTTCATCTACCTCAGAATCATCTGTTAACTCTGTGAGGATGAATGTTGTATTATCATCATATTCCGTCTGTTCAGAGAAATTGGACTCAACATCTTCCTGATTAGAAAGCATTGAAGATTGTTGTAGATGTTGAATAAGGCTAATAGCTTTGACAGATTTGTTTTGACAATTTCTGGAAAAATGGCCACCGTTTTTTGCAAATGAAACAACGGTTATGCTTCTTTTTTCTGAACTATGAAAGATCTTTCTTCTTGAAGTATATGTAAGGTTTTTTTGCCTTTCTTGGAAGATTTATGAGGATTTTTGGGAAATGACCTTTCTTCTTAGTTGGACAAGTGCATTTTTTATCATCTTTGCACTAGATCTTAAGATATGGTATTTTACAAGCTGAGGCAAAAGCTTGCCTATTTTCAATGGCTGGTATCAGAGCCATACCCGTCCTTGAAAATCCCACGTTTTCTAAACTTCAGTTTTTCCTGACCAAAATGGTATGATTTACGTCTTTCTTCTGTTTTGATCTCTAGACCTTCAGGAGCAAAGAGCCTTTCTCATTCATGGCTTCCACTTCATCTTCAACTCCTTCCAATCCTGTTACTCTTTCTTCTACTCTTTCTTTGCCCAAATCTTGCACTTCTCATACCGCCCATAAGATTGAAAACCTTGTAGAATATTCCTACATCCCTGAATCCGCCCAAATCAGTGAGTCATCCTACCCTCTCATAAACCCTTATCAGTTGTACACACGCCCCAGTTCCTTTACCCGAAGTTTTCGTACTCTCATATCTACTAGACGGCCTCAACCTAAGGAATATATCCAGTCTTCTCGCCTAGATCAATGTGCTCTTCAAACAACCTCTGCTGAGCAATATGTTACTCTGGAAATCCCTTCAGAGTTAATTTCCCATTGGAAAAGAGAAGGTTACACTCATCTCCATCTTGGAGGCATCAGATTAATTCTTACCCTTCATGGGAGAAATGGGTTACCGGTCACAGCTCGAATTGCTATGCTTGATACCCGGTTTAAACAGTACCAAGATGCTATTATACTGTCCTCACAACTCTTCATACAGGAAGTGTTTTACTCACCTTTTATCCAAATTTCAACCTTTCTCTCCAAGACACCAATTTGCCTATAGCCTTGAAAGTTCAAGTTCAAATTCAAGGTGCAGAACAAATTTCTTCCGCCAAAATAGCCACCTTACACCATCAACTGGTCTATAGGCTTCCAAATCATGCCTTAGATCCACCCACTCCAGAACACCACTCTGACACCCTCATGGTGTTAGCAGAATCTGACCAAATTCCCACAATCATCCAGATCCCACGACAACTTCCCCGTCATGAGCTTATTTAACTTATGCCTCTTGAATGGATCTCCAATTATGAGCAGTTCCATAACAATGCAGCTCCAATTCAGACATCTGAAAGCATTTTTGAAAGACGACAAGATGGAACAGTCCGAATGACTTTTAAACCACCTCCAAGTGCTCCACAAGAGCCCCATCGGCTCTCCTTTACCTATTCTTCAATGATCACAGCTATTCAGATAGCTCAGGAATATCTACCCATTACAGGGTTCAATTCTGACAGATAACCTGTTTATCCAGCAAAGCAAAATGGACATTTCCTATGGGATGTCCTAGGCTCCGGCATGTGTGTCCCAAATTGTCCCTGCTGGGATGATTGGGAAGAGGACGATGATTATGCCACCAAAAAGAGACCCAAAAAGAAAAAACTTCCAGTCTCATGTCAACACTGTGAACCCAAATCACCAAGAGATCTTCCACCTCCACCAGCTCCGTTACCCATTTACAAAACAGAACTCAAATGGATTGCAAGGCATTACAAACCTGAGATTCCATCCCCCATCCCAAACTCAACACCGATTGTACAACCAATAACTTGTATGATGTTTTCTTTTACCTCTTCAGACTACTCTTCCTCCTTTCCTCCATTAGAAACTCACACAGATTCCCAACGAAATGTGGTATCCAAACCTTTTATCCCTTTAGCTATTACTTCAACTGGCCACCTAGAACATTCCAAACCTTTTGAATCAGTCCTTAACTGGCAAACCCAAAATGCCAGAGCACAGAATGATACTTTATTACAGATCAATTCAAAAGTTGAGAAAATCAGTTTACGAACTGAACAGATTGAGACGAAAGTTAACTCTATTACTGCACAGATGCAACAGATCCACTACAATCTTCAATCTAAAATTACTCAACTAGATTCAGAGTTACGAATCATGCTTGCTCAAAGATACTATGGCCCATAATTTGACCAAAAAGAAAGGGAAATCAAACGCTTAAAAGCTGAGCTTGATCAGATTGAATCTGAAAAACAAAGACCTACCCTTTTTACCACATCGCCTCCTATCCCTTCCATAGGTCCAACTTATCATCCATTTGCCTCTATGCTTTCCCCCATCAAACAGTATGACCCTTCCAAGTTATTTGCAATGACTCGTTCTCTTTTCAGAGACAATCCCTTACCACCACCACCTAAACCTAAACCAAAGCCTAAACATCAACCACGCCCCGTCAAAATTCATCAGCCATCCATGTCCATTCCTGGACAAAAGTCCCCACCTCCCGCACCTTCACTACCACCTCAATCCCAACCTCAACCTCAGTCCAAAGACAAAGAACCCATGCACCAGTATAGTGCCCACACCGTAGATCCATCATATACTCCAGATGATCAAACTTTTACTCAGACTTCTGATTTAAATCTAGCCATTTCCAACAGCCATACTGAGTCTGACATAGAATCTTCAGTATCCACTAGTGACTCTGAAAAGTCCTATGCTGATATCACCAGAATCTTGATGGCCCAACTTGATCAACCTAATCACGGCCAAACCTCTCACACAAAACCATATGTTGATATTCCTTCAGAAGTTGACGAAGACATTCCTGAATCCTCTGCAACACACCAACCCCCTCCAGCCCAAGCCCAGCCCGGTCCAACAAGTCAAAAATCGTCAAATGGTCCATGGTTCACATTTGATGATCTTCCATCTCATAAATGGCGAGAGAGACTTACTGAAATGTTTGCTTGGATTGACCTCCAAATGCTACGGCCCGAAGCAACGACTCAATCAGTCCTTAGAGAATTTGCTACTCGTTTTATGGGTGCTCTAAGAGATTGGTTTGATTCTTTAGGCCAATATAGACAATTACAGTTTGTTCAATTATCAGAAGTCTCAAGTGCCCTTGCGGTTATTCATGATCAATTCCTTGGAGACCCCTCTACAGTTTTTGAAGTTGCACGATGAGACTATCTCAACATGAAATGCTGCTCACTCAATGCTAAAGATCTTGACTTTCATTACAAACAAATGTCCTTGCTGTTCTATAAGCTTAATGGCTTCAATGAGCCAACATTAAAGCATGTCTTTCTGGCTTCCCTTCCAGAAGAGCTCCAACCCGATATACAACGGCAACTCACCACCTCCAATCTCATCCTTGACAACATCTCTCTTGGCAAAATCTTCCAGATTGCCAAAACATGCCTTGACAAACTTTGCGAGCAGAAACAGTTTTTCAAAGACCTGTTGAGAGATAACGAACCATTCAGGAGTGCCTACAAGAAGCCTTATTTACAGATCAAATGTAAAAAGAAAAAAGATTGTGATTGTAGTTCTAAGAAGAAAAGGCATTTTCGAAAATTCAAAAATCCAGAATTTTCATCCAAACCCCGCAGGTCCAGAAAGCCCTACTGCTTCTTCAGAAAAAAATCATCTTCCTCCAGAGAATTCAAACAAAAATCATCAAGCAGATGTTTTCATCTGCAAGAGGAAAGGTCATTATTCTAAAGATTGTCCCAACAAATGAGAGAAATCCATCCAGCTAGTCGAACATCTTCAAGCCACTACAGACTACTCTCCCACGACGGATGAACTGGAATTCTATTTCTCTGAGCAAGATGAACCCAATGATGAAACCGTGTTCGCATTAAAAAATTCCTCTGATGACTCAGACAGTGATGTGTCTCAAGTTATCTTCCACCAACAATTATTGTCCCTTGACACTACTGTTCCTATACCCTCCATCAAACTCCATATCTTGCCCTCAAAATTCCTAAGGCCCATTTCAGCAATTAGTCTCATAGATACTGGCGCCCAACGCAGCATGTTAAACCCCAATATCCTTCCACCTAAATACTGGACAAAGTACGAAGAAAATTTCAAGGCCGTTAATGGCAAATTTTTCACTACCTCTTTGATTACCAACAAACCCATTGGTATTCAAATCTTCCCAAATTGTGTCATTTGGACCAAGGTTATCGGTTCAACCCTTCCTAATAAGGACATCTTGTTAGGATTTGACATACTTCACCAAATCACACACCTTCAAATCATTCCCACTGGAATCCGAGTCAAGTCCATGTTCAAACCATTCACAGACATTCTGAAACTCTACAATTTATCTGACACTCCCCAGTTCTACCAGGATATTTCATCCCATCTTTTGCGTTTCTGTCCAGAGTCCCATTCTGAGTTCACCCATCCAACTCCATTGTTGAAAAACCCGTCTTTCTTCATTAAGTTACCTTTCAAACTCAATGAAGACATTAACCCGACCAAAGCTACTCATCCAGGAATGAGTCCTTCTGACTTACTCCTAGCCCAAAAGGAATGTTCACAACTGTTAGCCCAAGGTCTAATCGAGCCCACAACTTCTCAATGGGCTTGCCAAGCCTTTTATGTTGAAAAGCATTATGAAATTGTCAGAGAAAAGAAACGCTTAGTCATTGACTATCAGCCCCTAAATATGTTTTTGCAAGATGACAAATTTCCTTTGCCCCAACGACAAAGCATGTTTACTTTTCTCAAAAATGCCCAGATCTTTTCCAAGTTTGATTTAAAATCAGGTTTTTAGCAATTAGGCATTGAACCCTCAGAGCGTTATAAAACTGCCTTTTGTATCTCAAATGCCCATTATCAATGGACAGTCCTTCCCTTCGGCCTCAAAACTGCCCCATCCATTTTTCAAAAATCCATGGTCAAAATCTTTCACCCTATCCTGCATCATGCATTAATTTATATTGATGATATCTTGTTTTTTTCAGGATCACATGATGAACATCACTAGCCGTTAACTCAATTCTATGCTATTGTCCAAAGTCATGGAATCACGTTGTCTGCCAAGAAAAGCACCATTGCCACGGATAACATTGAATTCCTTGGTATGATCATAAAGGACGGCCATTATCAGCCAGGAAAGCACATTGCCCAAGAGTTGCTTCACTTTCCAAATCAGCAACTTTCCAAAAAGCAAGTTCAACAGTTTCTCGGCATTATCAATTACATCAGAGACTTCATCCCACATGTGGACCACTATACTCACCACCTCTCGGCTTTATTGAAAAAGAAGCCCGTAGAGTGGAATTTTGACCACACAACTGCTGTCACTACCCTCAAGCAAATCGCACAAAATCCGCCTCCCTTAAAGTTAATTACTGATGGAAAGCGCATACTACAGACAGACGCAAGTGATGAATTATGAGGTACCATCCTCCTCGAAGAAATCCATGGCAAAGAATACTTTATCGCTTACGCTAGTGGACAATTTTCTGACACCCAGAAGCATTACCATAGCGTGTTCAAAGAAATCTTAGCGGTAAATAATGGCATCAAAAAATTTGAGTATCATCTTATTGGACATCATTTTCTCATTCGACTGGACAGTTCAGCCTTCCCCAATATTCTCAATTTCAAAGGTAAAACTGTCCCAGAAAAGATGTTACTCCGATTAAAAGATTGGTTTTCCAAATACGATTTTTTGGTTAAGCATATAAAGAGGTCCCAGAACCTCATCCCCGATATGCTATCCAGGCTCTCAAAACCAAAAAACCCTCTAACCTTGATTTCCACAACATACCAATTTCTGATCATCTCCATGGCCACATCACTTCCACCAGAAGCTCTCACTAAGAAAACTTTTCCCCTTGACAAAACTTTCTCTTCTGTCTTTGCTATCCAAGAGTTTACAAGGAAAGTTGTTTTCCGCTTCTTTATGAAAGCCTACCTTTTGGCAGACTCATTTCCATTTTCCACCTTCCATCCAGAAAATATGTTCCTTACAAGTTTAACCCTCGCTCCATTCAGCGAAATCACTGAAGATGAGTTATGGTACATCTGGTGCCTAACTGTTCTTTTATGCAACCAAACTAGTCCTACCAATCACTCCCACTTTGAACAATCTCCTTAATCCAGACAAAGCCACCTCTCTTACCTGGACATTACTTGAATGGTTCTCCCCAATACCATGGTGGAGAAAGAAGCTACAACAACTGTTAAAGATTTACAATCTTGAACGTATGCCTGCCTCTGAAGCACAATTGTTTACATCAGTATTTATCATGCACAGGCCATACTTCCAACATCTAGACACAAATCTCTTTTGGACTCAAGACCAGGTATATGAATGGTTTATCGCACCTCACCCAGCTGTCATTGACAATGAAATCTAATCCAACTTGCACAACTACCTTTGTCAATTGAACCACCAAACTCCACCACACCGGGATATCTTTCACACCTCCTTAGGACCACAACATGACCTCATCATGATCCCCACTCCATCCGCCATATCCAAACCAAAGTCCATAGGAATCATCATCAAAGAAGAAAAACCAGACTACACTGACTTCCTTTACCAAGACTCCCAAGACCCATGGGAAGAATTCTTTCCTCTAAGCCAGCATCTCCAACAGTTTCCACAACCAACCATGTATGAACCAGGATCATCATCCCAACCCTCCAAAGTTGACAAGGCCACTCAGATGCCAAGCCCCAAGTCCCAGTCATCACCCCCAAGCTGGGATACCGAAGAGATTGCCCTTATCCACCTTGCCGTAGTCCCCACTGTAAGCATCCAAAGCTCTCCAAAACCTTTTTCCCAAAATACAACTGTGACACTGACCCAAATGAAACAGAAAGCTCATCCGAAGACGACTACATGAATCTCTGCTCTCCATAAAGTAGTTTGTCTTGTTGCTCTCCAATAAAGTAGTTTGTCTTGTTGCTCTCCATAAAGTAGTTTATCTTGTTGTAATAATTATGTTCTACTTTATGGTTTTGTCCTGTATAATTATTAAGGCTTGCTTTTACTTTAAGCTTTTACTTTTGTCAAAGTCATGCTTTAATTATTAAAGCACCCTTTGTCCTTTGTAATCATTAAAGCTGTCATGATGTGTCTTTTACTTTTGCTTTTGTAAAAAATAGGGGTCCTGTCCTATCTTCTCCTAGAATTCTCCTATATAAAGAATTCTCCCTTCGCTTGTAAGATATAGAAGTTTTCGAAAAAAGAAAAATCTCGTGTGTTTCCCTAAAACTATGAATTTCTAAACTCTCTTCTCTCTCTGCAAATGAAGATCTAGAGAAAGAAAAGGAATAAAGAATTAAATTTGTTCATTTTGAAACTTTAAGAAAGTATGCTCTGCACTTGCCTTCCAGTAAGGATCCTGTGCATCAGAAAACTTATGATGATTTCTTAAACGGTTTGGTACCCTGTTTTAAAGACTAAGGAAAGTTTGTTTTGGGTTATATGACCTTAAAATAAATGTTTTAGGTTTTACTACTGCGACATAGTCAACTGGAAGATTTATCCAAGGGAGATGTTGGCTATGTCCAGGTTGAAGGCTGTAAGTTGCCTCTGGAGTTCTAGCTGAAGTTCTAGAGGGAGTGAAGCTATGAAAACATGCTTTAAAGTTGGATCATTGAATCCATTTAACTTGTAGTAGAGCATGCTCATTCTTTTGCAATGCATCTCTAAATGGTTGCGCTTAAGATAGCAACATTTCATTTGACTATGAGTGCTGTAGCGATAGTGGTCTGAATCAGTTGAAGTTGTCTATATTCTCCCAGACTTTCAAACCAATCTCGCAAAGAACCAGTAAATCGGGAATAAAATTCTCGGAGGACTGCCTGTGATTTTGCATTTGGTCGTGTCATTTGTACATTGACCCAAGCAGCAAATTCTTGGTGTCTGGTTGGCCATTTGTGGCGAGGAATGTCACCAAAAGTAAATCACTATGTTGAAGATGGTTTAGAGGAATTTTTAAGTGCTGGAGGATTTGGAGGAATTGGTTCAGTTTGTGAACTTGCCTTGTTATTCATTTTCATCATTAGATTCTACAATAGGTGCAGATGTACTTGGTTCATATGTCTTTGTAGATGGTTGAACCATGAGTAGTCCAGAGATATCTGCATATTGGGATTCTGAGTCTGAGGAAGATTGCTCATATGAACTGGAACTATTTTCTGAGGATGAGTCTGGATTGGGATCATTGTTCTGCGTATCAACACTTTGGTAAAAGTATTGGTGGACTGGAGTTTTGTCTTTCTTTTTTGGCTTAGGGATTGATTTTGGAGAGTCTTCGAGTATTAGAGAGGTTTCTTTTGTTTTTAGTTCTGAGATTCTGACCTTTGTGGCTGGCTTTTTGGAAGTTGATGGAGTGGTCGGTAATTCTTGGTTTCTGTAGAGAAGATGGGAAATCCCAAAGAACTTGTTATAGTCCATTTGTGGTTTAGAAGGATTATAAAAAGGTTTATGTGTATCAAATAGAGGGGCAAGAATGGGTATAGATTGAGTTTTAGTAAAGAGGGATGGTCTACATCAATCCTAGCTCGCTCTACTTTTAACTTTCTAATCTTTACTTCCTTTTTGTTGAATTCTGGTCCCCATATACGATTGTTAATCATCGTTCTGAGGTCAACATCTAGTTCAGAGATTTGACTTTGTAGATTCAGATAAATCTGTTCTCGCTGAACATTGAGAGAATCCACTTTTGTTTCTATTTTTGTCACTTGAGTTGCAACTTTATCGATCTTTCTCCCAAGATTATGAAGTGCTTGATTATGAGCATTGGCATTTTGAGTTTTCCAATTTAAGACTGCGTCATATTGCTTTAGGGCTTCTGGTTGGCCAGAAGAAGTTATGGGTGACTGCACAAAAGGCTGGGAAACAACTTTTGTTTGTGGATTTGTTTGGTTTTCAAGAGGGGAAAAAGATTCTTGGTAAGACTGGTTGGAGGAAGAAAACATCAGGCATGACCTGAGCTTTATTGGAGAAGGAATAGGTTCTTGTGGAATGGCCTTTTTGTCTTCTTTTTCTATCCATTTGAGATCTTTTTGTAGATTGTTAAAGGCTGGCTTGAACTTGGATCATCTGGTGGTTTTAGAGAATACGATCTGCAAGGATTTTTTAAATGGGAAGGCTTCTTCTTTCTCCTTCGTCTTCTCCTCATAGACAAGGGCAATCTGGGTTGCACATATGGGCTTTTGGAACATCCCATAAGAAGTAACTATTGACTTTTTCATGATAAACTGGATATCCTTTTGAAGAAAATACATAGACTGGAAGGTTTTCCTCATGTGCCGAGGATACTGTCCTGATCATAGTAGTATAAGAGAGCCTCGGAGCTTCTGGATCTGAGGATTGTCCGAGAGTTTGGGAGGACAACTTGACTTGGCCATCAGATCTTCTTTCAAAGATGGCTTCAGAGGTTTGGATTGGCTCTGAATTTTGGTGAAATTGCTCATAATTGGAAAGCCATTCAAGTGGCATGAGTTTAAGCAATTCTTGCTTTTGAATTTTTTTGGGGATCTGAATTATTGTTGGGATTGTATCAATGTCTGCAAGGATCATCAATGCATCTAGTGCATGAGAGTGGCTATTTTTGAAGTGGCTGTTTGGTTTGCTCCTTGGAGCTAATCCGGACTTTTATGGTTGTTAGAAGATTTGGGTCTTCAAAGGACATATTAAAATTGGGATAAAAGGTTAACAGTACACTTCCGGCATGGAGTGTAGTTAAAATTGTCCCAATGACAACATGTTGGTATTGTTTGAATCTGGTATCCAGCAGGGCAATTCTGGCTGTAATGGGTAAGCCTTTTCTCCCACGTAAAGTTAGCATTAACCTTACTCCACCAAGATGAAGATGCGTATACCCTTCTCGTTTCCAGTTGGTCACGAGATCTGTAGGTATTTCTAGAGTAACATATTGTTCACTCTGAGAGGCTTGAAGAGCACATTGGTCCAGTCTCGAAGACTGAATGTATTCTTTGGGTAGAGGTCTTTTAGTAGAAATCAAGGTTCTAATGCTTCCGGTGAAAGAGGTTTTTTGTTTGTAAAGATGATATGGGCTCATTACCGGAAACTATGATTCATTGATCTGGGCTGATTCAGGAATATACGAGTATTCTACAATATTTTCTATTAAAGATAAACAAGAGGATGCACCACATGAAAATCAAGAGGATAGACAAGAAGAACAAACTAATTTAAAGTAAGATGAAGGTACTTCTCAAACACTCCACAAGAAGTGAAGTTATGTTTCTTCTCACCCTAAAGACTTAATTTTAGGAGATCCCTTATGAAGTGTAACTATTTGATCATCACTTAGGAATACATGTGAGCATGCTGCATTTATATCTCAAATTGAACAAAAATCCTTTTCAAATGCGGAAAATGATGAATCTTAGATATGACAATGCAAGAGGAGTTAAATCAGTTTAAGAGCAACAATGTGTGGAAATTAGTTCCTAAACTAGAACTTCAATCCATTATAGGCACTAAATGGGTATTTAGGAATAAAATTGATGAATTTGGTGTGGTTGTAAGGAATAAAACTAGATTAATGGCTCAAGAGTACAACCATGAACAGGGAATTGATATTGACGAAACATTTGTACCTATAGCTAGATTAGAATCCATTAGGATGCTCTTAGCATTTTCATGTCATAAAGATTTCATTTCATATCAAATGGATGTCAAAAGTACTTTCTTAAATGGTTATGTTATGGAAGAAGTGTATGTGAAACAACCCCCTAGTTTTGAAAATGAAAATGAGAAATTATCGACCGACCACCTGTTCTTTATGATTTTTGCAAAAATATACATATCTTAATTTTTTTTGGTTGATTTCCACTTGAAGTTACATTTTCTTGCACTTTTCCACTTCCCGTTTGCATTTTGTTATAAACTTATCGATGTCATAGGGGTAAAATTGTCATTTCACCTGCATAGCAAAAATCAATGTCATTTAAACGCGGCAGAAAGAGGGGAACAAAGGTAAAAAATATTCCAAATTATTTTGTTTAACTTATTATCTAATGTCTAAATTGCAAAGAAAAATTGAAGTAATTTAATTTTTTTTATTTAGTTAGGGTGAAATAGTAATCTACATTAAGGGGGTAAAACAATCATTTTGTTAATATTCTATTTACTTCTCTCATGGAGTTTAGATGATAGTGGAAAAATGATACATTTTGTAACTTCAAGTGGAAATCAGCCAAGAAACAAATATGTCTATTTTTGAAAAAGTTCAAAAAACAGGTGGTCAGTAGATAATTTCCAAATGAAAAATTTTCAAATCATATTTATAAGTTGTCAAAAGCATTGTATGGATTGAAATAAGTACCTAGAGCATGGTATGATAGGCTTAAAATTTTCTTGTTGGATAACAATTTTTCAATGGGAAAAGTGGATACTACTCTCTTTGTTAAGCACAAGAACCAAGATATACTTATTGTTCAAATTTATGTTGATGATATTATTTTTGGTTCTACTAACGAGTCTATGTGGAAGGAGTTTTCATCTTGTCTAAGAAAGGAATTTGAAATGAACATGATGGGAGAATTGAAGTATTTCCTTGGACTTCAGATCAAACAAAACAATGAGGGAATCTTCATCAACCAAGCAAAATATGTCAAAGATCTACTCAAGAGATTTGGCATTGATGACTCAAAGACCAAGAGCACTCCAATGAGCACAACAATCAAGCTTAACAAAGATGAAAAAGGTAAAGAGGTTGATATCAAAATGTATCGAGTAATTTTGATGATGAAGGGGGAGAAGTCATGTATTTTGAAATCCTAGAGACAAGTAATATGTATTTTGATCTTGAGGTATTGATGCATGATTTTAAAACATTTAGGGAGAGCTTACATTTGTTAAAGATCATGTATTCAGGGGGAGTACATAGTTGATTTATATGTCAAAATATTATATATGCCATATACTAAGAGGGAGTATAAATGTCAAAATATATGAGATGTTTGTCATCATAAAAAAAAGGGAGATTGTTAGCCTAAAGCACTATACATATTGTAATTTTGATGATAAAAAACATGTGTCTTAAGTGATATGATAAATATTGTATTTCATATTTTCACTAGTTCTTGAAGGATAATATTTATACAAGTAAATCAAGTGAAATCAAGCTCAAGACACTCAACGGACAACGGCTTGATCAAGAACAAAGTTTAGCTCAATGGAGTCATTATTGTGAAATTCTAGTAAACTCGATATGATTTAATATATGCATGGTTTAGCATTTGAGAAGCTCAAGATTTTGTTTAACAAATCATTATTTTTCATAAACCATAAGGTTTTATATTTATAAGACAAGTATTTTGTGCATTTGAGTGTTTTTCAAATTTTGGATTAAATTGAAAAAGTTTGAAATCAATAAGCATTATGAAAAGTATGATAAAGATTTGGGCTATATCATAATTTTAGAAAGTTTTGGAGATAACAAGCATTATTTAAAAATTACGGAGTTGGACCTATTTACACAAATATAACATTTTAGACAATAGTGTAATTTATAAACATTTTGGGCCATGTTTTAATTTTTGAAAGTATTGAGGCTTAAAAGTAAATATAAAAAATATGGTGGGAACTTTCAAAGCCAAAATTTGCAACCGTAACTTGCACTGTACTAGGCAGTGATCCAACTCATTAAGAGGCTAACCGGCTATTTGTTGATTTTGTGTATAACAGCTAGTTTTTGTGTTTGAACTACATAAACTTAAATCCTATTCAATTTTGAGCTTCTATTTCGCAAATCATCATAAGAGAGTTGTTTGTTGTAATTTTCATTTCTTTATCAAATTTGTGAGAGTATGAGTGTGAGAAACACTTGGGTTAAGAGATTGGGGGATCATCTCTTGTTGTAAAGGTCTATTGACACCTTGGAAGTCAATTGTAAGAACTTGAAGCCTTGGGAGGCTTGGATAGTGAAATCTTCAAGCTTGGTTTGCTTGGAGGCGTGGACATAGGCGGGGATTGCCGAACCAAGTAAAAATCTTTGTGTTTGCTCTCTCTTCCCTTATCTTTTATGTTTTAACATTGTTAAATTTATTTATTTTTATTTAATTGAGGCATTAGATTGAATTGTTGTGTGGTTTACTTAGCTTAAGTTTTAAAAACCCAATTCACCCTCCTCTTGGGTTGCATAACTAGTATTTTAAATACCGCAAGGTGTTTTCATGAATCGATCTACAAGCTGCAATACAACTAGAGTTAAGTGTAATTCTCTCAATTCAAGTTTCACAAATACTCTGTAAGACAAAAGATTTACATTAGCTCCTAACTCCAGTAAAGCATGATCAATTATGTGATTCCCTATATTACATGAGATGGTAAGGGAACCTAGGTCTTTGATTTTTGGAGGAATTTTGTGTTGGAGCATAGAACTAATGTTTTCTACTAAAAAGGCCTTCTTTTGAACATAACTACTTCTCTTTTTAGCACAAAGGATTTTAAGAAACTTGGTATAAGAGGGCACTTTTTTTATAGCGTCAAGCAAAAGGATCTTATCATATACTTGTTTAAGGATCTCCACAATCTCACTTGTGGAATTTCCTTTCTTTGCTTTAGCTAACCTTTGAGGGAATGAGGATTTAGGTACATATTCTCATGGGTTGCTTTCTTTTTTCTCCTTTAGTGATGAGTTAGAGTTTAAAGGTTCAACTTGAGTTGTCATTTTCTCTGACATCTCCATTTTGTTGTTTATTTCTTTGCCTTTTTGCAAGGTCACGTAGGCTTTGACCTTTTCATGCTACTGGGGTGAACTAGTACTAACCTCACATATTCCCTTAGGATTGGGTATTGGTTGGCTTGGGAATTTGTCATTCTCAATGGTCATTGCCAAGGTTTAAACCAAATAAACAAGTTGATCTACCATATTTTCGAGTTTTAAAATCGATTGAGCTTGTGAAGTTATGCCAGCTCTCGTCTCACTTTGCAGCTCATCAATGGTACGATTTTGTTGTTCCAATGTGAAGTAAGTCATATTTTTAAATTTTTAAATTGCCTCTTTCCATGGTTTGGTTTGTGAATAGCTCTCATTTTTATTGTACTGTCGAAATGGTGGCTGAGAGATTTGAGAAGCTTGATGAACTTATTACACTACTGGAGTTGAAGTTGTTGTAATATTTTGTTGAAATCATGGAAAGTTAGAATGGTCTCTCTATCCAGGATTGTAAGTATTGGAGTAAAGGTTGTAATTCAACTGCTTTCTCATCACATTAATGACATTGACTTGATCTATGTATAAATCATGGTCAAATTGATTGTAAGCATGTGACTCTATTGATTTGGCAACTATTAATGATGCTATTTGGCGAGAAAGACCTTCGACTATTGCTTTGACTTCTTTGATGTTCGGTCCTGATTCACCAACATGCACTTCATTTACTCTCTTGATTTTTCTCACATTCCTAAATGACCAACTTCGTTATTGGGAATTATCCGCTTGTTGCTAGAAAAAAAATCCCAAATTTCTAATCAGGTTTGAATGTATTATTTATTTTTATTATAAAAAATACAGCAAAAAAAAATTGCAAAAGGATTCAAGTCTTCCTACTTTCATCAAATAGAATTTTGGTTAATCATTTTCGTTGACATTGTTTACACATAATATCAATTGTGTTCCTTTTCTTGCTTGTTTTCTTTTCTTCAATTTCCTTTGTGGTTCTTTGTGTCCTCTTAATTCTTTTTCTTTGTTTAGTGTGCTGGTTTGTCATATTTGGTGTGCCACCTAGGTTTTTCTTGATTTTGTTTATTTAGTTCAATAAAGAATTGAAAGAGAGAATTAAGTGTGGTAAAAGGCAAAAGTTTGTGAGATCATTAGAGGATAAAATCCAATTTGTGTGACATAAAATTGAGTGAAACACATGAGGGAGTGTTGTGAGGTCTCTTTGCTAAAGATCAAGAAGCTATAGACCAATCAATCATGCTCAAAGCCATGCAACAACAATTTGAGCACATAAATTTGATGTTTGGAGAGATCTGAGATAAATTGGAGAGGCAAGACACTGCCATTGCCAATCAACAAAGGGGCCAATAGCCAATAGCTCCTAATGTAAGAAATAGTCAAGGGCGTGCTGTCATGGGAGAAGATGGCGATGACCTGGATAATTTTGATGACTAGGCCACTGTTGACGTGCGTGGAAGAGATGATAGAAGGGCAAGACATATAGATCGTGACTTAGGGAGTTTCAAATTGAAAAATCCTTCTTTTCAAGGTAAAAACAATCCGGAAGCTTATTTGGAGTGGGAAAAAAAGGTGGAGCTAGTATTTGATTGCAACAACTACTCTGAGGAGATAAAGCTAAAATTAGCTGCTATTGAATTTACTGATTATGCTATTATTTGGTGGGATCAGCTTGTTTTGAGTAGGAGACGAAATAGTGAAATGCCTATAGACACTTGGGAGCAGATGAAGGCCGTCATGAGGAGGAGATTTGTTCCTAGTCATTATTATAGGGAGCTGCACCAAAGACTTCAAAGTCTTACACAAGGTTCTAGAAGTGTTGAAGATTACCACAAAGAGATGGAAATAATCATGATTCGAGACAACATTGAAGAAGAACGAGAGGCCACTATGGCTAGATTTTTACACAGTTTAAATCAAGATATTGCTAATGTGGTTGACTTGCAGCACTATGTTGAGTTGGAAGACATAGTTCACATGGCCATGAAAGTGGAACGACAATTGAAAAAGAAAGGTTCCATTAGAACCAATTTGGGTTCATCTTCCTCATGGAAGTCAAAATGGAGCAAAGATGAAAAGGTTATTTCAAAGCCTAAGATTGAGCCAATCAAGGATCATAAAGAGGGAGGCAACCAAAGCAAAGGTAAATCTGATTCCTAACACTCTAGAAATAGAGATATTAAGTGTTTTAAATGTTTGGGGATAGGTCATATTGCATCTCAATGCCCAAATAAGAGAGTAATGATCTTGAGGGATGATGGTGATGTTGAAACCGAGAGTGAATCAGATGATGATCCTATGCCACCTTTGAAGGATGCTAATGATGGTGTAGAATATCCTGTTGATGGTAAATTGATGGTTGCTATGCGTGCTCTCAACATGCAAGTAAAATAGGATGCGGAGGTACAACGTGATAACATCTTTCATACTAGATGCCACATCAAAGATAAGGTATGTAGTATGATAATTGATGGTGGAAGTTGTACTAATGTAGCTAGAATTAGTTTAGTTGAAAAATTAAAATTGAAAACTTTGAAACATTCGAGGCCATATAAGCTACAATGGCTGAATTGCTATGCTGGATACTAGGTTCACACATTACCAAGGTGCTGTTATTGGTATTGTCTTAACCACTCTTCATGCTGGAAGTGTTTTACTCACTTTCTATCCCAATTTTAACCTTTCTCTTCAATACTCTAATCTTTCCACTGCCTTGCAAGTTCAAGTGCAAATTCAAGGTGCAAAACAAATCTCTTCTATAAAAATTGCAACTCTACACCATCAATTGGTCTACAGGCTCCAGAACCATGCCTTAAATCTTCCTTCCCTTGAGCACCACTCTGACGCCCTCATGGTGTTAGCAGAATTTGATCAGAAAGAAAAGAAAATCAGAAAATTGAAAGCCAAGCTTGGACAGATTGAGTCAGAAAGGCAAAGGCCAACATTATTTACCACCTCTACCATTACTACCATCAGCCCAGCCTTCCATCCCTTTGCACCTATGCTTTCTCCTATAAAACCACAAGACCCATCCAAATTATTTGCCATGACACATACTTTGTTTCGAAATAATCCTCTGCCAAAACCATCTAGATCTCAACCTCATCCTTGACCAAGACCAAAAAAACAACCTTTGCAATCACCTTTGTCCATCCCGGAACAGAAACCGCATCCTTATACCCCACTTCCTTCTCAACCACCACCAGTTCAGGCTAAAGATAAATCCCCAATACAACAATATAGTGCACAACTAATCCCAGATCCATCTGATACATGTTAGCCTAAAGGGCTATACATAATGTAATTTTGATGATAATAAACATATTTATTAAGTGATTTAATAAATATTATATTTCACATTTTCACTAGTTTTATGCAAGTGAAATCAAGATTGAAGATACTCAACGGACAATAGCAACATCAAGAATATAGTTTAGAGCTCGACGAACAAATTAGTGCGATAAATTCTTGTAAAGCCGGCATGATTTAGCATTTGAGAAGCTCAAGAGATTAATTTAATTAAATACTTTTCATAAACTAAAAGGTTTTATTTTTATAAAGTAAAGTAATTTGTGGATTTAAGTAATTTGGACTTAAATGCTAAGATTTGAAATCTTTGATTTTAAATAAGTATTAAATTTCAGAGTTGGATGTTTTTACAAACTTTGAAATGTTTTGGGCCATACTATAATTTATGAATATTTTGGACTAAAGTGAAAGATTTTGAGAACTTTGAAAAATATAGGTATTATGTTGAAAAGGACCTTTGTGTAAATTAATAAAATCTTTGGGGCCATATCATAATTTTAGAAAGTTTGGGAAAGACAACTATTCTTAGGAAGTTCTGAAATTGGACCTATTTGCAAAGTTTTATGACGTGTTGGGCCATAGTATAATTATAGAAAATTTTGGGCCAAAGTATAATTTTTAGTGAACAATGTTACTGTAGTAAAATTCAAAAATAACGGTAATATCACTGTTCCTGAGCGATTAGCCGGATAATCAAGCGGCTAACCACTTGGGCACGGGAATTTGCCTATAACGACTAGTTTTTGGGCTTTCACTATAAAAACTCAACTCAAACTTCATTCTAAAAAAAAATAATACAAGAAAATATAAGATCATATATTGAGCTTTCATTTCGCAAATCATCATTTATTGAATCATTATTAAGCTATAATTTGTTATCAACTCTTAAAGAGAGTTTCATTGTTGTGATTTTCATTTCTCATCAAATTGTGAGTGTACAAGTGTGGGAAACACTTGGGTGAAGAGATTGGGGATATAACCTCTTGTTGTAAAGATCTATTGACACCTTGGAAGTCAATTGTAAACATTTGAAGCCTTGGGAGGCTTGGATAGTGAAATCCCTAAGTCGGGTGAGCTTGGAGGCGTGGACGTAAGCGGGGATAGCCGAACCACGTAAAAATCCTTGTATTTGTTTTCTCTTCCCTTACTCTTTTAATATTGTGCTTGATTGAATTTATTGTTTTCATTTGATTAAGGCAATAGATTAAATTGTTGTGCGAATTGTATTGCATAATTTTTAAAATCCCAATTCATCCCCCCTTTTGGGTTGCATAACTTGCATCATTTGGTATCAGAGCAAGGTGCTCTTGTGTAGACTTAACCGTCTAGAGTTAAAGATCCATGGCAACCCATAATGACTCAACATTTAGGGAAGGACAATCCACAATTAGACCACCGTTCTTTGACGGTAATGACTACCCATATTGGAAAACTAGGATGATAATTTATTTACAAGCTTTAGATTATGAAATTTGGGAAATTGTTTGTGATGGTCCATTTATGCCTTCGACTAAAAACGAAGTCGGGGAAGATATTCCAAAACCTTCACGAGAATGGAATGAATTGGAAAAGAGAAACGCTTCTCTAAATTCCAAAGCCATGAATGCCTTGTTTTGTTCACTTGATAAGAAAGAGTTTCAGAGTGTCTAGTTGTGAAAGTGCTAATGAAATTTGGCACAAACTTGAAGTTGCTTATGAAGGCACGAATCAAGTGAAAGAGTCTCAAATTAGTAGGTACACTCAACAATATGAATTGTTTCAAATGGAACAAAATGAGAGTGTGTATTCTATGTATACTAGATTTACGGACATAGTGAACATTCTAAGAGCCCTAAGAAAGACCTTTTCAAATAGCGAGAAAGTTAAGAAAATCATTAGGTCGCTACCTAAGGAATGGAGACCAAAAAAGACTACCATTGAGGAAGCCAAAGATTTAAATATTTTACCTATTGATGATTTAATTGGTTCTCTTATTTCTTATGAGAAAGACTTGGCAACCGAAAGAGGCAATGAGGAGAAGAAGAAAAGTATTGCTCTCAAAGCCTTGAAACATGAAAGTGATGAGGAAAGCGAGCTGGATGAGGAGGAGATGGATATGCTGGGTAGGAGGTTTAGAAAACTTTTTAAGAAATCCAGTGAGCGAAGAAAATTTAGAGACCTCAAGAACTGAAAGGAGAAGAAGAAAGTAATCAAATATTATGAGTGCAAGAAGCCTGGTCATATAAGAACGGAATGCCCTCTTCTCAACAAGCTCAAGAAGAGAGCAATGGTAGCCACATGTGATGATAGCGATGAGCAAACAAGTGATGATGAAGAGCATCAAGAAATGACAAATCTAGCTCTCATGGCAATTGGAGATGAATCGGATGATGAACTTGATGAGATAAATGATCTTTCTACTTATGATGAATTATATGATGCTTTTAAAGAATTGCATGATAATTGGATAAAAATTGGTAAAAAGAATGCATGTTTTAAAAAGAAAATGGTAAAGCTCACAAATGAGAATGAATCTCTAAGTGCAATGATTACATGCCTAGAATTAGAGAATAAAACATTGCATGATAGAGTTGCATTATCAAATGAGAAACCTAGCACTTCACATGAGCATCTAGAATCATATGTAGATGACTTGAAAAATGAAAATGATGCTTTACAAAAATGCAATGATTCATTAAATGAAAAGATTAAAGGACTAGAGTTAGATAATAAAATGTTGCATGATAGAATTACATCATTTAAATGCAAACAAAGTACTTCATATGAGCATCAGAAATCACATGTTGATGAATTAATGAAAGAAAATGAAGTGCTTAAGAAGAAGAGCAATGAGCTAAATCAAATTGTGTTAAAATTCACAAATGGGCAAAAGATGTTGGATAACTTGCTTAATTCACAAAAATGTGTGTTTGATAAGGGAGACATTGGTTATAAGCCAAATTTGAAACAAAAATATTATAAGAGTTATTTTGTTAAAACTACCTCCATTAATGATCAAATTGTATGTCATTATTGTAATCAAAATGGTCACATGAAGAATAGATGTCCAGTTAAAAGAAATGCATATTATGGAGCAAAATGTATTTGGGTTCCAAAAGAAACTATTGCTAACACTCAACAACTTGAATGTTTTCTTATAGGTACCACAATCAAGGAATGGCGGAGAGTTCCTTGATAAAAGCTTATGAGGATAATCACTTGATCATGGTGTAAGCAAAGATGATGAGACAATATGATTTAATTGTTTTGGTAACAATTATTGCCTCATTAATTATAAGTGATGATTTTTTAATCCTAGTAAGTATTTAATAATTCATTTGGTATCATAACATTAAGTGCATAAACATGAAGTGGATAAGTTTATTTTGCCTATTTATTATGTTGAGTGGATCATGAAAAATGGATAGTAGTTTGAATTTGTGAAAGTATACTTGTATGTTTACATGATTGAATTATCATTGTGTTTAACATTGAGTGCTTTATCATAATGCATGGTTATATATATATGATGATAGCTAGTCAACTCATCATGATGAATTTGTTTGATTTTAATGATTATGTAATGCCTAAGCATGAGGAATGAGTGATATGCTTATTAATCTTTGAGTGCATATATGTTTCATGATTGAGTAAAATATATACATGATGGATGAATTATCTGTGTGAATTAATCATGTATTAAATGTTTATAATTTCAACCATAAAGTGTTATTGCATCGCATAATTATGATGGATATGCATGATGAATATGTTATAAATTTGAGTTTTATGATTTTTTGGATGTTAATTATATTGATTCATGCATTAAAATGGCTTTTGAAAGTGTTCGGAATTGTAAAATGGTCTTAAAATTGATCAAAAATAGCCGGAGAGCAACAATTGGTGCACATGGGCAGCCATGAGGGGGCTAACCGCCTGCCCCAAGCGGCTAGCCGCTTGGGTGCTGTCCCAAACCCAAGAGCAAGCAGCTAGCCGCTTGGTCACGAGTTGGAGTTAATTTTTTTTTTGTTTCTTCTCCTTCCTTCGTCATTTTTCTGCACTTGTTTCTTCTCTCTTCAAAACCGTGAGCCACTCTCTTCCATTTCCAATCAATTTCTCTTCATTTCTCAACCATTTTTATGCCAAGATCAATCTCTTTAACCATTACCCATGCATTTAACCTTCATTAAACACTTCCTAATCATTATTTCTTCACTTGTTCTTCATCATTTCATCATCATCTCTCACGCGTGAACAGTACCTCTCCATTTCTCTCTCAAATTTCTTCATCTTTCACTCATTCTCTTGCCAAAATCAATCATCCAACTCATTATTCATCCATTACTCCTTCAATTTTCACTCTTAAAACTTGATTTCATTATCTCTCCACATAAAACCCAAAATAAAAAACCTAACTTACCCATTTCTTTCTCTTCCAATTTAAGCTCTTTTTAGTCCACTTTTGATCCAATCAACACCATCCATTATCTTAAATCATCTCTTGGATCAAAATAATCGGTTTAAAATAATCCATTTCACTCATTATTTTACAAAACCGAATTTGGAATTTTGGGTATTTTAAATTACCATGGTTCCTTATTATATTATGCACCTACATTTTCATATGCATAATTGTTTTAATTGTAGATTACGGATGATGGTTGTTTAATATTTGGATAATTTATATTTGGATGATATTTTCTGAATTCTTAGAATGAATATGACTCTTTAGTTAATTGAATGTTTAATTTTTATATGTTTCTTGATTAATCATTGAGATATTCTTTTTGGTATAAACATAGATTTATAGTACTTTTGATGATTGATGATTATATGTGTGTTGCTTGATGAATTAATGGAGTTGTTGGTTTGTTATAATTGTTTTAGCTTATATGGAAGTGTTTTTAACCATGTTGTATATTTAAGGATTTGTTCATTTTAAGGGGAGATTCTGTCGAAATTTTTGCTCGCACAAAATTGGTAATATTTTTATCAAATTATTTTTTATGCTCTTGTTTCGATTGCATCTATCTATTTTTTATGAAGGGGGAGATAAATATGATATGTTTTTGGATAATATCATTTTGGTTTAATTTTTTAATTGGCCATATATTTAGGGGGAGCATACAATATGATTTTGGATAATATGCATTTTGAGCATTCTTTTGATGGCATGATGGTTCATGATCATTTTATGGTTAATTGGATGTTTGGTTATTATATGTTTCTTGATTAACCATTGACATATTATCGATCTTCGCATGAATTTCTATAATTTTGATGATGAAGGGGGAGAAGTCATGTATTTTTAATATGAAGACATATAATATGTATTTTGATCTTAAAGTATTTGTGCATAATTTTGAAATATTCAGGGGGAGTTTTTGTTTTGAATTTGATTTATATGTTTAATTATATATGCCATGTATTAAGGGGGAGTACAAATGTCAAAATACATGAGATATTTGTCATCATCAAAAAGGAGGAGATGGTTAGCCTAAAGGGCTATACATAATGTAATTTTGATGATAACAAACATATGTATTAAGTGATTTAATAAATATTGTATTTCACATTTTCACTAGTTTTTGAAGGATAATATTTATGCAAGTGAAATCAAGATTGAAGACACTCAACGGACAACAGCGACATCAAGAATATAGTTTAGAGCTCGACGAACAAATTAGTGCGATAAATTCTTGTAAAGCCGGTATGATTTAGTTGATGCATGATTTAGCATTTGAGAAGCTCAAGAGATTAATTTAATTAAATACTTTTCATAAACTAAAAGGTTTTATGTTTATAAAATAAAGTAATTTGTGGATTTAAGTAATTTGGACTTAAATGCTAAGATTTAAAATCTTTGATTTTAAATAAGTATTAAATTTCGGAGTTGGACGTTTTTACAAACATTTGAAATATTTTGGGCCATACTATAATTTATGAATATTTTGGACTAAAGTGAAAGGTTTTGAGAACCTTGAAAAATATGAGTATTATGTTGAAAAAGACCTTTGTGTGAAATAATAAAATCTTTGGGGCCATATCATAATTTTAGAAAGTTTGGGAAAGACAACTATTCTTAGTAAGTTCTGAAATTGGACCTATTTGCAAAGTTTTATGACATTTTAGGCCATAGTATAATTATATAAAGTTTTGGGCCAAAGTGTAATTTTTAGTGAACCATGTTACTGTAGCAAAATTCAAAAATAACGGTAATATCACTATTCCTGAGCGGTTGGCCGGATAATCAAGCGGCTAACCGCTTGGGCTCGGGAATTTGCCTATAACGGCTAGTTTTTGGGCTTTCACTATAAAAACTCAACTCAAACTTCATTCTAAAAAAAAATAATACAAGAAAATATAAGATCATATAACATATATTGAGCTTCCATTTCTCAAATAATCATTTATTGAATCATTATTGAGCTATAATTTGTTATCCACTCTTAAAGAGAGTTTCATTGTTGTGATTTTCATTTCTCATTAAATTGTGAGTATACAAGTGTGGGAAACACTTGGGGTGAAGAGATTGGGGATACAATCTCTTGTTGTAAATGTCCATTGACACCTTGGAAGTCAATTGTAAACATTTGAAGCCTTGGGAGGCTTGGATAGTGAAATCCTCAAGCTGGGTGAGCTTGGAGGCGTGGACGTAGGCAGGGATAGCCGAACCACGTAAAAATCCTTGTGTTTGTTTTCTCTTCCCTTACTCTTTTAATATTGTGCTTGATTGAATTTATTGTTTTCATTTTATTAAGGCAATATATTAAATTGTTGTACGAATTGTATTGCATAATTTTTAAAATCACAATTCACCCCCCCCTCTTGGGTTGCATAACTTGCATTTCAATACAGACCAAACTTCTGATTCAAATCTAGCCGTTTCAGAAGATCCATCTGAATCTAAACCAATATCTTTCATCTCATCTAGTGATTCTGAAAAATCTTATGCTGATATCACTAGAATCCTTATGGGCCAACCTGAAGACATTGAGCCTGCTCAATCTTCAAGAACTGACCTATTCTTTGAAATACCCTCAGATATTGAGGAAGATTCACCCGAAGCACCCTCAGCTCCAAACCGACCTGGTCCATGGTTGCTTGGACAGATCGATTATCCGAAATGGCTGCTTGGACAGATCTCCAAATATTAAGAGCAAATGCTACTACAACATCAGTTCTTAGAGAACTTGCTACCCGTTTTACGAGATCTTTAAGAGATTGGTTTGATACTTTAGGAGAGTACAGACAATTACAGTTTGTGCAACTACCTAATGTCTCATCTGCTCTTTCTGTCATTCACGAGCAATTCATTGGAGAATCAGCCGCAGTCTTTGAAGCTGCAAGACGAGATTACCTCAATATGAAGTGCTGCTCCCTCAACTCTAAAGATCTTGGTTTCCATTACAAATAGATGTCAATCCTGTTTTATAAGCTCAATGGATTCAATGATCTGACTCTTAAACATGTATTTCTGGCATCATTACCTGAAGAATTGCAACCAGACATACAGTGGTAGCTCATGAGTCTCAATCTCACCATTGACAACATTTCCTTGGGAAAGATCTTTCAGATCGCCAAAGGATGTTTGGAAAAATTATGTGAATAGAAACAGTTCTTCAAAGAACTCTTAAAAGACAAAGAGTCTTTCCGAAGTGCTTGCAAAAAGCCTTACTTGCAGATCAAATGTAAGAAAAAGAAAGATTGTGATTGCAGCACCAAAAAGAAGAAGCATTTCCGAAAACTCAAAAATCCAGATTTGTTTCCTAGATCAAAATCCAGGCAAAAATCATACAGGTTTTTCAGGAAAAGATCTAGTTCTTTCAGAGAACAGAAAAGGAAAAAGTCAAGCTGATGCTTCATTTGCAAGAAGAAAGGCCATTATGCTAAAGATTGTCCCAACAAAAAAGATAAAGCCATCAGACTTCTTAAGCATTTACAAGCAACCACTAATTATTCTCCTCACAAAGATGAAATTGAGTTCTACTTAGAACAAGAGGAGCCCACTGATGAAACAGTGTTCGCACTGCAAAACTTATCCGATGATTCTGAAAATGATGAGTTTCAGATTGTTTTTCACCAACAACTTTTGTCTCTAGACACTACCATCCCTATCCCTTCCATAAAACTCCAAATCTTACCCTCCAAATTCCAGAGACCAATTCCCACCATTGGACTTCTTGATACCAGAGCCCAAAGAAATATGATAAACCTAGACATACTTCCATCTCAGTCTTGGCAACATTATGAAAAAAAATTTCAAAGCAGTCAATGGAAAATTTTTTACCACCAAGTTGATTACCAAAAAATCCATTGGTATTCAAATCTTTCCAAATTGTGTTATCTGGACAAAAGTCATCGATTCTCATCTGCCTAATAAGGATATCTTGTTAGGATTTGATATCATTCACCAGATAAAACACCTCCAAATCATTCCTATTGGCATTCGAGTCAAGTCCATGTTTAAACCCTTCACCAATATTCTTAAGCTTTATGGTTTGTCCGAAACCTCCCAGCCTTTCCAAGACATTTCCACAAAGTTTTTGAAATATTGTCCTGAGTCTCATGCTGACTTTCACCATCCAAATCCTCTGTGGAAAAATCCACATTTCTTTGTTCAATTGCCTTTCAAGTTGAATGAAGATGTCAATCCAACCAAAGCCACCCATCCAGGAATGAGTCCTTCCGACTTAGTCCTCACCCAAAAGGAATGTTCTCAGTTACTGGCCCAAGGTCTTATTGAACCCACTAGTTCTCAATGGGCTTGTCAAGCTTTTTATGTTGAAAAACATTATGAGATTGTTAGAGGGAAAAAAACGATTAGTCATTGACTATCAACCTCTAAACATGTTTTTACAAGATGACAAATTCCCTTTGCCAAAAAGACAAAGCATGTTCACCTATCTAAAAAATGCTCAAATTTTTTCAAAATTTGATCTTAAATCTGAATTTTGCCAACTTGGAATTAAACCTTCAGAACGTTACAAAACTGCCTTTTGCATTCCCAATGCCCACTATCAATGGACCGTTTTACCCTTTGGACTTAAAACAGCCCCGTCTATTTTCCAAAAAACCATAGTCCAAATCTTCCAACTCGTTTTGCATAGTGCATTGATTTACATTGACGATATTTTGTTGTTTTCAGGTACACAAGATGACCATCGCCATTTGTTAAATCAGTTCTTTGATATTATTCAATCTCATGGAATCATGTTATCAGCTAAGAAAAGCACTATTGCCACCAATAACATTGAATTCCTTAGAATGATTATCAAAGATGGCCACTATCAGCCAGGAAAGCACATTGCCCAAGAACTCATCCACTTTCCAGATCAGAATCTTTCCAAAAGGCAAATCCAGCAGGTCCTTGGTATTATTAATTATATCAGGGACTTTATCCCTCATGTTGATCATCACACCCGCCAGCTATGTCAGCCTTACTAAAGAAGAATCCACCTTCGTGGAATAACAACCACACACTTGCTGTCACAATGTTAAAGCAAATTGCGCAAAATCCGCCACCATTAAAGCTCATCACCGATGGCAGGCGAATATTGCCGACTGATGCAAGTGACGAGTCATGGGCGGCCATCCTCCTTGAAGAAACACATGGCAAAGAACACTTTATTGCCAATGCCAGTGGACACTTCTCTGACACACAATCCATTACCACAGTGTGTTCAAAGAAATTTTAGCTGTCAAGCATGGTATTCAAAAGTTCGAGTATCATCTTATCGGCCATCACTTTCTTGTCAGAATGGATAACTCAGCTTTTCCCAACATCCTGAATTTCAAAGGGAAAAATGTTCTAGAAAAGATGTTGCTTAGGCTAAAAGACTGGTTTTCAAAGTATGATTTCTCTGTGAAGCATATAAAAGGAGACCACAACCTTATTCCTGATAAATCATTCTTTTTCATATCTGCAGAACACCATTTTCCTATCATCTTCATGGCCACTTCACTCCCCTCACAAGCCCTTACCCAAAAAACCTTTCCCCTTGGAAAAACTTTCACTATAGTCTTTGCC
The DNA here is from genome assembly GCF_022201045.2 of Citrus sinensis. Taxonomy (NCBI): domain Eukaryota; kingdom Viridiplantae; phylum Streptophyta; class Magnoliopsida; order Sapindales; family Rutaceae; genus Citrus; species Citrus sinensis. The sequence goes on from NC_068560.1 coordinate 12,161,049, forward strand.
ATCCAAGAGTTTGCCAAGAAAGCTGTTTTTAGGTTTTTCATGAAAGTCTATCTCTTATCAGACTCATTTCCATTTTCCACCTTCCATCCAAAAAACTTGTTTCTTACAGGTTTAACCTTGGATCCTTCCAGAGACATTTCAGAAGATGAATTATGGTACATTTGGTGCCTAACCGTCCTCTATGCCACCAAACTGATTGTTCTAGTCACAACCACCTTAGAACATTTGCTCAATCCAGACAAATCAACCTCCCTCATCTGGACGCTTCTTGAATGGTTTTCTCCACTTCCATGGTGGAGAATGAAACTTCAACAATTGTCACAATTTCATAACTTGGAACATATGCCAGCATCCGAAGCAAAAATGTTCACATCTGTGTTCATTATTCATAGACCATACTTCCAACACCCTGACACAAACTTCTTTTGGACTCAAGATCAAATTTTTGAATGGTTCACCACCCCTCACCCAGTTATCCTTGAGCAAGATGATAAAGTTCAAAATGAACTCTATAATTTCCTTTGCGAACTGAACCACCAACCTACTCCACACAGAGATATTTCTCACACCTCCCTCGGTCCACATCATGATCCCCACTCCTTCAGCAATTTCAAGGAAGGAAAACCAGACTTCACTAATTTTCTATACCAAGATGCACAAGACCCATGGGAAGCATTCTTGCCATTAAGCCAACATCTTCAAAACCTCCAACAAACTCCACCAACACATGCCTCAGACAATCCCACAAATAAAGCCAATTCCAGCACACCAACCGGCTCCAAGGAGCGTAAGATATTTTGCCCTTGGCCACCCTGTCGCCCAGATCATCAACATCCACCAGACACTCCACGTCCATCACTCAAAGTCCTCTTTTCCAAAGATAAAGATAAGACCGACAACTCATCTGATGAAGATTACATGAATCTCTAATCTCCGTGATTCACGCAATATGCCATCTTTAACTTTTTCAAAGTTTGTAATAATTAAAGCATGAGTCATGCTTTAATTTTTCTTTATTACTCTTGCTTTTGCCTTTTAACGTTTGTAATAATTAAAGCATGAGTCATGCTTTAATTTGTCTTTATTGTTTTTACTTTTTCAAAAGTTTGTCGCTTGTAATTATGTCTTTGGAAACATGATAGGGGCCTATCCTATCCTTTTCCATGGTTTTCCTCCTTTATAAGCTCAGCTTCTCTTTGTTAGAAGCATAGCGAAATATAATAAAATCTCTAGCATTCTGAGGTTCTATGTGATGTAGTACCCATGCAATATGATAGGCGTGTGACGCATGATGGTTACTTAAATAGATATTCTTTTGTAATGAATGAAAAGCAAGTCATTCTTGTACCTTTAACACCTAGACAAGTGTATGAGGATCAAATAACATTACAAAAAGAGAGTGATACAAAAAAAGAAAATGACAGAAGGTAGAAAAAAATAAGAATATTGTTGAGAGAAAAGAAAGGCAGCAAGTGAATTTGTTTGCAAAAGAGAGCGAGGTTAAGAGGGCTTTCTTTTCAAAATAGCCTATCATTGTGCTTTTGTGCAAGGAGGCTTGTTTACATACTAATGAGCTTAACTCTTCTTTGCCTAGTGATATTGTGACTCTTTTGCAAGACTTTGATGATGTGTTTCCAAATGAAGTTCCTAATGGCTTGCCACTTATTAGGGGAATTGAACATCAAATAGGCTTTATCCCTGTAGCTACCATCCCTAATAGACCCGCATATAGAAGCAACCCTGAGGAGACAAAGGAGCTTTAAAGGTAGGTTAAAGAACTCTTGGCAAAGGGATATGTGAGGGAGAGCATGAGTCCATGTGCAGTACCAGTTCTACTAGTACCGAGAAAGGATAGAACATAGAGGATGTGCTTTGACTATCGTGCAATCAATAAAATCACTATAAAGTATAGAAATCCTATTCCTAGACTTGATGACATGCTTGATGAATTGCATGGTTCTTGTGTGTTTAGTAAAATTGATCTTAAAAATGGATATAATCTAATTACGATTAGAGAGGGAGATGAGCGGAAAACTGCCTTTAAAATAAAAAAAATGGTTTATATGAGTGGTTAGTGATGCCATTTGGGTTATCTAATGCACACAGCACTTTTATGAGGCTAATGAACCATGTTTTGTGTGCTCTTATTGGTAAGTTTGTAGTTGTACATTTGCAAAGTGTATTGACTGTTTTAAGAAAGGAAAAGTTGTACGTTAATTCGAAGAAGTGTTCATTTTGTACAAATTGTGAGAAGTTTTCATCGCTTGGCTTGTTTTTATAGAAGATTTGTGAAAGATTTTAGCACCCTTGCTGCACCATTAGCTGAAATTGTGAAGAAACATGTGGGATTTAAGTGGGGTAGTGAACAAGAAAAGGCATTTAATCTAATCAAAGAGAAATTGGTTTCTGCACTATTACTTGTTTTACCTGATTTTGCTAAAACTTTTGAAATTGAGTGCGATGCTTCAGTTACAAGTATTGGAGCCATTTTTATGAAAGAAGGGTGTCCAATTGCTTATTTTAGTGAGAAATTAAGTGGACTAACCCTAAATTATCCTACAAACGGCAAGGAGATGTATGCATTGGTTAGAGCATTGGAAACTTGGCAACACTATTTTCTACCCAAAGAGTTTGTTATACACACTGATCATGAGTCCTTGAAGCATTTGAAATGGGAATGTAAGTTGCATAAGAGACAAGCCAAATGGGTTGAATTTATTGAGCCATTCCTTATGTGGTCAAATCCAAACAAAGAAAAGAGAATGTGGTGGCTGATGCATTATCTAGAAGGTGTGCACTTTTCTCTACGTTAAATGCAAAATTGTTAGGATTTGAGTACATTAAAGAATTATATGTTAATGATTCTGATTTTGCTAATGTGTTTAATGCTTGTGAGAAAGTTGCATTTGGTAAGTTCTATAGGCATCACAGGTTCTTATTTAGAGAAAATAAATTGTGTGTGCCTAATAGTTTTTTGCGTGAATTGCTTGTGCATGAAGCTCATGGGGTAGGTTTAATGGGACATTTTGGCATTGCAAAGACTTTAGATTGTTTTAAAAGAGCACTTCTTTTGGCCACATATGAAATGTGATGTTGAAAGAATATGTGAGAAGTGTATCTGTTGTAAACATGCTAAGTCTAGAGTTTTACCCCATGGATTGTATAACCTTTTACACCTAGCGAACCTTGGGTTGATATTTTTATGGACTTTGTTTTGGGTTTATCTAGATCAAAAAGGGGAAAGGATTCTATTTTTGTTGTTGTTGATAGGTTTTCAAAGATGGCACATTTCATTCCATGTCACAAAACTGATGATGCAACAAACATAGCCAATTTGTTTTTCACGAAAATAGTTAGATTGCATGGAGTACCTAGGAGCATAGTTTCAGATAGGGATGCTAAGTTCTTGAGCCACTTTTAGAAAACTTTGTAGGATAAGTTGGGTACTACTTGTCATCCACAAACTGAGGTTGTAAATAGAACTTTGTCTACTTTGTTGCATGCCATTATTTAAAAGAACTTGAAAACTTGGGAAGAATGTTTGAATAGAACTCTCCATTCAGCTACTAAATTTTCACCATTTGAGATTGTATATGGTTTTATTCCATTAACTCCTTTGGATTTATTACCTTTACCTATTGATGAGTGTACTAGTATGGATGGTAAAAAGAAATCTGAATTTTTCAAGCAATTGCATGAGAGAACGCAACAACACATAGAAAAGAGGACTAGACAATATGCTACTCAAGCCAACAAAGGACGTAAGCAAGTGGTTTTTCAGCCTAGAGATTGGATTTGGGTGCATATGAGAAAGGAGAGGTTTCCAGCACAAAGGCATTCCAAGTTGCTTCCAAGGGGAGATGTCCATTTCAAGTGGTGAGTATAATGTGAGTGCTACTTTGAATGTTTCTAATCTTTCTCCTTTCGATATAGGTGAAGATTCTAGGACAAGTCCTTTTAAGGAGGGGGGAATGATGAAAACCATCAAGGGAATACCATTAAAGTTTCAACTAATCTTTTGAGCATTCACGGAGGCCCAATTACAAGAGCTAGAGCCAAAAAGATACAAGCTACTTTAAATGGGTTAATTGAGAAAATATGGATTGAAAATGCAATTCAAGATGCAGGACATGATGAATTGGGCTTGGAGAGAAGACAAAGCATTGTGCACATTATTCAAGTTGTTGGGCAACCAAATATACAATTTAGGTCAAATGCAGGAAGGGTAAATTCAGAATAAAACTGGTATTGATTAAGCTTGAACCAATGTGCAAGCTATATACCACTAGAAAGATATTAAGTTATCTTCTCAATGCAATTTACAGAGTTGAATTTAGAGTTCTCTAGAAGGTGTTATGACCAATTTATTACAGCTTGTTCAGGCTTGGGAATTCCAACCACTCCTTTGTTTATTCAACTTCATTTATTTGTTTGGTTTCAAGTTTGTCAATGTGTTAGGTAAGTCTATCATCAATGATGGTGGGCTAGCATTAAGTTTATTAATGACTAACATTAATAATGGTGGGTTAGTGAAGAGTTTTGAAGTATCCTTTGACAAACCTATTTGGAGGGTTGTTCCAATGTTTCCATTTGTATTTTTAGGATCTTGGGTGGTTTTTATTAGCCTGTTTAAAATTAGTAACCTTGTTATGTAAGACGATTAGAGATGAATGTTATTTGAATTTGAAGGATTATTTTTTCTTTGGTTCTTTTGAGAACTAGTGAACTTATCAAGAATTTGCATTCTTGTGGCATTCCAAATCTAAACTTATCACTCACCTTCTCATCCAAAAATTGAGTGTGGCGTCAATATCCTTCCCTATACCTCTGGTTCATGTTTTCTTAAACATTGAGTCAAGGTTTTTGTTTCACTTAAATATGTTTAGAACTTTCTTGGGAAGTTGAAACTCCAAATTAAGTGTGGGTTTCAAAGTTTCATTGTGGGATTCGCATCATTTATGCAAGATTAATCCTTTATATCCTATTAGCCTATTACTAGAAGGATAATATTTACTTCTAATTCATTTGTTTTTCCAGTTATATTCTTCTTTTTTCTTGATAGATAAAAGTTCATCAGTATATTTATCAACGGTTCTATGAAAAATTATTTCTAGAAACTTCTTTTTTGATTTTAATTAATAGAATAAGATCTATGTTTAAGTTTCTATTTTTTAATATTATGAGTTCTCCAACTCTAAATTCATGAGCCTGTGACAGATACAATTGAACTAACTATTTAATATATAAATCAGATATTTCTAATGGGATATATGTGTAGCTATATTATTCATTATGGGATCCTAATCTAACACTGGATCATATCTTGTTTATGATTTTGAAATAATCTATTACGTGGCTTGTTATACTGACGGGAAAAACTGATATAGTTCCCATTCGGGTTAACCATTAGAATATATGTCCCTGTTTTCCTGTTGATGTACCATTTGTTATTTCAAATTTTGAACAAAAAGTAGGCTCTAATACAATTTTTTGGGGAAATTTATCAACGTTATCAACCCAAGATCAACAAAAGGGTGCCAATGATAAATTTTTAATTTTTTGCAATTTTGCTTTATCAAAGTGCACCTTTTATGCAGTAATTGTTATCTTTGTGGTTCTCTTTGTGGCAAAAACTTCATATTTTTAAATCTACTATGGATTAAGTCTATGAATTTCAAGTAATTGTTCTAAAGCCTCGAGAACAAAAAATAATTTTTCTTAAATTATTCCAATCAGGGGCTATAGTTGTAAGATTGCCTAAAAATTAGAATGACTATGAAACTTTTGCAAATGAGAAGATTTCATTTTGAAGATATACAAAAGCATTTGCATATTCAGAAGGTTTGACCTAAAGCATTACAAACCTTAATTTTGATGATAACAAATAATATAGTAAGGGTAATATGGAAAAAATGCTTTTGAATCTCATTAGTTTTTGCAGATCAAAAATCATTCATGTGAGATCAAGCTCAAAAGATTTAAGGACATGCTCATCAAATCAAGACTTAAATGTGAAGAACCTTGGCTTGGATGATGTTTCATTGTCATAATTCTTGTAAAATTAATTTGTTAGATTTATGCATCGTCAGGCATTTAAAGCTCAAATTTACTATGATCATGTCATTCATAGATGTATTTTGTCCAAGAAAATATTTTCCACACTTGAAGAAATTTGAAAACTGAATGTTTTACAAAATGAATTTCTTCAAAGCATATGTGCTGATTTGAAAAAAGTCTTGAAAAGTTTTGACGTGCCAAAAAACAAAGAAAATTTATACAATTTTAACATTATTTCTGAAAATCTACAAAAGGACCTATTTGATAATATTTCAAAACCTTTTAGGCACTTTCATATATAATTATATAAAACCTTACAAATGTGGACCAAAATGCAAAAGTTTCAAAGTTCGAATAAGCCAAAGAAACTCTATCAAAAATGGAATCTTCCTCTTCTTCATCAGAAATAGCTTCATCAAAATCCTTTCCTATTTCTCTCTCTTCTACTCTTTCCTTACCTCGTTCTTGTCAAAAACATGTAGCCTCAAAAATAGAAAATCTTGTTGAATACTCGTATATTCCTGAATTTGCTCAGATTAATGAATCCCAAATCCCTGTTATGAGTCCATATCATCTTTACAAACAAAAAACTTCTTTCACTCGAAGCATCAGAACCCTAATTTCCACAAAAAGACCTCTTCCCAAAGAGTACATTCAATCCTCACGACTTGATCAGTGTGCTCTTCTAGCCTCTCAAAGTGAACAATATGTCACAATGGATATACCAACAGACCTCGTAACCAACTGAAAACGAGAAGGGTATGCACACCTCCATCTAGTGGTGTCAGGCTTATCCTCACTTTACATGGCAGAAAAGGCTTACCTGTCACATCCAGAATTGCTCTCCTTGACACAAGGTTCAAACAGTATCAACATGTTGTTATTGGCATCATTTTAACCACTCTCCATGCTGGAACTGTCTTGTTGACCTTCTACCCAAATTTCAACATGTCTTTAGAAGATCGTAACCTTCCAACAACACTGAAAGTCCAAATCTAACTTCAAGGAGCAGAACAAAAATCCACTTCTAAAATAGCCACACTCCTAGTGTATCGATTGCAAAATCATGCGCTAGATCTCCCAACTGCACAAACAACCAGTGATGCACTGATGATCCTTGCAGACACAGATACAATTCCAACCCTAATCCAAATTCCCAAACAAATTCAAAAGCAAGAGTTGCTCAAACTCATGCCTTTGGAATGACTTACCAACTATAAACAATTCCATCAGAATTCAAAACTTGTCCAGACTTCTCAAGTTGTCTTCGAGAGAAGAACAGATGGACAAGTCAAGTTGTCTTTTTATACTCCAGATAAGCCAAGTCCAGATCCTCCACGGCTCTCCTATACTGCTATGATTATAGCAGTTTCTACTGGACAAGAGTCGAATCTTCCAATCTATGGATTTTCCTTAGAAGGGTATCTAGTATATCCTAAAAAAGTCAACGGTCACTTCTTATGGGATGTTCCAGAAGCCCATATGTGTAATCCCGATTGTCCCTGCTTGGATGATGACGAAGACTTTGAAACTATGAGAATAAGGAGAAGGAGAAAGAAACAGCCTTGTATTCCTAAAACTCCGTGTCAGCCCTATCGTTCAGGACCACCAGATGATCCAAAGTTAGATCAACCTTTACCCATCTACAAGAAAACACTCAGGCAAATAAAAAGAGAGTCCCCATCAAAGCCTATCCCTGTCCAACCACAAATTAAGTCATGCTTGATGTTCTCGATGTTCTCATCTTCTAGCCAATCATACCAAGAATCTTTTCCTCCACTCGAAAGACACACAGATCCCCAAACCAAAGTTGTTTCTCAACCTTATGTCCAATCCCCAATCACATCCTCTAGAGCACTAGAAGCACCAAAGCAGTATGAGGCAGTGCTAAATTGGCAAACCTAAAATGCCAGTGCTTAGAATCAAGCTCTCCACCATCTTGGGAAAAAGATTGACAAAGTGACATCACATGTGTCATAAATAGAAACAAAGGTGGACACAATTACTGCCCGACTTGAACAAATTTATTCAAATCTGCAAAATAGAATCTCTGAATTGGATATTGATCTCAGAACAATGATCAGCAATTGTATTTGGGGTCCAAAATTCAATAAGAAATAAGCAGAGATCAGACAGCTAAAAGTAGAATTGGCCAGAATTAATGCTGACAAAGCACAACCTTCCATTTTCACTAAAACCCAATCCATAACTATACCAGCACCACTATTCACATCATATCAGCCTTTTTACAATCCTCTTAAACAGTCAACTTATGACCATTTCTTTGGTCTTTCTCATCTCCAATACACAAACCCAAATATTCCTTCAGTTCCACCGCCAAAGCCTACCTCACCAAGAAAACCCAAATCAAAAGTCAAAATCTCAAAACCTCCACCCAAGGAAGATCTTCAAGTTCAGAAGACTCTCCTAAAGAAACTCCTGAACCTCCAAAGAAAGACAAAGCTCCAGCTTACCAATACCATTATCAATAGATTGATTACCAAAACAGTGACTCAGATTCAACCTCAGAAGAAAGTTTACCCTCCATAGATCATCTCAGCTCATCTGAACAAACTTCATCAGATTCAGAGTCCCACTATACAGACATTTCTGGTCTTCTAATGGCCACAAAAATAGAAGATCCTAGTACATCTACTCCTGTTGTCGATGAATCTTCTAATGATAATAACTAGTTCCCCCGGTTTTTAAAAATTCTTCCAAACCATCTTCTTCACCATGGTTTACATTTGATGACATCCCTCGTCACAAATGGCAGGCTCGACATCAAGAATTTGTGCATGGATTGATGTGCAAATGACAAGGCCTCATGTACAATCTCAAAATGTTCTCCGTGAGTTTTGTTCCAGATTCACTAGATCATTACAAGATTGGTTTAAAAGTCTAGGCGAATACAGACAACTCCAATTTATTCAAACCACCATTCCTATAGCTCTTGCAGTCATTTATGAGTAGTTTATTGGAGAACCAGTAGCATCAACTGAAGCTTCTCGAAAAGAATATCATCAGATGAAATGTTGTTCCCTTAAACAACAACACCTAGAAATGCATTACAAAAGGATGAGCATGCTTTATTACAAATTGAATGGATTTAATGATCCATCTTTAAAGCATGTCTTTGCTGCATCTTTACCACCAGAGCTTCAGCCAGAGCTTCAAAGGCAATTAACAACCTTTAACCTTGACATAGCAAATGTCTCACTTGGAAAAAGCTTTCAATTAACCATGCTATGCCTTGATAAGATCTGTGAGCAAAAAGATTTCTTCAAAGATCTTATTGAACACAAAGAACCCTTTGCCTCAGCTTGATGAGAGAAGAAGTTTTAGAGAAACATGATATGGAGAGAACTGAAATTTTATTTATGATTAACTCCTGCCTACAACTGAAGCATAAGGTGCCTTATATAGAAAATCATTGAGGACAGGACCCCTCGAATGATTATAATCGACAAACAGGCACATGCTTTTAGAAAGTAAACGCACACCTTTTTAGAAAGGAAAGCACACCAACTAAGACTTTTATATAAGACAAAGTAAAGCACACCGACTAAGACTTTGAAAGTAAAGCATACCGACTAAGACTTTTTAAAGTAAAGCACACAGACTAAGACTTTTACATAAAGCATTCAAAGCAAACGGGAGTCACATGGGCTATTGCATCAAAAGCTGTGTGAGAGCGACAAAGTGTCATCATGGAGTGGATGGATAGCGCGATGGTGACACGTCTCCTGTCTCTTTCTCATATTGGCGCTTGTGCCAATGGATGCATCTCTGGTCTAGATACGCCTCAGCTTGCTGATACTTTTCTTCATCAGTTTCAGACATGTGATGTGATGTAGAAGCAGCAGGAGAGTCTGGGTTGGTGACAGTATAATGGGGATTTTCAGTTTGGAGAAGGGAATGAAAATCTTCCCATGGGTCCTGAGCGTCTTGGAATAAGACGTTGGTGTAATCAGGACGTTGTTCCATAACAAGGATTCCTTTGGGACTTGAACTTGAACCTGGAGTACAACCTTGTGTTTTTGGAATTATTTCAAGGGTGTGTGATGGTCCAATGGAAGTATGGTGAATGTTTGTGGCAGGTGGAGGAACATTGTTAAGTTCCATGAGATAGGCTTTGAGAACAGAGGTGACTGATGTATCATGGATGAAGGTATAAGGATGAGGGTAAGTTCTCCATTCATATGCCATGTCCTGTGTCCAGTAGTCTCTTGTTTCTGGGTGCTGGAAGTAGGGCCTGTGAATGATGAAGACTGTAGTCCACATGTTAGCTTCCTATTCTAGCATTTTGTCTAATCCGTGAAAAGTACACAGATTCTGGAGTTGTTTACGCCACCATGTGAGTGGGGAATACCATTCGAGGAAAGTCCATAGAAGGTTTGGTGAGAGAACTTAGGAGTAGTAAGGTGAGTCAGGACTGGTTTGACGGGGAAAACTAGCTTCGTAGCATACAAGGTGGTGAGACACCACATGTACCAAAGCTCATCTTCAGAGATGGACAAAGAGGAGAGAGTGAGGCCTGTGAGAAACAGGTGCTCCATGCAAAGGTTAGGAAAACGGTCAGGTTTTATGGTTTGAACATTAAAGAAAAACCTGTAAAGGAACTTCTTTGTAAAATCTTGCAGTTGGTAAGCTGATTGGAAAGAGATGTTCATGGGGAAGTTTCTTTGGTTGAGAGCTTTGAAAGAAAGTTGGCGATGCATGGCTATAACGGGAATGGTTTGGATTGAGGAAATGAGTGAGGGCTTATTTATAGCTAGACGTGTGAGGAAGTCTGGAATGAGGTTCTGGTTACTTTTTATGTGTTGAATAGTGAAATCATATGTAGCAAACCAGTTTTTGAGACTGAGCAGTTGCTTGTCTGGGAGCAACTTATTTTTGAAGTCAAAGATTTAGGGAAAAGAAGAGTTATCCATATTGATACGAAATTTGTGGCTGATAAGATGGAATTCAAATTTTTTAATGCCATACTTGGCTGCCAAAATCTCTTTGTAGATCACATGGTAGTTCTTTTTAGAATCTTTCCCAAAGAGATGTCAGCAATGCTGAGATTAGTGGCTGTGAGTTTTCGTTGAAGATCAGGTTGTAACTCAGAAGGAAGAGAGGCTATGAAGACATATTTGAGAGACGGTTCATTGAACCCATTGAGCTTGTAAAATAGAATACTCATTCTTTTGTAATGAGACTCTAAAAGATGTCGTTTACGAGAACAACATTTCATCTGATGGTACTCTTTTCTGTCTGCATCGGTAGATGCTGTTTTTTCTCCAATGAATTGTTCATGGATGAGGTTGAGTGCTGTACCAACTGGTGATTGCATGAATTAGAGTTGTCAATATTCTCCCAAGCTTTCTAACCAATCTTACAAAGAACCCGTAGATCGGGCCATGAATTCACGAAGGACAGCTTGAGATTGAGCATTTGGTTTTGTTCCTTGGAGATCAATCCATGCAGTAAATTCTTGAAGTCTAGCAGGCCATTTGTGACGGGGAATGTCATCAAATGTGAACCAAGATGCTGAGGATGGTTTTGTTGAGTGGTCATGAGCTGGTGGTGGCATTGGTGGTACCGATTCTGTGTGAGATGCTTTATGCTCATCATCAGAAGAACTGTCTTCAACAATAGGTGTAGAAGTTGAAGCACTGGGATCTTCAGTTTTGGTTGCCATTAATATGCTCGTAATGTCAGCATATTCTGATTTAGAGTCAGTGGAGGAACTGGTTGAGTTTGTGGATGAGGAAGAGGAAGATGGGTTTGACTCGGACGGATTGGACTCATATACAGATTCTGGTTCAGAGAAGTCAGAGGATGAGTCATGAACAGTATGATAATGATACTGATCCATCGGTCCTTTATCCTTTTTAGAAGGTTCAGGAGTGGCTTTTGGTGAATCTTCCGGAGGTGCCGGAGGAACAGAGGAGGATGAAGGTGGTTTTGACTTGGGTTCTAAAATTTTTACTTTGGACTTTGATTTCTTAGGTGAAGAGGGCTGTGGTTGAGGAGTGGGTTGGAGATGTGAGAAGCCAAAGAACTGGTTGTAAATAGGCTGTTGAGGTCTGGGAGGTGTATAAAAAGGTGAATAGGTTTCAAACACAGGTGGAGGCACATGTATGGACTGTGTTTGGGTGAAGAGTGTGGGACGAGTTTTTTCAGCATCAATTCTTGCTAATTCAGCTACAAGTTTTCTGATCTTTGCTTCTTTCTTGTTGAACTCTGGACCCCAGATATGATTGTTAATCATTCGTCTGAGATCGGTATCTAGCTCAGAGATATGGTCCTGTAGATGTATATACATCTGATCAAGACGATGGCTGATTAAATCAACTTTAGTTTTAGTCTGGGAGACTTGACTGGCAACTCGATCAATTTTCTTTCTGAGTTGTTTGAGAGTTTGATTCTGAGCATTGGTGTTCTGGTTTGCCAATTTAAAACAGCTTCATACTGTTTTGGTTCTTCAGGTTGCCCAGAGGCTGTAACTGGGGATTATACAAAAGGTTTTGAGACAACTCTGGGTTGAGTGTCTGTTTTTTTTTCAAGTGGTGGGAATGACTCTTCATAAGATTGACTTGAAAACATTAGGCATGATCTTATTGGTTGAACATGAGGTTTGGGATCTGGTGGAGATTGTGGAGGAAAGGATTTGCAAGATGTTTTTGAATGAGAAGGCTTTTTCTTTTTCTTTTCCTGTCTCCTCATAACTTTCAGTTCGCCATCTATCCGTATCATCCAAGCAAGGACAATCCGGATTACACATATGGGCTTCAGGAATATCCCATAGAAAATGACCATTGATTTTATCAGGATATATAGGATACCCGTTTGATGAGAAACCATGAATTGAAAGTTTCTTTTCTTGACCAGTTTGAACCGCTATAATCATAGCAGTGTAAGAAAGCCTTTGACTTTCTCAAATAGGTTGAGACTCAGGTGTTTGGAAAGATAGTTTGACTTGACCATTCTGTCTTCTTTCAAACATGGCTTCTGTTGTTTGAACTAGTTCAGAGTTTTAGTGGAAGTGCTCATAATTGGTCAGCCATTCAAGAGGCATGAGTTTGAGTAATTCTTGTTTCTGGATTTGTTTGGGAATTTAGATAATGGTTGGAATTGTGTCTGTGTCGGCAAGGATCATTAAGGCATCAGATGTGGTGTGAGGTGTACAAAGATCTAGCGCATGATTTTGTAATCGATACACTATTTAGTGGTGAAGAGTTGCAATCTTTGATGTGGGAGTTTGTTCTGCTCCTTGGAGCTGGATCTGAACTTTGAGGGTTGTTGGAAGGTTGGGATCCTCAAGAGAGAGGTTGAAATTTAGGTAAAAGGTTAATAGGACACTACCGGCATGGAGGATGGTCAGAACAGTTCCTATAACAGCATGTTGGTATTGTTTGAACCTAGTGTCGAGAAGAGCAATTCTGGCTGTAACAGGTAAAACTTTTCTGCCATGGAGAGTCAGAATCAATATACTACCACCAAGATGAAGATGGGTATACCCTTCTCGTTTTCAATTTGCTACAAGATCTGAGGGTATTTCTAAAGTGACATACTGCTCACTTTGAGAGGCTTGTAAAGCACATTGATCTAGTCTAGAAGACTGGATGTACTCTTTGGGTAATGATCTTTTTGTGGAGATGAGGGTTCGAATACTTTTGGTGAGAGAAGTTTTTTGTTTATAGAGATTGTAGGGACTCATGATAGGAAACTGTGATTCATTGATTTGGGCAGATTCAGGAATATAAGAATATTCGACAAGGTTTTCAGTTTTGGTGCCTACATGTTTTTTACATGATCTTGGAAGAGAGAGACCAGAGGAAAGAGAAATATGGGATGAAGACGATGAAGGGGTTGAGTTTGAAGATGAAGTTGTTTCCATGTTTATTTAATCTTCTTCTAGGAGATCAAATAAGATTATTTGGAATTACTAAGGATACCACCTCTTCGTGAAGTGTGGCTCTGATACCAGTGGGTAGTTGTACGTGGCGTTGTTTACACCAGATCTACAACAGAACGAAGTCTGTCCTTAGGGCCAGTAGCCTGCAAGTTCTGGTTTCTAGCCGGTATACACTTAAAACAGTTTTTCACGATCCCGTCCCAAAACACGGCACTCATGGCCTTCAAAGAGGGTGAACGTTGTGAGAAAACAATTTCATTTTATAAAAATCAGTTTTGGAGGATAAATAGGACTTTTCTTATGCACAGGATCCTCAGGCTTAAGGCAAGTGCAGAGCATACTCAGTATGAAAATTTAGAGGCGAGCGTACCCTTATATTCCTGAATCTGCCCAAATCAATGAATCACAATTTCCTATCATGAGTCCTTACAATCTCTACAAACAAAAAACTTCTCTCACCAGAAGTATTTGAACCCTCATCTCCACAAAAAGACCATTACCCAAAGAGTACATCCAGTCTTCTATACTAGATCAATGTGCTTTACAAGCCTCTCAAAGTGAGCAGTATGTCACTTTAGAAATACCCTCAGATCTCGTAGCAAATTGGAAACGAGAAGGGTATACCCATCTTCATCTTGGTGGTAATAGATTGATTTTGACTCTCCATGGCAGAAAAGGTTTACCTGTTACAGCCAGAATTGCTCTTCTCGACACCAAGTTCAAACAATACCAACATGCTATTATAGGAACCGTTCTGACCACCCTCCATGCTGGTAGTGTCCTATTAACCTTTTACCCAAATTTCAACCTCTCTCTTGAGGATCCCAACCTTCCAACAACCCTCAAAGTTCAAATCCAGCTCCAGGGAGCAGAACAAACTCCCACATCAAAGATTGCAACCCTTCACCACCAAATAGTGTATCGATTACAAAATCATGCATTAGATCTTCCTACACCTCACACCACATCTGATGCCTTAATGATCCTTGCCGACACAAACACAATTCCAACCATCATCCAAATTCCCAAACAAATCCAGAAACAAGAATTGCTCAAACTCATGCCTCTTGAATGGCTTACCAATTATTAGCACTTCCACCAAAACTTTGAACCAGTTCAAACATATGTGAAATTTTGACTTTGGTTCTGAAATTTTGACTTTGGATTTTGATTTTTTGGGTGAAGAAGGCTTTGGTGGAGGAGTTGGTTGGAGATGTGAGAATCTAAAGAAGTGGTTGTATACAGGTGGTTGAGGTCTTGATGGTGTATAGAAAGGTGAATATGATTCAAAACACTAGAGGAGGAATAGGTGTGGTCGGATGAGTCTTTTCAGCATCAATTTTCACCAATTCAGCTTTGAGTTTTCTGATCTCTGCTTCTTTCTTGTTAAATTCTGGACCCCATATGTGATTGTTGATCATTCGTTTGAGATCAGTATCTAGGTCAGTGATACGGTCTTGTAGATGTATGTACATCTGATCAAGACGATTGCTCGATCAATTTTCTTTTCGAGTTGTTGAAGAGTTTGATTCTGAGCATTGGCATTTTTGGTTTGCCAATTTAAAATAGCTTCATATTGTTTTGGTTCTTCAGGTTGCCTAGAGGTTATAACTAGGGATTGGACAAAAGGTTTTGAGACAACTCTAGTTTGAGTGTCTGTCTGTTTTTCAAGTGGAGGGAATGACTCTTCATAAGATTGTCTTGAAAACATTAGGCATGATCTTATTGGTTGAACAGGAGGTTTGGGATCTGGAGGAGGTTGTGGAGGAAAAGATTTACAAGATGTTTTTGGATGAGAGGGGTTTTCCTTTTTCTTTTTCTTTCTCCTCATGACTTCCAGTTCGTCATCAACATCCGTATCATCTAGGCAAGGACAATCTGGATTGCACATATGGACTTCAGGAACATCCTATAAAAAGTGACCATTGATTTTGTCAGGATATACGAGATACCCTTCTGATGAGAAACCATGAATGGGAAGTTTCTTTTCTTGGCCAGTTTGAACTGCTGTAATCATAACAGTATAGGAAAGTCTTGGAGTATTTGAAACAGGTTTTGGCTCAGGTGTTTGAAAGGATAGTTTGACTTGACCATTTTGTCTTCTTTCAAACATGGCTTTAGTTGTTTAAACTGGTTCAGAATTTTGGTGAAAATGCTCATAGTTGGTCAACCATCCAAGAGGCATTAGTTTGAGCAACTCTTGTTTCTGGATTTGTTTAGGAATTTGGATGATGGTTGGAATTGTGTCTGTGTCAGCAAGAATCATCAAGGCATCAGATGTTGTGTGAGGTGTAGGAAGATCTAGTGCATGATTCTGTAATCGATACACTATTTGGTGATGGAGGGTTGCAATCTTTGTTGTGGGTGTTTGTTCTGCTCCTTGGAGCTGGATCTGGACCTTAAGGGTTGTTGGAAGGTTGGGATCCTCAAGAGAGAGGTTGAAATTTGGGTAAAAGGTTAACAGAATACTACCAGCATGGAGTGTAGTCAGGACGGTTCCTATAACAGCATGCTGGTACTATTTGAACCTGGTGTCTAGGAGAGCAATCCTTGTTGTAACATGTAAGCCTTTTCTACCATGGAGGGTTAGAATCAGTCTGACACCACCAAGATGAAGATCGGTATACCCTTCTCATTTCCAGGTTGCTACAAGATCTGAGGGTATTTCTAAAGTGACATATTGTTCACTTTGAGAGGCTTGTAGAGCGCACTGATCTAGTTAGTTTGAACTACTGTAATCATAGTAGTATAGGAAAGTCTTGGAGTATCTGAAACAAGTTTTGGCTCAAGTGTTTGAAAGGATAGTTTGACTTGACCATTTTGTCTTCTCCAACCAACTCCTCCACCAAAGCCTTCTTCACCCAAAAAATCAATATCCAAAGTCAAAATTTCAGAACCAAAGTCAAAGACCACTTCATCTTCATCAGTATGGCATCTCCTAGATGTTGAGATATAATGGTTTTATTTTAAACACTTTGGCATGTTCTCAGCAATTATTAGAATTTTCGGCAATCTCGTGCTGGTTCCACAAATTTTTTTCCTTTTTTCTTCGCCACACCTATTGCATTATCCTTTTTGGTTTTTTTCTTTACTTATATATAGCCCCTACTGTTTTCTCTTCCTGTTTACCACTTACGATTATTTAAAACTTTTTGGATTCTATCGCTAATTCTTTACAGTTCTTGTGCATTGATTTGTCTAATCATTTAAGACGCCATCTTGACGTGGACAAGATATTGTAAGAACTATACATGTGAATTCTGTTATGATGGAATTTGTTTCGCGCTCTTAAATTTTGGGTATGGAAATTTATACAGCTGGTGTTTTTAGGAATTAGTGTATGTTAGCTAGATTTTTATATTTTATGGCAATTCATCAACTGCTTATAGACAATGATAATAGCAACCTGTTAGCCACTCTTGCTATGTTGAGGCTTCAATGTATAACAGAAATTGAAATATAATTGCTCAAGTTTGAGAAATATATTGCCTACTAATTCTTGGGATGTAATATTAATTACCCAATCCCATTTCTTATAGCTTTTCCTTAATAATTTTCTATTATTATTTTCCATAATTTCTATAATTATAGAAATTATAATTTCTTTTTTTGTTCTCTATCAGTTTAATCTTTTACAACAATTTCATCTAGTTAAATAAGAAGTTGGTGTTGTAATTGATGGTACAATTAGCTTTAAACTTTCATATAGTGGATTTTAATTTACTAATGGATTTTTGTTACTTACAATATGCTATTGTTTATAATTTGCAGCCATGTTTACATGGAGATAGGGGTTGTGGTAGCTGGTGAAAAGATTGATGTAGCAACTGTAATTCCAGAGCATTACACCTTAAAGAAGTTGTGGCAAGATGTAAAGGATGTGTGCTTTGACAAGCCTATAAGACATGCTAACAAAGTGAGAGTTTATGTCATGTTGCCATGGGAAACATCTAATATGCATGTAAAACCTGACTCTGACCTTCAAGACACATTCAAAAAGCTGAAACTGAAGAGTTATTCTTGGCCATTATTCATTATCAGAACGAAGTTAGATGTAACCCCTATTTCTCTGGATCAGAATGAGAATGAAGAGACTCCCCTGGCCAGTTTCATGTTCCACAAGTTTCTGAGCTTGATTGGTTTGATTTTGCTGAAGTAAATGAATCTGCTTTGCCTAACTGGAATGCTTAAATCAAATCTGTTGTTGGATGTTCTGCTACTGCGGCTGAAGAGATTGAAGGCAACGAAGATGATGATAGCACAACTAGTGGGTTTGCTAATACTTATGATAGTATACGTGTTCCTGATCATGAAAATAATGCAGAGGAAGTGGAATCTGTTGTAAGTGATGATGAATTAATTTTAACAATGAAGATGAGTGGGATGCGAGATTGGATGCCTATGAGTCTGGAGATGACAGTGGGGCAGATTTAGACGGTGAAGATGAAAACGTTCAACTTGCTGCTTGTAGGTATGAAGCAAATTATGGTGGCTTCGAGTTCACTCCTGATGGTGACAATATTATACTTAGAATTGGACAGCTATTCAAGACAGCTGATGAGTTTAGAAATGTTGTCAAAGTTGTCATAATAAAAAATGGGTTTAGACTTAAAAGGGTGAAAATGAGAAGAGTAGGGTGACAATGAAGTGTTCGGCTTTAGGATGTACTTGGAGAATACACGCGAGTCTAAATTGGAATAAGAAACATTTCCAAATTAAAAGTCATATGCCCAAACATAGTTGTGAAAGAAACAGTGAAAACTATGAAGCAAATTCAACATGGATTGATGCTACATTCCTTCATTTATTCAGAGCTAACATAGAAGTTCCTATTGATGTGCTCGGGTCAGAATTATTCAGAAATTATGGCCTTAGAGCTGCTTGGTCAAGACCATAATGCCATTTTCACAAAGCTATTCAGGTACATGCATGCAATCTTAGCCTCAAATCATGGTTCAACAGTGTCGTTAGAAAAAGATTGGCTTGGTGGTGGGGTGAATCCTCACTTTAATTTTTTTTTTGTATTTTTTGATGCATGTAGGTTTTTGAGGGTTGTAGGCAGTTCATAGGTGTAAATGGTTGTCACTTAAAGGGTCTGTACAAAGGGGTTTTACTATATGCTGTTAGTGTAGATGCCAACTACGGCATATACCCACTGGCCATGTGTGTTGTAGAAATTAAAAACATTGAGTCTTGGGTTTATATTATGGAGAAACTTTATGATCAAATAGGCTGTAACGATGGTGAGGGTTTGTGCTTCATGTGTTGTAGAAATTAAAGGGTATATTGAATGCACTTGATAGGGCTTTTCCTCGAGCCATGAGAAGGTATTGTTGTAGGCACATATATGCAAACTTGAAGCTGAAATTTCCAGGAATCTGACTTAGGAATGAATTTTGGGCAGCATGTAAAAGTGGAAACCAAGTGGAGTTCAACAATCATATGACTGAAATTAACAGCATCAGCCCTACTGCCCATAGGTGGCTGTTACAAATTCCTGTGACATGTTGGGCCAAACATTGCTTTCCCACACAAACCAAATGCTCACGTCATAAATAATATGACGGAGTCCTTTAATAATTGGATAAGTAACTTTAGAGGCATGCCAATAGTAAGAATGCTTGAGGAGATTAGAAGAAAGATTATGATCCTCATACATAAAAGACATGAGCTGGTCAATACTTGGCAAGATGAGCTGCCTCCACTTGTTAGGAGAAGAGTAATGGAAGCAAGGGTTGAATCTAGGGCATTATCTATAATATTTAGGCACAATAAATCATTTGAAGTCATGGAAAATGTCTCCAAGAGGTGTGTTGTAGATCTAGGCAGCAAGCACTATGATTATGGGGAGTGGGATGTATCAGGCTTGCCTTGCAAGCCTAATATGTGCCGCATTGATACAATGAGGTATAATGTAAATGAATATGTCCATCCTCTGTTGAAAAAAAGTGCATTCATGAAGACCTATCAACACCAATCATATTAGTGCCAGATGAAAGTAGATGGCCATTACTCCTACATGATAACTTGCTGCCACTAACTATCACTAGAGCTGCTGGCAGGATGGAGAAAGACAACCATTTAAGAGGAGCACAAGTGTAAGATGTTCTAACTGTGATGAGTGGGGCCACAACGTGAAGAGTTGCAAGTCTATTACCAAAGCTGGAAAAAATAAAAAATTGGTGAAGAAGAACTTCTATCAGGTCTTAGTTACTTGTTTGTAATGAAGTTTTTATATTGCTTTTGTTAGTCTTTGCCTATTTAAATGACGAACTAATATATCTATTAATTATCTAAATGTAAGATCGAGGAACGACATCCAGCTGTAACAAAAAAGAAGTTGTCACATGTGGTCCAACCATGAACACTCAAAACAGTGTCCATGAAAATGGTAAGCGTTTCGTGTCTAGTTTATTTTTTAAATTTATACATATACAAGTTTAATTTCACCACCTGTTTGTTTTACTAATGTTGTAATTCCAAAATAATATGTTACATTTTAATTTTTGTACATTTTATTATGAAGGACAACTTACCTAAGAATGACCACTGCCAAGTTAAAGCATCCAGCAGCATTATGAATACCTTTTTTGTAATTATGGAAAGAGCAGGAGTGAAGCTAATCCCTTCTAACAAATTCTTTTGAGGGATCAGATGATACATCACCTTAACTATAAGCATT
The DNA here is from genome assembly GCF_022201045.2 of Citrus sinensis. Taxonomy (NCBI): domain Eukaryota; kingdom Viridiplantae; phylum Streptophyta; class Magnoliopsida; order Sapindales; family Rutaceae; genus Citrus; species Citrus sinensis. Next base: position 12,181,694 of record NC_068560.1, read on the forward strand.
GCTATGAAGATGTCGTATCATCTTTTTGTCACTCAACTATAGATATAGGTTTGAGTTTTTGTACATTTTTAGTTGTCCGTCACATACAAACACACTTTTTATGGGGCCATATATGCCTTGCCTATTTTTGTCATTTCTAAACAGAGGATATTGTTATTTGTATTGGCTAATAGGAATTCAGCCATTGATGATATGTGATACTCTTATTGTTGCTAGATTGCATACGTCTTTATAATCTAAATAGCAAAAAATTATGTGCTTTATATTGTTTCAGTACTTCATTCCTTATTAATTTTAATTTGTTGATTAAGGATTGAATATTTAAGGCAGTCAAGGGTTAATTTCAGCAAAGGCTTATGCTCTTGTTGTGGTTGACATTGTCAATTTAAACAGCAGCGTTTCCTCTGCTTGTACATGTTATTATGAAATGAGACTTGCTTTGTTTGCAATGACAAACGGATATATAGTTTGTGCATATTGTTGTGTGTTATTAGATGTATGTTTCTTGAGAAATTAGCTTGAACAACAGTAGCTTATGCTATGGTTGTTCTTAAGCGAGTTGCTTGTATGTACTTGTTGAACTTACATAATGATGTAACTGCTCATGTGTGTTATTTATTGTGTGTGTTGGATATGTATAGATATGAACAGCGGGATGTGCTGGGTTTGTAGAGGTTCTTATGAAATAAGTTGCTGTGTGTTAGTGTGTGCTTGTTGTATTTTGAACAGCAGCTTGTGTTGAGGGATGTAACTGCTACTGTGTGTTATTTGTTGTGTGTATTGGATATATATGCATAAGACGAGCAGCTTGTGCTCTACTTGTGGGTCGCAATGAAGTGAGTTGTTGTGTGTCTACTGGATACGTATACATATACTGGTAGTTTGTGCTATGTTTGTGGTGATTGTTATGAGGTGAGTTGCTATGTGTTAGTGTGTGTTTACAGTATTTTGAATAGCAGCTTGTGTTGAGGGATGTAGCTACTGTGTATTATTAGTTTTGACTACTCAATATTGTCAATTTTTGCCACCTTCATTTCCAACGTTGGATTACACATGCATTTTATTCCTATTAATAAGCACATTACATATAAAAAGCACTATATTCTACAATTTATTGCATTCTTCATACTTAGGAATTCTTAGGATTACCACTTCTTAAGCATCATTAAATTGAGCACAAACATAACTAGGTTCATGTACATTATCATCTTCACAGCTCCTCCAAAAACTGACTTTTGCAGCTTCTTCACAATACTCTTCACTTCCTTCATGTTTGATTCAATAGCATTCAGAGTATCATAATCCACAATAGCACCTAAATTCTCCTAAAACACAACTCCATTATTGAAATTATTCCTTTCTGGAACCCACCATTTAAAGTACCCACAACCTTTGTTTCAGCATCTATAATAAAGCTTGTGAGGGTTGTCATCCGATTCAGATATCATCACTTCGGCTCTCATCCGACACCTGCAGATTCGATTTGAAAACCTAATGAGTTTCCCATTAACAAAGTTCCTCTAAGCTGGCTCATAAATTTGTTGCATGCTTGATTGGCTGGATGTGTTTGAGCTCTCAACATCCATTTAGTTGAGACAATGCAGTAGTTTCCTTATGTTGAATGCTGTTGTGGATGAGTTTGAGACAAATGCAAAGATTTCTTATGCCTTTGTTGAATGCTTCTGTTGATAAGAAGAAAATGAAGAATAAATTGTACTTTGTGATTTACTACGCCTCCATTTATAGCAATTGTTGCTGCTCAAATTTTTACCGTTTACTTACAATGGCTACTTTTACAAATTTATTTCAGTTTTACATTTTTTTAATAACCAATGTCAATTACTTCATATAGTTGGGCATTTTGGTCTTTTTCTAATTTTTTGTGATTCCCGCCATTTTTAGTACCCATCGGTTCTCATCCATTTTATTTAATAATTCATTATTTTGGCGGAAAGGGTATTTTAGTAATTTTAATAGTCAACTAACGGTCAACTTAACGGCAAGGGAGGTATGTGTAATTACATCAATACTTTCTATCAAAGTGTTAATACTTCAAACCTCAGGGGAGGTCCCTAAAAATTACCCTTTGTCAAATGATGTATAAAGCTTGTAGCTAATAATCCAAAAGAAAGAAAAAGCAAATACTAAAACGAAAATAAATAATGATTAGATCCATAACACTAAAATCAATTATGCAAATGATAAAAAGGATAATAAAAAAAAAGGACATTTACTGGTACTTGATGATTTTGGCTCACATCTTGCTCTGGTTTTACACTCAATAATGGCTTGAATGCCCTCTATGGGTCGAAGATAAGCTTTCCATCCAGTTTTCTTATAAAGTAACAAATGAGATCTTTTAGAGTCTGATTCCCAAGACTAAATTGTACACTTTCTTTTTGAAATAGTGTCCATAAATTATGAATCTCACATTGCACATATTGCTTGGATGCGTCTCAAAAGATCATAAGATATTATCTAATAGTTCTTTACTTAGGCCATCTTTAACGAATTTAATTTTATCTTCATGATTTTCATAAACCATTCCTAAATTTTTACAATGTGATTGATTACAATCAAGTTTTACACAGTCAAGACATTTAGAGCCAAGTCGATTAGCTTTTTTTTTTTTATAGCAAATGTGCTTTTACCAAAACCAATCGAACCTTTGCTTTAATTAACCAATGAATATAAAAAAAATCACATTGGTCATCAACAAACACAATCATTCGCAATGAGCTTTATTAATTTTCTTGAGAGCATTTTAAAGAAAAGAAAGAAAACACTTATGCAATTTACATTGTATTTCTTCCATATTTGATTTTGGGGTTTTAGTTATTATAGAAACTGAAGATACTGACTTAAAAAGTTACAAAGTACCATTTATATCGAAAAATGAATCAAAACACATCAACAAAATAAATCAATTATGCAAAATCAAGTCAAACTTGGAGGCAAACAAAATAACAAAATGAAACACACAATGTGAGAAAGATTGAGTATAATCAAATATTCAACTCACCTTCATCCCTTTATTGAGTTAACCTTAAGTTCTAATTTAAAGTCTTATGTCCACCCTCTGTTTCCATGAATTGTCTTTTTAGATCCTCAACATGTGACACTAACACTGGCGGTCGTAGATCCCAGATGAGATGTGATCTACAAATTTGTGTCAGGCCTCTTAAGTGAAATTTCACTTGTAACAGTTCTCTAAGATGCTTCAAAATGATCTTTCTTATTGAGGTTGTCATGACGTTCGATGAAAGGAAATACAATCGTCAAACAAACTCGGCAAGAGATATCACGAAACTCAAAAGATGTGCGATGCATATCATCTAAAACATAAAAAAAACAACTAAAAACTTTTAAATTGGCAAAGTAACAGTAAAACAAATTGGCACAAAGTAAAATCACTCATTAAATATAGAGAAAAGAAAAAAAAGATTTAATCAAGATTTGGTGGACCACTTAAATTTATTTTAGTGCTTAATGTGATTGGTATTCCAGATATAGTTTTAATTTTTTATCATCAACTTTAAATATAACCCATTCTTTAGATTCTCATTTTTGTACAACCCCATATAGATATATATTTTTTACAATAAATGGGCCACTCCACTTTGACTTTAATTTCTCTGGAAGAAATTGAAGATGAGAATGTTAAAGCAACGTTTTTTCACCAATCTCATCTGTTTTTCAAAAAATTCTTTTATCAAGTAAGATTACAAAATCATGCACTAGATCTTCCCACACCACACACTACATCTGATGCTTTAATGATCCTTGCAGACACAGACACAATCCCAACCATCATCCAAATTCCCAAACAAATCCAGAAACAAGAATTGCTCCAGCTCATGCCTCTTGAATGGCTGACCAACTATGAGCATTTTCACCAAAACTCTGAACCAGTTCAGACAACAGAAGCCACGTTTGAAAGAAGACAAAATGGTCAAGTCAAACTATCTTTTCAAACACCTGAGACCAAGCCCGTTTCAAACACTCTAAGGCTTTCCTACACTGCTATGATTACAGCAGTTCAAACTGGTCAAGAAAAGAAACTTCCCATTCATGGTTTCTCATTAGAAGGGTATCTTGTATATCTGACAAAATCAATGGTCATTTTTTATGGGATGCTCCTAAAGCCCATATGTGTAATCCGAATTGGAAATCATAAGGAAAAAGAAAAAGAAAAAGAAAAAATCTTCTCATCCAAAGACATCTTGCAATTCTTTCCATCCACAACCTCCACTAGATCCCGAGCCTCCTGTTCACCCAATTCGATCATGCCTCATGTTTTCAAGTCAAAGTCAATCTTATGAGGAATCCTTCCCTTCATTTGAAAAACAGACAAACACTCAAACCCGAGTTGTCTCAAAACCTTTTGTCCAATCCCCAGTTACAGCCTCTGAGTAACCTGAAGAACCAAAATAGTATGAAGCTGTTTTAAATTGGCAAACAAAAAATGCCAATGCTCAGAATCAAACTCTCTAACAACTTGGAAAGAAAATTGATTGAGTTGCCAGTCAAGTATCCCAGACTAACACTAAAGTTGATTCAATCATCAATCATCTTGACCAAATGTACATACATCTCCAAGACCGTATCTCTGAACTAGATACCGATCTCCAACGGATGATCAACAATCATATCCAGGGTCCATAGTTTAATAAAAAAGAAGCAGAGATCAGAAAACTCAAAGCTGAATTGGCAAGGATTGATGCTGAAAAGACTCGTCCATCACCAGTATCTTCTCCAATGTTTAAATCTTATGCACCTTTCTATACACCATCCCGACCTCAACAACCTGTCTACAATCAGTTCTTTGGATTCTCACACCTTCAACCAACTCCTTCACCAAACCCTTCTTCACCCAAAAAATCAAAATCCAAAGTCAAAATTTCAGAACCACAGTCTTCATCTGTTCCTCCGGTCCCTCCAGAAGATTCTCCAAACGCCACTCCTGACCCTCCTTGCAAAGACAAAAGACCAATGGATCAGTATCATTATCATGCTGTCTAAGGCTCATCATCTAATTCTTCTGAACCAAAAACAGTATATGAGTCAAATCCATCAAAGTCAAACCCATCGTCCTCTTCTTCAAACTCAGCTAGTACCTCCACTAATTCTGAATCCGAATATGCTGACATTACCAGCATATTAATGGCAACCAAAACTGAAGATCCAAGTGCTTCAACTTCCACACCTATAGTTGAAGATAGTCTTTTTGAAGATGAAAATCAAACATCTCAGACAGAACCGGTGCCACCAATGCCACCACCAGCTCCTGATCACTCAACAAAACCATCTTCAACATTTTGGTTCAAATGTGATGACATTCCTCGTCCCAAATGGCCTGCTTGACTTCAAGAATTTGCTGCATGGATTGATCTCCAAGGAACAAAACCAAATGCTCAACCTCAAGCTGTTCTTCGTGAATTCATGGCCCGATCCACGGGTTCTTTATGAGATTGGTTAGAAAGCTTGGGAGAATACAGACAGCTCCAATTCATGCAATCCCCAATTGGTAGAGCACTCAATATCATTCATGAACAATTCATCGGTGAAAAAACAGCATCCACCGATGCAGACAGAAAAGAGTATCATCAGATGAAGTGTTGTTCTCTCAAAAGACATCTATTGGAATCTCATTACAAAAGAATGAGTATTCTTTTTTACAAGCTGAATGGATTCAATGAACCTTCTCTCAAACATGTTTTCATAGCCTCACTCCCTTCTGAGTTACAACTTGATCTTCAAAGAAAACTCACAGCCACTAATCTCAGCATAGCTGATATCTCTCCGGGAACGATTTTCCAAATGGCAATGCTATGTCTAGACAAAATTTGTGAGCAAAAGGAATTCTTCAAAGATCTTATGGAAGATAAAAAATCTTTTGCTGAAGCTTGTAAAAAACCCTATCTCAGGATAGAGTGCAAAGATGACAGGAAGTGTGTTTTTCCAACCAAAAAGAAAAAACATTTTCAGAAACACTTCCACAAGAACTCATCCTCCAAAAAACCCTTTCCGGTAGTTCAGAAAGAAGGATGTCTCTCAGTACAGAAAGAAAAAGCACAACCGTTGTTTCATTTGTAAGAAACACTGTCACTTTGCTCGAAACTGCCCTCACAAATCTGCCAAAGTTGTTCGTCTCATATAGTATGTTCAGCATTCTTCTCTGTTATCTGAGAATGCAGATGTTGAATTAAATTTTTTAGAACAGTCAGAATAAGATAACCAGATTGCTTTCATCATCGCAGAATCTTCTAATTTTGATGATATTTCAGTCATCTCTACAGTTCAAAATGTCAACCTTATCTCAGCCATTCCTAGACTTTCTCTCAAAATGTCCATTTTTCCTTTAAAGTTTCATAAATCTATCCCTGTCATCGGGTTTATTGATACTAGTGCAAATACTAGTATGATTGATCCTACTGTTCTTCCCTCTGAGTATTGGGAATCTCATTCAAAGCTTTTCAGAGCAGTTAATGGAGAAACTTTTGAAACCACTTTGATTACCAAAAAACCCATTGGTATTCAATTCTTTTCGAATTGTATAATTTGGAAAAAGATTGTAGCTTCAAAACTCCCTGATAAAGATTTACTCATAGGTTTTGATATCCTGCATTTAGTTAAAAACCTATTCCTCACTAGTTCTGGAGTTCGCTACAAACAGATGTTCTTGCCTTATATGGATACACTTCGTCTGTATGCACTTTCAGAAACACCATCTCCATACAGTCACATTTCACAAAAGTTCCTAGAGTTTTGTCCAGAAAACCATTCACAGTTCCACCATCCTTCACCTCTTTGGAAGGATGAAAAATTCTTCATTCATCTTCCTTTCAAACTCAATGAGGACATAAACCCCACAAAAGCATCTCACCCAGGTATGTCTCCTTCAGACCTCTTGCTTAATCCTCAAGTTCGTTCAATTACAATTTACGCACAATACTAGCATCATTAAGATTTGAATTAAAAGCTTTAATAGCTCAAACTGATTTATGTTCAAGTTCGACCGATAAGTGGCAACACTTACCGTAAATCAGTTGATAGGGTGACATTGTTAAAGACGTCTTAAATGCCCAAAGTGCATCAGTTGGTTTCTCTGTACTTTGAGTTAACCGTCTTTTCTAAAGTTTATTTTATCTCCCTATTTGCTAATTCAACTTGACCATTTGTTTGAGAATGATAAGGGATAGCATTTATGTGTACTTCCATATTTCTTCATTGATGACTCAAATGACTTGTTACAATAATACTTACCTCTGTCACTAAAATGGCCAATTTTAAATATTTGTTCTTTAATTCTTATTTTTTTTATCTTAATTTTATAATTTTTATCTTATTTTGGTGAGTGTTTGAGATTTATAGTTTGGATTTATGTTGTTATGTGTCACTTTTAGTAACTACTCTGCTAAGGACCTTAGTTTTTTTAGAGAACTTTTGCTTTGAAAGCTTTTGGTGCATTTCTAATGTCGTTGGAGCTATTCTTCTTGCTTTGAAAGCTTTTTCGTAATTTATATTCTCTTTGTTAGGTTGTGAGTGATAGCAAAATGTTCCGAGTTCATGTGGTATTTTTGGGGCATCCTCTACTGGAGGGGTTTCGAATGATATTTCCATTCTTTCTTTTTGTTTTTGGCTTCCATCTTTGTCTATCTAAATACTATAAAGTTGCGGTTATGTTTTGATTTTTCATTTCATTTTTGCAAACTTTTGTTGCAATGATGTTGGAATGTTTGTAGTTTATGTAGAGTATCCGGACTCTGCTATTTGGGGCCTCTGTAATGTGTTTCTTTTCCCCCCTACCTCTCTTTATTGATGGGTTGTGAATGGTATATTTAGAACTTAGTTGGCTTTTTTTCCCCTCAATTTTCTGAAATGAAATACCCTTTTGCAGTAATTTTGAATGTCAAATAGTTTTCTCATTTTGAATGTTGGTTTATGATTAATTTGTTTAATTGTCCGACTGTGGTGCAGAATTTCATGTGTAACGTGAGCAGGATTGGATAAACGTCCTGAAGACGATCTCTATTTGAAGAGAGTAAAGATGCGTCGTTGGCTCTTTTGTACTTGTCAAGTAGAAGAGTCTTATCCATCTCATGAAAATGAGCGCCTGAAAAGCCTAAAGAATTATCCATATGGTATGTTTCTTTGGCCCTTGTTGTCTCGATTTATTATTGAATAGTGAAGCAGCTTTTGAATAGATGTAATACTCTGAATTCCTTGTTTATAGCATCACTTTTAATTGGTCTTGCAATTATATTTGGGTACATTTAATAATTTGTAATGATTCCGAACTTTTAACTGTTTTATGTTTAGATAGAACGATTTGGACATGGCTTTGATCTCGTATTTTACAGCTTAATAAGATAAATTAAAATTCATATTTATGATAGGAAATTCTTGATAATTTTAGCACTTGATTTTTAATATTATGTTGGAGAATTGCTAGAGATGAGAAAAAGTTGGTTATGATAGTTGTTTTGATGATCAGATGGGTACCGATGTCAAGCATTCAATAGTTAATACCTTTTACTTTTCCTCATTTGTGGCTGCGCTCAAACTAAAATTCAAAATTGTTTTGTGAGAGCTTATTGCAGTGGATATTCTATTCTTTTTGCAGAAAATTGATATATCATTTGATTAGTAGCAACTAGTTTCATTGTGACTCCAAGTACATATTTACTGTTGTAATTAAGTTTGTTTTCACATAAGGCCTTCAAAAGTAGCTATTGGCATAATTTCATATGGTTAAAAGGAAATGAATAGATTTCTTATTTATGAATAAAGGCATACATCTATAACTAGGTTCAGTTGTTTTTCTATGCTTGTCCTATCTCAATCATTTTCCACATTTTAGGGCACCACAAAAAGGTCCTAGCTCTTGTAAAACCTGAAGTGCAGAAGGAAGCACCACCTATTGAAGTGCCTGCATTGCCTTTGGATGAACTGAAAGAAAAGACAGACAATTTTGGATCAAAGGCATTGTTTGGTGAGGGATCGTATGGAAGGGTGTATTATGCAAACTTAAAAAATGGCAAAGCAATGGCTGTTAAAAAGCTTGATGTTTCCTCTGAGCCTTAGTCAAATGTTGAATTTTTTATTCAGGTATATCTGAAACTTCATAGAAGCATATTGTTTTTATTATTACTTTGTTGTTATTGATTGCTGAATTTACATTTTTAATGCATGTGCTTTTGTCCCGCTATTTTGTATCAAGTTTCAGTTGTTTCAAGATTGAAGCATGAAAATCTTGTCGAGTTGCTTGGTTACTGTGTTGAAGGAAATTTATGTGTTCTTGCTTATGAATTTGCTACAATGTGATCTCTTGATTAGAAGATATGATGAGCTGATTTGGATTATACATGTAATTACATGCAGAAAAGGAGTTTAGGGAGCACAACCAAGTATAGTGCTTGACTGGATGACATGGGTTAGAATCGTAGTTGATGCAACATAATACACAGAGATATCAGATCTAGCAATGTCCTTCTCTTCTAAGATTTCAAAGCAAAGATTGCATATTTTAACCTTTCAAATCAGGCCCCTGATATGGCAGCTTGCCTTCATTCTACTCGAGTTTTGGGAACCTTTGGTTATCACGCTCCAAAGTAATGCTTCTGAAAATCTTCTGTCCTATTTATTCGTTTTCTCTGTTCTTGATTCACTATTTCCTTTTTTGATGATTGGTTTGGTTCAGTGCTTCTAACTGTCAAAGATAATGCAATTACTACTGACAAATTTCTATATACCATATGACCTTGATTGATCCCAAACTTGTGACTTTGACTTTTATCCTATCCAAAATGACACTAAGTAAATGTAAAACAGTAAATTTTAAGAATGGATAATGTTCTGTTGAACTAGAATGGTTTTTAAGAATGGGTAATGTTTATTGAACCAGAATGGTTTTAGGAATGAGTTATGTTCTATTGAACTAGATTGCTCTGTCAGAGATGGTTTATAACGAAATAAAATATATTAATGTTTCTGAGATTTATAATCTTTTTATGATGATTGTTGTTAAGGATTGTAGTGTAGATGTTATGTGTAGATTTTGTATAGATTTATTTGTTGGTTTGGTTTGGAATGTTGTTGGGTATGTGGCTGGAATTAGAGTGGTATTGGAAGATGGTGGGTTGCTGGGTATGGGTTGGAGTGTTGTTAAGTGTCTGCATTGGAGTGTTGGAGTGTGGCTGTTGGAGTATTCCCACTGGAAGAGGGCATTTCTGCTGGAAGTCAAGCTTAAAGTCTTGCTATTGGAATATTTCCATTAATCTTTAGAAGTTTTGTTGGGTAACTTGGCTTGGTTTCTAGGATTATAACTTAACTGTGTTGTTTTATATTTGGGATTTTTTTAATTTAAGATGTTTTATTATGTATTCATGGTGATTACATTGGATACTATATGTATCTCTTTTGAATTTGTTGGATTGAATGGATTTTAATTAATATTATTTGTTTTTAGTTTTTGTTCCCATATTCATTTTATCAATTAATTAAATCTGTAAACAGGAATTGATTAATAAATTATAATTATAATATAATTTTTTAAAAAATATATAACTCTATGACGGAAAATAGCCATCATAAAGTCTATCACAAAAAATTTTCATCCAAAATTTTAAAATGATAATTGAACTTCCCACCAAAAATTAAAAAAAATAGGCGCGAAATTTAAATAAATTTTAATTTTAATTAAATTATTTTTATATTAAAATAATATGTGATGGATATATGACCGTGAAATACCATCATAAATTCATGATAGAAAAATATTCTGTCATAAATTAATGACAGTGACATAGATGACGGATAAACTATCATGCACCCCCTTTTATGATAGTTATTTTCCGTCATCTATTACATTTTTTCTTGTAGTGCAACAGGTAGCGTAAATAATTACCTGATGATGAAATGAAGAAAAAATTAATAGCTTGTGGAACATATTGATAATCAACAATAAAATTATATTTACCTAGTTAAGAATAGTTTGTATTTTAAGTGATGAGTCATAAATCATTACTTGTCATTTGTTAGGTGTTTTGACATTATTTTTTATATTATAATATGGTACTTTCATTTTGTACAATACAAAAAATCACAATTATATAAGTGTTATGTATCATTATTTAGTAATTAAAGGTCATCCGCACTGATATTTGGCTAAGTAAACACTCAAACTTCAGATTTTTTATTTCAAATCAACAGATTTTACCAAATAAATTAGCCGATACAGATGTATTATATTATGTTGAACTTATTCATAAGATTTTAGGAATTGATATTTTATTCCAAATTGAGAAAAAAATAACCACAAAAAGTAAAAGAAATCAAAGTTTCATACTGTAAGCGTCATATTTCCTAGCTATCTGCATATAGTAACGAGTGTTAGTCAAAAGAGTAAGCTACGTCCTCCTACACACGTGTCAGCCCAGTCAACCTAAAGGTATTCTGAAAGTAACAAAATAAGTAAGGTTTTAATTAATTTTTTAACCCTTATCTTCTTTATGATTCGAGCACGGATAACATACTAATTAGAGTCGACCGCAAATATACGTATCCAAGAGTATGACATATATATATGTATGTATTGCAACACATGAATTAGGTAAATAATACTTTCCAAGAACTTACCACTTTAAAGTTTAAAGCAATGTCAAATTGATAATAAATAATCCACCAAAAAAATCACGAAGCACATTAGTGGAGAAAAGCCGACCCGAGCAAATTATTTCACACATGGAAAGTGCATAATCAGCTGAGAATTAATTTTTGACTAAAATCTAGTGGACAAATAGGAATTCAATTGCCTTCCAAAATTACAGCTACTTCTCCTTTTCAACGTGGGCAACATAAATCATGGCAACTGCCACCATGCACTATCCCACGTGTAACAGCCACGAAGCTACTTCGCACGATTGCATGTTTCTCCAAGCGTGTCATCAGGTATTACGCAGCCTTTCAATTGATTTTTGCGAGTCAGAGCCACAAAGTACATTAAAGAGGAGCCAGCCCCATTAATGTTTAATTAACAGAATTGTTTACGCATGAGCAACAAACGTGGACGCTACGTATGTGCTTACGTGGTAAAAAAAATTGCCTATAAAGACTACTGAAAGAGCAGAGCAAAGAAAGCCATCCATCTCTCACAGATTAATTTTAATTTATTGGTTTCATTTGTTTCCTTTCTTCTTTCAATTTCAAACAAGAGAGAAGAACAAAAAGGAGAAAAGATTTTCTTGCTTGCCCGTGCTATTGATTGCTCTTAAATTGTCATACATTTTTTACATGATGATGATGATGAAGTGGGGGCAAATATGTAATTTAATACATGGGTTAAAGCCAGCGTTGACGATGGTGGTGGTTCAAGTGGCATTTGCCGGGGTGAATGTCTTTTACAAACTGGCGGCTAATAACGGAATGAGCTTGCGAGTTATTGTTGCCTATAGATTCATTTTTGCCACTGCTTTTATGGTTCCCGTCGCAATCATTCTGGAAAGGTGATTTCATCCTGTTAATTAAATTTTCGATTTGGCACTGTATATATATATATATATATATATATATATATACATTCTTTGGTCTAATTAGTTTTCGGATTTCAAATTTTATTTAGTTAGTCACTTCAGTCCGAATCTTAAGAAGTAGGGATTTTCTAACAATTTGATTGAAATGGTCATTTGAGTTTAAATTATAGGAAAAATAGTGGTTAAGGCCCATCCCCACCTTTAGAGAAGAATATTTCTTTAGTAGAACTGTTGCTTAAAAATCGTTATAAATATCTTTTTTTTTTTTTTACAATTATAAATATCTTTTTTATTTCGCTTGTTATTGTGATTTTCTACTGCTTTCCAAAGGTTCTTACACTTCTGCATACTATTTTTATACACTTCTATTTCTGTTTAGAACCCTCAAGAATCAGAAAAGCTCAAGCCAAGGCATAATTGACAATGAAATAGCCAGACGGAACATATTAGCTACACTGTAGAACATATTGCGCATTAAAAGAGACGGGAAAAATGTAAAGATTTTATTTGACTATTTGGTATAGTCTAACAGTATTAATTATTTGTTATGAAAATATTTTTTCAGGAAGAGCAGACCAAAATTGAATTTGAAAGATACTCTTTCAAGCTTTTCTTTGTGGATTATTTGGGTAAGTTGATGGAAATATATAATGCTGTATTACAAAAACCTACAAAAACCTACAAAATCCCTAGTGATCTAAACATTTTTGTCGAGCAAAAACTTCATTTAGTGGATTGAAGGGAAGAAGAGGGCTCAAATCAGGAAATAATTCTAATTTTGAGATTATTTTTGGTAATTGAATAAAGACATTAAAAGTAATGTGATGCATACAGTTGGTGGTAGACAAACACAGTAGCCAGCTGTATCACGGAAAATCTCTCCTATGCATGGCCATGTAGCTGCTGACCTGCTGTTTAATAGCTTTAAGTTACACTTGTCACTTCTGTTTCTTTTGGAATCCACAAAGCATGCAAACTCTTTCTTTACCAGCTCAAGTATCTTGAATGAGACAACGAATCCTAAACAATCTTTGGTACGCTGCATTAGTTTAGTTAATTAATTTTATCAAATATAACAGTTATCTTTACAGCTAATTTATTATTCTTCAGATTTTATTTATTTCTTTTTAAAATAATTTAATCTACGTTTACAAATTGGTTTATGTCAATCTGCATGCAGGGGATCACTATCCCAAAACCTGTACTTGGAGAGCTTGGTCCTGACATCTGCAACATTTGCTTCAGCCATGGCTAATCTCGTTCCAGCTATTACCTTTGTTTTGTCAATATCTATTGGGTACAGTTAATTTTAACGCACTTTAATTAATGGCCATATCATTTTGATCATCGTAAATGCTTTGATCATCCTAAATGTGGAGGAAATGATAGTAAGACTGCACTGTCAGAAACAAAATAATTAAAATCGGTGTTGGCTAGTTTATTCACTTGAATGAAAAATAAGATACTAAGTTAACACCGATTTTATTTTATGATCTTTAATTACAATCGATTGATTGCAGATTAGAGAAGCTTGGAATAAGAACACGGGCAGGAAAGGCAAAAGTGTTGGGGTCATTAATTGGTATAGGTGGGGCAATGATACTCACGTTCTACAGAGGAGTAGAGATCAATATCTGGTCAACAAATATTAACCTTATTCACTCTAACGGGCACGTGGCATCATTGCATGCTGACCCTGGTAAACGTTTCTTGGGTGCTTTATTTGCTCTAGGCAGTTGCTTCGGCTACGCTATTTGGCTGGTCATTCAGGTAATTAATAAATTAAAATTTTGCATGCCTTGTAATTTAATTAATTGTTAGTTAAATTTAATTATTTAGTTATAAATTGCCGTAATATGCATGTAGGCCAAGATGAGTGAGGAATATCCATGTCAATTCTCGAGCACAGCTTTGATGTGTGTAATGGGGGCAATTCCAGCTGTTGTTTTTGCTCTTTGCATGGAGAAAGATTGGAGTCAATGGAAACTGGGCTGGAACATTAGACTTCTTACAGTAGCCTATTCCGTATATATATGATGGTGAATTAATTGATGACCATTAATTTTGTTAAATTCATATAAACTTTAACCGTTAATCAAATTTTTAATTTTGTTACTTATATCGCAGGGGATTGTGGCTTCTGGTTTGATGGTGACACTAATATCATGGTGTGTGCGCACGAGAGGCCCTCTTTTTGCATCCATCTTTAACCCGTTAATGCTTGTGGTTGTGGCCATACTTAGCTCTTTAATTTTGGATGAGAAGCTTCACTTGGGAAGGTTGTTACTTTTTATCATTATTATTAATTAATTAACTGTTCATAATTTATTATAAGAACTAATTGAATAATCCGCTCAAATGGATATAATGGATATAGTAGATATTAAAAACATTGACCTTTAACTTTCATGTGTAGAAGTAATGGTGGAGAACTTCTAAATAAGTTTTAGAAAGACAAAAATTAAATAAATAAATTGACTCAAATTATGGAAACTAAAAGAATATTGACTTTTATTTGAATTTCGTATGCGTCTTGACAATATTTCGAAAATTGTTTCAGCATACTAGGAGCAACATTGATCGTGTGTGGGCTCTATGCAGTTTTGTGGGGTAAAGGAAAGGAGATGAAGAAGATAACTCAACTAGTACCTGCTAAAATCAATGGAGAGTCATCAAAATCAATTGAAATTGTTATTACTTCTCCAGTAGATGGAGATATAACAACGAAAAAAGAAGAAAAAATAGAGGAAACAATAAAGGTAATTACTAAAGGAGATAATATATTAGCCAAAGAAGAAATCAATACAGTAGAGATAAAAGGATTTGATTGAGATTCAAATACATCAACCAAGGAAAACGGGAGTGCTACAGGAAAGACACATAGTTCTAGCAATTTCTAGCTTACAATTGTCAATATATTTAATTAGTTTTCATCCCAACTTTCCGGACCCATTCAATAATCCTTCGTTTTCCTATTTAATTAAATTTTTTTCTTTGTTTAGACCGAATAGTTTTTCACATTGTAAGTTAATTTAAATATTTTTTTATTATTGTAAAGCACTGTATACATCATTAGTTAAATATTTGTTTAGTCTCTATATTTTGATCTTATGTGTTTGTTTGAACTTCATATTTTTTTAAAAAGTACATAAAGAAAGCCTTGTTAGTAGTTATATTACAATTCTAAACTTATTTTTCTACTTTTACAATAACTCCCTTGTAGAAATATTATTTGATATATTAATGAAAAGAAAATAATGTAAATTTATCAAATTAACCTTAAAATAAAAATAAAAATCAGTTATTATTATTTTACTTTTAAGATTAATTTAGTAAATTAATTTTTTACAAAAAATTATTAAGGATATTCAACATTGTAAGGATATTGATATTTCAATGGAAGAAATCATAATTAATAAGATTTTTACAAGAGTACGTGCCAGTTGTTTCATGCATATTGATATTTATTTATTGATTTGCTAATAAGTAATTATTAGTTAATTTTTTAATTATTTTTTAGATAAAACAATTAATGTAAAAAAATATGGTTGCTATTATTGTAAAAGCAAAGAAAAGTTAGAATTAGAGTGTAACATATTTAATAGTAAAGTATCTTGAGGTATTTTCCAAACTAGAGGGACCAAACAAGCAGTTAGGTTAAAATATAAGAATTAAATGAGCATTTATGATATATGACCACTGGAGATGGTTAGTTTTTTTCTATTGAAATTAATATTTATCACTTACTTCTCTACTATTTTTATAATATCAATAAATTACTTTGACCTTATAATTTTATAATACTGCTCTTATTTTCTAAATAAATTTTTATTCATATTTCTCATAAATTACAAAAATGAAATAATTTGAAATTAAAACTAAAAAGTAAATAAGAGAAATTCTTATTGTTCTTTTTATTTTAATTGTTTCTTTTTTTGTTTATTCCAAGATTATTATTCGTAAACTAAAATAATATCTAAATAAAAATTCTAGAAAATACGTCAACCTTAATTGCATATTAGCTTTTCACATAATCGCTGCAATTGCATCTTTAAAATTATTTCTTATAATAAATGTATATTTTACATTCTCAAGCACTCCATAAGAGATAGGGGTGTTCACATATTGGATTTTGTAGATTGGACTTCAATCCATATCTGATTCATGATTTTATGGATTATAAATTTCTAATCCAATTCATGGATTGGTGAAATTCAATCCAAATCCAGCCCATATATCTGCGGATTGGATGTAGATTTGACCTAAATCATATCAAATTCACCATTTTGCGGATTGATTTTGCAGACTAAAAACTCTAATTCTGTCCAATCCACATAAAATAAAAAAATTAATGTATAAATAATTTTACTACCAACCAAATTCAAAATTAAATAAAATTTAAATAAATAAATTATTTAAAAATATAAAATACATTCAAAATTTCTACACCAAAAAGGAAAAAATCTCATTTGTTTAGATACATGAAAATTAACTAAAATTATGAAAATTAATTGTTTATTTTATACTATATTATTATTGGATAAGATATAATATGGTGTTAATGTTACTATATTTTAACTTATTTATTTTTTAGTAAGCACTAATGCCACAATTACAAGTTTTAATTTATAACCAAATAAGTATTTTTTTTTATTTTTTTCCGGATTCGCGAATTACTATAGATCTACAAAAGTAAATCCATATCCAATTCACCAACTACGGTTTTTCAATTTTCAATCTAATCCAATCCACTAATTCACAAATCAAATTTCTATGGATCAGACAGATTGAGTGAATCAGATTGGATTCTGAACACCCCTAATAAGAGCAAGTGGCAAATATTATTTGGAAGGAAAATCCCTAACACATGATGCGCATGCAAGTGGTTCGAATTGTAACATTGTCGTTGGCATTTAGCATAAAAGAGAAGGAAGTCAATTTTAAACGACAAAAAAAGACAACAGTAGCGGCTTTAGCACTAGGAGAACTAGGTAGTTGCCTTGGGCCCCGTATTTAGGAAGGCCCCAATTTTTAGGTATCTATTTATTAATTTGTATAATTATTTTTTTTTAAGATTCAAAATAATTTAAGTTACATATATTTTTTTTTCTACAGTAGAAAAATCTTATTTTTAGGCTTTACTATAATATTACTTTCATTCATAATCAACTCTCTTATTTGATAATCTTAATCTTAAATATAAGATATATTTTTACTATATAATAATTATTTTGAAAGTTACTTCTTTATTTTTTTAACTATTCATGATTTCCTTTTTAAAGAATATGACTTATTAAAATTAGTAATGTTAGATTTTGAGAGCTAACTTTTAGTATTCTATTATATTTAAATACTCATTATCTATAAACTGATGCACATTGAATTGAGGATGGATACTTTCAGCAAAAGTTTTCGTGCTCTCTTATCTTTCTCTATGAAATTCATTTCCATCATCATATTCATCTCAACTAGTTAATTGACTCAATTCCAAGTGCTATCATTCTGTTTTTTCTATTTTTAATTATTATTGTTCTTATCCTTTTAAAATTTAATTTATTTTTGAGTTTTTGTATTGATTATGGCTTGAATAATCTAAAAAAAAAATTGCGTTTGTTCATTTGTTTGTTTTTTAGATTTGAAAAACATGTCAACTAGAAAATATGCATCATGATATTAAAAACTACAAAAAAAAAGAGGAGAATAGAAAAGTTAGTCCAATCTCAAAAAGGAACTCTTGATAAATTTGTCACAACTAGTAAAAATGATTTAAATTTAAGTAAAGAATTAGTTATTGAACAACCAACCTCAAATGAATTAAACAATGATGAAACAGTGAATGAAATAAACAACAATGAAGATGATAACAATAAAAATACAGACAAAGTTAATGTAGGAAATTTATTTGTTCCAAATGATGATACAAAGTTAAGAGATCTTTCAATAGAAAAAGGCACAATTAGAGAGAATGATATAACTTTCCCAAAAGATGAATATTCTATTGCATTTTATGTTAAAATATTACCAAAGAGAAAAAAAACATGACAAAAAATGGTTAATATATTCAATACAAATTGTAGCAAAAATCTGTTTAATGATGAAGGAACAAGAGATTGGAAAAATCTTAGTTCTAAACTTAAAAGTCATGAAACAACCAATGAACGTATAACTAATATGAATGCATGGGTTGATTTACAAGTAAGACAATCGAAAAGGAAAACAATTAATAAATATGTTCAAGAAAGAATTTGTTAACTTGTATGTTTCCTAAATAATGATTTTGATGATAACAAACACGTTTTAAATTGATAAGTTAGAAAAAGTTTTGTTAATCTGATCAAAATATTTAAGTTGTATAATATTCTAAGTATAGAATAACTTTCTGGAAATAAACGGATAACCGTTAATAACTAAATGGCACACCGAATTTATAGGGATTAATGGATAATGGTAATCCGATTGTATTCCATAAAGCAAGTCTTTTGCTAATGGAAAATTGATTATTAATAACGGAAAACCGATTGCATTCCAGAGAGCAAGTTCTTTGCTAACGGCGAATCGTTTATGGATAATGATAAATCGATTGCATTCCAAAGAGGAAATCCTTTGCTAATGGATAGCTGTTTATGGATAATGACAAACTGATAACAAACTAGAGAGAAATCATCTTGCAAACGGTGAACCGTTTAAGTCAAATAGATAACCGATACTTTCGGACAAGATTCTGAAGCGATAACGGTAATTTGACTTCTTAAAAATGGTGATCAGATAATAAGTAATGGCGATCTAATTGAGTACAGAAAGTCAACAACGGCTAGTTTTTAGCTCCAACTATAAAATGGTTCAATCAAATTCAACCAAAGAGATATCCAAGAGTTATCATCAAGCTTGCTACTGAGTATACAATTCTTATTGCGCTTTAAACTTGTTTTTGTTTCATCCATTCACATTTTGAACTTTCATTTGTAATCAAACACATTGTGTGAGAAAATTTATTTGTAATTCCTTTTGTAAAATCAAGTTGAGAGATTATAAGTGTTGGGATACACTTGAGTTAAGAGATTAGAGATAATTCCATAGAGTTTTTAGTTGTGAAATGCTCATAAAATTTGGAATAAACTTGAAGTTGTCTATGACGGTACAAACCAAGTGAAAAGAGTCTAAAATCAGTAGGTATACTAGACAATATGAGTTTGAAATGGTAGTTATGCAACCCAAGAGGGAGGGTGAATTGTGATTTTAAAACTTAAACTAAACAAACCACACAACAATTCAATATATTGCCTTAATGAAATAAATAATAATAAATTTAATAAAGCACAATAATAAAAGAGTAAGGGAAGAGAGAGCAAACACAATGATTTTTACATGGTTCAGCAATCCTCGCCTACGTCCACGCCTCCAAACAAACCAAGCTTGAGGATTTCACTATCCAAGTCTCCCAATGCTTCAAATATTTACAATGAACTTCCAATGTGTCAATGAACCTTTTAAACAAGAGATTATCCCCCAATCTCTTCACTCAAGTGTTTCCCAAACTTACACACTCACAAATTTGATAAGAAAACAAAGATTACAATAAAAACTCTCTTTTAGAGTGGATATACAAATGATAGCACATTGATGATTCGATATATGATGATTTACGATGGAAGCTCAATATAAGTTGTACGCACTTGTTTATACTTGCAAAAGTCTTTAAATTGAAGTTGGAATTGAGTTTATATAGCTTAAGCCCAAAAACTAGCTGTTATAGGCAAATTCCAGCGAGCAAGCGACTACCCGTTTAATTTAGCTAGCTCCCCGCTTCAGAATAGTAAAGTTACCGTTAAATTTGAATTTTGCTACAGTCATACTGTTCACAAATTTATATTTTTGCCCAAAACATTCTGTAATTATATTATGGCCCAAAATGTCATAAAACTTTACAACCAGGTCCAATTTCAGAATTTCTAAATAATGCTTGTTATTCCTAAAAATTTTTGAAATTGTGATATGACCCAATACATAATAATATTTTTCAAAGAAGTCATTTTCAAAATTTAACAAAATACTTATAAATTTCAAAGTTCTCAAAACCTTTCAATTTAGTCCAAAATTTGAAAATATGAGATTTTCGTTAGTCGGCTAGCCGTTAGCCCTCATGCGGTTAATCACTAACTCTTTGTCCATTTTTGGATATTTACACTTAGGTCCTCATTTTTCTAAAATTATAGTATGGACCAAAATATTTCAAATGTTTGCAAATAGGTCCAAATCTAGAATTCAAAACAATGCTTATTAAAATCAACGATGACAAAACTTTTTCATTTTAGTCCACATCTTGAAAAACAAATAATTTCATAAAATATTTGGCTTATAATTGCAAAACCTTTGGTTATGAAAAATGATGATTTATTAAAAAAATCTTGAGATTCTCAAATGCTAAACCATGCATATATTAAATCATACCGACTTTACAAGAATTTTCATAATAATGAGTCCATTGAGGTCTAAGCTTTATTCTTGATCGAGTCGTTGTCCGTTGAGTGTCTTGAACTTGA
This sequence comes from Citrus sinensis, assembly GCF_022201045.2. Taxonomy (NCBI): domain Eukaryota; kingdom Viridiplantae; phylum Streptophyta; class Magnoliopsida; order Sapindales; family Rutaceae; genus Citrus; species Citrus sinensis. The sequence goes on from NC_068560.1 coordinate 12,202,767, forward strand.
GTTAACTTGATTCACTTCATCGTAAATGTTATCCTTCAAGAACTAGTTAAATGTGAAATACAATATTTTTCAATTTACTTAAGACACATGTTTGTTATCATCAAATTTACAATATGTGTAGCCCTTTAGGCTAACAAAGTTGTTCCAAATAGCATAAAATGAGAGTGTCCATTCTTTGTCTACTAGATTTACGGATATAGTAAACACTCTAGGAGTGCTTGGTAAGATCTTTTCAAATAGTGCGAAGGTAAAGAAAATCATTAAGTCATTACAAAAAAAATGGAGACTTAAGAGAACTAGCATTGAAGAAGCTAAAAATTTAAATACTTTATTTATTGATGATTTAAGTGGCTCTCTTATTTCTTATTAAGAGGATTTGGTAGCCGAAAGAGAAGATGAAGATAAAAAGAAGAAAAACATTGCCTTGAGAGCATTTAAACTTAAAAGTGATGAGGAAAATGATTTCGAGGATGAAGAAATGGCTATGATGGCTAGAAAATTCAGGAAGTTTTTTAAGAAATCCAGAGAGCGAAGAAAATTCAGAAACCTCAAGAACCAAAAGAAGAAGAAAGAAGTAATCATATGCTATGAATGCAAGAAGCTTGGCCATATAAGATCGGAGTGCCCACTTCTCAACAAACTCAAGAAGAAAGCCATGGTGGATACTTGGGACGATAGCGTTGAAGAAGATTCGCAAGAAGTGTCAAACCTAGCACTTATGGCAATAAGAGATGATGAACTTGATAAGGTAAATGATCTTCCTACTTATGATGAATTGTATGATGCTTTTAAAGAACTGAATAATGATGTGATGAAAATTGGTAAGAAAAATGCATGTCTTAAGAAGAAAATGCTAGAACTTTCAAATGAAAACGATGCCTTGCATAAATGCAATGATTTACTAAATGAAAAGATCAAAGAACTAGAATTAGAAAATGAAATATTGCATGATAGGATTATTTCTTTAAAAGGTAAACGAAGTACCTCATATGAGCATGAAATATCAAATGTTGATAATTTTATCAAAGAAAATGAAGAGCTTAAGAAGAAGAGCAATGAACCCAATAAAATTATGTTAAAATTCACAAATGGTCAAAAGAACTTAGAAAAATTGCTCGGTTCTAAAAAATGTGTGTTTCATAAAGTAGGGCCTGAGTATAAGCCTAACTTGAAATAAAAATACTACAAAAATTACTTTATTAAGGCTACCTTCACTAGTGATCATAAAATTGTTTGTCATTATTGCAATAGAAATGGTCACCTAAATTATAGATGTCCTGTTAAGAGAAATGCATATTACGGAATCAAATGTGTTTGGGTTCCAAAAAGAACTATCGCTAACACTCAAGGACCCAAAAAAGTTTGGGTACCTAAAACTTGAGATTTTCTCTGTAGGGTTTGAAGAAGAACAAGAATAAATAGTACTTGGATAGCGCTTGCTCAAGACATATCACGGTAAATTATACATAGTTCTCAAGTTTTACTAAAATAAAAAATAGTGGAGATGTTTCCTTTGTAGACAATTCAAAGGGAAAGATTCTTGGAATTGGTAATGTCGGTAAAGTTTCGTCAACTCTCATTGAAAATGTATGTTTGCTTGAAAATTTGAAATACAACTTGATTAGTATTAGTCAATTATGTTATAAGGGTTATAAAGTTGTTTTTGATAAAACTAGATGTGTCATTGAAAATGCACGTGAGAACAAAATTTTGTTTGGTGGAAATAGATGTGGTAAAGTTTACACCACTAACATAGAATGTGCATCTACCCATGATAAATTTTTTTCCGCATTGCATGATGATGATTGGTTATGGCATAGAAGATTAGGACATGCAAGTATGGATTTAATTTTAAAAATTTCCAAAAATGATTTGGTTAAAGGTCTTTCAAAAATTGGTTTTCAAAAAGATAGAATTTTCAAAATCTCTTCTAAAAGCAAAAATCATATCTCCACTTCAAAACCACTTCAACTACTTCATATAGACTTATTTGAACCATCTAATATGCTAGCTTGAGTGGCAAGTATTATGCTTTTGTAATTGTTGATGATTTTTCAATATACACATGGGTATTATTCTTAGCCAACAAGGATAATGCTCTTGATACTTTTAAAGTGTTTTGTAAAAAGATTTAAAATGAAAAATGTTATGGTATTGCATGCATTAGGAGTGATCATGGAGGAGAATTTGAAAATCATGGATTTGAAACATTTTGCAAGAATTTTGGCATTGTGCATCAATTCTCTTCACCAAGAACTCCACAACAAAACAAAGTTGTTGAAAGAAAAAAATAGGTCTATTCAAGAAATGGCTAGGACCATGTTGAATGAAAATGCATCACCAAAATATTTTTGGGCCAAAGCCGTTAACACCGCTTGATATGTTTTAAATTGTGCGCTGATTAGACCATACCTCAATAAAACTCCCTATGAGCTTTGGAAAGATAGAAAACCTAACATTGGTTATTTCAAAGTCTTTGAATGCAAATTTTTTATATTAAATACAAAGGAAAACCTTGAAAATTTTGATCCAAAATCTGATGCTAGCATCTTTCTTGGGTATTCAAACTCAAGCAAAACTTATATAGTTTATAATAAAAGAACTATGGTTGTTGAAGAGTCAATGTATTTAAGGTTCATTTCTCTCACTTAAATATAATAGAATTTATTTTGACTTAAGAAGCCCCTTTAAGTATTAGAATAATAATAATAATATGTAATATTTAATTCTAAGAGTAGTAATAACATAAGTGATGATGCAATGACTAAGTAATAATGACATAATCTATGACATAAGTGATGATGTAAGAGAAGTAGAGATAGATAAGAATTCTAGAAACTAGTAAGGTATTTATGAAGGATAATTTCAACCATTGATCAAGAGTTATGGTGGCAAAATTCTAGCCATCCATTAGCCTTAAGAAATCCTATAAATACCACCTAGCCCTTTCATTTTCAATCCAACTTAGGAATTAAAACATTTGTTTAGGAGAGAATCAAAGCAATTGGTAAGTTTACTCTCCTTATTCTCTATAAGATTTCCAATCACTCTATCTAGGGTTTATATTAATATGATTTTATATTGATACAGATTATAATACATGATTTAAGGTGTGTTTAGGTTCTGTTTAGGGTTGTGATTTATTGTGGGTTTTAATAATCAACCCTTGCTGCATTAAGCACACTAGACAAATTCTGGACAATATGAGTACCTCGAATTCAAACATATATTTTCTAAATGAATTTTTTTAAAAACTTTATATTTCTGAAAACTAGACATGTAGGGCTTATTGAATAAATTTTGTTTCATAAGATTTGACCTTTTGTTCAATTTTATATGGATTTTTGAATCGGACACTAATACACTAGAAAACTGTGATTCACAAACTTATTGGTACTATTAAATGAACTCAAAAAATTCTGAAATTTTATATAGGAGTTGATACATGTGTCTAGTATTCATAGTTTTAATTTTATAATTTTCTGATTATTATATGATTTTATAAAAATCTTAGAACACGTTCTGTTCGGTTAAGGTATTGTGAAACAGTTTCAAATTTGTCAAGTAATAAATAGTCTCGAAAATGTTTTTGGTATCGGATCCTCTTGAACATTTTACACGAGATACCCATGGATGTCCAGAATGGTTCCATAGAATATTATGTCATTTTGATTTTTAGATTAAGAATATTATGGTTCCATAGAATATACGAGAATCAGACTAGTACGGGTATGAATTAGAAAATCAGATTCTTAGGATAAATTATTGATAGTTATATCTTATATTTGTTAAGGTGTTGGAGGTGATTGAGGTTTTTAGAGGTTTAAAGGTGTGTTAGTTCAAATCCTTTTATCGAGGTAAGTGACTTCATTCTTAATATACTGGATATGATTAATGGATTTTCATAACAAAATCAATTTATGAAAATGTTTTCAAATTTAAATTCTTTTAACAAAATATTTTATAAATGCTTTTCAATATGTAAATTATTTTATGACATGACTACTTTTTATAATTTTGTCTATAAAATATTCTGCAAGCCTAAATTATTGTTATGGACTTTTATAAATCTGATACGAATGTTTTGTACCCATATCTGATTTCAATTATTGATGATTGTATGAGATTCCTAATGTTTTGGCTCATTGTCCATAGTTATTCTAATTATGATTCTGATTCTGATCGTAATATACGATATATTTGTCTGGATCAGTACTGGGTTTCTGTTCTAGGTGTGCACATGATATTCTAATTCTGTTTCTAGCCGGGTCACCAGGACTATAGGTGACACTATGTGATATGAGCTAACTATCTGCTTTCTGTGTACGCGTTATGTGATTTGCTTTCATAATTGATTATTCTTTAGATATTTTGAATTACTATGAAATTATGTCATCTTTTTGAAATATGTTGTTTTTATGAAATTTATGAATTATAATATATGTTTTAAATGGAAGAAGGCTTGCAATATTTTTGGTATCGGTTGGGCTAGTGTGTTAGGAATGGTTTTACTTACGGAGTTGACAGCTCACCCCTTGCCATTACTTTTTTTACAGATTAAGTTTCTTTTGAAAGGTGTGGTTAGCTTTAGAGTTAGAGATTTCATTTTCCTTTTGCTATTTGAATAAAAGGAGGAATGGACTCATGTTTCTTTTTAGTTTATTTCTGTTATGAACTTGTAATTTGGAGTTTGAGACTTTTGTTATTATTTTTATATTTCGAGAGTGATTATCTAGTATTAGACATATGTATTTGTGGATCTATTTGAATAAGATTTTAAGGTATTTCAGTTTGGAATTTATGAGTAAGGATTACGATTTGTAAGTAACCTCCTTCTTCACGTGCTCCGCACGTGTTAGTTTTGGGGTGTTACAATGTATGTTACGGTTGATGAAGCTAACCCTTTCTTTGCGAAGAAAGTTGTTGTTAATGATGATGCAAATGAAAAGTTACAGGAAGAATCATCAAAAGATAAACAAGAGAATATTCTGTTTGCTATCGGTTAACTGTTAAAACAAAAACAGTCAACTGATATCAAGTTTTTAATATTGTTATGGATATTAACGGTACGCCAAAATTATAACGGCTTGCCGTTTTTGTAAGATAAGGGAACATTAAACCATTTTCTTCCTCATTTTGCCTTGGCTTGAACCGTTTTCTCCCCTCATCGCAACTGCAACTCCCTCTCTCTCTAAAATCAATTGGTCATCTTGCATTTTTCTTCGAAATTAATGCCATAGGATTGTTTTGCATCAAGTTTAGAACCTTCTACCCGATTAAAACACAAATTCAAGCCTAAAATTGAAAAATCCCTATTTTAAGACCATAACCCAAACCGCGTCTTTTTCTCTAAATTTAAACAAATTAAGCCCATAATCACCTTTATCTGCACCCAAAATTCACCTTAATCTATTCTTTTTATTCCAAACCAAAATTATTTGCAAATTTCTCCCCATGGCTGATGCAGGACCTTCCAGGCTTAAAAGACAATAAAACAGAGGGCAAGCAGGAGTCCTACTCATCCCCCTCAAGCTCCTGAGTTCGAGAGGATTCACTTCCCCCTCTATTTCTCTAGCTAGGAGGTTCCAGACTCGTTTTATGACAAGAAAAGTAACTGATTCCTTTTATGTTGATTTGGATGATTTTGAACTATAGTAGTAATGTCAAAGAGATGTTAAAACCATGGGAGAATGCCTTAAGTATAGAGAAGAAGGTGTATCTGAACTTTGTTAGAATTTTCTACTCTTAAATAGAGCTTTCGGCTACTAGGTTAGATTGATTAGTCACTAATATTGGGGGAGTGTCTATTGAGCTCAATATGGAGAATTTGAATTCTATTCTAGGAACTGAACATGCAGGACTAGAGTTGTATGCATCTGGGAAAGAACTTTAGTTTAACCGTTTTTCTCATGTAGATGCGATTAAGACCATATATGGTATTGATTAATTGATTGGCCATATACTAAGGGGGAGCACATACTTAGGGGGAGTAAAATTGCATAATCTTCCTAATATCTTGTAACGTTTGTCATCATAAAAAAGGGGAAGAATGTTAATTTGTATGTTTCCTAAATAATGATTTTGATAATAACAAATACGTTTTAAATTGATAAGTCTGAAAAAGTTTTGTTAATCGAATCAAAATATTTAAGTGGTATAATATTCCAAGAATAGAATAACTTTCTGGAAATAAACGGATAACCGTTAATAACTAACCAACACACCGAATTTATAGGGATTAATGGATAACAATAATTCGATTGTATTCCAGAGAGCAAGTCTTGCGCTAACAGAAAACCGATTGTTAATAACGGGAAACCGATTGCATTCTAGAGAGCAAGTTCTTTGTTGACAACGAACCGTTTATGGATAACAATAACAAACTAGAGAGCAATCATCTTGTAAACGGTGAACTGTTTATGTCAAATGGATTCTGGTTCAATAACGGTGGTAATCCAACATCTTAAAAACGGTGATCTGATAGTAACTAACGGCGATCTAATTGGGTACAGAAAGTCAACAACGGCTAGTTTTTAGCTCCAACTATAAAATGACTCAATCAAATTCAAACAAAGAGAGATCCAAGAGTTATCATTTAGCTTGCTACGGAGTATACAATTCTTACTGAGCTTTTAACTTGTTTTTGTTTCATTTATTCACACTTTGAGCTTTCATTTGTAATCAAACACATTGCGTGAAAACAATTTATTTGTAATTCCTTTTGTAAAATCAAGTTGTGAGATTGTAAGTGTTGGGATATACTTGGGTAAAGTCTATTGACACCTTCAAAGTTAATTGTAAGTGTTGTTGAAGCCTTAGAGGCTTACTTAGTGAAATCCTCAAGTCTGGTGAGCTTGGACGCGTGGACGTAGGCACGGTTGGTTGAGCAACATTAAAATTGTGTGTTTGCTCTCTCTTACCCTGTCTCTTTATTTTTCATTGCACATTAATTTGTTTATTTCGAATATTGGTTGCTTTGTTTAAATTGTTTTAAGTTTTAATTGCTTAAATTTTTAGAAACTCAATTCACCCCCCTCTTTGGTTGCCTAGTTAGTGTTTCAGAATTGACAAGGAAGAAAACATTAAAAAAAGTACTAATAAGAATTATTGTTGTTGTAAGAATCTTACTAAAAATAATTTAGCATTTCGTGGAAAAAAAAAGGGAAGATCTACGAAGAGAGAAATGGAAATTTCTAAAGTTTAATTGAGAGTTTGATCCAACAGTGCAAGAACATACTCGACATATTAAAACTGGTGATATTCATGATCATTATCTTAGACATAACCTACAAAATGAACTGATATTAATGTTAGCACTTGAAATAAATAAAAAAATCAATTGTTAACAAAGTTAAAGAAGCAAAGAATTTTTCGATTATACTTGATTGTGTTAATATAAATATTTCTTTAATATTGATTTTGATGATAACAAACTTGATTAAGATTGATTTAAAAGCTCAAATTATTCTTTCATATAGTTTTCATACTATAAAGGCTTTATATTCAATAAAAAGTAATTTTATGATCTTCATGTTTATGATTTATATTGAAAAAGTTTTTGAGGACTTTGAAATTAGCAAATATTGCTTAAAACTCTGGAAATGGACTTATTTGACAAGTTTTATAAAATTTTGGGTCATAGTATAATTTTATAAAGTTTTAGGGCCAAACTGTAATTTTGTAAAATAGTTCATTGTAGCAGTCACTATAGCAAACGGCTAACCGACATCTTGATAACGGCTAGCCGACATTGAATAGAATTGAAGAGTAGTCTCTGGACACTAACGGCGATCTGACATCTTGAAAACAGCGATCCGACAATTTTAAAATTCAGCCCAACGGTCATATTGACCAGTCAAAATGGTGATCCGTCATCGAGTTAACGATGATCCGACAGTGAGCAGAAAGTCAATAACGACTAGTTTTCAACTCCAAATTCAAACAATAACAATTCCAACGATTATCATTGAGTAAAATATTGAGTATACAACTTTCATTAACCTTTAAATTCTTGTATTCATCTCACTTACTCACACTTTAGATTTTCATTTGTAATCAAACACATTGTGTGAGAGAAATTTATTTTTGTAATATTTTTTAAAAACAAATTGAGAGGTTGTAAGTGTTGGGATACACTTGGGATAAGAGATTGGGGATAATCTCTTTGTGTAAAGGTTTATTGACATCTTGAAAGTCAATTGTAAGAGCGGTTTAAGCCTTGGAGGCTTGCTTAGTGGAATCCTCAAGCCCGATGAGCTTGGAGGCGTGGACATAGGCACGGTTAGCTGAACCACGTAAAAATCACGTGTTTGATTTCTCTTCCCTTACTCTTTTATTATCTTGCTAGATTAAATTTATTATTTTTTATTTCATTAAAGTAATAGATTAAATTGTTGTGTGGTTTGCTTAGCTTAATTTTTAATAACCCAATTCACCCCCCTCTTGGGTTGCTTAGATAGTATTTCATTTGGTATCAGAGCCTTGTTCTCTTATTAGGACTTAACTGTTTAGAGTAAAAGATCCATGGTAACAACTAGACCATCGTTCTTTGACGGAAATGACTATGCATATTGGAAAACTAGGATCAGAATCTATTTGCAAGCTTTAGATTATGAAATTTGGGAAGTTGTTTGTGATGGTCCATTCTTGCCTATGATTAAAAATGAAGTAGGAGATGATATTCCTAAACCATCAAGTCAATGGAGTGAGTTAGAAAAAAGAAAGATGTCCTTAAACTCCAAGGCAACTTGTTTTGTGATCTTGATAAGAAAGAATTCCATAGAGTATCTAGTTGTGAGAGTGCACAAGAAATATGAAATAAACTTGAGGTTGTCTATGAAGGAACAAATCAAGTTAAAGAGTATAAAATTAGTAGGTATACTCGCCAATACAAATTATTCCAAATGGAACAAAATGAAAGTGTGTATTCTATGTATACACGATTTACGGACATAGTGAACACCCTATGAGCCCTAGGAAAGAATTTTTTGAATAACGAGAAAGTGAAGAAAATCATTAGGTCACTTCCAAAAGAATAGAGACCTAAGGGGACTGCCATTGAAGAAGCCAAAAACTTAAATACTTTACCTATTGATGATTTAATTGGCTCTCTCATTTCATATGAAGAAGATTTGGCAGCAGAAAAAGGGCATGAGAAGAAGAAGAAAAGTGTTGCTCTCAAAGCTTCAAAATATGAGAGTGATGAGGAAAACGAGTTGGATGATGAGGAAATGGCTATGTTAACTAGAAGATTCAGAAAATTCTATAAGAAAACTAGTGAGCGGAGAAAGTTCAGAAACTTCAAGAACCAAAAAGAAGAAGCCAATCACTTGCTATGAATGCAAAAAGCCTGGACACATCCGGTCTGAATGTCCTCTTCTCAACAAGCTCAAAAAGAAAGCAATGGTAGCCACATGTGATGATAGAGATGAGGAAACTAGTGATGATGATGAGTATCAAGAAATGACAAATCTTACTCTCATGGCTATCGGGGAAGAATCATTGGATGAACTTGATGAGGTAAGTGATCTTCCTACGTATGATGAATTACATGATGCTTTTAAAGAATTGCATGATGAGTGGATGAAAATTGGTAAAAAGAATGCATGCCTTAAAAAGAAAATGCTAGAACTTACAAATGAAAAGGATGCCTTGGAAAAATGCAATAATGAGAAAATAAAAGAATTAGAATTAGAGAATAAAATGTTGCATGATAAGATTGCATTTTTTAAAAGTAAACAAAGTACTTCATATGAGCATGAAAAATCACATGTAGATGAATTGATGAAAGAGAATGAAGTGCTTAAGAAGAAGAATAATGAGCTAAATGAAATTGTGCTAAAATTTTCAGAGCCATACTCATCCCTGAACTTTTGTTTTCTAAAACTCAGTTTTTCATGACCAAAATGGTATGATTTAATTCTTTGTTCTCCTTTGATTTTTAGTGCTTCAGGAGCAGAGAGAGATTTTCTTATTCATGGCTTCCACTTCATCTTCAACTTCTTCCAATCCTGTTACTCTTTCCTCTACCCTTTCTTTGCCCAAATCTTGCACTTCTCATACCACCAATAAGATTGAAAACCTTGTAGAATATTCCTACATCCCTGAATCAGCCCAAATCAGTGAGTCCTCCTACCCTCTCATCAGCCCTTACCAGCTATATAAACGGCCCAGTTCCTTTACCCGTAGTATTCGTACCCTGATCTCTACCAGACGGCCACACCCTAAAGAATATATCCAGTCATCTCGCCTGGACCAATGTGCTCTCCAAGCAACCTCTGTTGAGCAATATGTCACTTTGGAAATACCCTCTGAATTGCTTTCTAATTGGAAAAGAGAAGGTTATACCCATCTCCATCTTGGAGGCATCCGATTAATCCTTACCCTTCATGGGAGAAAAGGGTTATCGGTCACGGCTCGCATTGCTATGCTTGATACCCGGTTTAAACGATACCAAGATGATGTTATAGGCACTGTCCTTACAACCCTCCATGCAGGAAGTGTTTTACTCACTTTCTATCCAAACTTCAACCTTTCTCTTCAAGATCCCAACTTGCCCAGAACCTTGAAAGTTCAAGTTCAAATTCAAGGTGCAGCCTTAGATCTACCCACTCCAGAACACCACTCTGACAGCCTCATGGTGTTATCAGAATCTGACCAAATTCCCACAATCATCCAGATCCCACGACAAATCCCCCGTCATGAGCTCATCAAACTTATGCCTCTTGAATGGATCTCCAACTATGAACAGTTCCATAACAATACCGCTCCAATTCAGACATCTGAAAGCATGTTTAAAAGACGACAAGATGGCACAGTCAGAATGACTTTTAAACCACCTCCAAGTGCTCCACAAGAGCCTCCTCGGCTCTCTTTTACGTATTCTTCAATGATCACAGCTGTTCAGACAGCCCAAGAAGATCTGCCCATTACAGGGTTCAATTCTGACGACTACCCTGTTTATCCAGCCAAGCAAAATGGCCATTTCCTATGGGATGCCCCTAGCTTCGGCATGTGTGACCCAAATTGTCCTTGCTGGGATGATTGGGACGAAGACGATGATTATGCAACCTCAAGGAAAAAGACACCCATAAAGAAAAAACCTCCAGTCTCATGTCATCACTCTAATCCCAAACCACCACAAGATCCTCCACCTCCACCAGCCCCATTACCCATCTACAAAGCAGAACTCCAATGGATTGCAAAGCATTGTAAACCTAAGGTTCCATCTCCTATCCCAAATTCACCGCCTATTGTCCAACCACTGGCTTGTATGATGTTTTCCTCTACTTCTTCAAACTACTCCTCTTCTTTTCCTCCTTTAGAAACCCACACCGACTCCCAACGTAATGTTGTGTCCAAACCCTTTTTCCCTTCAGCTATAACCTCCACTGGTCATCTTGAACAACCTAAACCTTTTGAATCAGTCCTCAACTGGCAAACTCAAAATGCCAGAGCACAGAACGATACTTTGTTAAATATCAATTCAACACCTAACAAGATATCCTTATTAGGAAGGGTTGAACCGATAACCTTGGTCCAAATGACACAATTGGGGAAGATTTGAATACCAATGGGTTTTTTGGTAATCAAAGAGGTGGTGAATAGTTTGCCATTGACAGCTTTAAAATGTTCTTCATATTCTGTCCAATATTCCGATGGAAGAATATGTGGGTTTAACATGCTGCGTTGGGCACCGGTGTCGATGAGACCAATTGCTGGAATGGGCCTTTGAAACTTGAAGGGCAAGATCTGGAGTTTGATGGATGGTATAGGGACAGTAGTGTCAAGGGACAGTAACTGTTGGTGGAAAATGACTTGGGACTGATCACTGTCTGAATCATCAGAGGAATTTTGCAGTGCGAACACAGTTTCATCAGTGGGTTCATCTTGTTGAGAGAAATAGAATCTAGTTCATCCTTCTCGGGAGAGTAGTCTGTAGTGGCTTGAAGATGCTCAACTAGCCGAATAGATTTTTCCCTTTTGTTGGGACAATCTTTGGCAAAATGACCTTTTCTTTTGCAGATGAAACATCTGCTTGATTTTCTCCGTTTAAAGTCTCTGACGATGACTTCTTTCTGAAGAATCTGTAAGGCTTTCGGGATCTGTGAGGTCTGGATGAAAATTCTGGATTTTTGAATTTAATTGTGGTAAAAGGAAATTTGTGTGTTAAACACGAGAGTTAAGTGACATCAAAATTGAGTGAAATACGTGAGGGAGTGTTGTGAGGTCTTTTTGCTAACAATTTTTTTTTCAGATCACAAATATGTCAAAAGATCAAGAAGCTATAGACCAATCAATCATGCTCAAAGCCATGCAACAACAATTTGAGCACATGAATCTGATGTTTGGAGAGATCCGTGACAAATTGGAGAGGCAAGACACTGCCATAGCCAATCTACAAAGGGGGCAACAACCAATAGCTCCTAATGTAAGAGGTAATCAAGGGCGTGCTATCATGGGAGAAGAAGATGGCGATGACGTAGATGATTTTGATGACCAGGCCACCGTTGACATGCGTGGAAGAGATAATAGAAGGGCAAGACGTATAGATCGTGATTTGGGGAGTATAAAACTGAAAATTCCTTCTTTTCAAGGTAAACATGATCCAGAAGCTTATTTAGAGTGGGAAAAAAAGGTGGAGCTAGTATTTGATTGCCACAACTACTCTTAGGAGAAAAAGGTAAAACTAGCTGCTGTTGAATTTACTGATTATGCTATTATTTGGTGGGATCAACTTGTTTTGAGTAGGAGACGAAATCGTGAAAGGCCTATAAACTTTTGGGAGGAGATGAAGGCCATTATGAGGAGGAGATTTGTTCCTAGTCATTATTATAGGGAGCTGCACCAAAGGCTTCAAAGTCTTACACAAGGTTCTAGAAGTGTGGAAGATTACCACAAGGAGATGGAAATAATCATGATTCGAGCCAACATTGAAGAAGAACGAGAGGCCACTATGGCAAGATTTTTACAGGGGTTAAATCAAGATATTGCTAATGTGGTTGACTTGCAGCACTATGTTGAGTTGGAAGACATGGTTCACATGGCCATGAAAGTGGAACGACAATTGAAAAAGAAAGGTTCCACTAGAACCAATTTGGGTTCATCTTCCTCATGGAAGTCAAAATGGAGCAAAGATGAAAAGGTTGTTTCAAAGCCTAAGATTGAGCCAATCAAGGATCATAAAGAGGGAGGCAACCAAAGTAAAGGTAAATCTGATTCCCAACACTCTAGAAATAGAGATATTAAGTGTTTTAAATGTTTGGGGACAGGTCATATTGCATCTCAATGCCCAAATAAAAGAGTAATGATCTTGAGGGATGATGGTGATGTTGAAACCGAGAGTGAATCAGATGATGATCCTATGCCACCTTTGGAGGATGCTAATGATGGTGTAGAATATCCTGTTGATGGTAAGTTGATGGTTGCTAGGCGTGCTCTCAACATGCAAGTTAAAGAGGATGTGGAGGTACAACGTGATAACATCTTTCATACTAGATGCCACATCAAAGATAAGGTATGTAGTATGATAATTGATGGAGGAAGTTGTACTAATGTAGCTAGCACTAGTTTAGTTGAAAAATTAAATTTGAAAACTTTGAAACATCCAAGGCCATATAAGCTACAATGGCTGAATGATTGTGGGGAAGTTAAAGTAAATAAACAAGTGCTGGTTTCATTCTCTATTGGGAGATACAAGGATGAGGTTCTATGTGATGTAGTACCCATGCATGCTGGACACATTCTTTTGGGTCGACCTTGGCAATATGATAGGCGTGTGACACATGATGGATACTTAAATAGATATTCTTTTGTAATGAATAAAAGGCAAATCACTCTTGTACCATTAACACCTAGGCAAGTGTATGAGGATCAAATGTCAATAAAAAAAGAGAGTGATACAAAAAAATGAAAATGAGAGTACAAAAGAAAGAGAGATTGAGAGAAAAGCAAGTGAAAAAATACAAAAAAATATTGTTGAGAGAAAAGAGAGGCAGCAAGTGAACTTGTTTGCAAAAGAGAACGAGGTTAAGAGGGCTTTTTTTTCAAAACAGCCTATCGTTGTACTTTTGTGCAAAGAGGCTTGTTTACACACTAAGGAGCTTAACTTTTCTTTGCCTAGTGCTATTGTGACTCTTTTGCAGGACTTTGATGATGTGTTTCCAAATGAAGTCCCTAATGGTTTGCCACCTATTAGGGGAATTGAGCATCAAATAGACTTCGTCCCTGGAGCTACCATTCCTAATAGACCTGCATATAGAAGTAACCCCGAGGAGACAAAGGAGCTTCAAAGGCATGTTGAAGAACTCTTGGCAAAAGGATATGTGAGGGAGAGCATGAGTCCATGTGCAGTACCAGTTTTACTAGTGCCCAAAAAGGATGGAACATGGAGGATGTATGTTGACTGTCGTGCAATTAATAAAATCACTGTAAAGTATCGACATCCTATTCCTAGACTTGATGACATGCTTGATGAATTGCATGGTTCTTGTGTGTTTAGTAAAATTGATCTTAAAAGTGGGTATCATCAAATTAGGATTAGAGAGAGAGATGAGTGGAAAACTGCCTTTAAAACAAAATATGGTTTATATGAGTGGTTAGTGATGCCATTTGGGTTATCTAATGCACCTAGCACTTTTATGAGGTTAATGAACCATGTTTTGCGTGCTTTTATTGGCAAATTCGTAGTTGTCTATTTTGATGATATTTTGATCTATAGCAAAGGCTTAGATGAACACATTGAACATTTGCAAAGTGTATTGACTGTTTTAAGGAAGGAAAAGTTGTATGCTAATTTGAAGAAGTGTTCCTTTTGTACAAATCAGATTGTTTTTCTTGGTTATGTTGTAAGTGCTAAAGGAATTGAGGTTGATGAAGAGAAGGTAAAGGCTATTAAAGAGTGGCCTACACCTAAAAGTGTAAGTGAGGTAAGAAGTTTTCATGGTTTGGCTAGTTTTTATAGAAGATTTGTGAAAGATTTTAGCACCCTTGCTGCACCATTAACTGAAATTGTGAAGAAACATGTGGGATTTAAGTGGGGTAGTGAACAAGAAAAGGCATTTAATCTAATTAAGGAGAAATTAGTTTATGCACCATTACTTGCTTTACCTGATTTTACTAAAACTTTTGAAATTGAGTGTGATGCTTCAGGTATAGGTATTGGAGCTGTTTTGATGCAAGAAGGGCGTCCAATTGCTTATTTTAGTGAGAAATTGGGTGGAGCAGCCCTAAACTATCCTACCTATGACAAGGAGATGTATGCATTGGTGAGAGCTTTGGAAACTTGGCAACATTATCTTCTACCTAAAGAGTTTGTTATACACACTGATCATGAGTCCTTGAAGCATTTGAAAGGGCAAGGTAAGTTACATAAGAGACATGCCAAATGGGTTGAATTTATTGAGCCATTTCCTTATGTGATCAAATATAAACAAGGTAAGGAGAATGTGGTGGCTGATGCATTATCTAGAAGGTATGCACTTATCTCTACATTAAATGAAAAGTTGTTAGGATTTGAGTACATTAAAGAATTATATGCTAACGATCCTGATTTTGCTAATGTGTTTAATGCTTGTGAGAAAGTTGCATTTGGTAAATTCTATAAGCATGATGGGCTTTTATTTAGAGAAAATAAATTGTGTGTGCCTCATAGTTCTTTGCGTGAATTGCTTGTGCGTGAAGCTCATGGGGGTGGTTTAATGGGACATTTTGGCATTGCAAAGACTTTAGATGTTTTAAAAGAACACTTCTTTTGGCCACATATGAAACGTGATGTTGAAAAAATATGTGAGAAGTGTATCACTTGTAAACATGCTAAGTCAAGAGTTTTACCCCATGGATTGTATAACCCTCTGCCCATGCCTAGTGAACCTTGGGTTGATATTTCTATGGACTTTGTTTTGGGTTTACCTAGGTCAAAAAGGGGAAATGATTCTGTTTTTGTTGTTGTTGATAGGTTTTCAAAGATGGCGCATTTCATTCCATGTCATAAAACTGATGATGCGACAAGCATAGCTAATTTGTTTTTCAAGGAAATAGTCAGGTTGCATGGAGTACCAAGGAGTATAGTTTCAGATCGAGATGCTAAGTTCTTGAGCCACTTTTGGAAAACTTTGTGGGGTGAAGATTCGAGGACGAGTCCTTTTGAAGAGAGGGGGAATGATGAGAACCATCAAGGGACCATTAAAACTTCAAGTGATCCTTTGCACATTCATGGAGGCCCAATTACAAGAGCAAGAGCCAAAAAGACGCAAGCTGCTTTAAATGGATTAATTGAGAAAATATGGATTGAAAATGCAATTCAAGATGCAAGACATCATGAATTGGGCTTGAAGAGAAGACAAGGCATTGTGGGCATTATTCAAGTCATTGGGCAGCCAAATACACAAGTTGTATCAAATGCAGAAAGGTCAAATTCGGAATAAAAACTGTATTGATTGAGCCAGAATTAAAATGCAAGCTATATACCATTGGAAAGATAATTAAGTTAGCTTTCCAATAAATTTTACAGAGCTGGATTTGGAGTTCTCTAGAAGGAGTTATGACCAATTCTTTACAGCTTGTTCAGACTTGGGATTTTCAACGAATCCTTTGTTTTTCAACTTATTTGTTTGTTTTGTTTCAAGCTTGTCAATGTGTAAGGTAAGTCTACCATCAATGATGGTGGGCTAACATTAAGTCTGTCAATGATAGCATTAATTATAGTAGGCTAGCATTAAGTTTGTCAAAGATAGCATTGATCATGGTGGGTTGGTGAAGACTTTTGAAACATCTTTTGACAAACTTACTTGGAGGGTTGTTCTAATGTTTCCATTTGTATTTTTAGGATCTTGGGTTCCTTTTAGCCTATTTAAATTCAGCAACCTTGGTATGTAAGGAGATTAATGTTATTTTGAATTTGAAAGATTATTCTTTCTTTGGTTCTTTTGAGAACTAGTGAACTTATCAAGAATTTACATTCTTGTGGTGTTCCAAATTTAGACTTATCACTCACCTTCTCATCTTTTTCTTGAGTGTGGCGTCAATACCCTTTTCTATACCTTTGGTTCATGTTTTCTTAAGCATTTAGAACTTTCTTGGGAAGTTGAAACTACAAATTAAGTGTAGGATTGAAAGTTTCATTGTGGGATTCGTATCACTCTCTTCTAGGAATCGAAGAAATTATTCGAATTAAAAATGATACGCTCACCTCAAAATTTCTAAGCTGAGTATGCTCTGCACTTGCCTCAAGCCTGAGGATCCTGTGCATCAGAAAGGTCCTGTTTATCCTCCAAAACTGATTTTTCTAAAATGAAAGTGTTTTCTCACAACGTTCACCCTCTTTGAAGGTTTTCGGGTGGTATCGTGAAAAAATTGTTTTCAAGAATGAATTTCAGATTTGGTATTAACTGGATAAGTGTATATCGGCTGGAAACCAAGGTGTGCGGACTACTGGTCCAAAGGAGATTTAAATATCTTGGCTTGCCAAGGATCTCATCACTCTGGTGTAACAACGCCACGTACAACTACCCATTGGTATCAAGAGTAAAGGCTGTATGATCATCTTTCTCTGATTGTTCTAAGAAGATGGATTCAACATCTTCGTGGTCAGAAAGTATGGAAGATTGCTGTAAGTGCTGAATAAGACGAACAGACTTGGCTGACTTATTTGGGCAGTTACGGGCAAAATGACTGCGCTTTTTGCAAATAAAATAGCGATTGTGTTTCTTCTTTCTGAACTGGGAAGGATCCTTTTTTCGGAAGTGCTTCTTTTTATTGGTTGGACAAGTGCACTTTTTGTCATCTTTCCACTGGATTTTGAGGTAGGGTTTTTTACAGGCTGAGGCAAAGGGTTCTTTGTGTTCAATAAGATCTTTGAAGAAATCTTTTTGCTCACAGATCTTATCAAGGGATAGCATGGTTAATTGAAAGATTTTTCCAAGAGAAACATTTGCTATGTCGAGATTAAAGGCTGTCAATTGTCTTTGAAGTTCTGGCTGAAGCTCTGGTGGTAAAGATGCAGCAAAGACATGCTTTAAAGAGGGATCATTAAATCCATTCAGTTTGTAATAAAGCATGCTCATCCGTTTGTAATGCATTTCCAGGTGATGTCGCTTAAGAGGACAACATTTCATCTGGTGGTATTCTTTTCTAGATGCTTCAGTTGATGCTGTTGGTTCTCCAATAAACTACTCATAAATAGCCGCAAGGGCTATAGGAATAGTAGTTTGAATCAATTGGAGTTGTCTGTATTCACCTAGACTTTCAAACCAATCTCATAGAGATCCAGTGAATCTGGAACAAAATTCTCGGAGAACGTTTTGAGATTGTGCATTAGGACTTGTCATTTGCACATCAATCCATGCAGCAAATTCTTGATGTCGAGCTTGCCATTTGTGTCGAGGGATGTTATCAAATGTAAACCATGGTGAAGAAGATGGTTTGGAGGACTTTTCAGAAATTGGAGGGATAGATGGAGCCGGTTCTGTGTGTAAGCCTTGGTCATCATTATTATCATCAGAAGATTCATCGACAATAGGAGTGGACGTACTAGGATCTTCTGTTTTTGTGGCCATGAGAAGACCAGAAATGTCTGCATATTGAGACTCTGAGTCTGAAGAAGTTTGTTCAGATGAGCTGAGATTATATGTGGAGGGTAAACTTTCTTCTGAGGTTGAATCAGAGTTATTATTTTGAAAGTCAATCTGCTGATAATGGTATTGGTAAACCAGAGCATTTTCTTTCTTTGGAGGTTCAGGGGTTGCTTTAGGAGAGTCTTCTAGGACTTGAAGATCTTCCTTTGGCGGAGGTTTTGAGATTTTGACCTTGGATTTGGGTTTTCTTGGTGAAGTGGGCTTTGGCGGTGGAATATTTGGATTGGTAGAATGGGGATGGGACAGACCAAAGAATTGGTCGTAAGTTGATTGTTTAGAAGGAGTGTAAAGTATGGATTGGGTTTTGGTGAAAAGGGAAGGTTGTGCCTTCTCAGCATCAATTCTGGCCAATTCTGCTTTCAGCTTTCAACTGTCTGATCTCTGCTTCTTTCTTATTGAATTCGGGACCCCAAATACGATTGTTGATCATTGTTCTGAGATCGATATCCAATTCAGAGATTTGGTTTTGTAGATTTGAATAAATCTGCTGAAGCCGGGTAGTAATTGTATCCACCTTTGTTTCTGTTTGTGACACTTGTGATGCCACTTTGTCAATCTTTTTACCGAGATGGTGGAGAGCTTGATTCTGAGCACTGGCATTTTGGGTTTGCCAGTTCAGCACTACTTCATACTGCTTTGGTGCTCCAGAGCTTGTGATTGGTGATTGGACATAGGGTTGAGAAACAACTTTGGTTTGTGGGTCTGTGTGTCTTTCGAGGGGAGGAAATGATTCTTGGTATGATTGTCTAGAGGATGAAACATCAAGCATGACTTGATTTGTGGTTGGACAGGTTTAGATGAGGACTCTCTTTTTATTTGCCTGAGTGCTTTCTTGTAGATGGGTAAAGGCTGATCGGATTCTGGATCATCCGGTGGTCCTGAAGGATAGGGCCGACACGGAGTTTTAGGATTAGGAGTCTTTTTCTTTCTTCTTTTTCTCATGATTTCAAAGTCTTCATCATCATCTATGTCATCTAAGCAAGGACATTCTGGATTACACATATGGGCTTCTGGAACATCCCATATGAAGTGACCATTGACTTTATCAGGATATACTGGATACCCTTCAGAGGAGAAGCCATAAATTGGAAGATCCGACTCTTGTCTAGTAGAAACTGCTGTAATCATAGCAATATAGGAGAGCCGTGGGGAATTTGGATTTGGCTTGTCTGGAGTCTGAAAAGACAACTTGACTTGTCCGTCTGGTCTTCTTTCGAAGACAGCTTGAGAAGTCTGGACTGGTTTAGGCATGAGTTGGAGCAACTCTTGTTTTTGGATTTGTTTAGGAATCTGGATAATGGTTGGAATTGTTTCTATGTCTGCAAGAATCATCAGTGCATCACTGGATGTTTGTGCAGTCAGGAGATCTAATGCATGATTTTGCAATCGATACACTATCTGGTGATGAAGTGTGGCTATTTTAAAAGTGGATGTTTGTTCTACTGCTTGAAGTTGGATTTGGACTTTCAGTGTTGTTGGAAGGTTGGGATCTTCTAAAGACACGTTGAAATTTAGATAGAAGGTCAACAAGACGCTTCCAGCATGGAGAGTGGTTAGAACTGTGCCAATAACAGCATGTTGATACTGTTTGAATCTTGTATCAAGGAGACCAATTCGGGCTGTAATAGGTAAGCCTTTTCTGCCATGTAAAGTGAGGATAAGCCTGACACCACCCAGATGGAGGTGTGTATACCCTTCTCGTTTCCAGTTGGTTACGAGGTTTGTTGGTATATCCATAGTGACATATTGTTCACTTTGAGAGGCTTGAAGAGCACACTGATCTAAAGATAGATCATGACTTTTCTGATGCATTGGATCCTCATTCAGAGGCAAGTGCAAAGCATACTCAGTATAGAGATAGAGATGAAATGCTCTTAGAATAATGGCGCAAGTATTATCTTGCTACCTAGAAGAAGAAAGGGTATTAGAAATACATTGGAATTATGAACAAACTTTCAAAATGTTTATTGAAGATGTTCTGCCGAATACAAAGACTTGAGAGCTCTTATATAGAGCCTCTAAAAGTAAAAGATAAGACAAAACCCTTATCTTTAAGGCAAAACTACAAAAGCAAAAGTACACACGTGAAAAACATAAAAACACACTTTAGACAGGATAGGACCCCTATCTATCTTTATTAAAGTCGAGATTTATGGAAAGCTTCTATAGCCATGTGAAGCTTTATGGGGTGGAGGGGTATCTAGATGGTGATATGTCACCTCTCTTTTTCATACTGTTTTCGAGCTTTTTGTATCTCTTGATAGATCAGATAATCTTCATTAAGCTCATCATTGTCGGTAGGTTCTGGCTGAGGGGCTGGCTCAATAGCAAAAGTACACACGTGAAAAACATAAAAACACACTTTAGACAGGACAGGACCCCTATCTATCTTTATTAAAGCCGAGATTTATGGAAAGCTTCTGTAGCCATGTGAAGCTTTATGGAGTGGAGGGGTATCTGGATGGTGATATGTCACTTGTCTCTTTTTCATACTGCTTTCGAGCTTTTCGTATCTCTTGATAAATCAGATAATCTTCATTAAGCTCATCATTGTCGATAGGTTCTGGCTGAGGGGCTGGCTCAATCGGCAGACTTTGAGATTGTTGAGATGGAAGAAGAGACTGGAAATCTTCCCAAGGGTCTTGAGCATCTTGAAAAAGGACATTGGTGAAATCAGGACGTTCTTCTCAGATGAGAATTCCTTGAGGACTGGAACTTGATCCTGGGGTACATGTTTGAGCTCTTGGTAAAATTTCAAGGGAGTGAGATGGTCCCATGGCGATGTAGTAGATATCTGATGGGGCTAGTTGAACATTATTGAGCTCCATGAGAAAAGCTTTGAGAGTTGAGATTATAGTCGGATCATGGTTAATTGGAAATGGATGTGGAAATGTTTTCCATTCATATGCCATATCTTGTGTCCAATAATCCCTTGTGATTGGGTGTTGAAAATATGGCCTGTGTATGATGAACACGTGATGAGATTAAGGATAAAACCATCACAATCACATGGGATGAGGCATATTAAGATCCTATTCAAGTTTTCGTCGGACCCGTTACAAGAGCTCGAGCAAAGAAATTCAAAGAAGCACTTAATGGATTGATTCAAGCAACTTGGGCTCAATCAAATTCATGAAGGCCCATTGAAGGAATCGCACATGATAAATGCATGATTCAGGCTCTTGAAGTTTCCAAATACTCACTTCCATGAATATAGGGAGTTGGCTTAAACATTATGGCGGGAAAATATATTATTTTCCTTTTTCAGATACTATCCCATTTCTTGAGGAGGCTATTAGGGAATCAAATCAATTATTTCTATTTTAATTGCCTAGTTTCCATTTAATTGATGTAAGGCATTTAAGACAATTAGGATCCTGATTTAGTTTAAATTCTTTCCTATTTACTTAGATTAGGATTCTAATTTGATTTAGATTCTTTCCTATTAGGGAAGATTTAGATTTAGATTTGATTTTTGGGTTAGGACTTATTTCCAAAACTTCACATACCAAGGTTCGTGCTTTCAATAAGCATTGGGTCGAGGTTCATTCCATTCCTGGTTCTTGATGGGGTTCGTATCAACACGAAGGTGAACATATTTGCTTCTTGGTCAGGAAGTCTGTTTAGTTGGTGGTGGTTTGAAATGTTTTGAAGCTGTTTGCGCCACCATGTGAGTGGTGAAAACCATTCAAGTAATGTCCAGAGTAGTGATGGTGCATGATCAGGTGTTGAGATGTGCCTGAGAGTTGGCCGAACAGGAAAAACTAGTTTCGGGGCATATAGAACTGTAAGACACCAAACATACCATAATTCATCTTTTGAAATGGTAAGATTTGGACTGAGGGCGAATCCTATAAGAAATAAGTGTTCTAGGTGAAGAGATGGAAATCGAAGTGGTTGAGTTTTATGAACATTCATGAAATACCAGAAAAGGATTTTCTGGCAAAGTCTTGGATTTGGAAGGCTGAACTGAATGAGAGATTGAGAGGGAAAGTCTTTTGGGTTAAAGCTTTGAAAGGAAGAGAATGATTCATGGCTATAATTGGGATGGCCTGAATAGAAGTGACAAGAGTGGGTTTATTTATAGACGGACGGGTGAGAAAATCAGGGATGAGATTTTTATCACCTTTGATGTGTTGGACTGTGAAATCATACTTGGCAAACCAAGCTTTCAATTTGAGCAATTGCTTGTTAGGGAGCAATTTGTTCTTGAAGTTAAGAATCTTTGGAAAAGATGAGTTGTCCATCCTGATCAGGAAATTATGGCTGATCAGGTGGAATTCAATTTTTTTGATTCCATACTTAACTGCTAAAATCTCCTTGTAAATGACATGGTAGTTCTTCTCTGCATCCTTGAATTATCCACTTGCATGAGCACAATAGGATTTTGTTTCTCTAATTTTTTCTAAAAGAACTGCACTCCAGTATTCATCACTGGCGTCTGTCTGGAGAATTCTTTGTCCTGTTGTTGGAATCTTGAGTGGTGGTGGTGATTGGGAAATCCTTTTGAGCTGTTGGATAGCTATTGTTTGTTCAGGACCCCATGGTAGAGGTTGCTTTTTTAACATGCGTGACAATTTGCTAGTGTGGACCGCAACTTTGGGAATAAAGTCTCTCAAATAATTCACAATTCCAAGGAACTATTGAATTTACTTTTTATTGAGATCTATATCCAGAAATTTTGTCAATTCTTCTACAATGTGTGGTCCTGGATAGTAGTGACCATCTTTTAAGACCATGCCAAGAAAGTCAATAGATTCCTTTCTAATGCTACTTTTCTTTGCACAATGTCAAAGAAATTTGAAAGTAACTTTTGGTGGGTCTGGTGGAAAACAACAAAATGTCATCGATATACACCAAAGCATGATGGAGGATGGGAGAAAATATTTTGACCATTGCTTTTGGAAGGTGCAACTTTAAGACCAAAAGGCATTACTGTCCATTGATAATGGGCATTTGGAATGCAGAAGGCTGTTTTAGGTCTATCAGTGGGTGAAATGCCAAGTTGCCAAAAACCCGCTTTAAGATCAAATTTGGAAAAGACTGTGGCACCTTAAAGATGCACGAACAAAGACTGGATTTTTGGAAGAGAAAATTTATCATCTCTGAGAAAAGCATTCAGAGGCTGATAATCAATGACTAATCTCTTTTTTCCTCGAACTAATTCAGACCTTTTTTCAACATAAAAAACTTGATATGCCCAATCTGAGGTTGTTGGCTTAATGAGACCTTGCTGTAGGAATTGATCACATTCTTGTTTGGCTAAAAGAAGATCAGAAGGTGACATTCCTGGATGAGTTGCTTTTGTGGGATTGATATCTTCATTTAGTTTGATAGGGAGATGAATAAAGAACTTACTATTCTTCCAGAGAGGAAAAGGATGATTGAACTGAGAATGGTTTTCAGGACAGAACTGAAGAAGTTTTTGTGTGATGGAGGAATAGAGAGGAAATGTATCAGAGAGAGTACAGTCATAAAACATCTGTATAAGGCAAAAACATTTGTTTAAACTTGATTCCAGTTGGTGTGATGTAAAGCTTTTGAACCAGATGAAAAAATCAAACCCTATGAGAAGGTCTTTATCTGGTAAATCTGAACCAACGAATTTTTGCCATATGACACAGTTTGGAAAAAACTGATTCCAATGGGTTTTTTGGTAATCAAAGAAGTTTCAAAGATCTCACCATTGGCTGCTTTGAAGAATTCTGTGTGATTTTCCCAACAAGAAGAATGGAGGACAGAAGGATTAAGCATGCTTCGTTGTGCACCTCTGTCAAGAAAACCAATGACAGGAATAGGTTTATGGAACTTTGAAGGGAGGACTGAGATTTTTACTGAGAGTATGGTAGGATTAGAACGGACTTGATTAATTTCCTGAAGTGTAGAGATAACAGAAATTTCTTCAATGTTAGAATCGTCTCTAGATTTTGCAAGGATGAATGCCGTTTGATCATCTTGTTCTGTCTGTTCAGAGAAATTTGATTCAACATCTTCTTGGTCAGAAAGCATTGAAGATTGTTGTAAATGTTGGATAAGATGAACAGCTTTGGCAGACTTGTTTGGACAGTTCTGGCAAAATGACCTCGTTTCTTACAGATAAAGCATTTGTTATGCTTCTTTTTTCTGAACTGGGGTGGATCCTTCTTCTTGAAATATCTGTAGGGCTTTTTGAATTTCTTGGAAGAAGATTTGTGAGAGTGCTTCTGGAAATGACCTTTCATTTTGGTAGAACAAGTGCATTTCTTGTCATCTTTGCACTGAATCTTTAGATACGGCTTTTTGCAGACTGAAGCAAAGGGTTGTCTGTTTTCAATGAGGTCTTTGAAGAAATCTTTCTGCTCACATATCTTGTCGAGACATAACATAGTCAACTGGAAGATTTTTCCAAGTGAAATGTTGGCTATGTCCAAGTTAAAGGCTGTTATCTGTCTTTGGAGTTCTAGTTGGAGTTTTGGAGGAAGTGAAGCAATGAAAACATGCTTTAAAGTTGGATCATTGAAGCCATTTAACTTGTAATAGAGCATACTCATCCACTTGTAATGTATCTCCAGATGGAGTAGTTTGAATTAGTTGAAGCTGTCTGTATTCTCCTAGACTTTCAAACCAATCTCGTTGTGAACTAGTAAATCTAGAACAGAATTCTCGGAGAACTGCTTGAGACTGGGCATTAGGTCGTGTCATTTGGACATCAATCCATGCAGCAAACTCTTGGTATCTAGTTGGCCATTTGTGGCGAGGAATATCATCAAAAGTAAAACGTGGTGTTGAAGATGGTTTAGAAGAAGACTCAGAGGCTGAGGAAGGGGGAACTGGTTCAGTCTGGGAACTATCTTGGTCTTTATTCTCACTTTCCTCATCTGACTCATGCACGCCTGGTGTAGATGTACTTAGTTCCTCTGTTTTTGTCGATGGTTGGACCATGAGTAATCCAGAGATGTCTACATACTGAGATTCTGAGTCTGAAGAAGATTGTTCATAAGAACTAGAACTATCATTGGAAGATGAGTCTGAATCAGCACCATTGTTTTGTAAACCAACGCTTTGGTAATAGTATTGGTGAACAGGAGCCTTATCTTTCTTTGATGGCTCTGGAGTTGCTTTTGGAGAGTCTTCTGGCACAGGTCAGGTTTCTCTTGGTCTTGGTCCCGAGATTTTGACTTTTGTGGCTGGCTTCTTTGGAGTAGATTGAGTGGGTTCTTGGTTTCTGTAGAAAAGACTCGAGAGACCAAAGAACTTGTTATAGTCCATCGGTGGCTTAGAAGGATGATAAAAGGGTTGGTATGTATCAAAGAAAGGAGCAGGAACGGGTAAAGATTGAGTTTTTGTGAAAAGGGATGGTTGTTCTTTCTCTGCATCAATTCTGGCTAATTCTGCTTTGAGCTTTCTAATCTCTACTTCTTTTTTATTGAATTCTAGACCCCAAATATGATTATTGATCATCGTTCTGAGATCAGTATCTAACTCAGAGATTCTATTTTGAAGATTTGGATAAATCTGTTCAAGCTGAGCACTGATTGAATCCACCTTTGTTTTAGTTTTTGCCACTTGTGTTGCCACCTTATCAATCTTTCTACCAAGATTATGAAGTGCCTGGTTTTGAGCATTGGCATTTTGAGTTTGCCAATTTGGAATTACTTCATATTGTTTTGGAGGTTCTGGTTGGCCAGAGGAAGTTATGGGGGATTGCACAAAAGGTTGAGAAATAACCTTTGTTTGTGGATCTGTTTGTTTTTCCAGAGGGGGGAAAGATTCTTGGTAAGACTGGCTGGATGAAGAAAACATTAGCCATGACCTAAGCTTTGTTGGAGAAGGAATGGGTTCTTGCTGAGTAGCCTTTATGTCCTCTTTTTTTATCCATTTGAGTGCTTTTTTATAGATTGGTAAAGGCTTGTTTGAGGCTGGATCATCCGGTGGCTCCGGGGAATGTGATTTGCAAGGAATTTTTGGGTGAGAAGACTTTTTTCGCCTTCTTCGTCTCCTCATGATTTCAAAATCTTCATCATCATCATAGGGATCATCCAGACAAGGACAAGCTGGATTGCACATATGGGCTTCTGGAACATCCCATAAGAAATGGCCATTAATTTTATCAGGATATACTAGATATCCTTCTGAAGAAAAACCATGGATTGGAAGATTTTCTTCTTGTGCTGTGGATACAGCTTTGATCATGGTTGTATATGAAAGACTTGGAGCTTCTATGAAAGATAGCTTCAGAAATCTGGATTGGTTCTGAATTCTGATGAAATTGCTCATAAATTAGAGAGCCATTCCAGTGGCATTAATTTGATCAATTCTTGTTTTTGAATCTGTTTTGGGATCTGGATGATGGTTGGGATTGTTTATGAAGTGGGGAGATCTAGTGCATGATTCTGTAATCGATACACTATTTGGTGATGAAGCGTAGCTATTTTTGAAGTAGCTATTTGATCTGCTCCTTGGAGCTGAACCTGAACTTTTATGGTTGTTGGCAGATTTGGGTCTTCCCAGGGACAGGTTAACAGTACACTTCCAGTTTAGAGTGTTGTTAAAATAGTACCAATGCTAGCATGTTGGTATTCCTTGAATCGGGTGTCTAGCAAGACAATTCTGGCCGAGACTGGCAAACCTTTTATGCCCTGTAAAGTAAGAATTAATCTCACACCTCTGAGATGAAGATGTGTATACCCCTCTCGTTTCCAACTGGTAACGAGATCAGTAGGTATTTCAAGTGTAACATATTGTTCACTTTGGGAGGCTTGAAGAGCACATTGATCTAGTCTGGAGGACTGGATATATTCTTTAGGAAGAGGTCTTTTTGTAGAGATCAAGGTTCAAATGCTTCTGGTGAATGAGGTTTTTTGTTTGTAAAGCTAGTAAGGGCTCATTACTGGAAACTGTGACTCATTAATCTGTGCTAACTCAGGGATGTATGAGTATTCAACAAGATTTTCAATTTTTGAAGCAACATGTTTTTGGCAAGAACGAGGAAGGGAAAGAGAAGAAGAAAGAGAGATATGAGAAGATTAGGAAGAAGCTGGATTTGTAGATGAAGATGCCATATGAATGAAGTTTCTCCTAGGTTTACAAGTAACACTTGAACACATTAAACTATGATACCAATCTCCAGACTGGTTGAAGAGCCACCTCTGCTTGAGTTTGTTTGGCTCTGATTTTACTTCTCTCCTCCAGACATTTGGTGAGTCGTCACAATCAGGTCCTTCACAAATGACGCCAACTCAACCACAAGGAACAGCACCATCTCCTTCAGCACCCTCCATTGACTATGAGAGCATGTATGCTAATCTCTATTGGTCAAAAGAGCCTTTTGCAGAAATTGATAGTGATGTTGACAATTTGTCGCCATCACATAGCTTTTGATGCAGCAGCCCATGTGACTCACGTGTCCCTTATCTTATAAATAATCAGCTTTGTATGCTTTGTTGTCTTATGTAAAAATTCTTAGTCGGTGTGCTTTACTTTCTAAAAAGGTGTACTCTACTTTCTAAAAAGGTGTGTTTTACTTTCTTTGTCGTTTATAATCATTCAATGGGTCCTATCCTTGATGATTTGAAAAAAAACAATGTGCCCATTTGTCGCTTATAATCATTCAAGGGGTCCTGTCCTTGATGATTTTCTATATAAGGCACCTTATGTTCCAGTTGTATCAAGAAGACTTTAAGAAATAAAAATTCCCTGTAAGATATCTCATTGCCCTCTAAATTCTCTCCTTGTTTATTCCCAAAGTTGCGGTTCACACCAGCAAATTGTCACGCATGCTAAAGAAACAACCCCCACCATGGGGCCCTGAACAGATAACAGCTGTCAAACAGCTCAAAAAGATTTCTCAATCACCACTGCCACTCAAGATTCCCACAATAGGACAAAGAATTCTCCAGACAAATGCCAGTGATGAATACTGGAGTGCTATTCTTTTAGAAAAGATTGGAGAAACAAAATCCTATTGCGCTCATACAAGTGGACAATTCAAGGACGTAGAAAAGAATTATCATGTTATATACAAGGAGATTCTAGCTGTCAAATATGGAATCAAGAAATTTGAATTCCATTTGATTAGTCACAATTTCCTTATCAGGATGGATAACTCCTCTTTCCCAAAAATCTTTGATTTCAAAAACAAATTGCTTCTAGATAAGCAATTACTCAGTTTGAAAGCTTGGTTCGCCAAGTATGACTTCACAGTTCAGCACATCAAAGGTGATAAAAATTTGATCCCTGATTTCCTCACCCGTCCATCTATAAATAAACCAACCCTTATCACCTCTATCCATACCATTCCCATAATAGCAATGAACCGTTCTCTTCCTTTCAAAGCCTTAACCCAAAAAACTTTTCCCCTCAATCTCTCCTTCAGTTCAGCCTTCCAAATCCAAGACTTTGCTAGAAAATTCCTTTTTAGATATTTCATGAATGTCTACAGAACCCAACCACTCCATTTTCTGTCCCTTCACTTAGAACACCTGTTTCTTACAGGATTCACTCTCAACCCATCTCTTACCATTTCAAAAGATGAATTATGGTATGTTTGGTGTCTCACAGTTCTATATGCCACTAAACTAGTTCTCCATGTCCATCCTCCCCTCAGGTATATCTCAACTCCTGACCATGCACCATCTCTTCTCTGGACATTACTTGAATGGTTTTCCCCACTCACATGGTGGCGTAAACAACTTCAGAATATCTCAACCCATCATCAGTTAAACAGAATCCCTGACCAAGAAGCAAATCTGTTTACCTCAATTTTCATCATTCACATGCCATATTTTCAACATCCAGTCACCAGACATATGAATGCAAAACATTTCCACATCCATTCCCACTCAACCATGATCCAACCATAATCTCAGTTCTCAAAACCTATCTTCTGGAACTCAACAATGTCCAACCGGTTCCAACAGACATCTGTCACACATCCATAGGACCATCTCACTCCCTTGAGTTCTTACCACGAGTTCATGAATATACTCCAGGTTCAAGTTCTAGTCCCAAGTGTCCTGTTTCAAAATGCTCAAGACCCTTGGGAAGATTTCCACTCACTTCTCCCATCTCAACATTCTTAGTGTTTCCCTACTGAGATAGCCTCTCAGTCAGCCACTGTAAAAAAGGATGAGCTTAACGAAGATTATCTACTTTACCAACAGATACAAAAAGCTCAAAAGCAATATGAAAAAGAGACAGGAGACATATCCCCATCCAAATATCCTTCCACTCCATAAAGCTTCAAGCTTTTCACATGGCTACAGAAGCTTTCTAGGAATCTCGGCTTTAATAAAAGATGACAGGGGTCCTGTACTGTCTAAAGTGTGCTTATGTTTTTCACATGTGTGCTTTTTACTTTCTGTTTTGTCGTTTGCTTAAAGATAAGGGTCTTATCTTATCTTTTACTTTTAGAATCTCTATATAAGAGTTCTCCAGTCCTTGTATTAGGCAGAACATCTTCAATAAAAATTTGAAAGCTTGTTCATAATCCTCTCATGTTATTCTAAGTTCTTTTCTTCTTCTAGGAAACGAGTTAACACTTGAGCCATTATTCTAAGAACGTTTCATCTCTATCTCTATACTGAGTATGCTCTGCACTTGCCTTTGAGTAAGGATCTTGTGCATCAAAAAAGTCCTGATTTATTTTTAAACCAGTATGCCAAAATTATTCTCTCACAACGTTCACCCTCTCTAAAGGTCTAGGAGATGACTTGTCTTTGGGTGGTATCGTGGGTAATGGTTTTCTTCCACTGGTTTGATATCTAAAGGATTAGGGTATATCGGCTGGAAACCCGAACTTGCGGACTACTGGTCCAAACGTACTCTGACCCCGACTGGTATCAAGATTAACTAAAAGTATCATAGAATAGGTGGCATAGCTAAACATATAAAGATTAAATAAGAAAATATCATATTATATGTGGCATAGTTGACCATGTAAAGATCAAATAAAATATCATAGTATAGGCAAAATAGCCGACCATATCAAGATCAAACGATCACATCATAGTAACAATCATAAGATAAAGAAATAATTAAGGATGAATTTAAGTATATATAAAGGAAGCTTTGTCCTTACATTGCAGTTGAAGTGTTACTTAGCTCTCAAACTTGATTTCCTAGACCCTCCTTAATTTTCTACTAATTTGAGGATTTCTCTACTCTTTGATATAGAAAAGTATAGAATTTCTAAGTAGATATGGAAAATAAAAGAGCTAGGGGTATAATAATTGATCGCTAGGATTATGCCATCATAATTTTAGATTAATGGTTGAGATTTATCCTACCATAAATATCTTTATAAATTCTAGAATTTATAATATTTCTATAAACATCTCTTATTGCATCATTACTTATGTCATCATTATTCAAGTTTCACTATCATAAATATTTGATATTAATTTTATTATAATTTTAATACTTAAGGGATTTGTTAGCTTAAAAATTAATTCTACTATATTCAAGTGAGAAAGTTGTGCCTCACACAATTGGTATTAGAGTCAACTAGTGACCAAATGTCTAGATGGATATGTTTATGACATGACTTCATTTCGTTCTGTTTCCAATGACCTCATGAGGACGTGAAGTCATCAAGGGGGAAAGTATATGACATTTACATTACTCACAAGTGAGTTCGTAGACTAATTTATAAGTCATGGGCTCTCTTAAATATGTAGACATAGTTTGGGTTGTAAAGCGCAAATGTCAAAACTGTGATGGGCTTTGTCCTAAAAAGAATAATATCTACTTAGTTATTAGGTTATATTGTCATACTATGCCACCTCAAAACCGATCCACAATATTTAACCCTCAATGCATTCAGCAGTTAGCCCTATAGCAGCTTAAAATCTTGATGCTACCCCTTGCATTAGAAATAATTTGTTGTGTTGTTTCTGGCTCCTTTGCTGCATAAAGGGGAACCCATTATTCACTTCTCATCTGTGGAAGTTCAAACCATGGCTGAGCCCTTCAAATTATATTTGGTTCATAAGTTTTATTTTGGCCAACCTCTTGTGGATACAATTCAAAAGTTTGTTTTTGTGCTTCTTAGGTTGAATTGAAAGTCCTAGGTGCCTTTTCTTAATAATAAGCATGTGTTAATTACACTTGAGAGGGAAGAAGATTATTCCCATATTTAGGTTAGGCAATCTTGGTATGTTAGAGGCAAGAATATGCATGCTTTTGAATGGTTGACTACTTTCCCTTGCTTGAAAGAATCTCTTATTGTGCATGTTTAGGTGTCTTTACCTTATTTTACTCTATATTTTATTTACTACAAACCTCTATAGGTAGACCATGCTATTATCATTTTTAATAGGCCCTTTATTACTAGAATTTTGGTGTAGTATATATAATGTGTCATAGCCATTGTTGCCACGTATTTGGATTGGTCAGGGAGTTTTTATTTTTTTATAGGACATTACCTTTGAGCGGATATCGATGTTCTATGATTCCTGTAGAACTTGGGCCATTCTGCTAATGCATTTTATGTGGCCAATCCTAGGCTTCATAAAGCCCAACAACCTGTAGGAGTGATTCATAAGAGGGTTGTTTGAGAAAAGGGAAAGAGGCCATTTTTGTTGCCAATGTTTAGTCTAGGGTGGTTCCTACCCTTTAATTTATTATTGTTGTTGTTAATAAATGACCCCAGGGGCCTAATTGATATCTTATGTAAGGTAAAACTATTATAGTTGACAATCAACCTATGACCCGTGTTGATTCTCCTATTGTAGGCCTACTTGATTACCTATAGGATGTTGAGATCTAGGTTGAGTCGAATTCGGTTACTAAGCTTAGGGTTCATGATGATTCTATTTTGAGGGATCATGCTATTAAGACTAGTGATGTTGATGATTGTACTAAGGATGATGTTTCTCTCAATATGGTTTAGGGTGATTCTAGTGTTTAGAAGGTGTCTGGGGGCTGTACTTTTTTCAAAATTTTGGTGGATGATAACTTTACAGACATTTTGGATCAATTTCATGAAGATTTTATTTGTAAATGTACTGAGGGCTTTCACCTTAATTTTAGTGTAGCGCATCTGGTTCTAAGAAAGGTTTCTCTCTAGTCATTAGTAGCAAGTATCATAAAAGCTTTCTTTTTTAATCCTTGGGAGTTTCTTTTGTTAGGCTTAACATTAGTTTTGCTTCGTTAGTGATGAGAACCATCAATAGAATACCATTAAAGCTTCAACCAATCCTTTGAACATTCTTGGGGGCCCAATTACAAATGCTAGAGCCGAAAAGATGTAAGCTACAGTAAATGGATTAATTGAGAAATTAAAATGCAATTCAAAATGCAAGACATGATGAATTGGGCTTGGAGAGAAGACAAGGCATTGTGGGCATTATTCAAGTTGTTGGGCAGCCAAATATACAATTTAGGTCAAATGCAGAATGAGTAAATTAAGAATAAAACTGGTATTGATTGATTTGGAACTAATGTGCAAGCTATATATTGTTGGAAAGATAATTAAGTTAATTTCCAATGCAATTTATAGAATTGGATTGGGAGTTCTCTACAAAGTGTTATGACGAATTTATTAGAGCTTGTTCATGCTTGGGAATTCCAACCAGCCCTTTGTTATTCAACTTCATTTATTTATTGTGTTTCAAGTTTGTCAATGGCTAGCATTAACTATGGAAGGCTATTATTAAATTTGTCAATGGCTAGCATTAATTATGGTATGCTAACATTAAGTTTGTCAATGACTAGCATTAATAATGGTGGGTTAGTGAAGACTTTTTAAGCATCCTTTGACAAACCTATGCTTAGAAGGTTGTTCTAATGTTTCCATGTGTATTTTTAGGATCTTGGGTTTCTATTGCTGATTTAAACTCAGCAACCTTGTTAATCATTCTTTCTTTGGTTCTTTTGAGAACTAATGAACTTATCAAGAATTTCCATTCTTGTGGTGTTCCAAACTAAACTTATCACTCAACTTCTCATCTACATCTTGAGTGTGGCATCAATACCATTCTCTATACCTCTGGTTCATCTTTTCTTAAGCATTGGGTCAAGGTTTTGTTTGTCTTAAATCTGTTTAGAACTTTCTTGGGATTAAGTGTGGGTTTCAAAGTTTCACTGTGGGGTTTGCATCAGTTAGCCTTTTATTATTTCTTGATGCTTTTGTGCTTGGAAATTTTGGTTTATGTCCCTTCTAGAGTTCTTTTCTTTGCTTTGTTTAATTTTACAGGTATGATTATTGCCTAATTCCCACTTTACTGATGGCTTTTAAAAAGAAAACAATTTGTGTTTCTTTCTGATTAGGATCTTGATATGATTTCTCCTAAGTTTTTGCATATCTTGAAATATGTGTTTTTTAGTAATAGTATATAAGTAGTATTTAACATCTTATTTTTTTATTTTTTCTGAAGAGAAACTTAGATTAAGCGAGGATCCTAATATGTTTCTTGTTCATATAGGTAGTTACAATTCAAAATTATTACCGACGTCCTCATCTAATAGGATTTTCACTAGCGATGTGGCAGTGTAATTAATTCACTTAGAATTTGTAAAAAAAAATCGTCAACCTGAAATGACCTGCCCCGAACTCCACAGGGCGAATCTAAGTGCAGCTCAAATATATATACTTAAAGAAAATAATCTTTTACAATCCGTAAATGTAGCCTCAAATATAGATATATTACACAAACTGCAGTGGAAGAATTTAAAATTGATGCTAAACTATCTACCGTCCTCAATTCAAGTCCTTCTCATCACTCATGTGAAACAATCCTGATTTCTGGAAACTAAATCACAATAAACTATAATGAGTACAAAACTCAGTAAGTAAACTAGTTTTTCATATACCAAAATACATACATACATAAATAGAATGCAAATGGATGACGTGCCATGGTATTCGAAAACATTGTAAAACAAATCATTCAAAATCTCATTCTATCATTTTTAAACTTTTGCATTCTCTTTCAAATCACTTACTTGAGCTACCTTCATTCAATTATCGCTTAGTAGGACACTCAGTTAACTTTCATAACTTTCATACACTTTGGGCTTCACGTCAACACGTCCCTTGCCCACTTATCTCGTAACCATAATATAACATCCAGTGTATCCTCCACTAACCCAGTAACGAATTCAAACATCCAAGCCAAAACTGTAAAACAAACTTTCTTTCTTCAAATTCTGTTTCACTAAAATCCACTTTCTTAGTTCACAGAAAACATAATGCATTTCGTGTTGATGCCAATGAAATTCCACACATACATATGCCCATGTCCATAAACACACATAACACACATGGGCAAAGCATATCAATTCATATCCATATATATCAAAATAGGCTTTTCAAACATGTCAAACATATATATTGTTTATTGTGATTCGTTTAGAAATCTAGTTTATTTACCTCCTGGTATCCTCGAGTAACAAATGCGAATAGCCATCATCAGCCTAAAATAAATAAGAAAACCCTCATAAGGTTAAATCAAGCCATAATCATAATTCCAATGTCCTCAAATTTCTTAATATAAACGCATTCTAAACTTAACCTCAATTAATCTCTCAATTCTCTCAATTAAAATCATAAATTACCAAACAGCTCTCAAAATCATAATTTACCAAATTATCCTCGAAATCATAAATTACCAAAATGCCCTTGAATTCAAGATTACCAAAATACCTCTAACATCATAATTTACCAATTTAGCCTCAGATCATACATTACCAACCTATCATCAACTTCTGAAATTATTAAAATATCCACAAAATTAGAAATTACAAAATTGCCCCAAAAGTCCAAAATTACCAAAATGCCCTTGCCGACCAACAGTGATTGGAATTCAACCGATGGAGACGGGAAGCTTAGGTTAGACACTTCTGGCTAAGTTGAGTTTAATGGTGGTGGTGCTGAGCTACGACGCGCGGTGATGGCACTAGATCGAGCTCCCAAAGTCGTGAATCCTTCAATGGCTTATCAACAGCAAATCGGCTCTCCCGGTGCCTGTGGATGGTCGAAAATGATACAGGGCAAGGTGGAGAACAAAACCCAACTGGTGGCGTCACCCAAAATCAATGGGATCAACGACAATGGTGATGGGTTGAACCATAGTTCTTTCAAGCTAAATCACCGGCATTCTAGCCATTTTCCGGCGACGAGGATAGCTGGGGTATGGCCGGTGTCTCACGAGCCTTCGATTGATACCTTGCTCGGTCGGTGAGGAGTTCACAAAGGAAGTTATAGAGTTCCTTTTGGACTCTATTGTCTTGTTCAAGGATGGATGGGTGAGGTGTGGTGAACCATTCAAAAACTTGGTCTTGAGTCCAGAAGAAGTTGGTGTCAGGGTGTTAGAAGTATGGTCGATGGATAATGAACACAGACTTCCACATTTTTGCTTCTGATGATGGCATACGTTCCAAATTATGGACTTGAGACAATTGTTGGAGTTTCTGTCTCCACCATGGAATTGGAGAAAACCATTCAAGGAGTGTCCAGATAAAGGAGGTTGATTTATTGGGATCAAGCAAATGATCTAAGGTGGCTGTGATTGGACGGTAAGGCACCAAATGTACCATAATTCGTCTTTTGAAATTTCTTTGGAAGGATCCAGGGTTAGACAGGTAAGAATCAAGTTTTTGGGATGGAAGGTTGAAAACGAAAATGAGTGGATAAGAGATAGGCTTTCATGAAAAATTGAAAAACAGCTTTTTTGGCAAACTCTTGGATGGCAAAGACGGTGGTGAAAGTTTTTCCAAGGGGAAAGGGTTTTTTGGTAAGGGCTTGTGAGGGGAGTGAAGTGCCCATGAAAATAATAGGAAAATGGTAATCTGAGGATATGAAAAACAAGGATTTATCTGGTTTAGAAAGTCTTGAGAGCATATCAGGAATAAGGTTGTGGTCTCCTTTTATATGCTTCACTGAGAAATCATACTTTGAAAACCAGTCTTTTAATCAGAGCAACATCTTTTCTGGGATATTTTTTCCTTTCAAATTCATGATGTTGGGAAAAAGCTGAGTTGTCCATTTTGACAAGAAAGTGATAGCCGATAAGATGATACTCGAACTTTTGAGTACCATGCTTGACAGCTAAAATTTCTTTGAATACATTGTGGTAGTGGATTTGTGTGTCAGAGAAGTGTCCACTGGCATGGGCAATAAAGTGTTCCTTGCCATCTGTTTCTTCAAGGAGGATGGCCCCCCGTGATTCGTCACTTGCATCAGTCTGCAATATTCACCTACCGTCGGTGATGAGCTTTAATGGTGGCAGATTTTGCGCAATTTGCTTTAAAGTTGTTACAGCAAGTGTGTGAGTGTTGGTCCATGAAGGTGGATTCTTTTTCAGCAGGGCTGACAGCTGGCGGGTTTGGTGATCAACATGAGGAATAAAATCCCTGATATAATTGATAATACCAAGGAACTGGTGGATTTATCTTTTAGAAAGATTCTGGTCTGGAAAGTGGATGAGCTCTTGGGCAATGTGCTTTCCTGGTTGATAGTGGCCATCTTTGATAGTCATTCCAAGGAATTCAATGTTATTGGTAGCAATTGTGCTTTTCTTAGTAGATAACATAATTCCATGAGATTGAATAATATCAAAGAATTGATTTAACAAATGGCGATGATCATCTTGTGTACTTGAAAACAACAAAATATCGTTAATGTAAATCAATGCACTATGCAAAATGGGTTGGAAGATTTGGACTATGGTTTTTTGGAAAATAGATGGGGCTGTTTTAAGAACAAAAGGTAAAACTGTCCATTGATAGTGGGCATTGGGAATGCAAAAGGTAGTTTTGTAACGTTCTGAAGGTTTAATTCCAAGTTACCAAAATTCATATTTGTGATCAAATTTTGAAAAGAGTTGAGCATTTTTTAGATAGGTGAACATGCTCTGTCTTTTTGGCAAAGGGAATTTGTCATCTTGTAAAAACATGTTTAGAGGTTGATAGTCAATGACTAATCGTTTTTTCCCTCTAGCAATCTCAGAATGTTTTTCAACATAAAAAGCTTGACAAGCCCATTGAGAACTAGTGGGTTCTATAAGACCTTGGGCTAGCAGCTGAGAACATTCCTTTTGGGCTAGGACTAAGTCAGAAGGACTCATTCCTGGATGGGTGGCTTTCGTGGGATTGACATCTTCATTCAACTTAAAAGGTAATTGAACAAAGAATTGTGGATTTTTCCACAGAGGTTTTGGATGGTGAAAGTCAGCATGAGACTCGGGAAAAAACTTCAAAAACTTTGTGGAAATATTTTGGAAAGGCTGGGAGATTTCGGACAAACCATAAAGCTTTAGAACATTGGTAAATGGTTTAAACATGGACTTAACTCGGATTCCAGTATGAATGATTTGAAGGTGTTTTATCTGGTGAATGATATCAAATCCTAACAAGATATCCTTATTAGGCAGATGGGAACCAATGACTTTCGTCCAGATAACACAATTTGGAAAGATTTGAATACCAATGGGTTTTTTGGTAATCAAGGTGGTGGTGAAGAGTTTTCCATTGACTGCTTTGAAATTTTCTTCATAATGTTGCCAAGACTGAGATGGAAGTATGTCGGGATTTAACATACTTCGTTGGGCCCCTGTATCAAGAAGACCAATGACAGGAATCGGTCTCTGGAATTTGGAGGGTAAAATGTGGAGTTTAATGGAAGGGATAGGTATGGTAGTGTCAAGGGACAGTAGTTGTTGGTGGAAAATAGTCTGAAACTCATCATTTTCAGAATCATCGGATGAGTTTTGTAGTGCAAACACTGTTTCATCAGTAGGCTCCTCTTGTTTTGAGAAGTAGAACTCAATTTCATCTTTGTGAGGAGAATAATCAGTGGTGGCCTGTAAATGCTCAAGAAGTCTGATTGCTTTGTCTTTTTTGTTGGGGCAAACCTTAGCATAATGGCCTTTCTTTTTGCAAATGAAGCATCGACTTGACTTTCTTCGTTTCTGTTCTCTGAAAGAACTAGATCTTTTCCTGAAAAACCTGTATGATTTTCGCCTGGATTTTGATCTAGGAAACGAATCTGGATTTTTGAATTTTCGGAAATGCTTCTTCCTTTTGGTGTTACAATCACAATCTTTCTTTTTCTGGCATTTGATCTATAAATAAGGCTTTTTGCATGCACTTCAGAAAGGCTCTTTGTCTTTTAGTAATTCTTTGAAGAACTTTTTTTGTTCACATAGTTTTTCCAAATATCCTTTGGCGATCTGAAAGATCTTTCCCAAGGAAATATTGTCAATGGTGAGATTGAGACTCGTTAACTGCCTCTGTATATCTGGCTACAATTCTTCAGGTAAAGATGCCAGAAATACATGTTTGAGAGTTGGATCATTAAATCCATTGAGTTTATAAAATAGAATTGACATCCGTTTATAATGGAAATCAAGATCTTTAGAGTTGAGGGAACAACATTTCATGTTGAGGTAGTCTCGTCTTGCAGCTTCAATGACTGCTGCTGATTCTCCGATGAATTGTTCGTGAATGATAGTAAGAGCAGTTGACACATTAGGCAGTTGCAAAAACTGTAATTGTCTGTACTCTCCTAAAGTATCAAACCAATCTCATAAAGATCCCGTAAAATGGGTAGCAAGTTCTCTAAGGACGGATGCTGTAGTAGTATTTGCTCTTAACATTTGGAGATCTGTCCGAGCAGCCATTTCAGATAATCTGTCTCGCCATTTAGCAGCAGGGATATCATCAAAAGTGAACCATGGACCATTTGAAGGTTTATGATCATTTTGGGCAGGCCGGTTTGGAGCTGAGGTTGCTTTTTGTGGGTATTCCTCAATATCTGAGGGTATTTCAAAGAATGGGTCAGTTTTGGAGGATTAAGCGGGTTCGGTTTCTTTAGGTTGGGCCATAAGGATTTTGGTGATGTCAGTATAGGATTTTTCAGAATCACTGGATGAGATGGAAGATTCAAGGGAAGAGTCTGCTTCAGATTTAGACTGATTGACTGAAATGGCTAGATTTGAATCAGAAATTTGGTCTGTATCGGATGGGTCTGGGATTATCTGTGCACTATATTGGTGCATTGGTGATTTATCTTTGGCCTGAGTTAGTGTTGGTTGAAGAGGAAGTTGGGTATATATAGGTGGCTGCAGTTCTGTGATAGACAAAGGTGGATGGAAGGGTTGTTTATCGGGTTGTGGACGAGGATGAGATGTGGATCTAGATGTTTTCGGCAGAGGATGTTTTCGAAACAAAGTATGTGTCATGCCAAATAGTTTGGATGGGTGAAGAGTGGCACCTTGAATTTGCACTTGGACTTTCAAGGCAGTGGAGAGATTAGTGTCTTGAAGAGAAAGGTTGAAATTTGGATAGAAAGTGAGTAAAACACTTCCAACATGAAGAGTGGTTAAGACAGTACCAATAATAGCATCTTGGTAGTGTGTGAACCTAGTATCCAGCATAGCAATTCTGGCCGCGACTGGTAATCCTTTCCTGCCATGTAAGGTTAGGATTAGTCGGACTCCTCCGATATGGAGATGAGTATAACCTTCTCTTTGCCAATTGGAAATCAATTCTGGGGAAATTTCCAAAGTGACATATTGTTTAGCTATGGTAGCCTGAAGGGAACACTGATCCAATCTGGATGACTGGATATATTCTTTTGGATGTGGTCTTTTGGTGGAAATAAGGGTTCGAATAATGCGAGTAAAAGAGTGTGAACGTTTATAGAGGTGATAAAGACTAAGAAGAGGAAAAGAAGATTCAGTGATTTGAGCATATTCAGGGATATAGGAATATTCAACTAAATTTTCGATCTTACTAGTAGTGTGTTTGGAGCAAGATTTGGGTAAAGAGAGTGTGGAAGAAAGGGAAACTGGAGTTATGACAAAAGATGTAGAAGCGTTGTTGGAGGAAGATGATGCCATGAGTATGAAAGTCTCTCTGTTGTTGAAGACCCGAACGAAAAGAAAACATGAAGAAAACTTTTATCATACCATTTTGGTAAGAAAACGAGGCTCTGATACCAGAGAAGTACATGGCGTTGTTATACCAAAACAATGACGAAAAGATTATCCTTTATACCAGTAGTCTGCATGCTTGGGTTTCCAGCCGATATACTCAAGTGGAGAACAGAAAACTTTAAAACATTTTCATTTTAGGTTATATAACCCAATATAGACTTTGCGTTAGTCTAAAACAGGGTACCAAACTAGATAAGAAATTATCAAAAGTTTTTTGATGCACAGGATCCTTGCTAGAGGCAAGTGCAGAGCATACTTCCTTTAGTTTCAAAATGAACAGACGTAAGTTTTCTTTTATTTTTAAACCTTTTAGGGCTTCATTAACGGAGAGAAAAGAGAGTTTAGAAACTCATGATTATAGAAGGCTAGAGATTTTATTAATGTTGCGCCCCACCTCCAACGAGGAGAAGATGAACTTATATAGGGAAGGATGGGATAGGGCCCTTATCACTTTACAAAACACATTGACAAACAACAAGATTTAAAAGCAAAAGCAATAAAGACAAACTAAAGCATGACAAACATGACTCATGCTTTTAATTATTACAAGCCAACTTTGAAAAAAGTAATAAAGACAAACTAAAGCATGACAAACATGACTCATGCTTTTAATTATTACAAGCCAACTTTGAAAAAAGTAATAAAGACAAACTAAAGCACGACAAACATGACTCATTATTACAAGCCAACTTTGAAAAAGCGAAAAACGCCAAATTGTGTGAATCACGGAGATGAGAGATTCATGTAATCTTCATCGGATGGCTGTCGGTCGCATCTTTATCTTTTGAAAAGAAAGCTTTGAGTGATGGACGTGGAGTTTTTGGTGGATGTTGATGATCTGGTCGACAAGGTGGCCAAGGGCAAAATATTTTGCGCCAAGAGGAAGACGGGTGTGACGTGGATCCAGTTGGTGTGCTAGAACTGGCTTTATTTGTTGGATCGTCCGGGGCAGGTGCTGGTGGTGTTTGTTGGAGGTTTTGGAGATGTTGACTTAGGGGTAAAAATGCTTCCCATGGGTCTTGCACATCTTGGTATAGAAAGTCAGTGAAGTCTAGTTTTTCTTCCTTGATGATAATTCTCGTAGATTTAGGCTTTGAAATTGCTGAAGGAGTGGGAATCATGATGATATCATGTTGTGGACCTTAGACAGAATAGTAGAAAATTTTATAAAAAGAAATTCTTTAAATATAATAATAATAAACAAAAAGTCCATAAGGCATTTAAAAAAGGAAAATGTGTATATAAAAGAAATCAAACTTGTAAATGTTACTTATGTGGAAAGGAATGACATACTAAACCAAATTGTCCAGAAAATAAAAAAGTCGATCAATTAGAATTAGACAATTATAATATAGAAGAAGAGATTTTAGATATAGAA
The DNA here is from genome assembly GCF_022201045.2 of Citrus sinensis. Lineage (NCBI taxonomy): Eukaryota > Viridiplantae > Streptophyta > Magnoliopsida > Sapindales > Rutaceae > Citrus > Citrus sinensis. The sequence continues at coordinate 12,244,694 of NC_068560.1, forward strand.
GAAGTTCTTAATATAGATCAATTATCCGATAGCGATAGCATATGTATAGTCAGTAATAGTGAATTAGACACTAGTAGTAATTCAAGCTTAGAATTAGAATCAGATATAGAATTAGATATAGACGTAAATGTTCTAGAAACTTATACTTCATTTTTTGGAAAAAAATGTACTCATTGTAATAAAAAATTCGAATTAGGACATAGAGACACAAACACAGGAAAATTCTTTTGTAATAATTGTAAAGATAAACAAATAGAAGATGAAACAATAGAAATAAATAGAGTAGGTAGTGAATTAATAAATATAGACGTAGAATTATTATTTAAAAAAGAAACTGTTTATATAAAAGCAATGATAGACACATGTGATAAGTGCATATTTTCGTATATTTTGCTATTAATTTCTCCATCTCCTTCTTGTTTTGGTCTTAAATATTCTAGTTATTTTAGTTAATTTTTAATTTAGTAAATTATATTTTTATTGTGTTAGTTTTTATCTTAGTTTTTTTTATTTTGTTAGATATATTCTAGGATTAAAGAGAAATTAAATCGGAGCATTTAAGAAGAAATCTGCTTGAAGCAATTACGAAAGGAAATAACTGAAGATTTTTTTTAAGCCAATTAATTAATTGATGCACATTTGGAAGCATATAAGATTTCATGGAGATTAATAAAGACTTTGGGAACAAGCATGCATAAAATGGAAACTTGTTTAATGTGCATGGATTTACTTGACCGATTTAAAAAGATTGCTTGCATTGGATTAAATTATGTAAATCAAATTGAAGAAAAAGGAAATTGGCAAAGTGGGCGGCATGTGCATGGCAATTAAAGGAAGCAAATATTTTGCATGGCTTTAAATGGCAAGCAAGTTATGGCATGGGTGGTTTTGGCTTTAGATTTAATTCTTTCCATGCAAGGATTTAAAAGCCACAATTGAAGCATTATAAAAGGATCAAGCAGAAGCAACACAAAGGGGGATTTTTTTTACAGCCAAGAGGATTTGAGAAACCAGCAGCCGCAAGAAAGAAATACAAGGGAGAAACCGAAAGCAATTTAAGAAAAAGGCAGCCGCTTGAATTAATCTCCATGATTGGTTTTATCAATTCTCTTATTCCCAATTTAATTATGTTAGGCTAGATTTTCTATTTGGTTGAGGGTGAATTCCAAACCCCAAACATGTCATATGATTAATGTTCAATTTCTATCATTCAATTTATTTAATTGAGATTGTTTATGTTCTTCTATAATTAATGTTTATGATTTTATTCTCGTCTTGTTTGAGTGGCCAATTAGATAGGACTTGAATAAATTCTAGGGAAATTATCATTTATATACCCTATATTTAAAAAATACTACAACACTTTGAGGGTGTATCAATCGTCCACCCTTAGTTGACAAAACGTATCAGCCGACCACCAAACCGTTAGTTGTCGTTTGAAAGTTAACGGAGTTACAGTAAATTGACGATTTTACCCTTGAAAATTATCACTTGTATACCCTTAAATTCTCTTTTTATCACTTGTATACCTTTAAATTATAACTTGTATCATACGACATGTTTGGTGGTCAGCTAATATATTTTGTCAACTTAGGGTGGACGATTGATACACCCTCAAAGTGTTGTAGTATTTTTGATAATGGAGTAAACTAAGGGTATACAAATGATAATTTCCCTAAATTCTATTGCTAAATTTAAAATTCTTGATCCGTAATTGTCTTGAAATTTTAATCATAAGTAGCAGGTTGGAATCAGTGATTTCAATTGGAGAACATAACCTAGGTTAAATAATCTGAGCTTGTGTGTTTGTTGCCTAGATCAATCTAATATCTTTCTCTACTTAATGCTTCCATTATCTTAAATTTAAAGAGCTTGTTTTAAATTATTTAATGGTTAGAGATTAGGTGAATAGCTTGTTTTGCCTATCGACACACTAAGGAAAGATTGAGACTAAGGGCATCTCCAAAAGACTTTTCAAATAAAATTCTACATCTTACTTGAAGAGTCATATCAATATTAAACACTTCAAAAGACACGTTAATTTAGATTCTTCAAATAAGATTTGTTTCTCACTCTTTAATATTGCCGAGTGTGTTTCTCCCTCTTCTATTAATATTTTATTATTATTTATTGAAAAGATAAGTCTGCAATAATTATCATTTATGGTTCCTTTCAAAAACATAACAGCAATTCAATTTAATAGTGGAAAGATTTGATTAAAATAATGTTAACTTATTCTTATTTAATGAGTCTTTTGGAGGAGATTGTATTTTTCTATCCACTTATTTGCCACATCATTAAGCAAATTGATATTTGAAGAGTAAAATCTAAAAAGTCTTTTGGAGATGCTCTAACAGAGCTTATTGTTGTCTACAGTTGATAGTTTCAATAGACATTGATCATAGAATTGATATATTATGTTCATGTTTGGTGGTGGCGAATGATCCTTTAACCAAAGTTTTCATCATTACTATTTATTTTTCCTTTAATTAGAGTTTTGATTAAATTTTTGTTTTCATAGTTTAATTTCTTTATTTCTTGCTATTTAGTTAAAAATTCAAAAATTCCCCTTTTATTTATAATTGGCATTTTCTTTACTTAGATTAATTTATATTAATTATTTCTATTATTATTTTATTTTAAATCTTGCTTTAGAGTTGATAATAAATATAACTAGAATAGTCTCTGTACTAATTATTTATACTAGTAGTAAGGTTTTAAATTTGGTGCACCCTAACGACACTACCAAATTTTTGGCGCCATTGCCGGGGACTAGTGTCTAGTTTGTTTATTGTCACTTATTTTATTTTATTATTTTTACTTATATTTTTTCTTTCTTTTTCTCATTTTATTTATTTATTTTAATTATTTTTTTGTTCTATATTTAGATTTTCATGAGCATAGAGGACATACGATTGAAACTCGAACAACTTAGAGCAACCTCATCATATTCAAAACTCGATTTGGCCATCCACATTCCACTCCCGAAGACAGAGCCAGGCAGCCAAGAACCCGAACCAATGGCTCATAACAACAACAGAACACTTAAAGAGTTGGCAGCTCCTAACTTGGACCACCAACCTTTATGCATTGAGAATCCAAACCTCAGGTAAACTTTGAGCTCAAATATGGGATGATTCATCTTCTTCCTCCTTTGTATGGTCTTGTAGGAGAGGACCCAAATAAGCACTTGAAGGAGTTCCATGTGGTATGCTCCACAATGAAACCAGTTGGAGTTTCTGAAGAACAAGTTAAGCTAATGGCCTTCCCATTCTCTTTGGCGGATTCAGCCAAGGAATGGTTATACTATCTTCCCTCCGGTACTGTCACTACATGGAATGAGATGCGTCGGCTATTTTTGGAGAAATTTTTCCTAGCATCAAAAGCTGGTAGCATTCAAAAGGAAATTTGTGGAATTCGGTAGTATAATGGAGAATCGCTCTATGACTATTGGGAACGATTCAAAAAGCTATGTGCCAATTGCCCCCACCATCAGATAAGTGATCAGCTCCTTATTCAATACTTCTATGAGGGTCTACTGCCTATGGATAGGAGTATGATTGATGCCGCTAGTGGAGGAGCACTCGTGGATAAGACACTAGAAGCAGCCTGAAATCTCATTGCTAACATGGCTGCTAATTCCCAACAGTTCAACATCAGGAACGATCTACTGCCGCCACCTAAGCGAGTCAATGAGGCAAGAACTACTTCCCTTGAACAACAAGTTTCAAATCTTACTTCTTTGGTGCAACAATTAGCCCTAGGGCAACAAGTGAAACCATGTGCCGTATGTTCTATGATCGGGCATGCGACTGATATGTTCCCTACTCTCCAAGATAGTTCACATGAGCAGGCCAACGCAGTTGAGGGGTTCCTAGGCCAACCAAGACAAAGGTATGATCCCTACTCTAATTTTTACAATGAAGGGTGGATGTCCAAATGCTCAGGCCTGGTTCATCAGTCCAATTAGTCCTAAGAGAATTTAGTTCTAGATGTATGGGAACCAACAACAAGGCATTCCTAATGTGGCACCATCTCGACCACTGGGCTACCCCTAACAGCGGGTGCAACAACCTTACCAAGTTCGGCCACCTCTACAAAATCAAGGTACGTCTTTGGAAGATCTTGTAAAAGCTCTATGCAATTCCAATAGACTACCCAGACACAACTCCAACATTACATCTATGAGTAAGATAGAGGCTAGAACTTTAGGAAATTTCCCTTTTCAGCCAAACATTAATCCAAAAGAGAATACTAGTGTTATGTCTCTTAAAAGCGGAAAGCAGTTTGAACCATTATTAGCTAAGCCATCAAAAGTGTCTACAACATCATCGCACTCTGTGACCAATCTTTCCTCAGAGGCTCTTCCTTTAACAAGGAAAGACGATTCCCACTCTGCATCGCTAGTCGACCCATCTGGCCAGGTAAGTACCCCTTCACCTCAAATTAAGACTCTTTCCATTCCTCCACCATTTCATAGCAGGTTTAAACAATCCAAGAAAGAGGAGCAAGAAAAGGAGATCCTTGAGACCTTTCATAAAGTAGAGGTAAATATTTCTCTACTTGATGCTATTAAACAAGTGCCCTGTTATGCAAAGTTTTTTAAGGAATTATGCAGCAACAAGCAAAAGTTGAGCAGTAACGAAAAGGTAGGTGTAGGAGAGAATGTTTCTATTGTACACATGTGAAAAACATAAAAACACACTTTAGACAGGACAAGAGAGTTGGTAGGTTCTGGCTGAGGGGCTGGCTCAGTAGGCAGACTTTGAGATTGTTCAGATGGGAGAAGAGACTGGAAATCTTCCCAGTCGTGGTCAGAGTACGTGGCGTTGTTATACCATAACTATAAAGGTTGAACCTGTTCTTTGGACCCGTAGTCCGTAAGTTCGAGTTTTCAGCTGATATACCCTTATCCTTTAGATATCAAACCAGTGGGAGAAAACCATTGCCCATGATACCACCCAAGAACAAGTCATTCTCTAGACTCTTAGAGAGGGTGAACGTTGCGAGAGAATAGTTTTGTTAAACTAGTCTGAAGATAGATCAGGACTTTTCTGATGCACAGGGTCCTTAATTAAAGGCAAGTACAGAGCATACTCAGTATGGATAGAGAGATGAAACGCTCTTAGAATAGTGGTCCAAGTATTAACTTGCTACCTAGAAAGACATTGGAATTATGAACAAACTTTCAAAATGTTTATTGAAGATGTTCTGCCGAATACAAAGACTTGAGAGCTCTTATATAGAGCCTCTAAAAGCAAAAGATAAGACATGACCCTTATCTTTAAAACAAACGACAAAAGCAAAAGTACACACGTGAAAAACATAAAAACACACTTTAGACAGGACAGGACCCCTATCTATTTTTATTAAAGCCGAGATTTTTGGAAAGCTTCTGTAGTCATGTGAAGCTTTATGGAGTGGAGGGGTATTTGGATGGTGATATGTCACCTGTCTCTTTTTCATACTGCTTTCCAGCTTTTTGTACCTCCTGATAGATCAGATAATCTTCATTAAGCTCGTCATTGTCGGTAGGTTCTGGCTGAGGGGCTGGCTTAGTAGGTAGACTTTGAGTTTGTTCAGATGGGAGAAGAGATTGGAAATCTTCCCAAGGGTCTTGAGCATCTTGGAAAAGGACATTGGTGAAATCATGACGTTCTTCTCGAACGAGAATTCCTTGAGGACTGGAACTTGATCCTGGGGTACATGTTTGAGCTTTTGGTAAAATCTCAAGGGAGTGAGATGGTCCTATGGAGGTGTGGTAGATGTCTAATTGAGTTCATGATTAATTGGAAATGGATGTGGAAATGTCTTCCATTCATATGCCATGTCTTGTGTCCAGTAATCCCTTGTGATTGGGTGTTGAAAATATGGCATGTGGAGGTGAACATATCTGCTTCTTGGTCAGGAAGTCTGTTTAGTTGGTGGTAGTTTGAAATGTTTTGAAGCTGTTTGCGCCACCATGTGAGTGGTGAGAACCATTCAAGTAATGTCCAGAGGAGGGACGGTGCATGATCAGGTGTGGAGATGTACCTGAGAGTTGCCTGAACAGGAAGGATTAATTTTGTGGCATATAGAACTGTGAGACACCAAATATACCATAATTCATATTCTGAAATGGTAAGATTTGGACTGAGGGTGAATCCTGTAAGAAATAAGTGTTCTAGGTGAAGAGATGGAAATCAAAGTGGTTGAGTTTTATGGACATTCATGAAATACCTGAAAAGGAATTTTCTGGCAAAATCTTGAATTTGGAAAGTTGAACTGAAAGAGAGATTGAGAGGGAAAGTCTTTTGGGTTAAAGCTTTGAAAGAAAGAGAACGATTCATGGCTAGGATTGGGATGGCCTGAATAGAAGTGACAAGAGTGGGTTTATTTATAGACGTCGAAAATTAGGGATGAGATTTTTATCACCTTTGATGTGTTGGACTGTGAAATCATGCTTGGCAGACCAAGCTTTTAGATTGAGCAATTGCTTGTTAGGAAGCAATTTGTTCTTGAAGTCAAGAATCTTTGGAAAAGATGAGTTGTCCATCCTGATAAGGAAATTATGGCTGATCAAATGGAATTCAAATTTCTTGATTCCATACTTAACTGCTAAAATCTCCTTGTAAATGACATGGTAATTCTTCTCTGCCTCTTTGAATTGTCCACTTGCATGGGCACAATAAGACTCCGTTTCACCAATTTTTTCTAAAAGAACCGCACTCCAGTATTCATCACTAGCATCTGTCTGGAGAATTCTTTGTCCGGCTGTGGGAATTTTGAGTGGTGGTGGAGACTGAGAAATTCTTTTGAGTTGTTGGACAGCTGTTGTCTGTTCTGGACCCCATGGTAGGGGTTGCTCTTTTAGCATGCGTGACAATTTGCTGGTGTGGACCGTAACTTTAGGAATAAAGTCTCTCAAATAATTCACAATTCTAAGGAACTATTGAATTTGCTTTTTACTAAGATCTGTGTCTGGAAACTTTGTCAATTCCTCTGCAATGTGTGGTCCTGGATGGTAGTGACCATCTTTTAAGACCATGCCAAGAAAGTCAATAGATTCCTTTCCAATGCAATGTCAAAGAAATCCGAAAGTGACTTTTGGTGGGTCTGGTGGTTGGTGGAAAACAACAAAATGTCATCGATATATACCAAAGCATGATGGAGGATGGGAGAGAATATTTTGACCATTGGCTTTTGAAAAAGAGAAGGTGCAACTTTAAGACCAAAGGGCATTACTGTCCATTGGTAATGGGCATTTGGAATGCAAAGGGTTGTTTTAGGTCTATCAGTGGGTGAAATGCCAAGTTGCCAAAAACCCGCTTTAAGATCAAATTTGGAAAAGACTGTGGCACCTTGAAGATGCACAAACAAAGACTGGATTTTTAGAAGAGGAAATTTATCATCTTTGAGAAAAGCATTCAGAGGCTGATAATCAATGACTAATCTCTTTTTTCCTCGAACTAATTCAGGCCTTTTTTTTCAACATAAAAAGCTTGACATGCCCAATATGAAGTTGTTGGCTCAATGAGACCTTGCTGTAGCAATTGATCACATTCTTGTTTGGCTAAAAGAAGATTAGAAGGTGACATTCCTGGATGAGTTGCTTTTGTGGGATTGATATCTTCATTTAGTTTGAAGGGGAGATGAATAAAGAACTTACTATTCTTCTAGAGAGGAAAAGGATGATTGAACTGGGAATGGTTTTCAGGACAGAACTGAAGAAGTTTTTGTGTGATGGAGGAATAGAGAGGAATTGTATCAGAGAGAGTATACAGACGTAAAACATCTGTATAAGGCAAAAACATTTGTTTGAACTTGATTCCAGTTAGTGTGATGTAAAGCTTTTTAACCAGATGAAAACTATCAAACCCTATGAGATGGTCTTTATCTAGTATATCTGAACCAACAAATTTTTACCATATGACACCGTTTAGAAAAAACTGAATTCCAATGGGTTTTTTGGTAATCAAAGAAGTTTCAAAGATCTCACCATTGACTGCTTTTGAAGAATTCTGTGTGATTTTCCCAACAAGAAGAAGGGAGGACAGAAGGATTAAGAATGCTTCGTTGTGAACATGTGTCAAGAAAACCAATGACAGGAATAGGTTTATGGAACTTTGAAGGGAGGACTGAAATTTTTACTAAGGGTATGGTAGGATTAGAACAGACTTGACTGATTTCCTGAACTGTAGAGATAACAAAAATTTCCTCAATGTCAGAATCATCTGTGGATTCTGCAAGGATGAATGCCGTTTGATCATCTTGTTCTGTCTGTTCAGAGAAATTTGATTCAACATCTTCTTGATCAGAAAGCATTGAAGATTGTTGTAAATGTTGGATAAGACGAATAGCTTTGGCAGACTTGTTTGGACAATTTCTGGCAAAATGACCTCGTTTCTTGCAGATAAAGCATCTATTATGCTTCTTTTTTCTGAACTGGGATGGATCTTTCTTCTTGAAATATCTGTAGGGTTTTTTGAATTTCTTGGAAGAAGATTTGTGAGAGTGCTTCTGGAAATGACCTTTCTTTTTGGTATAACAAGTGCATTTCTTGTCATCTTTGCACTGAATCTTTAGATACGGCTTTTTGCAGGTTGAAGCAAAGGGTTGCCTGTTTTCAATGAGGTCTTTGAAGAAATCTTTCTGCTCACATATCTTGTCAAGACATAACGTAGTCAACTGGAAGATTTTTCCAAGTAAAATGTTGGCGATGTCTAAGTTAAAAGCTGTTGTCTGTCTTTGGAGTTCTGGAGGAAGTGAAGCAATGAAAACATGCTTCAAAGTTAGATCATTGAATCCATTTAACTTGTAGTAGAGCATACTCATCCGCTTGTAATGTATCTCCAGATGGTTGCATTTGAGGGAGCAACATTTCATCTGATGAAATTCTTTCCTGGCTGCCTCGTTTGCTGCAGCTGGTTCTCCAATAAATTGTTCATGAATGACTGTAAGAGCTGTGGCTGGAGTAGTTTGAATTAGTTGAAGCTGTCTTTATTCTCCTAGACTTTCAAATCAATCTCGTAGTGAGCCAGTAAATCTGGAACAGAATTCTCAGAGAACTGCTTGAGACTGGGCATTAGGTCGTGTCATTTGGACATCAATCCATGCAGCAAATTCTTGGTATCTAGCTGGCCATTTGTGGCGAGGAATATCATTAAAAGTAAACCATGGTGTTGAAGATGGTTTAGAAGAAGACTCAGAGGCTGAGGAAGGGGGAACTGGTTCAGTCTGTGAACTGTCTTGGTTTCTATTCTCACTTTCTTCATCTGACTCATGTACACCTGGTGTAGATGTACTAGGTTCTTCTGCCTTTGTAGATGGCTGAACCATAAGAAGTCCAGAAATGTCTGCGTATTGAGATTATGAGTCTGAAGAAGATTGTTCATAAGAACTGGAACTATCATTAGAAGATGAGTGTGAACCAACATTATTATCTTGTGAACCAACACTTTTGTAATAGTATTGGTGAATAAGAGCCTTATCTTTCTTTGATGGCTCTGGAGTTGCTTTTGAAGAGTCCTCTGGTATAGGCGAGGTTTCTCTTGGTTTTGGTTCTGAGATTTTGACTTTTGTGGCTGGCTTCTTTGGAGTAGATTGGGCAGGTTCTTGGTTTCTATAGAGAAGACTAGAGAGACCAAAGAACTTGTTATAGTCCATTGGTGGTTTAGAAAGATGATAAAAGGGTTGGTATGTATCAAAGAACGGGGCAGGAATGGGTAAAGATTCAGTTTTGGTGAAAATGGATGGTTGTTCTCTCTCTGCATCAATTCTGGCTAATTCTGCTTTGAGCTTTCTAATCTCTGCTTCTTTTTTGTTGAATTCTGGACCCCAAATATGATTATTGATCATCGTTCTAAGATTAGTGTCTAACTTAGAGATTCTGTTTTGAGCACTAATTGAATCCACCTTTGTTTCAGTTTTTGACACCTGCGTTGCCACCTTATCAATCTTTTTACCAAGATTATGAACTGTTTGGTTTTGAGCATTGGCATTTTGAATTTGCCAATTTAGAACTGCTTCATATTGTTTTGGAGGTTCTGGTTGGCCAGAGGAAGTTATGGGTGATTGCACAAAAGGTTGAGAAATAACCTTTGTTTGTGGATCTGTTTGTTTTTCCAAAGGGGGAAAAGATTCTTGGTAAGACTGGCTAGAGGAACAAAACATCAGGCATGACCTGAGCTTTGCTGGAGAAGGAATGGGTTCTTACTGAATGGCCTTTATGTCCTCTTTTTATATCCATTTGAGTGCCTTTTTATAGATTGGTAAAGGCTAGTTTGAGGCTGGATCATTCAGTGCTCCAGAGAATATGATTTGCAAGGAGTTTTTGGGTGAGAAGACTTTTTCCGCCTTCTTCGTCTCCTCATGATTTCAAAATCTTCATCATCATCATAGGGATCATCCAGACAAAGGCAATCTAGATTGTACATATGGGCTTCTAGAACATCCCATAAGAAATGACCATTAATTTTATCAAGATATACTAGATATCCTTCTGAAGAAAAACCATGGATTGGAAGATTTTCTTCTTGCCCCATGGATACAGCTTTGATCATGGATGTATATGAAAGCCTCAGAGCTTCTGGAGCTAAAGATTGTCCTGGTTGCTGAAAAGACAATTTAACTTGGCCATCAAATCTTCTTTGAAAGATAGCTTCAGAAGTCTGGATTGGTTCTGAATTCTGATGAAATTGCTCATAATTGGAGAGCCTTTCAAGTGGCATTAATTTGAGTAATTCTTATTTTTGAATTTGTTTTGGGATCTGGATGATGGTTGGGATTGTGTTTGTATCTGCAAGGATCATTAATGCATCTGTGGTTGTTTGTGAAGTGGGGAGATCAAGTAGCTATTTGATCTGCTCCTTGGAGCTGAACTTGAACTTTTATGGTTGGTAGATTTGGGTCTTCAAGAGACATGTTGAAATTAGGATAGAAGGTTAACAATACACTTCCAGCATGGAGTGTTGTTAATACAGTACAGATGACAGCATGTTGGTATTCTTTGAATCGGGTGTCTAGCAAGGCAACTCTGGCAAAGACTGGCAAACCTTTTCTGCCATGTAAAGTGAGAATTAATCTTACACCTCCAAGATGAAGATGTGTATACCCTTCTCATTTCCAACTGGTAACGAGATCAGTAGGTATTTCAAGTGTAACATATTGTTCACTTTGGGAGGCTTGAAGAGCACATTGATCTAGTCTAAAGGACTGGATATACTCTTTAGGAAGAGGACTTTTTGTAGAGATCAAGGTTCAAATGCTTCTGGTGAAAGAGGTTTTTTGTTTGTAAAGCTGGTAAGGGCTTATTACTGGAAACTGTGATCATTAATTTGTGCTGACTCAGGGATGTATGAGTATTCAATAAGATTTTCAATTTTTGAAGCAACATGTTTTTGGCAAGAGCGAGGAAGGGAAAGAGAAGAAGAAAGAGAGATATGAGAAGATTGGGAAGAAGTTGGATTTGTAGATGAAGATGCCATATGAATGAAGTTTCTCCTAGGTTTACAAGTAACACTTGAACACATTAAACTATGATACCACCTCTGCTTGAGTTCGTTTGGCTTTGATACCGGTCAATTCTTGTTTTAAATCTGTTTTGGGATCTGGATGATGGTTGGGATTGTGTCTGTATCTGCAAGGATCATTAATGCATCAAGGATCCAGGTACTTTTACTATCCCCTGCACTATTGGCAATACCAGATTCGAAAGATGTATGCTAGATTTAGGGGCCTCAATTAATGTTATGCCATATTCAATTTATAATTCCTTGAATTTAGGTCCAATGGAAGAAACTGGTATAATTATTCAATTGGCTGATAAATCTAATGCTTACCCTAAGGGGGTTGTGGAAGATGTTCTTGTTCAAGTCAATGAGTTGGTCTTTCCAGCTGACTTTTATATCCTTAAAATGGAGGATGAGTCGTCGCCCAATCCCACTCCTATTCTATTGGGGCGACCATTCCTTAAGACAGCCTGAACCAAGATTGATGTTCACGATGGAACCCTCACAATGGAATTCAATGGTGAAGTGATCCACTTCAATATCTTTGAGGTAGTGAGGTATCCCAATTATGTACATTCTATCTTTGCCATAGATGATATTAATACTTTGGTGCAGGATTTCTTTGAATTATCCAGTAATGACAGCTTTGAAATTGCCATAAGTAAAAATCTTACGAAAGATGATTCTAAGGAACATGCAAATTTGATAAAGTTGGATGATGAGGTAGAGGAAGCTATGGCGATCTTAGATGGAGCAGTCCCATTACGTACCAATGGGTATAATATTTCTTACCTTGAATTACGGTTATTAAACAAGAAACTTTTACCTTCAGTTTTGCAGGCACCTACCTTATATTTATTTGGTTGAGAATGAAACACTTCCAGTCATAATTGCTAAAACCCTCACTTTAGTTCAACAAGAAAAGTTAATTAGGGTGTTTCGGGATCACAAGACGATGATTGGCTGGACTATTGTCGACATTAAGAGAATTAGTCCTTCCATGAGTATGCATCGTATTTTGCTAGAGGAAGGGTCTAAACCAATAAGAGATGCACAACGCCGCCTTAATCCACCAATGATGGAAGTCGTAAAAAATGAGATACTAAAACTCCTTAATATGGGGATTATCTATCCCATTTCTGATAGTAAATGGGCGAGTCTTATGCAGGTAGTTCCAAAAAAAAATCAGGCATCACAGTGGTCAAGAATGAAGAGAACGAGCTTGTGCCAACCAGAGTTCAAACTGGGTGGAGAGTTTGCAATGACTATCGTAAACTGAATGCAGACCACTCACAAGGATCATTTTCCTTTGCCATTCATTGATCAAATGCTTGAAAGGTTAAGTGGTCACTCTCATTATTGTTTTCTTGATGGTTACTCAGGTTATAATCAGATTGTTATTGCCCCGAAAGACCAAGAGAAAACGACCTTCACATGTCCCTTTGGCACATTTGCTTACCGACGCATGACGTTTGGTCTTTGTAATGCTCCTGCCACTTTCCAAAGGTGTATGATGAGTATTTTTTCTGATTATGTGGAGAACATCATTGAGGTATTTATGGATGATTTTACAATTTATGGTGATTCTTTCGACATATGTTTAGATAACCTTACACTTGTGCTTAAACGATGCATTGATACTAACCTTGTCCTTAATTGGGAAAAATGTCATTTTATGGTTAAAGGGGAATTGAAGTTGATAAATCTAAGATAGATCTTATTCGCTCCTTACCACCTCCCACTAGCGTGAGAGAGGTTCGTTCTTTTCTTTGTCATGTAGGTTTCTATCGTAGATTTATCAAGGACTTCTCCAAAATAGCATTACCCCTCTGCAACTTACTTCAAAAGGATGCAACTTTTGACTTCAATTGTGAGTGCCAAAGAGCATTTGAGAAGTTAAAAGAGGTTTTGACATTGACCCCTGTGATTCAACCACCAAATTGGGATTTACCATTTGAGATCATGTGCGATGCCAGTGACTATGTTGTTGGAGCCGTGTTGGGCCAGCGTGTGGGCAAGCTTCCTCATGTCATCTATTATGCCTCCCGTACATTGAATGATGCACAACTCAACTACTCTACCACAGAGAAAGAACTTTTAGCAGTTATCTTTGCCTTAGAGAAATTTCGTTCTTATTTGATTGGATCTAAGGTAATTGCTTACTCTGACCATGCAGCTATTAGGTACTTGCTCACCAAAAAAGATGCTAAACCGTGCCTTATTCGATGGATACTTCTATTGCAAGAATTTGACTTAGAGATTCTAGATAAGAGAGGTTTTGAGAATTTGGTGGTAGATCACTTAAGTCGACTTACTTATAACGAAGATGCACTTCCATTGCATGAGAACTTTCCAGATGAGCAATTATTACAGGTAGGTATAGTTACTCCTTGGTATGCAGATATTGTCAATTACTTGGTTACCAGGACAGTACCGGAAGAGCCAACCCGTGCACAAAAGGCTAAAATCAAGAGTGATGCCAAGTACTATGTGTGGTATGAGCCATATTTGTGGAAGCATTGTTCTGATCAACTTATTAGAAGGTGCGTACCCGAAATTGAATTTTCTTCTATTCTCACATTTTGTCATACTCTAGCTTGTGGAAGACATTTTGGACCTAAGAGAACAGCCCTTAAGGTACTTGGGAGCGGTTTTTATTGGCCATCACTATTTAAGGATGCATATTTGTTTTGCAAATCTTGTGACCGTTGTCAGAGAACATGTAATTTGGGACCAAGAAATCAAATGCCACAATCTCCCATTCTTATAGTTGAGATTTTTTATGTTTGGGGCATCGATTTCATGGGACCATTTCCTTCATCGTTTGGTAATCTCTATATTGTTCTTACGGTTGATTATGTTTCAAAATGGGTGGAAGCAAAAGCCACCCGAACTGATGATTCTAAGGTTGTGGTAGGTTTTATAAAGAGTAACATTTTTGCAAGGTTTGGAACACTAAAGGCAATTATCAGCGACAGAGGCACTCACTTTTGTAATAGGTCAGTAGAGACTCTCTTTCGAAAATACAACATCACTCACAAAGTGTCTACATCCTACCATCCACAAACTAGTGGGCAAGCTGAGGTGTGAGGTGTCTAATAGGGAAGTGAAATCAATCCTTGAAAAGACAGTTAATCCGAATAGAAAGGATTGGAGTTTATGGCTTGATGATGCACTTTGGGCATATAGGACCAAATACAAAACTCCTATTGGTATGTCATCTTCCAGTGGAACTCATGGCGGGCTATGACACAATGTAACATGGAACTGGACACCGCCGACCAACACAGAAAGCTCCAATTGTAAGAATTAGAGAAAATTCGAAATGATGCCTAAGAGAGTTCACGAATCTATGAGGAAAAGACTAAGGTTTTCCATGATAAGCAGATCTTGAGAAAGAATTTTGAAGTTGGACAGAAAGTTTTGCTATTCCATTCTCGCCTTAAGTTGTTTCCAGGTAAGTTACGTTCTCAATGGGTTGGGCCTTTTGTTGTTATTAATGTTTTTTCTCATGGTGCAGTTGAGATCAGGAGCTTAAAGACAGGTAAAGCGTTCAAGGTTAATGGTCATAGGTTGAAGCCTTACTATGAAAACTTTTAGACACTCAATGTAGATGAGGCTCCACTTTATGAACCTGCGTACGTTGATGAGTAAAACTTGAGAACCATGTCAGGCTGAGGATAATAAACCAAGCGCTTATTGGGAGGTAACCCAATGGCTGGAGAAAAGATTTTGAGAGCACGCCATAACAGATTTGATCTTTCTCCCTTTCATTCTCATTTACTTTATCCACTCTATGTTGAATTTTGTTTGTTTCTGTTTGTGTGTCTCATCTTATTCCCCCATGTTTAATTCTTTCTTTTGTTAGCTTAGACTTACAATAAGGACAATGTAAGAATTAAGTGGGGGGGGGGTGGATTTCGAGCTTAGTTTTTGTTACTTTTTCTTTTTCTTTTTACAAAAAAAAAAACATTGTTTTGAATATTAGCCAATGATAAGAATTTGATTGACAATAAATATGGTTCTTAGAAAGGGTTGAATATTATCTTAGTTTATACTTAATTCTTGTGTTGATTTCCTCTTAATTGAGATTCTTTAAACCATGAGCACTAATATCAATATGAATGTGTTTGCTGAAGTGGTAATTGTCGTTCATAATATCTTAGTTCAAAATGTTATAGTGACATTATTTTCGTGACTAAAGTGGCTATCCTTACGAAACAATTTCGTGGATTGCTTTGAAATGGGAGAGACTGGCGAGACAACCCCATTTTGGAACTTTTCAGTAGACTCCTATCTAGATCTTGAAGAGAAAAAGCCACATGGAACTATTACATCCTAAAGGGTATATATTCTTTATCTTTACCAAGCTACAATTGCATGCAAAATGCAACTGGTGAGAATTAGATTGCTAAAGATTCGCAAGATCCATTGAGCATCAGTGACAGAGGCAAGAACCAAGAAAATAAAGGAAGCATTAAATGGATTAATTGAGCATATCTTAAATTCATACCTTATTCAAGACATAAATATGCTCGAATTGAGTATTCAAGATAGGCAATGGTTTGTTAATGTTATTCAAGATTCTAAATCTGATTTGGAGTGACTTACATAAAGAACATACAAGACCTTATCAAATTAGGACAAAAAATCAGACACAATATTTGTTTCTTAATCTATTGTTTAAACAAAGTCTTTAATTTCCTTTTTACTTTAGGATCAATAAGATCTTTTATCTTCTTTTTACTTTAGGATCAACAAGATCTTTTTTTTCTTTTTTTTAACTTTAGAATCTTTTATTTATTTTTTACTTTAAGGTATATCTAGCAATAAGGAAAACCTTGTTCCATTAGTAAAATTCAACTATATACACCCATGTAACCCTATTAGAAATTTCAGATCTAAGTTTTTTAGAATAGTGAGGGTTCTTTAAAGAACTTTAAAACTTATCAAGATTTTATCTTGTGGCGTACTTTCTTGAGTGTGGTGTGAACCCTAGATTTATTAGACCATTAGTTCTTATCTTTATAGATAAAGGGTCAAGGTCTATATTTTATTGTTGTTTGAATCTAAATTAGAATGATACTTGGCAAATGAACCTCATTGGGTGCAGGGTCTCACTTATCTTTGTGAGGTTCACATCAATTTATATCAAAGTTTAGGTTCCAAATCAGGTTTGATATATTCTAAATTTATTTAGTTTCTTTAATTCCACATACTTTTATTTCTTGTTTCTTAATTTTTTTCTGAATCTGTACAACTATCTTCTTTAATTCTTCTTTTCCCCAACTTTGCCCTAATTTTCAAGTCCTGCTCTTTCTCAATTCAAAGGTTAAAAAAAAAAATAGAAAGGAAAATTTGAAAAATCAATTGAATTTAAAGTGTACCTTGATATTCAAGTTTTGTCTATTCCTGTTTTTTGCAATTGAACTTAAAAAAAGGGGGGCAATCCTAATTGCATCAAAATTCATATTCTTGTTTGTCTTTCTTTGTTTATGATATGATTTGTTGAGTTTAGATTGTTATAAGTAAATTTTGACTAAGCTTGTTTAAGTTCAATAAAGAACTGAAAGAGAAAATTAAAGAGTCGAAAAAGGCAAGATAGTGTCAGTGCTATAAATCTTGAGTGGAAACACGTAACAGAGTGTTTGTGAGGTTTTGTAACTTTGTTTTACAGGTTACTAAATATGTCTCAAGACAAAAATCATTACATTTCCTATGATGCTCAACAAAAGATAGACTATAGACTCTTCTTTAAGTCCTCAAAATAGAAACATGAACATTTCCAATTGAGGTTTGATGTGGTGAATGAGAGAGCAAATAAAGTTAATTCTGGTTCAAGAAAAGGGCAGCCAACTAAAGCTCCTAATGTGCAACAAAGAGAAAGGAATTCATATAAACATATTGATAAAGATGACTATGGGGAAGAATTAAATGAAGAAGATTGTGCTCCTAATGTTAATTTGAGCAAATTTGGGTGGGGAAATTGAAATAGAGAGTAAGAAAAGCAGTAGGTTAAGGATTCCATCTTTTCAAGGTAAAGTTGGTCGTCATTGAATTCAATGACTATGCTATTATTTGATGGGATCAACTTGTTTTGAATAAGAGATAAAATTATGAAAGGGCCATTGAGACATGGGAGGAGATAAACGCTATTATGATGAAGCTAATTATTCCAAGTCATTATTGTAGGAACTAATTTTAGAAGTCATACAGCCTTACTCAAGGGTCTAAAATCATTTAAGACTACCATAAGGAGAGAGAAATAGCCATGAACCGAGCCAATGTGGAGGATTGAGATGTTAATATGGCTAGGCTCCTAATTGGGTTGAACCATGATATTGCAAACGCGGTGGAGTTGCATCCTTATGTTAGATTGGATGATATGGTGCATATGGCCATAAAAGTGGAGTGACAATTGAAGAGAAAATGTTCCATCCGAATAAGGTAGAATCCGGGGTCTTCTTTAACATGAAAACTGAATTAGTGCAAAAAGGATGAAACCTCTAATGACAATAAGAATAAAGGCACAATGGAAAAAAGGTAAATCTAATTCCCAACTTAATAGAAATACATATATAAAATGTTTTAAGCATTTAGGAATAGATTGTATTGCATCTTAATGTCCAAAAGAAAAAGGGTAATGATTTTGAACGATGATGGGGATATTGAGACTGAAGGTGAACCTGATGTTGAATCCATGCGACCTTTGGAGGATGCAAGTGATATTGAATAGTTAGTTGATGGAGAGCTTTTGGTTGCAAGAAGAGCTAACAATATGGAAATTAAAGAAGATGAGAAGGTATAATATGAAAACATTATTCATACTAGATGCCCTTCTAATAACAAGGTAAGTACCTTGATTATTGATAGAGGTAGTTTTACTAATGTGGCTGGCTCTAGTTTAGTTGAAAATTTTAATTTGACAACTTTGCAATGTCCTAGGTTATATAAGCTACAATGACTAAATAATTGTGAAGAAGTTAAAGTAAACGAATAAGCGCATGTTTCTCTCAATTGGGAAGTACAAAGATGAGGTTATGTGTGATCTAGTGCCAATGCAATCTGGGGAATATCCTTTTGGGTAGACCATGGCAGTTTGATAGACATGTTATCTATCATGGTTATACCCTTAGGATACTCTTTTGTACTTAATGAAAAACCCATTACTCTTATACCTTTATCCCAAAGGCAAGTATATGACGATCAAGTGACATTAAAAAAAAATAGCTATTTGAAAAAGGAGAGTGAGAGTTCAAAATCAAAAGGAGCTGAAATTAAAAAAAAGAGTAAAAAAAGAAAGGAAGTTTCATTTAATGAGCAAATGATAGAGAGAAAACAAATAAATTTATATGCGAAATAGAATAATATTAGAAGAACTTTTAATTTTAAACTAATCACTGATTGCACTTTTATACAAAAAGGCTTGTTTAAGTTCTAATGATTTAATCCTTCTTTGCCTAATGTTATTATTTCTTTTTTACAGGAGTTTGGAGATATATTCCCCAAATATATACCTAATGATTTACCACCAATAGGGGGAATTAAGCATCAAATTAGCTTCATACATGGAGTGTTAATTCCAAATAGCCTATAAAGCAATCTTGAGAAGACAGAGGAACTTCAAAGGTAGGTGGGTGAGATTGTGGAAAAGGGATAAGTGTGTGAAAGCATGGGTGCTTGTGTGATCCTAGCATTGTTTGTGCCTAAAAAGGCTGGGTCATGGAGGATGTTTATTGATCACCGTGTCATCAGTAATATCACTGTAAAGTATAGACATCGCATTTCTAGATTAGATGACATGCTTGATGAGTTATATGGCTCGTGTATTTTTTTCTACAATTGATCTTAAGAGTGGATATCATCAAATTAGGACGAGAGAAAGTGATGAATGGAAAATTGTATTTAAAACAAAATATGGCTTATATAAGTGGTTAATTATGCCGTTTTGGATTAACCAATGCATTTAGTACTTTCATGAACCACATCTATGGTTGGACACTTTGATGATATTCTAATTTATAGCAAACAACTTAGATAAGGATGTTAAAGATTTAAATTAACCAATGCACTTAGTACTTTAATAAGATTAATGAATCATGTTTTCCATGCTTTTATTTTTTTGGTGTATTGTAGTTGTATACTTTGATGATATTTTGATTTATAGCAAAAACTTACATGATACCATGTTGGGCCTGGGCCTAACTCATCCCCAAAAGAGCTCTCAAAGGGTGAGGGCTGCCCAGAGCTTATAACCAATGCCAGGACCTCGCTTGCAGGCGATGTGGGATTGGCACCATTTGTGCACTTATGCTCCACACACCATTGGGCAACGAGATAGTTTCTATACTCCTTTGGCACTTATACCCAGTGAACTTTGGACTAACATATCTATGGATGTTGTGTTAGGTTTACCTATGCCAAAAAGGGGTATGGATTCTATATTTGTGGTTGTTCATAGGTTTTCTAAAATGGCAAGTTAGTTACTATTTTTTTGTTTCCTAATACTTGTCATCCACAAACTGATGGAAAAAGTGAAATATTTAATAGGACTTTATATGTTTTGTTGCAAATGCTATAATACAATAGAATTTGAAAATATGGGAAAAATGTTTGCCACATGTAGAATCTGCATATTATAGAAGTGTGCATTTTAGCAACTAAGTTTTCACCTTGTGAAATGTGCATTTTAGCAATTAAGTTTTCACCTTTTGAAATATGTATGGTTTAAATAAATGTGTTTATTTGTTGGAGTAGGAGTGGAGAGTTTGGATTCCTCCTACTCTAGTTTTTACTTACTCGATTAAGGAGACGAATAGGGGTCCTACTTCGTAGGTTTTCCCTTATTTTTAGAGTGAGGGGTGGGATTCCTACTCCTGGGGGGAGGAACCTTTTCTTTTTTTACCCTTCCCTTATTAAATATAATATAATTATATATATTAAAAATAATAATATCATATATTAAAAAAATATTATATTATTTTTTATTAAAATAATAATTTACATTGATTATAAATTAAAATTACTTAAAAATAATATTATAATATTTATTTAATTCTAATAGTATTGTGTTTATTTAATACTAACAATTACTAATAATAAATAAAGTTTCTTTTGTGCTGCTCTTATCAATAAATAATTAAAATTATTTACATAATCAAAATTAAAATTAATAAATAATTATGATTTGCATAATTAAGAATATTAATAATAATTATTACTTTATATAATTAAAATTAATAATAAAATAAATTGTTTATTTTACAAAATATATTTTTTTATTCACTTTGTATTTAAAAACTATCATTCTTTAAATATGGTAAAACTATAATTTTAAAAAAGTTAACTCTTAATCCAAGACAAAATAAACACATTCATAGGATTCTGATTCCTCTTCCACACTCCCATTCTTGTGTAAGCAAACAATCTATTCCCAACTCTCCGTCCCAGAATTCCCACTCCAATCCGAGAAGTAAATACTACTTAACTTCTTTGGATTTAACCTTTTTACCTATGGATGAGCAAATTAATTTAGACAAAAAAGAGAGCCTACTTTGTTAGGCACATCCATGAAAAGGCAAAGGAAAACATTGAGAAGAGTGCCAAAAAGTTATATTGGACCCAAGAGATTGGGTTTGGTTGCATATGAGGAAAGAACAATTTTCTGTTCAAAGGCATTCAAAACTATTTTCAAGAGGAAATAGACCATTTCAAGTGATTAAAATTATCAATGACAGTGTCTATAAGTTGGATCTTTCAAGTCACTGTAGTGAGTGCAAGCTTTAATGTTGCTGGTTTATCTCTTTTAGATGCAGGTGATGATTTGAGGACAAATCCTTTTCAAGAGAGGGGAAATGATTGGAACTTGGCTGCTAAAGATTCATAAGATCCATTGAGCATCCATAGAGGTCCAATGACAAGGGTAAGGATCCAAGAAAGTGAAGCAAGTGTTAAATATATTAATTGATCACATCTCAAATTCATGCCTTGTTCAAGCACTAATTTGACCGAAATATAATTTTTCAGTTCTTTGTCAATGTTACTCAAGCTTTTAAATCTGATTTGGAGTAGCTCGTATGAAGAACAAATAAGGCCTTATCAAGTTGACAAAAAAATTAAGCACAATCTTCGTTTCCTAATTTGTTCTGGGAGTATACAGCCACAAACTCTTGTACAAACTTATTTTGTACAAACTGACGTGGCATTAATTCATTGGTTGAATGAAAATATAAATTAATAAAAACAAATCATGTGGGCCAAGTGATATTTAATTCAACCAATCTTATCATGCCACATCAGTTTGTACAAAATAAGTTTGTACAAGAGTTTGTGGCTGTATCATTACTCTTGTTCTGGAAACAAGATCTTTTATTTCCTTTTTACTTTAGAATATACTTAGCAGTAAGGAAAATCTTATTCCATTAAAAAAATTCAACTATAGAAATTCATATAACTTTATTAGGAATTTTAGATATGAGTTTATAATAATAATGAGAGATTTCTCTTTGGTTTTCAAAGAACTTTCAGTACTTACCAAGATCTCACATTGTGGCATTCTTTCTTGACTTATTGCTCACAAATTTTCTCTTCTTTCTAGAGTGTGGCGCAACTTTTGCTAGATTTTTTATACCATTGGTTTTTGTCTTTATAGATAAAGGGTTGAGATCTTATGTTTGTGTAAATTTAAGTTATAATGATCCTTGGCAAAAGAACCTCATTGAGTGCAGGGTCTCACTTATCTTTGTAAAATTTACATTAATAGCCTTCCTCATTTCACTACAACAAAAAGGATATATGATAGCATTCAAAAAATGCTACCAAAGGTGATTGGTAGCATTTTAGGCAACGCTAAGTTTGCCCATGTAACCAAAAGTCTTACTATTTAATAGCATCTATTGAATGCTAACAATTCATATATATAGCATTTAAAAATGGTTATCAAATCCTATTTTACAGCTTCGTGCAAATGCTATCATTGTGCAATGTGTAGCATTTATGCAATGCTACTAAATTACATATATAACATTAAAAAAAATGCTATCGAACCATTTAATAATGTTACCACTTGCCTTTTATAGCACTTTGAAAGCTGTTGGTAAATGCTATGAAAAATTTTAAATCTTCATATAGTAGCATTTGTAAAAAGTTATGAATGTTGGTAAATAAAATAGTATTTTTTAATGGCTGTTCAATATAATCAATTTAGTTGATAAATTCGTATCAAAATGTTTATTCACCAAATATAATTTTAAGTCTCAAATGCTAAACCATTTGACGTGTAATCTATTATTCCTTTCATGCAAAAAATTTAGATGCCATATATTTCATCACTATAACTATATATAAGCATCCGAAATCACATGATCATGTACATCAAAGTATACAAAGAGACTTACACAAAAAATTAAGTATGTTTATGTCATACTTGCAATTTTTTATCCCTTAAGTTACCCATAACATCCACAACTTGCCTTCTACTCTTTACAAAATATACATAAATCTTTACAGTCTGCATCATGAATTTAAAACAAAAACATAGTTACATTATGATAATAAAAAGACTTGATAATGATGCTTTAAAAATGACAAATAAAATAATGACTCATTGATATGTACAAATAAAAATAACAATATTGAAAATTCAAAGTAATGAATATGAATATTTGTATCATAAGAGGAATTTTTTTTTCATTTATCAAGAAAAAATGAAATAACATAATGATAAGCAATAAGCCAAATCACAACCCACCAAGATTAACATTTCAAACACATATGGCAATAGTGAAACCTTGGTGTATGGCTCGTAGTAAAAATGAACAAAACAACTATTTTTCAAAATAACTACTCGAGGAAAAATTGAACCAAGAAGATAACCTAAAAAGGACAATTTTGCATAACAAAAAAATAAAAAATTCAGAACTTTCTCAAAGTAGAAAAATGCAAAATTACTTTCTCATAGTGGTAAACTAGATCATATTTGCAAGCGAACTTAAAAATATAAGGTCATTGTAAAAAAGAAAAGGAATTAAAAGAATACCTAAATAGATGGCCTAGAAAATTGTCAGGCCCAAGAACTTGAGAGAGCATAATCTCTTAGATTATTTGAAGAATGTCGTGATGGGTCTTGCGAAGTTTCTTTTAATTTATCCTGAAAATTTATTTAAAAGTAATATTCATCAAGAAAAGATGATAAAAACAAGCATAACAATTGAATAAATAGATATTCTTACAATAGTCTCTCCAGCTTGAATGTTCACGGGTTGAGCGTTCTTTTTTGTATGTGCTCGTATCCATAGATGAACTCTAGGCACTTCAGTTTTTCCACTACTTTTTTTTCTATAATAGAAAATAGTTTAAAAATGATTGCTCAGCTAAAATTCTATTACAAAAGATTTTTTCTTTTACCATATCTTCTGTCATTCTAGCAAGTCCTCTACGAACTGTTGTTTGTGGGATTTGTTTCTTCATGATCTTTTTAAATCCTTCACTTCTTTCCTGCACGGATGAATAAACTTTGTTCAGTAACATAATTACATATTTTAATATAGTAATACACTTACCTTAAAATTTTCACTTGTTTTTTTCTTTCACAAAACTTTTCCACTCGCTTATTGATGAGATGTTATCAGGTCTTAACATCATTCTCTCTTGTTCATTTTTTGCCTTTAACATCTTCTGAACTAGCCTTGATTTTGAAGCCCTCCAAAGCCCAGCCATCTCTTGGAACACATAAGCTCTTTGCCATTGTTCATCCAATTTGTACCTCTTTTGCAATGTATATTTAAATGAAAATATAAAATAATTTTAATTTCCATTCAATTATGTATTTTCATCCAAATGATATATACTTAAATTACAATATAGCTACATACCTTAATACATTCCCATAATACTTATTTCAAATTCAAAAGAAGTTTCCTCCAATATGAAATTGTATACGATACATGCTCTCGTACAAGAGGTCCTAAACAAGATGATAATGAGATAGATCCCTCATCAATAGGTTGACCTCTGACCTCCACTTTATCACCATCCATAGCACTGTTCTTCAATTTGGTAAGACCCTTTTATTTTTTTATTTCAATGCAGGTGAATGCAAACCTTCATCATGCATCTCATTCATTATAATCAATCGATCTTCAAAATGACCTGTTAATTGGACAAAAAAATTAATTAATATAAAAAATCTGTTATCAAATCTCTTTAGGAAAAATAAAATAAAATAAGATAAACTTACGAGAAACAGAACTCTTACCAACAAGCCGCATTATTACAGCTGCAAATATACATAAATCACACCAAACCATAAAGTAATAGTTCATATATACATTAACCACACCAAAACAAAAAGTAGTTACATAAATCAAACCAAAATGTCCTCATAGTCAATCCTCCCATAAGTAGCTCCTTCATTATCATCTTCAATGTTCTTATCAAGCATATTTTCAAGCATGCGAGTTGTATCCTCGTTCTCATCATACATCTCCAACTCATAGTAACCTCTTGGCGATGCCTTTAGTAAAACATACCAATTAGAAGAATTACTATCTCTAGAGTAAAATACTTGTTTTCCATGCCCTTGACCCTTGTTTGCCCAATCATACTTAAATAGTGGAATCTAAAAGTTGTGGTAATCACTAGGATGGGTATGTGGCGTTGTTACACCTGAACTATGATGGTACTAAGACTATCCTTTGGAACGGTAGTCCCCAAGTTTTGGTTTCCAGCCAATATACCAATTATCCCTGAGATATAAAACCCAAAAAACAAAAACCATTGATCAGATACCACCCGAAAAACAGGTCACTTCTGACCATCAAAGAGGGCGAACGTTGTGAGAAAACATTTTTATTTCAAATCGGTTTTATAAATAAATCAGGACTTTCTGATACACAGGATCTTTTAAGAAAGGCAAGTGTAGAGCATACTTAGTATAGAAAATAGAGATGAACGTTCTTAATTTAATAACCCAAGTGTTTTCTTCGTTACCCAGAAGAAGAAGAAAAGCTTAGTAAGCCATAGAGTTTTTATGAAAAACTTCGAAATATTATTGATGGCAATCTGAATTTTACAAAGACGGAAGAGCTCTTAAATAGAGCCATAAAAGCAAAGATAAGATAGGACCCTTATCTTTCTTTAAAGCAAATGACAAAAGAAAATAATAATTCACTCTTAAAAGCATAAAAAGCTAAAACACACTTTAGACAGGACATGACCCCTTTCATTTATTAAAAGCAGGAAAAGCCCAGATTATCGGATGATTCTATAGCCATGTGAAGCTATTATGGAGTGGAGGGAAATCTGGACGGTGACACGTCACCAGTGTCATTTTCATAATCTTCTTTTGCTTTGCAAATCTCGTGGTAGATCAGATAGTCTTCAACTAGATCTGGAATTTCTTTTCTTTGTGCTGGAGTTGGAGTGGACGAAGAACCTAGTTCAATGACTGAGTACTGAGTCTCTGGTGATGGAAGTAAGGATTTAAAATCTTCCCAAGGGTCTTGGGCGTCTTGGAAGAGAACATTGATGTAGTCAGGTCTTTGTTCTCGGACAAGAATTCCATGAGGACTGGAGCTGGATCCTGGAGTACATGTCTGGGTTCGTGGTATGGTGAATGTTTCAAAATGAACAAATTTAATTCGTTATTCTTTTTCTTTCTCTAGAGAGCTTTATTTGCAGAGAGAGGAGAGGGGTTCTAACAAATAGGCTTTGAGAGTGGAGATGATTGTAGGATCATCGTTGAGAGGGAAAGGATGTGGGAACGTTTTCCATTCATATGCCATGTCCTGTGTCTAGTAGTCTTTGGTTTCAGGGTGTTGGAAGTATGGTCTGTGGACTATGAATACCGAAGTAAACATATTTGCTTCTTGATCTGGAATCCTATCTAACTCATGAAAGTTAGAGAGATTCTGTAATTGCTTACGCGACCAAGTGAGTGGTGAAAACCATTCAAGGAGTGTCCAGAGAAGTGTGGACGCATGATCTGGTGTGGAGATATGCCTAAGAGTTGGTAAGACTGGAAGAATAAGTTTTGTAGCAAACAGAACTGTGAGACACCACATGTACCATAACTCATCTTCAAAGATGGTGAGGCTGGGAACGATGGTGAAACCAGTGAAGAACATGTGTTCTAAACATAAAGAGGGAAATCTTTCTGGTTTGGTTCTATGGACATTCATGAAATACCTGTAAAGGAATTTTTTAGCAAAGTCCTGGATTTGGAAGGCTGATCTGAAAGTGAGGTTTAAAAGGCTTTTTGAGTTAAAGCTTTGAAGGGAAGTGATTGATACATGGCTATAACTGGGATGATTTTGATGGAAGAGACGGGAACATGTCTATTTATAGATGGACTGTGAAATCATACTTTGCAAACCATGTCTTTAAATTGAGTAATTGCTTGTCATGAAGCAATTTGTTCTTGAAGTCAAAGATCTTTGGAAAAGAACTGTTGTCCATTTTGATGAGGAAATTGTGGTTGATGAGATGAAATTCAAATTTCTTGATTCCATACTTGACCGCGAGAATTTCCTTGTAGATTACATGATAATTCTTTTCTGAGTCTTTGAACTGTCCGCTTGCATGGGCATAATAGGACTCTGAGTCACCTATCTTTTCCAAAAGGATGGCCCTCCAAAAATCATCACTAGCATCTGTCTGGAGAATGCATTGGCCTGTAGTGGGAATTTTGAGTGGAGGATGTGACTGGGCTATCTTTTTTAGCTGCTTTACTGCTTCTGTCTGGGCTGGACCCCATGGTGGAGTCTTTTTTTTAAGCATGCATGATAGCTGGCTTGTGTGGACCACAACTTTAGGAATAAAGTCTCTGACATAATTAACAATTCTAAGGAACTGTTGAATTTGCTTTTTGTTGAGATCTGTGTCTGGAAACTTTAATAATTCTACTGCGATATGTGGTCCTGGATGGTAGTGGCCATCTTTTAAGATCATGCCAAGAAAATCAATAGATTCTTTCCTATGCTGCTTTTCTTTTCAGAAAGCATGATGCCATGTGTCTAAATGATTTCCAAGAAATCTGAAAGGAGCCGTTGATGTATTCATCAATGTAGATCAAAGCATGATGGAGGATCGAAGAAAAGATCTTAACCATTATTTTTTGAAATAATGAGGGAGCAACTTTGAGATTGAAGGGTAGGACTGTCCACTGATAATGAGCATCAAGAATACAAAAGGTTGTTTTGGGACGGTCTTCTGGCAAAATGCCAAGTTGCCAAAAACCAGCTTTAAGATCAAACTTTGAAAAAACCTTTGCACATTGAAGATGAATGAATAGGGACTGGATCTTTGGAAGGGGAAACTTATCATCTTTAAGGAAAGCATTAAGTGGCTGGTAATCAATGGCTAATCTCTTTTTTTCACGAACTAATTCAAATCATTTTTCAACATAGAAGGCTTGACAAGCCCAATCTGAAGTAGTGGGTTCTATAAGGCCTTGCCGAAGCAATTGAGTGCATTCTTGCTTGGCAAGAGAGAGATTAGATGGAGGCATCCTTGAATGGGTTGCTTTTGTGGGATTAACATCTTCATTGAGTTTGAATGGAAGATGTATGAAATTTTTTTTATTTTTCCAAAGTGGTGATGGATGAGTAAACTGGGAATGATTTTCAGGACAAAGTTCAAGGAACTTTTGGGAGATGGAGGTGTAAGAAGGAGCTGTATCTGATAGTGTATACAGACGAAGAACATATGTATAAGGCATAAACATCTGTTTAAATTTAATCCCTGTTGGTGTAATAAAAAGGTTTTTTACCAGTTGGAGAATATCAAATCATATGAGGAGATCTTTGTCTGGTAAATCTGAACCAACGAGTTTTTACCAAATGATTCAGTTTGGAAAGAACTGGATACCAATGGGTTTTTTTGGTAATGAGAGAGGTTTCAAAAACTTTTCCATTTGTAGCTCTAAAGTATTCAGTATGGTTTTCCCAATAATCAGGAGGAAGAACTTTAAGATTGAGCATACTGCGCTGTGCACCAGTATCAAGGCAACCAATGACTGAGACAAGTTTATGGAATTTAGAAGGAATGACTAAGATTTTAACCGAAGGACCAATGAGTTTAGAGTGGACCTAGTTAATTTCTTGAATAGTTAAGATAACAGAAATTTCATCTGTTTTGGAATCTGTTGATTCTGCAAGAATGAAGGCTGTATGATCATCTTTTTCTAACTGTTCTGAGAAGTTGGATTCAATATCTTCATTGTCAAAAAGCATGGAAGATTGCTGTAAGTGCTGGATAAGACGAACAACTTTAGCTGACTTATTTGGGCAATTGCGGGCAAAATGTCTGCACTTTTTGCAAATAAAACAACGATTGTGTTTCTTCTTTCTGAACTGGGAGGATTTTTGTTTCCTTCTTTTTGAAGTATTTTTAAGGCTTCTTTGGTTTTTTGGAAGAGGATTTGTGGAAGTGTTTCTGAAAGTGCTTTTTCTTGTTTGTCGGACAAGTGCACTTTTTGTCATCTTTGCACTGGATTTTGAGATAGGGTTTTTTGCAAGCTGAGGCAAAGGGTTCTTTGTGTTCAATAAGATATTTGAAGAAATCTTTTTTTTCACAAATTTTGTCAAGGCATAGCATGGTTAATTGAAAGATTTTTCCAAGTGAGACATTGGCTATGTCAAGATTAAAGGCTGTCAATTGTCTTTGAAGCTCTGGCTGGAGTTCAGGAGGTAAAGATGCAGCAAAGACATCCTTTAAAGATGGATCATTGAATCCATTCAATTTGTAATAAAGCATGCTCATTCTTTTGTAATGCATTTCCAAGTGATGTTGTTTGAGAGAACAACATTTCATCTGGTGGTATTCTTTTCTGGATGCTTCAGTTGATGCTGCTGGTTCTCCAATAAATTGCTCATAAACAACTGCAAGAGCTATATGAATGGTGGTTAATCTCCCAATGAACCAATGAATATGGAACAAAATTCACGAAGAACATTCTAAGACTGTGCATGAGGTCTTGTCATTTATACATCAATCCATGCAGCAAATTCTTGATGTTGTGCCTGCCATTTGTGACGAAGAATGTCATCAAATGTAAACCATGGTGAAGAGGATGGTTTTGAAGAATTCTCAGAAATTGGAGGAACTGGTGGAACCGGTTCTGTTTGTGAGCCTTGATCATCATTATTGTCATCAGAATATTCATCTACAACAGGAGTAGATGTACTTGGATCTTCAGTTTTTGTGGCCATTAAGAGACTAGAAAATATTTGCATATTGCGATTTTGAATCTGAAGAAGTCTGTTCAGATGAACTGAGATCGTTAGAGGATGATGAACTTTCTTCTGAAGTTGGATCTGAGTCATTGTTCTGGTGATCAATTTGTTGGTAATGGTATTGGTAAGCTAGAGCTTTGTCTTTCTTTGGAGGTTCAGGAGTTGCTTTCAGAGAGTCTTTTGGGATTTGAAGATCTTCCTTGGGTGGAGCTTTTGAAATTTTTACTTTTGATTTGGGTTTTTTTGGTGAGGAAGGCTTGTGGGTGGAATGGGAGGAATATTTGGGTTTGTGGAATGGAGATGAGAAAGACCAAAGAATTGGTCATAAGTTGACTGTTTAGGAGAATTGTAAAAAGGTTGGTATGATGTGAATAATGGTGCAGGTATAGGTATGGACAATGTTTAGGTGAAAAGGGAAGGTTGTGCTTTATCAGCATCAATTCTGGCCAGTTCTGCTTTTAGCTTTCTAATCTCTGCTTCTTTTTTATTGAATTCTGGACCCCAAATATGATTGTTTGTCATCGTTCTGAGATCAATATCTAGTTCAGAGATTCTGTTCTGGAGATTTGAATAAATATGTTCAAGCCGAGCATTGATTGTGTCCACCTTTGTTTCTGTTTGTGATATGAATCCCACAATGAAACTTTGAAACTCACACTTAAATTGTAGTTTCAACTTCCCAAGAAAGTTCTAAACTGATTTATGACAAACAAAACCTTGACCCAATGCTTAAGAAAAGCATGAACCAAAGGTATAGAGAATGATATTGATGCCACACTCAAGAAATAGATGAGAAGGTGAGTGATAAGTCTAAATTTGGAACGCCACAAGAATGCAAATTCTTGATAAGTTCACTAGTTCTCAAACGAACCAAAGAAAGAATAATATTTCAAATTCAAATAACATTAATCTCTTAATTGTCAGACATAGCAAGGTTGCTGAGTTTAAATAGGCTAAAAGAAACCCAAGATCCTAAAAATACAAATGGAAACATTGGAACAACCCTCCAAGTATAGCTTGGTCAAAGGGTGCTTTAAAAGCCTTCACCAACCCACCATTATTAATGATAGACTTACCTAACACATTGATAAACTTGACACAAAACAAATAAATGAAGTTGAATAATCAAAGGAGTCGTTTGAATTCCCAAGCCTACACAAGCTGTAATAAATTGATCATAACTCCTTCTAGAGAACTCCAAATCTAGCTCTGTAAAATGCATTGGAAAGCTAACGTAATTATCTTTCCAACGGTATATAGCTTGGACATTAATTCTGGCTCAATCAATACCAGATTTATTCCGAATTTGCCCTTTTTGCATTTGTTCCAAATTGTGTATTTGGCTGCCCAATAGCTTGAATAATGCCCACAATGCCTTGTCTTCTCTCCAAGCCCAATTCATGATGTCTTGCATCTTGAATTGCATTTTCAATCCATTTTTTCTCAATTAATCCATTTAATGCAGCTTGCATCTTTTTGGCTCTAGCTCTTGTAATTGGGCCTCCATGATTGTGCAAAGGATCACTTGAAGCTTTAATGGTATTCCCTTGATGGTTCTCATCATTCCCCCTCTCTTCAAAAGGATTCGTCCTCAAATCTTCACCTACATCGAAAGGAGAAAGATCAGAAACATTAAAAGTAGCACTTACATTATACTCACCAAGAAGATCCAATTTGTAGGCATTGTCATTGATCCGTGCAACCACTTGAAATGGACCATCTCCCCTTGGAAGCAACTTGGAACGCCTTTGTGCTGGGAACCTCTCCTTTCTCAAATGCACCCACACCCAATCTCCAGGCTGAAAAACCACTTGCTTACGTCCTTTGTTGGCTTGAGTAGCATATTGTTCAGTTCTCTTTTCTATGTGTTGTCGCGTTCTCTCATGCAATTGCTTGACAAATTCAGCTTTCTTTTTACCATCCATACTAGCACGCTCATCAATAGGTAAAGGTAATAAATCCAAAGGAGTTAATGGATTAAAACCATATACAATCTCAAATGGTGAAAATTTAGTAGCTGAATGGACAGTTCTATTGTAAGCAAATTGAACATGTGGCAAACATTCTTCCCAAGTTTTCAAGTTCTTTTGAATAACGGCACGCAACAAAGTAGACAGAGTTCTATTTATAACATCAGTAGTAGAAAACAAAAGTTTTCCAAAAGTGGTTCAAGAACTTAGTATCTCGATCTAAAACTATGCTCCTTGGTACTCCATGCAATCTGACTATTTCCTTGAAAATTAAATTAGCTATGTTTGTTGCATCATTAGTTTTGTGACATGGAATGAAATGTGCCATCTTTGAAAACCTATCAACAACAACAAAAACAGAATCCTTTCCCCTTTTTGACCTAGGTAAACCCAAAACAAAGTCCATAGAAATATCAACCCAAGGTCCACTAGGTATGGGTAGAGGGTTATACAATCCATGGGGTAAAACTCTAGACATAGCATGTTTACAAGTGATACACTTCTCACATATTCTTTCAACATCACGTTTCATATGTGGCCAAAAGAAGTGTTCTTTTAAAACATCTAAAGTCTTTGCAATGCCAAAATGTCCCATTAAACCTCCCCCATGAGCTTCACGCAAACAACTATTAGGCACACACAATTTATTTTCTCTAAATAAGAACCCATCATGCCTATAGAACTTACTGAATGAAACTTTCTCACAAGCATTAAACACATTAGCAAAATCAGGATCATTAACATATAATTCTTTAAACACATTAGCCTAACAACTTTGCATTTAATGTAGAGATAAGTGCAAATCCTAGATAATGCATCAGCCACCACATTCTCGTTACCTTGTTTGTATTTGATCACATAGGGAAATGGCTCAATAAATTCAACCCATTTGGCATGTCTCTTATGCAACTTACCTTGCCCTTTCAAATGCTTGAAGGACTAGTGATCAGTGTGTATAACAAACTCTTTAGGTAGAAGATAGTGTTGCCAAGTTTCTAATGCTCTTACCAATGCATACATCTCCTTGTCATATGTAGGATAGTTTAGGGCTGCTTCACTCAATTTCTCACTAAAATAAGCAATCGGACGCCCTTCTTGCATCAAAACAACTCCAATACCTATACCTGAAGCATCACACTCAATTTCAAAAGTTTTAGCAAAATCGGGTAAAGCGAGTAATGGTGCAGAAACCAATTTCTCCTTAATTAGATTAAATGCCCTTTCTTGTTCACTACCCCACTTAAATCCCACATGTTTCTTTTCAATTTCAGTCAATGGTGCAGCAAGGGCGCTAAAATCTTTCACAAATCTTCTATAAAAACTAGCCAAACCATGAAAACTTCTTACCTCACTTACACTTTTAGGTGTAGGCCACTCTTTAATAGCCTTTACCTTCTCTTCATCAACCTCAATTCCTTTAGCACTTACAACATAACCAAGAAAAACAATCTGATTTGTACAAAAGGAACACTTCTTCAAATTAGCATATAACTTTTCCTTCCTTAAAACAGTCAATACACTTTGCAAATGTTCAATGTGTTCATCTAAGCCTTTGCTATAGATCAAAATATCATCAAAATAGACAACTACGAATTTACTAATAAAAGCATGCAAAACATGGTTCATTAACCTCATAAAAGTGCTAGGTGCATTAGATAACTCAAATGGCATCACTAACCACTCATATAAACCATATTTTGTTTTAAAGACAGTTTTACACTCATCTCCCTCTCTAATCCTAACTTGATGATATCCACTTTTAAGATCAATTTTACTAAACACACAAGAACCATGCAATTCATCAAGCATGTCATCAAGTCTAGGAATAAGATGTCGATACTTTACAGTGATTTATATGAGTGGTACCGCACATGGACTCATGCTCTCCCTCACATATCCCTTTGCCAAGAGTTCTTCAACTTGCCTTTGAAGCTCCTTTGTCTCCTCAGGGTTACGTCTATATGCGGGTCTATTAGGAATGGTAGCTCCAGGGACTAAGTCTATTTGATGCTCAATTCCCCTAATAGGTGGCAAACCATTAGGGACTTCATTTGGAAACACATCATCAAAGTCCTGCAAAAGAGTCACAATAGCACTAGGCAAGGAAAAGTTAAGCTCATTAGTATGTAAACAAGCCTCTTTGCAAAAAAGTACAACGATAGGCTGTTTTGAAAAGAAAGCCCTCTTAACCTCACTCTCTTTTGCAAACAAGTTCACTTGCTGCCTCTCTTTTCTCTCAACAATATTTTTTTCTATCTTTTCACTTGTTTTTCTCTCAATCTCTCTTTCTTTTGTACTCTCATTTTCTTTTTTTGTATCACTCTCTTTTTGTATTGACATTTGATCCTCGTACACTTGCCTAGGTGTTAATGGTGCAAGAGTGATTTGCTTTTTATTCATTACAAAAGAATATCTATTTAAGTAACCATCATGTGTTACACGCCTATCATATTGCCAAGGTCGCCCCAAAAGAATGTGTCCAGCATGCATGGGTACTACATCACATAAAACTTCATCCTTATATCTCCCAATAGAGAATGAAACCAGCACTTGTTTATTTACTTTAACTTCCCCACAATCATTCAGCCGTTGTAGCTTATATGGCCTAGGATGTTTCAAAGTTTTCAAATTCAATTTTTCAACTAAACTAGTGCTAGCCACATTAGTACAACTTCCACCATCAATTATCATACTACATACCTTATCTTTGATGTGGCATCTAGTATGAAAGATGTTATCACATTGTACCTCTGCATCTTCTTTTACTTGCACGTTGAGAGCACACCTAACAACCATCAATTTACCATCAACAGGATACTCTACACCATCATTAGCATCCTCCAAAGGTGGCATAGGTTCATCATCTGATTCACTCTCGGTTTCAACATCTCCATCATCCCTCAAGATCATTACTCTCTTATTTGGGCATTGAGATGCAATATGACCTGTCCCCAAACATTTAAAACACTTAATATCTCTATTTCTAGAGTGTTGGGAACCAGATTTACCTT
Organism: Citrus sinensis; assembly: GCF_022201045.2. Lineage (NCBI taxonomy): Eukaryota > Viridiplantae > Streptophyta > Magnoliopsida > Sapindales > Rutaceae > Citrus > Citrus sinensis. The sequence continues at coordinate 12,279,397 of NC_068560.1, forward strand.
TGCTTTGGTTGCCTCCCTCTTTATGATCCTTGAATGGCTCAATCTTAGGCTTTAAAATAGCCTTTTCATCTTTGCTCCATTTTGACTTCCATAAGGAAGATGAACCCAAATTGGTTCCAGTGGAACCTTTCTTTTTCAGTTGTCGTTCCACTTTCATGGCCATGTGAACCATGTCTTCCAACTCAACATAGTGTTGCAAGTCAACCACATTAGTAATATCTTGATTTAAACCATGTAAAAATCTTGCCATAGTGGCCTCTCGTTCTTCTTCAATGTTTGCTCGAATCATGATTATTTCCATCTCCTTGTGGTAATCTTCCACACTTCTAGAACCTTGTGTAAGACTTTGAAGCCTTTGGTGCAGCTCCCTATAATAATGACTAGGAACAAATCTCCTCCTCATGATGGCCTTCATCTCCTCCCAAGTGTTTATAGGCCTTTCACAATTTTTTCTCCTACTCAAAACAAGTTGATCCCACCAAATAATAGCATAATCAGTAAATTCAACAGCAACTAGTTTTACCTTTTTCTCCTCAGAGTAGTTGTGGCAATCAAATACTAGCTCCACCTTTTTTTCCCACTCCAAATAAACTTCCGGATCATTTTTACCTTGAAAAGAAGGAATTTTTAGTTTGATACTCCCCAAATCATGATCTATACGTCTTGCCCTTCTATCATCTCTTCCACACATGTCAACAGTGGCCTGGTCATCAAAATTATCTAAGTCATCACCATCTTCTTCTCCCATGGCAGCACGCCCTTGATTACCTCTTACATTAGGAGCTATTAGTTGTTGCCCCCTTTGTAGATTGGCTATGACAGTGTCTTGCCTCTCTAATTTGTCATGGATCTCTCCAAACATCAGATTCATGCGCTCAAATTGTTGTTGCATGGCCTTGAGCATAATTGATTGGTCTATAGCTTCTTGATCTTTTGACATATTTGTGATCTGAAAAGAATGTTAGCAAAAAGACCTCACAACACTCCCTCACGTGTTTCACTCAATTTGATGTCACTTAACTCTCGTGTTTAACACACAAATTGGCCTTTTCCCTCTAACGATCTCGGATTTGGTATTAACTGGATAAGTGTGTTTAGAGCATGATTTGGGAAGAGAGAGAGTAGAAGAAAGAGAAATATGAGATGAAGAGGATGTAGAAGTTGAAGATGTGTTTGTTTCCATGGATGATGAATCTTCTTCTAGGAGATCAAATAAGATTATTCAAATTACTAATGATACCACCTCAACTTGAAGTGTGGCTCTGATAACAGTGGGTAGTTGTACGTGGCGTTGTTACACCAGAGTGATGAGATCCTTGGCAAGCCAAGATATTTAAATCTCCTTTGGACTAGTAGTCCGCACACTTTGGTTTCCAGCCGATATACACTTATCACACTTAATTCTCTCTTTCAGTTCTTTATTGAACTAAATAAACACAATCAAGAAAAAAAACCCAAGTGGCACACCAAATATGACAATCCAGCACACTAACAAAGAAAAGAAATTAAGAGAGCACAAAGAATGAAAAGGAAATTGAAGAAAGGAAAGCAAGCAAGTGAAGCAACACAATTGATATGTGTGTAAACTATGTCAAGGAAAATGAATAACTAAAATTCAATTTGATGACAGTAGAAATACTTAAATCTTTTTGTAATCTTTTTTTTGTACGTTTTTCTCTTTTTTTTTCTTTTTTTCTTTTTGATAAGAAAAATAAATAAGACATTCAAACCTGATTAGAAACTAGCTCTGATACCAAATGATATGAATCCCACAATGAAACTTTGAAACTCACACTTAAATTGTAGTTTCAACTTCCCAAGAAAGTTCTAAACTAATTTATGACAAACAAAACCTTGACCCAATGCTTAAGAAAGCATGAACCAAAGGTATAGAGAATGATATTGACGCCACACTCAAGAAATAGATGAGAAGTTGTGTGATAAGTCTAAATTTGGAACGCCACAAGAATGCAAATTCTTGATAAGTTCACTAGTTCTCAAAAGAACGAAAGAAAGAATAATCTTTCAAATTCAAATAACATTAATCTCTTAATTGTCATACATAGCAAGGTGCCCAAGATCCTAAAAATACAAATGGAAACATTGGAACAACCCTCCAAGTATAGGTTGGTCAAAGGGTGCTTTAAAAGCCTTCACCAACCCACCATTATTAATGATAGACTTATCTAACCCATTGATAAACTTGACACAACAAATAAATGAAGTTGAATAATCAAAGGAGTCGTTTGAATTCCCAAGCCTACACAAGCTGTAATAAATTGATCATAACTCCTTCTAGAGAACTCCAAATCTAGCTCTGTAAAATGCATTGGAAAGCTAACGTAATTATCTTTCCAACGGTATATAGCTTGGACATTAATTCTGGCTCAATCAATACCAGATTTATTCCGAATTTGCCCTTTTTGCATTTGTTCCAAATTGTGTATTTGGCTGCCCAATAGCTTGAATAATGCCCACAATGCCTTGTCTTCTCTCCAAGCCCAATTCATGATGTCTTGCATCTTGAATTGCATTTTCAATCCATTTTTTCTCAATTAATCCATTTAATGCAGCTTGCATCTTTTTGGCTCTAGCTCTTGTAATTGGGCCTCCATGATTGTGCAAAGGATCACTTGAAGCTTTAATGGTATTCCCTTGATGGTTCTCATCAGTTTGTGACACATGTGATGCCACTTTGTCAATCTTTTTTCCAAGATGGTGGAGAGCTTGGTTTTGAGCGCTGGCATTTTGGGTTTGCCAATTCAGTACTGCTTCATACTGTTTGGTACTTCTGATTGTCCTAAGGTTGTGATTGGTGATTGAACATAAGGTTGAGAGACAACTTTGGTTTGTGGATCTGTATGTCTTTCAAGTGGAGGAAAGGATTCTTGGTATGATTGGCTAGAGGATGAAAACATCATGCATGACTTGATTTTTGGTTGTGCAGGAATAGGGTCAGATAAGGACTCTTTTTCTATTTGCCTGAGAACTTTCTTATAGATTGGTAAAGGTTGGTCTGGTTCTGGATCATCTGGTGGTCCTGAAGAATAGGGCCGACATGGAGTTTTAGGAGTAGGAGACTTTTTCTTTCTCCTTCTCCTTCTTTTCATGGTTTCAAAGTCTTCGTCGTCATCTATGTCATCTAGACAGAGACAATTTGGATTACACATATGGGCTTCTGGAACATCCTATAAAAAGTGACCGTTGACTTTGTCAAGATATACTGGATACCCTTCTAAGGAAAATCCATAGATAGGAAGATTTGTTTCTTGGCTTTGCATATAGTTGTAGCTTATATTGAAACCCCATTATCCTATATTGCCTTTTCAATTTCTCTTGTGTGGAATCTTTGGCCCTTAGTAATACATCCAGAATAACTTTTTGCATTGATTATGGGACCATATGCAAGCCACTTTAATGTATCAAAGTCCTTATTCATACAAGTAAGAAATAAGTTATTTATATTTAAAATTCAATCTGTACAGTTGCAAGAAAGAAGTTATAATATTTAATAATGTTACTTCCAAAGTAAATTAGGATTTTTTGCAAGACATTTATTTGATTGCTTTAACTCCTCCAGATGCATCTTATTTTAAAAAAAAAACAAGTTAGTCACTCAAACCAAATAATAGCTAAAATAGTAATATTAAAATTTATAATCAAAGTCTTACCTAAGTACAGTTCAACAACTGTTGTATTGAATAATACATAACAATGTGCCTCTTGAAATTGGACGACCTTCAAGAATTACACCATAGGGAAATCATCATCATTACGAAGCTCTTTAGTATTCACTTCGATTCGTTGTTGGATATAACCACTACAAAATGCTACACATTCTTCTCTAAGATAGCATTTTGTAATACAATCTTCAGGTCTTCTGCGATTTCAAACATATCCTTTATATTCCTTCATCTGCCTATAGGCGGTAATTGTACGTGGTGTTGTTACACCAGATCTATAACAGAACAAAGTTTGTCCTTAGGGCCAATAGCCCGCAAGTTCTGGTTTCCAGCCGATATACACTTATCCGTCAAATACCAAAAACTGAAAAGCATTTGTGAAAACAGTTTTTCACGATACCACCCGAAAACACGGCACTCTTGGCCTTCAAAGAGGGTGAACGTTGTGAGAAAACAATTTCATTTTACAAAAATCAGTTTTGGAGGATAAAACAGGACCTTTCTGATGCACAGGATCCTTAGGCTTAAGGCAAGTGCAGAGCATACTCAGTTTAAAAAGTTAGAGGTGAGCGTATCATTATTAACCTAAATAATTTCTTTGAGTCCTAGAAGAGAGAAAAAGGGTTTAGGGAAACATGATGTAAAGAAAATGTAATTTTATTTGTGATTCACTCCTCCCTACAACGGAAGCAGAAGGTGCTTTAAGACAAAGTAAAACAGAAAGGAAAGCACACCTTTTTAGAAAAGTAAAGCACACCGACTAAGACTTTTACATAAACATTCAAAGCAAACGGGAGTCACATGGGCTTATTGCATCAAAAGCTATGTGATGGCGACAAGTTATCATCATGGAGTGGATGGATAGCGTGATGGTGACATGTCTCCTGTCTCTTTCTCATATTGGCGCTTGTGCCGACGTATCTGTCTCTGGTCTAGATACGCCTCAGCTTGCTGATATTTGTCTTCATCAGCGTCAGTCATGTGCTGTGATGTTGATGCAGCAGGAGAGTCTGGGTTGGTGACAGTATAATGGGGAGTTTCAGTATGGAGAAGGGACTGAAAATCCTCCCATGGGTCCTGAGCGTCTTAGTATAAGACGTTGGTGTAATCAGGGCGTTGTTCCGTGACAAAGATTCCTTGAGGACTTGAACTTGAACCCGGAGTACAACCTTGTGTTTTTGGAATTATTTCAAGGGTGTGTGATGGTCCAATAGAGGTGTGGTGAATGTTTGTGGTAGGTGGAGGAACATTGTTAAGTTCCATGAGGTAGGCTTTGAGAACGGCGGTGACCGATGTATCATGGATGAGGGTATAAGGATGAGGGTAAGTTCTCCATTCATATGTCATGTCTTGCGTCCAGTAGTCTCGTGTTTCTGGGTGCTGGAAGTAGGGCCTGTGGACAATGAAAACTGTAGTCCACATGTTAGCTTCTTGCTCTGGCATTCTGTCTAATCCGTGAAAGGTACACAGATTCTGGAGTTGTTTACGCCACCATGTGAGTAGGGAATACCATTCGAGGAGAGTCCATAGAAGGTTTGGTGAGAACTCAGGATTGGTAAGGTGAGTCAAGATTGGTTTGACGGGGAAAACTAGCTTTGTAGCATACAAGGTGGTGAGACACCACATGTACCAAAGCTCATCTTCATAGATGGACAGAGAGGAGAGAGTGAGGCCCGTGAGAAACAGGTGCTCCATGCAAAGGTTAGGAAAACGGTCAGGTGTTTTTGTCTGAACATTAAAAAAATACCTGTAAAGGAACTTCTTTGAAAAATCTTGCAACTGGGAAGCCGATTGGAAAGAGATGTTCACGGGGAAATTTCTCTGGGTGAGAGCTTTAAAAGGAAGTTGGTGATGCATGGCTATAACAAGAATGATTTGAATGGAGGAAATGAGTGAGGGTTTATTTATAGCTGGACGTGTGAGGAAGTTTGGAATGAGGTTTTGGTTGCCTTTTATGTGTTGAATAGTGAAATCATATTTAGCAAACCAGTTTTTGAGACTGAGCAGTTGCTTGTCAGGGAGCAACTTTTTTTTAAGTCAAAGATTCGGGGAAAAGAAGAATTATCCATGTTGATAAGAAATTGGTGGTTGATTAGATGAAATTCGAATTTTTTAATTCCAAATTTGACTGCCAAAATCTCTTTGTAGATCACATGGTAGTTCTTTTCTAAATCTTTGAATTGTCTGATTGCATGTGCACAGAAATGACGCACATAGAAATGATGCATGCCATGGATTTCTTTGATAAGAATGGCACTCTAGTAATCACTACTTGCATCAGTCTGGAGGTTACTGGGCTATCACCTTTAGTTGTTGGACAGCTTCTGTCTGTGATGGTCCCCATGGAGGGCATTATTTTCGGAGCATGCGAGACAGCTGGCTTGTGTGGATCGCAACTTTAGGGATAAAATCACGAACATAATTAAGAATCCCGAGGAATTGTTGGATTTGCTTTTTGTTGAGATATGTGTCCGGAAACTTTAATAATTCAGTTACAATATGTGGGCCATGCTGATAATGGCCATCTTTAATCACCATGCCAAGAAAGTCAATTGATTCCTTTGCTATGCTGCTTTTCTTTTTAGAAAGCATGATCCCGTGTTCCTGCACAATATGAAAGAAATCCAAAAGGAGCTTCTGGTGGCTCTCATGATCAGAGAAAAATAACAATATATCATCAATGTATACTAAAGCATGATGGAAGATAGGACTGAAGATTTTTGTCATGGCTTTTTGAAATAACGAAGGAGCAACCTTAAGACCAAAAGGCATAATAGTCCACTGGTAATGGGCATCAGGGATGCAGAAGGCAGTTTTGGGATGATCAACTGGTGAAATACCAAGTTGCCAAAAACCAGCTTTTAAATCAAACTTAGAGAAGATACGAGCCCCTTGAAGATGGACAAACAGGGTTTGGATTTTTGGAAGGGGAAACTTATCATCCTTAAGAAAGGTATTAAGTGGCTGGTAATCAATGACTAACCTCTTTTTACCACGAACTAATTCAGATCGTTTTTCAACATAGAAGGCTTGACAAGCCCAATCCGAATCAGTAGGTTTTACCACGAACATTCTTGCTTAGCAAGTAAGAGGTCGGAAGGAGACATACCCGAGTGTGATGCTTTAGAGGGGTTTATGTCTTCGTTGAGTTTGAAAGGAAGGTGAATGAAGAATTGTTGATTCTTCCAAAGAGGTGAAGGATGGTGGAACTGTGAATGGTTCTCTAGACAAAACTCTAGGAACTTTTGGGAAATATGACTGTATGAAGATGGTGTTTCATAAAGGGCATACAGACGTAATGTATCTATATAAGGCAAGAACATTTGCTTTTATCTCCCAGGCTTTCTAACCAATCTCGTAAAGAACCCGTTGATCGGGCCATAAATTCTCAGAGAACAGCTTCAGGTTGAGCATTTGGTTTTGTTCCTTGGAGATCAATCCATGCAGCAAATTCTTGAAGTCTGGCAGACCATTTGTGACGAGGAATGTCATCAAATGTAAACCAAGATGCTGAAGATGGTTTTGTTGAGTGGCCAGGTGCTGGTAGTGGCATTGGGTTTGTCTGAGATGCTTGATTTTCATCACCAGAAGGATTGTCGTCAACAATAGGGGTTGAAGTAGAAGCACCTGGATCTGCAGTTTTCATTGTCCACAAGCCCTACTTCCAGCACCCAGAAAAAATATAATTGAAAGTAAGGTATGTAAATCTATTTTTACCTTTCAAATGGATGCATCCAATGGTAATGAACAAGTCCACATAATTGTACTTCTCGTCCTAAATGAATCGACAAGTGTACCATGCATATTGTTTCAAAAACTTCACCTTCAAAGGCCAGTATATGTCATGACCCAATCCAGACCTAGCAAGATATTGTCCGCTTTGGGCCTTAAGGTACAAATCACCCCAAAACGCATCTTGCCAATTAAGGTACAAATCACCTCTTATAAACCCAGCATCTCTCCCGTGCTTTGCCGATGTGGGATTTGCCTAAGGTGTTACATACTCCCTTTGGGGACTTAGCGTCCTCGCTGAGGTTTGCCCCACCATCCTTTAAGAGGACACGCGGAACTGCTCTGATACCATAATGTCATGACCCAACCCAGACCTGGCAAGATATTGTTCGCTTTGGGTCTAATAAGACCCGTACGATTTTGTTCCTAGGTCACCCATACGCCCCAAAATGCGTCTTACCAATTAAGGTGTAGATCACCCCTTATAAACTCAACATCTATCCCGTGTTGCCGATGTGGGATTCACCTCTGGTCTTACATACACCCCCCTTAGGGACTTAGTGTCCTCACTGAGATTTGCCCCACCATCGCTCAAGAGGACGCATGGAGATGATCTAATACCATTTGTCATGACCCAACCCAGACCTGGTAAGATATTGTGCGTTGGACCTTAACAAGACCCACTCGGTTTTGTACCTAGGGCGCCCATACACCCCAAAACACGTCTTGCCAATTAAGGTGTAGATCACCTCTTATAAACCCTTTTATGTAACACCCAAGGCGAATCCCACATCGGCAACATGGGAGAGATGCTGGGTTTATAAAGGGTGATCCACACCTTAATTGGTAAGAAGCGTTTTAGGGTGTATAGCCGCCCCATAAACAAAATCGTGCGGGCCTTGTTAAGTCCCAAAGCAGACAATATCTTGTCAAGTCTGGATTGGGTCATGACATTATGGTATCAGAGCGGCTCTGCGTGTTCTCTTGAGCGATAGTGGGGCAAACCTCAGTGAGGACGTTGAGTCCCCAAAGGGGGTATATGTAACACCCTAAGTAAATTCCACATCGGCAAAATAAGGGAGAGATGTTGGGGTTATAAGGGGTGATCCGCACCTTAATTGGCAAGACACATTTGGGGTGTATGGGCGCCCCAGGAACAAAACTATTTGGGCCTTGTTAAGGCCCAAAGCGAATAATATTTTGTTAGATATAGGTTAGGTCATGACATTATGGTATCAGAGTGGCTCCACGTGTCCTCTTCAACGATGGTGGGGCAAACCTCAGTGAGGACGATGAGTCCCTAAGGGGGGTGTATGTAACACCCTAGGTGAATCCCACATCGGCAAAGCATGGGAGAGATGTGGGTAAAAGGGTGATCCACATCGTAATTGGCAAGACGCGTTTTGGGGTGTATGAGCACCCTAGAAACAAACTTGTGTGGGCTTTGTTAAGGCCCAAAATGGACAATATCTTGCCAGGTCTGGGTTGGGTCATGGCAGTATATTTTCTCTATCAACAACCCGTTGACATATCTTATTGAAAAATGCACACATCCGAAATATTGCATTTTTTAGTCCCTTAGGTAACAAACCTCTTATCACAACTGGCAACAATTGTTGCACTAAGATATGGTAATCATGTGATTTAAGATTTGTAATCTTATATCCATCAGGTAGCTTCATATTGAATAACCTTTCACGAAATATTTTTTTCTCAATTTTTGATAACGAATGTGGAGTTGCAGGAAGGTATGTTCTCATCCGCCTCAACATATGCATGCAAGTCATGTCGAATGTCCTAATCTTCCAAGTCTTTGCGAGCATTGAGTCCATCTTTTGTTTTGCCACCAATGTCTAGTAGAGTGCAAAGAATGCTCTTGTAAATATTCTTTTCTACGTGCATTACATCCAAATTGTGACGCTCTAATAATTCCTGAAATATAATTGAAAATTTTGGAAAAAATTATTTCAAGTTGGAATATGAAAATAACAATTTAAATTTAATTACAATCGCAAACTAATCAATAGGATTGCTTAAAGCATAAGAAAAAAGAAGTATTTTCATAATATTAAAAAAAAAGAAATGTAAATATAGATTTCTCATAGTAACATAAGAGTAATGTAAATAATTACAATCAGTTGCGACAAATTAATAAACAAGTAGTTGGTTTCACACACATACCTTCCAATATGACAAATAAAAAAACATTGATATTTTTTTCCACATTTGATGTTCACTAGACTTCTTTCATTTCTAGTTCCCTTTTCCCCAATGATTTTCAATTCCTTCAAGTTCTTGTAAAATTTTGGTGCCGGTAATGATTCTAGGACTTGGATCTTCTTCCACCGATCCATCAAACCAAATTTTTTTACCAGAATGCGGTAAAAATCATCTTGGACCCATGTACACAAACTTATTACAAAACTTCAATCGAACCAAGTGTGTTTTATTGCCACAAATCGAACATGCTAGTTTACCCTTTGTTTTCATTCGGCAAGGTTTCCGTAGACTGGAAAGTCATTTACTGTCCACATTAAGATTGCCTTCAAATTGAAAACTGACTTTGTCAATGTATCAAAACTAGGCACTCCATTATTCCATAACTCATGTAGATCTTCGATAAGTAGCTGTAGATACACATCAATGTCATTTCCAGGTTGCTTAGGCCATGGAATTAACAAAGTCAGCATAATATTTTCCTTCTTCATGCATAACCAAGGTGGTAGGTTGTACATAACAAGCATTGCATGCTTGCAGGCCATTGCAGGCCATCAGTATATAACAAGCATTGCATGTATATACATCCTGATGTATATACATCAGTATGTATGTAGTGCTTAAATTGAAAAACGGATTGAAGCCATCAGTAGTAAGACTAAATCTAAGATTTTGTGGGTTTGATGAAAAACAAGGCCATTTATCATTAACTAAGTCCCATGCTAAAGAATCTACAAGATGTCGCATTTTACCATCTTCACTTTTGTGGGTAGAGTGCCATTTTTTGAGATCTAACCATCCTCCTAAACCTCAGTATAATAGGAAAGTATCTCAAAACTTTTGCTGGTACACCTTTTTTAATTTTCCTTGTATGTTTATCTGCCTTCCATCTTGAAAACCCATAGGTTGGGCAACTATCCATATTCTCTTTTTCTTTTCTAAACAAACAACAATCATTTAAACATGCATGTATCTTCTCATACCCTAAATCAAATGTCTTCAACAATTTTCTCACTCATAAACTGATCTAAGAAGCACATTATCCACATCTATCATATCATGCAGCAATTCTAACAATCCATCAAAACTCTTGTCAGACCATTTGTTTACGGCTTTGTGTTTGTACAAATCTACAATGGAAGATAGTTTTGTGTATCTCGTACAACTTGGATACAATGGAATTTCTGCATCTTCCAATTTTTGAATGAAGTCTTCATCTTTTCCTAGTGTAGGTGGTACATAATCTTCATTTTCCATATATGCATTTGCATATAAGTTATATGTGTTTGACATTTTCACTTCTTTAGGAATTTCATCTATACTTAGTTTTTTCCCATGATGGAACCAAGTTGTGTAAGTAAGATCCATTCCTTTAAAGATGAAGTGCTCATAAACAGTCTCCGCCAGATGATGACTTAGATTTCGACAATCTTTATAGGGACACAAAATCTTATCTACATTCCTTGCATTTCTTTTGGCCAAATTCACAAAATTCGAAGCAACTTGCATATACTCATTAGTAGCTCTACCAAATCATAGTATTAATTACATATTAGTAATAATGTGTAATATTTATATAGTTTTATTATCTTGCCCAAATATAATCTTTTATTACCTGTTAAGGTGGATCCAATCTTTATTCATCGTCATAAGTCCACTACTAATAGTACCAAAATATATATCATATACATATAAATATATTAACCTTGTATAATGAGAGTCATTTTAATTTATATACTTCATATATTCATCTATGTGAAAGCATATCTAAAATCTCTTTCAGTTTATGATTCATTTTGAGAGGAATTTAGATCTATCGCAAATAGATGTGGGTAATTAAAAACCAAAAAGTAACAAATTAATTAATTTTCAGAAATACTGTTCACAATTACTGTTCATCCACATAAAAATATTAATTTTCCAAAAACACAATGAATTGCAAAAAATAAATGACACGGAGATTTTTATGTAGTTCAGATTAATCAATCCTACATCCACAAGGCTACGTCCACATGAAAAGCAATTCATTAAGTTGAGATGTTACAACCTATGGATTTACCAAAGTTAAGACTCTCACTTACAGTTTATCACCATACAGTTTACTCAACCTTAGACTGAATCTACTTCTCTTGAATAATTACTACCCTTCCTGATCCACAATCCTCAAGGCACTTCGCAAAGTGATCAATAGCAATTCTTCAATGTCTAGTGATCCAAGATCCACACAGACTCTCCATAGAGATGAAAAGAAGATAAATAAATAAATCAACACAACATTATGCACCAAATCCAGATTCTCTAGGGAGGAGGCCGAATTTTTCTTCTCTGCTTTATGCTCTGTGTTGTGCATGCCTTCAATTGTGAAATACCTCTCTTGTTTCACCAAAATAGCAAATCTTAAAAGACTTGAATTCTTTCCAAATAATAGTTTCTTTCCTCTTATAATTCCCATGAATCTGAATAGGAATAAATCTGATCTTCTTGCCTTGCTTGTCTCCCAAGAAATATCTAGAGCATTTAATAAACTTCCTGTTTGAACCAACTTCTTACTCTAAATAAATCTCATGCGCCAATTATAGAATCCCATCATTAATTGACTTTCTAAATTAGACATCTAATTAAATTAGGAAACAAAGATTCCTAATAAATTGGAATCTCACTAAATTAGGGAATTAATAAATTAATCTCTATTACAAGATATGCAATAAATAAAATTCCAATTTAACTAGATTTACCTTAAGATGCCAACTCTATAAATAATGGACTTAACAATCTCCCCCTTTGGCATTCTTGTGGCAAAAGCAATCCAACACAAGTCTTCTGTGAACCTTAGCGCTAAGATATGGATTTGAAACAAGCATAAACAACAACAAGGAACTAACCAAAATAATTGGCAATTAACATGTTAGTTCATGTAAATAAACCAAGGGAAGAATTAAAATAAAATGCTAATTTTATTGATCAATAAATAGAAAGGCAGAAAATAAAAAGCAATAAAAAGATAAACTCCCCCTAAGAACTAGAAATTAAAAAATCTAAATATTCTTGAACAAAACTAAAAACTCCCCCTAGAATTGAAAATACTACTCTCCTTAACTCATTGCATTGAGCAATTGAAGACTTGAAACAAATTACTCCCCCTCTTTTACGAAAAGATTGCAAAAGGGAAGAATCTGGAGCACCCACAAACATAAATTTCGCAGAAGAGGAATAAATAAACATAAACCAACGCAAACAAGTCAGAAACATAAAGGAAAATACCAAAAACGAAATCCCATGCATGATATTTTACAAAACAGACACACAGTGTAGAGCAGAGTCAAGATTCAACTGAGGACGAATGAAATAGAATCTGAAATGACCCGCCCCAAATCCCTAGGACAAGTCTATATAATCTCGCATAACCGAATTAATAACAATTCTAATATCTAAGAATTCTACCAAAAATTCGGCAGAGTCTCCTATATAATTATGACATCCCCAAACCTGCAATTTATACAATTAACACCCCCAAAAATGATACAATATTCAAGTACCAGTATCCTCCACAACCAACTTCCTCAATCAAATACCAGTATCCTTCAAACATATATAGAATACAATAATTTATCCTTACTCACAAATAAGTAATAAATTATACAATTCAAAATGTCCTAACAAAACATCTATGATTCCTAACACCATCACGTGGCCATAATATCAAATTTAACTATCGTTGCTGGGTCGATTTATACCTGCAAATCTCTTGTGGGGGGGGGGGATATAATAAAAACGGAGTGAGTATAAAACTCAGTAAGCTCAGTGAGTGGATAATAGTTTTTGAAAAATAAAATTATTTAAAATGATTTAATCTTTCCCAAGTCAATTTCATCAAAAATATCATAAGAACTTATATAAACTTATTTAATTTAAATCATGCACTGAAATAACAATATTACATAAATCTGCATAAAATCAATGAAATCATAACACTTATAAGATCAAATACTGAATACTGAAAACTATCATCAAACAAGTACCCAAGGGAATAATCTCATCATATCCGGACCTCGACGGACAGGCAATCAGGGAACCATCATGCCCCGAAGCTGCAACGGATAGATGGGAAAATGCCATCTCATATCTCATTTATCTCATCATATCTGTGCATGCATAACTGGACCCCAAAAGATAACGCGCCCAAGCACATGACCCAAAGCCTCTGTGTGTACTCAGATGGGGCCCAAAGGCCTATATCACACGGCCCAAAGCCTCTATGTGTGTTCAGACAGGCCCCAAAGGCCTCTCATCTGATATCATCTATATCACTGTATCTGGAGGGGAAGGGTACTGTCCAATGATTTTGCAAACAAACTTTTATAAATGTACATAAACATATAATCACATCTGAAATCTCATTTCCTTTTTATTTAACATATCTCAAATCCACTCAATTATATGATCATACATTTACTAAAAAATGATAATAAAATCATTAATCAAACTCATTCTTAATAACAATAAATATCAGCACGTAGATAAAAATCCATTTTCTAGAAAATCATTAAATCGAAGCATTAAATACTTATTATCAAAACATATTGTATTGTATGATAAAATCATAATATACTATGAAAATAGGTTTTGTATATTCCACTCATTGTGACGATGTTCGAATCCAGTATCATTAACGTCTGCTGGTTGATTCTCCTTCGTGAATCCTCATAATTCAAGGAAACAACATAGTCATTCTCCATAAATGTGAAATACAATTAATTTTACACAATAAATCCCGAAAAGAATATCTATCCACAATAAAACTATTCCCGTACGCATCAAATTACCAAAATACCCATGCATATCAACATTACCAAAATGCCCCTGACATCAATATTTACCAAATTATCCTCAAAATCCTAAATTATCAAGCTGCCCTTAATTCAGATCACAAAATATAACCACAATGTCATAAACTATGAAATTACCAAAATGCCCTTAACAACTTAAATTACTGAATTACCCCTGAAATCTCCAATTACCTAGCTGCCTTAGTGTAAAATTGCTGAATTATCCACCGATTCTAGAAATTACAAACTTATCCCCAAAGTTTGTGAAATTACCGAATTGCCCCTGTCGGTCAACGGTGATCGAAGTTCAGTTAACGGCGATGAGAATTTTAGGTCTGATAGTTCTGATCTCGGTGAGTCCAATGGTACCGGCAATGACCACCCATGCGCGGCGACGACGGCGGATCAAGCTTCCCAAGTTGCGAGCTTCCAAATGGCCGATCGACGGCAATCCAGTTCAGGTGAGGAGGTTGATCGAAAAATGATGAGGGTGAGCTGAGAACAAGATCTAGGTGGTGGTGCGACCTGACGTCGATCTTCTTGTTGTCTGGTCACCTGCCCAATCAAAGTCTGTGTATCCTTCAATGTTTGAGACATTATTTTTTTAGAACAATAAACCTTTTCTAGGAGCACACTTCAAATATCTCAGAATTCGATAGATTGCATCCATATGTTCTTCACTTGGTGAATGCATGAATTGGCTTACTACACTTACGGCCTTGTGTGGGATAAATAGATTAACCTCCCAACTAGCCATTGGTAACGACCCTTATCAGTTGGAGTTTGATTTGGTAGAATCCCGAGCTTGTGATTCATCTCTATAGGCATTTCAACTGGTTTACAATCAAGCATACCAGTTTCAGTGAGAAGATCTAACATGTATTTTCATTGTGAAAGAAAAATTCCACTTTTTGATCTTGCTATCTCAATCCCCAAGAAGTATTTAAGCTGCCCAAGATCTTTCATTTCGAATTCAGCAGCCAAATGTTCTTGTAGTGCTTTCATTTCAGACAAATCATCCCCTATTAATACCATATCATCAACATACACTATTAACACCGTTACTTTTCCTTCTTTGTGTTTTATAAACAAAGAATGGTCTGAATTACTTTGTTTATAACCAGCAGCTTTCATTCTCGCTGAAAACCTCCCAAACCATGCCCTAGGTGACTGTTTTAGTCCGTACAAGGACTTCTTCAGCTTTAATACTTCATTTCTACGCATAGAACTTCGTTTGATACCAGGTGGTAGCTCCATGTAAACTTCTTCTAAATCTCCATTGAGAAAATCATGTTTGACATCGAACTGTTTCAAGGGCCAATCTCGATTTGCTGCTATCGAAATAATAATGCGAATAGTATTTATCTTGGCTATTGGTGCGAAAGTGTCTTGGTAATCTATTCCATACCTTTGTGTATATCCCTTTGCCACTAGTCTCGCTTTATACCTATCAATGCTTCCATCTGCTCTGAGTTTCACCGTAAATACCCATCTACATCCAATTGTTTTCTTTCCTTTAGGTAGTGAAACAAGTTCCCAAGTGGTATTTTTTTGTAGAGCTTCCATCTCTTCATTCATCGCCTTAGTCCATTTTGGATCCTCCAAAGCATCATGTACACTACTAGGAATAGATAAAGTGGATAATTGATTAATAGTAAGTGCATATGATTCACACAACCTATGAGATGACATGTAGTTACTGATTGGGTATTTTATTTTGGATTTGGGATCAGGTTCATATTGTCGCTTTGGAATTCCTCTATTTGACCTTTGTGGATATCTAGGATTCATGTCTTCTACAGAAACATATAGTTCATTAGCCTCATTAGACAATGGATTTGAAATTACCTGAGGAGGAACACTTTCGGTTAATTCTTCAGTTAATGGTGTAGACATGGGTAACTCTAGTGGCCTTGATAGTGCTTCAGACATGTCTAGAAAATTGGAAGGATCACATTCGATTTCAGTCATGTTATCACACCCTTGTTGAACCTCATTTCCATCACCGTTTTGCAGTTTTTAGACCATGTCTTCTAATTCTACAAATTCACTTCCTCCTTCATTTTATCTTTGACCATTCTCTTCACTAGAACTCTCCCCCTGGAGGGAATGGTCAGAGACTCCCCCTGAATAATAAAGTTCTAATTCATAAAAATAGACATCCAAAGTTACATGTAATGTTTTGGTTTGTGGATCATACCACCTATAACCTTTTTGAAGTTTAGAATAGCCAATAAAAACACAGTGTTTGGCACATGGATCAAGTTTAGTTCGTAAACTTTTTGGAATGTGAGCATAAACAGTACAACCAAATATT
Organism: Citrus sinensis; assembly: GCF_022201045.2. NCBI lineage: Eukaryota > Viridiplantae > Streptophyta > Magnoliopsida > Sapindales > Rutaceae > Citrus > Citrus sinensis. The sequence continues at coordinate 12,296,172 of NC_068560.1, forward strand.
CAGGGTTCAAGATTAGGAAGATGAGGAATTGAGAGTAAGGATTGCATTTTTTGTTGGGGAGTTTGAAAATCTAGCACTTGTGAAGGGGTTCGATTAATGAGATAAGCTGCAGATTTTACAGCTTCTCCCCAATAAAAACGAGGCATGTTCATGCCAAAAAGAGAAGCACAAACCACCTCTAAAATCTGTCTATTTTTTCTCTCAGCCAGCCCGTTTTGTTGTGGGGCGTAAGTGCATGAGCTCTGATGATGAATTCCATGAATTTTTAAAAATTTTCCAAGAGAGGCATCCATATACTCAGTACCATTGCCAGATTGAAGTACACGAATCTGCTTTTGATATTGAGTACTTTCCATTTGGTGAAATTCTTGAAAGGCTAGACATACATTGCTTTTTTTGATAAGTAAAGACACCCAAAATCATTCTAGTACATTCATCAATAAATGTCACAAAAAAATGAGCTTTTTTTGCAGGACCCCAAACATCGGAATGAATCACCACAAAAGGTTCTAAGCTTTTATTTAAACTTGGTAAATAAGAAGTGCGATGGCTTTTAGCCATCTCAAAAATGTCACAATGAAAATCTAAATCATTTAAAGTTGAAAAAAGATGAGGCTGTAATTTTTTTAGATAACCAAAAGAAAGGTGTCCTAATCTACGATGCCATAACCAAACATTTGCCCAAGTTCTATCTTCATTAGTAGCTTGATTTGCCTGACTGATATTTGGTCCCTCATTTTCTGTCAATTCCAAGTAATAGAGTTTACCCCGTCTAACACCATAACCAAGAATCTTCCGAGTTAGGATGTCCTGAAAGACACAAAAAGTGGGCCAAAATGTTACAGTGCAAGCAACTGTGGAGGTAATTTGGCTAACAGACAAAAGATTGTATTCAAGAGACGGGACAACGAGAACAGTATCTAATGTAAGAGTATTACTCAGGGTAATAGACCCTTCCCCAATAATAGGAGAAGTACTACCATTTGCAGTGGAGATAACAGATCGAGAAGAGGGAAGAACATATTTTAATTGGCCAGAATCTCTGGTCATATGCTCAAATGCACCTGTATCAATAATCCACATTCTATTCTTAGAAGTTACAGAACATACAGATGCCTTACTAATAATACCTGGGTGGGCAACATTTGCTGAAAGTGGTGGTTGTTCTTCATCCTTTGCTGCTGTCACCATAGCCTTCCCAGATATTTTCTTACGGGACTTTTTTGAGAAATCCCACCAATCGGGATAACCAATGATTTCATAGCAGCGTTATTGTGAATGACCTTTTTCTCCGCAATGAGTGCACAAAAGGTTGTTAACTTTGCTGGACGATTGGTTGCCCCAATTTTTCGAAGATGACCAGCATGGCATGGTTCTCATAAATTGGATGAGAGCCTCCCATTGTTTGTCTCTGTTGGTAATCCCTTCTAACATAAGCATATGTGCTTTCTAAATCAAGCTTTGGGTCTTTTCGCAATATTTCTCCACGAACCTATTCAAACTCTAAGTCAAGGCCACTTAGAAAAATATGAACTCGAAGCCTAGCCATTGCAGAATGCAGCTGTAACTCCCCTTCGACTGTGCCTTCTTGAGTGGTAGTCCTATGATCGATTTCCTAGAAAATGGCAACCAGTTCGTTGTAATACATTGGCAATGGTCGCCCATCTTGTTTGGTAGAGAAAGATCTCTGGTTCAGCTAAAAAATATAGGTTTCATCGGTTCCGTCATAGAAGGTTTTCGATACATCCTCCCATATATCTTTGGTTGTAGGGAGACAAATAAATCGTTGCATCAACGATGGACTCATTGAATCAATCAGCCAGATCCAAGATTAGGATCTCCAGGTGCTGGTTTCTTCATTTCTCTAGTAAGATAACCAGCTTTGTTGCGAGCACTCATCCGCATCTCCATGAGTTGAGACCATAATGAGTAGTTGGTCTCATCCAGAGTGATTCCAGTTGGAAACGTCGAGTTTTCTTGATGAACAACAACTTGTGGTGCTGGTGGTAGGATAATATCCATTGATACGCCTGTGATATCAGCCATAGAGTTCACAACAGTGGTGAATATTCAGAATGCGAATATGAATTTCGAGAGAAAAAAAAGAGAAAAGAAAATATTCGATTGTCAACACATATTCTCTTGGTGAGGAACTTGCTTTGATACCATGTTAAACAAAGGTTTCAATGCAAAGAATAATTCTATGTGTATATTCTTCTCCGAATCAAAGGCAATATATGAAGATAATTACATCCTAAAAAGGAAGAAATAAATTGTTTCTATATTTAAATACAAGATTGGTCAACTAACAGATTCCCGGACGTAATTACAAAATCAATTCAATAATTGACAGCACCTGGTAACAGCTTATGCCAACACTACAAAACAATGCTTTTTTCTTCATTGAAATTCAAATTCAAGTAGTTAGTTTCATAAACCATCATTTTTTCTATAAGTGAACCTCTAGTCATAGTAGACATATCGGCATATCCTTCAATGGCTAAAAGTTTAGGATGATATCTAGGATGGATAGATCTTAAAATTTTCTACAAAAAAGTCGTTAACCATAGCAAGGATTCTAGAATTAAATTCAAATATGGTTTTATGTTCATGCATTTTCAAGTTTTCAAAATCATATGTAAGTTTATGAAGTTTAGAATGTTTTACCATATTATCGCCTTCAAAAGTACTTTGGAGTATATACCAAACAGCTTCAGATGCCTTGCATGTAGAAATTAGTTGTTGTTTTAAGTCATTTTGTATTATATCCAGATGCATCAAGTTCATCATTAGTCCATTCTCTGACTGGCTTGGGAGATTCTACACCATCTTCATCCATCATTTGCTTCCAATAAGCATAATTCTTCCCATCCAGTACAAGTGGACGAGCCAAAGAACCTCATTCTCTTTGCAAACTCATACCTACAAAGTAGATTTATGTTCCAAGAATCTCACCAAATAAACAGTTAGTGTCTCACTCTGATACCAATTGAAAGGAATTTAAATCTATCGCAAATAGATGTAGGCAATTAAAAACAAAAAATTAACAACCTAATTAATTTTCAGAAATACTATTCACTATTACTGTTCACGATTACTGTTCATCCGCATCAATAATATTAATTTTCCAAAAATACAATGAATTGTAGAAAATAAATGACGCAAATATTTTTACGTGGTTCGGATTAATTCTTTAAGTTGAGATGTTACAACCTATGGATTTACCAAACTTAAGACTCTCACTTACAATTTATCACCATACAATTTACTCAACCTTAGATTGAATCTGCTTCTCTTGAATAATTGCTACCCCTCTTGATCCATGATCCTCAAGGCACTTCTCAAAGTGGTCAATAGCAATTCTTCATTCTTCAACATGTAGTGATCCAAGATCCACATAGACTCTCAACATAGATGAAAAGAAGGTAAATAAATAAATCAACACAACATTATGTGCCAAATCCTGATTCTCTAAGGATGAGGTTGAATTTTGCTTCTCTGGTTTATTCTCTGTGTTGTGCGTGCCTTCAATTGTGAAATACCTCTCTTTATATAGGCACTAGGGTTTCACCAAAATAACAAGTCTTAAAAGACTTGGATTCTTTCCAAATAAGAGTTTCTTTCCTCTTATAATTCCCATGAATCTGAATAGGAATAAATCTGATCTTCTTGTCTTGCTTGTCTCCCAAGAAATATCTAGAGCATTTAATAAACTTTCTGTTTAAACTAACTTCTTGCTCTAAATAGATCTCATGCGCCAATTATAGAATCACATCATTAATTGACTTTCTGAATTAGACATCTAATTAAATTAGTAAACAAATATTCATAATAAATTGGAATCTCACTAAATTAGGGAATTAATAAATTAATCCTTATTACAAGATATGCAATAAATAAAATTCCAATTTAACTAGACTTGCCATAAGATAATGGACTTAACACATTTCATCAGTTAAAATTAATATTATTTATAACTACCTAGACACAATGTAGAATAAAGCAGTCAATTATTAAAATTTACATATTCTGTCTGTCATTACCCAGACAAACATAAAACACAAAAAACAAAAGTTTAAGAACACAAAACATAAAGTCATAGTACAAAAAGATTAATAATTATTAAAAATGTTGCCCTTAAACAAATTTTAAAACATATTAAAATAAAATAAACAGTACCCGAAAATTGTATTGGCTGCACCTTTGTTCTTTGACTTCAAATTTCTTCACTAAACCTGCCTCTGAATTGATACGCACGTTGCTGCAAGTCTATTGAGTAGGAAGCTGATAATTCCTCAATCAAAGGCTAACACTACACATACCAAACAATAATTTTGAGATTCTACAATTAAAATTCTGTTAATACTGACAATTATAAAATATATCAAAACCCAAGACCAATTTGATCAAAAGAGAAAGAAATCATAAGCAGCCAATCTATAATAACAACAAATAAGTTAAAAAAAAAATTAGATTGACACAGCTAATTGTAGATATTGCTAGAATGCTAGGGATTGAGAGATTAAAAAAAACTGTAAAACTATCAATAATCCAAAACCAATTAAGAAGATAACATGACTTTTCCATTTAAATGTTCAACCATCAGACCCATATATAATTGTAAATAATTTAATCATTAATTGCTCAAGCGGATGGAAGAAAGAGCCACCAAATTGGGGATATGTATTTGCTTTGACCATGGGTATAATGAAATTGAAGTTGCACGAGTAAGAATCCTTATCAAATTAATGAAACCACTTCTAAATCATCGAAAGGTTCTCAAATCAACAAACATACATGAAGTGCCCATGGAATTGTTGTTTGTCTTTTTCTATTTTTATCTTTTTTTTTTATAGATTTAGTTGGAATTAGAGTTGGACAAAACAAAGTAATCAAGGAAATTACATTGACAAACGAGTGAGAATAACAGTGGAGAAGAGACATCAGAGGGGAATTGTCTAGAAAGGTATCGCAGGAAGTGAAATAAAATACGGGTATTTTAAGTTTTTTTATAAGGTACCCACCTTTTACTAAAACAACTCGTTTTGTATATCTTTAGCTTAATTTTCAGCCCATTTTTATTTTTATAATTTTCACTATTTTAATAAACATTTTTAAAATGTTTTTATATTTACTCACAAAAAAATAATGTTATTATATCTGACAATAATATTAGGGATCCCAGTATTTGAGTCTCGACTTGGGACCCAATACTATGTATCACACATTTATTGGATGATGAATTTCATAACTTATAAAATTAGTTATTCACCATTGAATAGATGAGTGCCACATCCATTGGGATTCAAATTGAGACTTAGATGTTAGGATGCCTAACACAATATTATATTTAATACTATCTTGTAGCATTTTTAGAATGTTAATTAATATTCTATTTAGCATATTTTCAGAGTATCACCAATAGGCATTGACGGTCTAATATTTCAATCCTTTTGTCTTGTAGCAATTTTCAAATGCTATTGTATTTTATCAATTAGAATGCTACCAATAGAATGCTACCAATGCTATTTTAAAATATTAGTACATTTATTACTATTCCTTAACATTTTTCAAATGCTATTTTATTTAATCTTATCTTGTAGCATTTCCTAGATGCTATATAATTCAACATTACATGTAGCATATACAAAAATGCCACAAGTAATTATTAAGTGTCATTAAAACCAAAATGTAATGGCTTTCATGCTACAAAGGTAGCGTCACTTTAGAAAATATTACAATAAATTAATATTTGGTAACATTCTTTAAAAAAATGCTACAATATAATTTTACCAAAGGCCATATTTGTTGTAGTGTTTATATACAAATTCCTTTGTTTTCCTCAATGTGATTCACCTTAGGAAGTTTGGCGAAATTGTGCATGTTCGTGATTCACCTTAGGAAGTTTCACGAAATTGTGCATGTTCTTAGTGTCCCAAGGCTGAACACAAGAATCATTAAAGCAAATTTTAGTTGTTTGATATCCTTTTTGTTGATAATTTTCAACTGCTTGCTCGACTCAATACTCATCGCGATCTTTATAAACTCTTCAACTACATGTTTTATACCTTCACTATAAATCATGTTATATCTTATTGAACAATCTATAAAGTTCTCATTTCTTTTTAAAGGGTGATGTATATCTTGTGGAGCCAAATGATGATTTTTAATGAATCAAGTTCTTGACGTTCATTAGGGTTGATAAACAAGCTGTAGATGATCAACAAAAGAAAAGCCACCAACCGTTAACACACATAGCATAGCTTGCACAAGTCAAGGCTATCAAGGAAATTCACCATCAAGATTTTCCAATACCACGTATCTGAAATATTCCATTTTATAGTGATACCGTGCTTTATTTTAGGAAAGTGGATTATTTATTGTAGCCGTATTTCTCTCCTTATGTAATTAACTCTCTAATGGCTAGCTATTTCATTATGTATATAGCTCTATAAAGTCACACTTTGTAAACAATCAAGGACACAATAAAAATTATCCTTTCCATTATTTTTATCATTGTATCAGAGTTAACCATGAGTAATAGCACAAAAGCCTCTTTATCCTCTATCAAATAACCAAATCTCAATATTCAATAATTTCATCAATGCTTAAGCCTTATGTCGATAAAATTAGACCAAACAAACTTCTTGTCGTGGTGCTCATATGTTCTACCGTTGGTCAGAATTCAAGTAATTCCACACCACATTCAAGACGCTGATAGGCCCACAGAAAAAAATACTCAACTCTGATGGAGAAAAGGCTGTTAATTTAGAATTCCCACTATGGATTAATAATAACGGGTTGCTAACCACTTGATTATTAAGTCTTATGACCGAAGAAGTAATGAGTGAAATTGATGAGAATTTAATTACTACCAATGATAAAGGAGAAGGAGGCGCATCTCAGTGATAGAGTGGCAGAATCGAAAAGAGTTCTTTAATCAATAGAGGAGTATAAGCCGTAATTACAAGCACATTTGTGATTGTTCAACAGTAATAAATAAACTGGTAGACGAGTTAGACAAAGTCTTTGGGCTTGCAAGAGGTCTCAGGCGCAAATATTAGGATTTTAAACTCGCACAGCTCTCAAAACCACCTTATCCCTCCTTTAAGCTGTTTATCATGGCAATAGAAAACCATGAACAAATTCTTATTAATTTGGAAAAAGGAAAAAAAAAACATTATTGATTTGGTACAAGCCTTCTTTAGCCAAAATGTAAGGAAAGAGGGCGTGGTGGTTTTTGTAATTTAAAAGGTCACCGTTTGACACCTCACGGAAATCAAAAGTTGGCTAATACAAATGGTCAAAAATCCATTTATAATAGAGGAAAACCGTGTCACAACAACTCTAGTCAGCAGTGGTAAAATCAAATAATAACTTTGACCAGCCTTAAAAAACAACTCAGGACAGCAATGACACCAAAATTAATAACAAAATCAAGTACAACAATGGTAGAAAATTTAGAATCAACCAAACCAACAACCTGAATAGTCGAATGAAGAAATAATCATATGTCAACTATGTCAAAAACAAAAGCATATTGTTGTTGTGCTAGAGATGTTATGATTGTTCACATCTCATTGAGGAGATTCCTCAAGGTTTAGCTGCTATGAACTTTGATGAAGATGATGCAAAATTTTACATCAACTCCGGAGCCACAGCACATATGATCAACAATCTAGCTAAAATTTTAGAACTAAAATCTTATAAAGGAATTTATGCCATTTTGTTAAGTAACAAAGACTGCCTTCACATTTTACATGTAGGAAAAACATCATTGGCATTAGTAATATTAATTTAAAAATGTGCTTGCAATTTCGGTTTGAAAGAGAATTTACTTTCTATAGGACAAAATTTGATAAAAGAATTATTTGACACCATTGCACACACTACACATGGATCCACCTTTCAGCGACACCATTGCACACACTACAAATGGATATACTCACTGAAAAATAAATCTGATTTATTTGACGATATTTTAAAGTGATGGAGGTGGAGAGTTTATATTGCATTGGCTCTAATGTCATCTCAGCTAATACTGAATAAAGAATCAAATTATCATATTCTGCAACTCTAAAACAAAATGGTGTCGTTGAAAGGAAACATTGACATATCGTAGAGATAGGTTTGATGCAAATATGCCTTTATCATATTGGGTTGATGCTTTATATATTGTTGTTTACATTATTAACAAATTTCCTTCATCTACTTTAATTATGGAAACTCTTTTTTGTAAGCTTTTTGGAATGAACTTTGATAACAGAGGAATTAGAAGCTTGGTTGTAGATGCTTCCCATCTTTTCATATTTTGGAAAAGATAAATTTTGACCAATAACATACCTTTGTGTGTTTATTGGATATAATCCTTCACATAAGGGTTACATGTGTATATCCATCAACAAACAAGGTGTATATATCATGACATGTGATTTTTTATGTTAGAACTGATGGTTTATCAAGCTTTTCTTTGCAAATTAATTAAGAATTAGTTACTTGTCTTGACATTGAGAATTGGATAAACAAGGATCACCAACAAACTACGACTTTGAATGAACAAGTACTAATTCAAACTTTCCAAATCCTTGCGCACTATTGTGCTTGACAAGTTTGAAGACATTATCCAGCAAGATATTGGCTCGTTGAAGACAAAAAAAAAAAAGAAAAAAATTGAGTTGAATTTTGATTCTCAATAAGCAAATCACATGGGTACTAGTAGGTCCACAATATAGTACATTAAAATCCTACATTAGATGTTGAAGACAATCCAACAAGTTCTGACTCAAATAACACACATATTTCTTCAAAATCAAAGACTAAAACTACACAACAAGCGATGATATTAAACTCTATATGGACCCACGAATTCCAGAAAAGCCTGAAAATCCCAAAAATTATCTAATGGTAACCAAACACAAATTATGGCAAATGCCGAGCTTGCAAATCAATTGCCCTCAATAAAAGACTGAGATGTTCTAAGGTTGATTTACGTAACCGAATGTGGCATGCAGTCATAATAGAAGAACTCAGCACATTACGACAATATGATACTCGATGTTTAGTACCACAGCCTATCAATGCAAATATAGTGGGGTCTAAATAGGTTTTTTTAACAAAGTTCAAGGAAGGTGGAAACATTAATCTATATAAAGCATGTCTAATCGCACAAGGATACACATAAGTTCCAATTTTGGATTTTGCTGACACCTTCAGTTATGTTATTAAAACAAACTATAATTCAGGTAATAATCTCTACAACATTAAATCGAATAATGCACGTCATATAGAATAACCCTCTAGTTTCTCTGATTCTTTTAATCATGATTGTGTGTCTATACTTAAGAAGTCGCTTTATATCTTAAACAAGCATGGCATGCTTGGTTTGATAGACTATCTCATTATTTAGTCACCTGGGTTTCATATGTAGTAAGGTTGATTCTTTGTTGTTTATTTTTTATACAATTAATTCTTTGAATCTAATGTTTATTTTATGTTGATGGTATAATTGTTACAAGAAATAATAATACTCTCATTAATTAACTTATTCATTAACTCAATACTCAGTTTGCCTTAAAGAATCTTGGAAAACTTTATTATTTTGTAGAGATTAAAGTATGATATTTTTCTAGTATTATTTATGTGTCCCAAACTAAATATACCAAGAATTTGTTGACCGAAGAAAAGATATTAGAAAGCACAAATTAGTCTACCCCAATGGCTATTAGACCACAAGTTACTCCTATAGATCATAAACTCATTAATGCTACTGAGTACAAATGATTAGTGGGAGGCCTTCAGTATCTCACTCTCACTCGACCTGGTATCGTCCATGCTATTAACAAGGTATGTCAACACTTTCAAACACCTACTGAGGCTAATTTTCATGACGTGAATTAAATTCTTTAGTATTAGAAAGGGAGCTAAGATTTTAAGTTTAGTGTTTGTGACAAAGCACTTTAGATTTCATTGCCTTTTGTGATGTTGCCTAGGGAGGATGTCTTGACACTAAAATAAGTACAACATATTATTTTGTCTACATAGGAGCAAATTGTATCTCTTCTTTTTCTAAAAAGTAACCTACAATATCTAAATCCAGTGCAAAAGCTGAATACAAGGCACTTGCTTTGACAGCGGCTGATCTAACATGGATCATATATTTCTTATGTGAAATAAAGATTCTTCTTACTTAATCTCCCCAATTGCTTAGTGATAATTTATGTGCTTTACATATTACTATTAATCCTGTCTTCCATGCCCACTTCAAGCATATAGAGTTGATTATCACTTTATTATAGAAAAGATTCCAGATTGTGCGATGGTGACAAATTTGTTCCTTTTTCCTTGCAAATTGCCTCTGTATTCACCAAAGCTCTCTTCAAAGTCATGTTTTGCAATTTTTGACACAAGCTTGGCGTTCATCTTACATTACTTGCCAATTTGAGGGGTTGTGAGGCACAACTTTCTCACTTGAATAAATATAGTAGAATTAATTTTTTAAAGCTAACAAATTTTCTTATGTATTAAAATAATAATAATATAAAATATTTATGATATTAAATTCTAGAGTAATGATGACATAAGCGATGACATAAGTAATGATGCAATAAGCGATGTTTGTAGAAATATTTAGAAATTCTAGAATTTACAAAGATATTTATGGAATGATATATCTCAATCATTAATCAATATTATGGTGGCAAAATCCTAACCATCCATTAGCTTTAGGAGATCTTATAAATACCCCTAACCCTTTTATTTTCCATATCACCTTAGAAATTTTATCCTCTTCTATTCTAAGTAATAACATCAAAGACTAGACAAATCTTCAAGTTAGGAGGGTCTAGAGAAGTCAAGGTTAAGATGTAATTAACACTTCAACTATAATGTAGGGACAAAGTTCTTTTTATACTTAAATTCATCTTTAAATAATTCCTTATCTTAATGGCTACTATGATGTGATTGTTTATTATTTAATCCTTATATGATAGGGTATGCTATCTATATTATGATACTTTCTTATTAAACTCTTATATGGCCTGCTATGCCACCTATACGGTGATATTTTTACTTAATTATGACATGGTCAGCTCTGCCACCTATACTATAATCATGCTTTATTTAATCTTTATATGGTCAGTAGTGCTGCCTATATTAAAGATTATTTTTTTTAAACCTTTGCATGGTTGGCTTTGTTATATATCTAGGAATTTTATATGTTATGACATAGTTGCATTGGACACATGCATTTCATGTTAATATGTTAAGATTACTCACAAAGAAGACATTTTAAAAAATGAGTTTTGTAAAATGGGTTGTTATACTACTAGGGTGGCAAAGTTTCTGAAGAGGGCAAGCCCTCAAAGCTAAGAAAAGAATAATCTTTTGGGGACGGTAATACGTAACGCCCTTAAGATCAACTATTAATTTAGGCCCAAGGGCATGTTGTTTTCAACAATGAAAAGTGCCAAACTTGTAGTACAACGTACCTAGAGCCCTAATGAATTTGTTTTATATTTCTAAGTTTGTTTTAAAGATTTAATGTTCATAAGGCCATCTATGTGCATAATAATCAATACATGCATCAAAATGTTATCTTACTGGGCATTAGCTCATGTAGTCCTTACATTGCAGGTAATGATAAGTAGGTCAGCTGGCGACAAGTCCCAGCAGAGACAAAGTGCAATGAATGAATTTTTTACTTGCTATGTAAAACCTTTTTTAAAAAGTAATGAGATTTTAAACATTTTGAAATAAATCATCTTATTTCAGTTATAAAAGTGGGGAGTAACAGGAGTGTTGATAAGCAAACTATAGATCATCAACGAAAGAAAAGTCACCAATGATTAACACACACAAACACAATTTGCACAAGTCAAGGTGATCATTTAAGGAATTTCACCATTAAGATTTTCCAATATCACATATCTTTAGAAAAGAATAATTCATTGCCTATGTTGTAGTGATATTGTGTAATAAATTATTTATTGTAGCCATATTTCTCTCATTATATAATTAAGACTCCAACGACTTGCTCTTTCATTATGTATATAACTCTTGTAAACAATCAACGATACAATACGAATTGTCCCTTCTGTTATTTTTTTCTTAGAGGTGTACTCTATGATGAAGATGTAAGATGTCTACATCTCTAGACTTATGGGTTGTTCTCCATGTTGTCATTCTAACATGTTCTCAATTACTTAATGTGCTTTATACGTTGCTACAGTTAAGTGGACTTCGATCACACACTTTATTGATGCTCGTGAATAACACTCTTGGAGTTCTTAAATTACAACTGGGGTTATATCACGAAAAGGTTAAAACAATCATGTCAGTTACATACTTATGATTCTATCACTAATCCTCAACCATCACGAGTTATTAGTGTGGCCACTTGTATTCTATCATTTAATCTCAGAGTCTAGTCGTTGACTTGCTGAAAGTGATAGTCCTCCATGTGGGAAATTCTAAAATATATCAGTCATATAATAAATAAATGATGTTATGACACATGTGCAATCATTTTAAAAAACACACAATGCATGTAGTGGTTATATTAAATTCAATTACATATGTCATATATGCATTAATTGGTTATATTACCTCTAATGTATTCTAGAATTCCTCATTTCTCACATCACAACTATTGTTCTGGGAACTCAAGAGTCAATTGGTAAGTTTGTTGCAGTAATTGCACAAGTTAATAGATCATCAAATAATGGCAAGCATTCTTGCCAAATGTTGTTTATTGGCTTTGGCTATTAATATTATTATATCTATATTTGTACCTAACTTGACCTATTGACATAAATAAATGGGCTCCCAAGCTTAAGAACCCTGATGTGAACCTCACAAAAATAAGTGAGGCTTTACACTCGATGAGGTTCTTTTGCCAAGGATCGTTCTAATTCAGATTCAACAATCATAAAATAAAGGCCTTAACTTTTTATCTATAAATATAAAGAACCAATTATATAAGAAATCTGGGGTTAACACCACACTCAAGAAAGAAGAGAAGATTGTGAGTGATAAGAAAGAATGCCACAAGATGAAATCTTGATAAGTCCTGAAAGTTCTTCGAAGAACCAAAGAGAAAAGCTCTCATTATTATTATTAACTCTGATATGAAATTCCCAATGGGATTTCATGGGTTTATATAGTTGAATTTTACTAATAGAATAAGGTTTTCTTGTTACAAAATATAACATAAAGTAAAAAGGAAATAAAAGATCCTAAAGGAAATAAGAGATCTTGCCTAAAGTAAAAAAGAAATAAAAGATCTTATTGATCCTAAAATAAAAAGGAAATAAAAGAGTTTGTTTCTAAAATAGATTAGGAAACAAGATTTTGCCTCATTTCTCTTCCTAATTGGATAAGCCATCGTTTGTTCTTCACGCAAGTCATTCCAAAACAAATTTAGAAACTTGAATAATATTGACAAAGCATTGACTATCATGAATTCTTAATGCATTTGAGATGTGCCTATTTAATGCATTTAGGGTGCATTTGGCACACTGTATTGTATTATGTTGTATTGCATTATTTTAATGCTGATATATTGTATTATGCTGTATTGCATTAACACTGTATTATAATAATATTGTACAATGTTTGGTGCTACACTGTACTGTATTAATTGTTTTATGATTAACTTAAATTATATATAGAAGTCTTAAATTTAGAAAATAATATTTATTAGTACCTAGAAAAATACAAAATATAGAAGTCTTAAATTTTAGAAATTTAACATTATTTTTTATTATAAATATTAAAAAAATATTTTTTCCATAAAGATTGAAGCTTATAGCCTTATAATCGACAACAAAACATTTATTTTAAATTAATATTATTTAAATTTATTCATATATAAATATTTTTATTAGTTATATTAAATTTTTATATATTAATTACTATAATATAATTAAATAATGTAATATCAAGTTATATTCTTATTTTTATATATTAATTATTATTTAATTAAATAATACATTATTTAGTAATATTTTTAATATAATAAAAATTAAAATATGAATAATAAATTATTAATTTATATTAATAATTATGATGTAAAAATAAAAGAAAATAAAAATTAATATTATATAATATTATATTAAATTAAAAAGTTATATTATTTATTATTATTAAAAAAGCAAAAGCAAAAAAAAAAAGCAGCAAAAGCATAAGCAAAAAGCTAATGCGGTAGTTTGCCGCATTAGCATACCCCTTAATCCCTTGTAAAAATTTAGCATACCCCTTAATCCCTTGTAAAAATTTGCCAAACATAGTATTTGTATTAAGCTAATGTGAACAGTGTTTTCATACCCCCATAATACTATAACCAAACATGCCCTTAGGGTGCTTTTGGCACACTATATTGTATTATGTTGTATTGCATTATTTTAATGCATGTGTATTGTATTATCCTATATTGCATTAGCACTGTATTATAATAATGTTGTATAGTGTTTGATATTACACTGTATTGTATTAATTTTTAGTTATAGTATATTTGGTGCTGCACTGTACTGTATTAATTTTTTAGTGATTAATTTTGATTACATATAAATAAAAAATTTTTAAAATTGAGAAATTTAACATTATCTTTTTATGATAATTTTAAAAAATATCATAATTCTTCATAAAGATCAAACTTTATAAATTTTTGTTAGCATAACAGTTTTTTTTTTTAGCATTTTCCAAATATATAAATGAAGAGTGAAGCAAATAATTCAATTAAATAACCTCCAAATAATATCAAGACATAAATAAAATCCAATATGTCCAATTGTAGTCTTTTAATTTCATAAATTCAAATTCCAAGATTGCTTAATCCATAAATTTAAAATCTTTTTCATTCTTTTATTTTTAGAAAATTTCTTACAAGATCTCTTATAAAAAATAAGAAAGGAAAAGGAAAAGGAAAAAAAACTAAGTAGTGAAAGATCATATTTTACGGGCAATAATTGAGACACAGAATTAAAGTTAACTTCTCCAAGATTATATGAAGTTGATACATGACATAACGCACAATCTTATTTATGCATAAGAATAGGAGCCCGAGCCCCTACAATCGGGCAAATCAACTAAAAATTGTCAAATATCAATAACAAGAATAAAATGTCATATAAATACGATGGTTAAAATTGTCAATTACATATGACTTGTTAAAACTATCAAATATTACACTGGTTTTAAAAAAATACGATAACCTAAATTTAAATTTAAATTTTGAACCAACTCCAAACAACACAATAAAAAAGAAAAAAATTTTGAATCATATTATTAAGATCATCTTGTGCATAAATGAGATCTTGTTTCTAAATTTAAATTTATATATCTAAATAAGATCTTGTTTCCAAAACCATATATTTATTTAAATATATAAAACGACCCGCCCCCAATCTCTAGGACAGTCCATCTAATCTCGCCTAAACTAATTTATAATAATTCTAATATCAAAAAATTCTACCAAAAATTCGGAAGAGTCTCCTATATAATTATGATTTCCCCAAACCTGCAATTTATAAAATTAACACTCCCAAAAAAAATGATACAATATTCAATCAACCTCCACAACCAACTTCCTCAATCAAATACCAGTATCCTTCAAACATATACAATTCAAAATATCCCAACAAAGTATCTATGATTTTTAACACCATCACATGGCCAAAATTTCAAATCTAACTATTGTTGTTGGGTCGACTGATGTACCTGCAAATCTCCTGTGGAGGAGAAAAATATATTAAAAATAAAGTGAGTATAAAACTCAGTGAGCTCAGTGAGTGGATAGTAGTTTTTGGAAAAAAAATTATTTAAAATGATTTAATCTTTCCTAAATCAATTTCATCAAAATATCATAAGAACTTACATAAACTTATTTAATTCAAATCATGCACTGAAATAACAATATCACATAAATCTGTATAAAATCAATGAAATCATAACACTTATAACACTTACAATATCAAATATTGAATATAAAAAAAATATCACCAAACAAGTACCCAGGGGAATAATCTCATCATATCCAGACCTCGACGGACGGGCAATCAGGGAACCATCATGCCCCGGAGCTACAAAGGATAGACGGGGAAATATCATCTCATATCTCATATATCTCATTATATATGTGCATGCATAACTGGTCCTCAAAGGACAAAGCGCCCAAGCACACGGCTAAAAGCCTCTGTGTGTACTCAGACAGGCCCCAAAGGCCTATATCATATATGTATCATCATACCTCATCTGTATCACCATATCTCATCTATATCATCATATCTCATCTGTATAATCTGTATCTCAATATTTATATCTTTGTAATCATCAT
This sequence comes from Citrus sinensis, assembly GCF_022201045.2. Taxonomy (NCBI): domain Eukaryota; kingdom Viridiplantae; phylum Streptophyta; class Magnoliopsida; order Sapindales; family Rutaceae; genus Citrus; species Citrus sinensis. Next base: position 12,312,502 of record NC_068560.1, read on the forward strand.
ATTGCATGCATACACCTCCAAAAGGCAAAAGCGCCCAAACACACGGCCCAAAGCCTTTATGTGTGTTCAGACGAGCCCCAAAGGCCTTTCATCTCATATCATATGTATCACTGTATTCATCTCATATCATCTGTTCACTGTATCTGAAGGGGAAGGGTACTGTCCAATGATTTTCCAAACAACCTTTTTATACACATGTATATAAACACATAATCACATATGAAATCTCATTTCCTTTTTATTTAACATATCTCAAGTCCACTCAATTCTATTATCATGCATTTACTAAAAAACAATAATAAAATCATTAATCAAACTCATTTTTAATAACAATAAATAACAGCACGGAGATAAAAATTCATTTTCTAGGAAATCATCAAATCGGAGTATTAAATACTTATTTATCAAAACATGCTGTATTGTATCATAAAATCAGGATATATTATGAAAATAGATTTTGTATATTCCACTCACAGTGACAATGTCCAAACTCGGTGTCAACAACGTCTGCAGGTTGATTCTCGTTCGTGGATCCTCCTAATTCAAAAAAATGACATAATTATTTTCCATAAATGTGAAATACAACTAATCTTACGCAATAGAGCTCGAAACAACTATTCATTCATATTCAACTATTCCTGTATGCATAAAATTACCAAAATACCCCTACATGCCAAAATACAAAAATGCCCCCCGACGTCAAAATTTACTAAATTATCCTCAGAATCCTCAATTACCAAACTATCTTCAATTCAAATCACAAAAATAACCACAATGTCAGAAAATACGAAATTACCCTCAATGTAAATTACCAAAATGCCCTTAACATAAATTACTAAATTACCCTTGAAATCTCAAATTACCTCACTGCTCTAATATAAAATTACTAAATTATCCATTATTTTCAGAAAATTATAAATTTAGCCTAAAGTCTTGTGAAATTACCGAATTGCCCCTACCGGTCAACGATGACTGGACTTCAGTCAATGGCGACAGGGAGCTTAGGCCTAATAGTTCTGACCACGCTGAGTCCACTGGTGGCGTCCGTGAGCTCCCATGCACAGTGATAGTGGCAAATCGAAGCTCCCAATCCCGTGAGCTTGGTGGGGGACGATCGGTGGAATTCCAGTCGTTTCAGACGGCGAGTTTGGTCGGAAATTGAAGCTGGTGAGGTGAGGAGTTGAACCCTGCCGGTGGCGTAGCCTAATTCCGATGAAATCGACAGCAATGGTTCCGGCGACGAGGATGGCAGGGTATGACCGGAGTCTCACGAGCTTTCCATCGGTACCTTGCTCGGCCGGTGTGGTGGGCGGAATCAGAAAAGTCAGCCAAGACGGGTTCGCGGGTACGAGTCAGGTCAAACGGGTCTCTCTCTCTTTCTATTTTTGGAAACCAACTCCTCCTCTCTCTTTCTATTTATAGTAACGGTTCCCTCTTTTTTTTTTTTTTATTCTAAAGCTTACTACCAATTAAGCTAATGCCGGACCCGTGTTGAAATAAATTCCAACTACACAACCATTGAATTCTGTTCGAATTGTCTCAATTTTATGTCATGACATTTAAATTTATTCAAAACATGATCCATTTATTAACTCGGCCTAAATCTATTAATTCATGATAAGAAATCGAGCCGCGTCAAGTTTATCCATAACAATTTGTAATCAATCCGACGACTTTTAAAAATAATACCGAAATGAAAAATACATAATACACCTAATTAGGAAAAATTAACGTGTATATGTTACAATATATAGTCCAACTTAATTTGAATGTAAGGTACAATTTTCTCACTTAAATATAGTAAAATTTATTTTAAGCTAACAAGCCGCCTTAATTCTAAGGAATGATGACATAAGCAATGACATAAGAAATGATGACATAAGCAATGATATAAGTGATGATGTAAGAGAAGTTTGTAAAGAAAGATAAGAATTCTAGAATTTAGTAAGGTATTTCTGAAATATAATCCCAACCATTGATCAAGATTTATGGTGGAAAAATTATAGTCATCCATTAACCTTAAGAAATCCTATAAATACCCTCTACCCCCTTTCATTTTCAATGCAACTTAGAAATTTCATTCTCTTCTATTCTAAGTCATAATATCAAGAGTAAAGAAATCTTTAATTTAGAAAGGTCTAGAGAAGTCAAGGTCAAGAGGTAAGTAACACATCAACTGCAATGTAAGAACAGAATTCTTTTCATACTTAACTTCAATTTTAACCATTCTTTTTCATTGTGATGACTATTATAATGTGATTAGTTATAATCTAAATTCTTATATGGTCGGCTATGCTGCCTAATATATGATACTTAATTACGTTATGGTCGGCTCTGCCGCCTAATCTATGATACTTAATTATGTTATGGTCGGCTCTGCCGTCTAATCTGTGATACTTATACTTAATTATGTTATGGTCGGTTCCTTTCAGCGTTGCTTGTCTCGCAGAGTGAGTACTCTGCCCGAACATCTGTTGGAGACTATCCATGATTTCAGTGGCAATCTCCAAGTTCTGATGTTTGGTCTGCAGAATATTAGAAATCGAGGCTAAAATGTAGCACTTTGCCATTTCATTGGCCTTTTGCCATTTCTCATAAAGCCTCCTCTGATTTCTATGAGCATCATCTGCTGGAACTGGGGGGCATGGCTGGGTTAAGACATATTTATAATTTTCAGCAGTCAGGACAATGAATAGATTTCTTTTCCAATCTATATAGTTCTCTCCAGTGAGTTTGTTTTGACTCAGAATAATAGTAAGTGGGCTCAGGGAAGACATTTTCTGAAAAATAAAACATCCATGCATAAATAATTTGAAATAATATTCACAATAAATGACAAAAATGCATAAAACCATAAATGCATTTTAATTTATTGTAACGATAATCTAGTTCCGCTTTGACAAGCTATCCAGTGGGGAAGTCATGTCTATACTTACTAGACCCAATTACCCATTGGATTATTTACTTTCATGTAGAGACATGATAAATAATTATCGTTATCCTTTTGGGCCTAAATTTGTTAACAGAGCTTCGTTGGGAAGGTTAATAACAAATTTTAGTTGAGTGTATAACCATTGTTTCAATCTAGATATTTTTCATATCAATAGTCACCGTTGGGGTGAACAATCGATTAAAAAATATTTCAATTTTATCTTTGAAGAAGTTCATCAAATAAAATATCTAATATATATACCCTCCAAAGGGAGCATCACCATATCATGAAGTCGAGGTATATATATAATTTTATTATTGAACTAACAATGGAGCCCGTGGGAAAATTATCTTGAATTTTCCCTCTCCCACTCAATATTTTAAAATTGGTTTTTCCTTTTAAAACATACATATTGTTAATTGGATGCTTCCTATAATATTATCTAGATGATATCTAATATTATTAAGCATAGGCAAATTTCAAACAATATAATGAAATTCATTATTAATGAATGACATGTATCATTATGCATAGAGTGGCACTACCTATTCTACATGACATGTTATCATGACATGTTATCATCCATAACAAAACATATAGAAAAACAATTAAATAATCTTAATTCATGGCTTTCCTGATAATGAAAAATACATTTACTCTAAGCCTAATCTTCATTGGGCTTCTTGTCAATGTCCATCTTTTATAAGCTTGTATTTGTTAATGGACTAGGGGAAATTGGGCATTTAAATTTATAATTGGTCCAATTTTTAATTTTGAAAGGAAATAAATAAATAATTAAATTTTCTAGTAAAATAAAACTTTTGGACCAAAAATAAATTTAATGTATTTAATTTTGTCTATGCATTTTAATCCATTAAGCCCAATTGAAATTGGGCCTAAAACTAGGATTCATTAAACCCAAAACTGTTTTTGGATTTAAATGCAAAAAATTAAAAAACTTTCTGCCCAAACGAAAAATTATGGAACCATAGGGACCTCCATGATAAAAACCATGTAACCCTAAATCCATATTTTTCTTCCTCTCTTCCCCAGCCGCCATCTCCAAAAAAACCAGCCGCTGTTCAAGATTTTCCGAGGCCGATTTGACCATCACCGCCGTACGGGAAAACTACCAAACGACATCCTTCGCTAGCAGCAACCGCCTGCAAGTTTCCATCCCCGGCGCGCGCGCTCACGTTGTTGGCAACGCTGCTGGTCGCGCGCTACTGTTGTGCGTGGCCGCTGGCTTGCAGCGTGCGCTGCTGGCAGCGTGTGTTGCGAGCCGCGTGCTACTGGCCGCAGCGCGCGCTTGCTGGCAGCATGTGCTGCTGGCCGCGCGTTGTTGGTTCGTTGCCGCAGTTTCCCGCAAGTTTCCGCAATTTTCCAGTAATTAATTTACAAATTTCCTAGGCCAATCTTGGCTTACAAAAATTCTATAACAGTAAAATAAATCAAGAGGGAAACATGGTGATGAAAAGCCACCCCTCTTGTTACAGATCCAAAGAAAAAATACATCGTAAAATCTAACCATGAATTAAGACAAACCATAATATGCTTTATTCATATATTAAACAAATAATATATATCTGAATAAAATGTGCCACTCTAATACATAAATTTCAGGATTAATTTCATACGAAATTCTTATATATTAAATGAGATGGCTCTGATACCAATTGTTGGGGAAAAATTAGGTTTTTAAATTTTATAAAACCTTTTAAGACAGCTCTCATATAATATATAAGAATTTGTAATTTAGAAATCGTACCTTGAAAATCCGAGTTGGCTTTTTCCGCTGAAGTGATTTAAACTCCTAGATCACGATCCGCCACCACCACTCATGTTAGATCACAATCCGTCACCACCACGCTTGTTAGATCACGAACTGTCACCAATGATCTTCTAGGTTATGACTCAGGTTCGATTTACACTTGACATGTGGGCGCCTTTATCACTACCAAAGCAACTAGTACGAGAAAATTTTTCTCTCAACAATAGAGAGAAAAATCTTATTCTCCGATTTGTATAAAGTGGCTTCTCCCTCTTTCTTTTGAGAAAATAAGCCTTATATATCTCCCTTTAGTGAAAACCCTAGGCTCCAAATAATGCCCAAAATAAAACTCACGCTACTTTTCATTTAATAGGGGACCCACCATGTAAAATAACATAAGGCCCCTTACACATAAGCTAATTAAATGGAGCCTCCCACTAAATGATATATTTAGGCTTTTGACCAAAATAACTAGTTATCTTGCTTATTAGTCCAGTAGTGGTGTAGTCAATTAAATGAGCTAACCCGGGGATCATTTGGGAACATACAATAGTGGCTATTACAATTAGGCCTGTAATTAAACTAGCCTAATTATTTAGTTCCAAATCTACTCCACTAAAAGATTGGAATTAACCTCCGTAATTGTATGCTCGAATAATAATTCGTCCCAAGCCACATTGATTTCTTTACTGCACAATCCTTTGTACCACATCATTAATTAAATCGATATCTCAACTGTCCAATCAATTTAATCACATCTTATTCCTTGATACTTACTGGGTTTCTCTAATGATCATTTTCAACATACTAAATATGTTGACACACTCTGGCCAAAGAATTTTATGATTAAGTGCCGAAAACCCATCAAGTGATGTGTTGTACAAATTCTATATTGTTAATCCACAACTCCAATACTCATAATTGCTCCCACCAAGATACCGAGTAATCTAGACTACAAGTACGTGTCATGCCCATTCGTAACTCAAATGGAATAACAATTACAATCATGAAATCATAATTAACTCAAGATTAAGATTACAGTAAAATCAATGCCTATGAGATTTAATAAGTTTGACAGTTATTACAAAGTTAATTAAATCTCACATGTGATCCTGTTCAATGTAGTCATACTACATCAATAAATTCATACATGATTAAGACAAATCATTCAATGAATTTATTACAGTCTATACCTAAATAAAGTGCCCAACTTTATTTATCAACTGCGAACTAAATTTATTTAATTATAAGATAACTTGTTTTTATGCCTTCTGTGAATCCACATGGTGATCACATAAATACATATAATATGATTAAATGGACTTTAATCCAAATATTAATGCAAATTAAGATATTTGAATAAAATACCTCATTTATTTTATTAATCAGAAAAAAATATTTATTACAATTAAATAAACACATATGCTTTTAAAGAGCATATTTTCCCAACACTTTCCACATCATGTTTTAATAAACTGTTCACATAAAACACCTAAAGTCTTAGGTATACCAAAATGCCCCATCAAACAACCCCCCATGAGCTTCTCTAACAAGCAAGTCATGTAATGAACATTTAGGCACACACAACTTATTTTCCCTAAATAAAAGACCATATTTATGCCTAAAGAATTTCCAAATTCATGAATGATCCAATGAAATCCCATTATATTGCAACAAAGAGAATCTTAAAGTATCTTCAATGAACAAAAATGCAAGGGATCATGTATGAAAAAGAAGACAAGTGCAAGCTTGTTGGTTTTATTGATGATGACTGGACTGGTTAGCTTGATGACAGACAAAGCATGTCAGGTTACCAACTGGGGAAACTACTAAGAGTGACGTGGTCAAGTAAACCAGACACTCCGTATCTCTCTCTTTTTTCTAAGAACCTAGACAATCCTGCTAGACCTAAACTCTCTTGGTCACTTAGTCTAAAAGATAGGATTCTGTCTCTTTTCTCAGATTAAAGAAAGAGCAGGGTTATTTGTGTTCTGTTGCACAGGATCCTTGTTAAGGCAAGTGCAGAGCATACCTGCTAGACCTAAACTCTCTTGGTCACTTAGTCTAAAAGATAGGATTCTGTCTCTTTTCTCAGATTAAAGAAAGAGCAGGGTTATTTGTGTTCTGTTGCACAGGATCCTTGTTAAGGCAAGTGCAGAGCATACTTGCAGAAAACAGATATTGAACACGGGTAAGAGTTCTAGATCTAAAGGAATTTTGAATTAAGAATAGAAAATGGAGTTTTAGTTATCCATAGAGTAGAACAAATTGGAAAGTAGAAAATGGAGTTTTAGTTATCCATAGAGTAGAACAATAAGGAGTGATAGATACAAGGGCTGGAAAAAGGTAGATCCAGCTATCATAGCTTTATAAAAGCTAGACTTAGTGGCCGACAAAGCTAAAATACACACTTATTACAAAATGACAAACAACTTTAAAAAGTTAAAGCAAAACTCATTAAAGACACTCATTATTACAAGACGACAAATATCTTAAAGAGAGATTGAGGCATCTTCAGATGATGTTTCTGTCTCGTCAGGATCACGATCAGGGTCTTTGTCTTTTTTGAAGATTCTTTCTGGATGAGAACATCCTGGAACACATGGTCAAGGGCAATATTGACCTTTTGGTAATGGAGGGGCTGGCTGAGGAAAATACTCAGGTTGAGAGGAAAATGGTGGATAAGGAGAAGAAGATGATCCTGGGAATTCATATGGTAATGGTGAAGGTATCGGGGTAAAATCTTCATAAGGATCTTGGGAATCTTGGAATAAGAAGTCAGTGTAATCTAGCTTTTCTTCTTTTATGATGATTCCTCAGTTAGGAGGTTGAGAATGTAAGGATGGTGTAGGGATCATGAAAATTTCATGTTTTGGTCCAAGAGATGTATGGAGGATATCTGGTTGGTCTGGAGGAATGTGGTTGAGTTCCATTAGGAAGTTTTTCAAGGAAGTTTTGATCTGGAAATCTTGTAGATATTCATAAAAAACCTAAAAAGGAATTTCTGGCGAAGTCTGCAACTAAAGCAGATTGCCTAGAATCGGCCACCTTTAAAGCTTATCACAGACGGTAAAAGGATTCTACAAACAGATGCAAGTGATGAATCATGGGGGGCCATCCTCCTTGAAGACTGCAATGGAAAATAGCACTTTATTGCCTACGCAAGTGGACAATTCCCTGATGCACAAAAGCATTATCACACAGTTTACAAAGAAATCTTAGCCGTGAAAAATGGTATCAAGAAATTTGAATTCCATTTGATTGGCCATAGATTCCTCATCCGACAGGATAATTCAACTTTTCCCAATATCTTGAACTTTAACCAAAAGGTTGTTCTCGAAAAAACCTTACTTCGGCTTAAAGAATGGTTCTCAAGATATGATTACCATGTCCAGCATATAAAAGGAGATCATAACCTCATCCCAGACTTACTATCCAGATCTCCAAAACCAAAACCTCCTCAGTTCTTCTATATCACCTCTAAGATTTCCTTCCCGATTATTGCCATGACTAGTTCACTCCCTAAACCAGCCCTCACCCAGAAGTCCTTCCCACTCAACATGACTTTTCAATGACCTCACTAGATCCAAGACTTCGCCAGAAAATTCATTTTTAGGTTTTTTATGAATATCTACATGATGACTAAAGAACTCTAATTGCAGAAAACAGTCCTAATATTGATAAAAAATAAGCTGAAATCAGAGCCCTAAAAGATGAAATTGCTAGAATCGATTCAGAAAAGGTTCAACCTACTCTTTTCACCAGTTCTGCTCCACTTCCTGTCATTAACCCCACTTATCATCCTTTTCTTCCACCGACTTCTTCTAGAACGTATGATCCTTCTAAACTTTTTGGAATGACTTATACCCTTTTCCTTTCAAAACCCCCATCAAAACCAAAGAAAACACTTAATCCACTTCCGAAATCTATGCCTTAAACTAACCCTTAAACATCTAGGTTTGAACCATCCCCGTCAATACCTAATCCACCCTCTTTACCAGTCAATACCTCACCACCACTTCAAACTACAGTTTCCTTAGAAAAGCAACCCATGCACCAGTATTCTGCTCATCAAGTCTCTCATCCTTCACCCCTGTCATCTTCTACTGAAGATTCTTCTTCCGACTCAGAATCCTCAATAATTCAATCAGTTGACCTAAGTGAGTCAGACACTTCTGATTCAAATCTAGCAGACATTTCCAAGCTTCTCATGGCTGAACCCACTGAGACTACTGATCCTACAACTGAAGTTGTTGATAGCGATGATGAGCCACAAACTGCACATGAAACTGGCAAGTCCTCTCACTCTATTCCTCCACAACCAAAAGTCCCCAAACCTTCAAATGGTCCTTGCTTTACTTTTGATGATATCCCTATAACAAAGTGGAGAGAGAGATTACAAGAGTTATCTGCCTGGATTGATGTCCAAATGCTAGCCTCTGGTGTTACAACCCAAACTGTTCTGCGAGAATTTAGTACGCGGTTTACTGGTTCTCTTCGAGATTGGTTTGACAGTTTAGGCCAATATAGGCAGCTCCAATTCATTCAGTTCCCAGAAGTTTCTCAAGCTTTGACACTCCTTCATGATCAATTTATTGGAGAGCCCAGCGCGATTTTGAAGCAACCAGAAAGGATTATCTTAATATGAAGTGTTGTTCTCTTAACACAAAAGATCTCTATTATCATTATAAGCAAATGTCTTTACTTTATTATAAGCTGAATGGATACAATGATGCTACACTCAGACATATTTTCCTGGCTTCCTTTCCAGAAGAGCTACAACTTGAAATTCACCGACAGTTAGCAGCTCACAAGCTTAACATTGATGCATTATCATTGGGGAAAATATTTCAGATCACTATGGGATGTCTTGATAAGTTATGTGAACAAAAGAAATTCTTCCAAGAATTCATCAAGGACAAGGAACATTTTCGATTTGCTTGCAAAAAGCCTTATTTGGATATCAAATGCAAAGATCTAAAGAAGTGTGACTGTTCACCTAAAAAGAAGTCTCATTTCAGGAAATCCAAGTTTTCATCCTCATCAAAGAACCGGCGTTCTAAACAATTCCGATTCTTCAGAAGAAAACAGTCCCATTCCAAGCATGTTCCTAGCCACAAGAAAAGCAGATGCTTCATTTGTAAAAAGAAAGGCCACTTTGCAAAAGACTGCCCTGTGAAACCTTAAAAGGCGATTAAGCTTATCCAACACTTGAAATCCACAACAGAATTTTCTCCATCCAGAGACTAGGTTGAACACTTGTTTTTAGAACAAGAAGAACCCAATGACCACATAGTCTTCGCCTTACCAATCAATTCCAGTGATTCGAACAATTTAGATTTTGAGCCTATCTATACAATCCAACCTCCCTCCATTCTGATCCATGATCCTGCTATTCCAATCCCTTCTGTCAAGATTCAAATCATTCCTTCTAAATACCATAAACCTATCACAGCCATTGGTTTTCTTGATACTGGTTCTTAGCGAAGCATAATTAATCCTGCTATCCTTCCTTCTGAATGTTGGAAAACGCATGAAGAACATTTCAAAGCAGTTGATGGAAAGATCTTTACAACTACATTGGCTACTAAACATCCAATAGGAATCCAGTTATTTCCTAATTATGTTGTTTGGTTAAAGCTAATTGGTTCCTCATTGCCAAACAAAGATCTTCTTGTAGGTTTTGACATCCTACATCAAGCAAAAAATTTCCATATCACCCCCTCTGGTCTTCGTTCCACCACCCACATACCAGGCTATTACCGACCAAATCCTCAAATTTTGTCCAGAAAATCATAGCCTTTTTACCCATCCAAAACCTTTGTGGAAAAACCCGAATTTCTTCATATCCTTACCTTTTAAGTTAAATGAAGACAGCAATCCAACCAAAGCCACACACACAGGAAACACTCCTCAAGACCTTATCTTGGCCCAACAAGAATGTGTCCAGTTGCTCAAACAAGGCCTCATTGAGCCCACAAATTCTCAATGGGCTTGCCAAGCCTTTTATGTTGAAAAAAGGTCTGAAATCCTTCGTGGGAAAAGACGACTAGTCATTGATTATCAACCACTCAACAACTTTCTCCAAGACCAAAAGTTCCCTTTACCCAACAGACACACCCTCTTCATTCACCTCAAGAATGCTCACATCTTTTCAAAATTTGATTTAAAATCTGAATTTTGGCAACTTGGCATTCATCCCTCTGAAAGATACAAAACAGCTTTTTGTATCCCAAATGGCCATTATCAATGGACTGTCCTTCCTTTTGGCCTCAAAACTGCCCCTTCTATTTTCCAAAAGGCCATGACCACCATCTTTCAACCCATTCTCCACCATACCCTTGTTTACATTGATGATTTGCTCCTTTTTTCAGGAACTCATGATAAACATCACAAGCTACTCCAACAGTTTTTTCAGATCATTCAAGAACATGGAATCATGATCTCTCACAAGATAAGTACAATTGTGATAACCTCTGTTGACTTTCTTGGCATGAAAATCCAAGACAGACATTATCAGGCCGGACCCCATATTGCACAAGAGTTACTCCACTTTCCTGAAAGTAACTTTACCAAAAAGCAAGTCCAACAATTCTTTGGAATTGTCAATTACATCCGTGATTTCCTGCCATATGTCACCCACCATACGAGCAAGTTGTCTATACTTCTAAAAATGAATCCACCATCCTGGTTAGAACCCCACACAGATGCTGTAAAGCAACTAAAGTAGATTACCCAGAATTCGCCACCTTTAAAGCTTATCACAGACGGTAAAAGGATTCTACAAACATATGCAAGTGATGAATCATGGGGGGCCATCCTCCTTGAAGACTGCAATGGAAAATAGCACTTTATTGCCTACGCAAGTGGACAATTCCCTGATGCACAAAAGCATTATCACACAGTTTACAAAGAAATCTTAGCCGTGAAAAATGATATCAAGAAATTTGAATTCCATTTGATTGGCCATAGATTCCTCATCTGACAGGATAATTTAGCTTTTCCCAATATCTTGAACTTTAACCAAAAGGTTGTTCCCGAAAAAACCTTACTTCGGCTTAAAGAATGGTTCTCAAGATATGATTACCATGTCCAACATATAAAAGGAGATCATAACCTCATCCTAGACTTACTATCCAGATCTCCAAAACCAAAACCTCCTCAGTTCTTTTGTATCACCTCTCAAATTTCCTTCTCGATTATTGCCATGGCTAGTTCACTCCCTAAAACAGCCCTCACCCAGAAGTCCTTCCCACTCAACATGACTTTTAAATCACCCCACCAGATCCAAGACTTCGCCAGAAAATTCCTTTTTAGGTTTTTAATGAATATCTACATGATGAGTAAAGAACTTATGTTTTTTCCTAGTTTTCATCCTGATCATCTTTTCCTTACAGGATTAGTAATCACACCTCACAGAGATATTACTGAAGATGAACTTTGGTATACATGGTGCCTTACTATTCTATATGCCACAAAAATGGTTTTCCCAGTCTTAACCCTTCTCACCAAGCTCAATGATCCAGAGTTTTCCACTTCTCTCACCTGGACTCTTTTTGAATGGTTTTCGCCATTACCATGGTGGCGCAAAAAGCTACAACAGATTAATGACACACATCGTCTTCTAGAACTTCCAGACCAAGAAGGAAAACAGTTCACATACCAAAGATTTTTAGACATAGAATTAGAGTTATGAATGGATCACTGTTCCTCACATTGCCTATCTTGAACAAGATTTCCACATCAAAACTTCCTTGAAAAACTTCCTCATGGAACTCAACCACATTCCTCCAGACCAACCAGATATCCTCCATACATCTCTTGGACCAAAACATGAAATGTTCATGATCCCCACACCATCCTTACATTCTCAACCTCCTAACCGAGGAATCATCATAAAAGAAGAAAAGCCAGATTACACTGACTTCTTATTCCAAGATTCCCAAGATCCTTATCAAGATTTTACCCCGGTACCTTCACCATCACCATATAAATTCCCAGGATCATCTTCTTCTCCTTATCCACCATTTTCCTCTCAACCTGACTATTTTCCTTAGCCAGCCCCTCCATCACCAAAAGGTCAATATTGCCCTTGGCCATGTGTTCCAGGATGTTCTCATCCAGAAATAATCTTCAAAAAAGACAAAGACCCTGATTGTGATCCTGACGAGACAAAATCATCATCTAAAGATGCCTCAATCTCTCTTTAAGATATTTGTTGTCTTATAATAATGAGTGTCTTTAATGAGTGTTTTAGTTTTGCTTTAACTTTTTAAAGTTGTTTGTTATTTTGTAATAAGTGTGTATTTTAGCTTTGTCGGCCACTAAGTCTAGCTTTTATAAAGCTATGACAGCTGGATCTACCTTTTTCCAGCCCTTGTATCTATCACTCCTTATGTCTATATAAGGAGATCGTTTGAATAAATAAGATAAGAGATTTTCTAAGAAAAACATTCCAATCTGTTCTACTCTATGGATAATTAAAACTCCATTTTCTATTCTTAATTCAAAATTCCTTTAGATCTAGAACTCTTACCCTTGTTCAATATTTGTTTTCTGCAAGTATGCTCTGAACTTGCCTTAACAAGGATCCTGTGCAACAGAATGCAAATGACCCTGCTCTTTCTTTAATCTGAGAAAAGAGACAGAATCCTATCTTTTAGACTAAGTGACAAAGAGAGTCTATGTCTAGCATGTTAACATGTATATGTTCATAATATTGATTTTGATGATAACAAACTTTAAATGTTTTTTATTAAAATGTTGGATTAATAAATGAAAACCTTATAATCATTCCAATTATATTCATAAAAGTTGGATAACTGTTAAACTTGAAATTGAAAAATGATTCTCTGCAATATCTGGCTAACACTATGATTCTGGAAATAAACGGTGAACCGTTTTCTTTTTAACGGTTAACCGATTAAATTCAGAGAGTAACAAAAACAAAAAACACAAAATGCTGAGAAGGCTACTGGAATTAAACCGTGAACCGTTTATTGAAACGGTTAACTGATAAAATCCAGAATGAAAAACTGTGTTCATCTTGTTACTGGAAACAAACGGCGAACCATTTATTACAAACGAATAATCGATAAATTTCAGAGAGGTCATTTCATGCAATTCTTTAACCGTTTAATGTAAACGGATAACTGACGTTTATCTTGCAGGTCTCTGGAATTTAACAGCGAAAGGGTAATCCTAAACGGCAAACTGTTTATTTGAAAATTGGCCCAACGGTAACTTTAACCGACCTAAACGGTTAACCGTTAATGGTTAACGGTGAACCGCTTTCGAGCAGACAGTCTATAACGGCTAGTTTTTTAGTTCTAACTATAAATAAGCTCATTCAAATTCAAATAAGGTTGATTACAACACGACTATTGAGCTTATATTCGAGAATACAATCTTCATAGAGCGTTAAACATATTCTTGCTTCATCTATTCACACATTGGGCATTAATTTGTAATCTTAAATATTGTGTGAGAGAAAAACAATTTGTAATCTTTTATTTTGAGTGATTGTAAGTGTTGGGATACACTTGGGTTAAGAGATTGGGGATAATCTCTTGTTGTAAACGTTCATTGACACCTTGGAAGTCAAGTGTAAGCATTTGAAGCCTTGGAGGCTTGCTTAGTGAAATCCTCAAGCCCGGAAAGCTTGGAGGCGTGGATGATACGAATCCCACAATGAAACTTTCAATCCTACACTTAATTTGTAGTTTCAACTTCCCAAGAAAGTTCTAAACAGATTTATGGCAAACAAAAACCTTGACCCAATGCTTAAGAAAACATGAACCAAAGGTATAGAGAAGGGTATTGACGCCACACTCAAGAAAAAGATGAGAAGGTGAGTGATAAGTCTAAATTTGGAACACCACAAGAATGTAAATTCTTGATAAGTTCACTAGTTCTCAAAAGAACCAAAGAAAGAATAATCTTTCAAATTCAAAATAACATTAATCTCCTTACATACCAAGGTTGCTGAATTTAAATAGGCTAAAAGGAACCCAAGATCCTAAAAATACAAATGGAAACATTGGAACAACCCTCCAAGTAAGTTTGTCAAAAGATGTTTCAAAAGTCTTCACCAACCCACCATGATCAATGCTATCTTTGACAAACTTAATGCTAGCCTACTATAATTAATGCTATCATTGACAAACTTAATGTTAGCCCACCATCATTGATGGTAGACTTACCTTACACATTGACAAGCTTGAAACAAAACAAACAAATAAGTTGAAAAACAAAGGATTCGTTGAAAATCCCAAGTCTGAACAAGCTGTAAAGAATTGGTCATAACTCCTTCTAGAGAACTCCAAATCTAGTTCTATAAAATTTATTGGAAAGCTAACTTAATTATCTTTCCAACGGTATGTAGCTTGCATTTTAATTCTGGCTCAATCAATATAGTTTTTATTCCGAATTTGACCTTTCTGTATTTGATACAACTTGTGTATTTGGCTGCCCAATGACTTGAATAATGCCCACAATGCCTTGTCTTCTCTTCAAGCCCAATTCATGATGTCTTGCATCTTGAATTGCATTTTCAATCCATATTTTCTCAATTAATCCATTTAAAGCAGCTTGCATCTTTTTGGCTCTTGCTCTTGTAATTGGGCCTCCATGAATGTGCAAAGGATCACTTGAAGTTTTAATGGTCCCTTGATGGTTCTCATCAGTGGACGTAGGCGAGGTTGGCCGAACCACGTAAAAATCTTCATGTTTGAATCTCTCTTCCCTTATCTTTTTATATTGTAATTGATTTAATTGTTGTTGCATTAAATTCATTTTAGATTTGCATGAAATTTGTTTTAGAATCAAATAATTTTTAGAATCCCAATTCACCCCCCTCTTGGGTTGCACACTTGTATTTCATAGCAAGATTGTCTAGGTTCTTAGAAAAAAGAGAGAGATACGGAGTGTCTGGTTTACCTGACCACGTCACTCTCAGTAGTTTCTCCAGTTGGCAAGCAAAAGCTAGTAGCTTTATCCTTAACAGCAGTGGAGTACATTGCAGCAGGTAAATCATCTTGAAAAGCTATTTGGTTTAAAAGAATTTACAAGGATTTGTAGTTTAATCAAGAAACCACAACAACATTTCAGCCGTTGTTCTAGCAAAGAACCCTGTTTTTCATGCTAAAGAGAAGCCAATGTGGAGTTTATTAGCATTAATGAGTTGCCAACTAATTTTCTGATTGGAGCAATCATCATTGAGAAATTTGAAAAGTTCAAGAAGCAAATGAAGATTACTAGTTAAGAGGGGTGTTGAAATGTAATTAATTAGTAATTTAGTAAATTGAGCAAGAAATTTAAATGGTGTTCTAGTTTGTTTTCAACATGAATTAAAGGGTAGCATTTATACTTGTAATTTGGCTTGGGAAATCTGAAGCATGATTAATGCAGTCTCTAGAGTTTTCTATACTGCAAATAAATATAGAATTCTACTGTACTTAAAACAACGCAGAGAAGAATTAAGTAATGAAATTAAAAAAAATTTCCAGCAACAAACTCTGTTCTTAAATAAAATTTCTTCTACACTTCCGCTTGCAACCCAACAATAAATACATGTTGCTCCTGCACTTCCGCTTGCAGCCAACAGTAAAAACATGTTGCCGCATGAACTCATGAAGTTAAGGATGTCTTTAAATTTTTGAAGTAAAAAGTAATCAGTTGTTAGATAGAGATCTGCGCATAGAGCTTTTGAAGTGAATGAATAAGATGAACAAGATGTTAGTCATGAAAATATTCCTTGTTATTTGGTCTTATTTATGGTGAAAAATGTTTTGCATTACATGTTTCCTAAAACATTTCGAAGTTTGTCATTGCTCTTTATGCAGGAAAAATAGATGAACATTTTAATGTTAACACCCGACAGAATAGCTATCATATATTCCTTACCTTTTTCGTTCAATTTACCATCTAAAATGAGTAACAACTATGCTAGAAAATCATTGTTCTCTAGGATGACAATTATATACTCTTCACAGTAAAATCAAGTTGAATTTTACAATAATGGTTAATCATTAAATTTCAGATAACAACAGTAAGATTCAACTGTAGATATGAGTGTAAACTTATTTAACTCTGATAATTCATCAGACTGTTAGCTTTATAATCTAATTGCAGCAAACCATTAATGTCTAGATGCACGTAGTTTGGCTGTTTACGTAACGCTGCCTGATTTCAATGAGGTGCAGTTTATCTATTTACATATGTTAAATTGACAAGTGGGACAAGGTCCGTTACATTACCGTCTGTGTCTACGCTAAAACCAAAGTTAAAGGAATCCAAGCACGTTTAAAGAAAGGTACGTCTTCGAGCGTTTCATATTTTTATTTGTCGGATTGTCCTAATTACGTAACTGTTCCAAAACTTTGCCAACGACTCCCTGATCTGAGTTGGATCAGCATAAACCAGAAAGAGAACCTATCATTTTGAGATGCTCATTTGCTTTTCCTTTTTCTTTTCTGTATTTATATTTGATTTCTTAATATTGTAAATTTAGTTAGAATTCCAAAAACTGGAAAAGAGTATCTGTGGTTGGTTTTTAGTCGGGTTCTTTCTTCAGTCTGCTTCTTGAGTGTTTTTGTCTCTGTTTAGTTTTCCTGTGGTTAAATTCCGACGGATGTACAGTGAAAATTTTGGGAATGGTATGAGCTCTTTAGCTTAGTGATATGAAACTGGTTATAAGATTGGTCTATGGTCCCTTGAATTGCATGTATTTAGTCAGTAAAGAAGGAAGTAACCTGTTGGATTGAATTTGGAGGGAAATTTCTATAAAGGTTTGGTTATAATCATCTTTTGTTACAATCAATGGAAGGCCAATCATCACTAACTGGTGGTATGATTATGGAAGGACTAAATAGTTTTCAAGACTTGCAAGGAGCAATGCAGCTTCATCACCAACAAGACCCAAATTTTTACCAGCCTAGTTGTGTGGTTCAAGTGCAACCTGAAAGTGTTTTTCCTTTAAGGTGGCAATATATGGAGGAGCAACCACTTTCCTATATTGATTATAATGAGGATCAGAGAGGAAAGAACTTGCTGATGGATTGTGCTATTCCTGGTGTTGATGAGCATTATGCAGTTGAAGGGATAAGAACCCCATGGCGGCGTATTAAATGGACTGAAGAAATGGTGAAGCTTTTGATTTATACTGTTTCTTACATTCGCCAGTTTGCTTTGTCCAATGTAGGCAATGGGAGAAATGAACCCTCATTCCTGCAGAAGATAGGAAAATGGAAGGTTGTTTCGAAGGTCATGGTTGAAAGGGGTTACCGTGTATCACCTCAGCAATGTGAGGACAAGTTTAATAATCTAAACAAAACTTACAAGAAACTTAATGATGTTCTTGGGCGAGGCATGTCTTGTAAGGTTGTCGAGAACCCAAAGATATTGGACGAGATTGATATACCAGAGGGGAAAAAGGACAATGCAAAGAAAATTTTGAGCTCAAAACAACTGTTTTTTGAACAGATGTGCTCATATCATAGTGGCAATCAACTCTGCCTTCCTCATGATCCAGATTTGCAGAGGTCCTTACAGTTGGCTCTGAGTAAGAAACTTGATTATGACAAACAAGAACAAGATCCAGGTGCCTACACTCAAGATAATGAAACTGAAGATAGCAACTTGAAAAGTATGGACTATAATGGGATATTAGAGGATCATTCACAGCACGCTCTTACTGATTTGGAAGGTTTTCACCCTGAGGGCAGTACTGCAGATGGATTGTGGGAGCAGTGGGTAGCATTTCGATCGTGTCGGCTGAAGCTTCAGAGGTTACAAGTGAATGCCCGAATACTCAGGTTAGAGAACCGCCGGTTTAAGTGGCAGAGGATTTGCTGGAGGAAAAATAGGGAGTTGATAAGAATGAGACTGGAAAATGAGCGTCTGAAGATTGAGAATGAGCGGATAGAATTGGAACTTAAGTACAAGGAAATGAGGGCTGATTACGATTTAACAGTTTAGGTATTTGCAGATATATATACATTTTTACTTACGTTCACATTATTTTTTTAATCTATTTCTTTCCTCTTAAATCTTCACATCTTCCATATTAGAAAGTTGGCGCGCATTGATTTCTCATTTTATCTGATTAGAACTGTATAGCTCTAAAATCTCTAGTGTTATACCAACATCAGTGGGAAGTTAGTTTATCTCTTCATTATTTTGGGTATTACGGGATTAATAGAATATTGAATATCCTTATTATATCTATTTGGTATCAGACCCATCCACGCGTCGCATCAATATATTTGTCATGTAATATCGATATTCTAAGAATTACTAATTTTATTGGGTTACCTTTGGTTGGTATTCCAGCTCAACTCTTATATATGATGGATAATATGATATACAACATTTTGAGATAAAGAATTCATAGGTTTGATTTTTTTTTCTTTTCATTTTTTTCCTTTCTATGGCAGATAATCTAATTTGATTGGAACTGTTGCGGTTCATTGTTACCTCTATCTGATGTGATGATACATTAGAATAAGCTAACTTTCTTTGAATTCCTAGCCGCATATTATTTTCCAAGGAGGAAAGGAAAGAAAAAGTGGGTCAATTCACTTTTGAACTAGATAGCTAAATATTGGATGATGTGGCTAGTTAAGGGAAGAAGAATGATATGATTAATGCTTCGATTATTTGATGTGATAAATTAGAATCAGCGAACTTTCATTGATACCTCTATTTGGTGTTACCTATTAGAAGGAGTTAATTTTATATTCCCATTCGAATATTATTTCCCAAAGAGGAAAAGAGAGGAAAGAAAAAAGATAAGATGATGGCAGGAAAAATGGATTAGTGCAATTCTTGAAGAGCTAAATTGCCCAATGTCGGATGACGTGGCTAGTTAAGTTGAGGAAAGAATAATTAGATGATTAATGTTTCGATACTTATGGAACTATTTTATATTTCAGGCATCTTTACTCTACTGGGAGTGATCCGCTGACATCTCAGCATCTGCAATTTTCAAGTTGGCGTTGCAAAATGTTCGAAGGAAATAAAAATGAAAGTCAACCTCATGTCAGGAATGGTTCCTTTTTGGTTTATACTTTTAGCTGTTTTGTATTTCATTTATAGGCATACAGAGTAAAAAGCATTAACACTATTTTGTGGAATTTGCTTTTGAGTTATTGTATGTTTGAAATGAGGCCAAAACTACGTTGCCACATGGGTGTCGTCGTACCCCACTTTTTTGTCTTTTTCTAGTTTAATTATAATGGAGTCCATTTATTTGTTAAAAAAATAAAAAAGTTAAAGACTTTTACATTTTCACACATTAGTCCTACACCTAAAAATTTTCAGTTAAAATGATGCTTCTAGAAGCCACAATCTATTTTAGAAACACCTTTTGAAAATGCAGACATGAACAAAATACTCCGACATCATAGACTTGTCAATTTGGATTTTTTTTTTTGTATTGCAATATATGTTGCGAAGAGAATGCATAGTTTGCTACAATTGAAGGGGGTGGGGGGGGGGGGGGAAGAAATCCATTTCACTACCAAACTAAAAAATAAAAAATAAAAAATTGGTCATGGCCATAGTGGTGTTTTCCAGCACTTAGCCATTAATCCGACAATTATATATATAGTTTGGTAGAATTATTTAATTGGTCATATCATTGTCAATTAGAGATGACAAAATCCAGATGACTATAGTTATTAGTCGTCCATATGTAAATACATAATTATCCAATATAAATATGAACATCCAAGGGTAAACATGCATATTTAATTTTTATTATAAATCACTATACATTTTATAATATGAAAAACTAATAAGCGTGTTTTACATAAAAAATTCTTATTTTTTATTTAATTTCCTAAAATGATTAATATTAAAAGGTAATTAAAATTATTTTCAATATGGAAACAAAATAATAAAATAAAATTGTTACTCTTATTTTTAATTACAAAAAAATTAATAAATAAATATTTAAATTATTTTAAAATGGAATATTGTTTAGATTTGCTTTTTTACCCTTCTTTAATTAGGGTAATGAAATATCTTAACCATATGGATGTGTGGTAATAACTATTTAAAATGTTGGGGTGGAATAACAAAAGTCAATTTATTTAAGTGTGCAATTAAATTTATTCTTTTTATTTAAGGACAAAAACTCAACCAAAATTACAAAATCCTTATTCAAATAAACATAAATGATTTTACGAATTGATAAACTAACACTTTATTATTATTTATTAGTAAATTAATATATTTTTTCTACATAGTCGAATAATTGATGGTATGTTAAATAAATATTTTGTTACAAGGAAATATTAAAATATTAATTATATATAATATGAAATTAAATTCATTTTCATATTTTCTCCATTTCATCTATTTGAAATAGTAAATTATCTTGTGTTAGAGAGAAAAAAAAAGGCATAATGTCTGAACCCTACTCAGATGGGTGAAAGGAAACTGGTTGCTATTATGTTAAATTAAAAAAAAATCATATATATTTATTGTCAATTATGTGTAGTAAATAATATACAACGTTTAGTTATATATTAAATTAATTTATTAATATAAATATAAATATATATTAATAAATGAAAGAATAAGTCATTTAATGAAACCTATTTCAATAGTCTAAAAAATTTAAAATATTACGGACTCACATGTCAAAATTGTAAAAACTTTTGATTTTTTTTATTTTGTATAAACAACAGGGGTATTTAATGTTAATAACCCCACAAATACATCTAAGCCGTTATTCAACTCCTGGGTTAAATCTAACGGTGAATTTGAAAAAGACAAAAAATGGGTACTAAACACCGTGGGTAACATAGCTGGACCCTTGAAATGATGATTCTGTTATTTAAAGTTGAACAAGGTGCTATAGTTATTAATCCTCAGGCTCATTGTGTTTGGGATAAATTTCTAATCATAACGTTTAGGCGCTGAAATGATTGCCAAGCTTTAAAAAGTTATTGCCCTAGTGGCAAGTTACTAACTCTGCATTTCTTGAATTTTTTTAGAGAATGGCTATGATTACAATTTATAAGTGGGGGAATTGATACTAAACGTGGGTTTCATGATCATTTAGGTTCACGTTATTGCAATTTGACACAGGCTTAAAAATCTGAAACTTTCTGGATACATATTTGATAACATAAATGGATGTTGTAGACTTGTAGTGGTATTGGTAATAATCATATTTTGTAACAGGTAATTAATAAATTAAACCATAATTCCTCACTTGTAACACTTTCCATGTGATGTACCATCGCGAGCTTAATTAACATTTTACTTATGGTTCCAATGATATTTTTACATTGACTATAGGAGAAAAAAATAAGTTAATATATAATATTTTATAAGATTTCTTTAACTTCTAAACTACAATTACTTAAACTTTATAGTTGTGATTTACAAAGCTACAATTGCTAGACATCAATATACCAAGCAAAGATTTTATCAAAGAGGAACTTACTAAATTATAATATATCTAACATTCTTTGAAAAAAAAGATGAGGA
The DNA here is from genome assembly GCF_022201045.2 of Citrus sinensis. NCBI lineage: Eukaryota > Viridiplantae > Streptophyta > Magnoliopsida > Sapindales > Rutaceae > Citrus > Citrus sinensis. The sequence continues at coordinate 12,334,707 of NC_068560.1, forward strand.
AAAATAAGTTAATAATTAAAACATTACCAAATTCTATGCATATTTTACTTTTGGCCCCTCAAATTTGCAGACTTTACATTATAATCTACCGAAGTTTATGGTTTGTTTATCGCGATCTATGTTGTTGGCCCTCTTAGTTCTACAAAACTAATGTTATAGCCGTCTCAAGTTTTTAGTTCATGCATTATGGACCGGGATAAATGAATTAAAAACTTCGTGCTCTGTTTCTCCCTAAAAATGCAAATAAACCACGATAAGCGAAATTCTTGTTGTCCAGTGAATGAGTTATAAAAAAGTTCGGAGATTTCGAAAGAGTAAAATCATTTGATCATATAACAATTTTTTTGTTTATAACGGTAGTTCAAATTATTAATATTGTAGTAATAGATGCAGCATTGAAATTAAAAGACAAGAAATTTATCTCTACACACCATAAAAATTTATGAATATCCTCCAATACCTATTCATTAATGATTTCCCAATTTAACAAAATGCACAAAATTCATTAATGTTGTGGATCTAATCTCTAGTTTTGTTTGGGATTGAGATGCTGTAACTTTTAAACTACAACTGTTGTGGAAAAAAGGTTGTCACTATGAAACAAAAATTAATAATATATAGTAAATATAAATTTTAATAATAATTTTGACAAAATTATGAAAGATATAATAGATTTTCTATTATACAAGTGAAAAATTATATCAACATAACTTTCAAGCTATAACAGTTAGTGTTTACCAAACATTTTAGTGCTATAACTTTTAAGTTACAGCTGTCCAACCTTAATCCCAAACACACCCTTTGTCCTTTTATATGAACAGTCTTAGATTTTTTACTTTAGCTTTAGCGGATCACAAATAGTTAAGTAATTCAATGTTCCTAGAACTTTATTGAATGACTTCAAGTAGCTTTCTTTAACTTGCCATCTGTGTTCCAAATCTACAGTAGTTAGGAACTAAAGAAGTGATTTGAATTTCATAAGTCCCTAACCTTTTTTGGTGGGGGTTGGGGGGGGGGGGGTAGGGACGTGAAGCACTACTTATTTTGTTTATTTGACGAGTAAGATTTTATTACATATATGTAATGCTAAATACAGATGATAATGGGGTAGGGTTGGGGTGGGGAGACCTAATTCCCAATAAATTTAGTATGGTGAGGATTGGGAATTCTCATATGGGGAATGATTTCTCTATTCCCACTTCATTCCTCATTTACTTGGATAAATTATTTTAGTAAATTAAAAAATTAGATACTTAAATAAAATTATTGATACCTGTGGGTAGTTGTATGTGGCGTTGTTACACCAGATCTATAACAGAACGAAGTCCGTTCTTAGGGCCAGTAGCCCGCAAGTTTTGGTTTACAGCCGATATACACTTATCCATTTAATACCAAATCCGAAATCATAGTTGAAAATAGTTTTTCACGATACCACCCGAAAACTCGGCACTCATGGCCTTCAAAGAGGGTGAACATTGTGAGAAAATACTGTCATTTTATAAAATCGGTTTTGGAGGATAAAAACAGGACCTTTCTGATGCATAGGATCCTTAGGCTTAAGGCAAGTGCAGAGCATACTCAGTTTAGAAAATTTGGAGGTGAGCGTATCATTATTAATCTAAATAATTACTTTGAGTCCTAGAAGAGAGAGAGAGTTTTAGGGAAACATAATGTATAGAACTGGATTTTTTATTTCTTGATGATCCCCCCAACTGAAGTCGAAGGTGCTATTTATAGAAAATCATTGAGAACAGGACCTCTCGAATGATTCTAAAGCAAAGCACACCAATAAAGACATTTACAAAAGTAAAGCACGCCGACAAGGACTTTAACAAAAGTAAAGCATACTGACAAGGATTTTAACAAAAGTAAAGCATACTGACAAGGACTTTAAGAAAAGTAAAACACACTGACAAGGATTTTAACAAAAGTAAAGCACATTGACAAGGATTTTAACAAAAGACAAATGGGAGTCACATGGATAGTTATATCAAAAGCTTGATCATAAGTTGTTATCATGGAGTGGATGGATATTGTCGTTTTCAGATTGTGCCGACGAATTTGTAGTTGGTCGGGTATACTTCAGCTTGCTGGTATTTTGCTTCATCAGCTTCAGTCATGTGTTGAGATGTAGATGTAGTAGGAGAGTCTGGAGTGGTGACAGTATAATGGGGATTTTCAGTATGGAGAAGGGACTGAAAGTCTTCCCATGGATCCTGAGCATCTTGGAATAAGACATTGGTATAGTCAGGACATTGCTCCATGACAAGGATACCCTGAGGGCTTGAACTTGAACCCGGAGTACAGCCTTGTCTTTTGGGAATAATTTCAAGGGTGTGTGATGGTCCAATAGAGGTGTGGTGAATGGCTGTGGCCGAGGGAGGAACATTGTTTAGTTCCATAAGGTACGCTTTGAGAACAGAAGTGACAGATGTGTCATGAATGAGGGTATATGGATGAGGATAAGTTCTCCATTCGTATGCCATATCTTGTGTCCAGTAGTCCCGCGTTTCTGGGTGCTGGAAGTAAGGCCTGTGGACAATGAAGACTGTAGTCCACATGTTAGCTTCTTGTTCTGGCATTTTGTCTAACCCATGAAAAGTAATCAACTGCTGGAGTTGTTTACGCCACCAAGTGAGTGGGGAATACCATTCAAGGAGAGTCCATAGGAGGTCTGGTGAGAACTCATGAGTGGTAAGGTGAGTTAGGACTGGTTTGAGGGGAAGAACCAACTTTGTAGCATACAAGGCGGTGAGACACCACATGTACCAAAGTTCATCTTCACAGATGGACAGAGAGGAGAGAGTGAGGCCGGTGAGAAATAGGTGTTCCATGCAAAGATTAGGAAAACGGTCATGTTTTTTGGTTTGAACATTAAAGAAGAACCTGTAAAGGAATTTCTTTGCAAAATCCTGCAGTTGGTAAGCCGATTGGAAGGAGATGTTCATGGGAAAGTTTTTCTGGTTGAGAGCTTTGAAAGGAAGTTAGCGATTCATAGCTATGACTGGAATGGTTTGGGTTGAGGAAATGAGTGAGGGTTTATTTATAGCTGGACATGTGAGGAAGTCTGGAATGAGGTTTTGGTTGCCTTTTATGTGTTGAACAGTGAAGTCATACTTAGCAAACCAGGTTTTTAGGTTGAGCAGTTGCTTGTCAGGGAGCAACTTGTTTTTAAAGTCAAAGATTCGGGGGGAAAGAAGAATTATCCATGTTGATAAGAAATGTGTGGCTGATTAGATGAAATTTAAATTTTTTAATTCCATACTTGACTGCCAAGATTTCTTTGTAGATCACATGGTAGTTCTTTTCAGAGTCTTTGAATTGTCCGCTTGCATGTGCACAGAAATGTCGCACGCCATTGATTTCTTCGAGAAGAATGGCACTCCACATCGCTGGCATCAGTCTGGAGGATGCGGTGTCCATTTGTGGGAATCCTGAGTATAGGAGGGGATTGTGCGATCACCTTTAGCTGCCTGACAGCTTCTGTTTGAGCAGGGCCCCATGGAGGGCACTGTTTTTTAAGCATGCGTGACAGCTGGCTTGTGTGAATTGTAACTTTTGGGATAAAATCACGGACATAATTAACAATCCCGAGGAATTGTTGGATCTGCTTTCTGTTGAGATGTGTGTTCGGAAACTTTAATAATTCAACTGCAATGTGTGGACCAGACTGATATTGGCCGTCTTTAATCACCATGCCAAGAAAGTCAATTGATTTTTTTCCTATGCTACTTTTCTTTTCGGAAAGCATGATGCCATGTGCCTGCACAATGCGAAAGAAATCCAAAAGGAGCTTCTGGTGGCTCTCATGGTCAGAGGAAAACAACAAAATATCATCAATGTAGACCAATGCATTATGAAGAATAGGACTAAAGATTTTTGTCATGGTTTTTTGAAATAAAGAGGGAGCGACTTTAAGACCAAAAGGCATAACAGTCCATTGATAATTGGCATCAGGGATGCAGAAGGCAATTTTGTGTCGGTCAACTGGTGAAATACCAAGTTGCCAAAAACTAGCTTTCAGATCGAACTTAGAGAAGATACGAGCCCCTTGAAGATGGACAAACAGGGTCTGGATTTTAGGAAAGGGAAACTTATCATCTTTAAGAAAAGAATTAAGTGGCTGGTAATCAATAACTAATCTCTTTTTTCCACGAACTAATTCAAATCGTTTTTCAATATAAAAGGCTTGACAAGCCCAATCTGAATCAGTAGGTTCAATTAAACCTTGTTGGAGTAACTGAGAGCATTCTTGCTTGGCAAGCAGGAGGTCTGAAGGAGACATACCCGGATGTGATGCTTTGTGGGGTTTATGTCTTCATTAAGTTTGAAGGGAAGGTGAATGAAGAATTGTTCATTTTTCCAAAGAGGTGAAGGATGGTGGAACTGTGAGTGGTTTTTTGGACAAAACTTTAAGAACTTTTGTGAGATATGACTGTATGGAGATGGTGTTGCTGAAAGGGCATACAGACGGAGAGTATCTGTATAGGGTAAGAACATTTGTTTGTAGCGAACTCCAGAACTAGTAAGGAAGAGGTTTTTAACCAAATGGAGAATGTCAAAACCTATGAGTAAATCTTTATCTGGAAGTTTGGAGGCTACAATCTTTTTCCAAATTATACAATTCGGAAAGAATTGAATACCAATGGGTTTTTTGGTAATCAAAGTTGTTTGAAAAGTTTCACCATTAACTGCTCTGAAGACTTTGGAATGGTGTTCCTAATAGTTTGATGGGAGAACAGAAGGATCAATCATACTGGTGTCTGCACCCGTGTCAATAAACCCAATAACAGGAACAGGTTTATAGAATTTAGAAGGAAGGATGGACATCTTGAGAGAAGGTCTAGGAATGGTGGAAACATGGTTGACAGTTTGAACTGTAGAGATGACGGAAATATCTTCAGAATCAAAGGATTCGGCTATAAGGAAAGCAGTTTGGTCATCTTGAGCTGACTGTTCTGAAAAATTTGATTCGACATCCTCATTCTCAGATAACAGAGAAGAATGTTGAAGATGTTGGATAAGACGAACAGCTTTGGCAGATTTATGGGGACAATTTCTGGCAAAGTGACCGCGTTTCTTGCAGACGAAACAACGGTTGGATTTTTTCTTTCGGTACTGAGAAACATCTTTCTTTTTAAAATACCGAAAAGGTTTTTTGGAGGATGATTTCTTGTGGAAGTGTTTCTGGAGATGTCGTTTCTTTGTGGTTGGGCAAACGCATTTCTTTTCATCCTTACACTCGATTTTGAGATAAGGTTTGTGACAAGCTTGAGAAAAGGATTTTTTGTCTTCCATGAGATCTTTGAAGAATTCTTTTTGCTCACAGATTTTATCAAGAGATAGCATGGTCATTTGAAAAATCTTTCCCAAAGAGATATAAGCTATGCTCAGGTTAGTGGTTGTAAGTTTTCTTTGAAGATTTGGTTGTAATTCAGAAGGAAGAGAGGCTATGAAGGCATGTTTAAGAGATGGCTCATTGAATCCATTCAGCTTGTAAAATAGAATACTCATTCTTTTGTAATGAGCATCTAGAAGGTGTCTTTTGAGAGAACAGCACTTCATCTGGTGATATTCTTTCCTGTCTGAATCAGTGGAAGTAGTTTTTTCACCAATGAATTGTTCATGAATAATATTGAGAGCAGTTCCAATTGGGGATTCCATGAATTGAATCTGTCTGTATTCTCCTAAGCTCTCTAGCCAGTCTCGTAGAGAACCCGTGGATCGGGCCATGAATTCACGAAGAATGGCTTGGGGTTGAGCATTAGGTTTGGTGCCTTGGAGATCAATCCATACAGCAAATTCTTGAAGTCTGGCCGACCATTTGTGACGAGGAATGTCATCAAATGTAAACCAAGATGCTGAAGATGGTTTTGTTGAGTGTTCATGAACTGGTGGTGGCATTGGGTCTATTTGAGATACTTGATCAGAAGGATGATCTTCAACAATAGGTGTTGAAGTAGAAGCACTTGGATCTACAGTTTCAGTAGCCATTAATATGCCTGTAATGCCAGCATATTCGGATTCAGAGTCAGTTGAGGTGCTGTCTGAGTTTGTGGATGAGTTTGAAGAAGACGGATTGGATTCAGATGGGTTTGACTCAATAATTGTTTCTGGCTCAAAGGAGTAAGAAGATTGCTTCTGGACAGTATGATAATGATACTGATCCATCGGGTCTTTGTCTTTCTTAAGAGGCTCTGGAATGTCCTGTGGCATATCTTCTGGAGGTATGGTGGAGGTAGAGGAAGATGAAGATGGTTGAGGAGTCAGTTGAAGGTGCGAGAACCCAAAGAACTGATTATAAACAGGTTATTGAGGTCTGGATGGTGTGTAGAAAGGTGTATAGGTTTCAAAGAACGGAGGAGATACGGGTGTTGGCTGTGGTTGAGTAAAAGAGAAGGCCGAGTCTTTTCAACATCAATTCTTAACAATTTGGCTTTGAGTTTTCTGATCTCAGCTTCTTTTTTATTGAACTCTGGACCCCAAATGTGGTTGTGGATCATTCATTGGAGATTGGTGTCGAGTTCGGAGATCCGATCTTGAAGATGTATATACATCTGATCAAGACGACTATTGATTGAATCAACTTTAGTCTCAGTCGGAGAGACTTGACAGACAACACGATCAATTTTCTTACTGAGTTGCTGAAGAGTTTGATTATGAGCACTGGCATTTTTGGTTTGCCAGTTTAAAACAGCTTCATACTGTTTTGGCTCCTCAGGTTGCCCAGCGGCTGTAACTGGTGATTGAACAAAAGGTTTGGATGTAACTCAAGTTTGTGTGTCTGTCTGTTTTTCAAGTGGAGGAAAAGATTCCTCATAGGAGTGGCTTGAAAACAGAAGGCATGATCTGATTGGATGGACAGGAGGTTTGGGATCTGGTGGAGATTGTGGAGAAAAAGATTTGCAAGATGATGGTGGATAAGAAGATTTTTTCTTTTTCTTGTTCTTTCTCCGCATAACTTCCAATTCCTCGTCAATATCCGTATCATCCAAGCAAGGACAATCCGGATTGCACATATGGGCTTCAGGAACATCCCATATGAAATGACCATTGATTTTATCTGGATATACTAGATACCCTTCAGAGGAAAAATCATGAATAGGAAGTTTCTTTTCTTGACCAGTTTGAACTGCTGTGATCATAGCAGTATAGGAAAGCTGTGGACTGTCTGAAACAGACTTGGTGTCAGGAGTTTGAAAAGACAGTTTGACTTGACCATTTGGTCATCTGTCAAATGTGGCTTCTGTGGTTTGTATTGGTTCGGAATTTTGGTGAAAGTGCTCATAGTTGGTTAGCCATTCAAGAGGCATGAGTTTGAGCAATTCTTGTTTCTGGATTTGTTTGGGGATTTGGATGATGGTTGGAATTGTGTCTGTGTCAGCTAATATCATCAAGGCATCAGAAGTAGTGTATGGTGTGGGAAGATCTAGTGCATGATTTTGTAATCGATACACTATTTTGTGATGGAGGGTTGCAATCTTTGATGTGGGCGTTTGTTCTGCTCCTTGGAGCTGGATCTGGACCTTAAGAGTTGTTGGAAGATTAGGGTCTTCAAGAGAAAGGTTGAAATTTGGGTAAAAGGTTAATAAGACACTGCCAGCATGGAGGGTTGTCAGAACGGTTCCTACAATAGCATGTTGGTACTATTTGAACCTAGTGTCTAAGAGAGAAATTCTAGCTGTAATAGGTAAGCCTTTTCTGCCATGGAGGTGCGTGTACCCTTCTCGTTTCCAGTTGGCGATGAGATATGAGGGTATTTCCATAGTGACATATTGTTCACTCTAAGAGGCTTGTAAAGCACACTGATCTAGTCTGGATGACTGGATGTATTCTTTTGGGATTGGTCTTTTAGTGGAAATAAGAGTTCGGATACTTCTAGTGAAAGAAGTTTTCTATCTGTAGAGATTGTAAGGACTCATGATGGGAAACTGGGACTCATTGATTTGAGCAGATTCTGGAATATAGGAATATTCAACAAGATTCTCAATTTTGGAGGCTATGTGCTTAGAACATGATTTGGGAAGAGATAGAGTAGAAGAAAGAGAGATATGAGATGAAGATGATGAAGGAAATGAAGTTGATGTTGTATTTGTTTCCATGGTTGAGGAGTTCTTCTTCTAGGAGATCAAATAAGATGATTCAAATTACTAATGATACCACCTCGACAAGAAGCAAGGCTCTAATACCAGTGGTGAAACAATATCTTGAAATGATATTAAAACTAAAAGTGTTTGAAGAGAGCAATACCTTATGAGAGAAAAGAAAACATAATAATATTTTAGGGTTGAATAAGAATTATAATGTAGGTTTTTTTTTTTAGTTATAACCTATTTATATTAGATAAAAATAAAAAAATTTATTAAACAACATTGTAATTGATAAAATAAAAATTATTGAACAAAAATTAAAAACTATTCACATGTAATGGGGATTGAGGTGGGGGTGGGGTTAGGAGTGCAAAAATAGAACCCATCCTATTAAGAATTTGGGGATTATCTTTCCCTTGTTCCCCACCCATTCTCCAAAAATTATTCAGAATTAACCCCGTTTGGGGTGAGGCTTCATGGAGCTTTAAACATGTGGAGGATTTTGCCATCTTAGTGCTAAATTTATAAGGGACTTTAGTGAGAAAAGAATTTTAATGAGGAACCGAAAGTGTCATTCCATTGATGAAATAGTTAAAAAGTTGCTCGAATTTGTCAAAAGAAAAAGAGCACGATTAACATTAGTAATTAACTAATAAAAATTCTTGAAATCTAACAAGTTTCGGCTGAAGATTTTTTTTTTAATATATATATTGAGGAAAAAGAAATTATTTGGTCTCTAGAGATATGCATGAATTTTATGCAAATTTATGACAGTTTCGACTTTTGTCCCTAAACATCCAATTAAGATTAATAAAACAAAAGAAAATGAAGATATTATTTATATTTATCGAGGTAATCTAGAATTTTTTATTTTGTTAAATTTAGATCATAAGCCAGTTGTAAAAAAAAATATTCGTAAGCAATGAATGTGAATATAGAAAACTTCAATTTGCCAAATGCAGTAAAAGTGCGTTTAATTGCAAATGCTATTTACATACACCGCAAATTATTAAGAGAGAAAATTAAATAGGAAAAAAAAATACCAAAATCTTGAGTAATGAATTAATAAATAGCGTTGAAAACCTGCGACTATAAATCAACCAGCTGTTTGCTGCTTGTTTAGAAGTTAAAATGACGATTAGTTAATTATAACAACCGTTAGCTGTCTAAACCTTTCAGGACCACAGCAAAAAATTCGGCAGCATACAAAAACCTAAACAAATCCACGTACAAAACTCCATATATATGTATATAAGGCCTCTCCTAGGTTTAACAAAAGTGTGTCCCATAGAAAACATTCTTCTTCTCCTTCTTTAATCTTGATCTCTCCAGCTCTTACAAGAGAAAGAGAAATTTAAGAAGGTTTCTCTTTCTTTTTTGGAAAAAAAAAATATGGGTGCTTGTGCTAGCATTCCAAAGGCTATGACGAAGGGCGACGCTGGTGCGGCGCCGGCCCCTGAACCTGCTAAGGAGGAGTCCCTTAAAGTTGTGGACACAACCAAGGAGGTGAAAGATGAACAAGAGAAAAAGATCGAGGATGAGACCGAACCTAAATCTCTTGAGTCCTTGCTTGACGAGGTATTTTTATAGTTTTATTTTGATATTATTATAAATTAATGTAATTACTCTCGGATAAAGATGTCTTCTTGTTAATGCGACAAGGATGTCACCAAAAGATTTAAAAAAGAAAAAACATGGATTCCAATATTAGTACATTGAAGTGCATTTTTAGTCTTTTTTTTTTAATTTTATTTGAGAACGTATCATTTTTGTTCTAAGAAATTCCTTTCTGTTTCGGTTGTAGAAGCTAACCCGATAGAATCATGATGTGTATACATTTTTACTTATACGTATCATTATTTTATTGTCTTTTTATATATGTATCTATAGTATAAACGTTCATCGACTTTTACTGATGTCTAAAATTTTTTGTAAGGACTTTCACACCAGAGACCAACCGTAAATAAATGAACTATCCATTTTTGGTTCGGATATATATAATTATATATGCTTCTGTTTTATGGGATGCAAATTTCTTCATATTTGATAAGACTCTTAATTGCATTGGCAGGGTCAGGAGAAAAAGGAAGAAAAAGGCGAGGAAAAGAAGGCGAATGAAGAAGAGAAAGCAGATGGTGTGAAAACAAAAGAAGAGAAGGATAAGGCAAAGGAAGAAAAGAAAACGGATAAGGAGGCAGATGTACCGGCTCAAGCTGCATCAGAGAAGGCCCAAGGCAAAGAGGCGATTAAAGAAGAAAAGAAAGAAGTGAAGGAAAAACAAGATGAGAAAGAAGTGAAGGGAAAAGAAGAAAAGAAAGAAGTGAAAGAAGAAGAGAAAGAAGTGAAGGAAAAAGAAGAAAAGAAAGAATTGAAGGAAAAAGAAGAAGAGAAAGAAGTGAAGAAAAATTAAGTACTAATTTAAGAAGGCTGCTGATAAACAAATTAAAATTAAACTTCAGAACACAGCCTTTGTGTGCTAAAGAAAAATGTTGCCCATTGATTTATTATTTTTCTGGTTAAAATTTAATCGTTGGAATGAATATTGTTTTTAAAGAATTTTTTTTCCTATTACTATCGTTTGCAATAATGTTTGAGGTTTCTTTGGTATAATTATATAGGTGGTCATTTTTAATTTTTCTCAATTATATGATTCAATGTGTGTCTGATATTCATCATCATCGACCCAATTTTGACTTATTCACATCAAGAAACAAATGCACTTATCATTGTCATAAAAAAACAAAAACTCTTATGATTGTCATATTTCTATGAAATATGTCTCATATTTAACGTTTCAAGTTTCATATTTTATGTTTTATGTTTCATGAAATAATTTTTCAAATACCCCAAAATTTTTCTTTTTTGCCCCCGTTTCATATTTACGTTCCACGTTTCATGTTTGTTGTTCAACGTTTCATATTTGATGTTGTAAGTTTATTGTTACAGACATAGTCATATTTTATGTTCGCGATTGCAAAATTTAAGTAAGATATTTCGTGTTTGTTGTTCAATGTTTCATGTAATAATTTTTCAAATACCCCAAAATTTTTCTTTCTTGCCCCCGTTTCATGTTTACGTTCTACGTTTCATGTTTGTTGATCTACGCTTCATATTTGATGTTGTAAGTTTACTGTTACAGACGTAGTCATATTTTATGTTCGCTGTTGCATATTTTAAGTAAGATGTTTCATGTTTGTTGTTTAATGTTTCATGTAATAATTTTTTAAATACCCCAAATTTTTTCTTTTTTGCCCCCGTTTCATGTTTACGTTCCACATTTCATGTTTGCTGTTCTACGTTTTATGTTTGACGTTGTATGTTCACTGTTACCAAGGTACTCATATTTTATGTTCGCTGTTGCATATTTTAAGTAAGATGTTTCATGTTTGTTGTTTAATGTTTCATGTAATAATTTTTCAAATACCCCAAATTTTTTCTTTTTTGCCCCCATTTCATGTTTACGTTCCACGTTTCATGTTTGCTACTCTACGTTTCATGTTTGACGTTGTATATTCACTGTTACCGAGGTACTCATATTTTATGTTCGCGGTTGCAAAATTTAAGTAAGATGTTTCATGTTTGTTGTTTAATGTTTCATGTAATAATTTTTCAAATACCCCAATTTTTTCTTTTTTGCTCCCGTTTCATGTTTACGTTCTACGTTTCATGTTTGCTATTCTACGTTTCATGTTTGGCGTTGTATGTTTACTGTTACCGAGGTACTCATATTTTATGTTCGCGGTTGCAAAATTTAAGTAAGATATTTCATGTTTGTTGTTTAATGTTTCATGTAATAATTTTTCAAATACCCCAATTTTTTCTTTTTTGCTCCCGTTTCATGTTTACGTTCTACGTTTTATGTTTGCTGTTCTACGTTTCATGTTTGGCGTTGTATGTTTACTGTTACCGAGGTACTCATATTTTATGTTCGCTGTTGCATATTTTAAGTAAGATGTTTCATGTTTGTTGTTTAATGTTTCATGTAATAATTTTTTAAATACCCCAAATTTTTTCTTTTTTGCCCCCGTTTCATGTTTACGTTCCACATTTCATGTTTGCTGTTCTACGTTTTATGTTTGACGTTGTATGTTCACTGTTACCAAGGTACTCATATTTTATGTTCGCTGTTGCATATTTTAAGTAAGATGTTTCATGTTTGTTGTTTAATGTTTCATGTAATAATTTTTCAAATACCCCAAATTTTTTCTTTTTTGCCCCCGTTTCATGGTTACGTTGCATGTTTCATGTTTGCTGTTCTACATTTCATGTTTGACGTCGTATGTTCACTGTTACCGAGGTACTCATATTTTATGTTCGCTGTTGTATATTTTAAGTAAGATGTTTCATGTTTGTTGTTTAATGTTTCATGTAATAATTTTTCAAATACCCCAAATTTTTTCTTTTTTGCCCCCGTTTCATGTTTACGTTCCACGTTTCATGTTTGCTACTCTACGTTTCATGTTTGACGTTGTATATTCACTGTTACCGAGGTACTCATATTTTATGTTCGCGGTTGCAAAATTTAAGTAAGATGTTTCATGTTTGTTGTTTAATGTTTCATGTAATAATTTTTCAAATACCCCAAATTTTTTCTTTTTTGCCCCCGTTTCATGTTTACGTTCCACGTTTCATGTTTGCTACTCTACGTTTCATGTTTGATGTTGTATATTCACTGTTACCGAGGTACTCATATTTTATGTTCGCGGTTGCAAAATTTAAGTAAGATGTTTCATGTTTGTTGTTTAATGTTTCATGTAATAATTTTTCAAATACCCCAAATTTTTTCTTTTTTGCCCCCGTTTCATGTTTACGTTCCACGTTTCATGTTTGCTGTTCTACGTTTCATGTTTGGCATTGTATGTTCACTGTTACCGAGGTACTCATATTTTATGTTCACTGTTGCATATTTTAAGTAAGATGTTTCATGTTTGTTGTTTAATGTTTCATGTAATAATTTTTCAAATACCCCAAATTTTTTCTTTTTTGCCCCCGTTTCATGTTTACGTTCCACGTTTCATGTTTGCCGTTCTACTTTTCATGTTTGACGTTGTATGTTCACTGTTACCGAGGTACTCATATGTTATGTTCGCTGTTGCATATTTTATGTAAGATGTTTCATGTTTGTTGTTTAATGTTTCATGTAATAATTTTTCAAATACCCCAAATTTTTTCTTTTTTGCCCCCGTTTCATGTTTACGTTCCACGTTTCATGTTTGCTGTTCTACGTTTTATGTTTGACGTTGTATGTTCACTGTTACCAAGGTACTCATATTTTATGTTCGTTGTTGTATATTTTAAGTAAGATGTTTTATGTTTGTTGTTTAATGTTTGTTGGAATGATGAATGTTGCATCTTGATTTATGTTTTACGACATGGCCTGATATGTTTGTTATTATATGAATTTATACTTCATGAATTAGATAGCTTGATAGGCTTGTAATTTTATGATTTTATATTTCATGCATTAAATGGCTTATTGAATGGTTTTAAATCTCAAAATGATTTAAAATTAATCAATTTTAAAAGGCCAAAAATAAAACGGTGTGTAATACAAGTATAAGAGCTTGCCCAATTAAAGACAAAAAGATTTCCAAGTCTAAACCGGTATACCACTTCTTCTCATTCGGAAAACCGTTTTTCTTATTGATTTCTCTCGGGACAAATTCCGGATAACCGGATTGTCCAAATCGGTGAGCCGCATTTTCTTTGGTTGCTCTTGGGTCAATATTTGGATAACCGGATTATCAATCCGGAAAACTGGATTCGCGTATGACCTTCACTGGATTTAACCGGATAGCCGGTTTTATAAATCCGGAAATCCGGATTCGAGCTGCACTTTGGCAGCATTCTGGATTCATTCGGCCAACCGGTTAAGGAAACCGGTAAGCCGGTTTTAACGTGCTATCTTCTGGATCCAACCGGCAAGCCGGTTTGTGATATCCGGAAAACCAAATTCGAGTGAAGGACTTTGATGAGAACCATCAAGGGACCATTAAAACTTCAAGTGATCCTTTGCACATTCATGGAGGTCCAATTACAAGAGCAAGAGCGAAAAAGATGCAAGCTGCTTTAAATGGATTAATTGAGAAAATATGGATTGAAAATGCAATTCAAGATGCAAGACATCATGAATTGGGCTTGAAGAGAAGACAAGGCATTGTGGGCATTATTCAAGTCATTGGGCAGCCAAATACACAAGTTGTATCAAATGCAGAAAGGTCAAATTCAGAATAAAAACTGTATTGATTGAGCCAGAATTAAAATGCAAGCTATATACCGTTGGAAAGATAATTAAGTTAGCTTTCCAATAAATTTTACAGAGCTGGATTTGGAGTTCTCTAGAAGGAGTTATGACCAATTCTTTACAGCTTGTTCAGACTTGGGATTTTCAACGAATCCTTTGTTTTTCAACTTATTTGTTTGTTTTGTTTCAAGTTTGTCAATGATAGCATTAATTATAGTAGGCTAGCATTAAGTTTGTCAAAGATAGCATTGATCATGGTGGGTTGGTGAAGACTTTTGAAACATCTTTTGACAAACTTACTTGGAGGGTTGTTCCAATGTTTCCATTTGTATTTTTAGGATCTTGGGTTCCTTTTAGCCTATTTAAATTCAGCAACCTTGGTATGTAAGGAGATGAATGTTATTTTGAATTTGAAAGATTATTCTTTCTTTGGTTCTTTTGAGAACTAGTGAACTTATCAAGAATTTACATTCTTGTGGTGTTCCAAATTTAGACTTATCACTCACCTTCTCATCTTTTTCTTGAGTGTGGCGTCAATACCCTTCTCTATACCTTTGGTTCATGTTTTCTTAAGCATTGGGTCAAGGTTTTTGTTTGCCATAAATCTGTTTAGAACTTTCTTGGGAAGTTTAAACTACAAATTAATTGTAGGATTGAAAGTTTCATTGTGGGATTCGTATCATTTGGTATCAGAGCTAGTTTCTAATTAGGTTTGAATGTCTTATTTATTTTGATTATCAAAAAAAAAAAAGAAAAAAAAACGTACAAAAAAAAAAGATTACAAAAAAAGAGTCAAGTATTTCTACTTTCATAGTTTACACATATCAATTGTGTTGCTTTGCTTGCTTGCTTTCCTTTCTTCAATTTCCTTTTCATTCTTTGTGTCCTCTTAATTTCTTTTCTTTGTTAGTGTGCTGGATTGTCATATTTGGTGTGCCACTTGGGTTTTTTTTTTCTTGATTTTGTTTATTTAGTTCAATAAAGAACTGAAAGAGAGAATTAAGTGTGGTAAAAGGCAATTTGTGTGTTAAACACGAGAGTTAAGTGACATCAAAATTGAGTGAAATACGTGAGGGAGTGTTGTGAGGTCTTTTTGCTAACAATTTTTTTTTTCAGATCACAAATATGTCAAAAGATCAAGAAGCTATAGACCAATCAATCATGCTCAAAGCCATGCAACAACAATTTGAGCACATGAATCTGATGTTTGGAGAGATCCGTGACAAATTGGAGAGGCAAGACACTGCCATAGCCAATCTACAAAGGGGGCAACAACCAATAGCTCCTAATGTAAGAGGTAATCAAGGGCGTGCTGTCATGGGAGAAGAAGATGGCGATGACGTAGATGATTTTGATGACCAGGCCACTGTTGACATGCGTGGAAGAGATAATAGAAGGGCAAGACATATAGATCGTGATTTGGGGAGTATAAAACTGAAAATTCCTTCTTTTCAAGGTAAACATGATCTGGAAGCTTATTTAGAGTGGGAAAAAAAGGTGGAGCTAGTATTTGATTGCCACAACTACTCTGAGGAGAAAAAGGTAAAACTAGCTGCTGTTGAATTTACTAATTATGCTATTATTTGGTGGGATCAACTTGTTTTGAGTAGGAGACGAAATCGTGAAAGGCCTATAAACACTTGGGAGGAGATGAAGGCCATTATGAGGAGGAGATTTGTTCCTAGTCATTATTATAGGGAGCTGCACCAAAGGCTTCAAAGTCTTACACAAGGTTCTAGAAGTGTGGAAGATTACCACAAGGAGATGGAAATAATCATGATTCGAGCCAACATTGAAGAAGAACGAGAGGCCACTATGGCAAGATTTTTACATGGGTTAAATCAAGATATTGCTAATGTGGTTGACTTGCAGCACTATGTTGAGTTGGAAGACATGGTTCACATGGCCATGAAAGTGGAACGACAATTGAAAAAGAAAGGTTCCACTAGAACCAATTTGGGTTCATCTTCCTCATGGAAGTCAAAATGGAGCAAAGATGAAAAGGTTGTTTCAAAGCCTAAGATTGAGCCAATCAAGGATCATAAAGAGGGAGGCAACCAAAGTAAAGGTAAATCTGATTCCCAACACTCTAGAAATAGAGATATTAAGTGTTTTAAATGTTTGGGGACAGGTCATATTGCATCTCAATGCCCAAATAAAAGAGTAATGATCTTGAGGGATAATGGTGATGTTGAGACCGAGAGTGAATCAGATGATGATCCTATGCCACCTTTGGAGGATGCTAATGATGGTGTAGAATATCCTGTTGATGGTAAGTTGATGGTTGCTAGGCGTGCTCTCAACATGCAAGTTAAAGAGGATGCGGAGGTACAACGTGATAACATCTTTCATACTAGATGCCACATCAAAGATAAGGTATGTAGTATGATAATTGATGGAGGAAGTTGTACTAATGTAGCTAGCACTAGTTTAGTTGAAAAATTAAATTTGAAAACTTTGAACATCCAAGGCCATATAAGCTACAATGGCTGAATGATTGTGGGGAAGTTAAAGTAAATAAACAAGTGCTGGTTTCATTCTCTATTGGGAGATACAAGGATGAGGTTCTATGTGATGTAGTACCCATGCATGCTGGACACATTCTTTTGGGTCGACCTTGGCAATATGATAGGCGTGTGACACATGATGGATACTTAAATAGATATTCTTTTGTAATGAATAAAAGGCAAATCACTCTTGTACCATTAACACCTAGGCAAGTGTATGAGGATCAAATGTCAATAAAAAAAGAGAGTGATACAAAAAATGAAAATGAGAGTACAAAAGAAAGAGAGATTGAGAGAAAAGCAAGTGAAAAGATACAAAAAAATATTGTTGAGAGAAAAGAGAGGCAGCAAGTGAACTTGTTTGCAAAAGAGAGTGAGGTTAAGAGGGCTTTTTTTTCAAAACAGCCTATCGTTGTACTTTTGTGCAAAGAGGCTTGTTTACACACTAATGAGCTTAACTTTTCTTTGCCTAGTGCTATTGTGACTCTTTTGCAGGACTTTGATGATGTGTTTCCAAATGAAGTCCCTAACGGTTTGCCACCTATTAGGGGAATTGAGCATCAAATAGACTTCGTCCCTGGAGCTACCATTCCTAATAGGCCTGCATATAGAAGTAACCCCGAGGAGACAAAGGAGCTTCAAAGGCAAGTTGAAGAACTCTTGGCAAAAGGATATGTGAAGGAGAGCATGAGTCCATGTGCAGTACCAGTTTTACTAGTGCCCAAAAAGGATGGAACATGGAGGATGTGTGTTGACTGTCGTGCAATTAATAAAATCACTGTAAAGTATCGACATCCTATTCCTAGACTTGATGACATGCTTGATGAATTGCATGGTTCTTGTGTGTTTAGTAAAATTGATCTTAAAAGTGGGTATCATCAAATTAGGATTAGAGAGGGAGATGAGTGGAAAACTGCCTTTAAAACAAAATATGGTTTATATGAGTGGTTAGTGATGCCATTTGGGTTATCTAATGCACCTAGCACTTTTATGAGGTTAATGAACCATGTTTTGCGTGCTTTTATTGGCAAATTCGTAGTAGTCTATTTTGATGATATTTTGATCTATAGCAAAGGCTTAGATGAACACATTGAACATTTGCAAAGTGTATTGACTGTTTTAAGGAAGGAAAAGTTGTATGCTAATTTGAAGAAGTGTTCCTTTTGTACAAATCAGATTGTTTTTCTTGGTTATGTTGTAAGTGCTAAAGGAATTGAGGTTGATGAAGAGAAGGTAAAGGCTATTAAAGAGTGGCCTACACCTAAAAGTGTAAGTGAGGTAAGAAGTTTTCATGGTTTGGCTAGTTTTTATAGAAGATTTGTGAAAGATTTTAGCACCCTTGCTGCACCATTAACTGAAATTGTGAAGAAACATGTGGGATTTAAGTGGGGTAGTGAACAAGAAAAGGCATTTAATCTAATTAAGGAGAAATTAGTTTCTGCACCATTACTTGCTTTACCTGATTTTACTAAAACTTTTGAAATTGAGTGTGATGCTTCAGGTATAGGTATTGGAGCTGTTTTGATGCAAGAAGGGCGTCCAATTGCTTATTTTAGTGAGAAATTGGGTGGAGCAGCCCTAAACTATCCTACCTATGACAAGGAGATGTATGCATTGGTGAGAGCTTTGGAAACTTGGCAACATTATCTTCTACCTAAAGAGTTTGTTATACACACTGATCATGAGTCCTTGAAGCATTTGAAAGGGCAAGGTAAGTTACATAAGAGACATGCCAAATGGGTTGAATTTATTGAGCCATTTCCTTATGTGATCAAATATAAACAAGGTAAGGAGAATGTGGTGGCTGATGCATTATCTAGAAGGTATGCACTTATCTCTACATTAAATGCAAAGTTGTTAGGATTTGAGTACGTTAAAGAATTATATGCTAACGATCCTGATTTTGCTAATGTGTTTAATGCTTGTGAGAAAGTTGCATTTGGTAAATTCTATAAGCATGATGGGCTTTTATTTAGAGAAAATAAATTGTGTGTGCCTCATAGTTCTTTGCGTGAATTGCTTGTGCGTGAAGCTCATGGGGATGGTTTAATGGGACATTTTGGCATTGCAAAGACTTTAGATGTTTTAAAAGAACGCTTCTTTTGGCCACATATGAAACGTGATGTTGAAAGAATATGTGAGAAGTGTATCACTTGTAAACATGCTAAGTCAAGAGTTTTACCCCATGGATTGTATAACCCTCTGCCCATACCTAGTGAACCTTGGGTTGATATTTCTATGGACTTTGTTTTGGGTTTACCTAGGTCAAAAAGGGGAAATGATTCTGTTTTTGTTGTTGTTGATAGGTTTTCAAAGATGGCGCATTTCATTCCATGTCATAAAACTGATGATGCGACAAGCATAGCTAATTTGTTTTTCAAGGAAATAGTCAGGTTGCATGGAGTACCAAGGAGCATAGTTTCAGATCGAGATGCTAAGTTCTTGAGCCACTTTTGGAAAACTTTGTGGGGTAAGTTGGGTACTAAACTTTTGTTTTCTACTACTTGTCATCCACAAACTGATGGACAAACTGAGGTTGTAAATAGAACTCTGTCTACTTTGTTGCGTGCCATTATTCAAAAGAACTTGAAAACTTGGGGAGAATGTTTGCCACATGTTGAATTTGCTTACAATAGAACTGTCCATTCAGCTACTAAATTCTCACCATTTGAGATTGTATATGGTTTTAATCCATTAACTCCTTTGGATTTATTACCTTTACCTATTGATGAATGTGCTAGTATGGATGGTAAAAAGAAAGCTGAATTTGTCAAGCAATTGCATGAGAGAACACGTCAACACATAGAAAAGCGAACTGAACAATATGCTACTCAAGCCAACAAAGGACGTAAGCAAGTGGTTTTTCAGCCTGGAGATTGGGTTTGGGTGCATATGAGAAAGGAGAGGTTCCCAGCACAAAGGCGTTCCAAGTTACTTCCAAGGGGAGATGGTCCATTTCAAGTGGTTGCACGGATCAATGACAATGCCTACAAATTGGATCTTCCTGGTGAGTATAATGTGAGTGCTACTTTCAATGTTTCTGATCTTTCTCCTTTCGATGTAGGTGAAGATTCGAGGACGAATCCTTTTGAAGAGAGGGGGAATGATGAGAACCATCAAGGGACCATTAAAACTTCAAGTGATCCTTTGCACATTCATGGAGGCCCAATTACAAGAGCAAGAGCCAAAAAGATGCAAGCTGCTTTAAATGGATTAATTGAGAAAATATGGATTGAAAATGCAATTCAAGATGCAAGACATCATGAATTGGGCTTGAAGAGAAGACAAGGCATTGTGGGCATTATTCAAGTCATTGGGCAGCCAAATACACAAGTTGTATCAAATGCAGAAAGGTCAAATTCGGAATAAAAACTGTATTGATTGAGCCAGAATTAAAATGCAAGCTATATACCATTGGAAAGATAATTAAGTTAGCTTTCCAATAAATTTTACAGAGCTGGATTTGGAGTTCTCTAGAAGGAGTTATGACCAATTCTTTACAGCTTGTTCAGACTTGGGATTTTCAACGAATCCTTTGTTTTTCAACTTATTTGTTTGTTTTGTTTCAAGTTTGTCAATGATAGCATTAATTATAGTAGGCTAGCATTAAGTTTGTCAAAGATAGCATTGATCATGGTGGGTTGGTGAAGACTTTTGAAACATCTTTTGACAAACTTACTTGGAGGGTTGTTCCAATGTTTCCATTTGTATTTTTAGGATCTTGGGTTCCTTTTAGACTATTTAAATTCAGCAACCTTGGTATGTAAGGAGATGAATGTTATTTTGAATTTGAAAGATTATTCTTTCTTTGGTTCTTTTGAGAACTAGTGAACTTATCAAGAATTTACATTCTTGTGGTGTTCCAAATTTAGACTTATCACTCACCTTCTCATCTTTTTCTTGAGTGTGGCGTCAATACCCTTCTCTATACCTTTGGTTCATGTTTTCTTAAGCATTGGGTCAAGGTTTTTGTTTGCCATAAATCTGTTTAGAACTTTCTTGGGAAGTTTAAACTACAAATTAATTGTAGGATTGAAAGTTTCATTGTGGGATTCGTATCAGACTTGCTGGAACATAACCGGATTTCTAATTCAAGTAAAACCGATAAGTCGTTTACGGCTTGTAAGCTTCTGGTCACAACCGGCTAGCCGGTTAATGAAATCCGGCAAGCCGGTTTCGGGACCTATTTCTATTATTCATCTTCTTCCTCTCATTCGGCATTTCGGATCTCCCTTTCTCTCTAAAAACCGTTTACTCCTCACTCAATCTCACTCCAAAATCCATCATTTTCTTCCTTTTTGGCATCAAATTGAGTCTCAAAAATCATTCCCCATCACTTCATTTACTCAAAATCATCCGTAAAATCCATTTTTAACATCCAAAACTCTAGATCTCAAATTCATCCTAGGGTTTAACCGAACTTTTCTCTCTCCATATTTAGCGGGAGTGGGAGCGGGAACATGAGCGTGAGCAGGAGCGTGAGAGTGAGCAAGAGCGAGAGCGAGGAAGAATGTGGGGATGGAGAGGGAAAAAGATGAGGATTTTCTGGTTCAATGTTCCTGGGGGGGGGGGGGGGGAAGAACAAGGGGGGGGGGGAGAAAGAGAGGGAGATGAAAATGGTTTTCTTTCGGCTGCCCTTCTTTTTTTGCTTTTATTCACATTTTTTTCTTTTCTTTCAAATTAAAACCCCAATCGTTGGATTCAAATAAATTGAATCCAATGGCTCAATGGCAGCCCATGCACCATACATGGGATTTTAGGCCCTGCATGGTAGCCGTGTCCCTCATCAAGTGTCTGATCATTAGTAATAATAGGTTCTTGACTTCTTTTTTTTTCTAATGAATACTATCTATTGAACCAACTGGTTTAGGCATACAATAGATGATTCATCAATCGCCATTTTATTTAAATATTCCGTATGAACAATTACTTGGCTAGATACATTTATAGCTGGTATATATGACTTGGTTACTTTAGATGCGTATGTAAATGCATCTGGGAATTGATTTGCAATTTGCTATAAGTGAATTATCCTTTGCATTTCATTTTCACGTTAAATAATGTGGGAATCCAGATAAGGCAATCTTTTTACTTGCCATGAAAGCTCATACCCATCATCTTGTGGCAGCTTTTTCTCTCCTAATGGAGAAAATTTTGTATCATCAAAATGAGAATCTTCAAAATGAGCAGTAAACAAATTATTGATAATAGCTCAAGATACCTAATAATAAATGGTGAATCAAAACATGCACAATTCCGTAAATATCATTGGTCCTATTTTAGTGCATCAGAGAGGTGCTATTGGCACTTGTACAATATAGCCAAAATGAAATACAAGCTATCCAACCCAAGAGGAGTGACTTGGGTTTCAAAAAATTATGGAGTAATTTAAAACAAAATTCAATGTGAATATCTAATTGCAAATAACAGACAAATAAATATCAATAATCTAAATGGAAAGAGAGAATGGAAAGAGAATCGAACATGAGATTTTTACATGGTTCGGCAAACTCTGCCTACGTCCACACCTTCAAGCTCGTTGGACTTAAGGATTCCACTATCCAAGCCCTACACCCTAAGGCTTCAAAATATTTGTAATTAATTTCCAAGGTGTCAATCAACTTTTATAACAAGAGGCTATCCCAAACCTCTTAACCCAAGTGTTTCCACACTCTCAAACACTCAATTTGATGTTTAGATGAAAAATACACAAAATTTTCTTTCACACAATATATGTGTTTACAAATGAAAGCTCAAAGTCTGATCTACCAAGCTTTAAGCACAAGAGATACTGGATATACAATAACAAACTCAATGATGATTGTCAAATCCGTTATAATTTGAATTTGATTGAGTCTTTTTATAGTTGGAGAGGAAAACTACTCGTTGTTGACTTTTTGGGGATAATCGGATTGCCATCAACTGCTGTCGGATTACCGTTTTGACTTTATGCTAGTTATTGTTTTGCTGAATTTTGAATAGTTAGTTTACCATTTGGAGTTTTCAGTTTGCTGTTAAATTTCAGAAGCTAATCTGTTCAGAATCATCTTATATTTGCTAGTAATCGATTTGCCAATTAATTCCAGTAACCCTACAAAGAGATATTAGTTAATCGTTTTCAGTAAACACTTTACCGTTTCCAAAGAATTTGCTCTCTAGAATTTATCGGTTTACCATTTTACAATAAACGGTTCACCGTTATCTTCCAAAATAAAAAATTATAAAACTTCTTTGAGAAAAACAGTTCACCGACTAATGATTAACAATTATCCGTTTATTTCCATAATCTTATTCATGTTTAAGAAACTTCATATGGCTTAAAAAATGATCATTTAAAGACTCCAACTTGATAATCTAGTTTGTTATCATCAAAATCAATGTTATAGAAATACTTATGTTAACACAAAAGTGCGTAAATGGGATACATTAAGTTAATGCCCTATTACCAATTACAATGAGGACTACCAGTGATAGGCAGTAGGCCTCAAACAGATTACTGCAACATGAAAAATTTCATGTTCTTATGTAGAAGTATGTAATTGAGTGTGTAATAACAAAGTTCTTGTATTTACCTGATGACATTTGATTAGGGGCTCTAATAACTCATTTTGGGTATATACATGTGATTGAGGTGCTCTACATTAGTCCAGATTGATGTGTAGTAGTCATCAAGAGCTTCAAAAGTGAAATCACTACCATTATCTAGTCGTATAATCATGATTGGATAATTTAAAAACTGTGCATGTAACCTTATAACTTCGCAGAGGTGGTATCATTAGTAATTCCAAATAATTCCAAACATGGAAACAACTTCATCTTCAAGTTCAACTCCTTCATCATCCTCCTCTCATAATTCTCTTTCCTCTACTCTCTCTTCCAAAATCATGTTCTAAACATGTCGCATCCAAAATTGAAAACCTTGTTGAATATTCTTATATCCTTGAGGTTGCCCAAGTCAATGAATCTCAGTTTACCACTATGAGTCCTTACAACCTTTATAAACAGAAAACTTCCTTCACCCGAAGTATCTGAACTTTGATCTCCACCAAAAGACCATTACCAAAAGAATATATTCAGTCTTCTAGACTGAATCAGTGTGCTTTACAAGCCTCTCAGAGTGAACAGTATGTTACTTTAGAAATACCCCCAGATCTCGTCGCAACTTGGAAACGAGAGGGGTATACACGTCTCCATCTTGGTGGTGTCAGATTGATTCTCACCCTCCATGGTAGAAAAGGTTTACCTGTCACACCCAGAATTGCTCTCCTAGACACCATGTTCAAACAGTACCAACATGCTGTTGTAGGAACCGTTCTGACCACACTTCATGCTGGTAGTGTCTTATTAACCTTTTACCCAAATTTCAACCTCTCTCTTGAGGATCCCAATCTTCCAACAAGCATTAAGGTCCAGATCCAGCTCCAAGGCACAGAACAAACACCCACATCGAAAATTGCAACCCTGCATCACCAAATAGTGTATCGATTACAGAATCATGCACTAGATCTCCCTACATCTGACACTACATCTGATGCCTTGATGATCCTTGCCGACACAGACACAATCCAGATTCCCAAACAAATCCAGAAACAAGAATTGCTCAAACTCATGCCTCTTGAATGGTTAACCAACTATGAGCATTTCCGCTAAAATTATGAACCAGTTGAAACAACAGAAGCCACGTTTGAAAGACGACAAAATGGTCAAGTCAAACTGTCTTTTCAAACACCTGAAACCAAGCCTGTTTCAGAAACTTCACAGCTTTCCTACACTGCTATGATAACAGCAGTCCAAACTAGTCAAGAAAAGAAACTTCCCATTCATGGTTTCTCATCAGAAGGGTATCCTGTATATCCTGACAAAATCAATGGTCATTTCCTATGAGATGTTCTTGAAGCCCATATGTATAATCCCGATTGTCCTTGCTTGGACGACACGGATGTTGATGATGAATTAGAAATTATGAGGAGAAAGAAAAAGAAGAAGAACAAATCTTCTCATCCAAAACCATCTTGCAAATCCTCTCCTCCACAACCTCCACCAGATCCCAAACCTCCTGTCCATCCAATCAGATCATGCCTTATATTTTCAGGTCAATCTTACGAGAAATCATTCCCTCCACTTGAAAAACAGACGGACCCACAGACCAGAGTTACCTCAAAATATTTTATCCAATCTCCAGTTACCACCTTGGGACAACCTGAAGAACCAAAACAGTATGAAGCTGTTTTAAACTGGCAAACCAAAAATGCCAGTCCTCAGAATCACACTCTTCAGCAACTTGGTAAGAAAATTGATCGTGTTGCCAGTCAAGTCTCTCAGACTAAAACTAAAGTTGATTCCATCAGCAATCGTCTTGATCAGATGTATATACATCTGCAAGATCGCATTTATGAACTAGATGCTGATCTCAGACGAATGATCAACAACCATATTTGAGGTCCAGAGTTTAATAAAAAAGAAGCCGAGATCAGAAAGCTTAAAGCTGAATTGACAAGAATTGATGCTGAAAATACTCGACCTTCCCTTTTTACTCAAACATAAACCCCAACAGTACCTCCTCCGATCTTTGAGACTTATGCACCTTTTTACACACCTTCCAAACCTCAACAACCTGTTTATAATCAGTTTTTTGGATTCTTGCACCTTCAACCAACTCCTCAACCCAAACCAACTTCACCTAGAAAATCAAAATCTAAAGTCAAAATTTTAGAACCAAAGCCAAAGGCCACTTCATCTTCATCTACCTCTCCAGTTCCACCGGAAAATTCACCAAAAGTAACTCCTGAGCCTCCCAAAAAATACAAAGGTCTAATGGATTAGTATCATTATCATACTGTCCAAAACACATCTTTTGACTCTTCTGAGCCAGAAACAGGATATGAGTCAAACCCATCAAAATCAAATCCATCTTCCTCGTCCTCACCCTTAAACTCAGCCAGCTCCACTGACTTTGAATCAGAATATGCTGACATTACAAGCATATTAATGGCAACCGAAACTACAGATCCAAGTGCTTCTACTTCAACCCCTATTGTTGACGACAATCCTTCTGGTGATGAAAATCAAGCATCTCAGACAGACCCAATGCCACCACCAGCACCTGGCCACTCAACAAAACCATCTTCAGCATCTTGGTTTACATTTGATGACATTCCTCGTCACAAATGGTCTGCCAGACTCCAAGAATTTGCTGCATGGATTGATCTCCAAGGAATAAAACCAAATGCTTAACCTAAAGCTGTTCTCCGAGAATTTATGGCCCGATCAACGGGTTCTTTACGAGATTGGTTAGAAAGCCTGGGAGAATACCGATAGCTCCAATTCATGCAATCCCCAATTGGTACAGCACTCAATATCATCTATGAACAATTCATCGGTGAAAAAACAGCCTCTACCAATGCAGATAGAAAAGAGTATCATCAGATGAAGTGCTATTCTCTCAAAAGACATATTTTGGAATCCCATTACAAAAGAACGAGTATTCTTTTTTATAAGCTAAATGGGTTCAATGAGCCATCTCTCAAACATGTCTTCATAGCCTCTCTTCCTTCTGAGTTACAACCTGATCTTCAAAGGAAACTCACAGCCACTAATCTCAGCATAGCTGATATCTCACTGGGAAAGATTTTCCAAATGGCAATGCTATGTCTCGACAAAATATGTGAGCAAAAGGAATTCTTCAAGGACCTTATGGAAGACAAAAAATCCTTTTCTCAAGCTTGCAAAAAACCCTATCTCAAGATAGAATGCAATGATGAAAAGAAATGTGTTTGTTCACCTAAAAAGAAAAGACATTTTCAGAAACACTTCCACAGAAAATCATCCTCCAAAAAACCTCTCCGATATTTCAGGAAAAAGGATGCTTCCCAGTACAAAAAGAAAAAACACAACCGTTGTTTCAGCTACAAGAAACGCGGTCACTTTGCTCGAAACTGTCCTCACAAATCAGCCAAAGCTGTTCGTCTCATACAACATCTTCAACATTCTTCTCTGTTATCTGAGAATGAAGATGTTGAATTAAACTTCTCTGAACAAGATGACCAAACTGCTTTCATTATCGCAGAATCTTCTGATTATGATGATATTTCAGTCATCTCTATAGTTCAAACTGTCAACCATGTTTCAACCATTCCTAGACCTTCTCTCAAAATGTCAGTCCTTCCTTCCAAATTTCATAAGCCTGTTCCAGTTATCGGGTTTATTGATACTGGTGCAGATACCAGTATGATTGATCCTTCTGTCCTTCCTTCTGATCATTAGGAAAATCACTCGAAACTTTTCCGTGCAGTTAATGGAGAAACCTTTGAAACCACTTTGATTACCAAAAAAATCCATTGGTATTCAATTCTTTCCGAATTGCATAATTTGGAAAAAGCTGGTAGAATCCAAAGTCCTAGATAAAGATTTACTTATAGGTTTTGACATTCTTCATTTAGTTAAAAACCTATTTCTCACCAGTTCTGGAGTTCACTACAAGCAAATGTTCTTGCCTTATACATATGCATTACGTCTGTATGCCCTTTTTGAAACACCATCTCCATACAGTCATTTTTCCCAAAAGTTCCTAGAGTTTTGTCCAGAGAACCATTCACAGTTCCACCATCCTTCACCTCTTTGGAAGAATGAACAATTCTTCATTCACCTTCCTTTCAAACTCAACGAAGACATAAACCCCACTAAAGCACCACACCTGGGTATGTCTCCTTCCGACCTCTTACTTGCTAAGCAAGAATGTTCTCAATTGCTTCAGCAAGGTGAGGTCTTATTGAACCTACTGATTCGGATTGGGCTTGTCAAGCCTTCTATGTTGAAAAACGATCTGAATTAGTTCGTGGTAAAAAGAGGTTAGTCATTGATTACCAGCCACTTAATACCTTTCTTAAAGATGATAAGTTTCCCCTTCCAAAAATCCAGACCCTGTTTGTCCATCTTCAAGGGGCTCGTATTTTCTCTAAGTTTGATTTAAAAGCTGGTTTTTGGCAACTTGGTATTTCACCAGTTGACCGTCCCAAAACTGCCTTCTGCATCCCTGATGCCTATTACAAGTGGACTGTTATGCCTTTTGGTCTTAAGGTTGCTCCTTCGTTATTTCAAAAAGCCATGGCAAAAATCTTTAGTCCTATCCTCCATCATGCTTTAGTATACATTAATGATATCTTGTTATTTTCCTCTAACCATGAGAGCCACCAGAAGCTCCTTTTAGATTTCTTTCATATTGTGCAGGAACATGGGATCATGCTATCTGAAAAGAAAAGCAGCATAGCAAAGGAATCAATTGACTTTCTTGGCATGGTGATTAAAGATGGCCATTATTAGCCTGGCCCACATATTACAACTGAATTATTAAAGTTTCCGGACACATATCTCAACAAAAAGCAGATCCAACAATTCCTCGGGATTGTTAATTATGTCCGTGATTTTATCCCTAAAGTTGCAATGCACACAAGCCAACTGTCTCGCATGCTCAGAAAACAATGCCCTCCATGGGGACCATCACAGACAGTAGCTATCCAACAACTAAAGGTGATAGCCCAGTCACCTCCTCCTCTCTGAATTCCCATAACGGGACAACGCATCCTCCAGACTGATGTAAGTGATGATTACTGGAGTGCCATTCTTCTCGAAGAAATCCATGGCGTGCGTCATTTCTGTGTACATGCAAGTGGACAATTCAAAGACTCTGAAAAGAACTACCATGTGATCTACAAAGAGATTTTGGCAGTCAAGTATGGAATTAAAAAATTTGAATTTCATCTAATCAGCCATCAATTTCTTATCAATATGGATAATTCTTCTTTTCCCCGCATCTTTGACTTCAAAAACAGGTTGCTCCCTGACAAGCAACTGCTCAGTCTTAAAAACTGGTTTGCTAAATATGATTTCACTGTTCAACACATAAAAGGCAACCAAAACCTCATTCCAGACTTCCTCACACGTCCAGCTATAAATAAACCCTCACTCATTTCCTCAATTCAAACCATTCTCGTTATAGCTATGCATCGCCAACTTCCTTTCAAAGCTCTCACCCAGAGAAACTTCCCCCTGAACATGTCTTTCCAATCGACTTCCCAGCTGCAAGATTTTGCAAAGAAGTTCCTTTACAGGTATTTCTTTAATGTTTAGACAAAAAATCTGACCGTTTTCCTAACCTTTGCATGGAGCACCTGTTTCTCACAGGTCTCACTCTCTCCTCTCTGTCCATCTGTGACGATGAGCTTTGCTACATGTGGTGTCTCACCACCTTGTATGCTACAAAGCTAGTTTTCCCTGTCAAACAAGTCTTGACTCACCTAATCAATCCTGAGTTCTCACCAGACCTTCTATGGACTCTCCTCGAATGGTATTCCCCACTCACATGGTGGCGTAAACAACTCCAGAATCTGTGTATGAAACGACCCGCCCCGCAACTCCCCAGGGCGAGTCTATCTAAACTCGTAAAATCGAAACTATTCTATAAAAATTTCGGCAGAGACTCCCTTATAAATAAAACATATCCAATCCTGCAAATTATAAAGCAACACTCCCAAATAATTTAATATCCAACCATCCTCCATAACCAACTTCTCAAATCAATATATCAAACATCATCCAAATCATCCTCATATCAAAATACATCGATTATCCTTAATAACATAAAATAATAAATAAACACAGCTCGCAAAAATCTCAAATATAATAATAATTAAATCCACGACTCCTAGCACCATCACGTGGCCACAATATCACACTAACGTTCGCTACTGGGTTGACTGATGTACCTGTAAATCTCCTGTGGGGGGGGGGGGAATAGAATAAAAAAGGGGTGAGTATAAAACTCAGTGAGCTCAGTGAGTGGATAGTAGTTGCTGACAATTTAATAAATTTATTTAAAATCATTTAATCTTTCTCAAATCACTTCCTCAAATCAATTTCATAAATCAATTTCTCAAAATATCATAAGAACTTGCTCAAACTCATTTAATGCAAATCAGTTCATTGAAACACTATAATACATATATTTGCATAAAATCGATGGAATCATATAATACTCATCATATCAAATACTGAATACTAAAAACTGTCATCAAACAAGTACCCAGGGAATAATCTGATCATATCCGGACCTCGACGGACGGGCAATGACGTACTATCTGGGTAACGTCACGCCCCGGAGCTACAACGGATAGATGGGGACGATCTCATCTCATATCTCATATATCTGTACTGTGCATGCATAAGCCCCCAAAAGACAAAAGCGCCCGAACACACGGCCCAAAGCCTCTATGTGTGTCCCGACGGGCCCCAAAGGCCTCTATCTCATCTTATCTGTATCTCTTTTCTCATCTCATATTATCTGTTTCTCTGTATCTGGAGGGAAGGGTACTGTCTAATGATTTCAAAAATAACATATACATAAACATAGAATCTCATATGAAATCTCATTTTCTTTCTATTCAACATATCTCAAAATCTGCTCAATTCTAATATCATGCCTTTACTCAAAAACGCTAATAAAATCATTAATCAAACTCATTCTCAATAACAATAAAGACCAACACATAGATAAAAATTAATTTACCGGAAAATCATTTAATCGAAGCATTAAATACTTATCATAAAATCAGCATATACTATGAAAATAGATTTTGTATATTCCACTCACAGTGATGATGTCTAGACTCGGTATCAACAACGTCCGCAGGTTGATTCTCGTTCGTGGATGCGGATCCTCATAATCACGGAAACACTATAATTATTCTCCGTAAATAGAAATACAACCAATTTAATATAATAAATCTCGAATCCTATTAAGAATAAACTATTCCCACATTAGTAAAATTACCAAAATACCCCCAACATCAATATTTTACCAACTTATCCTCAAACTTCATTATTTTACCAAATTATCCTCATATTCGTCAATTACCATATTGTCCTCAATTCAGATTACATAAATTAATCACATTGTCCGAAATTACGAAATTACCCTCAGGGCATAAAATTACCGAAATGTCCTTAACGTCTTAAATTACCGAATTACCCTCGAAAGCATAAATTACTTCACTGCTCTCACTCAAAATTACCAAAATGTCCACTGATTACATAAAATTACAAATTCACCCCAAAGTTTCATGAATTTACCGAATTGCCCCTGCCGGTCAACGGTGACCGGACTTCAGTCAACGATGACGGGGAGCTTAGGTCTGCTAGTTCCGACCTCGGTGAGTGCAATGGTGGTGGCCGTGAGTCGCCACGCGCGCTACCGGCGGCGGATCGAAGCTCCAAAGATCCGCAAGTTTCCGATGATCGTTCGGCGGTTTTCCGGCCTCCCTGGTGATCGTGGTTGGTCGGAAATTGTTGCTGAAGATGTGAAGAACCAGTTCCAAGTGGTGGCGCGTCACAAACCCGGCGGAATCAACGGCGACGGAAAAGGATCTTGGCCGCGACTTTCGAGCTCCAATCGCCGACGTTCTGGCCAGTTTCCGGCGACGAGGACCACGGGGATACGACGGTCAGCTTCCAAGCTTCAGATCGGTACCAAGCACGGCCGGTAAGGTGGCCGGAAACGGGAGAACTCGTCGGGTCAATATCGCGGAATCGGGTCGGGTTTTCGGGTTAACAGGTCCAGCTCTCTCTCTCTCTCTCTCTCTCTCTCTCCCTCTCTCTCGAGTATTCTCTCTCAAAAAAAAATACAAACCCGTTTCCCCCCTTTTCCAGTTATACAATTCTGCCTTTTTTTTTTTAAGCTTAATACAAATTAAACTCAATTTGGACCCGTGATGAAAATATAATCCGGCCATCGGTGCGTGTAATCGCGCTCAATTATTCTCGATAAAATGTCGTGAAGAAATTAAAAAAAATTAATAGCGAAGAGGAAAATTAAATCACTCACTTAATTAAGAAAATCGGAGTGCATATGTTACAGTGTACCTTTCACGGATTAGACAAAATGCCAGAACAAGAAGCTAACATGTGGACTACAGTTTTCATTGTCCACAGGCCCTACTTCCAGCACCCAGAAACACGAGACTACTGGACGCAAGACATGGCATATGAATGGAGAACTTACCCTCATCCATGATACATCGGTCACCGCTGTTCTCAAAGCCTACCTCATGGAACTTAACAATGTTCCTCCACCTACCACAAACATTCACCACACCTCTATTGGACCATCACACACCCTTGAAATAATTCCAAAAACATAAGGCTGTACTCCGGGTTCAAGTTCAAGTCCTCAAGGAATCCTTGTCATGGAACAACGCCCTGATTACACCAACGTCTTATTCCAAGACGCTTAGGACCCATGGGAAGATTTTCAGTCCTTTCTCCATATTGAAAATCCCCATTATACTGTCACCAACCCAGACTCTCCTGCTGCATCTACATCACAGCACATGACTGACGCTAATGAAGATAAATATCAGCAAGCTGAGGCGTATCTAGACCAAAGATAGATACGTCGACACAAGCGCCAATATGAGAAAGAGACAGGAGATGTGTCACCATCGCGCTATCCATCCACTCCATGATGACAACTTGTCGCCATCACACAGCTTTTGATGCAATAAGCCCATGTGCCTCCTGTTTGCTTTGAATGTTTATGTAAAAGTCTTAGTCGGTGTGCTTTACTTTCTGTTTTTACTTTGTCTTATGTAAAAGTCTTAGTCGGTGTGCTTTACTTTTCTAAAAAGGTGTGCTTTCCTTTTCTAAAAGCATGTGCCTATTATAATCATTCAAGGGGTCCTGTCCTTGATGATTTTCTATATAAAGCACCTTCTGCTTCCGTTGAAGAAGGGGGTGAATCAGAAATAAAATTAAGTTTTCTTTACATCATGTTTCCCTAAACCCTTTTTCTCTCTTCTAGGACTCAAAGAAATTATTTAGGTTAATAATGATACGCTCACCTCTAACTTTTTAAACTGAGTATGCTCTGCACTTGCCTTCAGCCTAAGGATCCTGTGCATTAGAAAGGTCCTGTTTTTGATACGAATCCCACAATGAAACTTTCAATCCTACACTTAATTTGTAGTTTCAACTTCCCAAGAAAGTTCTAAACAGATTTATGGCAAACAAAAACCTTGACCCAATGCTTAAGAAAACATGAACCAAAGGTATAGAGAAGGGTATTGACGCCACACTCAAGAAAAAGATGAGAAGGTGAGTGATAAGTCTAAATTTGGAACACCACAAGAATGTAAATTCTTGATAAGTTCACTAGTTCTCAAAAGAACCAAAGAAAGAATAATCTTTCAAATTCAAAATAACATTAATCTCCTTACATACCAAGGTTGCTGAATTTAAATAGGCTAAAAGGAACCCAAGATCCTAAAAATACAAATGAAAACATTGGAACAACCCTCCAAGTAAGTTTGTCAAAAGATGTTTCAAAAGTCTTCACCAACCCACCATGATCAATGCTATCTTTGACAAACTTAATGCTAGCCTACTATAATTAATGCTATCATTGACAAACTTAATGTTAGCCCACCATCATTGATGGTAGACTTACCTTACACATTGACAAGCTTGAAACAAAACAAACAAATAAGTTGAAAAACAAAGGATTCGTTGAAAATCCCAAGTCTGAACAAGCTGTAAAGAATTGGTCATAACTCCTTCTATAGAACTCCAAATCTAGTTCTATAAAATTTATTGGAAAGCTAACTTAATTATCTTTCCAACGGTATGTAGATTGCATTTTAATTCTGGCTCAATCAATATAGTTTTTATTCCGAATTTGACCTTTCTGTATTTGATACAACTTGTGTATTTGGCTGCCCAATGACTTGAATAATGCCCACAATGCCTTGTCTTCTCTTCAAGCCCAATTCATGATGTCTTGCATCTTGAATTGTATTTTCAATCCATATTTTCTCAATTAATCCATTTAAAGCAGCTTGCATCTTTTTGGCTCTTGCTCTTGTAATTGGGCCTCCAT
Source organism: Citrus sinensis (assembly GCF_022201045.2). Classification (NCBI taxonomy): domain Eukaryota; kingdom Viridiplantae; phylum Streptophyta; class Magnoliopsida; order Sapindales; family Rutaceae; genus Citrus; species Citrus sinensis. Next base: position 12,368,472 of record NC_068560.1, read on the forward strand.
GAATGTGCAAAGGATCACTTGAAGTTTTAATGGTCCCTTGATGGTTCTCATCACCTGGGGCAATGACAAACTAGATTTCGCGCGCAACAACTAAAAGATTGCAATCTAAAATTTCCAAATATGGAGGATACACGCCACATACTTTCGGTTGCCCTAATTTTGAGTTGTAAAAGAAAATACGAAAAATCACAGAGAAAAACAAAGAAAATAAGAAAATAAGAAAATAAGAGGGATTTGAGGCCTGAAACAAAGGAATCTCAGTGAACAAGAAGGAGAGATCGCAAGATTAAGCAAACTTAAGCTTTTTATCTTGTTTTCTTGTTTTGTATTCATTTATGGGGATGTATTTGATGGTTGATCAATTTTATTTACTGTTCTATTGCAAATTATGAACTAAATTCTAAATTCTATTGTGGTTGAGTAATAAATGATCTTAATAGATATTTTATTGATATATATGTGTTGCTCTGTGTTTGCTATAGCATTTTGTCTTAATTGTGTTTATTCTAATTTCCTATTTTGGTTGACCACCAATTTAGTGGATACTAGATGTCTGATTTAGTCGATCTAATTAAGACAATACTTGGTTTTAGATTGGGTTTCCCAAGTTCAGTAAATTTCAATTTTAACTTGATTTAAAATTAATGAACAACTAGACATTAGGATTCACCTTGTAGGGTAAATGGAACCTAGAATGTTTAAGATTATATCTAATGTTAGCATAACAATTGGTCACTGTTATGTTGCATTAGGTATAAGATATCCAACAGGCGATAGCTGAGAATGCATGAGGGATTCTGCCCAATGCTGTAATAGAAGTTGTAGCAATAGTACTGTAATTGAAAAAATAGTCAAAACCATTAAGTGAGTTTATTCACTCAACTACTTCTTTCCCATTGGTTACATCCTTGTATTTGACGTGAGAGTTTTCTTTATTGCATTTTTATTTTAGTTAGTTTTCATTAATTGTCTTACTTTAATTTAGGACAAAACCACACTGTTAAGATTTTTGTAGCAAATCTAATAACATCAATCACTATGGAGACAATCTGAATACTCATCAGTATATTACTTATTGTGTACACTTGCACGTTGACACCTATAGCATTAGAAATTGCACACCATTGACATAATCATATCGATTATTTGATCTCGACTGAAAAAAAAATTAACTCTAGTGAGAAATTCTTTAGTTATTTGTGACTTTAGATTGAACATAAAATACCAAATAAATCTAACATCGTTGGTATCCAAGTCCTCTGGTTCGTAGAAACTTTTAGGCGGGTTGTATGGCCTAAAGATAAGTGATCGATGGTGGTCATCTAATGGCAATGTGGTGTCATTATGCTTTTCTTTTTTTGCAAATTGCTTAAACTGTACAAAGTATTATACAGTTTTCAATTGAACAAAATGCACGGCAAGTAGTCAAAATTGTAAAATCTTCTCATTCATCAACCCAAGTGGGAATCGTAGTGTAGTATCTCTTCACAGATTGATAGTATGGTTCTTTGTTCTCTTTACTAGTCTTTTTCAAAACTTGCTTCGACTTCATCTGTGTGAGCAACTAAAAAAATTAAGGTTGCACAATTGTATACAAATGTATACACAAAATTACATGCTTTGCATATACTTGCAGTACGTGATCTAAATTTTTCTAATAGTTCTGAATGCAATATGTTCTTTGAGACCATCCATTTAAGGTTTTGAGGATGATTCACACTCATTAGGGTGCCATACTTTAATGCAACTCCTCCAACTGCTTTAAAAATATAGGCACTTGTATATCACATGCTCCATTTTTAGAGTGACAATTTAATTTGGGGTATATTTTCTTTTGAGAGAGTCACTCTTACTTGTGAGGTTTTGAGGTTTGATGTATCATTCTTAAAAGTGGCTTGATTAATGTAGCTTTGATAATTGATCATTTTACATGATTTTACTGAACTATTTTGTGCAGGTGTCATTTTCTTTAGGCTGAAGATAATGCTTATACTTTTATTTGATTGTTGTCATTAATCTGATGAAAGAAGTAAACACAATTTAAAAAAAAATATTTTCAATTTGAGTTTGAAATTTTACTAAACTTTTATCACTTAAATTTCTAGGACCTAGCAATAAGCTGGTTGGGGGGTGTGATTGACACTAAAAAGTGTACATTTAATAAGGATAAAATTATTAGTTTTTCACTTATTTTGTCGATTAATGTGTTCATTACTTATAAATTATATAAATGCTCCCCAAATAAATCTTTGTTAAATTAGTTCGCAATATGTTAATTTTTATCTTATAAATAGTTTTCAGAAATAAATGCAAGAAGCCTGGACATATAAGATCAGAGTGCCCACTTATCAACAAACTCAAGAAGAAAGCAATGGTTGCAACTTGGGATGATAGTGAGGAAGAATCAAGTGATGAAGAAGGATCACAAGAAGTATCAAACCTAGCACTCATGGCAATAGGAGGGGATGATGATCTCAATGAGGTAAGTGATCCCACCTATGATGAATTGTATGATGCTTTTAAAGATTTGTATAATGAGTTGATGAAGATTGGTAGAAAGAATGTATGTCTTAAAAAGGAAATGGCAAAGCTTAAAAATGAAAATGAATCTCTAAATGCAAGAATTGTATGCCTAGACGCAGGGAACAAAACACTGCATGATGAAATTGCATTATCAAATGAGAAACCTAGCATCTTACATGAGCATTTAGAATCACACATAGATGAGTTGAAAAATAAGAACAAAGTGATCAAGAAAAAGAGTAATGAATTGAATGAAATTGTTTTGAAATTTACAAATGGGCAAAAGATGTTGGATAATATGCTTAACTCACAAAAATGTGTTTTTGATAAAGGAGGACTTGGATATAAGCCTAACTTGAAGCAAAAGTATTATAAGAATTATTTTGTTAAAGCTACCTCCACAAATGATCATAAGATTGTATGTCATTATTGTAATCAAAATGGTCACATGAAATATAGATGTCCCATGAAAAGGAATGCATATTATGGTGTCAAATGCATTTGGGTTCCAAAAGGAACCGTTGCTAACTCTCAAGGACCCAAAAAGCTTTGGGTACCTAAAACTTGAGACTTTTTCATGTAGGGCTTGAAGAAGAAGAAAAATAAATGGTACTTGGACAGCGGTTGTTCAAGGCACATGACCGGAAACTATGCATGGTTCTCAAGCTTCACCAAAATTGAAAATGGTGGAGACGTATCTTTTGGAGACAACTCCAAAGGAAAAATTCTTGGAATTGGAAATGTTGGTAAAGTCTCTTCAACTCTAATTGAGAATGTATGTTTGGTTGAAAACTTGAAACACAACTTAATTAGCATTAGTCAATTATGTGACAAAGGTTATAAAGTTATCTTTGATAAATTTAGTTGTGTTATTGAGAACTCATGTGATGGCAAAACCTTATTTGTTGGAAATAGATGTGGTAATGTTTATATCATTGACATAGAATGTGCATCTACTCTTGATAAATGTTTTTCGGCATTGCATGATGATTGTTGGTTATGGCATAGAAGGTTAGGACATGCAAGTATGGATTTGATTTCAAAAATTTTGAAAGATGATTTAGTTAAAGGTCTTCCGAAAATTGGTTTTCAAAAGGATAAGATTTGTGAAGCTTGTCAATTTGGAAAACAAATTAAAACTTCTTTCAAGAATAAAAACCATATTTCTACTTCACAACCACTTGAACTTCTTCACATAGATCTTTTTGGGCCATCTAGATATGCAAGTCTAAATGGCAAATATTATGCATTTGTGATAGTGGATGATTATTCTAGATATACATGGGTATTATTCTTAGCCAATAAGGATGATGCTTTTGATGCTTTTAAAGTGCTTTGTAAGAAATTATAAAATGAAAAAAGGCATGGTATTGTATGCATTAGGAGTGATCATGGAGGAGAATTTGAAAATCATGCATTTGAGAGTTTTTGCAATAATCTAGGCATTGAGCATCAATTTTCATCACCTAGAACTCCACAACAAAATAGAGTTGTTGAGAGAAAGAATAGGTCTATTCAAGAAATGGCTAGGACCATGTTAAATGAAAATGCATTACCAAAATATTTTTGGGCCGAAGCCGTCAACACCGCTTGTTATGTTTTAAATCGGGTGTTGATTAAACCTAATCTTAATAAAACTCCATATGAGCTTTGGAAAGTGATGAGAACCATCAAGGGACCATTAAAACTTCAAGTGATCCTTTGCACATTCATGGAGGCCCAATTACAAGAGCAAGAGCCAAAAAGATGCAAGCTGCTTTAAATGGATTAATTGAGAAAATATGGATTGAAAATGCAATTCAAGATGCAAGACATCATGAATTGGGCTTGAAGAGAAGACAAGGCATTGTGGGCATTATTCAAGTCATTGGGCAGCCAAATACACAAGTTGTATCAAATGCAGAAAGGTCAAATTCGGAATAAAAACTGTATTGATTGAGCCAGAATTAAAATGCAAGCTATATACTGTTCGAAAGATAATTAAGTTAGCTTTCCAATAAATTTTACAGAGCTGGATTTGGAGTTCTCTAGAAGGAGTTATGACCAATTCTTTACAGCTTGTTCAGACTTGGGATTTTCAACGAATCCTTTGTTTTTCAACTTATTTGTTTGTTTTGTTTCAAGTTTGTCAATGATAGCATTAATTATAGTAGGCTAGCATTAAGTTTGTCAAAGATAGCATTGATCATGGTGGGTTGGTGAAGACTTTTGAAACATCTTTTGACAAACTTACTTGGAGGGTTGTTCCAATGTTTCCATTTGTATTTTTAGGATCTTGGGTTCCTTTTAGCCTATTTAAATTCAGCAACCTTGGTATGTAAGGAGATTAAAATGTTATTTTGAATTTGAAAGATTATTCTTTCTTTGGTTCTTTTGAGAACTAGTGAACTTATCAAGAATTTACATTCTTGTGGTGTTCCAAATTTAGACTTATCACTCACCTTCTCATCTTTTTCTTGAGTGTGGCGTCAATACCCTTCTCTATACCTTTGGTTCATGTTTTCTTAAGCATTGGGTCAAGGTTTTTGTTTGCCATAAATCTGTTTAGAACTTTCTTGGGAAGTTGAAACTACAAATTAATTGTAGGATTGAAAGTTTCATTGTGGGATTCGTATCAGAAAGATAGCAAACCCAACATTGGCTATTTTAAAGTTTTTGGATGCAAATGTTTTGTTTTGAACACAAAAGATAATCTTGGTAAATTTGATCCAAAATCTGATGTTGGTATTTTTCTTGGTTATTCAAATTCAAGCAAAGCTTATAGAGTCTATAACAAAAGAACTTTAGTTGTGGAAGAATCTATGCATGTCACATTTGATAAGTCTAACCCCTCCTCTACGGAGAAAGTCGTTGTTGATGATAATGCAAAAGAAAAACAACAAGAAGAAGCATCAAATGACAACCAAGAAGACGCACCACATGGAATTCAAGAGGAACATCATGAAGAACCAAATGTGGAGCAAAATGAAGGTACTTCTCAAACACTTCCCAAGGAGTGGAGGTATGTCTCTTCTCACCCTAAAGATGTAATTTTAGGAGATCCCTCACAAGGTATTACAACTAGATCATCACTTAGAAATACTTGTGAGCATAATGCATTCATCTCTCAAATTGAACCAAAATCCTTTGAGGATGCAGAAAATGATGAATCTTGGATTATGGCAATGCAAGAGGAGTTAAATCAATTTGAAAGAAACAATGTGTGGGAATTAGTTCCTAAACCAGAACATCAATCTATAATAGGTACTAAATGGGTGTTTAGAAATAAGATGGATGAATCCGGCGTGGTTGTAAGAAATAAAGCTAGATTAGTGGCTCAAGGTTACAACCAAGAAGAAGGAATTGATTTTGATGAAACCTTTGCACCTGTAGCAAGGTTAGAATCCATTCGGATGTTGTTAGCATATGCATGTCATAAGGATTTTATTTTATATCAAATGGATGTCAAGAGTGCTTTCTTAAATGGTTATATTTTGGAGGAAGTTTATGTGAAACAACCTCCTGGTTTTGAAAATGAAAAATTTCCAAATCATGTTTATAAGTTGCTTAAAGCCTTGTATGGATTAAAACAAGCACCTAGAGCATGATATGATAGACTTAAAAATTTCTTGCTAGAAAATGACTTTTCTATGGGTAAAGCGAATACTACTCTATTTGTTAAGCATAAGAACCAAGACATACTTATTGTTTAAATTTATTTTGATGATATTATTTTTGGTTCTACTAATGAGTTGTTGTGTAAAGAATTTTCATCGTGTATGAGCAAAGAATTTGAGATGAGTATGATGGGAGAGTTGAAATACTTCCTTGGACTTCAAATCAAACAAAACGAGGAAGGAATTTTCATAAATCAAGCCAAGTACGTAAAGGATCTACTCAAACGATTCAGCATTGATGATTCAAAGACCAAGAATACACCAATGAGCACAACAACCAAGCTGGACAAAGATAAAAAAGGTAAAGAAGTGGATATCAAAATGTATCGAGGTATGATCGGATCCCTACTTTATTTGACTGCAAGTAGACCCGATATCATGTTTAGTGTATGTTTGTGTGCAAGATTTCAGTCATGTCCCAAGGAATCTCATTTGCTCTCAGTTAAAAGAATTTTCCGTTATTTGAGTGGAACCATAGATATTGGCCTTTGGTATCCTAGGGGAACTCATATAGATTTAACATGTTTTTCGGATGCGGACTTTGCCGGTTATAAAGTGGATAGGAAGAGCACTAGTGGAACTTGCTATATTTTAGGACACTCTCTTGTTTCATGGTTTAGCAAGAAATAAAATTCGGTTGCATTTTCAACTACCGAGGCTGAATATATAGCTGCCGGAAGTTGTTGTGCACAAGCACTTTGGATGAAACAAACTCTTAGATATTATGGCATTAATCTTGAACAAATTCCTATTAAGTGTGATAATACTAGTGCTATAAACCTTTCAAAGAATCCCATTCAACACTCTCGAACCAAGCACATAGAAATAAGACATCATTTCTTGAGAGATCATGTTCAAAAGGGAGATATTGCATTAGAGTTTATTTCCACGGAAAAACAACTTGCAGATATTTTCACAAACCGCTTTGCGAAGAACAATTTTCAAAAATTCTGCATGAACTTGGGATGATGAAATTTTTGCAATAACGTCTCTAATCATGCTATTGAGTGTACTGAATTGATTGACTATTATTTATGAAATGCTTGAGCTTGATAGACAAATGATGAATTTGCATTGATAACTTTTGATTATATGAATTAATTGGTTGAAAACATGTTCATGAATCATGCATTAAAATGGCTCATAAAATATTTTCAGATCAATTAAATGATCTTGGAATATATTATTTGCTGGCCAAAAATTAAATCAAATGTTCGAAATTACAGATAAAATAAACGGTTAGCCGTTTCCTATAAACGGATCACCGTTTAATTCCAGAAACGAGATTATGTGTCTGTTCGTTTACTCTTTCACCATTTGCTACAATCGGTGAACCGTTTTTCAACAGAGAGTCCTCTAACAGTTACTCCTTAGCCGTTACGCGTTTAAGCCTTCACCGTTACCTATTCCTTAGTCTCTGAAAGTTACCCTTTAACCGTTTAAATAAACAGTTAACCGTTTTCGAGAGTATAAAAACTGTTCAAAGGTTTTTCTTCTCCTTCTCCAGTTACCCTTTCACTGTTTCCACCATTGTTGCGCAGCCGAAGGTTTCTCTGTCCTCAAACCCTCATTTTTCTTGCTTTTCTTGCCAAATCAAACCTTCAAAATCATTTCTTATCACCCTTAGAACAATTCTACCGATTCAAAACTTCAAATCGAGCCCAAAATTCAAAAATCCCAAATCTAAACCCTAACTGTCGCGGGTCGGGTTTCTTCGTTTTTAATCCGATTTTCACCTTTCTTTAACCAAATTGAACATTCTACTCTTTCTTAAAACCTTTATCGATTTACTTTCGTCTCATCTTATCTCTCTTGCATTTTCAACACTTCATTACGTTTCTCCATGGCTGAACCCTCTCGGAGAAATCCCAGGCATAAATCTGTGCCTCCAAGGAATCCTATACCACAACGGGAAGTCTCTGAATTTGCAAGGATTCACTTCCCCACACCTTCCTTGGCCAAGCGGTTCGAAGAATGCTTCGATGGTCGAAAGGTACTTGACTCCTTCTTTGTTAACATTGATGATTTCCGTAATTTAGTTGTATGTGGTAGAAGTATTCGGGATATGCTTCAGCCTTGGGAGTCTGGCATTGATTTTGATGACCGAGTTTATCCAAATTTAGTGCGAGTCTTTTACTCCAACATGGAAATCTCCAATACTCGCCCAAATAGGATAGTTACTCAAGTCGGCCGTGTGCCAATAGAATTTGATGATGCGGACTTAGCTGACCTTCTTGGTATCTCTTGTGAGGGGCTTGATATTTACACCTCTAGGAAAGCCCTCTCCTTTGACAGTTTTTCTCATACTCATGGTGTCCGTAATATATGTCGTCGTCGAGACTTATCGGATGAGATTTGTTTGCTTCCGTTTCAGTCTCAACTTTTACCTCTCCAAGTTCGTATTCTTCACTCTATTTTACAGCACATAGTGACACCTAGGAAGGGTCACTCGGATGAGGTTACGAGGTTGGACGTTGCCCTATTAGATAGCCTTCTTACAGACCGTCCCATTAACCTCGGGTATATTATTGTGCGACATATGTTAAGTACTCCCGCGGTCAATCACCGCTTGCTTCCTTATGGCAGTATCATCACTAAGATACTGCGATGCTTTGAGGTTCCACTTCTTGATACTGGACATATGGAGACTCGACGACGGATTGGTCCCGAGGCCATGACTAGTATCGGTTTCTCTAGGAAGAATGGAGTGTGGATAAAGACAAGCAACTCCAAAAACCGGGATACCTTGATTGCTCCAGAGGACGATCGAATGCTCAATGATATCTATCCTCCAGATCAGCTTCCTGACTTTAGATTAGGAGCTCATCCTCCTCCTCCGCGTCGTCGTTTTGTCCCTCGGCCTCCAGCTGACTCAGACTCTGAGGAGTGTGCGATGGATGCTGACATTCCCTCCTCTTCCGAGCCACCTCCTGCTCCTGAGCCATCTGCTATTCCTGAGCAGCCATCTGCCGCTATGCCGCCTTCAGCTCCAGTTCAGCCTCCTGCTTCAGACGTTGTCCAGCAGTTGGTTACTGATGTTCACCGGATCTCGGAGTGCCAGCAGCTGATTCTTGATCGGTTGGACACCATTTCCCGTGACCACCAGCAGCTTTGCTCTAACTTTCAGACTTTCCAGCAGCAGAGCATTGACCAGCAGCTCGAGCTTATCGTTGGACAGCGCACTCTTCTCCGCTATTTCGGCTATGATTTGGGGAGCACATCTTCTCCGCCTCCGTAGTTTTTGAGTTCTGTTTTCGCACATACATTTTACATTTTGGTTGTTAGCATTTTTATATTTTTTTTGGATTTTGATGCATATGTTTGTGATGTTCTTGATGATTAGATGATTGATGATTGGTGATTGCTGATTGTTGGTTATTGAAGTGTTGGTTTATTTGTGGATATTGGAGTGTTGGTATGTTTGTGGATATTGGAGTGTTGTTTTGTTTTGTTCATGGAGTTGTTGGCTTGTTGAAAGAAGAAGTTGGTGTTAATCTATTTTTGGAAGTGTTTTATCTCAGTTTGTATTAGTGGTTTCGATCATTTTTAAGGGGAAACTCTGCCAAAATTTTCGCTTGCCAAAACCGGGCAACTTCTTTAACGGATTTGCGTTTTTCTTATTCTCTCTTTTCTTTTTGATGATGAAGGGGGAGATCATTATGGTTTTTAAGATGGATTTAAAATGGGGAGATTTAAGAATGTTTTTTTTTTCTTTTCTTGAGCAAAAATCCTTTTATTGAGCATTTCTGAATTTGGCCATACATTTAGGGGGAGCACATATTAAGGGGGAGTTAAACATTGATTAGAATTTGTCATCATCAAAAAGGGGGAGATTGTTAACATAAATATGTTAATAATATTGATTTTGATGATAACAAATTTTAAATGTATTTTGATAAAATTATTGGAGCTATTCTTTAATAAACAAAAGCCTTGATAATTATTCCATTCATTGTTTCATAAAAGATGGACCTTAAAATTCAAAAATGATTCTCTGTAAAATCTGTTTTAAAGTGTGATTCTGGAAATAAACGGTAAATCGTTTTCCATCAAACGGCTAACCGTTTAATGCCAGGGAGCAACATATTTCCTAAACCTCTAACCGTTTATGAAAAACGGAAAACACAAAAGATGAGAAGGTTACTGGAACTTAACGGTGAACTGTTTGTTTAAACGGTTAACTGATTAACACCAGAGAGCAACATATTGCCTAAAGCTCTAACCGTTTATGAAAAACGGAAATCACCAAGAATGGAAAGGCTACTGGAACTTAACGATGAACCGTTTATTTTAAACGGTTAACTGATAACGTCCAGAATTGAAGGTTGTCCTCCTCTGGCACTGACTAACAAAAACTGATAAGGCTAAATTGTTTTGCAGGTTACTGGAGCCAAACGGCTAACCGGTTAATACAAACGGTTAACCGATAATATCCAGAAAAGTTACTTCACGCAAGTCATTAACCGTTTAGTGTAAACGGATATCTAATGCTCATCTTGCAGGTCTCTGGAAGTTAACGGCGAAAGGGTAATCCCAAACGGCAAACCGTTTATTTGAAATCTGGCCCAACGGTAACTTTGACCAACCGAAATGGTTAACCATTTAGGGTTAACGGCGAACCGTTTTCTGTCTGACAGTTTGTAACAGCTAGATTTTCAGCTCCAAATATAAATAAGCTCATTCAAATTCAAAGCAAGTTTAACACAACATGACCATTGAGCAAATATTCAAGAATACAATCTTCATAGAGCTTAAAAACACATTCTCTCTTCATCTATTCACACATTGGGCATTGATTTGTAATCTTAAATATTGTGTGAGAGAAAAACAATTTGTAATCTTTTGCTTTGAGTGATTGTAAGTGTTGGGATACACTTGGGTTAAGAGATTGGGGATAATCTCTTGTTGTAAAGGTTTATTGACACCTTGGAAGTCAAGTGTAAGCATTTGAAGCCTTGGAGGCTTGCTTAGTGGAATCATCAAGCCTGGAAAGCTTGGAGGCGTGGACGTAGGTGAGGTTGGCTGAACCACGTAAAAATCTCGGTGTTTGAATCTCTCTTCCCTTATCTTTTTATATTGTGATCATCTTAATTGTTATTGCTTTGAATTTGGATTATAATTGCATTAAGATTTTCTTTAATAATTTAAATAATTTTTTAGAATCCCAATTCACCCCCCCTCTTGGGTTGCATACTTGTATTTCAAAAAGAAGAAAAAGAAGAAAAGGACACAATTCCTCAACTGCACTCTATTCTCTCTCGACTTAAGCTCTCTCTACTCAGCTCTCTCCTTCTCCACGAATCTCTCCCTGCATTTCCTTGCCTTTTACAGGCAAGGAATGCATTATCTTTATTTATTATTATTATTATTATTATTATTATTATATATGTACATTGAAATGTGTAATGGTCAAGTGGCCATCACGAGAAACCAAATTGCTTGGTTTTTGTTCTTTTGTTTTTTTTTATCTTTTTTACTCATTTTCATTTTTTTATCTTTTTTATTCATTTTCATTTTTTATTATTGTTTTATTTATTTACATCTCCTCAATAATGCTTCCAAATTGCTCCAGCAGTCCTTTTTTGTTCCCGCTTTAAATTCTAATTTATTTTTGAAAAATATTTATAAGATAAAAATTAACATATTGCGAATTAATTTAACAAAGATTTATTTGGGGAGCATTTATATAATTTATAAGTAATGAATGCATTAATAGACACAATAATTCAAAAACTAATAATTTTATCCTTATTAAATGTACACTTTTTAGTGTCAATCACTTACACTGCCTGATTAAGCGCTTGAAGCATATTCTTGATCCTTGTAGCTTGTTCTATCCTTGCTGTAGGCGGGTATTTTAGGGCAGCTGCAGCTGTAGATTCTCCTACAATTCTCTCCACTATCCTTATAGTAATGGCTCCTTCATTCTTTATTCGCTAATCACTATCCTTAAATTGCACTCCCGAGGCTTCACAAATTCTCGTGATAAGAGAAGGGAACAGTAATGCAACAAATTTTTGCTCTTTCATAGCACAATCCCTAATTTCCCTCTTAATGATTTTGCCTACATTTATCACTAAGCCCTTAACTATGCCAATAGAGGAGGCCGAGTCTGTCTTAAGAGACTATTGTCGTGTAGGTAGTTGGCATTAATTGAGATTTCAAAATCTTGACCCAAACTTTGGCTATATGTTTCAAATCTATTCTACTAACCACTCATCCCTCTTCATTCATCCACTTACTACCAGGAACAATCAATGTTTTGAAAACTTCCCCCCATTTTTTCACCGTCATGTTCTAAGCAAATTGCGTGTATTCACACTCTATGGTAGTGGATTAATCATAAAAGGCGTTAATAATTCTAGAGTCTAAAGGGACTTGTACTTGAGGGCCATCTTCGCCTTCCTACAACATTATAAATGTTGCCTATTAGACCCATGGATTGCTTGGGGAATATGAAGCCCTTTTTCGTGGCTCTATAAATTCCTCAAATTTGTCTTCAGCCTTGTAGCTATGAAAGCGTGAATGGTCCTTTAATCGAGCAGCTCTCGTCTTGAGCTTTGGCATTACTAAAGCATACTAGACAGAATTGTATGGTGCCTAAAAGAGAAGTAAATTGTAAAAGAAATTGAAAATAATAATGAGAGTTATCGATGAGAAGAGAAAGAATTATGGTGAGTGTGAAAGACGCCACAATGAATCCCTAATTTATAGCTGGCGATAAAATAGAAAAAAAGAAAGGTAATTAAGAAGATTTGAATTTTAAAACAAATCTAATTTAAAAAGGAAATGATATTTGTCACAATAATTTAGGGATTGTACAATCCTTCCTTATATGCAACTCTGGTCTACTAACGCCAGCCTGACACATTCCCAACAGTAAAAATTTCCTCAGTTTCGCCAATGCAATTGTAAATATCGCTGCTGTAGCAATTAATTCGGTGCTGCAATAATTGCGATAAATTCCCCTGTTGGATGAGAACCACTTTCAAACTGTAATGTGGCATGTGATGCTGCAGCAACTTTATGTCAGTTTCTTTGCCCCCCTTTTTTAATTTATAAAAATATGCTGCAACAATCTATTTAAAATGACAAAAATCGTAAATTAAAGCATGTAAAATTAAACTTAATTTTTAGGAAAAATTGAAACAACTCCCCTCATTATTGGGTTGCCTCCCAATTAGCTCTTGATTTTAGGTCCTTTAGACAGACCATCTTGATTGCTCATGTTGGGTCCCTCAGGGATAAGTCCTTCCTTGGGTGATTCACAGCAGCTCCCATGTAATGCTTCACTCTGTGCCAATTAACCTTGAATTCTTGACCTGTTCTCTCATTTAAGAGTTCAACAGCCCCATGAGGATATACTTTGACAAGCTTGAAAGGTCCTAACCATCTAGATTTCAATTTTCTAGGAAAGAGCTTTAATCTTGAGTTATAAAGAAAGACTTGAGTGCTTGGAATGAGTTACCTCTGCTGGATTCTCTGATCATGCCATTCCTTGGCCTTTTCCTTATAAATTCTTGCATTTTTATAAGAGAATAACTTGAACTCCTCTAGCTCACAAAGTTGTAATTTTCTTTGCTTTGCTGTAGTAGTCATGTCCATTTTCAGTTCCTTGACTGAAAAGTGATCTCCTAGAAGAAGATTCATCATCCATGGAAACAAACACATCTTCAACTTCTACATCCTCTTCATCTCATATTTCTCTTTCTTCTACTCTCTCTCTTCCCAAATCATGCTCTAAACACATAACCTCCAAAATTGAGAATCTTGTTGAATATTCTTATATTCCAGAATCCGCTCAAATCAATGAGTCCCAGTTTCCCATCATGAGTCCTTACAATCTCTACAAATAGAAAACTTCTTTCACTAGAAGTATTCGGACCCCTCATCTCCACTAAAAGACCACTCCCAAAAGAGTATATCCAGTCTTCTAGGCTGGACCAGTGTGCTCTACAAGCCTCACAGAGTGAACAATATGTCACTATGGAAATACCTTCAGATCTCGTTGCCAACTGGAAACGAGAAGGCTACACACACCTCCATCTTGGTGGGGTACGATTAATTCTCACTCTTCATGGTTGAAAAGGCTTACCTGTTATAGCTAGAATTGCTCTCCTAGACACCAGGTTCAAGGAGTACCAACACGCTGTTATAGGTACCGTTCTGACAACACTTCATGCTGGTAGTGTCTTATTAACCTTTTACCCCAATTTCAACCTCTCTCTTGAGGATCCCAATCTTCCAACAACCCTTAAAGTCCAGATCCAGCTCCAAGGAGCAGAACAAACACCCACATCAAAGATTGCAACCCTCCATAATCAAATAGTCTATCGATTACAGAATCATGCCCTAGATCTTCCTACACCATACACAACTTATGATGCCTTGATGATCTTGGCAGACACAGACACAATTCCAACCATTATCCAAATCCCCAAACAAATCCAGAAACAAGAATTGCTCAGGCTCATGCCTATTGAATGGCTAACTAACTATGAGCATTTTCACCAAAATTCGAAACCAGTACAAACCACAGAAGCCACGCTTAACAGACGACCAAATGGTCAAGTTAAATTATCTTTTCAAACCCCTGACACCGAGCCTGTTTCAAACAGTCCACAACTTTCCTATACTGCTATGATCACAGCAGTTCAAACTGGTCAAGAAAAGAAACTTCCTATTCATGGTTTTTCCTCCGAAGGGTATCCAGTATATCCTGATAAAGTCAATGGTCATTTTCTATGGGATGTTCCTGAAGCCCATATGTGCAACCCGGGTTGTCCTTGCTTGGATGATACGGATATTGACGAAGAATTTGAAATTATGCGGAGAAAGAAAAAGAAAAAGAAAAAATCTTCTTATCCACCATCATCTTGCAAATCTTTTCCTCCACATCCTCCACCAGATCCCAAACCTCATGTCCATCCAATCAGATCTTGCCTTATGTTTTCAAGTCACTCCTATGAAGAATCCTTTCCACCACTTGAAAAACAAACAGACACACAAACTCGTGTCACCTCCAAACCTTTTGTTCAATCTCCAATTACAGCCTCTGGGTAACCTGAAGAACCAAAACAGTATGAAGCTATTTTGAATTGGCAAACCAAAAATGCCAATGCTCAAAATCATACTCTCCAACAACTCGGTAAGAAAATTGACCGTGTTGCCACTCAAGTCTCCCAGACTGAAACTAAAGTTGATTCGATCAGCAGTCGTTTAGATCAGATGTATATACATCTCCAAGACCGGATCTCTGAGCTAGATGCCGATTTCAGACGGATGATCAACAATCATATCTGGGGTCCAGAGTTTAATAAAAAAGAAGCTGAGATCAGAAAACTCAAAGCTGAATTGTCCAGGATTGATGCTGAAAAGACTCGACCTTCCTTTTTTACTCAATCACAACCTACACCCGTATCTCCTCCGTTCTTTGAAACATATTCACCTTTCTACACACCATCCCGGCCTCAACAACATGTTTATAATAAGTTCTTTGGTTTCTCCCACCTTCAACCGACTCCTCAACCATCTTCACCCAAAAAGGCACGATCTAAAGTCAAAATCTCCGAACCACGTCCCAAGGCCACTTCCTCTTCCTCTACATCTACAATCCCTTCAGAAGAATCACCACAAGACCGTCCCGAGCCTCTTAAAAAAGATAAAGGCCCAATGGATCAATATTATTATCATACTGTCCAGACCCAATCTTCAGATTCCTCCGACTCTTCTGAGCCTGAAACACACAATTCATGTTCATCCTCCTCTTAGGAGAATATAGACAGCTCCAATTCATGGAATCTCCGATTGGTACAGCCCTCAATCTTATTCATGAGCAATTCATCGGTGAAAAAACTGCTTCCACTGAAGCAGACAGAAAAGAATACCATCAGATGAAATGTTGTTCTCTTAAAAGACATCTTCTGGATGCTTATTACAAAAGAATGAGTATTCTATTCTACAAGCTAAATGGGTTCAATGAGCCATCTCTTAAACATGTCTTCATTGCCTCTCT
Organism: Citrus sinensis; assembly: GCF_022201045.2. Taxonomy (NCBI): domain Eukaryota; kingdom Viridiplantae; phylum Streptophyta; class Magnoliopsida; order Sapindales; family Rutaceae; genus Citrus; species Citrus sinensis. The sequence goes on from NC_068560.1 coordinate 12,384,666, forward strand.
TCCCCCTGAGTTACAACCCGATCTTCAAAGAAAACTCACAGCCACAAATCTGAGCATAGCTGATATCTCTCTGGGAAAGATTTTTCAAATGGCCATGCTATCTCTTGATAAGATCTGTGAACAAAAAGAATTCTTCAAAGATCTCATGGAAGACAAGAAACCCTTCTCTGAAGCTTGTAAAAAACCTTATCTCAAAATTGAGTGTAAGGATGAAAAGAAATGTGTTTGTCCAACCACAAAGAAACGACATTTCCGGAAACACTTCCACAGAAAGTCATCCTCCAAAAAACCTTTTCGGTATTTCAAAAAGAAAGATGTTTCTCAGTACCGAAAGAAAAAATCCAACCGTCGTTTTATTTGCAAGAAACGCGGTCACTTTGCCCGCAATTGTCCACACAAACCAGCCAAAGTTGTTCGTCTTATACAACATCTTCAACATTCTTCTTTGCTATCTGAGAATGATGATGTCGAATCAAATTTTTCAGAACAGTCAACCCAAGATGATTAGACTGCCTTTCTAATTGCAGAATCTTCAGTTCTGAAGATATTTCCGTCATCTCTACAGTTCAAACTGTTAACCATGTTTCCACTATTCCAAGGCCTTCTTTCAAGATGTCCATCGTTCCTTCTAAATTCCATAAACCTATTCCTGTTATTGGGTTTATTGACACTGGTGCGGATACCAGTATGATTGATCCTTCTGTTCTTCCATCAGATAGTTAGGAACCTCATTCTAAACTTTTCTGAGTAGTTAATGGTGAGACCTTTGAAACAACTTTGATTACCAAGAAAACCCATTGGTATTCAATTCTTTCCAAATTGTATAATTTGGAAAAAGATTGTAGCCTCCAAACTTCCAGATAAAGATTTACTCATCGGTTTTGACATTCTTCATTTGGTTAAAAACCTTTTCCTTACCAGTTCTGGAGTTCGCTACAAACAAATGTTCTTGCCCTATACAGACACTCTCCGTCTGTATGCCCTTTCAGAGACACCATCTCCATACAGTCATATCTCAAAAAAGCTCTTAAGAGTTCTGTCCAGAAAACCACTCACAGTTCCACCATCCTTCACCTCTTTGGAAAAATGAACAATTCTTCATTCACCTTCCCTTCAAACTCAATGAAGACATAAACCCCACAAAAGCATCACACCCGAGTATGTCTCCTTCAGACCTCTTACTTGCCAAGCAAGAATGCTCTCAGTTACTCCAACAAGGTCTTATTGAGTCTACTAATTCAGATTAAGTCTACTCCAACAAGGCCTTTTATGTTGAAAAACGATCTGAATTAGTTCGTGGGAAAAAGAGATTAGTAATTGATTACCAGCCACTCAATTCTTTTCTTAAAGATGATAAATTTCCCCTTCCAAAAATCCAGACCCTGTTTGTCCATCTTCAAGGGGCTCGTATCTTCTCTAAGTTTGATTTAAAAGCTGGTTTTTGGCAACTTGGTATTTCACCAGTTGACCGTCACAAAACTGCCTTCTGCATCCCTGATGCCCATTACCAATGGACGGTTATGCCTTTTGGTCTCAAAGTCGCTCCCTCCTTATTTCAAAAAGCCATGACCAAAATCTTTAGTCCTATTCTCCATCATGCATTGGTCTACATTAATGATTTCTTGTTATTTTCTTCTAACCATGAGAGCCACCAGAAGCTCCTTTTAGATTTCTTTCACATTGTACAGGCACATGGCATCATGCTTTCTGAAAAGAAAAGTAGCATAGGAAAGGAATCAATTGACTTTCTTGGCATGGTGATTAAAGATGGCCAGTATCAGCCTGGTCCCCATATTGCAATCGAATTACTCAAGTTTCCGGACACACATCTCAATAGAAAGCAGATACAACAATTCCTCGGGATTGTTAATTATGTCCGTGATTTTATCCCAAAACTTGCAATCCACACCAGCCAGCTGTCACGCATGCTCAAGAAATAGTGCCCTCCATGGGGCCCTGCTCAGACAGAAGCTGTCAAGCAGCTAAAGGTGATAGCACAATCACCTCCTCCACTCCGAATTCCCACAAGTGGACAACGCATCCTCCAGACTGATGCCAGCGATGATTATTGGAGTGCCATTCTCCTTGAAGACATCAATGGCGTGCGTCATTTCTGTGCACATGCAAGCGAACAATTCAAAGACTCTGAAAAGAACTACCATGTGATCTACAAAGATTTTGGCAGTCAAATATGGAATTAAGAAATTTGAATTCCATTTCATCAGCCACAAATTCCTCATCAACATGGATAACTCTTCTTTTCCCCGCATCTTTGACTTCAAGAACAAATTGCTACCTGACAAGCAATTACTCAGCTTCAAAACCTGGTTTGCTAAGTATGATTTCACTGTTCAACACATAAAAGGCAACCAAAACCTCATTCCAGACTTCCTCACCCGTCCAGCTATAAATAAACCCGTACTCATTTCCTCAATTCAAACCATTCCAGTTATAGCCATGAATCTCAACCAAAGAAATTTCCCCATGAACATCTCTTTCCAATCGGCTTATCAACTTCAAGATTTTGCAAAGAAATTCCTTTACAGGTTTTTCTTTAATGTTCAGACCAAAAAACCTGACCGCTTTCCTAATCTTTGCATGGAGCACCTGTTTCTCATAGGCCTCACTCTGTCCTCTCTGTCCATCTCTGAAGATGAGCTTTGGTATATGTGGTGTCTCACCACCTTGTATGCTACAAAGCTAGTTTTTCCCATCAAACCAGTCCTGACTCACCTTACCACTCCAGAGTTCTCACCAGACCTTCTCTAGACTCTCTTTGAATGGTATTCCCCCCTCACTTGGTGGCGCCAGCAACTCCAACATTTGTCTACCTTTCATGGATTAGACAAAATGTCAGCACAAGAAGCTAACATGTGGACTACAGCCTTCATTGTTCACAGGCCTTATTTTCAGCATCCAGAAACACGGGACTACTGGACACAGGACATGGCATATGAATGGAGAACTTACCCTCATCCTTATACCTTCATTCATGATACATCGGTCACCTCCGTTCTCAAAGCCTATCTCATGGAACTTAACAATGTTTCTCCACCTGCCACAGATATTCACCACACCTCCATTGGACCATCACACACCCTTGAAATAATTCCAAAAACACAAGGTTGTACTCCAGTTTCAAGTTCAAGTCCTCGCGGAATCCTTGTCATGGAACAATGTCCTGACTATACTAATGTCTTATTCCAAGATGCTCAGGACCCATGGGAAGACTTTCAGTCCCTTCTCCATACTGACACTCCCCGTTATACTGTCACAAACCCAGTCTCTCCTGCTCCATCTACCTCACAGCACATGTCTGAAGTTGATGAAGAAAAGTATCAGCAAGCTAAGGCGTATCTCGACCAGAGGCAGAGGCAGAGGCGTCGGCACAAGCACCAATATGAAAAAGACACAGGCGACATGTCACCATCTCGTTATCCCTCCACTCCATGACAACGCCTTATCTTTGTCGCACGAGTTTTGATAGCACAACCCATGTGACTCCCGTTTGTCTTTTGCTTTACTTTTGTTAAAGTCCTTGTCGGCATGCTTTACTTTTGTTAAAGTCCTTATCGGCATGCTTTACTTTTGCTAAAGTCCTTGTCGGTATGCTTTACTTTTGTTAAAATCCTTGTCGGTGTGCTTTACTTTTGTTAAAGTCCTTGTAAGTATGCTTTCCCTTTTGTCAAAGTCCTTATCGACATGTTTTGCTGTAAAAAAAGGTGTGCTATGTGATATGATCATTTGAGAGGTCCTATTCTCAATTATCGTCTATATAAGGCACCTTTGGTCTCAGTTGTAGGGGAGCCAATCTGAAATAAAAAAAGCTTAAGTTTTATACATCATGTTTCCCTAAACCTCTCTCTCTCTTCTAGGAATCGAAGAAATTATTTGAATTAATAATAGTACGCTCACTTCAAAATTTCTAAACTGAGTATGCTCTGCACTTGCCTCAAGCCTGAGGATCCCGTGCATCAGAAAGGTCCTGTTTATCCTCCAAAACTGATTTTTCTAAAATGAAAGTGTTTTCTCACAACGTTCACCATCTTTGAAGGTTTTCGGGTGGTATCGTGAAAAAATTGTTTTCAAAAATGAATTTCGGATTTGGTATTAACTGGATAAGTGTATATCAGCTGGAAACCAAAGTGTGCGGACTACTGGTCCAAAGGAGATTTAAATATCTTAGCTTGCCAAGGATCTCATCACTCTGGTGTAACAACGCCACGTACAACTACCCACTAGTATCAGAGCATCTTATCACTCTGGTGTAATGGCAAGTGATGCACTTTTCCATAAATAATTTTATATGGTGACATGCCAATTGGAGTTTTATATGTTCTTCTATAAGCCCATAAGGATTCATTTAATCTAAGTGACCAATCCTTTCTGTTGGGACACAAATTTCTCCAAAATCTTCTTTATCTCCCTGTTGGATACCTCTGCATGTCCACTTGTGTCCATTTGTTTGTGGATGATATGTTGTAGCAATCTTATTCTTTATTCCATACTTGGTCAATGTTGTAGCAAATGTTCTGCTGCAAAAATGTGTTCTTTCATCACTAATAATGGCTCTTGGAGTGCCAAATCTTGAGAAGATGTTTTCTAAAGGAACTTCACTAAAACCTTGGCATCATTGGTTGATAATGCTACAACTTCCACCCATTTGGAGGCATAGTCTACAGCCACTAAGATGTATAGGTTGCCGAAAGAGGGTGGGAATGGTCCCATAAAATCTATCCCTCATACATCAAAAAGTTCCACTTTCAAAATGTTAATGAGCGGCATCTCATGCTTTTGAGAGATGTTCCCTTTGACATCTGTCACAACATTTAACAAACTCATAAGTATCTCTAAAAATAGAGGGCCAATAGTAACCTGATTGTAGGACTTTTACTGTTGTCGTGTGCCCTCTAAAGTGGCCTCCATATACTGCAGCATGACAGGCCTGCAAGATGTCTGAAATTTCTATATCTGGTACACATCTTCTGATCACATGGCCTAAACACATCTTGTACAGGTAAAGCTCATCCCACTAGTAACTCTTTACATCATGAACAAACCTCTTTTTCTGTTGGTAACTCAAATCTAGTGGTAATAGTCCACTCACCAAATAGTTAGCAAAATCTGCATACCATGGGAATCCCGCTTGTTGTAGCATCTGAGAGTGTTGTAGCATTAACAATTGCTCATCAGGATGCTTTCATCTACTTGCAACCTTGAAAGATGGCCTGTTGCTTGATTCTCAGTGCCTTTTTTGTCCTTGATCTCCAAGTCAAACTCTTGTAGCAATAAGATCCATCTAATCAACCTTGGTTTGGCATCCTTCTTTGAAATCAAGTAATTTATAGCCGAGTGATCTATATAAACAGTCACTTTGGTGCCAACCAAATAACAACTTCCGGCAACTCTTTTTCAGTGGTAGTATAATTTAGTTGTGCATTAACTAAAGTCTTGCTGGCATAATAAATGGAATGAAAAATCATGTCTTTCTTTTGTCCTAGCACTGCTTCTAGGGTGTCAAAAAAACCCGCCCGGAGCGGATCCGGCCCGGACCCAGCCAATCTAATTTGGGTTTGTACTAAAAAAAGGGATTTGGGCATGAGATTCTCAAACCCGGGCATTTCTGGGCATGGTTCTGAGCTTAGCACCAAAAACTTGAAACCCATACCAGTTTCTTAATAAATTAAAAAAAGAAAATATAAATACAAAAATCAAAACCCAAATACCCAACCCAAATCGCCAAATGCCCAATTCCCTAATTTCCTCCAACACTCCAAGTCAACAGCAGCCACCACCCATTGTCGCCCGTCACATCATCTCTTCTCAGTTGCTGCCTTGGCTTGGCACGTAGCTTTGCTCAGTTGCTTCATCTATAGTGCGGCTGTGATAGTGAGTTGTTCGTGCAACCCCTTCTGGTGCCCGTCACAGCCATTGTCTCCAACTCTCTATTGCCACTTTCTCAACCACCATCACTCTGCCATCACAGCCAGTCAGTCTCAACCACCACTACCAGCCCCAAGTATTGATTTTTTACTTCTTAATTTTTCCTTTCATATAATTTTTCTGACTTAGTTAAAAAAATGATGAAATTATTATGATTATTTGATGTTATATTGTTTTATTTATGCTTTGTATTTTTTTGGATGCTAATATGTTATGATCGAGCTGATTTTTTATAATAATAAACATAAGTAATACAATAATATGAGCTGATTTTTATGATATTAAACATGTATAATACAGTAATAAGAGCTAATTTTTGAATTTTGATAGTAATAAACTTATGTAATAGGTGTTATATTTCATTAACATAAAAATATAGCCGCAGCACATACGATTGCTAATTTATGGGAAAAAAATCATTAATCGTGCAGTAAACTTATAGAGAGAAATATGGAAACTGACTTCCACAAGTTTTTTGCACACGTGTTTTGATAGTCTCCTTAATTTCTTTGCTATTGTAACAACATAGTAGTGCAATGTTAAACTAATAATGAGGTTGAGGATATTTCAATGTCAACCGTGAATGATAGGAAGAAAAAGGAAGAAAGTCTCTGATGCTTGGGAGCACTTTATAAAAATAATGGTTAATGGAGAACAAAAGGCAATTTTAAAAGCAAGATACCAATCAAGGACTTCGACTTTGAATAAACACAGCCGAAAATAGATGAAGCACTTTAGGGAAGTCTCAAATTGATTAAAAGAGAGGATGGAACTTGTGGTATTAGTTATGGTAATTCTGATCAAAATGTTTTATGGAGTTTGATAGCAAGAATGGTTATAATGCATGAGCTTCCACTTAGATTCGTGGAATATATAGGCTTTCGAGAAATGATGGCACATGCTAACCCCATGGTTATATGAAATCGAGGAGGTTAAGACTTTGCATTTATTGGGAAAAAATTATGGTAGAGTAGCCATTACTATGAATTTATGGACAACTAGTAATAAAAAAAGGGATATATGGTTGTGACAGCCCATTTCATTGACAACACCTGGAAATTGCATAGTCGAATCTTAAGGTAATTTGTATATAATTTTTTATTTGCTTAATTTTTCTTTTAATTTTTTATTACTTATATTAGATTTGTTTTTCAAGTTTAAATTGTTATATATTTTATGTTTGTGTATTTAATCCCAACACTTGAATATTTGATAGGTTTATCTATATTCCAAGCCCCCATACTGCTAATGCCCTTTCTAATGAATTAGTACAATGCCTATTGGATTGGAACGTGGATACAAAGTTATCTTCAGTGACATTGGATAATTATACCACTAATGACGCAATGGTGGAGAAATTGCTATTAAGGTTTGATACTGATGCCTTAATTTCTAGTGGTAAATTTTTTCATATGAGATGTACTGCTCATATATTGAACTTGGTTGTGCAGGATGGGTTGAAAGTTATAAAAAGTGGGGTTGGAAAGATTGAAGAGAGTGTGAGTTACTGGACACAAGCACAAAAAAGATATGATACTTTTGAGCTAGCTGCTAGACAATTAAAAATTAATTGTAAAAAAAATTTGAAATTGGATTATCCTACTTGTTGGAATTTTACTTTTGACATGCTTAAAGTAGCATTGATGTATAGAAGTATTTTTTCTTAGTTGCAACAACGTGAACCGAGTATAAGAGCTTGCCAAGTGATGAGGAGTGGGATTTGGCAGTCATAATGGTGGAGTATTTGAAATAATTTTACATGTTAACAGAGATTTTTTCGAGTAAAAAATACCCAACTGCTAATTTATTTTTTCCGTTGATATGTAAAATAAAATTGTCAATTAATAGGTGGTGGACCATTGATAACCTTGCTATTAGGATTATGGCTGATAAAATGGCTGACAAATTTGATAAATATTGGAATGACATTCATCCAATGTTAGTTGTGGCTGTTGTACTTGACCCAAGATATAAGATGATATTAATTCATTAAACATGCACATAAGCTTCATCATGAATTAGTGAAAGAATATGAATCGAAGGCAGCGATTGTGAGTGGTAGGCAAAATATTGGATTGGAAATTTCTCGTTCTGAATCATGTTCGAATTTGAATAAGTATTGGGATGTAGATGAGTTTGAAACATGTCGAAGCCAAAATAAGCGTGCTAACGTAATTAAGCGGAGTTGGATAGGTATTTAGATGAGGAATTGTTGGATTCCACTCTAAACTTTGATATTTTAGCCTTTTGGAAGATGCACACAGTCCAATATCATTAGTAGTCTCAAATAATCTTCTTTGATTTCCTAGAAGAAGATTACTCAAATATGGAAACATCTTCAACTCCTTCATCGTTCTCTTCTCATATTTCTCTTTCCTCTACTCTATCTCTTCTAAAATCATGTTCCAAACATCTGACCTCAAAAATTGAAAACCTTGTTGAATATTCCTATATCCCTGAGTCAGCCCAAATCAACGAATCTCAGTTTCCCATCATGAGCCCTTACAACCTCTACAGACAAAAAACTTCTTTTACCAGAAGTATCCGAATCTCCACCAAAAGACCATTACTAAAAGAATATATTCAGTCTTCTAAATTGGATCGGTGTGCTTTACAAGCCTCTCAGAGTGAACAGTATGTCACTTTAGAAGTACCCTCAGATCTTGTCACAAACTGGAAACGAGAAGGGTATACGCACCTCCATCTTGGCGGTGTAAGATTGATTATCACCCTCCATGGTCGAAAAGGTTTACCTGTTACAGCCAGAATTGCTCTCCTAGACACTAGGTTCAAACAGTACCAACATGCTGTTGTAGGAACCGTCCTAACCACATTCCATGTTGGCAGTGTCTTATTAACCTTTTACCCAAATTTCAACCTCTCTCTTGAGGATCCCAATCTTCCAACAACCCTTAAAGTCCAAATCCAGCTCCAAGGAGTAGAACAAACACCCACATCAAAGATTGTAACCCCCATCACCAAATAGTGTATCAATTACAGAATCATGCACTAGATCTTCCTACACCACACACTACTTCCGATGCCTTGATGATATTAGCTGACACAGACACCATTCCAACCATCATCCAAATTCCCAAAGAAATGCAGAAACAAGATTTGCTCAAACTCATGCCTCTTGAATGGCTAACCAACTATGAGCACTTCCACCAAAATTCTGAACCAGTTCAAACAAAAGAAGCTACGTTTGAAAGACGACAAAATGGTCAAGTCAAACTATCTTTTCAAACACCTGAAACCAAGCTTGTTTCAGACACTCCTCAACTTTCTTACATTGCTATGATTACAACAGTTCAAACTGGTCAAGAAAAGAAACTTCCCATTCATGGTTTCTCATCAGAAGGGTATCTTGTATATCCCGATAAAATCAATGGACATTTTTTATGGGATGTTCCTGAAGCCCATATGTGCAATCTAGATTGTCCTTGCGTGGATGATATGGATGTTGATGATGAATTAGAAGTTATGAGGAGAAAGAAAAAGAAGAAGAAAAAGTCTTCTTATCCACAACCATCTTGCAAATCCTTTCCTCCACAACCTCCACCAGATTCCAAACCTCCTACCCATCCAATCAGATCATGCCTTATGTTTTCAAGCCAATCTTATGAGGAATCATTCCCTCCACTTAAAAAACAGATAGACCCACAGACTAGAGTTACCTCAAAACCTTTTGTCCAATCCCTAGTTACAGCCTCTGGGCAACCAGAAGAACCAAAGTCAAAGGCCACTTCATCTTCATCTACCTCTCCGGTACCACTGAAAGATTCACCAAAAGCAACTCCTGAACCTCCCAAAAAAGACAAAGGCCCAATGGATCAGTATCATTATCATACTGTCCAAAACACATCCTCTGACTCCTCTGAGCCAGAAACAGTCTATGAGTCAAACCCATCTGAGTCCAACCCATCTTCCTCTATCCACAAACTCAGTCGGAACCTCAACTGACTCTGAATCTGAATATGCTGACATTACAAGCATATTAATGGCCACTAAAACTGAAGACCCAAGTACTTCAACCGCCACACCTATTGTTGAAGACAGTTCTTCTGATGCTGAGAATCAAGCAGCTCCAATAGAACCAGAGCCATCAATGCCTCCACCAGTTCCTGATAACTCAACAAAACCATTTTCAGCATCTTGGTTCATATTTGATGACATTCCCCGTCATAAATGGCCTGCTCGACTTCAAGAATTTGCCGCATGGATTGACCTCCAAGGAACCAAACCTAATGCTCAACCTCAAGCTGTTCTCCGGGAATTCATGGCTCGTTCAACAGGTTCTCTACGTGATTGGTTAGAAAGCTTGGGAGAATACCATCAGCTCCAATTCATGCAATCTCCAATTGGCACAACACCCAATATCATTCATGAACAATTCATTGGTGAAAAAACTGCTTCTATTGATGCAGACCAAAATGAGTATCATCAGATGAAGTGCTGCTCGCTCAAAAGACACCTTTTGGAATCTCATTACAAAAGAATGAGTATTCTTTTTTATAAGCTAAATGGGTTCAATGAGCCATCTCTCAAACATGTCTTCATAGCCTCCCTTCCTTCTGAGTTACAACCTGATCTCCAAAGAAAACTCACAGCTACTAACCTCAGCATAGCTGATATCTCTTTGGGAAAGATTTTCCAAACGGCCATGCTATGTCTCCACAAAATCTGTGAGCAAAAGGAATTCTTCAAAGACCTCATGGAAGATAAAAAATCCTTTTCTGAAGCCTGTAAAAAACCCATCTCCGAATAGAGTGCAAAGATGACAAGAAGTGCCTCTGTCCAACCAAAAAGAAAAGACATTTCCAGAAACACTTCCATAAAAAGTCATCCTCCAAAAAACCTCTCCGATACTTTAGAAAGAAAGATGCTTCACAGTACAGAAAGAAAAAGCACAACCGCTATTTCATCTGCAAGAAACGCGGCCACTTTGCTCAAAACTATCCTCACAAGTCAGCCAAAGCTGTTTGTCTCATACAACATCTTCAACATTCCTCTCTGTTATCTGAGAATGAAGATGTCGAATCAAATTTTTCAGAACAGTCCGAACAAGATGATCACACTGCCTTTATTATCGCAGAATCTTCTGATTCTGATGATATTTCCATCATCTCTACAGTTCAAACTGTCAAACATGAAAGTTTCAGCCATTCCTAGACCTTCTCTCAAAATGTCAGTCCTTCCTTCCAAATTTCATAAGCTTGTTCATGTTATCAGGTTTATTGATACTGGTGCAGATACCAATATGATTGATCCTTCTGTCCTCCCCTCTGATCATTGGGAAAAACACTCAAAACTTTTCTGAGCAGTTAATGGAAAAACTTTTGAAACCACATTGATTACCAAAAAACCCATTGGTATTCAATTCTTTCCGAATTGTATAATTTGGAAAAAGATTATAGCATCCAAACTCCCAGATAAAGATTTACTCATAGGTTTTAACATTCTCCATTTGGTTAAAAACCTATTCCTCACCAGTTCTGGAGTTCGCTACAAGCAAATGTTCTTACCTTATACAGATACATTACGTCTGTATACCCTTTTTGAAACACCATCTTTATACAGTCATATTTCACATAAGCTCCTAGAGTTTTGTCCAGAGAACCATTCACAGTTCCACCATCCTTCACCTCTTTGGAAAAATGAACAATTCTTCATTCGCCTTCCCTTCAAACTCAACAAAGACATAAATCCCACAAAAGCATCACACCCGGGTATGTCTCCATCCGACCTCCTACTTGCTAAGCAAGAATGTTCTCAGTTGCTTCAGCAAGGTCTTATTGAACCTACTGATTCAGATTGGGCTTGTCAAGCCTTCTATGTTGAAAAACGATCTAAATTAGTTCGTGGTAAAAAGAGGTTAGTCATTGATTACTAGCCACTTAATACCTTTCTTAAAGATGATAGGTTTCCCCTTCCAAAAATCCAGACCCTGTTTGTCCATCTTCAAGGGGCTCGTATCTTCTCTAAGTTTGATTTAAAAGTTGGTTTTTGGCAACTTGGTATTTCACCAGTTGACCGTCCCAAAACTGCCTTCTGTATCCCAGATGCCCATTATCAGTGGACTGTAATGCCTTTTGGTCTTAAGGTTGCTCCTTCATTATTTCAAAAAGCCATGACAAAATCTTCAGTCCTATCCTCCATCATGCCTTGGTCTACATTGATGATATTTTATTATTTTCCTCTGACAATGAGAGCCACCAGAAGCTCCTTTTGGATTTCTTTCATATTGTGCAGGAACACGGAATCATGATTTCTGAAAAGAAAAGCAGCATAGCAAAGGAATCAATTGACTTTCTTGGCATGGTGATTAAAGATGGCCATTATCAACCTGGCCCACATATTGCAACAGAATTATTAAAGTTTCCGGACACACATCTCAACAAAAAGCAGATCCAACAATTGCTCAGGATTGTTAACTATGTCCATGATTTAATCCCTAAAGTTGCAATCCACACAAGCCAGCTGTCTCATATGCTCAGAAAACAGTGCCCTCCATGGGGACCAGCACAGACAGCAGCTGTCCAACAACTAAAGCTGATAGCCCAGTCACCTCCTCCTCTCCGAATTCCCACAACTGGCCAACGAATCCTACAGACTGATGCCAGTGATGATTACTGGAGTGCCATCCTTCTTGAAGAAATCAATGGTGTACATCACTTTTGTGCACATGCAAGCGGACAATTCAAAGACTTTGAAAAGAACTACCATGTGATCTACAAAGAGATTTTGGCGGTCAAGCATGGAATCAAAAAGTTTGAATTTCATCTAATCAGCCACAAATTCCTTATCAACATGGACAACTCCTCTTTTCCTCGAATCTTTGACTTCAAAAATAAGTTGCTCCCTGACAAACAGCTGCTTAGCCTCAAAAACTGGTTTGCTAAATATGATTTTACTGTCCAACACATAAAAGGCAAACAGAACCTCTTCCCAGACTTTCTCACACGTCCGGCTATAAATAAACCCTCACTTATTTCCTCCATTCATACCATCCCAGTTATAGCCATGAATTGTCAACTCCCTTTCAAAGCTCTCAACCAGAGAACTTTCCCCATGAACATTCTTTTTCATTCAGCCTACCAAATCTAAGACTTTGCAAAGAAATTCCTTTACCCGTATTTCTTTAATGTTCAAAGCAAAAAACCTTATCGATTTCCTTCTCTGTATGGAAAATTTATTTCTCATAGGTCATACCCTCTCTTCCTTAACCATCTGCGAAGATGAGTTATGGTATATGTGGTGTCTCACTACCTTGTATGCCACAAAACTGGTCTTCCCTGTCCAACCAGTCCTCCGCCATCTCACCACTCCTGAGTTCTCTCCCGACCTTCTGTGGACTCTCCTTTAATGGTATTCCCCACTCACGTGGTGGTGTTAGCAACTAAAAAATCTGTGTACTTTTCACGGATTAGACAAAATGCCAGAACAAGAAGCAGACATGTTCATTACAGTCTCCATCATTCATAGCCCTTCCTGATGAGAACCATCAAGGGACCATTAAAACTTCAAGTGATCCTTTGCACATTCATGGAGGCCCAATTACAAGAGCAAGAGCCAAAAAGAATCAAGCTGCTTTAAATGGATTAATTGAGAAAATATGGATTGAAAATGCAATTCAAGATGCAAGACATCATGAATTGGGCTTGAAGAGAAGACAAGGCATTGTGGGCATTATTCAAGTCATTGGGCAGCCAAATACACAAGTTGTATCAAATGCAGAAAGGTCAAATTCGGAATAAAAACTGTATTGATTGAGCCAGAATTAAAATGCAAGCTATATATCGTTGGAAAGATAATTAAGTTAGCTTTCCAATAAATTTTACAGAGCTGGATTTGGAGTTCTCTAGAAGGAGTTATGACCAATTCTTTACAGCTTGTTCAGACTTGGGATTTTCAACGAATCCTTTGTTTTTCAACTTATTTGTTTGTTTTGTTTCAAGCTTGTCAATGTGTAAGGTAAGTCTACCATCAATGATGGTGGGCTAACATTAAGTTTGTCAATGATAGCATTAATTATAGTAGGCTAGCATTAAGTTTGTCAAAGATAGCATTGATCATGGTGGGTTGGTGAAGACTTTTGAAACATCTTTTGACAAACTTACTTGGAGGGTTGTTCCAATGTTTCCATTTGTATTTTTAGGATCTTGGGTTCCTTTTAGCCTATTTAAATTCAGCAACCTTGGTATGTAAGGAGATTAATGTTATTTTGAATTTGAAAGATTATTCTTTCTTTGGTTCTTTTGAGAACTAGTGAACTTATCAAGAATTTACATTCTTGTGGTGTTCCAAATTTAGACTTATCACTCACCTTCTCATCTTTTTCTTGAGTGTGGCGTCAATACCCTTCTCTATACCTTTGGTTCATGTTTTCTTAAGCATTGGGTCAAGGTTTTTGTTTGCCATAAATCTGTTTAGAACTTTCTTGGGAAGTTGAAACTACAAATTAAGTGTAGGATTGAAAGTTTCATTGTGGGATTCGTATCACTTCCAGCACCCAGAAACAAGAGACTTCTGCACACAAGATATGGCTTATGAATGAAAAACTTATCCCCATCCTTATACCCTCATCCATGATCTATCTGTGACCTCTGTTCTCAAGTCATACCTAATGGAACTCAATAATGTTCAGCCACCTACCACAAACATTCACCACACCTCTGTTGGACCATCACACACCTTGGAAATTGTCCCAAGGACACAAACCTATACTCCGGGTTCCAGTTCAAGTCCTCAAGGAATCCTTGTCATAGAACAACGTCCTGATTATACTAACGTTTTATTCCAAGATGCTCAGGATCCATGGTAAGATTTTCAGTCTCCTATCCATACTGAAAATTCCCATTACACTGTCACCGACCCAGACCCTCCTGCTCCATCAGCCCCAAAAGAGATGACTCCTGCTGATGAAGAAGCCTATCTGCAAGCTGAAGTTTATCTTGATCAAAGACAAATCCGGCGTGCCAAACGCCAGTATGAGAAAGCAACTGGTGATGTGTCTCCATCACGTTACCCATCCACTCCATGATTACAGTCACGCATGGGAATCTTTTGCTTTTGCTTTTGCTTTAATAATTAGGCAAGGGTCCTGTCTTGTCTAAAGCTTGTCTTTTACTTTTTATGCTTTTTCTTTTTAGTTTTGACGTGGTGTGCTTTAATCTTTCTGCTTTTGTAAAAAGATAAGGGTCCCACCTTATCTCTCCTCCCTCGAGATCTCTATATAAGGATCTCTCTATCCTTTTGTAAGGCAGGAGTTAATCAGAAATAAAATAAAGTTTTCTTCACATCATGTTTCCCTAAACCCTTTTCTCTCCTCTAGGAACCGAAGAAATTATTTGAGTTAATAATGATACGCTCACCTCTAATTTTCTAAACTGAGTATGCTCTGCACTTGCCTTAAGCCTAAGGATCCTGTGCATCAGAAATGTCCTGTTTTATCCTCCAAAATTGATTTTTAAAATGAAATTATTTTTTCACAACGTTCACCCTCTTTGAAGGCCAAGAGTGCCTTGTTTTCGGGTGGTATTGTGAAAAATTGTTTTCAAATATGATTTTCGATTTTTGGTATTTGACGGATAAGTGTATATCGGCTGAAAACCAGAACTTGCGGGCTATTGGCCCTAAGGACAGACTTTGTTCTGTTATAGATCTGGTGTAACAACGCCACATACAACTATAGAATGGATATGGATATCTTAGCCATTCATGTATTCACCGTTGCCTCTAAGTCAGCTTTTAGTACCGGGGGCTGATTTTTAAGTCCGCATCGTAGTAAACTTCTTCCTGACACTTTGGAAGCTTTAATGTGTGCTCGGAATTGGATTTGGGCTTCTGCTTCTCGAGGTATAAATTTATTTGACTTATATTTTAGTAGTATTTGTTTGCTTAAACAGTTGCTACAACATCTATAGCACTAGACAGAATCCCTCATGCATCCTTAACTGTTGCCTATTGGATATCTTATACCTAATGCAACCTAACAGTGACCAATTGTTAAGCTAACATTAGATATAGTCTTAAACGTTCTAGGTTCCATTTACCCTACAAGGTGAATCCCTATGTCTAGTTCTTCACTAATTTTAGATCAAGCATGACCTTATTCAAATTGAGATTTACTCAATTTAGGAAACTCAATCTAAAACCAAGTATTGTCTTTAATTGGATCTACTAAGCCAATATCCACTAAATAGGTGGTCAGGCGAAATAGTGAATTAGAATAAACACAATTAAGACAAAATATTATAGCAAACACAGAGTAACAGACAAAATACTACAACAAACACAGAGTAACACACATATCAGTCAAACATCCATTAAGATCGTTTATCACTCAACCATAGTAGAATTTAGTTCATAATTTATGATAGAACAGTAAATAAAATTGTCTCAACCATCAAATACATCCCCATAAATAAATAGAAAATAAGAAAACAAGATAAAAAGTTGAAGTCTACTTAATCCTGCGATTTCTCCTTCTTGTTCACTGAGATTCCTCTGTTGCAGGCCTCAAATCCCTCTTATTTTTTGTTTTTCTCTCTAATTTTTCCTTGAATGAGGGCTTTCTCTTTTTCTTTTCATGCGTGCTCCTTTTATAACTCAAAATTAGGGCAACCGAAAGCATGTGATGCGTATCCTCCATTTTTAGAAACTTTTGATTACAATCTTTTAGTTGTTGCACGCGAAATCCAGTCTATCATTGCTCCATGATTGCTACAACAATGGCCATAACATCTTCACTATTTCAGGCGTGTTTCAATTCTTCTTTTATTATCTCTGTAAGTCTGTTACAACAGCATTCCTTTCTTAAAACTTGAGCTTTCGGTCACCTACAATTATGCATATAATCTAAGCACAAATTATTCTAAAATAATTCAATTTATTGAAAATAAACTAAAATGGTTGTTCATGCAAAATATAACTAAAATGTAATAAAAGCACATCATTTACTCTCCAAGTATTACTGATTTAAGTCTAAAAGTGTAATGATAACTCTCATTTCATAGACTTATCAGTCATCCATAAATTGCTGGAAGAAGATGTGGGTTTAACATGCTGAGTTGGGCACCAGTGTCTATGAGACCAATTTGCTGGAACGGGCCTTGGGAACTTTGAGGGCAAGATTTGGAGCTTGATGGATGGTATGGGAATAGAAGTGTCAAGGGACAGTAACTGTTGGTGGAAAATGATTTGGGACTAGTCACTGTCTGAATCATCAGAGGAGTTCTGTAGCGAATCTTCCCATACCATCCATCAAGCTCCAAATCTTGCCCTCAAAGTTCCCAAGACCCGTACCAGAGTGACTGTCATGTTTCGAGCTGAGTTTTTGCATAGAGGTGGGAAAAAATGTAAGGACATGGGAAAGGTGAGTCAATTTTCGAATCAGGCCCCGTAACTATTGTTTTAATAATTTTTACCCCCGAAAATTGTGAAAATTGAAATAAATATGCAAAAAAGTCGGAATGAGTTCAATCTTTTCGGAGGGGCATTGGAAGGCCTAATATGAATTTATGACCCATAAAACGTGAAATGGCACTGTAAAAAATCGAAGAGCTTTTGCAAATTGTGCTTTTCCGCAAAAAATAGCCTACGTCCGCAGGCCGCGTGGCCAAGCCCTAGGCGTGTACCGAAGTGACCGTCATGTTTTGAGTTGGGTTTTTACACGGAGGTTGGAAAAAATGTAAGGACACGGGAAAGTTGAGTTTGTTTTCAAATTGGGCCCTGAAAATATTTTTTTTTATTTTTTTATCCTCGAAAATTGTGAAAATAAATATGCAAACAGTTCCAGTCAATTGTGCTTTTAATAATGGTACGTGATTAAAAGTTCTCAAAATTCATACATTAATAATTGTAGTGTTCCAAAATTCATACATTATCAATCGTATGCGATTACAAGTTGCAAAAACAAAACAAGTAATTAGCTAATGGCCCTACAAGAACAAATCAAAGACTAATGTTGATTCACCAAAATAGGATTCTCACATGTGTTGTTGTTATGGCCACATTCCCCACATCGATGAAAAATTACAGTTTTTTTATACGCATCCTCGCCTCTGGATGTTATTCTTCTTGTTTTTTGATGGCCAGGGCAAGATGGTACATTTGGTGGATTTAGTTGTTACACCAGAGTGATGAGATCCTTGGCAAGCCAAGATATTTAAATCTCCTTTGGACCAGTAGTCCGCACACCTTGGTTTCCAGCCGATATACACTTATCCAATTAATGCCAAATCCGAAATTCATTCTTGAAAACAATTTTTTCACGATACCACCCGAAAACCTTTAAAGAGGGTGAACGTGAGAAAAATCAGTTTTGGAGGATAAACAGGACCTTTCTGATGCATAGGATCCTCAGGCTTGAGGCAAGTGCAGAGCATACTCAGTTTAGAAATTTTTGAGGTGAGCGTATCATTTTTAATTCGAATAATTTCTTCGATTCCTAGAAGAGAGAGAGAGGTTTAGGGAAACATGATGTATAAAACTTAAGCTTTTATTTTTCAGATTGGCTCCCTTACAACTGAGACCAAAGGTGCCTTTTATAGAGGATCATTGAGAACAGGACCTCTCGAATGATCATATCACATGGCACACCTTTTTTGAAAGCAAAGCACGCCGATCAGGACTTTTACAAAAGTAAAGCAAACCGACAAGGACTTTAGCAAAAGTAAAGCATACAGACAAAGACTTTAACAAAAGTAGCATGTGGATAAGGACTTTAACAAAAGACAAACGGGAGTCACATGGGTGATTGCATCAAAAGTTGTGTGAGAGTGATAACGTGTCATCATGGACTGGATGGATAGCGGGATGGTGACACGTCTCCTGTGTCTTTTTCATATTGTTGCTTGTGCCGACGCCTCTGTCTCTGGTCGAGATACGCCTCAGCTTGCTGATACTTTTCTTTATCAACTTCAGAAATGTGCTGTGAGGTAGATGCAGCAGGAGAGTCTGGGTTTGTGACAGTATAACGGGGAGTGTCAGTATGGAGAAGGGACTGAAAGTCTTCCCATGGGTCCTGAGCATCTTGGAATAAGACATTAGTATAGTCAGGACGTTGTTCCATGACAAGGATTCCGTGAGGACTTGAACTTGAACCTGGAGTACAGCCTTGTGTTTTTGGAATTATTTCAAGGGTGTGTGATGGTCCAATGGAGGTGTGGTGAATATCTGTGGCAGGTGGAGGAACATTGTTAAGTTCCATGAGATAGGCTTTGAGAACGGAGGTGACCGATGTATCATAGATGAAGGTATAAGGATGAGGGTAAGTTCTCCATTCATATGCCATATCCTGTGTCCAGTAGTCCCGTGTTTCTGGATGCTGGAAATAAGGTCTGTGGATGATGAAGGCCGTAGTCCACATGTTAGCTTCTTGTTCCGGCATGTTGTCTGACCCATGAAAGGTACACAAATGTTGGAGTTGCTTGCGCCACCAAGTGAGTGGGGAATACCATTCAAAGAGAGTCCATAGTAGGTCTGGTGAGAACTCTGGGGTGGTAAGGTGAGTCAAGACTGGTTTAATGGGAAAAACTAGCTTTGTAGCATACAAGGTGGTGAGACACCACATGTACCAAAGCTCATCTTCAGAGATGGACAGAGAGGACAGAGTGAGGCCTGTGAGAAATAGGGGCTCCATGCAAAGATTAGGAAAGTGGTCAGGTTTTTTGGTCTGAACATTAAAGAAAAACCTGTAAAGGAATTTCTTTGCAAAATCTTGAAGTTGGTAAGCCGATTGGAAAGAGATGTTCATAGGGAAATATCTTTGGTTAAGAGCTTTGAAGGGAAGTTGGCGATTCATGGCTATAACTGGAATGGTTTGAATTGAGGAGATGAGTGCGGGTTTATTTATAGTTGGATGGGTGAGAAAGTCTGGAATGAGGTTTTGGTTGCCTTTTATGTGTTGAACAGTGAAATCATATTTAGCAAACCAGGTTTTGAGGCCGAGTAATTGCTTGTCAGGTAGCAATTTGTTCTTGAAGTCAAAGATTCGGGGAAAAGATGAATTATCCATGTTGATAAGGAATTTGTGGCTGATAAGATGGAATTCAAATTTTTTAATACCATACTTAACTGCCAAAATCTCTTTGTAGATCACATGGTAGTTCTTTTCAGAGTCTTTGAACTGGCCACTTGCATGTGCACAGAAATGACGCACGCCATTGATGTCTTCAAGGAGAATGGCACTCCAATAATCATCGCTGGCATCAGTCTGGAGGATGCGTTGTCCACTTGTGCGAATTCGGACTGGAGGAGGTGACTGTGCTATCACCTTTAGCTGCTTGACAGCTTCTGTCTGAGCAGGGCCCCATGGAGGGCACTGTTTCTTGAGCATGCGTGACAGCTGGCTGGTGTGGATCGCAACTTTTGGGATAAAATTACGGACATAATTAACAATCCCGAGGAATTGTTGTATCTGCTTTCTATTGAGATGTGTGTCCGGAAACTTGAGTAATTCGGTTGCAATATGGGGACCAGGCTGATACTGGCCGTCTTGAATCACCATGCCAAGAAAGTCAATTGATTCCTTTCCTATGCTGCTTTTCTTTTCGGAAAGCATGATGCCACATGCCTGCACAATGTGAAAGAAATCCAAAAGGAGCTTCTGGTGGCTCTCATGGTCAGAAGAAAATAACAAGATATCGTCAATGTAGACCAATGCATGATGGAGAATAGGACTAAAGATTTTTGTCATGGCCTTTTGAAATAAGGAGGGAGCGACTTTGAGACCAAAAGGCATAACCGTCCATTGGTAATGGGCATCAGAGATGCAGAAGGCAGTTTTGTGACGGTCAACTGGTGAAATACCAAGTTGCCAAAAACCAGCTTTTAAATCAAACTTAGAGAAGATACGAGCCCCTTGGAGATGGACAAACAGGGTTTGGATTTTTGGAAGGGGAAATTTATCATCTTTAAGAAAAGAATTGAGTGGCTGGTAATCAATTACTAATCTCTTTTTCCCACGAACTAATTCAGATCGTTTTTCAACATAAAAGGCTTGACAAGCCCAATCTGAATCAGTAGACTCAATAAGACCTTGTTGGAGTAATTGAGAGCATTCTTGCTTGGCAAGTAAGAGGTCTGAAGGAGACATACCCGGGTGTGATGCTTTTGTGGGGTTTATGTCTTCATTGAGTTTGAAGGGAAGGTGAATGAAGAATTGTTCATTTTTCCAAAGAGGTGAAGGATGGTGGAATTGTGAGTGGTTTTCTGGACAGAACTCTAAGAGCTTTTGTGAGATATGATTGTATGGAGAGGGTGTGTCGGA
Source organism: Citrus sinensis (assembly GCF_022201045.2). Classification (NCBI taxonomy): domain Eukaryota; kingdom Viridiplantae; phylum Streptophyta; class Magnoliopsida; order Sapindales; family Rutaceae; genus Citrus; species Citrus sinensis. Next base: position 12,405,883 of record NC_068560.1, read on the forward strand.
AAGGGCATACAGACGGAGAGTGTCTGTATAGGGCAAGAACATTTGTTTGTAGCGAACTCCAAAATTGGTAAGGAAAAGATTTTTAACCAAATGAAGTATGTCAAAACCGATGAGTAAATCTTTATCTGGAAGTTTGGAGGCTACAATCTTTTTCCAAATTATACAATTCGGAAAGAATTGAATACCAATAGGTTTTTTTGTAATCAAAGTTGTTTCAAAGGTCTCACCATTAACTGCTCTGAACAGTTTAGAATGAGGTTCCCAACAGTCTGATGGAAGAACAGAAGGATCAATCATACTGGTATCCGCACCAGTGTCAATAAACCCAATAACAGGAATAGGTTTATGGAATTTGGAAGGAAGGATGGACATCCTGAGAGAAGGTCTTAGAATAGTAGAAACATGGTGAACAGTTTGAACTGTAGAGATGACGGAAATATCTTCAGAATCTGAAGATTCTGCAATTAGAAAGGCAGTCTGATCATCTTGGGTTGACTGTTCTGAAAAATTTGATTCGACATCGTCATTCTCAGATAACAAAGAAGAATGTTGAAGATGTTGTATAAGACGAACAACTTTGGCTGGTTTGTGGGGACAATTGCGGGCAAAGTGACCGCGTTTCTTGCAAATGAAACAACGGTTGGATTTTTTCTTCCGGTACTGAGAAACATCTTTCTTTTTGAAATACCGAAAAGGTTTTCTGGAGGATGACTTTATGTGGAAGTGTTTCCGGAAATGTTTTTTCTTGGTGGTTGGACAAGCACATTTCTTTTCATCCTTACACTCAATTCTGAGATAAGGTTTTTTACAAGCTTTAGAGAAGGGTTTCTTGTCTTCCACGAGATCTTTGAAGAATTCTTTTTGTTCACAGATCTTATCAAGAGATAGCATGGCCATTTGAAAAATCTTTCCCAGAGAGATATCAGCTATGCTCAGATTTGTGGCTGTGAGTTTTCTTTGAAGATCGGGTTGTAACTCAGAGGGAAGAGATGGCTCATTGAACCCATTTAGCTTGTAGAATAGAATACTCATTCTTTTGTAATGAGCATCCAGAAGATGTCTTTTAAGAGAACAACATTTCATCTGATGGTATTCTTTTCTGTCTGCTTCAGTGGAAGCAGTTTTTTCACCGATGAATTGCTCATGAATAATATTGAGGGCTATACCAACCGGGGATTCCATGAATTGGAGTTGTCTGTATTCCCCTAAGCTTTCGAGCCAGTCTCGTAAAGAACCCGTGGAGCGGGTCATGAATTCACGAAGAACGACTTGAGGTTGAGCATTATACCTTGGAGTCTTGCAGCCCATTTGTGACGGGGAATGTCATCAAATGTAAACCAAGATGCTGAAGATGGTTTGGTTGAGTGTTCATGAACTGGTGGTGGTATGGGTTCTGTTTGAGATGCTTGGTCAGAAGGATTGTCATCAACAATGGGTGTTGAAGTAGAGGCACTTGGATCTGCAGTTTCAGTGGCCATTAATATGCCTGTAATGTCAGCATATTTAGAGTCGGAGTCAGTGGAGGCATTTGATGAGTCATAAGAGGAGGACGAACATGAATTGTGTGTTTCAGGCTCAGAAGAGTTGGAGGAATCTGAAGATTGGGTCTGGACAGTATGATAATGATACTGATCCATTGGGCCTTTATCTTTTTTAAGAGGCTCGGGACGGTCTTGTGGTGATTCTTCTGGAGGGATTGTAGATGTAGAGGAAGAGGAAGTGAAGATGGTTGAGGAGTCGGTTGAAGGTGGGAGAAACCAAAGAATTGATTATAAACAGGTTGTTGAGGGCGGGATGGTGTGTAGAAAGGTGAATATGTTTCAAAGAACGGAGGAGATACGGGTGTAGGTTGTGATTGAGTAAAAAGGGAAGGTCGAGTCTTTTCAGCATCAATCCTGGACAATTCAGCTTTGAGTTTTCTGATCTCAGCTTCTTTTTTATTAAACTCTGGACCCCAGATATGATTGTTGATCATCCGTCTGAGATCGGCATCTAGCTCAGAGATCCGGTCTTGGAGTTGTATATACATATGATCTAAACGACTGCTGATCGAATCAACTTTAGTTTCAGTCTGGGAGACTTGAGTGGCAACACGGTCAATTTTCTTGCCGAGTTGTTGGAGAGTATGATTTTGAGCATTGGCATTTTTGGTTTGCCAATTCAAAACAGCTTCATACTGTTTTGGTTCTTCAGGTTGCCCAGAGGCTGTAATTGGAGATTGAACAAAAGGTTTTGAGGTGACACAGCTTTGTGTGTCTGTCTGTTTTTCAAGTGGAGGAAAGGATTCTTCATAGGAGTGACTTGAAAACATAAGGTAAGATCTGATTGGATGGACAGGAGGTTTGGGATCTGGTGGAGGATGTGGAGGAAAAGATTTGCAAGATGATGGTGGATAAGAAGATTTTTTCTTTTTCTTTTTCTTTCTCCGTATAATTTCCAATTCTTCGTCAATATCCGTATCATCCAGGCAAGGACAATCCGGATTGCACATATGGGCTTCAGGAACATCCCATAGAAAATGACCATTGATTTTATCATGATATACTGGATACCCTTCGGAGGAAAAACCATGAATAGGAAGTTTCTTTCTTGACCAATTTGAACTGCTGTGATCATAGCAGTATAGGAAAGCTGTGGACTGTTTGAAACAGGCTCGGTGTCAGGAGTTTGAAAAGACAATTTGATTTGACCATTTGGTCGCCTGTCAAACGTGGCTTCTGTGGTTTGTACTGGTTCTGAAGTTTGGTGGAAATGCTCATAGTTGGTTAGCCATTCAAGAGGCATGAGCTTGAGCAAGTCTTGTTTCTGGATTTGTTTGGGGATTTGGATAATGGTTGGAATTGTGTCTGTGTCTGCCAAGATCATGAAGGCATCAGAAGTTGTGTATGGTGTAGGAAGATCGAGGGCATGATTCTGTAATCGATAGACTATTTGATGATGGAGGGTTGCAATCTTTGATGTGGGTGTTTGTTCTGCTCCTTGGAGCTGGATCTGGACTTCATTTGGATATTTTCTGGAATCTTCCATTTTGCCATCTCATCAAGGGGAATAGCGGGTTCTGAATATGCCATCAGCAATGCTTCAGTTGTGTAGTAATGAGAACAAAGACTTATGGGATCAACTCAAAGGTATAGGCAAACAACAATTGCATGAGCACAAACAAATTGATCGAGTTGAAATACTCAAAACTACACGTCTTCTCCATTATGTTAACAAGTCCCTCCTTCATACCACCTTCCTTAACCTAAAATTGATGGTCAGAGACATTGAAAACATGCATTTTACTGGCAATATTTTTTCTATGATCGTATAGTTTTTGTGCCCAAGTTGGAAGGCGAGTTGTCATCAACTCGGTAGCTTTCTTTCTATCATAAAACCATTGTTGCATTGTAAGTCTAAAGTGTTCAACCAACTGAGTAATAGGAAATTTTCTCGGTTCCTTCATTAAAGCATTCATGCTCTTTGCAATGTTTGTGGTCAGAATGCTATACCTTTGACCATCGTAAATACTTTGCTACACCTGCATGCATACTCCACAACCCCTCCATTTGCTTTTCAAACTCTACGGGATCATACATTTTCACTGCTTATGGAAAGGCTGGTCTAAAAGAATACTTCCATAGTTTCTCAAGATTCTTGAAATGTGACTTTAGATTACCTTCCAAATGATAAAAACAAAGGTCGTGTAGTGCAGTAGGAAATACTTTATAAACTACTTTACGGATAGATGTGCAATGATTGGATATAAATACCAACTCTAGCATGTCTCCAATGACTTTACCAACCTCATCATAAACCATTCCCAAGAGTCATTGTTTTCTAAATCTACACTCCCAATAACTATAAGATACATTTGGTTATTCCCATCCAAGCATGTTGTAATCAATAAGGTTACTTTATATTTATCTTTTAGATGAGACATGTCCATTGTGATCACTCGCCTGATTGACTACATAAAACCTTTTATGCAAGATCCAAGAGCAAGAAAATAATAAAAAATTATTATCATCATCTAGAGAAAGCCGAATTATTATACCACCATTTAGCTCTTGCAAGACATGATAATATTTAGGAAGTAAATTATATGACTTCAAAGCCTTTTCCTTATTTTGATATGCTTGCTCGTATAATAAAGTAATTCTATAATCATTCTTCATATCCAAAATGATATCCTTTGGAGTGTATATTAGCTTGGTATCAACAAACGTTTGCTTGATAATTAGGTCGACAACCCGACTGTTTGCTTGACGATGACGATTATGGAAAATATCATTTTGACAAGCATGCACTATGTCATATCTCTTCACTAACCACTATACATTCTCTTTGTCATTCGCCCTCGTTGCTCGAAGTCACCATTTACATGTCTTCACAACACAACAAGCCTCCCAACATATGTTTGTGGACTTATCCACCTGGAACAAAAACTTGTCTCTAATGGCAATAATGCTAAGCTCCGTGTATAATCGTTCCTTTGTGTTGAATAGCTGCCCAACATAAAAACCACTTGAATTACAACTTTCGGCTATAAAGTGTATCCAAAGCTACCCAATCTGATGCCATAACTAAAACCTCCAATTGTAGCAGGTCAACTACAGTTGATACTGGGGTTTGACTTCAGCTATGTGACCTAGGGGTAATGGGCTGACTATGACGTGAATCATTATCTTCCTAAAATTGAGACATTGCTTCCAAATCATCTAATAGATTATTGAAATCTACATCATCATAGTCATGGAATGGAGAGTAGCTTTTCGTCATTGGAAACCTTTGTTCTTCAGTATTATGGAAGAAGTCATTACCATGGTTTGGCTTGGATCCATAGGCAAATATGCTTTCCGTAGTTGGAAAACTTTGTTCTTCAGTATCGGAGAAGAAGTTATTACTATAGTTTGGCATGGATCCATAGCCAAATGTGCACTCAAAGGCTGAAGATTGTGTTGATGGCATCAAAGGAGCTGATTTTTGTTAAGATGGCATTAAAAGAGCTTGGATTGTAACTTTAGGTGATGTAGTTACAAAAATAGGAGTCCTACCATAGTTTATTGAATTAGAGTTCATACGTTTAATAATGTTTACCATTTCAGCACTTGATATATCCTAGCAAGAAATTGTTCGAAAGTTGCATCATTTCGAAGTAAAAATGTTTTAACTTTTCCATTCTTGTATTCCAAACGACCATCAGCAACGTTTTCCATAATCCATCATAACACATCTTAAGCACAATTGTTGATTCCATTAAACCTAAAGCAAATTAAAATAAATATAATTACATTACTAAAACAATAAATTTATTTTTATAAAAATATCATTAACAACAAACAATTAACATTAAAAATACAACAAGTGAGAAGTGCAGGCGAAAGCATTCATCCCTTGAATGATGATTGGTATCACCCGCGAGAAGTGCAGGCGAAGGGTTCCATTGCCCGGGTGATGCATGTCTTTGCCCGCACTTTCTGCTGGTATCACCCTGAGAAGTGTGGGCAAAGGGTGCCATTGCTCGCACTTCTTACGGGCGATACCAGTGAGAAATGTAGGCGAAGGGTGCCATCGCCCGACCGATGCATACCTTTGCCCGTACTTCCGGTTGGCATCGCTCGCAAGAAGTACGAGTGAAGAGTGCCATTGCATGTACTTCCCGCGGGCGATACCAGCGAGAAATGTAGACGAAATGTGCTATCGCCCGGGTGAATGCCTTCGCCCACATTATCGCGATCGAGGTTTTCTACAAATCATAGCAACACATAATTTACCAGACTTTTCCTAATTTTTGGATTCACACAAGCAAATATCTACTCACCTTATAATAAAAATTAATAAAGATATCTGTTTCTACAAATATCTACAAAACCCATAGATAAAACTTAATTAATCCTACAATATAAATTTTAAAAAACACTAACCTTAATGAGCTTTTTTTTTCTTTTTTGTGTCGATTGATTTTATCTTCAGTGCTAGTTAACAATTATTGTTTGATGCATATGAAATCGGAGTAGTTTTGTGTTTAGTTGTTGAGGTGAAATAGTTCATGTTTAATTGTTAGCATGAAATAAGAGAGGAGCTTTGGGGAGGGGCAATTTAGTCCATAAAAAGTATGTGTGGTTATTATTTTAAGAACTTTTGTCCTATGGCTAGTTTTGATATTGAGTTTCGACATTCACCACGATAAATGCCACTTAAACCACTACCATCATCAATGTTGGCTTCAACCCATGTATTAAATTATATATTTACCTCCACTTCATCTGTTGGCATAAAAATAGTTTTTGTAGCAGAAATATTTGAATCGCAATTCTGATACAATATATAAAATTATCATAATATAGAAATTATACCTTTGCCCTTTTGTAGATGTAATTTAAGCTTCCAAATCACGATCTATCATCAATGATCTTATTGAATCATGATCTATCACCAACGATCTTCTAGGTTATGATTCAGGTTCGATCTACACTTGAAATATGGGTATCTTTATCACTACTGTAAGTAACTAATAAGAGAAAACTTTTTCTCAAAGTTAGAGAGAAAAATCTTCTTTTTCTCTTTTCTGTATATTGTGGCTCCCATGTCCCTTTTTATAAAGAAACAAACCTTATTATATCCTAATGGTGGAAA